>NC_137891.1:183444887-184644887 GCF_963455335.1 Martes martes | reverse complement strand
GTATGAAGACCCTAATGGGATGAAATTCTGAATTTCAGAGTAAGTAATGTAGAAACCAAATCTATGAAGTAATGAGCATTAAGAAATAAACTACTCTAGAAATTAAAAGACTGATGGCTATAGACAAACTATCTGTTTTTAACTGGCACAGGAAAGTTACAAAGAAAAATATACTATCACTTCTTTAGGGCAACAACAATATATTACCTAATTCTAAAACGAGCATTACAAATAAAAATGTAAAAGAAAATTTATGAATATAAAATCACAAATATAGAATATAAATATAACTAAACACAAGATTTCTGAAAAACTTGACTGTGAACAGTATTTACAAATAACCCACTTTGTATGTCCCATTGCGCGGCAGACCTGCTGTTGCGGTCGTGGGGGGCCTGGAGTGTCACAGGTGTGCGCGCGTGTGCGCGCGCGCGTGTGTGTGTGTGTGTGGAGGATGGGTTAAACGGGGTCTGGGATTTATTCGATCCTTTTCTTCAATAAATAATTATTGAACACCCCCCCAAAAAAAATAACCCACTTTGAGGGTCAGGCGGTGTTAAGGTCAGATTCCAGCTCCCTTCTATTACTGGCTGCGTGACCTTGAGCACAGAAGTGTCCCCTTCATCTCAGTCTCATCTGTACACCAGGGACAGGCGCACAACCCTCGAGGCTGGGGCAGATTCCTGGAGGAGCGACCTGTGTCCTTGCTGGCTGGGCACCGGCACTGATGTTTTGTTCCTAAGGTAAGAACTGTCACGCTGCCCTCCACTCCCCCGAAGAAATCCGTTCCTTTTTTTTTTTTTTTTAAGATTTATTTTATTTATTTGACAGACAGAGATCACAAGTAGGCAGAGAGGCAGGCAGAGAGAGAGGAGGAAGCAGGCTCCCCGCAGAGCAGAGAGCCTGATGTGGGGCTCAATCCCAGGACCCTGGGATCATGACCCGAGCCGAAGGCAGAGGCTTTAACCCACTGAGCCACCCAGGCGCCCCAAGAAATCTGTTTCTTTCCTCTCTGTTTTGCCTGGGGCTCGGCTCCCAGGGGGCCTGGGCGAGACCTTCTCCCGCTCAGAGCCAGGGCCCTCTCTGAGTCTCCGTTTCCCCCAGCACAGTCTGGACGGCCCAGACCCTTCCCTTTCTTTTTGCCTTCACCTAATGAGGCTCATGTTATAACCTCGGCGTGTGTGTGCACCAAGGAGCGCCCCCGTTGAGACCATCTAAATAGAAGGAATGGCAGGAAGCTTCATTTCCTATGTGTTGAATACATTCCTTGGTTCTTTTCCGCGAGTCCACCTTCAGAAGGAGCTAAAACGAAGATTCAGTGTGGAGCCATGATGGGATCCTACGTGTCTGCGGTCGTGGATGACCACCACGTGACGACGGGAGACTGGGCTTCACCTGGATTTACCCCGACGAGGCGCATGGGGGGGCGGAGCCCGTGTGCCATCCGACACTCGTGTGGAAGCAGCTACCATCCCGCTAACTGACAGCACGTTACCAGACGCTTACTCACCCCTTTTCTAAACCAAGAGCAGATCCCGCCGTCTTCACTTGCAAAGGAAACCCAGACCCATGGGAGTTGTCGGTTCACGGGTACAGAGTTTGGGTTTTGCAACTTGAAAACCGTTCCGGGATGGGCCGCACGGCTTCGCGAACGCGTGTGCTTGGCACGGCGTGCCCGTGCGAGGGGAGGTTTTATGGGAACGTCACCGCAATTAAAGAAACAAATCCACACACACAATCAATCCTGACCGAGCCACTTCTCATATCTGTGCTGCTCGCCTGGACAGTTTACAAAATCCAACCAACCTCATCCGGGCCTCCGGCGCGGGACCCTTGCACGTCACCCGGAGGGACGCTGCTCCACCTCTGTTCTTGAGCCCACGGACACCGTCTTACCGAGGATCCCATGTGGCTTTTGTTCATGTGGGATCTATTACCTGGCGACCTGATCAGCATTTACTGCGCTGGGAACCAAAATCAGGAAATACTGTATTATGTATCAATTCATTTTTAAAAACAATTAACCTATTTTATGTTACTATAAATAACATTTTTTGTGGAAGTAACTATGCTTTTTAAAAAGAGAGTTTACAAAGAAGAGCGGCGATGCGTTACTTGTTTGCAGATCTCTCTACGGTCAGCGGAGTGCTCGCTTCTCCCAGCTAGCCCGCTGCACGGTCGCATGACTTGCAGCCTCTAGAGAGCTCCAGCAGGCACGCAAGGGAGCAGGAAGAGGCAAGAAACGTCTTACCGTTATGTAAATAGCTCTGACCTCCTCAGACCCGACAGGGTCTCAGGGGACCCATCCCCTCAGGTCTCTGTTCGAACCTTCCCTCCTTCAACTACGGCACCTGCTGCCGTGGTCCCCACTTCCTCTTTTCCTTTTCTTCTGCTACTCCTTGCCACACTGTCAGGGAAAGGGCAGCAGTGCCAGTCTGGGGCCTCGGGGCAGGTTACCCGGCTTCCTCCGTGGGCCTCAGTTTCCCCATCCATAAACTGAGGGCAGCAGCAGTACCCATCTGATGGGCTGGTTTGGTGAAATGCTCAGGATAGAGTCTGACGCTTAGTAAATGGCATCAGGTGTTGCTAGGACTCCTCCTCCTCCACTCATATGGGAACAAAAACACAGATTCCACGAGAGGGAGACCCCTTGTTCTCAGTTAATTCCCAGCACCTAGCGCTGTGCGGTTACTCAGGATTACTGGGTAGATGCAGGAGTATATAAGGCATCTCATGTATAGTACAATTCAGTGTTCTGGTTTGTAAATTCTCTCATAGGGAAGATAATTTTGGTGCTGAGAACCAAAAAACAGGTATGATTTGGTGGAGTTTTAAAAAATTTTTAAAGATTTTACTCATTTATTTGATAGAGACACAGCGAGAGAGGGGAGAGTGAAAGAGGGAGAAGCAGGCTTCTTGCCGGGCAGGGGGCCCGATGCGGGACTCGATCCCAGGACCCTAGGATCAGGACCCGAGCCCAAGGCAGACGCTTAATGACTAAGCCACCCAGGCGCTCCTGATTTGGTGTCTTCGGTATTGGGGAGGTGCTCTTTGTTTTTTTGTTTCTGGCGAGTGGATGTTCGTCCCAAGGGAAGGAGACTAGAGAATCTGGAGGCACAGAACACATCAAAATATTGTGGGATCTGCCTGGAAAGGGAAGCTGTGATTAGATTATGGGGGGTGTGCTGTGAAACCAAACCCCAATTATAAAGACCAAAAATTGGAAGGGCCTTTGGAAAATATGCCCTCCCTGCCCTGCGGCCGGGACAAGAAATTTGGTGAGAAAGAGGGTCCAGACGTTAGGCTCCCCCCGCCCTTCTTCAGAAACACAACCCGGGACAGAGGCGAGTCACCGGGGGAGTAACGTGCCGGGGGCCCCACAGTTTGCCGCAGCTGCTGGTCAGAGAAGGTTCCACTGAACGCAGGAAATGAGCTCCCTGTGCAGTCGGGCTGAATGTTCGACCCAGTGGCCGAGACTCCCATCCTCCCCAGACAGCTCGTTACAGGGCGCCAAGACGAGCCGGACCGCGGCCCGCAGGCACACGCAATGCTGAGAAGCGGGCCACCTGAAGGGACCTGGGGCAAAGCCCCCTGGTTTTGGTCACTAATCTCATTTTAAAACAGAAGATGTGAGTCCGACTTGCTATTAACAGTGCACCATTAATGGCAATATTTGATTCCAATTTGTTTTCATATTTAAGGTTTTAGTAATAAAGTCCCAAGCACAGCAAATAAAGGTGAAGGTCACTCCGGGGTGCGAGTCCCTTAGGAGTCTTCACGCGTAAGCCAAATGACGGTACTCGGCGCAGCAGGAGTGTGGAAATGCCAGGCCGAGGGCACTGCAGGAAGCCTGTGATGGGGGAGAGCGCGGTGTGTGCCCTTCTGCTGCCCTAACGGGAAGGCCCGTAGCGGGGCACCCAGCGGCTCAGCCTGTGGAGCCTGCAACTCTCCATTGTGGGGTGGGGAGTTCGAGCCCCATGCTGGGTATGGAGATTACTTCAAGATAAAATCTTTGGGAAAAAAAAAAGAAAAGAAAGGAAGAAAAAAGAAAGGCCTGTAGCTGAAAACAGCTAATGCTTCAAGGCAAAAAGAATTGTATAGCTATATCCCCAGTATTCTAATTTTGTAATTCAGAATTTATAAATTGCTCCTTTCAGCCAGCAGTAGAATGAAGAGATTCGGCCAGTTCCAAGGACTGAACTTTTAAATATTTAATAAATGATATTTTAAATATTTCATCACATTCAATTGGCCTTATCAAGTATTTATAGAAACAAGTGAATGGTATTTCTGTAATCTTCCCCCCCAAAAAAATCACAAATAAAGGAACAAGTCACCCATGTCGAGAGTCTTCACCTGATTCATTTCACCACATTCTAGATCATGAAAAAGTCCACTTGGTTTTGAATGGCACAGTCTTAGTTAAAATCATCGAACAGCAAGGTGAGTAATCAGACTTTCATACACCTAAGTTCCATCTGGGGACACACCTATGATTTTAGGACACGGCTAGTCTTGTGGCTGTGGTAGATTTTATTTTATTTTATTAAAGATTTACTTATTTACTTGAGAGAGAGTGTAAGTGGAGGGAGGGGCAGAGGGAGAGGGAGAAACCCAAGCAGACTCCCCAGTGAGCACAGAGCCCGACATTGGGCTCTATCTCATGACCCTGAGATCACAACCTGAGCCAAAATCAAGAGTCAGACGCTTCACTGACTGAGCCACCCATTAAAATCCTAATGATTTTAATCACTAGAAATTGCCACCAATTTGAAAACCAAGAGGAGGGGCACCTGGGTGGCTCAGCGGGCTGGGCCTCTGCCTTCGGCTTGGGTCACGATCCCAGTGTCCTGGGATGGAGCCCCGCATCGGGCTCCTTGCTTGGTGGGGAACCTGCCTCTCCCACTCCCCCTGCTTGTGTTCTCTCTCTCTCTCTCTCTGTCAAGTAAGTAAACAAATAAATGAAATCTTTTTTAAAAATAAAAATCAAGAGGAAAGGAATGCAATAGTCAATCTCAGGGTTAACTTCAAATATAATACTTAGGCCTCCTTAGTACATCCCAACTCCGTGGGCAGAGGAGCGGCTAGCCCCTCGTCCAGGCCACACAAGTCACCCACCCTCGCAGAGTGGTTCTGGAGCTGGGGTGCTGTGGCATCAACCTGGCACCAAGCAGTTCCCCTCTGACTTCTTTCTTCTACTATAAAGAGACATCTGCTGTTCTGGAAAGAGAACTCGATGTGTCCCCCTTCTCATTCCCAGAAGCCCAGGTTCATCACACTGGGCCAAGAATGAAGTAATAAATAACAATAGATGAGTGTCTTACTCGACTGGGAGCATTTCACAGCAAATCCTACCCAGTGTGACCCTTTGTTAGCTTTTCATCTCGGGCCGGCAAAAAAATCTGCAATGAAGGAATGCTGCCGCTAGATGACGACAGGTACCTCCGATGGGCTTGGATGAAGAACTCCAGCCCTCTCCTCACGGAAGGAGCTGAAGTAATCGCAGTCACCAGGCCCTCTGCTACAGACGATCTGCACAGAAATGCGTCCGACACTACGTAAGTATAAAATCTCCAGCTGATGCTTTTTGACCTCAAAGAAAATTTAGAGTAAGTAAAATATACAGTCCCCAAATCAAAATGTAAAAAGGCACACATTCTCACAGACTCTCTTTAGTACAGTCCCCAGTCATAAATTCTTATTTAAATCAGACCATCCCCAGTCATTCAAACTAGCTTAAGGTCAAAGGTCCTTTTGGCTTCACATCCCATGGACTTGGATTTTTGTTCCAAGAGACTTTTCCTGAAGATATACTATACGTAAGCACACTGCGAGGTGCTGGGCTTTGGGGAATCAAATCACAATCTCTTTGAGAACACAAACATAGCAACAACCATCTACAACATTCCAAAACGGTGTGGCTGTAACTAAAGGGCTATACAGTGGTAAAAGAACTACAGAAGAGGACTCATCCAGGGTTGGGAACTTCATCAGTCAGCAGAGGACAACATGACCAAGAAGCCACCATCTTGAATGTGTCCAGGCCGTGGGCCAGAGGGAAAGGGTGGGCACAGTGGAGGGTCTTCTCATGGGAGCTACACCTAGAGGGGACACATGGCTTCTAATTCATTCAGCCAGAACTAGCCACATGGCCCCACCCAAGCCCACCACCGTGGAGAGGTGCCATCCTACCACGTGTCTGGAAGAGGGGCTAGGAATCCCTGAGATCAGCTCTAGGACCCACCCAAGTGGAAGTGGAGATCTCCCAAGGACGCCTGTGAAGGGATACCTGAGGTCTCCTGGGCGCGAGGAAGTATTTCAAAGAGAATAAAAATGTGTATTGGCTCTAAAGATGGTAAGGCATACGCCACATTCTGGGACCAGCAAGACTGAGGAATCAGGGCTCTAAGAGGGTAATGAGGGGCGGCTGGAGAGGGGCCGAACTTAAAACTTACGGTGAGGGCCCCCCTACACCAGTGAGCTCCCTTGATTCCTCAGACAGCAAGATGCTGTTAGAAGTTTTAGACAGTGCAGTCTGGCAGAAAAGACAGGAACTTTGGGATTGAACAGAATGTAGTAAAGAAGCGGATTTTGTTTCTGATTCGCTCTGTAATGAGGTGTGGATTCTTCAAACACTCCCTGCCTATTTCTGCATCATAAATCAGGAATGGGATCACCTTCCACAACCTTGTTTGGTGGGTCATAAATACGTTAAGTGAAGAGCCCACGCTGGGCCCGCCACACAGGTGCTCAGTAAGTACTTGTGGATAGATTAATTATACGTCAGAGCTAGGTTTCAGAAGGAACGGCTAGGACAGAGCTAAGGAGACTCAGGAGGCATTCCCACGATGACCTCCCCATCATCGTCGTCCTGAGTACAGCCCAGAGCTACAGGAAATCCCTACAATCTCGAACACTTTCGGGACCCCACTTTATCCCTTTTACTCAGGAAAGAAAGGTATTAAGTAGTATTATACACAGTAATACTGTTAAGTGTAAAACAAAAAGCAAACAGACAAAAAAAAAGTGGCATTCTTTTTAGTGAAAGAGGAAACTTTTTAATTAACTGAAGTGACACTGCATGAAATTTACAAACAGCAGCTCCCCCGTTCAGCTGCCTCGTAATGCTCTTGTTAACACAGCATCACTTTCCTCTGACTTTGTAAAACACATTTTTAAAAAATTACTCTTAACTTTGTTCTAAAATGGAACATTTCCAAAGAACCTCTAGACAAAATATGTAATCATAAGCTTAAGGGTTTCATCATAATCCCAAATAAATTTAATACTCAAGTGCTGGGAAAATCTCCATCATGTAGCTCAGGGTCTCTCAACAGTTCTGCCCTGATCGCTCTCCCTCCCGGAGCCGTCCCCGGGCTCTACGAGATGTTTGGCTGCATCGCCAGCCTCCACCCACTAGAGGCCAGCAGCAACCCCCCAGTTGTGACAACCAAAAATGTCTCCAGACATTGCCAATGTGCCCAGGGGGCAAACGCCTTCCCCAGATCCCTTAAGAAGCACTGACATACCCAGTTCCTTAAGGAAAACCAAGGTCTTCCACATTAAAATCATTTGCAGGCTTCAAAATACCAATTTTATAATGTATGTGTACATTAATGTGAAGTTCATGTCTATTTATTTTTTTAAAAGATTTTATTTATTGGGACACCTGGGTGGCTCAGTTGGTTAAGTGGCTGCCTTCGGCTCAGGTCATGATCCCAGCGTCCTGGGATCGAGTCCCACATCGGGCTCCTTGCTCGGCGGGGAGCCTGCTTCTCCGTCTGCCTGTGCCTACCACTCTCTGCCTGTGCTCGCTTGCTCTCTCTCTCTAACAAATAAATAAATTAAAAAAAAAATTAAAAAAAATAAAATAAAATAAAAGATTTTATTTATGTATGTGAGAGAGAGAAAGAGACAGGGAGAGGGAACACAAGCAGGGGGAGTAAGAGAGGGAGAAGCAGGCTTCCTGCCAAGCAGGGAGCTTGACGTGGGGCTCGATCCCAGGACCCCAGGATGACAACTCGAGCCCAGACGCCTAATGACTGAGCCATCCAGGCGCCCCTGAAATTCATTTTTAAAATAAGACATTTCTGTGTGAAATAAATCCTTAAACTAAGCCAACAACTAGTCTTCTGAGTAGTACAGTGGAAAGTTTCCCGTGTTTATTCCCTCTTCACGTGACAAGCACTCCACGGGTGGCACACGGCCACCAGGAGCGCTCACGGTAAGCGCTGCCGTCTCACAAAAGGTAGGAATGGGGACCTGCCGGGGAGGCCGGCTGGTCCCTCAAACCGGCCCTGGGGGAGGGCACGCTCCGTCAGCCACGCTGGCGGACTGGACAGCTCCCGTGGTTCCAGGTGGCCGGGAACATGTGCCATGAGGTAAGACCAGAGAGGAAGCAGGAGTGGAACAAGGAGGAGCCTCCGTGCGCTTTCACAAGTTCAAATCTCACCGTGTATGCAAAGTGGGGAGGCAGCGAAGGAGGAAGGGGGGGGGGCTTCCCGGAGCTGCGCCCGAGGGAAGCTCGTCGGCCTCACAGTGGAAGTGACAGGAGGGGCGAGAGCAGAATCACTGAGCCGCTCAGAGGTCAGCCACAGGTGCCCCATGACGGTCCAGGGGCTGAACCAAGGCTGTGGCTTAGTGTCTCGGCTTCCATGCACATAGACGATGGGGCAGCTGGTCCCACCTGGGGCTGAAAGCTGAGGAGGGACAACAGGACTGGGGAGAATCCAGGAAGAGGGGCTGCTTTTTTCTTTCTTTTACTCATCCACCCAGCCACATACTCCATCCATCGTCTGCCCACTCCCCCATCCATCCATCTGTCCGTCCGTCCGTCCACCCATCCACCCATTCGTCTACTCTTTACTGAGCCCCAGGTGGTCTCCTCCGTGCTGACAGACAATGGTGAATTAAACAGTCCCTGACCTTGTAGAGCTTATGTTATGGTTGATTAAAATAGTCATTTAAAGCACATTCTGCAAAAGAATTCTTAGGGAGTGAAATCACACTTTTTATAAACCCAACTTCTCAAAGATTAAAGGGGGCCTTCTGATCATTCCTTCAAATTCCAACCAAGTTATTTTAATTGTGGAGTCAAATACAACATAAAATTAACCATCTTAGCCATCGTTAGGTGTACCATTCGTCATCAAACTGCAACTGTCCCTATTAAACCCTAATTCTCCGCCCCCCTGCCCCCAGCTCCTGGCGAACATTCTACTTTCTGTCTCTATGAATTTGACTACATTTGGTATCTCCAGTAGGTAGGTACTTGTGTTATGACTGGTTTACTTCACTTCGCATAAAGTCCTCAAGGCTCATTCGCTTCATATATTGTGTCAGAATTTCCCTCCTTGTCAAGGCTGACCTGTACTCCGCTGTGCGGACATACCACACGTCGTTTATCCTCACCCAGTTAATGGACACTTGGGCCGCTGCACCTTTTGGCTCTTGTGAATAACGCGGTCATGAATACGGCAAGTAACTTCTCAAGATCCTGCTTTCAATTCTTTTGGGCAAATACCCAGAAGTGGACAAGCTGGATGCAAGTAATTCTGTTTTTAATGTTTTGAGGCGTTGCCATACTGCCTTCCATAGCGGCCGCACCATTTTACGTTCCCACCACCGGTGCACGAGGGCTCTGGTTTCCCTACATGCTCACCAACACTTACTCTTTTCTGGATTTTGATGGTAGCCATCCTACGGGGCATGACCAAACTAGTTTTACATCGAGGAATTTTATCTTCCTATATTATAGAAGATACAAAAGTAGACAGACCAGAATAATGAACTCAGAGTGCCCATCACTCCACCAATATAATTAGCAACACAACACTTGTCTGATTTCTACACCCCCATTCCCGCCAATTTCAAGTATTTTGAAACAAATCCCAAACTTCGTATCGCCTCACACCTCAATACTGCAACATACATCTCTAAAAGGTAATAACTCTTTGGAAAACTATAAGGGCATTATCACCTAAATAATTCACAATTACTTCTTAGCATCAAATACCCAGTCAGGATTCATATTTACCTGGAAGTGCTGCTATAGCAAACGATTTAACCCAATACATTTCTCTGGCACATTTCATCAGAAAGTCTACTGCTCTGAAAGAAAAAACTTTAAACGATAAAGCTTTTGTGGTTTCCACAACTTTCCTGACTTTTTCACCAACAAGTATTATTTACTAATCAGGTTTTTCTGTAACTATTCTTTTTTTTTTTTTAAAGATTTTATTTATTTATATGACAGAGCACAAATAGACAGAGGCAGGCCGAGAGAGAGGGGGAAGCAGGCTCCCTGTCAAGCAGAGAGCCCAATGCGGGGCTCGATCCCAGGACCCTGAGATCATGACCCAAGCCGAAGGCAGAAGCCCAACCCACTGAGCCACCCAGGCGCCCCTCTGTAACTATTCTTTATCAGGTTGAGAGAGTTCCTCTCTACTCTTAACGTGCTGAGAATTTTTGTCATGAATGGGTATTAGATTTTGTCAAAAGTTATTTCTGCTCTGATCAACATGATCAGGTTATTTTTCTTCTTCAGCCTGTTGATACGGTGGATTATTGATTTTTTTAAAAGATTTTATTTGTTTATTTGACAGAGAGAAAGATCACAAGTAGGCAGAGAGGCAGATGGGGGTGTGGGGAGAAAGCAGGCTCCCCGCTGAGCAGAGAGCCCGATGTGGGGCTCGATCCCAGGACCCTGAGATCATGACCTGAGCCGAAGGCAGAGGCTTCACCCACTGAGCCACGCAGGCACCCCAGATTATTGTTTTCAATACTGCAATAGCCCTGCGTACTCGGAATAAATCCCATTCGGTCATGGTGTATAATTCTTTTTAGACATTGTTGGATTTGATTTGCTAATACTGTATTGAGGGTTTTTTTTTTTTTTTTCCCCAAGCAGCTTTACTGAGATTGTCATTTTAAAAAGTATTTCAATAATATGGGGCAGCTGGGTGGCTCAGTTGATTAAGTGTCCGCTTTTGGCTCAGGTCATGGTCTCACTGGTCCTGGGATCAACCCTGCTTATTAGCAGGGAGTCTGTTCTCCCTCTGCCCGCCACTTCCCCCCCATTCCCCATTTGCCCTCTTTCATGCATGCTTATTCTCTCTCTCTCTCAAATAAGTAAATAATATCTTTAAAAAACAGTATTTCAATAATATATTTCAATTCACTTCTGTGTTGACCTGAAAATTCTACTGGCCTGGGGGATGGCTGGTTGGCTCGGTCAGTGGAGCGTGTGACTCCTGACCTCGGAGTTGTAAATTCGAATCCCATGTTAAAGACAGAGATTAAATAAAATCTTAAAAAAAATTTTTTACTGGCTTAAATGATACTCAGTTTTGCATATTCAACATCCAATACAGCAGCCACTCACTGATCATCAGCTATGTTCTAGGCACTTTATATGCTCAATTTCGCTTACCACTAAGACTGATTTTCTAAAAGAGATTCAGATACATGATTAGGCAAGAGACAGCAACAGTCACAATGCTATTTCTGAGAAATCAGAGCGTGATGATCTGAAATGTGATTTTAAAAATTAGGGTAAAAAAAAGTCAAGTGGAATGAATGTTTCTAATATTAAATCTGGCTTCAATACAGCGTCCCCCAACTCAACTAACTGGAGAACTGTTATGGAAGTAGCATGACCTCCCAAAGCAAAATTCATCACCTTTTCACATTATGGATTCTTTTAGGAATCTACAGAAAGCCACGAAACCCCCTCCCAAGGAAAAAATGCGAACATACAAAACACTTGGCAGGATGTTTTAGGGGCTTCGGGCTCCTGCTGAAACCAGTCCAGGTTAAGAATCGCAACCCTAAAACACAGTGAAGTCTCTATCCACGACCCTAGGAAGTCTGGCATCTTCATGCTGCGTCTCAACTTCAACTGGGAATCAAATTGTGACACTACGTGTCTTTTATGCGGGGCCCTTCTCAAATTTTACTTCTATTATCTTTAGCAACAATATCTTAACAGTTCACAGGAGACTTCCCCAAGTGCTACCCTGGGGAAACGGACCAGGGAGGAGATACAAATAAGGTGTGACATTGGCGCTACATTTCCAGAGGAGGTATAGGCTAGTGAAAAAGAAGGGTTGAAAGCTACAAAGAGGTTAATTTGAAGTTGAAATGACAGCGTATGCTTTGAATAATGGTAAGAAGTAAATAATAAAAACATGCTCTTATCCAGAATTTTAAAAATAGCAATAAAGATATAAAACAACTTCCTGGAGGACTGCTTCCTTTTTGTTCCCCTAGTTTTTTTTTTTTTAAGATTTTATTTATTCATTTGACAGACATAGATCACAAGTAGGCAGAGAGGCAGGCAGAGAGGGGTAGGGGGAGCAGGCTCCACACGGAGCAGAGAGCCCAACTCGGGGCTCAATCCGAGGACTCTGAGATCACGACCTGAGCTGAAGGCAGAGGCTTTACCAGGCGCCCCAAATGTGTGTATTTTAAAGAACTCTCAAATTCCTGCTGTTTACATTTAAAGAGGCCACACCTCAGTGACTTATTATCTCATTTTTCTACCACCCAGATTTTCCTAAGAAGTTACACTTAATTTTCCAAAGTAACTCAGGATTATACTCACAAACTTTTCTAGTAATCAAACGAAAACATTTCACTAGCATCAAGTGCAGAAATCGGTTACTTTTTTAATCAAATTTTGTTTTACTCAGTATTAAGATTTACCACGTAAAGTGAAAAGGCCAGGCACAGCCCAAAACATAAGCAGCGAGTCTAACAGGGATTTAACGTCCGTGTTCCGCTCTTCGTCTCCTGAGCAACTATCTCCCGCACTGACCACACGGCCTCTCTTCAATGTCATCAACGTCATGCGGTGGCCACGCTCGTATGGGAACCCTGTGTCCAGCTACAGCAAGATTTCCAAAGGCAAAAGCTCTTACAAAACCCTTCCCGAAGTTCCAAAGGTGATGGGCAGTGGGCACAGGGAGGATAATTCTTAATGTTTAAGGAATAAGGGGTCTCCCTCAGGGTGAGGCGGCCCCATCTGGAGGGGTCGGGGGGGGGGGACGACGTGCTCCCGGAGTCACGGGATCCCCGGCAGGTGTTGGTGACCACTGCCCGGCGGCCCACCTTGTTGCCCTGGAGGCCGCAGCCCTGCCCCGAGCTGGGGAGCCCCGGCAACAGAGCAGGCACTTGGCCCGAATCCCACGGCACCCCAGCAGGACGCGTGAAGATGCGCGCCTGAAAGAAGGGGCCTGTTTGCCGGGCTCCCTCCCCGGGGGACTTGGAGATCATCTCTGCCAACACGAGGGTGGCGCTGGATCAGGTCCAGAGGATCCTCGGTTTTTCTCAAGCTCTGTCCCCTCAGGTGGCGGCTGCTCGGGTGTGCATTTCAGAACTAAGTTTTATGAGGAGGAGTGAAAAGGGAGGAAGAGACGGCGTTGGAGAACGTGTCTTCCTCCTTCAGATGTTTCCCTCTGTGCCGCAAGTGGAGGAGGTGCGAAACCGGAGACACCGTATTTATTAAAATTAGTATCCTAACAGAGGAGGGGAGGCCAAACCAGAGAGCAAAGGACGGGCCTCAGTTCATGAGCCACAGCAGGGTCCCAGCCCGGTGTGAGGCAGGACCCCCGGGACACCTCCCACCGACGACACCGCCGAGGCCCCAGCCCGGAGTCTGAGTCAGGCGGGCTGACCCGGGCTGGGCAGGCTTGGAATGGAACGTCTTCCAGGAGGTTCTGACGCACTCCCCAACAAAGAACAAACGTATCACAGAAGGCTCATGAATAGAGGCATTTGGAGAGTTTCCTTGTCGGAGAAACCGAGCGATTTTCACTTTTGCTCTCCTAAATGCTTTCTTGCCCTTTGTCCTCCCTCCCCAAACCTCCCCCACTTCCGAGCTATTCTGGTAGGGACCTGTCTTCGGCTTAGCTTTTCTAGGACACTTACTCATTGCTGGTACCAACTATGGCCACTGGCTCCTTGCTTATTTTAGCCCAAGAGCCCCCTCACTTGAGCAAAATCATCTCACGCATGACTATTAATTCTCGGAAATGTAATGTACAGCGTTTCTCACAGGCAAAGTGATGGAAAGGTATGAACTTTCTCTTCAGTGTCAATCCACTGCCTTTCTATGCGTGCCCCTCACAGGTTCCCAGAGCTTCCCCTGGTGGGCCAGGGTTTCCAGTGTGTACACCTACCCCCACCCCCACCAGTACGTGCTTCCAGGTTTTCCTGACCTCTTCATTTGCACCAAGTCAAAACTTACCCGCAGCAACCTTCCACCTCCTCACAGTCCCAGGCCAGCTGGTCCGGGAAACGAACTTGAGTGAGGGGCTGGGCAACGATAACGACTTAAGGTACCCACAACACTTGCATTTTGCAAAGAACTTCAATGATTTAACATAAAAGTAGAAACTAAGGTAAGAAGTGGAGGCAAGCTGCAAGCTGCTGGAGGAAAATATTTTTGGAACAGAGCCCTTTCACGCCTCTCAGTTCCTAGCTTATGAGCATGGAAAGGATTCAGAGTACATATATTTTTATGCAGTTTTCTACAGAATTAAATATATAACATGACAGTAACAAATTCACTGCCAAAACACGATCAGAACATCTCAGTTCTTGGTTCGTACTCATCCATTTATCAATTAACCCTTACAATGCAGGTCGATCAAAAATCTAGTGACAACAAAATGCGGGTCATGATTTCCCTAAATTTCCTATTCTGCAATGTTATCAGAAAATACAGACCAAGAATGCCCTTTCCCTTCTTCTTTATCATCAGCACATTTGTCTCAAATTCAAACAGGACAGGGCGCAGTCCCGAACTGTAACATAATAGACTGGTGGTAATTTCCAAGTTCTGTGTGTTTTTTTGGTCTCCTGACCTTCTTATACAATGGAAAATTTTATCATATAGAGTCCAGAAAAGGCCACCTAGCATTCAAGACCCGCTGACGTTCACTATCAACGCAGAGTCCTTAACAGCTGTTTCCCAAAATACTGTCATAAGTTGACAAGAATTGCCTAATAAATCCAGGACAGCGAGTCAGGAAACTGAAGATTCTGTCCGGGCTCCCCTATTTCGTGCTTACATTCTTACAACACTACTCACAGCAACATAAATGCTTTTACGTAGAGTTCTTACGTTACTTAAAAATCAATGTAACATTTTGATGATAAATACAGAAAATGGAACCACTCTATCTTATTTTGCCACAACGTCTCCCAAGAAGCATGTTTATAGAGACGCCTGTGTGGCTCAGTCGTTAAGCGGCTGCCTTGGGCTCAGGTCATGATTCCAGAGTCCTGGGATCGAGCCCTGCATTGGGCTCCCTGCTCAGCAGGAAGCCTGCTTCTCCCTCTCCCACTCCCCCTGCTTGTGTTCACTTGCTCTCTTGCTGTGTCTCTCTCTGTCAAATAAATAAATGAAATCTTGGGAAAAAAAAAAAAAAGAAAGGAAGCATGTTTATAGTAGAAAGAGCAGAATCTCTGTAATGATGAGAGAAGCCCAGTCCAAGATTAGGAAAGACATAGAGACAAAGAAGAAAAGGACACACTTCTCCTAAGTTACAGGGCAGGAGGAGGTTTAAGTCACAGGACGCAGAGGAAACGTTCGGACAAAACTGCTACACTACACTACAGCTAAACTTAAAGGAATCTGCAAAGCACCTTATACCTGAATGTTCAAAATGGGAAGAAGATGGACAGTTCAAAACTGTTTTTCCATGAGCCTCACACGGATCATGAACAAAATTCTAGATTGGTTTTTGTGCCTTGAGAGAAGGGAAAGAAATCACAAAAAGCTGGTAACATTTTTCACAAGTACAAGTGATCGACACATTTCCTCTTTTGAGAGGGTTACCAGGCAAGTCAGGGATGCTGGGAAAAGAACATCCCTACAAAGCATGAAGTGCCAAGCACCTCAATAAAAACGGTGCTTGCCACAACTCAACCGACACTCCAGAAGAAGTGTGTTAAACTGTGACCAGGCGTCTGACGAAGACTTTCATTTTCCTGTGACTAAGAACAAGATAGCAAATGGAACTGATGGGTGGACTTAAATGGGTTTAATGACCCCCCCCAAAGGTCACTGAATAATAAACCTGGGGAAACCTAGAACAGTCTCTCATAGCCTTTCAAAGTTCATACTTAGGTGGCTATCTCCAGCCACTACACCAAATTTGAGAATGAATGGGTGAATGCGGAGTCAGGATCAAAACTCACTTGACAGAATGGGGTGGTGGGTCACACACAGCAAGACGAAATGCAAAGACCTCCACGAAAACAAAGCACCGAGTTAGAAGACGAGAACGGTGATTCGACACCCGCACGGTGGACGGACTTGGTTAAATAAAGCTGAGTGACAAAGAGGGAGAAAAGCAAAGACGAGGGGGGACGGCTGCTAGCCCCACAGCGCTCCAACTCTGCTCCCGCGTGCAGAGCTCCATGAAACCCTCCGTGCCCTTGGAAAGCAGGTACCTACACGGTGGGGCACCCTGGAGCCCTCACGGAGAAAGAAACGAGGCTGGCTGGCAGAGAGTTTGGAAACAAAGTCGTAAGTGGTATGAAGAACGGTTGAAGGAACAGGGGCTGCTTTACTGCGAAATGTAAAAAGCTGAGACATGTCGGGGTCGGGGGTAGTAACACCCGCTGCAGGTAGGAATGCAAAATAGTTCATGCATGTTTGCTGGTTCCTCAATAAATCAGACCAGGAATCACAGCATGAGCTAATGATTCCACTCCTCAGTACGTACCCAAAAAACCATCCTGATACCCAAACAAATACACCCTAATGCTCACAGCTGCACTATTCACAACTGCTAATGGTAGAAACAAGCCAAAATGTCCATCGACAGATCAACGAATAAGGCAAATGCAGTGGGATATTGTTCAGCCATTAAGAGGGAACGGGGTCCTAACACCACTGCGAGTAAGCCTCGGAAGCGTTAGGCTAAGTGACAGAAGTCACACATACAAGGTCGCACACTGTGTAATTCTATTTACATGAAACATCCAGAACAACTAAATCCAGAGAGAGCAGATTAGTGGTTAACAAGGACTCAGGGGAGAAGGGAAGGGAAGTGACTTGGGGTGATGAAAATGTTTTGGATTTTGGAATTAGAGGTGGCGGTTACACAACACTGTGACTATACTAAATGCCACTGAATTGTACGTTTAAAATGTTATATTGATGAGGCGCCTGGGGGGCTGAGTCAGTTAAACATCCGCCTTCGGCTCAGGTCACGATCCCAGGGTCCTGAGATGGAGCCCCACATCGGGCTCCCTGCTCAACGAGGCCTGCATCTCCCTCTCAAATAAACAAACAAATCTTAAAAAAAAAAAAAAAGTTATATTGAGAACTTGTGGTTTCTGGTCCAGCATGGAAGGAGTGCAGAAGTCACCACGTTGTCCTAACAACAAGTAAAAAGTTGAACAAACTGAAATATGAACAGCTCTTCTAATGCCATCAGAGAAGTGAGGTCACAGGACAGATCACTGCCCCCCTAAACTGTAGGGACAGGAATACAGAGAGAGAATGAACAATTCATCTGAGCGGAGCCCGAAGCAGGAACCAGAGCCCAAGTAAGAGAGCCCGGACTGAAACTGACGAGCAGCCGGAGGCTCAGTGTGGACAAGGCTGACAGCTAAAAACTCCAGGAGCCCCGCACTTCCGTGAGTTTTCTCTCCGGGAGCCCTACAAGCTCCTCACAGGGAGTATCAGAGAAAATCCCTCAGTGCTTCCGGCAGAGGGAAAGGAGAGTAAGCCCTATGCAATACACCTGTTTGTCGTCTTCTGTTCCTCTTTACGGGGCCTGCCCGGGGGAGGAACTACTTGATCAGAGCCTAAC
Organism: Martes martes; assembly: GCF_963455335.1. Classification (NCBI taxonomy): domain Eukaryota; kingdom Metazoa; phylum Chordata; class Mammalia; order Carnivora; family Mustelidae; genus Martes; species Martes martes. The sequence continues at coordinate 184,627,056 of NC_137891.1, read as the reverse complement.
CCACCTGGAGGAAAGGAAATCCCCAGCTCAGCCCACCCTAGCCATCCTGCCCCAGCTCAGGGGGGAGACGGATGACTGAGAGGTGCCCGTGTCGTTCACAGTCCCGGAGCACAGGTGACTCAAGACTGACTTAACCCAGCACTAGGAAGCACCCGACACCCCTGCCCAAGGCCTCACTGGAGGCCTGTTCCCGCAGTTCCAGCACACCATGTCCGCTTTTCAGCAGAAAGCTACAAGACATGAGAAACGACAACACGGTGTGAAGAGACTGAACGAGCATCAGAAGCGCTCACATATGGCAGGAGTGTGGGAATTGTGAGACCAGGAGTTTTTAAAACTCAGACTATGTGCTAAGAGCTTTAATGGGAAAAGCAGATGACAGGCAAGAACAGAGGGGTAATGTAAGGAGAGAGATGGAAGCCCCACACAAGAATACAAAAGAAATGCTAGAGATCAAAACCAGTGTCACAGAAACGAAGAACGCCCTCGAGGGTCTCTGGACTGGACACAGCCAAGAAAACGCTCTTTGAGCTTGAGGATATGACAACAGAAGTTCCCAAACTGAAAAGCAAAGAGGAAAAAAAACTGAACAATCAAACAAACAAAAGAAGAGAATCTCCAAGAACTGCAGGACAACCACAGAAGGTGCAACATGTGCACAACGGAAATACCTGAAGGAGAAGAAAGGGGCAGAATGGAAGCAATATTTGAAGCGATGGCAGAATTTCCCCCAAAGACACCAAACCACAGGCGCTCAGAGAACACCAGCCAGGATAAATATAAAAACAAAACAAGGGCCGCCTGGGTGGCTCAGTTGGTTAAACATCTGACTCTTGGTTTTGGCTCAGGTTGTCACCTCAGGGATACGAGACTGATCCCACGTTGGGTTCCTTGCTCAGCGCGGAGCCTGCTTAAGATTCTCTCTCTCCCTTTGCCCCTCAACCCCCCTTGCATATGTCCATGTGTACTCTCTCTTAAATAAATAAATAAACTTTAAAAAAATACAAAACGGGGATCCTGGGTGGGTCAGTCATTAAGCGTCTGCTTTCAGCTCAGGTCATGAACTCAGGACCCTGGGATCCAGCACAGCATCGGGCTCCCCGCTGGGCAGGAAGCCTGCTTCTCCCTCTCCCACTCCCCCTGCTTGTGTTCCCTCTCTCGCTGTCTCTCTGCCAAATAAATAAATAAAATCTTAAAAAAAAAACCAAACACAGAACCTCAGACATACATAAAGGAAGGAAGGACAATGGTATATGAATAAGGTAAAATAAAAACTTTTATTTTTCTTACTCTTAACTGATCTAACATACAGTTTTTCAAAATAACAACAGCAACAATGTACTTCATGATGGAAGATATAAAGAGGAGCAAAGAGCAAGACAACAAAAAGAAAACAGTAATTAAGACAAGAGATATTAAACCAGCTAAATCAATAATCACTGTAAACTTCAAAGCTATAAATCTACCAATTAAAAGACAGATTGTCAGGGGACACCTGGGTGGCTCAGCTGGTTAAGTGTCTGCCTTCCACTCAGGCCATGATCCCAGGGTCCTGGGAAAATCAATAAGGACGCAGTTGAACTAAAAAGCACCAATCAGCTGGGTATAATTAACATCTACAAACTACTTAATCTAACAACAGCAGATTACACATTCTTCTTAAGCTTACCTGGAACATTCACCAAGATATACCACATTCTGGGCCATAAAACACACTTTAACAGATTTAAAAGAATAAAAATCACACATCATTTATTCCCAAACCATAATGTGATTAAATAAGAGTTTAGTAATATAAAGATAGCTGGGAAACCCCCAAATAGTTGGAGATTAAACATTATACTTCTAAAAAACACAGAGATCAGAGAAGAAATCTCAAGGAAAACCTGAAAATATTCTGAACTAATGAAATTGAAAATACAGCTCATTGAAATGTGGGGAATAAAGCTAAAGCAGTACTTTGAGGGAAATTAATAGCATGAAATGCATATTTTAGAAAAGAAGATCTAAAATCAATACTCTAAGCTTCCATCCTAGGAAACTAAAAAAAGAAGAGCAAATTAAATCCAAAGTAAGCAGAAGAAAATACTGAAAGAGCAGAAATCAAGAAAATTGAACAAAGAAAATGAACAAAGAAAAAAAAAACCACCAAAAACCAACAAAACCAAAATTGGTTCTTCATAAAGACTGATAAGCTTCTAACCAAGATAACAAAAGAGAGAGAAAGAGAGAGAGTGAGAAAACACAAATTACTAATATCACAAATGAAATAGGGGATATCACATGTACTAAAGAAACTCAATCAATAATGAATAACCTTCCAAAATAGAAAGCACTAGGCCCATATGGGTTCACTAATACATTCTACCATACAGTAAAGAAAAAACTTGTATCAGTACTCTATAATCCCTTTCAGAAGACAGAAGCAGAAGGAATACTTCCTAATTCATTCTATGAGCCCAGCATTACACTAATACCAAAACCAAGCAAAGACACTACATGAAAACTACAGACCAATATCTCTTAAGGAAAAATCCTCAAGAAAACATTCACAAATCTACATCAATCTACATCAATAAGGCATAAAAAGAATTATACAGCATGATCAAGTCAGATTTATCCTAAGTATGTAAGGCTCGCTCAACATACAAAAATCAACTAATGTAATCCATCACACCAATAGGTAAAGGAAGAAAAACTACACGATCATATCAGAAGATGGAGAAAAAACAGGGTACCTGGCTGATGCACTTGGTTGGGCAACCAACTCTTGGTTTTGGCTCTGGTCATGACCTCTGGGTCCTGATTTCAGGGCCATAAGAGCAAGTCCCACCATGGGCTATGGGGCAACGGAGCGATGGGGCAATGGGGCTCTGCACTCAGCAGGGAGGCTGCATGAGAGTCTCTCCCTCTCCCTCCCTCTACCCCTCCCCCACCATGCTCATGCTCTCTCTAATATTATTTGTCAGAGAGAGAGAGAGCACAAGCAGGGGAAGCGGCAGAAGAGTGAGAAACAGGCTCCCCGCTGAGTAAGGAGCTCAATGTAGGACTTGATCCCAGGACCCTGGGATAATGACATGAGCCAAGGCAGATGCTGAGCCACCCAGAAGTCCCTCAAATAAATACATCTTTAAAAAACAAAATGGAGGGCACCTGGGTGGCTCAGTGGGTTAAGCCTCTGCCTTCAGCTCAGGTCATGATCTCAGGGTCCTGGGATCGAGTCCCGCATCGGGCTCTCTGCTGGGCAGGGAGCCTGCTTCCTCCTCTCTTTCTCTCTGCCTGCCTCTCTGCCTACTTGTGTTCTCTCTCTGTCAAATAAATAAATAAAATCTTTAAAAAAAAAAAAAAAAACAAAATGGAGAAAAAGAATTTAACAAAATCCAACACCCTTAGGAAAAAAAAACAAAACAAACTCTCAGGGCGCCTGCGTGGCTCAGTGGGTTAAGCCTCTGCCTTCGGCTCAGGTCATGATCTCAGGGTCCTGGGATCGAGCCCCACATCAGGCTCTCTGCTCGGCAAAGAGCCTGCTTCCTACCCCCTCTCTCTCTGCCTGCCTACTTGTGATCTCTCTGTCAAATAAATAAAATCTTAAAAAATGAAACAAAACAAAACAAACTCTTGGCGAGCTATCAATAGTAAGGAATTTCCTGGGGTGCCTGACGGGCTCACTGGACTCGGTAGAGCATGCAGCTCCTGATCTCAGAGTCATGAGTTCAAGCTCCACAGTGAGCACAGAGCTTACCTAAAAATAGAATAAGGAATAAAAAATTGTTAAAAAAAAAAAAAAAGAATTTCCTCTGTAGAGCATCTACAGAAAACCTGTAGCTAACATCATACTTCACGGTGAGAAACGTGCAGCTCTCCTGCTACGATGAGCAGCGAGACAAAGACATGCCTTATGACCACTGCTTTTCAACACTGTCCTGGAAATCCTAGCTAACGAAATGAGACTAGAAAAGGACATAAAAGGTCTACAGACTGGGATAGAAGAAATAAAACCGTCTTCTGTTCTCAGATGATACATGATCATCTATGTAGAAAATCTGAAAGAATTAACAAAAAAAAGCCTCCTGGATTATAGCAAGGCTGCAGGACAGAAGGTTAATATGCAAAAATCAACCACTTTCCTACATACTAGGAGTGAACAAACAGAACAGAATTTAAAACACAACACCACTTGCATTAGCACCCCAGAAATTAAATGCTTCGGTAAAAATCTAACACATTTATGCATAAGATCTATATGAGGAAAAATCTAATCGAAGATACCAAAAAAAAGCAACCAAATAAATGGAGAGATAGTACATTCATGAAGAAGATTCAACGGGGTCAAGATGGCAATTCCTTCCAACTTTACCTACAGATTCGATGTAATTCCAATCAAAATCCCAGCAAGTTACACTGTGGGTATCAATAAGCTGATTCTGAAATTTATAAAGGGAGGCAACTCAGTACCGAAGAAGAACCAAGCTTTATACAAAGCTACAGTAATCAACACAGTGTGGTGTTGGTGGAGGAATAAATAGATCATTGGAACAGAACAGAGAGCCTAGACGTAGATCCACACTGAGGGATCAAAGGCAATACAACGGAACACAATCTTTTTGTCAAATGGTGCTGAACAGCTAGACCTTACACCAGTCACAAAAACTAAATCCAAACGGATATAGGAGACCTAAATGCGAAGTGAAAACTATGAAACTCCTAGAAGATAACGTAGGAGAAAACACAGATGACCCTGGGCACGGTCGTAACACAATCCATGAAAGAAAGAGTAGATAAACTGGACGACTTTACAATTAAAAACCTCTGCTCTGTAAAAAGTAATGTCAGGAGAATGAGAAGACAAGCCCCACACTGGGAGAAAATATTTGCAAAATACATATCTAATAAATGACTGTTATCCAAAATATACAAACAATAAGAAAACAAACACACAAACTCAACAAGAAGACGACAATGATTTTTAATTGGGCAAAAGACACCTCACCAAGATACACGAATGGAAAGTACAAAACCACGTTCAACATCACACGTCATCAGGGAGTTGCAAGTTAAAACTACAGCGATACCACGACACACCTATTCAAATGGCCAAAATCCAAAATACTGGTAACACCAAATGCTGGGGGAGAGGTAGAGGCCAGGACTCCCTCGTTGCTGGTGGGAATACAGAATGGTGCTGCCCCTCTGAAAGGCAGTTTGGCAAGTTTGTAACAAAACCAACCATACCCTTAACATCGGACCCCACAATCACACCCCTTGGCATTTACCCAAACAAGTAGAAAACATGTCCACACCAAAACCTGCCCAGGGAGGCTGATGGCAATTGTTTTCATAATTGCCAAAACTTGGGAGCAACTAAGCCATCCTTTGGGAGGTGCACAGGTAATCTGGCCACTATCCGGACAAGGATTACCTAGCACTTAAAGAAAAAATTTAAAAAGAAGCAATCCTCTATGAAAAGACATGGAGGAACTTTAAACCAAGGGAAAGAAGCCAATCTGAAAACGCTGCATACTGTATGATTCCAACTCTGTGACATTCTAGAAAATGGAGAACTATGAAGACAGGAAAAAGATGCGTGGCTGGTGGTGGTGGGGGAGGGAATGACAGGCGGAGCACATGATGTTTAGGCCAGTGACACTGTTCTGGATGACCCTATGGTGGCGAATACACATCATCACACATTCGTGAAAACCCACAGAATGTACAACAGACACCAGGAGTGAACCCTAACATACACTATGGACCTTGGGGGTTCTTCCGCTGTACTACATGTAACACTATGGTGCAGGGTGTCAACAGTGGGGGCAGCTGCACATGTGTGGGGAACAGGGTATATGAAAACTCTATACTTTCCACTCAATTTTGCTCTGAACCTAAAACTGCTCTTTAAAAAAAAAAAAGTCATTAATTTAAATCGGACAGGAGCGCTCGGAGGGCTCATTCGGTTAAGCGTCTGCCTTCAGCTCAGGTTATGATCTCGGGGACCTTCCATCAAGCCCCGCATCGGGCTCCCTGCTTAGTAGGGCGCCTGCTTCTCCCTCTGCCTCTCCCCCTACTTATGCTCTCTCTCTCTCTCTCTCTCTCTCGCTCACTTTTTCTCTCAAAGAAATAAATAAAATCTCTTTTAAAAACTTAAACCTGGCAATTAAGGCTGACCCCAGAATGCAAGGAGCTCCCGATCAGATGAATTCCAGCAGACGCCAGCCACCGGCGCCAGCCTTCGCTGTAGAGAAGACTCACATGCCGAGAATCACTGTCAACTCTGACACTGACTTGGGCATAGTGTGCAAACTCCTGCGATATTTGCACAAACAAGTACGGCAAAATTAAAAATGATGTAACTGCAATACAATGTGCTTTCTCCACAGTTTTTAAAACTCTACTCCAATTTCATAATATTCTGACTCAACTGCACATGAAAGGTTCCTAACTAGTCACTCAAATTCATGCTTCTTGAATATTCTTTATTACAGAGAAAAATGGGGTTAAAGACTATATATGGGGCTCCACATATCCCTGCTTTTCATAGTACAAGCTGTAACACAGACTGACAATTACCACTTCACTCGGGGCACCTGGGTGGCTCCGTCGTTGGGCAACTGCCTTGGGCTCGGGTCATGGTCCCAGGGTCCTGGGATCGAGCACTGCATCAGGCTCCCTGCTCTGCAGGAAGTCCGCTTCTCCCTCTCCCACTCCCCCTGGTTGTGTTCCCTCTCTCGCTATGTCAAATAAATTAATAAAATCTTTAAAAAAATAATAATAGGGGTGCCTTAAGCCTCTGCCTTTGGCTCAGATCATGATCTCTGGATCCTGGGATGGAGCCCTGCATCGGGCTCTCTGCTCAGCAGGAAGCCTGCTTCCCCCTCTCTCTGTCTGCCTCTCTGCCTACTTGTGATCCCTCTCTCCCTCTGTCAAATAAATAAATAAAATCTTTTTTAAAATAATAATAAATAACCACTTGACTTGTTTCTTCTTTGGTAAAATGCGCTGACTGAGCTCAACGAATTCTAAAATCCTCTCCATTTCTAGAACTCTGGCCATAAAATTCAGAAACTGATTTTTTAAATAAAGTAGATTTTTAGGCCAGGTTTTAAAAAGTACTTGAGGTTCTAATGCAATAATATACATGTAGCCAGAGATTACTTAAATGGGAAACCAAACTGTCAGGTTTTAAAAGTAAAAGACTGGGGGCGCCGGGCTAGCTCAGTCGTAAGAGCATAGGACTCTTGATCTCGGGAGTTGTGAGTTTGGGCCCTGTGTTGGGTCTGGAGATTACTTAAATATAAAATCTTTAAAACAACAAAAAGTAAAGGACTTTATCATATAAGGAGGGAAAGGATTAGACGACCTTTCAAGAGGAAATTGGATTTATGGAATATAGTCCAACAGACAACTAGGTCACTGGTTAACCAAGAGTGTTGACAAAACAACCAACCAACCATTCCACACCAAGACAAACCAGACAGGTACTCAGGTGTAACTTATTCCAGATTCTGAGAAAACGACAGAAGATTTTTTAGGAAAAGAAAGCACATAGCACCAGAGACTTCCTTTATTGGGGTAGTTACAAAAAGCATTTTTACAATGAAATCAGCCATTTAAAGGTCTCAAACGGGCCATCTTATGAGGAAAACAAAGGTGGTACTCTTTTCCTTTTTTTTTCTTAAGTATTGAACTTTAAAAAAAAAAAAAAAAAAAAAAGCTTGATTTCCACCCCCAGGTCTCATTCTAGAAATACTAATAAAGTAAGTGTATACTCTCAAAGAAAAAGCCCAAATAAATCTGACTTTAACATCTTTCTCTACTTTTTCACCTGTTCTTGCTTTTCCCTCATTAAAAATCTGTCCTACAGTAGAAGTAAAAAGAAAACCAAAGCAGTCACCCACAGGCACACAAGATCCTGATTCCTCACATGCGGGTACTGACTGCCCACCTGCAAAGCCCCCTTCCCCGGTGGCGGCAAGACGGGCGTCCATCTGTCCATCTGCACGTTCCAGGCCAGTCCACGCCCAGGCCCCAGAGCTACAGTCTTCTATACTCAAGAAAGCAGATGACAATGTAAATGAGAGAGACAAGATTACAGGATCAGCTCCTGTAATCAGCTGGATTAACTCTAATGTCTCTCTCTTTTTTTAAGTAAATCCTTTGCTTTCCACTTCATCTATTACTTAGAAGCAAATTACAGGCCACGTATCCCTAAACTGCATTTTAACATCAAAAACTGTAATCACAACGTGGTTGGTCTGAGGACTCCCGGGGTCCCCAAGACCCCTTCAGGAGGTCCACAAAGGCCTCCCTTCTCCAGCTACATATTTGTGCAAGGCTACATCTTCCTCACCGACTTCAACCAAATAACAGAGAGCAAGGGCTTGAATACAGAACCTGGCTGACTCGTCTCAAACCCTATTACAGAGATTAGCAAAAATGTAAAACAATGCCGGTCTTCTTACTAAATTGTTTTCTGGTTTGGAAAATACAGTGTGTTTCGTTAAAAATATAGTGTTACCCAACTACATTTCAATTTTAATATAGTAGATAATGTTATCATTTAATGGGTTTATTACTCCTATTTTAAACCAATTAATAACTATTTTAATAAATTCTCTAGTTTAATTTCTAAGAGTAACTATTGATTGATAAAACCCACCCAAACACAATCTCCTTGAGGTCTTTAATAATTTTTGAGAGCACAGGGGTTCCTGAGACCAAAAAGTCTGGAACCCTATAGGATTAGTTAAACAGACCCTACTACATACATCCTTCTAATGGATATATCCCCTGTGCCTGGGACAAATGTTTAATGAATGACATTAACAAAGTTACAAAACAACTCATATAAAACGAGGTCATTTTGCTTATAACTTTGACTTCAACACAGTCTGCTAAAGGTTCTGACAAGTCCTACAGCATTGACAGCATTTCCCAACCTTAGATAACCCACAGACCTTTTAGCAAATAACACCGAACCAAGTAACACCCTTCGGGGAGCTGTGCCTCAGAGCCCATCCTAAACGATGATTTGAAGGGGGGGGGGCTGCAGGCATCCTTTACTGTTACTATTAAAGTTACCAGGTCACCATCGCTTAGAACGGACAACCGCCAGAAACGACACGTACACATCCAATCAAGACTATTTGGGGGTTCTGTAAACTCCCCCTTTTACATTTGCTTTAGTAAAATAACTCTACAAGGAGTAAATTTAATTCATATACATTTTGGACCTTGGACAATTCAAGCAATGGTTTTAAATGGCAACTCTTAAGTAAAATCTTTGATGAAAAACACGAAGTACTTCTGACCATAAGTCATATCCTTAAATGATGCACATCAGGAAGCCTTCTCCGCAAGGGGTGACCTGCACACACGGGCAGTTCTCGGGGCAGTGGACACACAGCTGTTGGCAGAAGGCTCTGGGCACCCATCCTGCGGCCTCCCCCTTCCTGTCCCCCGTCGGCCAACCCCTGCAGTGTCGCCACCTGGTCACCAGGGGGCCGGCTGGCCCGCGTCTCCCTGCTTCTGCCGCCTTCCTCTTGAGGATCAGCTTCCACGTGTCCCTCTGATGGCCAGGTCACTTAGAAGTCACCCTCTTCAGCCCAGGTGTGAGCCAAGTGTGACTGATCACAGCTGATGCTCCCCACCAAATCTTTTATTTTTTATTTTATTATTATTTCTATTTATGTGAGAGAGAGAGAATGGAAGAGAGAGAGAACGAGGGGGAGAAGGTCAGAGGGAGAGGCAGACTCCTGGCTGAGCAGGGAGCCCCACGTGGGACTCGATCCTGGGACTCCAGGATCATGACCTGAGCTAAATGCAGTCGTCTAATCAACTGAGCCACGCAGGCGCCCACCCCACAAAATCTTTCAAAGCCACCCTAGTACTTCGAGACCTACTTACCACAAGTTAACCAGCGCTTCATCTCCGTTTTGTAAAATTAATACTGTAATGGTGAGCGTGCTGTGTTTTACTACAAATTTGCCTGGTTTCCACTTGTGTTATGGGTTAAAATGGGTTTCTGATGATCACTTGTAGAGCTTAAAGGGTTTATAACAATGTTTCCAGGGGAAAATGTAATTTGAGTTCTAACTGGAATTCTAAGAGGTGGATACAAATTGCCTTTCCAGCTCATCTGGGAATCAGACAGGGGCCCCAGGAAACCACACATCGAGTCAAAGCTCGGTTAAGGAGAAGAGCACCCAGAGCTGAGGCAGTCAAGGAGCTCGTACCCAGGCATCTAAGTAACTTCTGGTAGCCACTGCTAAGGGTGCTGGGGCCCCGTCACTGCTCAGGGCACCAGCCCGTCTCAGTTTCCCTGCCTGCACTTGAATTTCCCAAAGATAAGAAGGTACAGTCAGGACTGCTCTGTTCCAAGTCAAGGCTTCTGCCCCAAATCCCTATCTGCTCTCCTACACCACTGAGCTGAGTTTCCAGATAAATCTGAAACTTCAGGAAACCCTTCTGGCACTCTTCCTTCAGGCCTAAACCATCAAAGGCTGGTGGAAGTTGCCCACATTTGCTTTCTCACAGCCCCTGGTTTCAGTCTGGAAACCACATAAACACACTTAATAGGAAGAGGAAAAAAAATGCAACAAATACATACTTGTCTTATGCATTACTTTTTTTAAGTAGTGGTAAAAACCTCAAACCTTTCAAGAATACTTGAAGAACAATTTTTTTTTTAAAAGTGGGGTTAATAGGGGCGCCTGGGTGGCTCAGTGGGTTGGAGCCTCTGCCTTCGGCTCGGGTCATGATCCCGGGGTCCTGGGATCGAGTCCCGCGTCGGGCTCTCTGCTCGGCGGGGAGCCTGCTTCCCCCTCCTCTCTCTGCCTGCCTCTCTGCCTACTTGTGATCTGTCTCTCTGTCAAATAAATAAATAAAATCTAAAAAAAAAAAAAAAAAAAAAAAAAAAAAAAGTGGGGTTAATAAATTTTATCAACTGAAAAAACAAATGTATACTAATCACTGGCATTTTAAAAAACGTTTTTTCAAGAATTTACTTGAGAGATAGACAGAGATAGCAACAGAGAGCACAAGCGAGCATGAGGGGGAAGGAGAGGGAGAAGCAGAGGGAGAAGCAGGTTCCCAGCTGCGCAGGGAGCCCAATGCAGGACTCAATCCCAGGACCCTGGGACCATGACCTGAGCCAAAGGCAGACACTTAACCGACTGAGCCCCCCAGGTGCCCTGATCCCTGGCATTGATGACCTAGAATATTTCATCAGCGGCATCTGGGTGGCTCAGTGGGTTAAGCCTCTGCCTTCGGCTCAGGTCATGATCTCAGGATCCTGGGATCGAGCCCCGCATCGGGCTCTCTGCTCAGCAGGGAGCCTGCTTCCCCCACACTGTCTGCTGCTCTGCCTACTTGTGATCTCTGTCAAATAAATAAATAAAATCTTTAAAACATTTCATCAAACCAGTATTAATGTTGCATTTGTTATTAATTAAAGTCCCCATCAGGGAGAGAAGGGAGACTATGTTATGAAAATATCCCACTGGTACATGTTCTTCCAGGTTTAAGAATGACCGATCTCATATAAAGAAGCGTTTAAGTCATTTTCTATTCTGAGCTTTGAATGTTTGGAAGATGCGTATTAGTTGCCCTCTTCATTAAACGAGTCGTTTCCTACACCTGGGCATGGAGTTTTTGAACTCTTGCCAAATGAAAATGCTTCATTCGGGAATCGGGCAGGTATTAACGGCTATCTCACAAACAACTCAGAAGCAAGCTCAGAAACATGGCCAGTTCCGAGCTTGATAATAGAGGCTGGGGATTATCAAGGTACCCCACCATTATCACAACCCTAGGAACTGAGGTGTTCCCGTACTGGGAACGGCTGCTGCCCACTTCTAACCCCTGCCTTATTGCGGTAACAACCGCAGCCCAAGTGAGTAGGACTTAGGAAGAAAATTCAGCGCAAGCCAGTGCATTTCTTTTTTTTTTTTTTTAATATTTTATTTATTTGTCAGAGAGAGAGAGAGGGAGAGAGAGCGAGCGAGCACAGGCAGACAGAGTGGCAGGCAGAGGCAGAGGGAGAAGCAGGCTCCCTGCTGAGCAAGGAGCCTGATGTGGGACTCGATCCCAGGACGCTGGGATCATGACCTGAGCCGAAGGCAGCCGCTTAACCAACTGAGCCACCCAGGCGTCCAAGCCAGTGCATTTCACTACTTGCTAGCTACTCTGATGAACATTTGAAAAGTGTGGCAAAAAAAGATTGGGGATTATTCAAGAATTTTAATTATTTCTGTTGTCCTCGTTACTGATTCCGTAAGTAACAGGCAACTGGCACGCATCAGTCAAGGCATTTTAAAAGTAAACATGATCTGCTGACACAAAGGCTTTAATCCCCCAGTCGAGAGCGGCCCTATTCCTCCATTAGCTTCTACCTCTGATCTGCCGGCACTACTGCGAGCCGAGTCTACTCTGTCCTTCGCTAGTTGCTGAGGAGGAAAGAGTGTACACCCTCCACCCTAAGGCCACGAGTCCGGCCACGAGGAAGGGGGGCCTCCGGGGAAGGTGCCGCTGAGGAGGGCGGGGCATCCGCAGGTGCACGTGAGCAGGTCCCGAGGACCGAGGACTCCAGTGAAAACTCCCAGGGCCAGGCCCCCATTCCGAGTACTAACACCCTGCGATGAGAGTCTATCAATACTCAAGACTATTTTCTAGGTTTGCTGGGTCCTGTGCTTGGTTTAATGCTCTTTGTCACCTTGAAATTATTAATAGTTTTTGAGCAAAGGAGCCTGCACTTTGACTTTGCACTTGGCCCCACATACTATGCAGCTGGTCCTCTCAATATTCATCATTAACTACTACAGAAATATGTAAAATTAAATGTGACTGTATTCTGCATTTCAGACATAATAAATTATGCTCTTTAAAAGCCACTTAACAGACAACTGTATACAAGTCATTCTCAAGTTTTACATATCTTCAATTGAAGTTTATGCCAATCAATTTTTTTCTTGGTGATCCTTAAAACGAATGAGAAAAAAAAATTTAAGCACTAGGAAGAGCTCAGAATGTCTTTGTTACACCTTAAATAGGTCTTAAAACAAAGATGACATTCGTATTTACCGAGTTTTAAAATTCACTTTGAATCTACAGACATAACATTTTTTTAAAGATTTTATTTATTTATAGACAGAGATCACAAGCAGGCAGAGAGGCAGGCGGGGGGCGGGGGTGGGGAGAACAGGCTCTCTACTGAGCAGAGAACCCAATGTGGGGCTCAATCCCAGGACCCTGGGATCATGACCTGAGCCGAAGGCAGAGGCTTTAACCTACTGAGCCACGCAGGTGCCCCTAAAGACATACATTCCTAAGTATTTTATACTATGATTAAAGACTGGGTAAATAAACTGTTACTTAAAGAATAAAATCAAAGAACCATACAGACAAAATAATTCACTTTAACAAAGCACACTTTTTAGCAATTAGCAGAACCAAAATGTAATGAATGAAGAAACATCATATTCTAGGCCAGTTGTCTAAGCAGTCTAGCATTTCGGGGGTGCCTGGGTGTCTCAATCAGTCAAGTGTCTAATTCTTGGTTTCGGCTCAGGTCATGATCTCAGGGTCCTGGGATAGAGCCCTGCACCAGGCTCCGCGCTAGGTGAGGAGTCTGCTTGTCCCTTTCCCTCTGCTCGCTGGTATTCCCTGTCTCCGGTAAAAAATAAATAAAATCTTAAAAAAAAAAAAAGAATTCTAGCATTTCATCCTTTTCCTTTCACAAAGTTAAATCCCGGTCCTGGAAGCTGGAGGTTGACTCGGCTTGTCCCCCAACGGCAGAGTCTGCACCTTGCGAGCTCATTCCTCGCCACAGGGAGCAATGAGAGCCTGGGGTTGGACGCAGGCTGCAGACGGGCTCCGCCTTTCTTCAAGCCAGACGTGGTAAAAACAAGAGCGCTGCAGGGCTGGGTGCGGCAAGTATTTGAAGGGTTGGTAAGCTTCAGACCTAAGGAAAGCCAACTATGGTCTCAATGTTTTTTTCAGGAAAGTGTTGCTTTTTGTGCTAGCAGGTGCCCAGGCTGAATGATTAAATGTGCGGGAAGTTCGAAGAAGTACGTTTTTATGGGGAAGGCTACACAGGTGTAGAAGGCAGACCTTTCAACACTGGAATGATACGGGAGAGGATGGGGGAGGAAGGAGCTGGCTGGAGGAAATGCCAGTTTATCCCTAGAGCAGGAAACCATCAGCAACTGAAAACCCTCGTAAGAAAACGCAGACAACCATGAAATGTGTATCTGATTAGAAAAAAGCTCCCGGGAGCACTTACAGAGGTCAAGAGCAAGTGTAAGGTGATGCAGCCACTCTGGGGAACAGTTCTGCACGACCCCCAACAAGTTAGACACTGACCACGCGACCCGGCCAATCCACCCCTGGGTGTGCACCCCAGAGAACTGCACATGTACGTGCACACAAAGCCAGCGCACAACCATGCACAGCAGCATTTCCACAGTGGCCACCAAGTGGAAAACCACCCAAACGTCCATCGACTGAGGAACACATCAACAAAATGTGGTCTATTCGTACAAAGAAATATCGTCTTCGTCTCTTAGGGCTGCCAAAACAAAATACCATAGACTGGGCGGCTTCTGAACGACAGAAATGTACTTCTCACAGATCCGGAGACTGGAAGTCTGAGACCAAGGCGCCCGCACGTTGGAGTTCTGCTGAGATGCTCCTCGTTCGCAGCTGGCCATGTTCTCGCTGTGTCTTCACTTGGTGGAAAGGGCCAGGGAGGTGTCTGGGTTCTCTTTTACGGGAGAACTCATGCCATTCGGGAGGGCTCTATGTACAGGTCCAATCACCTCTCAAAAGCCCCACCTTCCAATACCATGATTTGGGGAATATGGTTTCAACATACGAATTTTGGAGGAACACCAACCTATGGTGAATGTTATTCAGCCATAAAAGAGAATGAAGTTCTGATACACATTACAACACAGATGAACCCTGAAACATCAACTGAAAGAAGCTAGTCGCAGACAGACCACATATCGTGGGACTCCACTGATATAAAATGTCCAGAACAGGCAAATTCCTTAGAGACAGGAAGTGGACTGGTGGGCGGGGGCGGGGGGAGGATTAGAGTGACAGCTAAGGGCTCAGGGGCTCCTCTTTGGGGTGATGAAAATGCTCTGAAATGAGGGCACGTGGCTGGCTCAGTCAGTAGGGCATGCACCTCTTGACCTCAGGATTGTGAATTCAAGCGCCACGCTGGGTGTAGAACTCACTTTTTTTTTTTTTTAAGATTTTATTTATTTATTTGACAGACAGAGATCACAAGTAGGTGGAGAGGCAGGCAGAGAGAGAGGAGGAAGCAGGCTCCCTGCTGAGCAGAGAGCCCGATGTGGAGCTTGATCCCAGGACCCTGGGATCATGACCTGAGCCGAAGGCAGAGGCTTTAACCCACTGAGCCACCCAGGCGCCCCTAGAACTTACTTTAAAAAAAATAAAAATAAAAAATAAAAAATTATTAGGGCTGCCTGGCTGGCTCAGCCGGTAAAGCATGCGATTCCAGATCTCAGGGTTGTAAGTTCGAGCCCCACACTGGGCATAAAGAGTACTTAAAAATAAAATGTTTAGGGGCACCTGGGTGGCTCAGTCAGCTAGGCAACCAATTCTTGATTTAGGCTCAGGTCATGATCTCAGGGTCCTGAGATCGAGCCCCACATCGGGCTCCTTGCTCAGTGCTTCTCCCTCTCCCTCTGCTGCTCCCACTGCTTGTGCTCTCTCACTTGTGCACTCTAATAAATAAATAAAAACTTTAAAAAATAAAAAAATAATAATTTTAATAATAAAATCTTTAAAAAATAATACATTTTAAAAAGGGGATGAAGAGGGGCACCTGGGGGGCACAGCCAGTTGAGCACCTCACTCTTGGTTTCAGGTCATGATCTTGGGGTCCTGAGACTGAGCCCTGTACTGGGATCTGTACTCAGTGGGGAGTCTGCTTGAGATTCTCTCTCTCTGCCTCTCCTCCCCACTGCTCACCCACACACACACATGCTCTCCCTCTAAAATAAATAAATCTGGGGTGCCTGAGTGGCTCAGTGGGTTAAACCTCTGCCTTCGACTCAGGTCATGATCTCAGGGTCCTGGGATCGAGCCTCAGGTCTGGCTCTCTGCTCAGCAGGAAGCCTGCTTCCCCCTCTCTCTCTCTGCCTGCCTCTCTGCCTACTTGTGATCTCTCTCTCTGTCGAATAAATAAAATCTTTTTTAAAAAAAGAAATAAATAAAATAAGTAAATCTTTTTTTTTTAAGATTCTATTCATTTATTTGAGAGAGAGAGAGAGAGCATGAGACGGAGGAAGGGCAGGCAGAGGGAGAAGCAGACTCCCCATGGAGCAGGGAGCCCAATGTGGGACTGGATCCCAGGACTCTGGGCTCATGACCTAAGCCCAAGGCAGTCGCCTAACCAACTGAGCCACCCAGGCGTTCTTAATTTTAACTAAATCTTTTTTAAAAAGTTAAAACTGGGGTACCTGGGTGACTCAGTTGTCAGGCACCTGCCTTTGGCTCAGGTCATGGTCCCAGGTTCTGGGATTAAGCCCCACATCCGGCTCCCTGCTCGGGGGGAAGGCTGCTCCCTTTCCCACTCCCCGTTTGTGTTCCCTCTTTCGCTTGTGTCTCTGTCAAATAAATAAAATAAAATGTTTTAAAAAATAAAATAGAAGAGGGGATGAAGGAAAAGAAAGTCTTCTTTTGAAAAGTAGCAGATTCTAAAAAGTTCTTGTCACAAGAGAATCAGACTAGTCCAAAACGGATGGCTGAAAGATAATATTCACATCTGACCTAAGGTAAAAAAAGGAAAACACGATTCCTCCTTTACTATGTTACCACCTACTTCTTATTGGAGTTCTGGAATAGAAGATGTGTTCTATGGTTTTTAAGATGTTCTCAATTCAGTTACTTTGAAGTAAATGAATTTTCATCTAAAACTTTAAAAATGAAAAAACCTTAGCAAAACATCTTGTGAAAAACTTTAACAATGATATCATCCTACAGCTAACTGAGACGATGAACAAAAATATGCCTAAAACACAGAGAAGAAAGGACCTATCAAATCGGGGCCAAACAAATGCAGTATCCCCGTTCCTAGGGGGTGGCAGCCCTAAGAAAGGATGGCCAAGGCCCATCATCAGCCTCACAGCCGTCAGTTTGAGGGTTCCTATCTCTGGCTTCTGCACAGTCACTACAGCCATCAAAATGCCACTTTTGTTTTGGTTTGGTTTTTTTACAATACTGGAACACACTGCTGAATAAGTCATTTCCCCCAATCTTGAATCCCTATTTCTGAAGCTTTACCAAACTCTGTATTTTATAACAAATCAATTACCTTAAATTACACTTATAGAAGACACAACGTATCTTCAAATACTTCTGCTTTTACTATATCAAGACCACAGAAAAAGCAAGATACATTTTTTTTAATAGCATAATGATCCTAAACCACAATTAACCAGAGTAAGAAATATACTCTTGGTCATTTTTCAGGATAATCAGAACTCCTATTTTGTTTCAACTCTTATAAATGAAAACTTTATGCTTGCCTCCAAAATTATAATTTTCCTGCCTTAGGAAGCAATAATAAAAATAACTCAATCCTGGGGCACTGGGGTGGCTCAGTCCGTTAAGCACCTGCTTTTGCCTCAGGTCATGATGCCAGGGTCCTGGGATGGAGCCCTTCGTGGGGCTCCCTGCTCAGCAAGGAGCCTGCTTCTCCCTCTCCCTTTGCCTACTGTTTCCCTACTTGTGCTCTCCTTCTCTCTGTTAAAATAATAAATGGAATCTTTATTTTTTTAAAAGATTTTTAAAATTTATGACAGGGAGACACAGCGAGAGAGGGAACACAGTACGGGGGAGCTGGAGAGGGAGAAGCAGGCTCCCCGCAGAGCAGGGAGCCCCATATGGGACTTGATCCCAGGACGCTGGGATCATGACCTGAGCTGAAGGCAGAAGCTTAATGACTAAGCTACCCAGGCGCCCCTAAATGGAATCTTTAAAAAAATAAATAAAAAATAATTCAATCCTTTTTAAAAATGTCTTAAAACTTTAACATCCTCATATTAAACATTAAGAGATGGTTTAATAAAGTTGGAGCCAAGTCCTGAAACCAGTATCATGGAATTACAGCATTTTCTAACTTGAATGTAAAAATTTTATATTTCATTAAAATTTCATTTATGGGTCATATTCTTCATATCTAAAACTGAAATATTAATTGCTTTTTTTGTTTAAAAATCAAATAGTACCGACACAGATAATGTATGATATGAACTACTAAAACTTCCTTTTGCAAAAGAATTCCTATGAAACTGCTTGATTTTATGCTTTTCCTCCTAAAAGGGGTCTGCAGCCAGAAGATGAACTCTAGGTAACTGAAGGTTCCAGTTACCTGAGTTAGAGCTCTTAAATTGGAATACATTCAGAATTATTAATATTTTATCATTTCTGGGGTGCCTGAGTGGCTCAGTCAGTTAAACGTCTGCCTTCAGCTCAGGTCATGATTCCAAGGTCCTGAGTTCAGGTCCCACAGCAGGCTCCCTGCTCAACAGGGAGCCTGCTTCTCCCTCTCTCTTTCCCTCTGCCCCCTCCCCGGCTCGTACTCTCTGTCAAATAAAATAAAATGTAAAAAATAATAATAATAATTTAAAAATAAATTTTTTAAAAAATATACTTTATTTCTTTAGTAGTTATAAGTCTCTTATGTGAAATAAATGACATTTACACCCAGCAATACAACTGTTAGATTAAGTATAATATTGACATCTGTATTCAAAGGACTTTTCCTCAAAGTTACTTCTGAAAAACAAGGTAACGAATTAAGAAACCACTTTCCAAAAAAGCAGAGAATTACAGTATCTTTAAAAATTAGACTCAGATTGGTGGCCACAAACTACACCCTTCAAAAGCTGCTACAGATTTTTATGGTCTAATATCCCCAACACTGCAATCAACAGAACAGATCCTTGGAAAATTATCTACTAATGAATTTCTATATCATAATGCAGAATTTAGGGTTGTTTTGTAGTCTGTAATGCCTTTTTCAGTATACAACATTTATCTGTCAGAAGAGAATTAGGACATAAAAATAGTATGGTGTCGAAACTGAGATAGAGCCGTCCATCCATTCAATCACTCAACAAATACTGAGAATCTACTCCTACCGTGTGGAGGTGATAGGATTCACATTCGAACAAAACAGACCAAACACCTTTCTGTCTCGGGGCCTATGTCCTAGTGAGGAGAGACAATCAACAAAATAAGGCTGTTTGAATGGGCTTAAGTGCTATGGAAAGAGAAAAAGCAAGGCAGGGAAGGGAGGCTTCAGGGGCTCAGAGAGAGATGAAATTGCACACAGGAAGGTAAGGAGAGGCCTCGCGGAGAAGTCTGTGTGCAAACAAACAGGAAAATAACAATTAAAATTATTTCGCTGGCTTTGAAGTGCAGTCCATGCCCGCATTAAAATATATATATATTCATAAGCTTTCTATATGCTCCAGTTCAATTTACTATTTCCTGATAACTGACTCACTGGAGAGAAAGCAGGCAGCCTCGGGCATGTCAAGGATATGCCTAATATTTTGATTTACTTGATGTTTTTTAAGAACTGCCGCTACAGATTAGAGTGAAATCCGGAGTTCTCTATTAAACAACTAATTAACAGTCAAGATGCAATTCACACTACAAAACCTAACATTCTCTCCAGCAATTTATATGTGATATTTATCCCACTAATAATTATTAGAGATAGGTAGAGTTAGCTAATTATTAGAGATAGCCAGCTGTTCGAGTCATACTGTCTTAGAGCCCAAAAAAAAAAAGTCAGACTATTAGTTGAAATGATCACCTTCTAAAATGAGCCCACAGGGGCGCCTGGGTGACTCAGTGGGTTAAAGCCTCTGCCTTCGGCTCAGGTCATGATCCCAGGGTCCTGGGATTGAGCCCCACGTCGGGCTCTCTGCTTGGAGGGGAGCCTGCTTCCCTTCCTCTCTCTCTGCCTCTCTGCCTACTTGTGATCTCTGTGTGCCAAAGAAATAAAATCTTTAAAATGAGTCCACAGAAAGTGTCTCTGCAAACTACGTATTTACATATAAAATCCACTTGTAACCCCTCAAAATGAAATCATTTTAATGTCATATTCAGAAGACATTTTCTACCTTGCACGCTGGGGAAAAGAAAAAAGAGCAACAGAATAACTGATGTTTAAAATGTGTTTTTATTTTGAAGACTAATTATTCTTAAATACTATAAATGCACCAAGAAAAGCTTAGAAAGTCAGCTGATGACAAAGGACTCAGTACTCAACGTATCTTTCACATAAGATTTGTTAGTCCACCACAATGAAGATATCTGATAAATGAAATTTATATTTGTTGAATAACCCAAGTAATTCAATAATGAATAGCAAATGGAGGTGAATGGACAAATAAGAAAATATGGATCTTAACAAGAAATGTTATCAATGACGAGACGAAATATATTTGAACTGTTCCCAAAAATACTCAATCCAAGCACATATTTTTGAAATGTGTGGGTTTTCTCCAAGAGAAGCAGAACTTTGACATTTTCTCTTGGACAGATCAGACTTTCAGACCTCCGTTCCCACATCTGGAAAGAACATTTCAAACTCAGCTTGATGTAACTTTTAAAAATCAAACCGAGAGCGATTTGATACTTAGTAACTGAGACTTGACTATGACAGTCCACAGAATGTTAGAGATGAAGTATTCCAAGTTCATCATCCCCCACGTGAAGAAAGGAACACAGAACAAAAGATGCATTTGCCTCTTCTGCCCTTTAATTTTTGAACACCATACTTCTCTCCGTCTGTCACGCCAAGGAAGAGAAAAATGAAGATTTTTTAAAAGCCTGCTAATACGCAATAGGACTGTTTCATCTAGACTTTCGTCAGGTCTCCCCCTCCCAGGTTTTTGATGAAAAATTAAAAATCAGAAGAATAGATCCAAGCCCTCTCCAGACAACACCTAAATTACTTTGCTCCAAGGCCAAGGAAAATGTTTACGATTCCAAGATCCACTCGGAAGCATGCATCTGCAATGCGTAAGCTTTTCGCTGGCAAGATCGGCCAGTATCAGAGAGCGTGCACTGTTCAAAAGGTTAAGTGGATGAAGGTTAAGACAACAACAAAACAATTCACTAAGAAATGTATTGGGTGGGTTTCCCCCCCCCCCAAAGTAACCGTACAATAATGTCGGCCCTGAGGAATCAGGGAGGTTTCTGCTGAGGATCTGAAAGCCCCCGAGCGATGTAAATCACCGTCATAAAAACTGCACCGAGGTGTCGGGGGTGCGGAGAGGCAGGTTCCGAACGCGGGGCGAGACCGCGACCGTAAACCTCCTCGCGATTTCACCTTCGGATGAAACGTGGGAGGGGAGCGAGAAGTTTCAGCGGCTGCCCGTCTGAAAACAGACAAGATTTAAAGGACCCCGGGGGGAGGCGGAAAGGGGCGAGGATGCGGCGTCCGCGGCGCAGCGGCAGAGCGCCGGGACCCTGGCAGGGATGCGGAGGAGTGGGCTCTTATGTAAGCACACACCAAACACGGCGTGCACCCCCAGCCCGATGCACGAGTGAGCACACAACACACGTACACGGCCTCTCACCGGGGCGCACCCCCGCTGCAGGCGCTGCGGAGGACGGGGACCGACCCCTGCGCCCGTCTGCACGTCCCCCCAGACCCGCGCAGCCGCCACCGGGGGTCCGGCGCCCCGCCCGGGGACGCAGCCCGGCTCCGCCGGCCCCCGGCGCCCGCCCCGACTCTCCCGGGCCCGCCCCAGCCCGCCGCTTACCTCGCGAGGCCCAGACCCCGCCGCCGCTCAGCAGCCCGGCCAGCAGCAGCCAGGCGGCCGGGGCCAGCGCGGGCGCAGCGCGGCGCAGCATCGCTCCGGCTCCCGGCGCCGCGGCCGGCCCGAGGCGGGAGCGGCAGGCAGGCGCGCGGGGCGCCGAGCAGGGCTCTCGCGGCCCGGGGCCGGCTGCTTCGCGCCGCGGCGAGTCCGGGGTCCCACGAGCCGCCGCCGCGACGCTGGGCCGCGCGCTCGGGCCGCGGGCGCCCTCCCCTCCGCCGAGGAAGCGCTGGGCTGGAGGCGGCGGCAGCAACTAAGATGGCGGCGGCGCGCTCTCTCGGGTCCGGCGAGGGTACCGGCGGGGGCGGGGTGGCGGCGGGAGGGGCGCGCGCGCGAGCGGGAGGGGCGGGGTGGCGGCGGGAGGGGCGCGCGCGCGCGGGAGAGGCGGAGTGGGGCGCGCGCGCGCGCGGGAGGGCGGGGGCGGGACGCGCGCCTCGAATCGCCGGCGGAGCCCGGAGCGCGCGCCCGCGGGGCCGCGCCTGGGGTACCTCCCGAGAGGCGGCGAGATGTCTGGGGGCTGCACGCCCTGCCCCCGCTGCGGCCGAGAGCATCCATCCCTCATCCCCCACGCGCGCCCCCAGGCTCCCGAGCCCGGCCAGCGGTACCCTGGGGCCAGCGCCCGCCTTTCAGCCCTTCGCACCCCCAGCCCCGCGGAGGGCAGACCCTGCTGGAGGGTGCAGCCCGGGGACCCTGAGCGCCAACACGTTGGGCCACTTCGGGGAAGGCACGTCGCCTCCCAGAGTCCTGGTGATCTCGTCTGCCAAACGGAGGTGATGACAGGGAGCCTGCGGGGTCGTGAAAGGTTTTCAAGGAGATGGAGGTCAGCGAAACGCACTTGTAAACATCAAGGACCGCGCAGCACGTGCCGCGGTGGTTCAGCCCTGGGAGGGGGCATTAGCTGCTGGGGGCGGGGGTTGGGGGTGTCCGCCTGATTTTGTAAGTCCAGATTCCTTCCTTTGCTGGAGAAATCTGTGATGGCTTTTTAAAGACGGCTTGTGCGTGCCCTTTCTAGATGATCTTAGCGTGATGCCAGTGGTCCCTTAGAAATGCAGAGATCCAGCTGGATGAAGAAGAGATCCTCCCCCGGGCTGGAGTCCTCCCCTTCTGTCCTGGTTCCCCCACCTTCCCTCCGCCCCTGGGACCACCCCACGCTGGAGGAAAGGACTGGCACAGTCGTGGATGGGCTCCTGTGCCAGATGCTGCGAGACATTATTGGCCCCATTTTGCAGATGAGGGAACAAAGACCAAAAGGCAAAATGACATCCCCGGTTGTGACAACTACAGGGAAAAGAACACTGAGCCCTCAAGGGCAGGGAGGTGATGTTAGGGGAGACCCCCCAACAGCAAAAGCTAAATAACAATGAAACATGAATTATTCAAGACTGTGCGGGAAGAGCTATCCAAGGTGATTGGAACACTGTGGTTGTCATAGCGGTGATAGCTAAGAGGGTCTGCCAGGCTGCTGGGCTTTGCGGAGGCCAGCTTGGGGTGGGGTTCAGGAGGTGGGCCCCTTTAGAGGCTGGGATTAGTAGGAGGTGAGGGGAGGACTTATCTAGGAGGGTAGTGGGGGAAGAGCCCAAAAAGTAGATTCAGGCCAGAGTGTGAGGTGTGTTTGTGGCCGATGATTCTACTGGCCGCAGGAAGGCCTTGCACAGCAGTGAACAGAGGCATGATTGACCTGATGGGAGTTTCAAAGCTTCCTGTAACGGAATATGTTCCTCCCTGTCCTTTCTCCCTCAAAGGCATCCTCTACCAAAGCCTGCAGAGTCCATCTCTCCTTCCCCTGCCACCCCCTTCCCTGGGTCCAGGAGGACCAGCCTGCCCTTGGGTGGACCCCTCCCGAGGCACCTGCCTGGCCCCTGCCATCTCCAGGCCCCCCAGCTCCACTCCTTCCAGCCAGCACTGCAGAGTCATCCTCTCCAAGCTTTGCTTTTGCTTCCCTCCCCCTCCGGCTCCTGCGAGCTCCTTGTTGCCACTTTATCCGGTCCAGACGGCTCTGCCAGGCTTCCCACCCCTCAACCTCAGGTCCCACCCAGCTGACCTCAGGGCCTGCTCTCTCAACACAGTCTGTGCTCAAGTTCATTGCCGCCCAGGGCCAACATTAGGTAGCACATCCTGCCCCCACCTTTGCTCTGAGTCACACCTGGGCTATCTCCTGCAGGAAGTCCTCCGGACCATCAGGCCGTCCGTCCCTCGTCCCCACTGGCTCTGAACCAGGCAGTCCAGGATTGATAATCTGCTACTGTGTGCCCCATGTGTGTCCTTTTCTGCTCCCCACGGTCTTCTAGTGGAAAGGACCCAGAGAGTACAGTCGGACACACCAGAAGGAACTCTGGTTGCTTCTGCTATGAATGATCTCGACAAGTCACGGAACTTTGAGTCTCTTTCCCCACCTGTGAAATGGGATAGCAGTACCTATTTCCTGGAGTTGTCAGAATTGAATGAGATGATGCAATGAAAGTGCCTCACAGAGCCTTGTATGCAGTGGGTGTAAACACACAAGAAGTTTCTTTTTTTTCCCCCTCAGGGATCTTCTAAGCTGCTTGTATACTGTTGAACATACACTAGGCACTCAATAAATACTCAGCAATGAATTCCTGTATTCATTTTTGTATTGTGGCGGTCACACCTCAGAGGATAAAAAACACCCTCTGTAGGTTTCCGGGGACCTTTGAGATGTACAAAACATAAAGTCAGAAAGGTCTCAGAACTTTGTCTTGAGTCAATAGGCTGATGCCGAGAGGGAAAACGTAATGTATTCAGTTCTATTAGAAACACAAACAAAAGCCCTTTGGTGTCTAGAATTCTGATCCCTTTATCTTCTTACCCTCACTGTCCCTTAAAGAAACAAAGAGGTAGATCAAAAAGTTTCAGCAGCAGGTGGGCAGACAGACGGCCGGTGAGCTCAGTGCCACCTGCACACGCTGAGATTTTGCCCAGAGGAGAGTTCGTCCGGCGGCAGGGCTCAGCCGGAGCGTCTTAGAAAGCCAGGGAAACTGCTGAACCCAGTTTCCGGTCTGCCTGACAATAGCCTCAGCCATATTGGCTCTTTCCAAAGGTCTCCATGTGATGGATTAGTTAATCCTCAAAATGGCCCTGAGATGGGGACCGATCCAGACTTAACAGCAGAGCGGGGTCTCTCCTGAGCTGAGCCAGCTACTGAGACAGCAGCAGCAGCAGGGGTCCCAGAAGCAGTGGGAGATGAGGCAGCACCCCAGGCTTGTCCTAGTCAGGGTCAGACATGGGAGGGAAAGGAGGAGGCTTTGATAATCAGGCCCAGGAAGACTTGAGCTTTTGAGCATAGAGTCAATCCATCTTTGCGATAGGTAGAAGAACCCAGAATTTCCAGGGTGCTGTGTCTTTTGTAATGATACATGCTAATAACAACGGTCTCTAGTAAGCTCTTTACTGGGGACATTTCATTTATGCCTCCGACAACCTTTCCAGAAGGTATTTTTATTGTGCTAGATGAGAAAAATGTAACATTTGATGAAGAGCCCATTGCTGGAAAGCAGGACACCTGGGATTCAGTTTCATGTAGGTCTGAGCCCCAAACAATGCCTCAGCCTCTATGGGAAATGACACCTCAAATACCAAAGGGGGAAGAAAAAGCCCTTTGCAGGATCCCACAGCCTGAAGTCATCAGCCTGGTCCGCCACAGTCAGAGGTGGGACTCTGCCACCTGGCAGCTCTTCCAGAACCATGGGAGGCATTCTCGTCCAGCCGGCGTTTCTCACCAGGACACTCAGTCCCAGGTCCAGGGTTGCCGAGAGGAGGAAACATGGTCACGTGCAGGAAAACTCCTTGCCAGGAAGCTGAACCCCTATCAGGTGGGACGTTAGGACTGTTAGCAGCCCCAGGCCAGTGCTGGTGGGACTGAGCTAGAGGCAGTAAGCCGCTGTTGTGGTCACTATGAATGATACGCTTGGAAATTGACCCACTTTCGGGATGCAGCAGAAGGCGGCCGTGGGAATCTTGATGAGAGCCACCGATCGAACGCCCCCAAAATACTAAAACCACAGCCCCTGGCACCACCACTAGGGCCCTCCTGGAGCCCCAGAAGTTTCAAGATCTGACCCCCTCTCTGCTTTCTGGTGGCCCGGACAGGTGTCTCCGTGGCTGTGAGAAGGGATAGTCAAAGAGGGGCAAAAGCAGGAGAGACTCCAGTTGGCCCCTACCCTGGGCTCAAACCCATCTCCATCAATTTCCTTTCCTTTTGCAGAATTGCCATTTAATTTTGTTTGATGTCCATAGTAAATAGTCATAAGGCTCCAAAGGCAAATCCGGAAAACAAGGTGCTCAGCAAAGTCTGGTTCCATTCCTGCCTGTTCCTCCCTGTCTCTTCCTTAAAATGACCATTCTGTCTGTTTTTGGCTTATTCTTCCACAGTAGGTTTTGTGTTTTTTTTTTTTAAGATTTTATTTATTTATTTGACAGAGAGGGATCACAAGTAGGCAGAGAGGCAGGCAGAGGAAGAGAGAGGGAAGCAGGATCCCTGCTGAGCAGAGAGCCTGATGTGGGGCTCGATCCCAGGACCCTGAGATCATGACCTGAGCTGAAGGCAGAGGCTTAACCCACTGAGCGACCCAGGTGCCCCCACTGTAGGTTTTTTAAATACAAGCAAGGATTCAAATACACTTCTCTCCCCTTGCTTAGATAAAAAGAAGCATATCTCCTCCACATCTTGCTTTTGTTCAATTAATAAAATATCCTGGAGATGGCCCCATCTAGTATCCCTTTCAAAGCTGCATTGCACTCTCTTCTGCGGGGTGATATTCTGATATAATAAGAAATAGATAATTGGTCTTCATCTCCAATTCCTAGCACAGAGCTGCTAAATCCCTTGGAATTTCCTGGGTGAGAGAAGCATCTTTTGTCTTTTGTTGTAACGAGACAACTCTAGGCAGGCTCCCAGATGGCTCCTGGTTGGGAGCTGGTCACTAGAATAAGCAAGCCATGATTAGCTTGGAACTTTCACACCCCCACCTCCACCCCCACCAATTTGGGGGAAAGGGGGCAGGAGATCAAATTAGTGATCAGTCATGCCAATGTGATGAAATCTCTCCAAAACCCGTGAACTACAGGAAGCAGAGAGCTTCCGGGTTGGTGGACACATCCACGTGCCGGGACAGTGGTGAAACCAACTCCACAGGGACAGATGCTCCAGTGCTTGGGACCCTCCCACACCTTGCCCTTCATGCTCCTCATCTGGCTGTTCACTTGTATCCTTTATAATAGTCTTCATAATGAACTGGTAAATTTAAGTAAAGCATTTCCCTGAGTTTTGAGAGCCCTTATGGCAAAATATTGAAGCTGAGGAGGCGGCCCTGGGAATCCCTGGAAAGGTAGCCAAGTTAGACAGAAGTGGGAGTCACCTAGGAGCCCACTACTTGCAGTTGGCATCTGAAGTGGAGGCGGTGGGGGCGCCTGGGTGGCTCAGTTGGTTGGGCGTCTGCCTTCAGCTCAGGTTATGATCCTGCATGTTGTCCGTGTGTTGTGTATGTGTGTCATGCACTGGGTTTGAGTCCAGCATCAGGCTCCTTGCTCAACGGGGAGCTTGCTTCTCCCTCTGCCTCTTCCCTCTGCTTGTGCTCTCTCTCTCTCTCTCAAAATAAATAAATCAAATCTTAAAAAAAAAAAATGGGGGGAGGAGCACCGGTGTGGCTCAGTTGTTAAGTGTCTGCCTTTGTCTCAGGTCATGGCCCCAGTCTCCTGGGATCGAGCCCCGCATCGGGCTCCCTGCTCAGTGGGAAGCCTGCTTCTCCCTCTTCCACTCCCTCTGCTTGTGTTCCCTCTCTCCCTGTGTCTCTCTCTGTCAAATAAATAAATATAATCTTTAAAAAGTAAAAATAAAAAAATAAACAGGAATAAATTTTAGAAAGAAAATAAAGCAGGGGCAGTGGGAGAGTGAGCCCTTAAGTTCCGTGTCAGTGAGTTCAGCGAGTTCAGTGTCAGAACTGAATTTATTTGCAGCACACCTAGCTGGTGTCCACAGAGAATCAGAGAATTGCTTGGTTTGGAAAACCTACACATTTGGTGTCAGAAGTGTGACATACGGATAAAGTTTATACATCTGACATGTATACATATGTTTTCCTTCACGTGAATGTCCTGGATTTGACTGAATCAGTCCTCTGTTGATGACTATTTCTCCCTCACTGATGGGCTGTTTCTAATCTTTTGCTTTGACAAAGAGAGCCGCAGTAAGCCTTTGTGTGTTTCTTGCTAACTGTGTGGATTTCTACCCTTTGGGTAAGGCACTTCATCTCTCCAATCTCAGTATCTCATCTGTGAAACAGAGATAAGTCAGTGCCTGCCTCCCTGGGGGGTAGGAATAGACGAGGAACAGATGAGCCAACACACAACTGTCACTATCATTATTGTTCATTATTGTCCATGGCTCAGAGCTTCGTGCCTCTCTGGCAGTGGCAGAAGCCCTGACTTAGGAGCATCTGGGTGGCTCAGTGGATTAAGCCTCTGCCTTCGGTTTGGGTCATGATCTCAGGGTCCTGAGATCGAGCCCCGCATCGGGCTCTCTGCTCAGTGGGGAGTCTGCTCCCCCCCCTGCCTCTCTGCCTACTTGTGATCTCTGTCCCTTAGGAAGGGACATCCCTGTGGTCTCCAGGAAGTCAGGCTGAGGCCTGATGGTTTGTTTCAGACTCCCTTTAGTGCTTTCTATGGCTCTCTGTTTGCAAAGGAAGTTGGCATTCCCACGCAGGCAACATCAGCTGCTAAGAATTTCCAAAGAAGGAATTTCCTTCTTGCTTTCCCATAGAAGCCAGGCAGCTTGCTTTTGCACCCCCAAAAGATGGGACAAGGATTAGGGTTTCTGTTGCATGCTTTTCCCCAAGGTAACACACAGCATCATTTCCTCCTCTCTTTGGATGGGTAGCTGGGAAAGGCATAGGACCTACTTACTCTTCTTTGTGGGGGAGGGGAGGGGGGGCTCTTTGATTCTGCATTACGAATGATACACCCAGTGCACAAAACACACAGACAGCATACAGACAAGCACAGTCCCTCTGTGGACACAGAGGTTCTGCACACAACATCCCAGGGGACAGGACTGGGCTAGGTGTCCAGGAAGGAGTAAGAGAGAAGGGAAAGGCAGGGGCAGGAAGAGCACAGCTTCCCCGGGACCACGAGGGAGCATGGCCACTGTTCTCGCTTAGTGGAAGCTGCACTAAACCTAGGTTCTATCCATTGTTCCTTCATATTCCCTGGGACTGGGGGTAGGGTAGGATAAAGTAGTTTTAAAAAATAGGAGGAATGTCTTACATAATCTGGGTTCAGACAGACCTGGGTTCCAGTCATTAGCAGAAAAGATCAGACAGCCCAATTACTATGAGCCTCAGTTTCCTTATCTGTAAAATGGGCACACGGTAATCATACCCCCTTTGGATCGCTGCGAAGATTGAATGAGAGGTTGCATATCAAGGCTTTAGTTCTGTGTGGAGCACATGTTAGGTGCTCAGTTAGCAGTAACTGTTCTCACCGTGAGGGTGATATATGTGACTATGCTTTGAAAAGTCTGAGGAGATGATAATGGTTATAACTGTTTTCCCAGGGTGCCTGGGTGGCTCAGTCAGTTAAGCCTCCAACTCTTGATTTCAGCTCAGGTCATGGTCTCAGGGTTGTGAGATGGAACCCCGCATTGGGCTCTGTGCCGGGTGTGGAGTCTGCGTAAGATTTTCTCTCTCCTGGGATGCCTGGGTGGCTCAGTGGGTTAAGCGTCTGCCTTCAGCTCAGGTCATGATCCCAGGGTCATGGGATCGAGTCCCACATCAGGCTCCTTGGTCAGCGGGGAGTCTGCTTCTCCCTCTCCCTCTACCTCTGTGTGTGCTCTCTCTCTAGCTCTTACTCTCTCTCAAATAAATAAAATCTTAAAAAAAAAAAAAGATTTTCTCTCTCCCACCGCGTCTCCCATGATGCTCCTCTCTCTCTCTAAAAATAATAATAATGATGATGATGATGATAAAATGAAATTAAAAAAAAAAAACTGTGTTCACAGAGCACTTTACAGTTTGCATTTGCCCAATGTACTAACCCCCCCCCCCTTTTTTTTGAAGGGCATCTCTACACTCTGGGACCTCACGGCCATCTTTCTGGCAGAGGTTTTCACTCATCCCTATTTAATTGATGGGAAGCAGTTCGGAGGGGTTACGTGACTTGTCCGTGGAGAAGTGGTTCAGGGGGCCTCAGGTGAGGCTCCTCTGGCCTTTTTGTGCTTCTTCCTTGCCCCTCAAACTCCCCGGGCCAGCAAGCACCGATAAAAATCAAGAGTCAGACTTCAGAATCTCTGGCCATTTCAAACCTCCAGCTCATTTCCTTGCTCAGGATTCCTTCTCTTTTTCTCCTTCCTCACCGGGGTAGCGGGGATTGACCACCCCCGGAGATCGGGAGCTCACAGAGTGTTTGCTGTGGGCCGGCCCTGCCTGATGCCTTCTGTGTGCCTTGTCTGATTCCATGCCAGCAGCAATGAACCCCATCATTATCCTTCCTTTACAGAGCACAACACTGAGGCTGAGAGAGGGTAAGTAATTTGCCCAAGGCCACACAGCAAAGGAGGAGAGTCGGGATTTGAACCTAGATCTTTCTGACTCCAAAGCAGAGCTTCTCACCCACATTACTATCTCCCAGAAGCTGCCTGATGGCAGAAGTTTCTGCATGGGCCTGGAAGGTCAGAAGACGTCAAGATGGGAGAACTGCTCGGCTGATCCCCGTCTGGCTCGTGGTACGGTGGGTGGTCAGGAGGGAGCCAGGAAGTTCAGCCGGGCATGAGGGGAACCAGATGCCCTGACCAAGGACCAGGACTCCTGCTCCATCCCGAAGGGCAGCCAAGACGTCCCCTCTGCGTAAGGACCATCCTGTCCTGTTGACCTCAGGCTGGCTCCCGCCCTCACACCCCTGCAGACAGGACCTTCTCCCCTGCCTGTAGCTCTTTTCCGATTACTCATCCTTTCTTGGACCTTCTCTCATTTAACCCAGATTCTGCCAGTTCCTTGCTCGGTGGCCTCTCCTCTGTTTTGTCATCTATAAAATGGGGATCAGAATGACACAGGCCTTATAGGGACACTGTGTGGATTAAGTCTGAAGCATGGAAGGACTCAGCACTATGCCAAACACGTTGTCAGTGCTCAATGGATGCTGGTGATCATTCCAGTGAGGACGTGTTTGGTGTCCACAGTGTGGACAGGGAGGGGTGGGGGGGATTAACCCTCTTCTCTCTGCTGCCCCAAATCCTGCTGGTTCTTTAAGAACCCTGAGGCCTGAGCCCTGGCATGTCTGACCAGGGAGGTTGAGGTAGGTAGCTTCCTCCCAGAGCCTCCCTTCCCTCTGGTCCTGACCCAGAGCCCCGGTCACGTTCAGGGCCTGGAATATCCCAGCAGGCCTTGTCGACCCAGGCCTGGCACCGTCCTGTCCCGTTGTCTGTTCAGCCGGCTGGAAAAGCAGGGGAGGAGAACCTTACCTCGAGAGGGACTTCTGCTCCCGCCCCTTTTTGCACTCGCAAGGGCCTCCTGTTTCCAGGTCCCCTTGGGCTCAAGGGGCAGCGGGAAAGGGGAGGGAGAGTCCTGCCTCTTCTCCCCTCCCAAGCCAACCTCACCAAGGTTGCAGTGCTGGGCTTTGAGCAGCTGAGGGCATTGATTTAAGGGATGCAAATGAGGGGGCTGTGTGTTGGAGGAAGCGATCTTCTGGCAGCAGATAGGTCTGGGAGAATTCTCAATGAGCCTCGCTGGGGCTGGCTTGGCAGGAGCAGGGAGGAGGCCAGCCCGGCCTGGGAAGGACAGGGAGGCAAACTGCAGGAAGGCTCGGAGCATGCAGGGCCAGGCGTCACCCTCCGGCCGGGTCCACGGAGGCAGGGGCAGGAAGAGCCTGTGAATCCTACTGCCACCGGCCCCCTGGCCACAGGCCCAGCAAGGTGCGGTGATTGGTGGATGAAGAAAGGGAACTTGACCTACAGGCTGCAGGCTGAGTCCATGCTGCCTTTACTTGGGAGCTGGAGGAAGAGGGGAGAGGCAGATGGGGAGACCGAGGGCAAGGAGCCCCAGCCACGCAACGGGGGGCAGGGAGGCTCTGCCTGGCACTAGCTGGGCAGGCAATGGGACACGTTGAGACTGAAGCTCATGCCAGCCTCCTCCAGCCGAAGGAGGCAAGCCTGGGCAGGCCAGGCCCCAGACAGCCGGTCCCTGGAGCCACAGAGACACGGGCCAGTCAGGCCTGCATGCTGGGAGGCCAAAGAGGCCAAGAGCATTTATCGGTCCTTCGGAGGGCGTCTGCTGCCTGCTTCTGAACTTGGCCTCCACCCCAGGAATGGAGGAAGAGAGCTGTGGCACTTAAGCCTCAAGCCTCCAGAGGGACTCAAACGTGCCCCAGGGCCCCACAGAATCGCAGGGTTGGTGAGTCACTCCACACGCCCCAATCATGAGAATCCCTGTCGCCCCGGGGCCGGGCATCGGCCAAGGCCCAGACAGGTCGTTGTGATGTCAGAACTTGAGGAAAGGTCTGGATTGCTTACTAAGTCCTCACTTGCATCTGGTTCCAAAGGTCAGGCCCAGGTGCTTGGCGATCACAGGATCTGACCAGGGTGCCCCACCATCCGTTCCCCAACCCCGAGGTCCCCCCATAGCTCCCCTCTGAGCAGGGTGAGGGGAAGCGGGTGCTAATTTGCTCATCTTCGCTAATTTGAAAAGGAGCGTAAGCAGCAGAGCTCAGTTGCACCGCTCTGCCGAGGGTGTGGTTTAGGTCCAATTATGTGCTATTAGTGCATTTGCTCTTTGTTCCCATGGCAGATTAATTGCAGATCTAGTATTGTGGCAATTAACACGATTATGGGCTCTCTCTTCCGGCAGGCCAGAATCCACATGCTTTCGGCCAAGGAACTGGGCTGGTGAGAGGGAGGGAGGTATCCGCTGGGGAAAATGCCCACTGTTACGGGTTGGATGCTGTCCCACCGAAAAAAACAGATGCTGAAGTCCTAACCCCCAGTACCTCGGAATGGGACCTTCTTTGGAGATAGGATCTTTACGGGCATCTTCTGAGTTAAAATGAGGTCACTGGGGTAGGCCTAAGCCAGTATGACTGGAGTCCTCATAAAACGGGGAAATTTAGCCACATAGAGGGAAGATAATATGAAGAGACAAGGGAGAAGCCAAGGAGAGAGGTCTAGAGCACGTTGTCCCGCACGGCCCTTGGAAGGAGCCAACCCTGTTCACACCTCGATTTTGCATTTCTCGCCTCCAGAACGTGAGACGGTACCTGTCTGTTGGTTGAGCTCCTACAGGATTTCACTGAGGTAGCCCGAGCAAACTCATAGACCGCACTCTGTTCCAGGCAGAGTCCCCCGGGGTTGGGGGGACAACGAGAGGGGACACCAGCATTGCTGTGTGCTCAGAAGTCTCAAGAAGGGATCAGCAGGGATAGTTAGCACCTCCCTCCCACCAGACACCTGTTCCCGGGGCTTGCCCCCCCAATCAGTGTCCCCTCTGTTCTCCTGGTCCCTGGGTCTTCATTCTTCATGGTACTGTTGCTGGAGCTCCTCCTCCCCGTGGAGTCCGTCTCTAACCAGTCACCAGCTTGGCCAGTCTTGGATGAGTCACTGCCTTTCCCTTTGGCCTCCCCTTACCTTGTAAGGTAAACAGTGTATGTTATTTCCCAGGTTAAGCCAGTTATAAGGCTCAGGGGGTCGCACAGTGTTTTGCAGGTTACGAGATGCTTATCAAAGGCCTGTTCTCGTTCCACGCTGACAACAACTCTGCCGGGGTTGGTATGACCGCTGATTTTACAGGGAAGCCAAGGCTTGGAGAGGTCAGACACAAGGAACAAGCAGAACTCGGAACTTGAGTTCTGATTTTATACCTTGTACTTGTCCTCCACAAGAGTAGTTCTTACGGAATATTCTATGCAATACATAAGAAACTTCAGAGTTCTGCGGTCAAATAGATAAAGGAGAAGCTAAACGAAATGGATGTCTTCGTCGCAGGACTTCTCAGAACCTTCACTATATTGTGACTCTCCAAACGAATGTGTACAGCATGCATTTTCCAGCCTTCTTTTACCTTTGTGGGACACCTGCCACTTCAGACAGGGCTGCGTGACACCACAGCACCCCCCTAGGATGGCAAAGCCAGGGCCGAATGGAGAAGAAGAAAGCTCTGATCTCAAGTTCAGTGGGAGAGTCTCCTTCCTCCCTCTGCTTTTTCTCTCCCACGTGACAGGCTGGCTGGGCACCTGGGTTGGCGTCACCCTGGGGTTTCCTGACACAGAGGGTTCAGCTGTCCTGATAGGGGACAGCCTGTCCCTGACCACCCAGCATTCTTCCCTTTAGGGACCACTGCTGCCCCCTGCACGTGGCTCGGGTGCCTTCTCCCACAGGCTTACCTTCCAGTGCAGCTAGAGAGAGAAACAAGCAGATGTTTCAGATAAAGAAAACAGAGCACGTCAGAGGGTAGAAAGCAAAATACAGGAGGTCATTTAAGATCCTCTGGGGCGGGGCGGGGCGCCTGGGGGGTTCAGTCAGTTAAGCATCTGCCTTTGGCTCAAGCCGTGATCCCAGAATCCTGGGATCGAGCCCCACGTCGGGCTCCCTATTCAGGACAGAGTCTGCTTCTCCCTCTCCCTCTGCTGCATCCCCCTGCTCCCACACTCTCTCTCTCTCTCATGCATTCTCTCTCAAATAAATAAATAAAATCTTAAAAAAAAAAAAAACCCTCTGACGGGGTGTTATGGTCTGAAGATTGGTGCCCCCCCCATTTCATATGCTGAAATCCTCACCCCCTGTGTGGCGCTGTTAGGAGGTGGGCCTTGGGGAAGGGATTAGGTCACGGGGGTACAGCCCCCTTGTGAATGAGAGCCCACGAGCTCGCTTGGCTGTCCCATCACGGGAGGACACAGAGGGGAGACGGGACCCGGGGGGTGGCTCTCACCAGAACCCGACCACGCGGGCGCCCTAATCTTGGACTCCCAGCCTCCGGAACTGCGAGAAACGAATTTCTGCCGTTTATAAGCCATCCAGGGTGTGGGATTTTGTTCCAGCAGCCCGGGGAGTCTGAGGCAGGGGGTGACATTTAAGCTGACAACTAAAAATTGAGGATTCAGGGGTGTGGGAAGAGCAGTACAGGCAGAGGGAAGACAGGCACGAGCTCGGAGGCGGGGCCGGTGGCGTGTCTGAGGGACTGAGGGACGGGAGGCTGGGAGTGGGGAGGGGGGAGAGGAGGCCAGAGGTCGCCAGGGCCCTGAGGCCCCGGGGCTGCCCTCGATAGGGAGCCCTCGATAGATCCGTATCCTGAGTGCAAAGGGCAGCCCCTGCCCTTCTAGAACCCAGGGTGGGGATCTGGGCAGGAGGTGTTTTCTCGAGTTCCAGAACAGCGAATGGCTCCCGGACGCAACTTTTCAGGGAAGCCGTGGAGCTGGGCGTGGAACAGAGTATTCTCAGGTATAGCAAGAGTCAGAAGCGACCCAGCTTCCGAGGCTCGAGATCCCTGAGGCAACGCAGTGACCCGGAGAGGCCAGCCGATGGTGCAGACACAGGCAGACCCAAGACCACCAGGGCACAGAACCACACACTTCCTTGCTCGCTTGTGGATGGGCTGGGGCTTTGCCAGGGCCCAGGCGGATGGGCCGCAGCCTCTGGAACATTCTCAAGCGGCTCCTCAAGCTTCTACCTGCAATGACCCATCGCTTCCACCCATACTCCATTGGCTAAAGCCGGTCAAGGCCACACTCACGGAAAGGGCGACAGGGGGACCCAATGCTCCCCCATGCCTGGAAGGCAGGGAGCCGGGAATGGGAGGAGCGACCCTGTTTTACAGCTGGGAAACTGAGGCCCGGACACATGGGACAGCATCAGCCGAGGTCGGGGGACTGCTGGTGGTCCCCGCTCCGTCTGCAGGGCCCCATCCCCTCCTCGTCCCCCAGCCTCCTCGGCTGGCAAATGACCTTGAGGAGCTTAATCTCCTAAGCCTCTCTGCCCTCCACACCCAAGCAGGAGCTTGTTGTCCTCCTGGCGTCTCAGAGCGGGGACAGGATACTTTTGTCTTTCCTTCCCCCGGGGACAAATGCTTGGGGCCCTGAGGAGATCACAGAGCCTGGAGATTCAGGGGGTGCCACGAGCAGGCCCACCCAGCACCGGCGGGAATGCCCCAGGCCAGGCAGGTCATGGCGTGCCCCTGGTTTTTCTGCAACCCCCAGGCTCCTGCCTGAGCTCCGGGACCTGCCCTGACACGTCACTCCGAATGTTTTCTCCTTCCGAAGCAGCTGCCAGGGCCCTCCGGCTGCCCTCTCTCAGCCTGGCCGCTGGGCAGGACCCAGGCACCGGCCGGGGCGCACGCACACAGGCCTCTGCTACTACTTTGCCCTGACCCCAGCGTGAGCCACACAGCGTGGCCGCGAGGAGGGTGGCCCACGGGCAGGTGCCGGAGTTCTGAGGCGCCCTCCTGACCACCTCAGCTCCCTGCCGACAAGCCTGGGGGTTCCAGCCCTGGTCTGCCTCCTCGGTGACCAGGGGTTTGCTTCCCCGTGGGACGCTGCTCCGTGGCAGTCTATCACCAGGTCAGTCCACCCCCGCGGCCTCGGAGACCACAGGGCAAGGCCGCCTCCTCTCATCCCCGTCTAGTCAGCTCGCCCACGGCAGGTCCTTGGTCAGGAGTTCCCGACTGGTGCAGGGGTGCAGCTGGGCCAGCTTCACTCTCGAGGAGTCCGGAGAAGTCTGGGGGGGCATCAAGATGGCTCAGGGCTCACCCCCTCTGGAGCAAGCCGCATGAGCTGGGAGGATCTGTGAGAGCTATGAAGAAGGAAGGTTCTGGATAGAAACCTTGAGGACCAGAGTCCGGGCTGCCCCTCCCAGGGAGGGGCAGCTCTGGCTGGGGTGCGGGAGGTGATTCAGCCAGAGGAAAGCCCGCAGACCACCTTCTCCTGGGATGCTGGACCAGCGCGTCCAGACCGATTCCCGAGGGACGAGCCAGCAGGAGCCGTGGGCTGGCCAGGGTGGGTGGGCCAGGCTGTCGCTGAGGGAGCGCGGAGGCGGCGGGGTCAGGAGTGGCCCACGGAGGAGGCCCCGGGAGCCTCAAAGCGCCGTGAGGCTGCTTTGAGCCCTGCGGCAGGGGGAGCGTGTGTGGGAACCGCCGAGGGGGAGGCTGGCCCCACAGGGGACTTGTCCCGCTGTCCCCTCAGCCCGGCCCCTTCTCCACTCACAGCTGAGCCCCCAGCATGCATGGGGCCGGGGTCCTGCCCTGGCTCCCCAGGGTGGTCGGTGTTTTCCTTTCGCAGACACACAAGGCCGCATGAGGATGTGCGGCCCACGGTAAACAAAGAGCTATTTTTACCGCCTCATTGTTTCCTCTCCCTGCGTCCAGCTCCCAGGCCAAGGGCCACCCCAGTCCTCCCTCCTCCCAGCACCCCTGCCCCCGGCTCCCGGGGCCCGCCCGGTCACCCCAGACTCTGCCCTGCCAGGTGCCCAGAGCGCAGCCACCACGCTCCCCCTTGGGGGGCGGCCTCAGGGCCGAGGAAGGGGGCCCTGCGGCCGGGAAGGGGCCCAGAAGGCACCAGAGCCAGGCCTGGGAGCCCCATGGCCACGGCGGGCGTCTCAGCCTGTCTTCCCCCCCGACTTCTGGCTGTGCCAACCCACCCCGGCCTGTTCAGAAGAAAGCCCTCAAACAGCGCAGCCCCTGTCTCCGGGGAGATTGAAACTGGGGCCACCCTCTCCCCACCCCCACCAGCCCACAGGGTTTGAGCTCCTGGTTCCTGGAGACAGAAAGGAGGAGCCTGGCCTTCAGTCAGTCTTGTGGTTGTGAAATTCTCCCCCAGCCAGGACACCCCCTATTGCCTGGTGGGGCGTGTGTGTGTGTGTGTTGGGGGGTGCGGGGGCGGCTACCCGGAGGTAGTGCCATCACCGCTCACTCCCATGCTCCCGACTGGGAAGCAGGCTTGACAGGTGTCCCCTTCCAACAGCTGTAACTAGGGGCGCCTGGGCGGCTCCGTCGGTGAAGCGTCCGACTCTCCATCTCCGCTCAGGTCTTGATCTCAGGGTCATAAGATCGAGCCCAACTGGGAGAGAAACCTTGAGGTTTGCCAGGGGGAAGAGCATTAACCGGAGCAGTCCCTCCGCCTTCCCGAACCTTCAGAGAGCCGAGGGCATCTCCCAGGCGGACCTTGTCGCAAACAAAATAAAGCTTGTGACTGTCAGAGCCTGAAGGGGAACGCAGGTGTGTGCAGCTGAGCCCAGGGCCCAGGAGGGCCTCCCCTGCCATCAGCCACTGCCTGAGGCCTGTGGGGGCTTCATGCCCCTCCTTGGAGTTCAGCGCAGGGAAGGGCAACTCCAGGCCCTGGGGCCGGAGACCTGTGACCTGGGAGGGGCCGACGGAGGGCAGCGCGGGCAAGGCGCTGGGGGCTCGGGGCTCAGCGGTTCCCCTGTCCTCCCTGTTTGCTCTGAAGCAGAGCCGGCTGCAGTGGGAAGGAGCCTCTGGCTGTGATGGTTTTTTTTTAACCACTTGATCATGATCAAGGATTTAATTTTATCCCCTTCTCTGGCTGGCTCGGATTCTATTTGGAGTTTAAGCACGAGCTAGTGAGCAGGAGGGTCCCTGGAAGACAGGACTCCCACTCCCAGGCTCGGCAAGGCCCCTCCTCGCCCGTCCAGATGAGACACGGTCCATCTGGGGGACCCCGGCAGCCCCGCAGGTTCTCGTGAAGGCGGGGAGCAGGAGGTAGCTCTTCCCTCAGCCCCTATCAAGGGATCATCTCAGCTCTTTCTTATTTATCAAAAGAGTGTTTAACAGGGGTGCCTGGGGGACTCAGTCGGTTTCCTGTACTCTTGGTTTCAGCTCAGGTCATGATCTCAGGGTCATGGGATCGAGCCCCACGTGGTGGGGAACCTGCTTGGGATCCTCTCTCTCCTCCATCTCCCTCTGCCCCTCCCCCTGCTTGTCCTCATGTATGTGTGTGTGTGTGTGTGTGTGTGTGTGTGTGTGTGTCTAATAAAGAACTTTAAAAAAATAACAACAAAGCAGCATTTAACAAGCACCTGATTGGACCTGGGGCCAGGTTCCTCTCCTCCAGGAGGAACACACACAGGCCTTGCTTTGAATGACTTCTAAGTAGAGAGGACGGGGAGGGGGGGCGGAGGGGAGACACCATCACATGACTTAATCACGCCCTTCTGGGCCGGCCACCCACTGTGGGCAGGTCTCTGCTAAACTTGTCACTCGCGTTGTATCATAACCATCAGCCGCAGCCTTATGGGATAGATGTTCTCGTTGTTCCCATTTTTCCATAAGTTAGGTAATTTGCCCCAAGTCACGCAGCTGCCAAGTGGCAGGGCCAGTTCTCGATCCCACCAGTGGGCCTCCAGAGGTCTCACTGTCTTCCTAGCCCCCCGCTGCACGGACATAGAGACTTACACTGTGGGATTAAACAGGTCAAGAGAGAACCATGTTTATCTAGGGCTTTACTGGATTCAAAGCTTTTTTTGTGTAGAGTCTGTCAAAGGTACAATGGGTTTTATTATTATCCCCATTCTACAGATGAGAAAATTAAGGCTGAGACCTGCCCACGTGTACAGAGGTCACAGTAGGGAGGCAGGGCTCCTAGCCTAGCCCGCAGTCCCCTAATTCTGAACTCTTTCACTGACCTCACGTGGGGACAGGTGTCCTTTGAGGCTGGGTTGCCGGATGCCGGCCGGGGGCTGTGACCAGGAAGAGGCGGGGAGAAGTGGAAGAGGAACCTATTCTAGAAAAACCAGCTTAGCCTGGAGAACTGCCAGGTCCCCACGTGAGGCATCAGAGTGGACGAAAAGTAAAGAACAGGAGTTTTGATGGCCGGCTCTGGGCAGCAGCTGGGGCACCGTGAGTTGGTGGGAGGCCGGCGTCACACCCAGGCTGGAAAGGCAGCGGCTTCACCCCAGAGCTGAGGGCTGGCCCGAGGACCCAGCACCTGCCAAATATTTCACAACCTATGATAGCCAGACACAACGGGACTTGGAGAGCAAGGGCAAACCCCAGACTGGTCCTGGCGTCACCGAGAGGCCACCGGACACCCCGGTGATGTGGGGTTTACTCTCCCTTCCCCCCTTCCCAGTCAAAGTAGTGGCTACAAGCATGGAGTCTGGGGTCAGACAACCTGGGTCCAAGTTCTGACTGAACCACGCTGACTGTTAGCAAACTATGTAACCCCCACTTCCTCATCTGGGAAATGGGGATAACACCATACTTCCCTCACGCATGACCGAAGGTGGTGTATGTATAGCGTATGTACCCGCACCCAGGGGGCACCCAACACGCGTTCCCTGCGTTACTAAAACGGGGACGAGGCAGTCACCTGCACAAAAGATGTTTGTGAAAACCCACCTCCCTCAAGGGCCAAGGCCAAGGAGGTGGAAACTCTCGGAGGTTCTGGGTCTGAAGTCACCCCCCGGGGCTGTGTATGTGGGGTGGGGCTCCCACAGGTGTGCAAACAGGGAGGCCACCTGGTGCACACTCTGCTCCTTCCCTGGGGACTCAGGAAGAGGCCCCGGGCAGGGCAGGGTGTGGCTCAGCTCCTGTCACCAGCTCCCTGGGCCCCCTTGCCTGGCTGGACTGGCAGGTCCCTCTGGGAAGCCATCCGTGAGAGAGCAGGTCCAATGTCGAGGAGGAAAGTGAAGGCAAACCCTGGCTGATACTCAACAAGCAGTTCACTGCCCCGACCCTTGGGGAGGCCTTTCTTTCAATTAGGACTAGCAGCCATGGTCACCCCCGAACCTCCCCACCAAATCTCCTAAACACCCAGTTATTGCCCCAGGAAAGTGAATTCCTTCATTGGACAGAGAAGTGTTTCCTAACCATGGCCTCAGGTCGGCCTGGGACTATTTCATCTTCTGGGAAAGGGGTGCGTGCCACGGGTAACAGGCAGATTGAGAGGGCAGGCGGGGCAGATGGGTAGTGATGGGGTCCCCCCCACCCCCGAGCTCCCGGCCCTGGAAGCTGGCTCCTGCCCCCACCACCGAGCCAGGTGCCATGGACGGATCGGTTTCCCTGCTACAAAGGGTCCCGTTCAAAGGCTAGAGCAGCCCAGGGTCTCCCAGCTGCCAGGCGCCTGCAGGGACAGGCAAAACCAGCCCTTCATTCCCAACCACCCTTCCCCCAGGGCTGGGAAACACCAACAAAAGGCAGGGGGCCCTGCCCCCCCCCTCAGCCCATCCCTGGCCTCCCCCAAACACAGCCTGGCCCCCAGCTGGTCTCAGTCCCCAGCAGTCCCAGTGCCACCTGTTGTCACTTCTGGCTGCATACACCTGTACCTAGGAAGGTGAAGCCAGATTACTGGCTGTCTGGGCTGAGGGACCCTCAAGGACTCGTGCTGCCCCCAGTGTCTTCCCTTGGTCTGCTGAGGTGTCCCGACTCCTCCTCCTTGGTGGCCTACTTCCCATAAGACAACCCTGCTTAGAAGAGCAGATTGGCTCCGAGGTTAACTCCCGAACCATGCAGCTCAGAACACAAATAATTTACCTAACGTGAGCCCTTGATGTGCCTTGGTGATGTCTGGCTAATACAACTGTCTTTTTTTTGGTCTGTTTCTCAAGACCCAAAAAGTCCTTCCTAGAGAGGGAAGTTACAGGGAAAAGCAGGTCAACGCAACGTAGAGATGAATGTAAGTTACCTGAAGGAGGAATGGGCTGTCTTGTGAGGTAGTGAGTCCTCCATCCTAGGGGGCATTCAAGCAAAGGTTAGATAAGCCTTTTTTAGAGCTGTTTCAGAGGGCTGCCAGGCAACCTCCAACATCTCTCCCAGCACTGAGAGTGAATGATGTGGATTGTGCCATCCGTCCTCATAGTCTATGAACCCCGCGGTGTTTAGCACCCAGTGAAACTCTCTGAAAAGGAAGTAGAAGCAGTGAGTCCACGTAAGCAGCAAAAAAAAAAAAAAAAAAAAAAACCAACCAGCCCTAAAATGGGATGATGAAGGGTGGAAATGAAAGATTCTAGAAAATGCTTCCAAAGCAAAAATTCCTAAAGGAGAAATGATTTCAGCTTCTAAACTTGAAAATACAGCTGAATACCAGCAAATCTCCCATTTCTGGGATGACGGAAGGACCGGATATCTTGTTTGGCCTTGTGTTGCAAGCAGCCCGAGACCATTGCCATCACACAGGATGCCGGGTGTCTAGGGTAGAAGTGAGCACCTCCTAGGTTGCTCAGCGTCTGCTCTGGGACAGAGGGGGGGCAAGGTCACCTCTGAAGACTACTGACCTGTCCAATCTAGGATGATATTTAGAATCTCCAGGTCCAAAAGGG
Organism: Martes martes; assembly: GCF_963455335.1. Classification (NCBI taxonomy): domain Eukaryota; kingdom Metazoa; phylum Chordata; class Mammalia; order Carnivora; family Mustelidae; genus Martes; species Martes martes. The sequence goes on along the minus strand of NC_137891.1, from coordinate 184,584,927 downwards.
GTCTCAGCCTTCTGTGGCCCTGCCAGCTGGGCTGGGGAGAACTTGGAATTCTTCCAAAGCCCGAGTTCTGCCCCAGATCGCATTAAACCAGGAAACATGGTGTTTTCAACCCTCCTTTCGGTGCCTCCTTGAGGAGAGAGGGCCCAGCTTCAGAGCCCATGTGACGTGGGGAAATCAGTGAGTGCACCCAATTCTGAGGGACATAACTCAGCTCACACACCAAGCTATTAAAAATCTTTATTGTTAATTTTTTTTCTCCAACAGATATATTTTTTGTCGAAATATGGAGCCACAGCAACACCTTCACTTCTCCCGTTCAGACAGATCACGGCCATCGCTGTTACAAGAGGCAGGCCTGTGACCTCGACCAGGGCAGCCTGGGGCAGAGAACACACCACTGGCCAGGACACGGACCCCTTATGGGAGCTACAGGTACAAAGAGAGGGCAAATGGCAACACGCCATTAATGCCTGGTGGCGGATGTCACAGCCTGGGGGGAGGGCACTGGGAAAAAGCTCCCCTTTCCCCAGGGGCTCAGCTGGGGCTGCAGGCCACGGAGCTGGGAGTGTGTTTGTGGATGCGCGCACGCGCCACGGCTCCTGCAAGAAGATGCTGTCAGGCCCCTGCTGGAGTCCCCACGGTCCTTGTTCCTTGGGGACCAACAGTCTTTCCAGGGTAACCTAACCAGGTCAGCTAACCAGGGCCAGGGGCCCGCGTGTGGAGGAGGTCAGGGCCATGGATACTGTGACACGCAAGTCCTTCTGGCAAGGCCCAGACGATGCTCAGAGCACAGCACGACCGCCCACATGGTCCCAAGGCAGCTCCTGTGATCCACGACAGCCCCAAGCCCTGAGAAGGGGGAGATTTCGCTCCAAGGGTCTTCTCCTGGCTCTGGATACCTGGGGCAAAAAAAGGGCCTCAGCCATTTACTATCTGAGGAGTGAGGGGGACCGGCCTGGGATCCGAGAACTCCGAGGGCTGGCCAGGCCCTACTGCCCAGGGGCCTGCACCTTGGGAGCCTGGCTAGCAGAGCTCAGGGCTGGGGGTTTAGAGCCAAAGGTCTCCCCGGCCTTGTGAGCCAAGCTTTGCAAGGTTCTGGGCTCCCAGGCAGAAACCTCTCCTGCACTGTGGGGTCTCAGGGCGGGGAGCAGCTCCTGCCCTTTACGGGAGGAGCCCCAGATGAGGCCTCAGAAAGTAGATCTGGAGGGAAGGGCTGAAAAGACAGCCACCCAGAGCGGTGCTCCTCTGCTGAGCACCCGCAGTCCCCAGAGGCCCAGATGGGGATGGAACACCGCCCCCCCTCCCCAACCGTGGGGAGCTGGCTGCTTGCCAACCCATGGAAGCGATGCCCGTGAATCCTGCCTGGTGGTCACCTCTAAGCTCTGGTCTGCGCCTTCAGGACGGCACAAACCTCCTCGGGGGCTCTGCTTTCCAGCTGTAGACCCTGCATGAGGCGTTGGGGGGCCCCTCGCCAGGGCAGCCAGGTGCGGTTGTTAAAGCAAATGCACTCTCCAGGTGGATCCCCCGCGGGGTGGGGGCAGCCCGTGGCAACGGGAGTCATGGATGAGCCAATGAGAAAGCAAACACACATCTCAAAAGCCAATCAAAGGCAAACACAAACAAAACTTGGGGAAGCGGCAGCAAGCTCTGTGTAATAAATACTGCAAAGCGCACTTGGTTTCTTTCTTTCTTTTCTTTTCTTTTTTTTTTTTTTTCTTTTCAAGTCAAATATAACAACCAATGTCCCGAACCCTGTTTTCAGCATTCAAAAGAGAGAAGCTGTTGCTATCAGCAGGACACCTGCAGCCAATCCAAGAAAAAAACCATTTCCCACTAGCCGCCCAATCAAATCCTTTTCCAGTTTAAGCAGCCAATCAGGCCTCTTCACATTCCTAAAAAGTGACCTAAATAAAGCACCAGATCTCGGAGAGCTTCCTGGGAAGCCATACACCGAGGCGCAAATTAAAAAAAAAAAGAAGAAGAAAAAAAAAAAAAGAAAAAAGAAATAAAAATAAAAGGTGTCTGTTGGTCAAGATTTAAAAATAAAAGGGTTTCTTTCTGCAGCCAATCAGGAGTCCGTCCCTTTAAGCCAATTGTAACTGCACCACCGGTGACCCCCTCGATGCCAGCCCTGCTGAGTGACTGTGGGGTGGGGCGGGGCGGGGGTGTAAGGGCAGGGGGAACCGGGAAGGTGATCTGCCGCCACTCAGCTGGCCGAGGTCCTCACAGATCTCCCGGCAGCCTCCAGGCTGTTCCAAGGGGTTCGCGGCTATTGCCTTCGGTCCTCCGTCTCCGACCTGGAAAACGCCATCACCACATCCTCGGCACCTGCAGACCAGGGGGAAGGAACCGTGAGACGCGGCAGCGCAAGGCGGCCGGGGCCCTCTTACAGCCTTCGTCCTGCCTAGCGCCCAGTGCTTCCAAGGCAGCCCACCTCCTGTCTGGGCCTTGCTGACAGCCTGGACGTGCAGGCAACCTGCCGTAGGTGGCAGGGGGCCGTCGGGGCGAGGCTCCGAGGCTGGCTCGGGGCCATCCACTGACAGGCTGCGTGACAAGAACCCAGGGCTGCCGGCCCTCGAGCAGGGCTCTGCTCACATCCCCTGCTCCAAGGTCACCAAAGGCAGGGGCGCCAGGAACCTCCAACTTGCTTCTCGAGGCTCGTGTCTTGATCCCTTTGGATCATTAGGACTCCTAATAGCCAGCCCTCTTTGCCCAAACCCAGCACCTGCTCAAAGGAGCACAGCCGGGCCCGTTTCCAGCCTGCAGTGGCCTGGCTCCTACCGAGATAGATAATGGCCAGAATCTTTATTATTGTTATTTTTAATCATGGATTTGAGATTCTGGTCCAGACGCTCATGAAATCACTTCCTTTGTCTTGTTTTCCGTAAGACAGGCTCTGACATGCAGCCAGAAAAGGCAAGAGGGAGGAGGGAAAGAGCCCAAAATACTGACCAGCTCAGCCTCCCAAAGCCGCGGGCGCAGAAGAGGCTGCAGGCCCCGCCCTGCTCGTGGGCCCTGGTCCTCCCTGGGGCCTGCTGCTGTCTCCCCTTTCTCTCTCTCTCCGTCTCTCTTCCTTTCTGTCTTTCTTTCTTTATATAGTATTTGTTTTTAAGAAATTATTTTTTTTATTTCTAAGTCATCTCTGCCCCCAAGGCGGGGCTCAAACTCACAACCCCAAGAACGAGTCCTGCGCTCTACCCACTGGGCCAGCCAGGCAACCCTCCCCTTTTTCTAACGGAGAGTTCTTGGTCACGCCCTGAACAAGAATCAGCGGCCTGCGGCCTTTCTGCCGTACTTCTCTTCTGCACCGCTGGAGGGATTCTCCCCAGCAGGGGAGGATGGGAAGAGCAGACCCAGGAAAGGCCACAGAAGAGGGGGCCAGTACGCTCGGCCCACGGCATGTGAAACAGAGTCTGGGAAGGGCCGCATCCTGCCCCGGCCCCAGGTGAGGTGTGGGCTGGTTTCCTCCACACCACAAGGGGGGCCTCCGCCTCCTCCTAACTGCCCTACCACACCAAGGGCTGGCGGAGGCACCCAGCAGTGGGGGCTGCAGAAGGAGGGCTCGCCCACGAGGACATAACGTCAGAGATGGCCTTCACTCTGGCCACCGGTGCACCGGGGTGCTGCCAAGGGAACCGCCCAACCCCCACTAGCAGCCCACCAGCACAACTTCCATTCCTGAAAATTCCTCAAATTATCTGACTTCTTGGGATGGGGGCTCCTTTGCTTGGGAAGCCCTACAAATCCTTCCCCTGTCTTCTTGGGAACATTCTGTTCTCACCTCGGTCCTAGGACCACGAAATATCACTGCAGGCAGAATTTTCCTAGCAACCACAGAATCCAAGATGACATCATACCCTGCATGGCAGCTGAGCCGGTCACCTACCAGATGCCGGCTCTTCCTGGGCGGGCGCCGCCTGCCCAGCTCGCTAATCAGAAGGGTCTGGCGAGGGCTGGGAAAGGGGGGTGGTTGGCCACGAGCAGGGGCAGCCCACCTGCTTCTTTCCTTGCCTGCTCCGTGGGCTCTCCCGCAGGGACCTTAGGCCTCTATACTGAGCTGCAGGCACAAAAATAGCATTGGCTGCTCTGAGCGGGAACGGTGAGCCTGCAGAGGGAACCGACCAGGGGCTGGGACTCCCCACACCGCAGCCTGCCTGGCGTGTGAACCGGGGCTACGCTCTGGGTCAAGGAAGGAAGTGACCTCCTCCAGGTCACACAGAGACTCCGAGGACTCCAGCTTAGCGAGACACCTGAAGCGGAAGATCTGCCAGAGTCCCCCCCCCCCCCCCCCCGGTGCCACAGTGCCAGCTGGTCTCCCGTTCCCGGCAGGGCTGGGGAAACCGGGAGCTTTCATTTTTAGAGCCTCCCACTCTGCTGCCGGAGCCGGGCTCGGAAAGGGCCCACAGAGCTGCTGCCCATCCTCGGCCCTGCTCCGTTCCCAAGGGACTTGCCTTTTCCAGCCCTCGCCAAGAGGGGACAGGCCCTTCCAGGGCCTGGTCTGACCCGTCCTTATCATCAGCTGGCCCGCACTTGTCATTCCAGCAGGGCCTGACCGGGAACCGTGCAGGCCTCTGGGCAAGGATGTTGCTTCTCTCTCTCCTCTTCTCCGCGCAGTTTGGGCCGGCAGCCTAACGGGGAGGGGGCGCTGCTCAGGGAGCTGTTGTAACCGAGCTCTAGCAGGCTGGTCCCCACGGTCCCTCCTTCTCCTTTAAAGTCCAGTATGTGGCAGCTCCCTTGGGTGCTGTCCCTGCTGGCCATCACAAGGCTCAGAACAGGAAGGCCCAGCCCACTGCCTCTAGGCCGTCAGCTAGTTTCCTGGCCCATTTTACAGATGACGCTGCGTCCATCCCATTGTTAGCTCTGCTGGCACCGTCTGGACTCGGGCTCCAGGCTGCCATTCATCCCTTCCCACCTGAGGCAGGTGCCCGCGGGAGGAGAACCTGAGCAGCCTCTCTTGTTCAACACTGTCTGACCCGCTGAAACATAAAGACAGGCATTGCGAGAAAACACACACACACGCACACGCACACGCACACGCACACGCATGTCTCTTACGAATACAGATATTCATAACACCTGTGATATGCAAAAATACTCAAGAAAGTACTAGCAAATGATACAGCAACAAACAAACAGGATTCCATACTCTGAACAAGTGAGATTTATCCCAGAAATGCAAGGGTGTTTTAACACCTGAAAATCAACTAACGTAACACAGACTAACGATAGGAAAAAAGGGAGAAAAACCATGCAACTGTCTGAACAGGGAGAGAAAACACATCTGACAAAATTTAACACCCCTTCATGGAAACACGCTCAACACACTAGTAACAGACGCGAGCTTCCTCAGTCTGATGACGGGCATTTACTAAAAGCCCACAGCTGTTATCATACTTAATGGTGAAAGACTAGAAGCTCTCCCCGTTCGAGATTAGGAAGAAAAGGATGTCCTCTCCTGCCATTTCTGTTCAACGTTGTGTTGAAAGTTCAATTCAGGGTAGTTAGGCAAGAAAAAGAAGTAAAAGCCATCCAAATTAGAAAGGGGAAGAAGTAAACTCAATTTGCAGACGATATGGATGTTGTACATAGAAAATCCTAAGGGATCCACTAAAAAACTATTAGAATAAATAAAGTTGCAGGATACTAGATCAATATACAAATACCATTTGTATATTTCTATACATTAGTGATGATGAATAATCTGCAAATGAAATTAAGAAAACAATTTCATTTACGATAGCATCAAAAATAATAAAACACCTAGGAACGAATTTAACAAATGGAGTATGGAATTTGTACTCGGAAAAGTGCAAAACGTCACTGTTCAAAAACATCACTGAAAGAAATTCGACACTGAAAGAAATTCTGCGCTCTTCACAGAAATTGACAAGCTGCTCCTAAAATTTGTAGGGAAGTGCAAAGGATCCAGAACAGGCAAAATCCTCTTGAGAAGGACCCATACTTTTGGATTTTGCTACAGCAAACAAGACATGGTGAGACTGGCGTAAGGAGAGACGTGTAGGCAGTGGAACAGAACAAAGAGTTCAGAAAGAAACCGTCCCGCTTAGGTCAGTTACGTTTTGACAAAGGTATCAAGACAATAGGGTGGGAAAGAAGTGAACAGACGGTTCTGGGACAACCGGATCGTCACACGTCAAGGATGAAGCCGGCCCCTTACCTAGCACCGTTTACAGAAATTCACTCAAAAGGCACCAACGAGGGGCGCCTGGGTGGCTCAGTGGGTTAAGCCGCTGCCTTCGGCTCAGGTCATGATCTCAGGGTCCTGGGATCGAGTCCCGCATCGGGCTCTCTGCTCAGCAGGGAGCCTGCTTCCCTCTCTCTCTCTCTGCCTGCCTCTGTCTACTGTGATCTCTCTCTGTCAAATAAATAAATAAATAAATCTTTAAAAAAAAAAAAATTAAAAAAAAAAAAAAGGCACCAACGACCCATATGTAAGTGCTAAGATTATAAAGCTCTTACCAGAAAACACGGGAGTAAACCTTCATGACTAGGAAATGATTTCTCAGGCATGACACCCTAAGCATAAGCAATAAAGGAAAAAATAAACTGGGCTTTCTTGAGTTTAGAAACATTTATGCTTCAAAGGTTACTACCAAAAAAGTGAAAAGGTGGGGGGCATGGCTGGCTCAGTCCGAGGAGCATGTGACTCTTGATCTCAGGGTGCTGAGTCCGAGCCCCACGTTGGTTTTAGAAATTACTTAAATAAATAAACCTAAAAAAAAGGCCTTAAAAATAAAATTAAAACAAATTACAACAAGAAGACTTACTATTAAAAAAAAGTGGAAAGGCAGGGCACCGCCTGGGTGGCTCAGTGGGTTAAAGCCTCTGCCTTCAGCTCGGGTCATGATCTCAGGGTCCTGAGATCGAGCCCCACATTGGGCTCTCTGCTCAGCGGGGGACCTGCTTCCTCCCCCCCTCCGCCTGCCTCTCTGCCTACTTGTGATCTCTCTCTCTCTGTTAAATAAATAAAATCTTAAAAAAAAAAAAAGTTTCTAAAAAAAAAAAAGTGGAAAGGCAACCAACAGACTGGGAGAAAATATTTGCAAGTCATATGTCTGGTCAGGGACCAGTACCTAGAATACATAAATAACACAGCTCCATAATACTAAAAAGGCAACTCAATTTTTAAAACGGGCAAAGAACTTGAATAGAGATTTCTCCAAAGATGTAAGAATGGTCAGCAAGACAGAGGAAAGATGCTCTAGATCATTAGTCACTATGGAAATGCAAATCAAAGCTACAATGAGACACCACTTCACACCCACTAGCATGGCTGGAATCAAAAAGCGACAATGACAGGAGTTAGGGAGGAGGAGGAGAGGCTGGAACCCTCATACATCGCTGGGGGAATGCCAAATGGTGCGGCTCCCAAGCCCACTCTACCCTCAGCCTTCCCCACCTCGGTGACAGGACTGCCATCCTCTACCCGCTCAAAAACCCCAGGTGGGGAGTAACTGCTTGATTCCCCAGCCCCACCCCCGTCCTGTGTGCACATGCACCCCCGTGTGCACGCACACACATACGCTCTGCGTACAGCACATCAGCAAATCTTACTGGCTCTACTTCTTTTATTTTTTTAAAAGATTTTATTTATTTGAGAGAGAGAGACAGAGAGAGAGAGAGCAGGGTGCGGAAGAGGGGGCAGGAGAGAGAATTCCAAGCAGGCTCCATCCCCAGCATGGAGCCTACACAGGGCTCGATCTCACAACCCCCAGACCACAACCCCAGCCAAAATTAAGAGCCAGACGCTCGACAGACTGAGCTACCCAGATGCCCCTCTTATTTTTTTTGAAATGTTTTTGTCTTCATTTGGTTTAGTTACTGCTACACAAACATGGGGCTCATACAACCCTGAGATTAAGTCATGTGCTCTTCCAACTGAGGCAGCCAGGTGCCTGACGTTGGCTCTACTTTTTACTAATTAATTAATTAACTAATCTATAAGAGAAAGAGCATGAGTGAGAGCACAAGCAGGGGTGGGGGAGGTGGGAGGGGTAAAGGAAGAGGGAGAGAGAATCTTAAGCAGACTCCGTGCTCAGCAGAGCCCAACACGGGGCTCAATCTCATGACCCCAAGGTCACAACCTGAGCTGAAATCAAGAATTGGACGCTCAACCACTGCAGACTGAACCAGCCCGGCGCCCCGGCCCTACTCTTCAACTAGATCCTGAATACACCACTATTTCCCCACCACCACCCAGTCCAGGCTACCACCATCCCTCGCTAGCTTCCTGTACCCCTTTTCTGGATCTCCCCACTCTGGCCCCTGATTGTCCATTGTCCACACAGCCGTCAAAAAGAAGTTCTTAAAGACATAAGTCAGACCCTGCCACTTCTTTGCTCAAAACTCTCCAAAGGTTTCTTAATGTAAGATTTCTCCTCGCACTCAAAGCAAACTGAACTCCACGCCTGACCTGCAAGACCCAACATGCTCTGGCCTCTGGGGGCCTCTTCAGCTCCTTTTATACACACCCCCTCCTCACTCCACTCCAGCCCCATGGGCCTCCTGGGCTCTCTGTCCTTCAGGCACAAGTAACTTGGTACCTCAGGACCTTTGCACTTGCTGTTTCCTTTGCCTCAGTGCTCTTCCCCAAGTTCGTGTCACAGCTCTTGCACTTCATGCCAGTGTCTGGGGAAAATCAGTTCCTCAGGCCCTCCCTGACCACAGCTTCTTAAAACAGTGCCCTGTGCCAGTCCCTCGGGGGGCTGTAACCTGCTTCAGCATGACCTATGGAGTTATATATTGTTGAGACCTGATTTCCCATTAGAAAACACATTCCACAAACCGGGGACTTTATCCTGTTCACTCACAAATTCGCAGCACCTGGAGAGTTCCTGGGACCCAGGATGAACCCTCACTTTATGCATGAGGAGTCTGACGCTCAGATTGGCGAAGCAACTTGGTGAGTCAGTGGCCCAGGGAGGAAGTCCGTGCCTCCGTGCCTTCCCCTCTCCCACACACCGTCATTCCTCCTCAGGGGAAGCCAATAACTGACCTGCTCTGGTCTCCCAGAGCACTGTGGCGGCCCAGGCTTCCCAACAGAGACTGGAGCCATCCCTCTGGCCCTATCAGAATGGAACCAAGACCCAGGATTTAAAAACCACCACCAAAAGAGCTCTGGGAGAGTTGGAGAGAATTCAGCATGGAACCCACAGCACCATCCCGGGAGGACAGCAGAGCCCAGGCCCCTGCCTCCTACCCCCAACGTGCTGCCTGGCCTAGAGCTCTGCCAGATGTCTCCCTAGTCCCCTGGTTCACCTGCTATGGAAACGGGGCCCAGGTGCGGGTGAGAACACAGCTCTCCGAACCAGGCAGGGCACCGTCCCACGCCCCACGCCAGCTCTGCCCCTTTAACAGTGTGCGGTCAAGTGACTGGGCAGAGAGAAATGACAACTATGCCGGAGCTTAGAAAAGAGAAGCTGGCCCCCCGCCGGGGGCGGGAGACAGACAATGGGCTCACTGGTCTGTTTGCAAGCTCAGGATGAATTCGGAGCAGCAGAATCGAAAGCTCAGAACAGGCTCCACCCACCAGCACCAGCACCAGCACCAGCACCACCTGCAGCCGTGTCCCGGCTTACGGAGGGCACCTGCACTGGCCCTCAAGAAGCACGCCTCCCTACGGGGGCCGGGGGCCGGGGGCACGGGGCCGCATGGTATGGAGAACACCCCAGGGGCACACACATAACCAGTAGTGTCTGGACAATTCCCCTTGCTATTTGAGGCTCTAACATAAACTCTTCCAAAGGTCTTTTCATCAATATGTAAGCACCTCAATATGCTTCCTGAATTGCTAGAACACTCTCCTGGCAGCCGTCTGCTTCCAGCAGGCTCGGTGATCACGATGACAAAGAACAGCAAAGAGGAGCACGGAGGTAGACGCAGCCCCAAGGCTGACGTGGAGAGGGTGCACGTGGCCTATGGCACAATCCCGGCTGGAGAGATCCTAGCAGAGCCCCTCACCCTTTCCCAGGAAAGGAGAAGCTTAAAATGCAGCGACCCTGGAGTGCAAGCTTCTGGGCAGCTGAGCACTGCTCGGGACCCCACCCACCCTCTCCAGGAGAGACCCCGCCAGAGAGAGGCAGGCACAGGGCAGGGGGGAGAGGGACAAGGCCTCCCAGGCTGCTCTGATGCTCTGATCTCACAGTTTGTGCCCACATTCCACTGAAGCGCCCGGATGCAGGGGCACCGACGGAGCCCGAGAGCTCTTCCAGCTCTGGATGCTGCAAAGGCCGCTCAGAACCGGCACTCAAAGGTGGCCGGGGAGGGAGACCGCTCTCGGGGCAGCCCCTGCCTCGAAATCAACACATGGTACGGAAAGCCTGGTCCAGCTCCCAAAGGCGGCCGGCCCCTGGGCCTCACGGTCCAGGCTGCAGCCCTGCACAGACGTCACCGGAATAAAGAGGGACTCCCAGGAACGGCATCGGGGGTGTCCCCATCACCCAACCTGGAGCCATGAGCTCCTGCAGGCCCCGCCTCCCACAAGCGCGGGGCGGAGGCTCTGAAACCCCTGTGGCCCTCCTGGGCCACAGCTTCCTGGCACTACTCCGGAATCCGGGGTTCCAGGATCAGGGAGCTCCCGACCTCCGACGGGGCCTCACATCTTCCTTGTGAGAGTGAGCAACTAGGGTCTGGAAAACTCTAGAAATGGAACCCGGAACCTCAGAGGCTTCAAATTCCCGTGGCTGCTGGGCGCCGGAGATGACAAAGGACGCTGGCTTCCAAGAAGGGCTTCCAGACGGTCCCGGGCCTCTGACCTGTCAAGCCCCGGCCATCCTCCCCACGCACAGCCCACACCCACTGCAGCTAGAGAGGAAACGTGGCCACAAGCTCCAAAGTGCCCGGGGCAACTCCTGCCTCCCCGCTCTGCCCCTCCTCTGATTTCCGGTGGCAGTCCTTCCCCCTGAGCCCCAGGAGCTGGCTGCGGATACGAACTAGGGTCTGCTACCCAGCTCCCCAGGATGGCAGTGGCTCAGCTACAGGCTCCGGGGAGATGAGCCGGGCAGCAAGGCTTCTGGAAAAACAGGTCCCAGACCCTCCTCCAAGGCGGGAAGTTTCCATGGGGATGGGGCTCCAGCACCACCCTGGGCTAGGCCTCCTCCCAGACAAACCCGCTGGGCGGCAGATGCTGTTTTTAGCAGCCCGTGGGGTTCTATACCTCTCTGAGCTGGTGCCCAAGGTTCCCAGGGGATGGCTTTTACCTAGAGACAGCACGATGCTGGTTGCCATGGGGACAGTGGCCACAGATCCAAGGTCCCCGCAGCCAAACCAGGCTCCAGGCTGACAACCACATCACCAGGCACTGAGGCCGTCCAAAGGTGAGCACATGGCACCAGACGTGGGGTGGGCTCCTAGCAGATGCGCTAGGCCTCCTGACCAGCCAGTGAGGGCCTCCCTCGGTGGGAGGGCTTAGGCTCCCTCGGTGGACCCTGGCACCCCAGCACCTGGGCAACATGCGTGCACACCCGCCTCCGTTTTCTCATCTGTGAAATGCGACGGATCCCACCTAGCCTGCCCACCTGACGGGCGGGGAAGACATCAGCAGCAAAAAGCATCATAAACGGCTTCGGCGGGGGTGGGGGTGTCACAACTTGGAGTTCTAGTACACCTGCTCTGCTCTAGTCCCAGGCAAGCTCCCTCAAACCCACCTCATGCCCTCCCACCCTCCCATACCCCATACCCAACACACACACTCCCTACCTCTGGGCTTGTTTTCCCAAATGAGGTACTTGTTTTCCTCAAATTCTTTGGTTCCCCCCCCCACCAAAAAAAATGTAAGCTCTCCTAGATCAGAGAGCTTGGCTGAATGCAGAAGGGACAGAATTCGGGAGGAGTGGGTGGGAGTGGTCAGGAATGACCAGGTCTTCATCTAAAACACTGGTATATTCTCAAATTCAAGAGGGCATCAGAATCACCCCTGGGAGAGGGGGGCTATCTCAAATGCAGATTCCCAGGCTCGCCTGGCTGGCATTCTGATTCAGTAGAGCCGGGGGGAGGGCAGGAGTCTGCATTTTTAACAAATTATCCCTGGTGATTCAGGGGTGCTGGTCTGTGGCCCGTACACTGAGAACTCAATGCTACAGACTGGCCCTTGACCCCCACCCCCAGCTCTGAGCTGATGTCCCTTGCCCACCAGCATTCTGAAAGGGACCTCTGTCCTCCCACTTCCATTTCCTCACTGATCCCAGGCCCTCGGCAATCTGGCTCCCAGCCAGGGCTCCGCAGACACTGTTTTAGTAAAGTCACCACTGACCCTTTCATGACAAGCCCGGGGGGACCCTGATAATGACCCTGCTGCCCCTCCCCTCCTTCCAGAGCTGTACTATGTCCCCCGCTGCCTTCAGCGCTGTGCTCACTGGGCTCTGTCCTCCCCTCACTCTGCCTGCTCTCCCTGTGCGACCTTCCCAGGACTCCCCGCCTCCCCCGGCCCACGCTCCTGCACCTGAGCTCTGATCTGGCTCCCGCCCTGCCAGACACCCCAGCAGCTCCCCTTCCTGCCTCTCCGCTGCTCAGACCAGGTGCCTCTCGCCCTGGGCCCTGAGTCTCCAGTCCTACCCCCACCTGGTCGCCCTGCCTGCAGGTCCTGGTCCTGAATGTCCAGCCTCTGAAAAAGAGCATCACTTCACACGTGGGTGTCCCTGCGACCTTCCAGGTCACCCCGTGACCTGCCTTACCCTTTGTCCTGCGACCTCTCCCCAGCGCTCACCCTAAGTGGATGACAATCTGACCTAGCCATCCCTCCCCTTCGGATCTGTGGGGACCCCTTGCCGTCCTCAGGATGGACTCTGTCCGGAGCCCACGTGCCTTTCCCGCCAGCCACCACCCACCTGGCCACCACATCAGTCTTTTAAGGGGACACAAAGAGACCCAACACTCACGCTGGGCAGGCTCCAGAGGCTTCCTCCAATTCTCCCCTCTGCCACACACGTTCCCACACACCCATCAGGACTTCGGCAAACAGCACCTTTCCTCTGTGGCTTTCTGGGTGGACTTCCTTTCCCTCAGGATGAGTCACGCTGCGATCTGCACATTTGTGCATGTGTCCACCCTGCAAGACCGGCGGCTCGAGGGTGGAACTGTCACCTGGCACCGCCCTCGGCACACGGATGGATGGGCCAAAGAGAGCGACACTGTCCCAACCGCGCTGGACTGAGCGGACCCCTGACACCCCGCTCCAAGACAGAGGTCTGCCTTTGGTGGCGTGTTGGGAAGTCAATGCAGTGTTGCCCGAGGGGCCGTGAGACCTCTGAGGCCCTGTTCTGGTTCTGTGCACTAGAACCCACTAGGCTGGGTAAGGAAGGGTCAAAGCAGCCCTTCCCAGGCCAGGACCAGAGGCCACACGGGGCAACGGGCCCTGCATTTCAGCACGCCCCTGACCTGGACTTGGCATGCCTTTTTCTTACTGTGACCTGGGTTATCACATACCCAATCCTTCTGATTGACTTTTCAGTCTGATTCAATGTATATGTGATCTTTTGGGTTCAATTTTATTATTACTAGGTTACAGGTAATTCTCATCTAAGTGTTGATTAAAGTTAAAAAAAAAAAAATCTTCTCGTCCCATGGACTGGAATTCTCTCGAGTCCTGACTGCCGTCTCAGCCCAGAGCCTGTCATCGCCAGGAGACTCTGGAAGAAGCCTGGGAGCCCCACCTGGGAGAAGAGAGGATGCAGAACCCCCAGCAGACGGTCCCCGCTCGTACAGGACTCGACTCCCGGAGGCCCAGTCTGCACAAGGATTCAGATAAACTCCAGCTCTGTGTCCGAAGCTGGACTAGGGGCTGCACGTGTCACTGGGAACACAGCACAGATCTGGGTCCCAAAGGGCTCCTGACAATGTGACAGCAGCTACACTGCTGAGGAGGGGCGAGAGGAGGGGCCCCGGCTGAGGCCGGAAGGAGCCAGAGAGGGCTGCGTGGAGGAAGTGCGAGAGCAGAAGCTGGAGGGCGTGGGAGACGGCTCCGGGAAGAAGGCTGGCTGGGGAACAGGGCCCCTGGTGCCAGCATCTCGCCGGGGGCTCCGAGAGGGCCGCGAAGGGGGGAATGAGTAGAGGAGGGCAGCCCCTTGGTCAGCCGTGGAGCCTGCGTGGTGGTGGACCGTCCCCTGGTGTCACAGGCTTCCCCCGGGTGTGCCTGGGACCGCAACTATTTTAACAAGGTTCCCAGTGCAACCCTGAGACCAAATGACCTATTTTAGGCTCCCTGGCAGCGTACCCTGAGCAGCAGCTTTGGCTTCCAGGGGGGGAAGCCAGAAGAGCCCTGGGACAGCCCAGCTGGCTCCAGGCTGGGGACGTTCCCTGGAAAGTCTCTTGGAGAAAGAGCGTGATCAGACCGAGGCTGGAACAGACCTGAGCCGCCAGCGTGCCAGCACTGTGGCTCCTGGGGCCAAGAAGGGGAGCGGTGGCAGGCCAGGGGAGGTCCTGGGAGGCCCCGGGGCAGGGCAGGGACAGAAGCCTCCTTCACAAAAGGGGCCACGTCTAGACTAGAGCCCGGGACACCTAAACGAGAGCCTATCCACGGCGCCGCACGAGGACGAGAGTTCTGCGAGCACCTTGTCCTGGGGAGGCTCAGCAGAGTGCCAGTAGGGGCTGGGTCCGGCCCTCGCTGGGCTCGCCATCCTCTAGCGAGAGAGTGCAGAGAACCAGCACATTCCAAGGCACCTCGGGCGGAGGGCCCAGGGTTAAAAGGCAGCAAAAAACGCCAAACGATTTCTGCATCTTAATTAATATATTAATTGCCTAAATCACCCGTTCCTCAGATAAAACTCAGTACTGCTTAAAAACGCACATGAACTTAAAGCCACTCCTAGAATTCATCTTAAAATAAATGAAGACGAAGAGCTACGAGCGAGGATGGACGCTGGGTGCTGGCCACACCTGGGTTCCCACCCCCGCGGCTGGGCCGCCCAGCGCTAGGCCAATCCTCTCCAGGCCTCTCCCCTCCTCTCTGAGGCGGGGCAGTGACAGCACCTGCCTCAGGACTGTCACGGGGACTCACCCGGGTCACACTTGTCTGCTACCTACAAGGAAGCCGGCACACAGGAGGAGCTCAGTAAGTGTGTGCTGTTACTGTAATTAATAGCAAAAATGAGAAGGAAACGTCCAAAGGGGAAAGGACTGGTTAACGAATTATGGCACAGCCAGGGGGCTGCACATTAAGCAATCACTAAAATGTTTTCTTCAAAACTGTTTTAAAATACTATAAAATTGGGGACACCTGGGTGGCTCAGGTGGTTAAGCACCTGCCTTCGACTCGGTCATGATCCCGGGGTCCTGGGATCGAGCCCTGCATCGGGCTCCCTGCTCAGCAGAGAGCCTGCTTCTCCCTCTGCCTGCTACTCCGCCTACTTGTGTGCGCGCGCTCTCTCTCTCTAATAAATAAATAAAATATGTAAAAAATAAAAATAAAAAAATACTATAATATCATCGGGGCACCTGGATGGCTTCATCAGTTGAAGCGTCTGCCTTCGGCTCAGGTCATGATCCTGGGTTCAAGCCCTGCATGAGTCTCCCTGCTCAGTGGTGGGGGCCTGCTTCTCCCTCTGCCTCTGCTGCTCCCCCTGCTTGTTCTCTTTATCTCAGATAAACAAAATCTTTTAAAAAATACTATAAAATTAATCATAAGTAAAACATGGATGTTCAAATGGATACTAAATGTTTATACTGTATGGTCCCAAATTTATGATGTAAATACAAGCCTTTTTTTTTTTTTTAAGATTTTATTTATTTATTTGTCAGAGAGACAGAGAGAGAGTGAGCGAGCCAGCATGAGCAAGTGCACAGGCAGGGAATCCGCAGGCTCTCCGCTGAGCAAAGAGCCCGGCGCAGAGCCCAATCCCAGGACCCCAGGATCATGACCTGAGCTGAAGGCAGACACTTAATGGACTGAGCCACCCAGGCACCCCAGAATGTATTTTAAAGCTACCAGCGAGATGCCCGGCTGCCCTTAATACCTCCCTGAAGGGGGAAGGAGGTGAACAAGGAGATGGGGAGCCGACGGAGCAGGCAAAACCGGGGAGGGCAGAGCCGCTGCCATCACTGGCCACTGGTCACCGCTGAGGCCTAGGGACCTGGGTCTTCACCCCAGCTTCGGCGACCTTGCAGGTTTGGGTGGACCCGGCTGCCCGATACAAGCCTGTGTTTAAAAGGCTGATGGGTACCTGACCAGGAGGTAACAGTGCTTGTAGCCTAGTGGTCAGATTCAACCCGTCCAGCTTTTCTGCTGCTTCTCCCTTTCCCCGCTTTCTACAATGACTGTGCATTATCTTACGACCAGGAAAGAAGATCAACTTGTGTTATGCACAAAGTAGCACCAGCGATAAGGAATGAACTCAGCATTCCATCAAGCTTGCTTTTGGGAAGCTGCAGCTCTCGACCCCCCACACCTCCAGCTGGCTTTCTCAGCAAGGTGACTGTCCCGGAGAGGTACTGATCTTCTCTGGCTCAGAGGCAGTCCTGCCTGGCTGTCAGGTCCGCTGGGCCACCCTGGGGGAGCAGGAGGCAGTGCTCAGAGAATTGAGCACTTGCCTTTCTGGGGAACAGTGGGCCCTCAGACCCACAGCCTGGTCCATTCATTTGTCCAAGCGTGCCCTGGGCCTTGTGGGGGCCCAGCCCCAGAAATACAAAGGGGGAAGCCACAAGCCCAGGCTGAAGAGGCTCAGAGTTGTTCAAGAGAGGACCAGGAGACAGTGTGGGGAGAAGCACGGCTGGGGCGCATGTGTGTGATGGTAACAACAGGAGGGCCTGGCCCAGCCTGTGAGATGCAGGGGACGGCTGCGGGTCAGGGTGAGCTCCCGGCAGCCCAGAGGCAAATGCAGAGACACAAGGACCAGCCCCAGACAGGAGCTGAAAGCCATTTGCTATGGCTGTTTACAGTGCATGAGGTCACCATGTCCGGGGATCTTGCTGATCACGCTAGGGGGCCAGATTTCAACCACAAGGCAGCAGGGAGCCACTGAAAGATTTTAAGTCAGGGAAAGACCTGCTGAGCTGGGGGTAGGAAGTACACTGGAGGAGCAAGGTAAGAAGTCAAGATGCCAGGAACTGTCTGCTGGGATCAAGACAAACATGAATACGGGCTCTAAACACAATGAGGGTTCAAACCAGGCCGGAGAAGACAGAGCAGATCTGAGGAGCGAAAGGCAAAAGAATCACAAGGACTTGGTAACTTACTAGACACTTGGGTCTTCAAAGAGGAGTCCCTGGCACACTGGGTGTTTGGTGATATGTCTGACACTGAGAACACAGGCATGAACCCGGATCTGAGTGTGGCTTGTCTGGGGCGAGATGGTCAGGAGGAGTCACATGTAAAGTTCTGGGGGTCAGGAGAGGGTCTGGGCTGAGGGTGTATATTTGGAGGACATTGACCAGAGCCCGTGAGCCCCCCAGGGGGTGGTGTGACAGATGGGAGGGCCGAGGGTGGAAGGCATCAGTGTGGTGTGGGAGAAGGAGCACTCACGGACAGTGAGCGGAGGAGGCAGAAGATGAGGCCGGGGGAGACTGAGAGACACAAAGAGGTGTACTGCTGGGGACGAGGGAGGGAAAGGCGGGCTTCCAGAAGGAGGCTGTCAGGGGAGGTTTCAGACCAGCAGAGGCCAGGCAGGCCCATGGCTCAGCACTGGCTAGGGAGCCCCTACGGTGCAGGCCCGCGAAGCATGGCCCCGGCACCAGCCCGGACCCAGCAGATACTGCACGCACGTTCACAGTTCACAGAAGGAAGACCAGGAGGCCTGGGCATCGGGTGAGGGATGCCCAGCCCATTCTCCTCTCTGGGGGGGTTAGGCAGGGCCAGCAGGGCTCCCAGTACCAGACCCCTCCAGCCCCAGAAAGGAAGCGTGTGCGAGTCTACAAATGGCAGACCAGGGTGCCTGGGTGGCTCAGTCAGTTAAGCGGCTACCTTTGGCTCGGGTCATGATCCTGGGGTCCAGGGATGGAGTCCCACATCGGGCTCCCTGCTTAGTGGAGAGCCTGCTTCTCCCTCTCCCTCTGCCTGCTGCTCTGCCTACTTGTGTGCTGTCAAATAAATAAATAAAATCTTTTTAAAAAGTTTAAAAAAAATGGCAGACCCATGCCAAGCTCTGTCCCCTTGGTGGGTGGTGGGTGGCCTCGGGCCCACAGAGAGGAGCTCACGGAGTTCGGACTCTTGCAGGACAGCGTTGGGCATCTGCTGAGACACAGTGCCACCTCGTGGCAGGAGGTGCTCACACCAGATTTCGGCCAGACTGTCAAGCCCATCACACTGATGCTCCTATGTCTTTATGGGGAGTCTTTTATGCGGGGACCCCATGCACTGGAAGCAATGACCTGAGACTTTTACCACTTGGGCAGCCCCTGGGCCCCTGCCAGCAGCATGCCTGTGGCATCAGCTAAGGTCGGCCCTGCCAACAGATAAGGTAGGCAGGCTAGCATGTTAGCCAAGACCGATTTGGCCCCACGGTGTGGGCAGCAATGCAAGGCCGTGCTCTTGGGGTCACGCCCCCCCGCGACAGGAGAGACTATACTGACTGCGGTTTTCATAAAGCTCTTCTAGGTGCGGCTGCCCATTCGCCTCCTACTCAGTCCACAGGAATCCTTGGGACCATCTGCAGCAGTGTGTCGTGTCTTCCTGTACGGCTCAGCTCAGGGGTGACTGTGGGGACCCAGGGCAGCAGGCAGGGGGCCCCAACAGCAGAGAACCACCCCAGCCGCCAAGCCGGGTCCTGGTGCAGCTCTGGAAACCTGCTCCCCGGGGAGACGTAGCTGAGGCCTGCCCACAACTCGGAAGGTCCCAATTCTGGGGTCATGCCCACATGCCCGTGGCTCACTCCTGACTGCTCAGCAGTTTCAGACCAGGTGACATTATCATGACCTTAACTCCACACAGTTAACAGTTCATTTTTATTCTCGACTGCTGGTTCAGCTAGGCGAGATAGAGAGTTCTCTTCATGCTTTTTTAAACTGCCTCTTGTTGCAGAAGCAATGCATATACAAGGTTAAAAAATGTTTTCCAAAAACGTGTGACTTGGAAAGTTAATGTCCCTTATGTAGTTTTGCTCTCTATTAAAATTTCCTATTAACAGCCTGGTCTATGTTCTTTCAGCTTGCTTTCCTATACACATACATGTGTGAGTGTGTGTGTGTAGTGGAGGGGTGTTTTCTACAATGACATACAGCTCTACAACTTGTGATTTTTTCCTTGAACAGCATCTTTCTGGAGGCATCCTTATCACCCAGCCCCAATTCTGGTTAATTCAGTGACTTAAAACCGGGGTGGGAGAAAAGGCAATGTCCTAGGGACCCAGGAACTCGAGGGTCCCAGGGAAATATGATTCAGGATCTGGCGGGGGCGGGGGCGGGGGGGAGCGCGTGCTGGAAACCCGGATCAGCCAGGGATGAGAAAGGATCTCTCCCAGAAACAAAACCCCTGGAGGGGCTGACTCCACCTCGGCTATTGGTACAGAACAGGCTGCGGCATGAGTGTGACCCAGGCAGGCTGTTCCCAGAGCTGCCGGAGCCACGGGGACGCCCTGTACGTTTCTGCTGAGTTGGGTGCACAGGCCAGGTGACAGCCGGCGTCAGAGCTGGGGAGCTGGGCCCTGCGCCAGAGCTGAGGCCTGTGATCTCCAGGAGAGCAAGGACAGTTTTGAGACAAGCGGCCTCGTATGCTACACCTGCTCTCCTCCTGGGCCCCACGGATCAGCTGCGGGCCCCACAGATCAGCCACAGGCCCCCCGGCGCTCCGCTGTTGGGAGCCGGCTCACACAGACACCCCACGGGCTGCCCATTTCATGGTCAGTAACATCAACAAGGCAAAAAAAAAAAAAAGGAAAGGACTAGATGGAACTGCCAGTGAGGATGCTGTGGGCTCCAGGGTCAGAGGAAGCCTTCCAGAGTGGGAGAGCCCGTAAGTGCCCAGCCTCCTGCTGCTCCGGGATAGACGGTGACAAGCCCTGGCCTGGAGCCGGGCAGCAGGTTGTCCTGAGTCCTCTGGGGACAGGCAGTAAGACCACGACGATCCCTCACTGCTTCTGAACCCATTTCCTTGCCTGTGACGTAATATCATCAGTACCTTTCCACGATTAAATGAATGATGCGTGGCCGGCACTCAGCAGGCACCCGCCAGACGATAAATACCGGAGCATCACCTGCTACCATTATTATGGTCGGGGGTGGGGGGGATCCGGAATGGAAACGACTCCCCTGAGCAGACAGAGACCTTGGGCACACAGAACCCTTAGGGCCTCTTGCCTGGGTACAGCCAGGAACACACAAGCCCAGGACAGGTCCAAGCCCAGGAGGGCGGTTTCACGCTCTCCCTGCACCAGGTGCTGGGTGGGCGGGGGTCAAGCCAAAGACGGAAGAAATGCAAAAACCCAGAGCTTCTGCAGTCCCATGGGCTCCCAAGATGCCTCCATTTTTCGGCTCCTCCGAGGCTAAAAAGAGGGGATCCCACCATTACCCGATGGGGTCCTCGGCTCCCACCTGGGGAAAGAAATGGGCCCAGGGCCCGGGGCCTGGGGCTCAGCTCCGTGGAAGGGAGGCTGCTCCGGACCCTCCACGTGGAACCCCGGAGCTAAGTTTTCCCCAGGAACCACAGCTTGGCGCCTCTGGGGAAGGCGTGGCGGGCGCGCAGGGACTCACCCTGGTCGATGGAGTGCTGGGGGAGCTGGCTGAGCTGGCTGTTCACCACCCCCGCGTAGGTGCGCAGGAACTCCTCCTCGCTGGCCGTCAGCTGCAAGGGTGAGAAGGCCACGGTGAGGGGCGGCCCGCCCAGGCTCCATGAAGGTGCCGCCTCCTCTCATCCCCGGGCCCCTCCTCCTGAGTCCTGACCCTCGGGGTCCAGTGCGAGTGCCCCCTCCCCATCACCAGAAGCCGGGCCCATGGTCCCCCAGGCCTTGCCACCCGGATCAGATCTGAGACTGCGTTTCCGTGCAGCACAGGGCCTGCCCAGGGAGCCCATCCCTTTCTTCCTGAACAGCGTGGCCCTCTCAGGGCCCTTCCTGCCCAGCGCCCCATGGGCAGCTCCTGGGGAGACGGGAGAAGTGTCAGGTCAGGGCCCGTAGGGGCTCACACACCCCCCCGGGCCGCAGCTCGGCGTAGGGATGGGAAGACCGCCCCAGCAGCAACCCCGGAACTGGACAGGATTGGCCACAGAGCCCGACCCCAAGGCCAGCAGCCCCGCTCCCAGAGCAGCGCGGTCACAGCAGGTGGGGGCTGCCCACATCAGGCACCCTCCCGGGGAGAGCTGCTCGGCACCCCGAAGGCACTCACATTGGATCCCATCTTCCTCAGCATGAGCAGCACTCGGACCTTCTGCTGAATGTATGTCTCCTCCGGGCTCTTCCCGGGCGCCCCCTCGCGGTTCATCCCCTGGCCAGCCCTGGGGGCTCCTGCAGGGCGGAGAGAGGCGCTGAAGCGGGGGTCAGAACGGGCTGCACCAGATCCAGACTGGGTGCTTGGCAGGAGCCGCTGGGCGGCCCACGGGGCTTCGGGGTCTCGCTTCTGAGAGCCCAGAGCAGGTGGCAAGCTGCACGTTCCTCCCTCACCCCTACTGGCCCCAGGCAGCTGGACCAAGCGGCTCGATCCCGGCGCGGGCGCTGGTGGCCGGCACCCTCTGCGAGGAGCTGTTGGGCCCAGGGACGCTGAGCTGGCCCAGAACTTCTGGCCAGCTCGACCTTCCAGCCGCCCCCTCAGCAAGAACCCTGCAATGAGCCCCGGGAGATGTGCTGAAGGAAGCCCAAAGTGTCCCAGGTTTTCAAGCATGCAACTTCCACAAAGAGCAAAGGCGACACGGCCAGAGGCAGCCGGCCGGCACTTCTGGCTGAAGAAACCGTGAGATCGGGACCCGGCCCTGAACACGAAGGCAGCCCCCTCCGCGGAAGCTCCTGACGAATTCAAGAGGCCGACGCCTGGGCCGGGCTCCAAGGAGTCCCTTGATGGGGACAGGCCGGCCGGGGTCATGGGGCACAGATACCCACCTGAGCTCATGGCCGTCACCCTCACACGCCCACCCCCCGTCAGAGGGCAGCGCCTGTGGGCTGTGGCTGTGTCCGGAGACCGCAGGGCCCCAAGCTGCAGAAAGGTCCCAGGAGAGAAGTCCCAGGGTTTCCCCCCGCAGGAGGAGCCGGCGGAGAGGAAGCCGGGCGTGGAGGGGTTTGGGTTACACACTTGTAACCCCTGGATGAGTCAGAAATAACGCAGCAGCTGGTGGGGGCGGAGCCTCGGCAGCCCTGGTGCCAAGGGGCTGCGCTTGGAGGACCGAGGGAACCTGGCTTGCGAGCCAAGGACACTCCTCACGCCGTCCATCCCTCGGGCGCCAGCAAGCCCCGGACCGGCGGGCTCTCCCAGGCCGGCCTGCTCTCTGTGCAGGGGGCAGACTCCGAGATGTGCCAGAGCCCCGGAGGTGCCCGTCAGCTGCTCAGTCCCCGTAAGCTCACAGGGGCTCTGGTCCCAAAAGTCCCCACAGCGGGCTAAAAAGCCATCAAGGGGGGCTTACGTAGAGCTGTAGACTTGACGTAGCTTGTCTCCTCCTGGGGCCTGCCTTCCCCTCACATCCTTTCCCCGCCACACTCCCTACGGTCTTCTCACCTGCCACCTCCTCTGGGCTCAAAAAAAAAAAAAAGCCTCGTGAACACTGACAACCGGCAAAGAGGGGTAAGCCACCCCCAGAAGGGCGCTGGGGGGGAGGCAGCCCCGCCAGCCCCGGCGTAGCAGACAACCGCAACTCCCTAGCACAGCTGAGTGGGAAAGACCAGTCGTGGGACTTCCCGTCTCACACGGACCCCTCCTCACTTCTTTCCACTCTGCTCCCCACATGAGGACCCACGGGGCCCGCATGGGCTGCCCAGCCTCCTGCTCCACACGCCTCCCCACGCGCCCTGCCCTCCTGACCCCAGTCTATTTCTAGAACATACCAAGAAGTTCTTTTCCCCGGCAGCCTTTGCACTGGGTGTCCCCTGAGCCCGGACTGGCTTCTTCTCATCCTTCAACGTGTTTAAAAACTCCTTCCTGGGGAACTTTTCGGACAGCATAACTGAAGCAGGCTCTGTGTCCCCCCCACTACCCCCTACACCTTCCGGGTCACAAAGCCCAGGCTCATCCCAACTTTCTGAGCAGGTCTTGCTAGAATATTTGCTTACCACCTCTCCCCTGCCCGACTAGAGGGCCAGGCCTGCCTAGCTCAGCCCATCCCCCACAGCCCAGCACTGGGGCTGGGAGGCACTTAACAGAGACCGCCCGGCTGGCTGAGCGGAAAATGAGGACGGCCTGTGGTGTCCAAGTGTCTCCCTCACTATGATACCCACACTGACTTAGGGCCAAATGTCGCAGAATTGAAGCTTGCCAAGTGGAGGGTCTTAGGCTACCCTACGCATCCTATTCCCCAGAGGACTTCTGAAACACCCCACAAAGCCCTCAAACTGGGAGTCAGGGCTTCCGGGAGTAAAAATCTTCCACTCCCATCCTGTGTCCAAGGGCCAATGGTCAGCTTGCTGTCTCCTTGTGAAAGGCAGCATTGAGGACTGGTGACCTGCCACTAGATGTCACCATACACAAAAGAACCAGAATTCCAGCAAGATTCCCCACCTTCCCCACCCCAACTTCCCAACAGGCCCATCTGGTTCAAGCCCTTATTCTGATCCTAAGTCACAAACCACACCCCAGTCCCAGGTCCCACAGCAAGATCTATTCATCCTTCAGGGGCTGGGCCCTACTCAGACAAGGATATGTATCTGGTTTTGGGGCACATCCCAGGACCTAGGGGTACTGGCTTCCCCGTGGTTGGGGACCCCTTCCTCACTGTCCTTTCCTGACCAGCCAAGCTTCCTCCGACAGAGATGTGGGCTCAGAACTAGGAGAAGTGTGTGAGCCTGACCAGGAGCCCGAGTGTGCGAATCCCTCTACATTGTCTAGTTTTACAGAATTTTGTGCTATGCAACAATCCTGGCACCCTACACAGATGGGCGTCATTCTACCGTCTTCCACTGGAGCCTCACTGTCCCGAGGCCCTCCCACACTCAAACTGTGATTACGGGGGTGGGGGGAGTTTACACTACCCAGCCGCAGGCCTAGGGTGTCATGGGGCCCAAACGGGTCTTTGGGGCCAGGTTACTCCCACTTCAGCTTCTGAGGAAGTCTCGTCATTTCTAAGAATCCTGGTTTTCTAGTGCTCTTTGAGCTTTACTTTGAGCTGCTTCTGCCCTGCTGCCCGACAAGCAGAAATACCCGGGGCTGGATCTGGGGCAGAATGTAGGAGCCACGAGCACACATGCCTGCCCCCACACTTCAATCCCAATAGAGGACGGCATCGTGACTGGTTCACACGGTTCCGTCCTAGACAGAATCTGCATCAGGAGTATCACTGTGAAGAAAATACTGAAGAGAGGAACCCATAATCAACCCAAACAACACATATGCTGCAATTGCTGATACACTACAAGTCTGTTAAAGCGTGTTTGGGTTTGGTGCCTATCCCAGCAAACATGCTATTACATTGTCATCACCATTCTGACCGGTATCAGATCAACTTCATTTGAAAGTCTGTATTCCCCCCATAAGGGATGAAGAACTGGGTGCCTGTGACGTGTGTCTGAATTATGGAAGCCCAAACTGCGAGTAATTTGGACAGAGTAGTTGTGGAGCCCTGAGCCGTGAGCAGGCAAAGGTCACGGTGACTCTCGGTTATAGTCTCCCAGATGCTCCGGAAACATGCCATCATCTAAAAAGGTGGCGCTTCCATTCTGAGTCCTAAGAAAATGTCTCGGTGTTAACTGCCCAAGTCAGAGGCAGACCTGCTCCCTCTCCTAGCTACCACTGTGGGAGCTAACTAGGGAAAAATGGAGACGAGCCAGAAAATGGAACACAGAAACAGGAAACCATCAGCTACTCAAATGAATGGTAAGGGCAGAGGCCCATGGCTAGATGCCGCCGTAGACAGCCACGCATTATGCCAAAAGTGGAGGTAAGTCCAGAAACTTACATCTGACTGGGACAAATGTAATTAAGGGAAACCAAGGTACATATGTTCAGTACAGACACACCCCCTACATTCCTGTTGGTTCTGAGCCCACATCTCTGTGGGAGGAAGGCTGACTGGGACGGGGATCCCACCCACTGGAAGGCAGCCATACAAAGTGACAAAGTGGCCCATGGCCTAAGTGGCCACACTGTGTTCCATGGGGGACACGGAAGCCACCCGTGATAGCATGTTCCTGCCCTGCCCTGCAGGGACCTGGCCTCTCCCAGCACATGCTCTCTGGCTGTCACTTTAGAAGAGCATCGGCACAGGAGGAACCCCAGAGCAGAACCGCCGAGCATCCCCCGCCACCGCCAGGCCCATTCTGATAAGCAGCTTCGAACACTGGCCTCCTTTGGACGGGCCCGAGTGGCTCTGAATACAAACAGTCACCTGTGCGCGTTCTATGTATAAACTTGAAGCTCACGCTGTTCGAATGCCCGCATTTATAAAACTGGGATATACACTTATACCTGGGGTGGTGTTACACCTGCTCGGAAAACAGTGAGTCACCTCAGGCTGGGGCCAGACAGAACGAGCATCCTTGACACACACAATCCCCCTCTGCCCTGTGGGTCCCGGCACTTGTCTTCTGTTCTACCCATTTTTTTAAAAAGTTGCAATATATTTTATTTTTTTTCTTTAAAGGCTCCCCGCTGAGCAGAGAGCCCGATGTGGGGCTCGATCCCAGGACCCTGGGACCATGACCTGAGCCGAAGGCAGAGGCTTTAACCCACTGAGCCACCCAGGTGCCCCTAAAAAGTTGCAATATATTTTAAGTGCTCACATTAACAAAGGAATGTTTACATATATGCAAGGTAAAACAACATATAACTGTGCGATTCACAGAACTTACACAAAATATTAATTCAGAGACTGCACACATCTTAGCCTAAAAGAAATGAGCCGGGCCGCGGCGCTGACGGGAAGAGCGTGCGGGTGCAGCAGGAGAGACGAGCAGTGAGCAGTATCGGTGGAAGAAGGAAGCGGCAGGAGCTCCCCGAGCCCCGCAGCCCAGACCCAAGACACACTCCCCAGCACCGCCCTGGTACTGCTACCAGAAGTCCTTCCCCTGGGCTCCTTACCTGCCTCCGGAAATTAACTTCAGGCAAACAGCTCCTCAACTGGGATGGGCGGGCTGTGGCCGGGGAGAAATAGGAAGGTGGGGCCCTGTGGAGACACAGAACACGGGTCACGGGAACAGCAGGGAGGGCCCGCGGGGCTGCCGGGGTCGGAGCTGGAGCCCCCGCCCCACGCCGATGGACGGACGACACCGGTGGGAAGCTCCCGGCAGCAGGCTCCGCCGCGGTCCAGAAATACCTGTGTGTCTGGCCGGCCCGGGAACCTGCACCAACACCTCTGGGATCAGGTGCTGACTACAGCGCGGCTCGCCTGTCATTTCCGGCTGGAGCAGGCCACCACACCCCCTCCTGCCTCGGGTTAGTCACCGTGTTCAACGGAGAGTGAGTCACGCAGGCAGCTGACGGGCGAGCCCCGCACCTGCACGGGAAGGCGTCCCGCCCGCCGCACACAGCCTGAGCCGGGTCCAGGGGCCGCCGTGCTCCACCTGCTGTGCTCAGACGCGCACTGCTGTTTGTCCTGTGCCTGGGAACATCTGTGGCTGGACGTGTAAACATAAGCTAACCGCCCCCATCCACATAAAACACAGCTTCGGGTCACTGACAACCTGCCTGCCTGCCCACGTGTCTCTGGGCCCCTAACACGCCTCTCGCAGGGATCAAAGAACACTGTCGCACAACCTCATTGTTGAGGTCCTGTGTGGGAGCCCAGCAGAGGCGGGTAGGGGGGCACCCAGCCACCTCCTCTGCTGTGCGCACTGACCTCGGGGCCCCTGGTTACAGGCAGACTCCCAGCTCGGCCCTGCTGTGAGGACGAGGTCTGAGGATGACACTTTGAGAAACCTGTCCTGGGGCACCTGGGTGGCTCAGTCGTTAAGCTTCTGCCTTTGGCTCAGGTCATGATCCCAGGGTCCTGGGATCCAGCCCCACATCAGGCTCCTTGCTCGGCGGGAAGCCTGTTTCTCCCTCTCCCACTCTCTCTGCTTGTGTTCCCTCTCTCGCTGTGTCTCTCTCTGCCAAATAAATAAATAAAATCTTAGGGGAAAAAAAAGAAAAGAAAAGAAGAAGAAAAAAACACCTGTTCTGCAGGAGGTGGGGGACCGAGGCCAGCCAGGAAACTCCTCTTTCACTGTCTTTCGGGAAAGAAAGATGGTCACTCACAGGGTGGGGGACGTGGTTCCCAGAGAAAGTGAGATTTCGAAAGCCTGCCCTACAGGTAGATGCTGCTGGAACCCTCTGGGTCTCTGGTCTGTGTATCTCTTCAAGCAGCAATGGCTCTTGGAGGAAGGAACCGTCACCCACCCCTGCCACTCCCTCCACCCTCAGACTACCCCTATGGGAACACTCCCTCCACCCTCAGACTGCAGGAACAGCCACCCCTAGGGGGACAGGCATATTTAGTGATTAGTTGCTCTTTTATTCCCCTAGATATCAAAGCACCGAAATACCAAGGCTCCCTGGGGAACCTTCCACCCAAGTCCCCACATTCCTTCAAAAAGAGATGAGAAGAGGCCGCCTTCTCCACTTCTGAGGGCTTTAATTTCTTCAACTACCACAACAGCCAATTAGCCTCCTACTGTCTACAGGACTCAGGTCCTTCCAAGAAGCAGAGAGGACCTTTGTATTAGTGACTTGAAGGGGAAGGCAGTGCTGTTCCTGATGGGACTGTCCAGGGATTTGCAACCAGCTGTTCTATTTGCCATTTTATGATCAGGTCAATGTTCCCATTTTACAGAGGAGAAAACTGAGGCTCAAAGTCCTGGCAGCCCCCGAGCCAGTGGAAGACGGTTCTGCTTTGCTGCCCGTCAGCTGTGCATTCGGGGTTGGTCACTGCCCTTGGGGCCCTTCATTTTGCCCTCTGTAAAAAGGGAATCATGACCCCTACCATGTCTTCCCTCACTGGATACAATGAGATCAGGGCAAGCCTCATGAGTGGAGGCCCAGAAGGCCCCATCCTTGGGTTAGAGCTCTGCTATCACAGTCTTGAACCACTTAATCATTTCTGAACAAGGGGCCCTGCGCTGGGCCCTGCAAATTATAAAGCTGGTCCAGAATGAGAAAAAGAATGCCAAGGGGCCTCTCAAACTGCCACGGGCCCTGGAACCTGAAGTAGATGCGATACAGATTCTAGAAGGATTTACTAAAACCTTTCTCAGGTTACACAACCCCGTGTCAGGCTCAGGGAACAGGAGATACCAACGTGGGGCTGTGACACGGAGCCTGCCTTCCAGGAAGTGCCCAAGTGACTGAGGAGATCACACTACACAAAGCAAACGCAAAACAACACTAACAGTACCTAAGGACGAGCCAAAGAGATAGGCCGGGCTACGACACGAACGCCACCAGGGTCAGATGCACGGACTGCGCCGTGCCCCGCCCCTTCCCCAGAGCAGCTCAGCAGCGGCGGGACAGGCCAGGGCTTGGGCCCAGCGCAGTAAGTGACAGAAGGAGGAATGGGCAAAGCTCTGCGAGCACACAGAGGAGGAGCTCGGGAGAGAGGAAACTGGAGGGAGGTCTTGAAGGATGAACAGGAGTTTGCTGGCAGAAGGGAAGGAGAAGGACACGGAGGCACAGGGACGTTCTCTGAACAGTTACTGAGCGTCTACTACATGCCAGGCCCTGTGGTAGGCATCGAGGGCACGCAGCTGGGCAGAGCAGCCGTGGTCTGCCTGAGATGAGGGCTCCCGGAGTCACGGCCAGGTACGCGCACCCGCAGACATGGGGACAGATGACACGAAGGGTAAGTGCAAGGTGCCCTGAGGACCCGCAGCGGGGCGCCTGAGCCGGCTCTGAGGGGATGCGTCCGGAGGAGAAGATTTAGACTTTGGAAAACCTGGAGGAGGAAGGAGGTGTCGGGTGAGAGGTGTCGAGGTGAGCTGGTACTGGACCCCAGGGGTCCCTGAGAGGGGTGAGGAGAGGCACCGAAGCAGGGGTGCATACATAAGGTCTGAGCTTCTCAAGACCACCGTGAAGACCCTGGGGGCAGAGCTGCGGGGGGAGGCCCCATGGGACCAGGAGGGAGTTGGGGCCGAGGACAGGCTGAAGAGCTAGGACTGGACTCCACGGGCCACAGAGAAGCCCACAGGGGCTGGCAAGTAGGGCAGAACGGTCCTTCACGTAGAGTTGTTCCCACAGTGGACATCGGCAAAGCGCTCTGGAGACAGAGTCAGGACATGGGCAGCAGCCAGGTCTGGGAGACCTTTCCGTGACAGGGTGGTGAGGACAGAGCAACCGCCGTGAAGGTGAAGCTCTGGCATCCTGGTGGCCCCATTACCAGCCAGGTGGCCCTGGGGAAGTCACCGACCAACAAATGTATCCGGCACCGACTACGTGTTGGGATATTATCAGCGAAAAAACAGTCCAAAATCCCTACATACCCTGATGGGAGGGGAGAGCAGACAAACAAAATAAAAACCAAACAATGGGGCATAATTACAGTGTGGGTGGCAGAAGGTGACCGATGGGTGCTAGGATAAAAACCGAGCTGGGTGAGGGGACCAGGAATGCGGGGTGGCCGGGTGGGCGTTCCTGAGTACAGACGGGAACGGGGAGACGGAGTGAGCCGTGGGAGCCCAGAGCAGAGCTGGACGGAGGCCCCAGGGTGTGGTGAGCTGGAAGAAGAGCAAGGAAGGCCACAGGAAGGGAACGTGCACGGGGACAAGGGGCACGGGACAGGGAGGCCTCTGGGAAACCCGGTCTGGACCTGTAAGACGGGGCAGCAAGCAGAGGTGTAGCCTGGCTTGACTTGGGTGTTGGCAGGAGCGCCCTGGCTCAGAGAGGTGGCCGGGGGCTGTGAGCAGAAGCAGGGGGAGGCCGTGATGGGAATCCAGGCAAAAGGAGCAGACGGGACATCAGGAGGGCCAGCGGGCACGGCACACAGGGGCATGGGACGGGGACTCCCAGGTGTGGGGGTTAAGCAACTGAAGGCAGCACTCCTATCAACCAGGGTGGGAGACGCAGGAGGAACAGTTTTGGAAAAAGACCAAGGCTTGAATTTCAGATAGCTTAGAACCTTCCCATTAGTAAGCCTCAGTTTCCTTATCTGTAGAATGGGGATGATAATGGTACCTTCCTATCAGGGTTGTGAAAATGAGATAACAGAGAGAGAGAGCAGAGAGAGAGGCATCCTTAGTAACTGGCATACAGCAAAGTCTCAATAAACACTAGTTACTCTAATGATAAGATCACACGGTGATAAGAGATGATGTGAGTAAGTGATATTTTGATTATAGGATGGGGGGTGGGTGGGAATAAGACTAAACAGTAAACTCAAGGGCTTAAAACACCCAGCCTCCTTTTCTGCCTCTTCCCTCCCAGTTCACCCATCGGCCCCCAACTGGCTCAAAGGAACTGATTAAGGGGTGAAGAGCTACAGGGTAGGGGGGGAGGGCACCTCCATGTTTCACCCACCGCCCTGAATCCCTGGGGGTGCCTTAAAGCAGTTTCCCAACCTGGGCACTATGGGGATTTTGGAATATTGTAGGCTCATGGCTCTACCCAGTAGGTGCCAGCAGCAGCTCCTCCTGGGCTGGGACAACCAGAAATGTCTCCAGACATTGCCGTGTGTTCTCTGGGAGGCAAAATCAGCCTGGGTTGAGAACTCCTCTAAAGAAATAGTTGATACACACTCTAAACTGTTGGCCAAGTGCCGTGCTCACCCCTTCACGTACAGGAATCATTGAGGCTTCAGAACAAACATCCTTGTAAGATTTAACAAATGAGGACATGCTGATGCAGAGGTCGCCCGGTGACCCCTCAGCCAGGCCGTCCTACTCTGCACCCAGGCAGGATTCGAACCCAGATCGTCCAAGTTCTGAACCACTGTGTGACACTGCTGTCCCAGGGAACATGTAAATGGGTAGAAAGCGCTCAGGGCCAAGGAGAGGGAGGCGGGAGCCAGCCTCGGCTGTAGCTCCAACCGTCAGCGACATCAAAACTGGGGCACTGGAGAGAATTTCCACAAGCTCTGCTCTCAGTAATTAAGCTGCAGCCTCCTGCACTCTGGGGCCCCATGAGCAACTGCCTTAATTAATAAATTCCACACTGCAGCCTCCTCCATCCAGAGCCAGGCTCGGCGTTCTCGAGGCGCGCTCCACCAGCATGAGCAAAACAGGTCTAATGGCAGCTCTGGCGAGTCAGGGAGCCTGCCGGACGCAGCAGCATTCTCCCGGGATGAGCTCGAGGTAAGGAGTTCCTCCTGAGGTGGCCAACCCAAGTTCAACCCTGGTCCGAAGTTCCTTCCTGCTCTGGGAAGCCAGGCAGAACAACAGTGATAATTACTGCTGTTGCTGGAGCCTTCTCCCAGGGCCAGGCACACGCCAGTCACATTCATCACATGGCCCTGTTCAGTTTTAGTCCCGCAACAAGCCTGCAAGGTAAGAATTATTCCCATTCGACAGATAAGACAATTGCGACTCAGGGATGCTAAGTGACCTGCCCAAGGCCACGGAGCTAAGAAGTGACAGGGCCTGCATCCTATCAAGCCCCTCCTAGCTCAGGAGTTGGGAGAAGACTCAGCCATTTTAACTGAAATTAAAATGAAAATCCCACTTTACAGGAAAAAAAAAAAAAAAAAAAGGCCAGAGCCCCAAACTCCTGCCAGTCAGAAAAGAAGAAAGAAGATAATGAGCCTAAGGCAGCCAAACACAGCAATGGTCCTTGATGGGATTGGGGTTGGTGGGGGGGGGGGTGGGTAGAGAGAGGGGGAGGGAGCCATAAAGGCCATTACTGGGCAATTAGGGAAGCTTTACTAGGGAGTATTGATTAGATAATGGTATTGTATCAATGCTGTGTGTCCGGTTGAATGGGATTTTATCCCGGGTGCTCTGGAAAATACCCTGGGCCTTAAGCAAGACAGGCTGGAGTACTAAGGGTAAACCATCTCAGTGCTTGCAGCTTACTCTCAGACGGTTGGGGGGGGGGGAATGTGTGTGCGCGCGTGCACAGGGAGTGTGTGAGCAGCTATGGCAAAAGGTTAACGCTGCTGACACTAGGTAAAGGGCATAGTTCACTATTTCAACTTCTCTGCAGATTTGAAAATGAAAAGTCAGAAAAACACTGAAAAGCCACGGGGAAAGGGCCCGCCCTTGCTCCTCAGGGACCCCCCCCCCAACCGGACCTGTGGGGAGCTGCGCACAGCCCGACCTAAAAGCCTCGCTGCGTGGGGAGCATCTCTGAGGCTCGAACACGGATGAGCCCCGCTCCTCTCTGGCTGCAGGGCTGTGGGCGCAGGAGTGAGTGCAAACTCCTGGGGTCCAAAGTCATCCCCCAAACACCTCCCACGTCAGAGCTGCAACCCGCCCATCACAGCAATGGCAACACATCAGCCCTTGGGTGAAGGTTCCCACAGCGTGAAAATCAAATCCCCAGGACCCGATTCCAAACAAGCCGACAGCAAGTAGAGCACGGCCGCCCTGCCCTGCTGTCCTGCCCTGCCTTGGTGTCCCGACGACAACCGTGGGGAAGGCAGCCACACAGAAGGGCGAGATTACACTGGGAAGGGGGCACCTGGAAGCATCGGGAGGGCCTCCAGGATAAGACTCCCCTTCAGAGCAAAGCCCGCAGGCACATGGCATCTAAAGGAACATCTGAGGGTGCCTCGCATGTCACATAAACCAAAGGGCTCTAGGGGGCGCCTGGGTGGCTCAGCGGGTTAAGCCCTGTCTCTTGAATTCCCGCTAAGGTCAGGATCTCAGGGTCCAGGGATGGAGCCCCGTGCTGGGCTCTGCACTCAGCGGGGAGTCTGCTGGAGAGTCTCTCTCCACTTCCCTCTGCTGCTCCCCTACTCTCTCTCCCAAATAAATTTTCAACAACAGAAAAGGGCTGCAGGACAGGCAAAGACCTGCCCAGAGAGGGCCCCCCGGGACCTGCATGCTGGACAGGAGGTGAGAAGTAAGGGGCTCCCCCACACCCTGGCCTGGGCAGGGCCAAGCGGCCGGACCTCTGCTATCCATCACATCCCTGCGTGGTGGGGGTGCTCAGTCGGGGGCATGTGGCGATGTCGGAAGAGTTTCTGGTTATTGTAACAGGGAGGATGCTAGTGGGAAGGGGCCAGGGATGTTGCTGAACCCCCTAGGATGCCCGCGGCAGCCCCGGCCTCCACCACCCTTCAGGGGCCGCCTGAGAGGTACCAGCTGCACCGGGCTCCTTGAACACCTCTGGGCCTTAGCAGCTGCGGGTCCCTCGGCCTAGAATGTCCTTTCCTACTTACTGTTCTCTGCTCTGTACCACCTTCCTTGGGCTGCCCTGAGCCCTGGGTTCCCATCTGCCCAAATTTCCCATCTCAAGGCGCCGGCTGACATCGACACCCCCGCGATGTCTGCGCATCTCCTCCCACCTCCAAGCTGGAAGCTGTCTGCGGGCAGGCCCCAGGCAGCCTTATTCTCAGAGACATTAAAATGAACCCACACTGGGGTGCCTGGGTGGCTCAGTGGGTTAAAGCCTCTGCCTTCAGCTCAGGTCATGATCCCAGGGTCCTAGGATGGAATCCGGCATCATGGAGCTTTCTGCTCGGCAGGGAGCCTGCTTCCCCCCTCTCTCTCTGCCTGCCTCTCTGCCTGCCTCTCTGCCTACTTGCGATCTCTGCCTGTCAAATAAATAAATAAATAATCTTAAAAAAAAAAATGAACCCACACATCTCATTAAATGTAATTCCTCCCTAACTCATAGAGGGAGCTGATACACTGGATGGGAGGGTAGTGGACAGGGCCGCCAGTCACATCTGGGGCTCTGTTATGTGAATGAACAGATTTGGGGAGCCTGTTAGAGTTACTTGGGAACCACAAAGGTAGCCCTTGCCTCAATGGTGTCACACAGAGAATCTGAGACGTCAAGGAGTGGAAGGGGCCTGTCTGTGTAGACTGTGGAATGTTGCAGAGGCTGCGTTGATATGAGGCATCTGTTTAGAACCTCCGGCTTAAAAAATTGTTTTCCTATGATTTTGGCAAAAAAAAAAAAAAGGCACTCAGATATTGCTCTCTTCATGTCCTGATTTGGGTGAGACCCCCCCCTTTTCACAGCTAAGAAGCGGGACCTGGCAGGCCTGCCCTGCAGCCTCTCGCCTCCGTCCAGCTGAGAACAATGCAAACAGGAAGGGGACACGGGGCGGGAGGAAGTCGCCCCAGCTGCACGGGGACACTCCCGATCCCTGGCTAAGTTGCGAGGCTGACGGAGGGACCCGCAGGTGGTGGTGGTGTTCTCCCCACACAATAGGGGAATGAGGACAGAAGGAAAAAGGCTTCTTTTGACCTAATTTTATAAGATTCTTTTTTCTTCCCAGAGAACAGCTAGAGCCCTGAGACCTGGCCCAGCCAGAGCCCGAGACCCGAAGTCAGGAACCAGCGCGCCTACAAAACCCGGCTCCGGATCTTCCTCGGACTCGGTCTGATTCGTGACTCTCGGCTGCTGGCAGGTTCCAGGGAGTGGGTAATGCAGACTTCAGAGCGCTTGTCTATTTATAAGTGAACGGAGGAGCCAGAAGCTTCGGCTCTCGAATGGGAGCAAGCACACTCTGTCCCCAGTCCATCCCAGGCTGCATGACCCTGACCGCGGGCTGAGCTCCTGGAGGTGTCCAGAGCCACCGCGTGCAAGCTGGTGACAGAAGGACCCCTCTTCTCTCCTGTGACCTGGATACGACACCTGGGATGCCCCCCACTTGCTGGCACCCCTGCTCCCCTCCACCAAGGGAAAACTCACTTCGCATTGCTGGGCAGTCTTCTGAGGGAGAGAGCTGAGGCCCACTGCGGGCCTAGTGGGAAGGAGCCTGGCCAGGAGGTTTCACAGACCTTGTGTCGCCTCCAGAGAAGGAGGCCAGAATGGAAATCTCAGCCCATGAAGTCTGTCAACCCCACTGGCCGCAGCCACGTCCATTTCTGCAGGGTCACCATTTAACATTTTTAAATTAAACTGGGAAATTTAAAAGTTTTTTTTTTAAAGAGGAAGGGGAAAGACGCCCAGTGCTATTTCTTTATCAGCAGCTGCATGAGGTCCCTTCCCTCAGAAACCTATGGACGCGTTCACGCCACCCTCGTGATGGCAGGGACAAGCCTCGTTCTCACAGGCAGGCAGGCCCAAGCATGGCCCTCGCCCTGCCCTCCCCTCCCCCGAGCCGGCCTCTCCAGCTCTTCTCCCTGTGCCTCAGCTCCCCCTCCATCCCTTCCCTCCACGAAAGTCTCTTGTAATTGGTTCAAATAAATACGCGTCCTGAATGGGTTCACTGCATCCCCTCAGAATCCCAGGGCCAGGAAGGCCTCCAACTTCCTGTTGCGAGAATTAGGTCATTAAATCAATGGGGTCGCCTGCCGGGCGAGGGCTCGGTCCCCCGGTTGTGTCCCCAAAGGCAGCAGGCTGGCCGCCTCCTGGCCTCTAGAGCCAGCAGGCCCTCACCGACCCAGGTCTGGGGAAGACTGTCTTTAGGATCGGCTGGGAGGCTCAGTCAGAAGCAGGGTCTCCTGGGTGAATATCCTTCCTATAGACTCTTAAGAAAATAAATTATAGGGGGCGCCTGGGTGGCTCAGTGGGTGAAGCCTCTGCCTTCGGCTCAGGTCATGATCTCAGGGTCCTGGGATCGAGCCCCACATGGGGCTCCCTGCTCAGCGGGGAGCCTGCTTCTCCCTCCCCCCTCCGTGTGCTTGCTCTCTCTCTCTGTCTTTCCCCTCTCTCGAAAATAAATAAATTAAAAAATCTTAAAAAAAAACACAAACAAGAAGCCTTAGGATCGCTGCCTTCTCTTTCCTGTAAGCTTTCAACATACAGGTATTCATTAATTTGCATAAGACATAGGTATGTTTGTTTACCTCAAAACCATACTCCTGCCATCTACAATCTGCAAGGATCCATTTTACCCACGTGCCCCATAAGCCACACTGTTTGTTTGGATAACTGCTTCTGCTCTATGACACAGGCAGTGACCTCCCCCCTCCTTTCCCTCCAGCTACCTCTGAACAAAAAAATAATCCGAGGAAGGAGGAAACCTCCCCCTAAGAGGCTGCGAAGACCCAGTTTCCTCCCTCTCTAAATGTTTAACAAGCTGATAATCAAAACCAAAAATGTTTTAAACAAAGACAACTCCAGAATCCACATGTGTTTATTCTATTAGCTGGGGGGGGGGGGGTGTTGGTAATATGAAGATGAGAACACCCCTGGGGCCACAAAACTCCAGCCTGAGGGCAAATGTGGTGGTGGCTGGAGAGGTGAGGGATGGTCAGGAAAACACCTGTGCTCCCAGGGGGCAGGGGGGGTGGTGGGGAGGGAACGCAGCACCTAACATAGCAGAAATCTGGCCATGGTCACCTAGCTCCAGGCCACCACAGAGACACTCAGAATAGTGGACCGAAATGGACTGGAGGCTGCCAGGGGCCCATGTGAAGCCTGAGAAAGAAACCGTCCCCATTCCCAATGGGTGTAGGCACCAACACCCAGACCAGGCACACCCAGATAATCCAGTTCAGCAGCCAAATCCCCATCATCCATTTGTAATGACATCCTTCATTCCCAAAGCCACGAAACCATTAGTCACCAAGCCAGGGACGGGAGCAGAAGCTCCCAGCAAAACTGGGCTTGTTACCACTCCCCTGGCAAAAAAAAAAAAAAAAAAGCTCCTGGTTTTACAAGCCAGCTACCCACCCAAGACTGTCCCATTTCATAAAACGAGACGCAGGAGTCTTTTACCAGCTCGTGTCCACGTAATGCAAGCGGAGCCTGACCTCCTGCAAAAACTCTCAGCGGAGAAGAAAAAGCTTCAATCAAGGTTCGAGGAGAGAGAGGCTAGCAGCACTACATACTAGTGTGCTGCTATTCTCGAGGACTGCGGCTTTCAGTCTCAGAGAACTAAACTTCCTTGCAAATTTACTTGGAGCACGTAATGCAATGTGGGAACAAAACAAGGATACCAACACCAATGCGCACTGGTCCTTAAATGCTTCTAGAAAAGCCATGTACGTCTGTCGGAAAGATACTAGGTCATAAAAATGTCCAACTCCAAAAAACAATAACTCACCCAAAGAAGAGGTTCCTAAGAGAAAGGGAAATAGACCACTGAGCGTGCTGGAAGGGAAGGAGAAAGAAGCCAGAAACCCAGGACGGTAACCCAGGATGCCAAGGGAAAGCCAGGCAAAGCCAACGGAACCAGACCAAAATAGACTCCAGATGGAACAAAGTTGGGGTTTTTTTCTCCTCACCTTTTTATTGCGACAAATGTCAAAGCCATGGAAAAGCTGAAAGATTGGTACAGGGAACACCCCAATACCTGCCCCAAGAGGCACCGCTTGCTAACGTTTTGCCACGTTTGTCTCATGTCTCTCCGTGTTGTGGGCATACACGGGTGTGCACCCCGCTCTTCTTCCAGAGCTATTTGAAAGTAAGCTGTGGACATCATAATCCTTTGCTAAATGTCTCATCACTGTCTCCTAAGGCCATCCTCCCACATACAACCGGGACACTACTTGTACCCCCAAGGAGTTTCATACTGATCCAGAAGTATTCCGTGATGTATACCCATGTCCAGTTTCCCAGTCCCCCCTCTGTGGCCATCACTGGTTTTTGTTGTTGTTATTGTTGTTTTTAAGATCTTATTTTTAAGTCATCCCGACACCCAACGTGCAGCTTGAACTCATGACCGTGAGACCCTGGCCGTCACTGGTTTCCAATGGAGGATCTCAAGTGCATTTGGTTCCCACGCTCTTTCCCTTAGCCTGGAATGGTTCACCAGCTTTTTGTTGTCTATCACGACATGAACAATTTTTAGAGTCCAGGAACACTGTCTCTAGGACATCCCGCAATTGGGATTTGCTTAACGGCTCCCTAGAATTAGAATAAGGCTAACTGTGGGGCACCTGGGTGGCTCCATCAGTTAAGCGTCTGCCTTCAGCTCACCTCATGATCCCGGGGTCCTGGGATTGAGCCCCACATCTGCCTCCCTGCTCAGCGGGGAGCCTGCTTCTCCCTCTCCTGCCTCCCCACTTGTGCTCTTGGTCATATAAATAAAATTTTAAAATCTTCCAAAAAATACAATAAAATAAAATACCACCAATCAAAAGAATCCCATGGAACCATTAAAATGAGTAAGATAGTTCTAAGTGACCTGAGATAGAACTTAACCTCTCCATGCCTCAGTTTACTTGTCTGCAAACTGTGGACAATAACAGTACTTAGTTCCCAGGATTTCTGTGAGGAGTACACAAGTAATGTAAGTAAAGCACTTTTAACAATAGCCAGCACACAGGGGGCATCTAGCATGTGACTCCTGATCTCAGGGTTATGAGTTCAAGCCCACACAGGGTGCGGAGCCTATTTAAAAAAACTAAAAATAGGGCGCCTGGGTGGCTCAGTGGGTTAAGCCGCTGCCTTTGGCTCAGGTCATGATCTCAGGGTCCTGGGATCGAGTCCCGCCTCGGGCTCTCTGCTCGGCAGGGAGCCTGCTTCCCTCTCTCTCTCTCTGCCTGCTTCTGTGTCTACTTGTGATCGCTCTCTGTCAAATAAATAAATAAAATCTTTAAAAAAAAAAAACTAAAAATAAAAAAAAGCAACACTACCCAGCACACAGAAGTGCTCCAGAGGTATTAGCTGAATGATGACAACAATGATGGTGTTAGTAGAGAATGAATTCTGGTATTCACAGTGAGATGAAAAAAACCAGATGCAGAACCCTGCATATGACGTGTGGAAATAAACAGTGTGTGTCAGGCATGAGTGTGCAATCACATATGTTCATGATGCGTGTGCACACGTGTAGAACGTCTCTGGTTAAGAGGCACAGGCCACAGGCTGACGGCGGTCTCTCCCGGGGCTGGGAAGTCAGGAAGGCAGGCAGTATAGCCTCTTGAATTCTATACTATGTTTCGATGACCCAGGTCCGAAGAAATGAATGCTACTTTCTAAAGGAAGGGGAGTGGGGTCAGAAGACAAGAGTGAGAGAGAGAGCTCTTCCCCCGGGTGATCCCACCGGTCCAGGGAGCGCTTGGTGCGGAGCATTCAGGCTCCTCGGTCACGGCTCTCGGGCCTAACAAACCTCTTCTCTCCCCTAGAGACAGAACGTGTGCAGCCGACACCTGCAGCAAACGCGAGGTGACGGCACACGAGGCCTCTCAAGTGGAGGCAGCTTCCCCCTGGGGGCTGCAGAAGGATCTACTCATCCTGCCGACCCCGCTCCTGCTGGAAGAGTAAAGCCCCACCACGTCCTCTACTCGTCGTGCCGACCCCGCTCCAGAAGGCTGCACCGTGCAGCAAAGCAGAGCCAGGGCCCTGGTGAGACACCCCACAGCCAACCCGCTGGCTTGTAGGCCCCACCACGTCTTCCTAAAAATCACCAGCACCCCATTTTCCTGCAACACCAGCGATCGGCTGGAGAAACGCCACGTGCCTTGAGAAGCCACCAGGCAGTGGCAATAGCGGGACAGACAGAGGGTCGGGGGGTAAAGGGGATGACACACTGCCTCGGTTGGGAAGCGGAACACACGGTCAGCAATGGCCCTCACGCAGGTCTGAGATCATGGCTTACCCGAGCTGACCTTGACCGTTGCCCTACCACCTTTGTAAATACGACTGGATCATTCGGGGGCTCAGAACCACTTTACCCACCAAAAACCCCCAAATCATCTTTGCAGTATTCACATCTCCATGGCTATAAATCAACCTTCTTCCACCCCCCCCACCCCCAGGGAAGAAACGAAATCACAAAGAGCAAAAATCATTCAAACGTTCTCTACCTGAACAGAACAGAAGAAAACTGGAAGGTCCAAAGCATTTCAGCTCATATTCCTGCAGCAGAAGAACATTCTGTGAGAGATGAGGGTCAGGAGGGGACTGTGGGGAGCCAGGGCTGCCTGGAGCAGGGGGCTGCGAGCCTTGGTCTGGAGCAGGGGCGGGGGCGGGGGGCGTTGCTGTCAAGGCTAACCCATGGCCTTAGAAACGGGGTCTCCAGTTTGCCCGGTGATCTAGCAGGAAGAACAAGCGGAGGGGGCACGTCAGGAAAGGTGTTTGAACCCACAGGGCTCCTGACCCCCACAGGAAGCTTCACTTGCAGAATCCAGGCCTGCGAGATGACGAGGCAGTAACTTCATCTGTCTTGGAGCTGTTATTCAGCTCAGGGGCACGGACCGCAGGATTCCAGCAGCAGGAAACATGTGGGTGGGATACTCAGGAGATACTCTCGCCTGAGAAAACCTTAATTGGAGCTGGTCTCCGAAAGCCTCCCACCCCGCTCTCCACGTGGGAGAGGACACGGAAGTGGGTCACATTCTCCTGGCTGAACCAGCGGCACCGTGGGCTCCAACCACACTTAAAGAAGTCCGGGACACTGAGTGACCTGGCCTTCTTGCCGGGCCGTTTCCTCCTGATCGGGCAGGGGATGGTGATCAGCCCCCAGGCTGAAAGGGCGGCTAATGAGCGCCAGGAAGGCAGTGACATGTCAAGGGCTGGGTGAAAGGGACGTCACCCAGGAGCATGCTGTCCTGGGTCTTCCTCCCACTCTGAATACGGGCAGTTGCCTCTGCCAGCCCTGTGCCCTCTCCACCCGGCCCTGCTGGAGGGACAGAGGAAGAACACTGTGTGCTTTCCCATGACCTGCGGGGCCTCCCTGACCTCGCTCTTTGAAGGGATCTTGAGGCCTGATGCAGGGAAGACTTGGGGAAGAAATAACCCTCCCACCCCACTGTGTACAGATCGACCCCACACAGGTGTCTACAGGCACCAGTTCGGGAGCCCCATGGGCCTGCCGGAGAGCACCAAGCAGCTCACCCCATAGGCCACCTGCTGCCATATGCCTGCTTTCCAGAAGGAGACCGGACAGGCAGGAGAGACAAGGTCTAGCGGTCATTTCTAAAGAAAGGTACCAGATTGGTGGCATTAATTAAAAAAAAAAAAATTGGGAGGAGCCCATGATCATTCCTTCCTGACTTGAACTCAAGTAACAAAGAGTTGAGGCTTTAAGTGGAAATGAACTCTTACTGCCCACACCAAGTGCAGCTTTTGTTAAGTATGACACAGAAGGGCTCTAATCTATTAACTCTTCCCCTGCCCTTCTGGGAAGCCAAACACACTCTCCTACACCTTAATGCCCACCTAGGGTAGGTACACAGGGGAGCCCATGTGTACCGGGAAATTATATTCTGACTCCTGAGAGTTCAAAACACTTACCAACACATTCTTTCTTTAGTCCCACGACTCCATCTAGATAATAAGCCTCTTGGCCTTAAACTGTAAGCTTTGCATGGGGAAGAACTATTTTAACTCTGCTCGTCACAATATTTCCAGTGCCTACCATGGAGTCCAGGCTGTAATAAAGTTCTGTAAATATTTATTAATTGAATCGGTGCATCATTAGAAGGAAGGAGGGTGGGAAGGAAGGACGAATGAAAGATGGCCCTCACTCCTTGGTATCTCTGTATTCTTGGCTTATCTTATAAAGACATCATAGCCAGGATTAGAAACCAAGTCCTTTATCCCCCTTCTCTGTCTTGCCATCACCGTCCTCGATCATGTTATGAGGAATACAGACCTGCTTACAGAAGCTTATACACTACAACACAACCAGGAAAAATGGAGAAACAGTCATGACCCTCAATCCTTAAGAAACTTCGGAAGGAGGAAAACAATGTTTTGATGCAGCCGCGGCCACCACGCAAGGACACCTCTCCGTCTCGGGACTGTTGTCTTTCCCTCTTAACAAGGCTTCGTGGAGGATCAGGGCATAATGGGTCTTTAATAACTGAGTATAACAGCAATTGGTGCCCAGCGCCCTTTCATAAAAGAAGTTCAAAAGCACTTTGGCTCAAACATCACAATGCCCCTGGGAGCTATGAAGGTGCAAGTATCATTATCCCCATTTACAGTTGGGGAAAGTAAGGTAAAGGGAGGTTAATTAGCATGCCCAAGGCCAGCTGAGACAGGGAAAGGGTGCAGGATTTGCAGCTAAGTCTGGCCGCCCTAACAGTGTCACCCACGCCAGGCTCAAGAGAGAATTTTCTCTTCTCTACTGTTCCTGCTGAGAAGCAGTATCTAACATGGGGCTCCGAGCTCGTGACCAGGAGACACACTACCCGGGTTTGAATCCTGACTCTGTTCCTGACTAGCTGGATCACTAACCAATTACTTAATCTTTGCAGGCTTCAGCGTCTGAATGTGTACATTAGCACTAATGGTGTGGATCTCCGAAATCTGGGTGAGGGTTGAATGAGACAATGTACGTAAAATGCCATGTTCATTCATTTTCTCAATGAGCACTATCACTCTCATTGAAAAAAAAAGATTACTTGACAAAAGGGCTGCACCCACTCTGGGCTTAGTTTTTACAAGGCTACAGATGACATACGACTAACAGGCATTTTGGATTCTGCCAATGAAATGTCCCAGGAGCCTGAGAGTGACTTGCAACACCAAGTTTAGACTCCCACTGACTTGTGTCGGCCTCTCAAGGTTAGCAGAGCAAGTGGCATCGTGAACACCAACCGACAAGGGGGATGCCCGAATGGGAAGCCGGCCAACAGCACCCCGTCTAACAAGGCCAGCTCTGGATTCCTGACCAGCGGAACCCCTGGGTTCTAAACGCCGTTTCTCTGAGTGCTCTGCTGAGCTTCCAAACTGCTCCCAGCCCAGAGAGAACACAGCCAGTGCTTTCTAGGTACCACCATGCTCCTGATCAAACAGGATGTGTTCATGGATGACAGTGTGGCCAGATGGCACCGACCCAGGGGCCTGGAGGAGAAGTGGTGGTGGGGTGGGGGACAGCTACCCAGTCAATCTCAGGATACCCCCAACGAAGATGCTGAGACATACGTGTGTGGCCATCCCTGACGCACACATGAAGACCGGCAGCAAAACTCCGTTATTTCAGTGTCACTGCCAAGATAAGAAGCTTTAACTCGGGGCGCCTGGGGGGCTCGGTCGGTTAGGCATCTAGATGCCTTTGGCTCAGGTCATGATCTCGGGGTCCTGGAATCTGCGGGGAGCCTGCTTCTCCCACTCCCTCTGCCTGCTGCTCCCCCTGCTTGTGCTCTCTAAAAAAATTAATAAAATCTTAAAAAATAAAGTGGGACAGGTATTAATTTTTAAAAAAAGAAGCTTTAGGGGTGCCTGGGTGGCTCAGTGGGTTAAAGCCTCTGCCTTCGGCTCAGGTCATGATCCCAGGGTCCTGGGATCGAGCCCCGCATCAGGCTCTCTGCTCAGCGGGGAACTTGATTCCTCCTCTCTCTCTGCCTGCCTCTCTGCCTACTTGTGATCTTTGTCTGTCAAATAAATAAATAAAATCTTAAAAAAAAAAAAAGAACCATAAAAAAAAAAAAGAAGCTTTAACTCATACAGAGAGGAGCAAAGAACATACGACATGCCGTGGTGTAAGGCAAGATGCTAAGAGCTGGCAGCGCACGTTCATTCAACTTAAGAAACTGATTATCCTCATCCTTGGGGTGGGGGTGGGGGGCAGTAAAGAAGGTCAAAGGAACCTGCAGGACACACATACTCACACCTGGGCCTTTGTTAGCTAGCTGATGGCTCCCGTATCTCCTGGGCACCTAGGCCAGCGAAACGGGGAACCTGATGGGAATGAAGTCAACACTGCTAGCCTGCTGGCCTCCAAAAGCCTTTCCCGGACGAGGAGGGCCCACTCACTGCTGCTCCTAGCAACCTGCTCTTTCTCCTAGCATGGCCCCTCAAGGAGGAGTTCTCATGCAGTGACTCTCCACTGTTCAGAATTGATGAGTAAGATCCAAATTCCTCACCGGGGCCACAGATCCAGCCCCTGTCAACTCCTTGGTCACCATGCTCCAGCCCCACTGGGCTCACAGCTCCTGCTGTCCTCTGTGCGCACCAGCCGGGTCCCCGTTCAAAGTCACCTCCTGAGAGCGAGCTAGAGTTCTACCCTGACCCCTACCCCAGTCATCTCCATTTTAGTGCCCCACTGCATTCTCCCCATATCTCTTTTCACCATCCTGCATTGTTTTGTTTTACCTATCTACTGTGTGTCTCTCCCACCAGAAGATAATCTTCATTAGACCACGGATCCCAGTGAGATCTTGTCCTTGGCTATATCCCCAGCACCTACCACAGGGCCTGGCATAAAGCAGGTGTTCAATACGTCATTCCATTTCACAAATATTTACTGAGTGCCTGCAAAGTTTAGACACTGGACTACAACAGTAGACCAAAAAAAAAAAAAAAAAAAAAGAATTCTCTGCCCTCAAAGAGCTTCGGTGGCAAGTAAGAAACAGATAAGTAACAGTGAAATTGATAACTACTACTTCCACCAACCACATACTAAGTGTTTGGTGCTGTTCTAAGCATCTGATAGGTATTACCTAATTTAATCTTCCCAACAACTTCCTGAAGGATTAGTATTTTCCAGATGGGGAAACCGAGGCATGGGGAGGTTAAGTTACTTGCTGAAGGTCACGCAGCTCGTAAGGGCAGAAACTAAGATAGTCTTGGTACAAAGTGCGTGCTCTGATCTTTGCTGAGTGTTGAATAAGGACTTGGTCAGCACCCCTGAAGCTGTTCTCTGTAGGCAGGGCTGGAAAGAGAGCGAATCCATCGAGGGAGGGCTGCTCTGCTCTCTGAGCCCAGTGAGGTGGGGATGGCTGGCTTTACCACTGTATTGCACCCTGGATGAGGAGGGATCTGCAGGAAGTGTGGTCTGATGATAAGACAGGGAAAGGGCCAGGATTCCTGGCTTCTAGTTTTAGGTGCTGAGACACCCAGGCAGGTCAACTAATATCCGATGAGTTTATTTTTTGTGCGGGACACTGCTCTTGACGTT
Source organism: Martes martes (assembly GCF_963455335.1). Classification (NCBI taxonomy): domain Eukaryota; kingdom Metazoa; phylum Chordata; class Mammalia; order Carnivora; family Mustelidae; genus Martes; species Martes martes. Next base: position 184,540,097 of record NC_137891.1, on the reverse strand, counting down.
GGGAGCTATGCAAAGATGAGTCCACCAGAGATCCTAGCCTCAGAAAGCTGAGAGTCAGGCAGGTACACTTGGAGCTGAAACAGAAGTAGAAATTGGCAGGTGCCATTAAAAAATGCACAGACTCTATGGGATTTCAGGAGTTACGTAGCCTCTAGGGGCCACAGATCCCCAGCCAGAAAAGAGGGGGCTGGCCTACACAACCCCCAAGGTCCTCTGCCTCTGACATGTTCTGACAGCACACTTTTGGAGCAGCACAGAGATCAAGTTTTATTCTGGTTAATAGTTCAAGTGCATGGCCACCGACTGGTCGTCTCATCTACCATGAGAACAGTCCCAATTTCTTTGGGCAACATCTTACAGCATCGGCAGGGCAATAAAAATTCTCTCATTTAAATAATGCAGCCAGATATGGGGTCGAAGCCCACTGTGTTCTGTGCTCCTCCACCTCCAACTGGTTTTTAAGACCAGAAACCCTCTTCCATCAAGGAGGAGGTGACCCTTCCGTGAACACACTGTTGTAACGTGGAGCCCACTCCCATTCACCTTGTTCTTGTCTGTATCCCTGGAGTCCAGCACAGCGCCTGCCTGGCTCACAACAGGGGCTGAGCAAGGTGAGCTGAGCTAAACCTGCCTATGATCTAGAAATTATCTGCTATACATATAAATCTGAGTCGGTGTTTCCTGGCGTTTTGCTTTCCAGCTCTCAGCCTCTCCTGGGGGGAGAAGAGAGGTGCTAGCTCTTCACTTTTACCCTTTTACCACCACCAGCTTGGTCCCCGGAGCCACCTCCCCCTCTTGCCCGGAAGCTGCAGTCGTCTACCTCCCCACCGCTATCCCTGCTTCTACCTTTGCGCCTTACAATCCAGTCTCTATATGGCAGCCAGAACCATCTTTGAAAACTTAGATCTTATCACCTCTCTGCTTAAAATCCTCTAACAGCTTCTAACTGCCCTTGGAATAAGATCCAAACTGGTTCTTCATAGCACTTAATGCCACTGGAATTATGTTGTCTGCTTATTTGTTTACTCCCTCCTCTTTAGAGTGTCGGCTTTGGGAGGGCAGGGGCTGGGTCGTTTTCACCACCTGGAGCCTGGGTGCTGGACATGGTGCCTGTCCTATAGAGAGCACTCACCACTGAATGGATGAGTCTCCATCTCACAGAGGTAACTTGCATTTTACAAGGTTCCTCACTAACTCCACCAGAAAACCACAAATGACACCCTGAAGTTCAACAGCCAGCACCTTTTTTATGATTCAAAGTCCTGCTTTAAATCAGAGGAAACTGGCATCTCTGGACACTTTAATGGCCCAAAAGATGAATATCACTTAGGGTCTAAAGCCCGGAACAAGAGCCCAGTAGTTCCAGCACGGAGCTAAGATCCAAAGCACTTGGAAACAAAACCGCAGGACAAACTCTGACTTGCCCCCAGGTCCCATGCGGATATAACCCGTGCCTCAATATACCCAAAACCAGGAACAAGAGCCCAGTAGTTGCAGCAGGGAGCTAAGATCCAAGGCACTTGGGAACAAAACTTTAGGACAAACTCTGACTTGCCTCCAGGTCCCACACCGACACACCCTGTGCCTCAATTTACCCAGCGGCCGGCCAGGCACACTTCCCTAAGTTCTTTGAGTGACAGGAGACAAAATAATTAACAGCTACAGCATACTTAGATTCTCAGATAGGAGGTGCTGCAAGCCACACATCTCATTATTCATAAAACTCTTGATTTGCTGCCAACGCAAGCCTCCTCCTCGGCCTTCCCAGGGGCTAACCTGACAGCAGGTACTGCTCAGACAAGTTCAGTGCACGAGAGAGGAAGGCATGCGGGGCCTAACAGAGGTGGGGTGTCCAGACCTATCTAGGTACCTGGGTTACCACGTTCAAGGATAAGGAAGGTGGTTGGGTGGAGGTGACGAGAAGGAGGTGACAAGTGCAGTTTGGGGCTCCCAGTGGTTCATTTGGATCCACACCCGACATACAGGTGGCACATGTGCCTGCAGTGCGCGCCTTCCAGGAGCAGTCACCGGGAGCGGTGGAATGGGGAAGCGACAGTTCAATCCCACGAGAGGGAGGAAGGGCGGCCCCGTGGCCAGACCTTGGCAGCATTTACTTTGGGGACATACGGAGGGGCTCTGTACGGAAAGAAGGTCGGGATGCTGAGCGTGGGGAGCAGGTGAGGGGAGAGTCGGGAGGGCACGGGACCTGGAGTGCTGACAGACGGTGACAACCGCGCCGACGCGGCGGGGCGAACAACGGGGTGGGTGGCTCGGACACCTGTGGAGGCGACCGCTGGGCGAAGGTGAGGAAGGCTGGAGGGTGGTCTGTGGCGGCGTCCGCGGCGGCAAGCGGCGGGAGGCGGGAGGCGGCGGCCACCAGGCGGGGCGAGGAGGCCGGGCCCAGACCAGGGCGCCGCGCCGGGGGCCAGCCAGTGGGTCCGAGAGGGTTCGGGGGCGCCCTCCTCGGCCCCTCCCCGGGAGACAAAGGGCCGGCGGCTCCCCAGAGCCCCCGCGCGGCGCTGTGGGCGCGGGGACGGCCTCGGCGCTTACCTGGGCCGCCCGACCCGGCCGGGCCGGCGGGGGCTGCGGGTCCGTGCACCGCGCGCGGCGGCCTGTTCCGGGGCGCGCTCAGCCCGAGCAGCCGCGGCGGCGGCAGCAGCAGCAGAGGCGGCGGCGGCGGCGGCGACGGCGGCGGCAGCAGCAGCTACAGCAGCAGCGGGAGCGGCCGCCTGAGCCTCCGCCTCCCGCTCCGTGAGTCACCGCGGCGGGGTGGGAGGGAGGCGCCAGGCCGCCGGGGGAGGGACCGGCGGAGGGGGCGGCATCTGGCTCCGCGCGGGCGGCGGAGGCGCGGCCACCGCAACGCCCGGGGGCGGGGGTGGGGGGCGGGGTGGGCCGGGCGCCAGGGGAGGGACTTGAGGGTGGGGCGGGGCTGCGGGGCCGTGGGGCGCCCATTGGTTAACTCGACATACGGGGCGGGGCCTCCTGCATACGGGGAGGGTGTCCAGAGGAGCGCGGGGACGTTCATTGGGCTCCTCGGGAGAAGGTGGGGCCAGGGATCCCGGGGCGGGGCCACGAGATGGGCGGGTGGAACAGGGTCGTGGGTAGTGGCCGAGCGCGCTCAGAGCAAAGGGGTGGAGCGGGGCGGGGGCGGGGCGGGTGGGCAGGGGAAGAGGGGCGGGGGCTCGGAGGAGGAGGCGGTCTGAGGGCGGAGCCCGGATTAAGGATGGTGCTGGCTCTGCGGTGAAGCGACTCTGCCTGTCCCTTAACTGCTCCAGGAGCCCAGAGATCCGGTAAAAATAATGGCCTCTCGCACACACGAGTCTGTGTTTAGAAATGGGAGCGGTCGGACAGGGCGGAATCCTCGGCGAGGCCGGTTTCTCCGGGACCCCTGAAAAATCTGCAAACGGACGAGGTTGCAAAACATGGAGAGGCGTGGTCTTCCGGCGCGGTGGAAGGGGAACACGGCCACCTTTGAAGCCGCTGGGCCCGGTCTTGAATGGGAGGCCTGTCTGACCTGGGATCCAGGGAGCCCAGAAAGCTCAGGGATGGGCCTGCGTGGGTCCGTGAAACTTAAACTATCATGAATCGTGGTGGGGAGTACATTTTTCTGGGGAGAAAGGGTCCATGATTAAAATGTTTCTGTATCGGCTAGATGGCTCTGTCTGGAGAGAGTACAGGGAGAAACAGCCCTTTTGGGGCAGACTATGAATTGCTTTGAATACCCACTTTCCCTTTTAAATTTTATTTATTTATTGGACAGAGAGAGTTAGATCACAAGTAGGCAGAGAGGCAATTAGAGAGAGAGAGGAAGAAGGCTCCCCGCTGAGCAGAGAGCCCCATGCGGGGCTCGATCCCAGGACCCTGAGATCATGACCTGAGCCGAAGGCAGAGGCTTAACCCGCTGAGCCACCCAGGTGCCCCCCACTTTCCCTTTTAAAGGGACACGTGTCTTTAAGAGTGGCCTCATCTTCAACATTTTGCCAGTTACGGGGTGTTACACTAACCGCACTTGAGGAGTCCCCTTGCCTTCCCGGCTTCCCCAGCCTTTCCTTTAGCCTCTTTTCCGTCCCATCCTCTTCCACGTCCCTCACATTTCTTCCCCATCCTTATGCGAGAAGAATATATATACATATATTTTTACTTTACTGTATTTACATTTTGTAATGTCCATATTACTCTTTTTGAGTTAATAACTCTTTTAGTTACAGTTGAGGAATATTTTAATTTTATCAACATTAGGTAGACTTTAATTAAATTAAAGTCATGAGATTATGAACTCAAAGGCCAGAAATAGGTCTTAGTCATGTCCCTTTCCCCATTAGTATCCAGTTTACTATGCCCACGGCAAGGGCTCAACCCATATTTGCCCATACAGTGTACCAGCCGATCCTTCTAGTTTCCCAGAGCACACCAACGCAAAAAATGTACACATTCAAATTATTTTTATGTAAATATTGATGTTTCAATAAATCAATTAAAGCTGAACAAGTTGCTTGGTATTCAAGACATAATGTCTAAATGAATTTTTTTTTAAATTTTATTTCTTTATTTGAGAGAGAGAGATCACAAGTAGGCAGAGATGCAGGCAAAGAGAGAGGGGGAAGCAGGCTCCGGCTGAGCAGAGAGCCTGATGCGGGGCTTGATCCCAGGATCCTGAGATCATGACCCCAGCCGAAGGCAGAGGCTTAACCCACTGAGCCACCCAGGCGCCACTGTATAAATGAGTTTTTTAAAAAGATTTTATTTATTTATTTATTTGACAGAGAAAGACACCACAAGAGAGGGAACACAAGCAGGGGGAAGTGGGAGAGGGAGGAGCAGGCTTCCCGAGGAGCAGGGAGCCCAATGCGGGCCTCGATCCCAGGACCCTGGAATCATGACCTGAGCCAAAGGCAGACGGTTAATGACTGAGTCACCCAGGCACCCCTAAATGCATTTTAAAAAAAATATTTTATTTGTTGTGGTGCCTGAATGGTTAAGCATCTGTCTTCAGCTCAGGTCATGATCTCAGGGTCCTGGGATAGAGCCCTGAGTCAGGCTCCCTGCCCAACTGGGAGTTTCTCCCTCTCCTTCTGTCCCATCCCCTACCCTCTCACTTGTGCTCTCTCAAATAAATAAATAAAACCTTTAAAAAATAAAATAAAAAATAAAAGACATATGCTTGGGGCACCTGGGTGGCTCAGTTGGTTGGGTGTCTGCCTTGGGCTAAGGTTGTGGTCCCAAGGTTCTGGGATTGAGTCCCACATCAGGCTCCCAGCTCAGTGGGGAGCTTGCTTCTCCCTCTCCCCCGTGCTCTTGCTCTCCCTCTCCCTCGCTGTCTCTCTCAAATAAATAAACTTTAAAAAAAAAAGACATATGCTTAGCAATAAAGGTGGGAAAGGAATGCATAAAATGAAAATGTGTCCATGTAAAATAATGGATGTTTTTCCTTTTTTCAAATTTTCATAAATCTATTGTTTTAATAGTTCAAAGTTACAATAAGTTCATCACAGTCAGTCCCTTAGCTACCCTATCAGCTCAGAGCTGGAAAATTCTTCCTTTCTAGACAACATTATTACTTCAGGATTAACTCAGGCTCCACCCATCTGTAGAGTCTTAGAATGAAACACTGAAGATTTAGGATCTAGGGAACATCTGCTAGTTCTGACAGCCTAGCACTGTCTCTTCCCCTTGGGAAACTGCTCCTCCCTCCCCTTGAGCCCCCAGAGGTCCTGATGAGGTTATCAATTACAGTATTCTTCCCTCTCCTCTCCACAAAAACAAACAAACAGGGGAGACATGGGACCCAAAGTTGGACCCGTCAAGTACTACATTCTATTTACTACTGGCTAAGAGGCAGAATATGTCCCAAGCTGACCCAATTGGAGTGCTTCCCTAAAACTTTCTTTTTTTCTTTTTTTAAAAGATTTTATTTGTTTATTTGAGAGAGAGAGAGAGCTGCATAAGCCAGGGGAGGGGCAGAGGGAGAGAGAGAAGCAGACTCCCCGCTGAGCAGAGAACTTAATCTATCCCAGGACCCTGGGATCATAACCCAAGCCGAAGGCAGCAACTTAACTAAGCCAGCCAGGCACCCATTCCCTAAAACTTTCTGAATTGGAAATGAAGGGAAGCTCCCTTTCCTATTAGATCAAGAGCTAGAAGGATATGACCTCAAAAATGTTAGTATCATCTTCCACACACGACATGGAAAATTCTGAAGGAATAAGGCAATGTTACAAGACAGAAAGGGACGAATATCTGGAAGGAGGGGAGGGGAATGGGTAGACAAGAAGAGAAACCTCTAACATTCAAAGTTTCAGTAGACCTTACACCAGCTCTGTTCACACCATCTTACACTTAATATGTCCCTAAATCAAGTCTCTCCCCCAGCGTCCCCAACCTTGGGTAATTGCCACCCCACACCACACAGTTGCTTGCACCAGAAGCTTACGGTCCCCTTGACACGCTGTCTCCTCTATCCCTCATATCCAGTCCATGTCGTTGCTGCCCCCAAACCCCTTCTTGAATCTCCCCACTTTCTACCACCTCCACTTCTCTTAACCCATCATCAGCTCTTATCGCAACTCTAACAATAACTTCCAAGTGCTCTCTCCTTCATTTATTTATTTATTTGATAGAGAGGGAGCACACAAGCAGGGGGAGGGGCAGAAGGAGAGGGAGAAGCAGGCTCCCCACTGACCAGGGAGCCTGACACGGGGCTTGATCCCAGGACCCTGGGATCGTAACCTGAGCCGAAGGCAGATGCTTAACCGAATGAGCCACCCAGGCACCCCCACTGGCCTTCTTAAGATGTTCCGATCTTGTCAGTCCTCTGCTATTCAATGACTTCTCTTCATTTTCTTGATGAAGTTCAAACTTCTGAGCATGGCTCGAAGCCCCTTGGTCATCTGGCTCCAGCCTGATCTTGAACCACTTTGGCTGAACGGGCTCCAACCCCACGTAGACCTTCTCCCTAATCCTCGATCACAGGGTACTTTGTGCTTCGTGAACTCTAGGGGTGTGGTTCCCTTTGCCTCGATGGTTCTCCACTTCTCCTTTATTCACCTGACTGAATATTTGATCTTTTTTTTTTTTAAAGATTTTATTTATTTATTTGACCGATGGAGATCACAAGTAGGCAGAGAAGCAGGCAGAGAGAGAGGAGGAAGCAGGCTCCCTGCTGAGCAGAGAGCCCGATGTGGGGCTCGATCCCAGGACTCTGGGATCATGACCTGAGGCGAAGGCAGAGGCTTTAACCCACTGAGCCACCCAGGCGCCCCTGCATATTTGATCTTTAAGGAGACATTTCTCTGCTCACCCTGGTCCAGCATGGCCATGCATTCCAGGAGGGCAAGGACATCGTCACTGCAAACCACTCCCACCTAGCACAGTATCTGGCATATGCAGAGGCCCACCGAACATTGTTGCATTAATAAATAAAACCCATGTAGATACCTCGCCCAGGACTGTCCCTTACATTGGGCAGCCACTCCTCTTGCCTAGCTCCAACGCTGACCCCAACGCCATCAACCCTCCCCTCGCTCTTCATGCATCACATTTATATGATTCTGTATTTTATCCTTTCAGCTTTTTTGGGGGGAGAGCCTCTCTGTGCTCCCAGACATGTATGTATCTTTACATACTTGTTTTCTAGGGCCAAAAAAAAAAAATCTCTTATCCTCTGGCCAAAGGGGTAAGTATAACAGTCAAAATTTTAGGCCATGTGGGAAACAACAGCAGAGCCACAGGCTTACAGGGCAGGAGAGCTATTCCCGAGTAGGTTTGCCAAGAGTGGAACTCAAGTTTTACCCCATAAGATGGTCTTCCTGCCTAGGAGTTTAGCAAGTTCAAAATAAGGATGGGAGAGAAAGAAGGAGGCTTTGCACCAAATCACGACGTGATTTGGTCGTAAAGAAAAATGAGAACCCATTCTTTTTGTGTTTTGAGAACCACATTTTAAATATTAATTCATAACCCCCAGGAAGATAGAAAGTGAGATAATTTGTCTTTTGCTCTGGTCCCGATGTTTGCCTTCCTGTTTACCTTTGCTGCAGCTCTACCTCTTGGGAGGACAGAGTGATAAGGGGGCCGAGGGCACAGCAGGCCGGGAGTGCCACAGACATGAGCCAGTCCCCTGTGTCTCCCTTCGGCAGATGACTTGTCATCTAATTTTACTTTGGAGATAATAAGGAATTATTAAGCACAGCGATGAAAGCATTTTGTAGATCAGTGAATATATATATTTTGTGTCACGAGTGGGCTATGTGCAGCTGTGAACATCGGGCTGTCTGCCAGCCTGTCCCCAGAGCGCTGGTTCCCCTCCATCACAGAATCCTGTTCATACTGCACTTGGGAACAATGGGAAAAAAGTGATTATTCATTGCTTTGGCTGAGCGTTCTGATAGACCAACCTGTCCTGTAAGTGTATTTTGTCTGTGCAGAAACATTTCAATCACCGAGTAAAGACAAACCAGCATACGACTCCAATTTGGATCCAAATATTTAGCTTATTAGCCTTTAAGGATACTTGTCACCTTTTTCTCCTGCTGGTTATCGTCCAATTAAATATTAAAAAATTACTATCCTGGTGCGCATGGGTGGCTCAGCCAGGTATGTGTCTGCCTTTGGCTCAGGTCATCATCTCAGGGTTCTGGATTGGTCCCCGAATTGGGCTCCCTGCTTTATGGGGAGTCTCCTTCTTGCTCTCCCTCTGCTCCTCTCCCTGGCTTGTGCCAACCACCTCTCTCTCTCTCTCTCAAAATGAATTTTAAAAAAATTACCATTCCTAAAAGCAAATAGCCTTTACTCTGTGGGAATAAACAATAAAACAGCTCTTTCCCCCGGCGCATACCAGGGCCCTATCAGCAGATGTTGCAATGCTACCCGTGTGTTTAGGATGAGACTGAAGAACATTCCTGAGGAGTGGGGCACCTGCGTGGCTCAGTGGGTTAAAGCATCCGCCTTCGGCTCAGGTCATGATCTCACGGTCCTGGGATCGAGTCCCACATCAGGCTCTCTGCTCAGCAGGGAACCTGCTTCCCCCTCTCTCTCTGCCTGCCTCTCTGCCTGCTTGTGATCTCTGTCTGTCAAATAAATAAATAAATAAAAGAAAAAAGAAAAAAAACATTCCTGAGGGCCAACCCTCGCCCTGTGGAGGTAGCAGACAGCCCAGCCCTTCGTGATTGTGAACAAGTAGAGGGACCTGTTACAGTTAAATACGTGTGGCTTTGCTCCTACTCTGCACTGTCGTAAGAGAGGAAATTGTCAAACCTATCTGAGACTATAAACCCTCCGGTTTCACATTTGTATGTTTGCCAGGGAGTTCCTGAAATCCTTTGCTCTTTAGTGACCCCGAAGCCTGGTTCTGGGGTAACGTGACAGACACTTAGAATTTGCATTTCGGTCCATTTCGGTCTAAATGAGCTTTGTGGTTTTCTCTTCTCCACGTCCCCCTCCCCTCACTTTCTTCATTACTGTTCTTCCGGGGAATTACTTCCCATCAGCAGTATTTGCCTCCAGCTGGCGCATCAGATGGGGCTCTTTTTTATAGTTAATAAACACTGAAGGCGGAGGACGGCCCATGTACACCCTGGTGCCAACTAACGAAGGCCTCAGATGAAAGCTTATGCAAAGGGGACAGGCCTGGTGCAAATGCCCTGGGATCCGAGATTACTCACTCTTCTCCCACATGCTGCATAACAGATAGTAATGATTATTAATTATTTAAGCGAAGAACATGAGAGCCAACACAGGCAGGAAAAAAAAAAAAAAAAAGGGAAGCTGCACTCTAGGATCCTCTGTTGAAACCATTTTAATTACCAAAAGCTATGGAGCCAAGGGAAATAGACCAAGATACTTAATAGCTAAAGAATTTTTAAAAATTCTTCACCACTTTTTTTTCCTTTAAAAGACTCCTTAGCTTACATTTGTGTATGTTGCTGGTGAACCGAAGAGGACAATGAAATGGCTTCCACAGGCTCTGTTCGGTGACGGAAGTTGGGGAGTGTCAGGTAGGGGTGACTAGAGGAGGCTAAGTCAGACCTTTGCAGGTGCGAGGGAAGCCTGAGGCTGCGAGTCCCAAGCCTCCCCTGGAGATGTGCATAAGTGGTGAGGACATTGAAACCCAAAAGTTGAAGCTCCCTCCACCCAGATTTCCTTTCCTTTGTGCTTTCTTTGGACTGAAAGGTTTACTGAACCTTTATGAGATTTTCACTTCAACTTTCAAAGCTCGTGTCATTCCTGGCATCTTTTACTTTTTCTCTGTCCATATCATGATACCGAGAACAGTTTTTCTCTCACAGGTGAACTGTGACACGATTTAAAAAGCTAAGAACCCAAAATCTGTGAATACAAAAGGGCATAGTTTTGATTTTATTTTCACATTCTTGGACTATCTTCACTTGCTTGAAACCCACTGCTCGTCCTCGTACCGTCCAAACGTCCCATGTCGTCAGTTCCTTGGCTAAGGACCTTTCCTCTTATAATCGGAGTTTTCGTTTTTAATTCAGTCCCATTTAGAAATCCAACTCTCATTATTATTATAACCAAACTGGCTCTGTGACTCACAAGAGACTGCTTCCTTTGCAGGTGTTTTATTGTTTTGTTTTGTCTATTTATTTTTTTTTAAGATTATTTATTTATTTATTTGTCAGGGAGAGAGAAAGAGAGCATGAGCACAAGCAGGGAGAACGGCAGGCAGAGGAAGAAGCAGGCTCTCCACCGAGCAAGGAGCCCAGTGTGGGACTCGATCCCAGGGCCCTGAGATCATAACCGAGCTGAAGGCAGACGCCCAACTTTCTGAGCCCCCCAGGCGCCCCTTGATTGTTTATTTTGTTTTGTTTTACCTTGTTCCAATATTCCCGGTCTCTTACACTAAGTCCTCACAGGATATTTCAGTGGAACTGACTCAGATCTTCATCAACATCTGACCTATTCTGCGTCCCCTGACTTTTGTTCAAGCACAGTCTCTGTACTCAGTCACTCATTCAAGAACTATTAGCTGCTTCCCAGGTGCATGTCATCGCGCTCAGCAGGGGATAAAGCAGCGTATCAGACAAATATTGTCCTTAATCTTGTGATGGGTAAGATGAGTGACACAATTGAATAATTCACCGCAACTTTAGTTAAGTGCTAAAAGCTGAAATACAACAGGCTGTGAGACCTATTGAGAATCTAACCTTGCATTGGGGTCAGGGAGAACTTCCTTGGGAATGGAACATTTAAGGTCCCACTTAACTAGGCATTAACGAAGCAGAGGGTGGGGAGGAGAGGTTAGCACACCCTGGGACCGGTCCATGAGAAGGTCACAGGGAGAAAAGAAAGCGTGGTGAGATCAAACAACTGAGAGAAGGCTGGGGGGCTGGAGAGCAGAGTGGTGGGAAAGAGGCCAGGGACTGATGGTACAGCATTCTATAGTCATGCTAAACATCTGGTCTTTATTCCAAAACATCTGATCTTTATTCCAAAATAAGAACTACTGAGAGGTTTAAACAAGGACGTGATATGGTGGGTTTGTATTTAAATAGAGAACTATGGGGCGCCTGGGTCGCTCAGTAGGTTAAGGATCCGACTCTTGATTTCGGCTCAGGTCGTGATCTCAGGGTCGTGATCTCAGGATCGTGTGACTGAGCCCTGCATTTGGCTCCGTGCTGAGCATAGAGCCTGCTGGAGATTCTTTCCCTCTGCCCTCCCCACCACTGACGTGCCTGTGCTCTATCAAATAAATAAATAAATAGAGAACTACGGCTTTCACATGGAAAATGGACTAAAAATAGAACAACAGTGATGTATTAGGGGTGCCTGGGTGGCTCAGTCGGTTAAGCCTCTGCCTTCAGCTCAGGTCATGATCCCAGGGTCCCAGGTTCGAGCCCCACATCGGGCTCCCCGCTCAGCGGGAAGCCTGCTGCTCCCACTCCCCCGGCTTCTGTTCCCTCTCTTGATGTGTCTCTCTCTGTCAAATAAATAAATAAAATCTTTTTAAAAAGTGATGCATCAGTCACTTATTGCTGCCTAAAAAACCACCTCAAAACCCAATGGCAGAAACAAACACAATTTTTGCTCAGGGGTGTGCGAATTGCCTGGCGTGGGTCTACTTCAGACTGTGGGTTGACTGACTCTGCTGGTTTGGGTCGGGATCCGCAGGGATTCGCTTCAGGATGGGATTAAGTCTGTTTCACCTGTCGCCTCATTCTCCTCAGACCGGAGGCTACACGGGACTTACTCCTCTTACGATGAATGACAGAAGAGCAAGAGGGCCAAGCTAGACCATGGATACACACTGAACACCTCTCTAGAAGTCATATCCATAGACACTCCATTGGGTATGTGCAACGTCATGGCCAAGCCCAAAATTGTGGGATGGTGAGAAACATTCCAACCTATCAAAGTGGGGATGATCATGGCATTTTCCATTCTGATGGAAACCAAATAAATGGTAGAGGCTACTGCTTTTCTCATCCTACGCCACCTTGCTTTAACCCCCAAACAACTGCTTGAATTTCCCTGAAGCCTTCAACAGGTAGGGTAGTGCATAAAACTGGTGTATCATTGGCCTAGAACTACCTTGATCATTCACAAAACGGTTTAGTGTCCTCAACCCTGATTTTTTTCACTGGATCTATGGATGCAATGATGATTTTACCAGTTTTCAGAAACAAATCGACCCCTTTCTGCGCTTACTTCTATGTAAATACGAGAGGAGCTTCTTCCTGTCAGGGCTGGCTCCACCTTGCCCAGGAACGCTCCCCCTTCTGCCAGTTGCTCCAAAGCTACCAGTTCCATAATGGGCTCCACACGCACAGGAGAGAGAGTCAGAATGGGTACCTAATTTATGATGGATGGGTCTGGCACAGTTAAAAACTGTTTATTAAAACAGTTTAAAAAACTGTTTATTTTTTTAAAGATTTTATTCATTTGAGAAAGAGAGAGAGCAAGAGAGGGGAGGAGAGGAAGAAGCAGGCTCCCCGCTAAGCAGGGAGCCAAAGCAGCTCTCCATCCCTGGACCCCGGGATCACGACCTGAGCCAAAGGCAGACACTTAACCGACAGAGCCACCCAGGCACCCTTCTCTGATCAAAGTTTAGGTATTTTTGTTTTTTACATTTATCTATTTTTTTATTTTTTAAAAGATTTTATTTATTTAAGAGAGAGAGAAAGCATGAGCAATGGGGGAGAGACAGGGGGAGAGGTAGAGGGAGAGGGTGAAGCAGACCCCCCACTGCCGGACACAGGACTCGATCCCAGGACCCCGGAATCACGACCCGAGCCAAAGTATTTTGCATTTAAAAAAATAATTTATTTTTTGCGCAGAAAAAAAAAATTCTGGGTGGTTGCTTTTTTCTCCCCCCAAAGCCCTGATTTCTTATCTCATATTCCTGGGCTCAGCTTTAGCAGATGGGCGTGTATTCACAGCAAGTGTCCTGGGTCTTTAATCAGAAGCTAGGCTCGTCGCGGGCCTCAGCATTTTGGGGGGTGCAAGGCTGAGGGGAAAGTTCTGGTTAAGTTGGAAGCAGCCCTGGAGAGTAAAAGTGAACTATTCTTGGCTGAATTCGAATGGAGGCAATTCACCTAAAGAACCCAAAGCCTTTTACAATATCTTCGGTTGACTTTAATGAGTAGTTAAGCCTGAAATAGCTCCAGGCTCCAGGGGTAGACCAAACCTATTGAGAACCTCTCCTGGGAGATAAAAAGGTGCTTGTATAGCTTGCATCATGAAATCGTGTCAGCTTTCTCCGTGCCCCTAGCACAGGCTCAGCATGGGGGCATTTCTGCTCATCTTACTAATTGGTGGCTAAGTACAGACAGAGCAGAAAGGGACACTTATTTCACTAATAAGTAGAAAAGCTTTCTTAGGAACGAGAAGACAGGCTCGCAGGAGGCAGGGAGTCCTCAAGCAAGCATACAGGTGACACTTGCGACTTTTTAAAACAACTTTGAGCGGGCAATTTCCATTTAATTTCTTTTCAGAGTAAGAGACACATAGAAACAGCATGCGAAAGGGGCTGCGGTGTCTGGAAAAGATAAAGAGGCTAGTTTTAATATGCCTCCCATTTCTGCAGCTAATGACACCCTGCTGAGACAGTCTGTAATATTAACACAAATTCCCATAAACTCAGACACATTCTTTCAGCAGAATGTCTTGGGTTATTTATTATAAGATCTCCTTAGCAGAACTTTTACCATTAAAAGGAAATAGGACAGAAAAAGTAACTTATCTCACTTCCAGGAAAAGAAAAAAACAAAAGTAACAAAGGTAGGCTTTTTCCCACATTAGGTACTCCCAGTTCATTTTATGACCTTAATTTCCCATTACTTCAAATATCTAGAATACGAACATGAGCTTCCCTTAATCAAGGCAAATACGGTTCCTCCATTTTATTTAGTATTCTTAAAATGCATGTTTTGAGATGTAAAATATTTTATTTTTTTTAAAAGATTTTATTTATTTACCTGACAGAGATCACAAGCAGGCAGAGAGAGAGGGGGAAGCAGGCTCACCGCTGAGCAGATGTGGGGATCTGAGCCCGATGTGGGGATCGATCCCAGGACCCTAGGACCATGACCAAAGCCGAAGGCAGAGGCCCTAACCCACTGAGCCCCTCGGAGGTCCCGAGATGGAAAATATTTTATTCTAATAAAAGTGGTATTATTTAGCTTTTATACAGTTCCTTACACTGTAGTTTCAAAGCAATTTACACATTTAATAGCCACTCTTCACAAAATAGCTACATGAATATTCGAAAGTATTTGTGTTGTTTTAGAGAATATTAAATGGAGAGAAACTTGAAATACTACTATAGGGGAGGAAAAATATCTTTCCTCTACCCTTTAATGTTGTTGACTGGGACCCCTGTTACAAAAGACATTAACAAGAGAAAAGATAAAATTTTAATTAATTACAAGTTTTATGTGACACGGGGGTCTTCATAAGGAAATGAAGATCCAGAGAAACAGTTAAACCCGAGTGGTTTTATGCTAGGTTTGATGAAGAGTGGAAAGTCACGGAAAGATGTTGAGAAAGTATAGTAAAGATGAGATAAGTGTAGTGAACTGAGAGAAACTTAGCAAGTTCTCTTTGCTGGGATTCTTCTCCCTGTCCCTTGTCTTCGGAGCTGAGGATGCTGCCTGCTTCTAGGTACTGGAAGGGCACCTCTCACATGGAAGGCAGCTTGACAAAGTGGGACAGACATAAAAGGGTGGCAGAATTGGGACCAGAAACAGAGTGACAGGGCTCAGGATGTGCTCCCTCAGAATATGGCCCCTTGGCACATGGAATATTTTAAGTTGAAGGAATTTGAGAAAGGGCACAAATACTTTCATGAGCTATGTAGTTTCCAAGATTGACCAAATGGTGAAGTAAAAAATTATAGATGAAAGATCATTTACATCAAATTATATAGATCAGGATTATTTCCAAGTGTGATATTCTTTTACGATACATAGATATATATCACAGTGATGTTTCTAAGGACCCAGCTAACTATGGTAGAGTAACAGATAGCTTTTTTTAATTTTAATTTTTTTTAAAGATTGTATTTATTTATTTGACAGAGAGAGACACACCGAGAAAGGGAACGCAAATGGGGGGAGTGGGAGAAGGAGAAGCAGGCTCCCGCCGAGCAGGAAGCCTAATGCAGGGCTCGATCCCAGGACCCTAGGATCATGACCTGAGCGGAAGGCAGACTCTTGATAACTGAGCCACCCAGGTGCCCCAAGATATCTTTTTTTTTTTTTGCTAGATCTATTTAAAACCCAATTTTATCACTATAAAACAAACTTCTTGGTAATGCAGATGGATATCTAAACCTCTATTTTTATTTTATTTTTTAAAAGATTTTACTTATGTATTTGACAGAGAGAGATCACAAGTAGCAGAGAGGCAGGCAGAGAGAGAGGGGGAAGCAGGCTCCCTGCTGAGCAGAGAGCATGATGCGGGGCTCGATCCCAGGACCCTGAGATCATGACCTGAGCTGAAGGCAGACGCTTAACCCACTGAGCCACCCAGGCACCCCTAAACCTCTATTTTTATTAAAAGATTTTATTTATTTACTTGAAAGAGAGCAAGAGGGGCCAGGGAGAAGCAGACCCCCGCTCAGCAGGGAGCCCAACATGGGGCTCCATCCCAGGACCCTGGGATCATGACCTGAGTCGAAGGCAAACGCTTAACTGACTGAGCCACCCAGGCGCCCATAAGCTTCTGTCAATTATATAAATACTAAAGAGTCATTTAAAATAAAGAGATTTTATCTATTTATTCGACACAGAAAGAGAGCGAGCGAGCACAGGCAGGGGAAGCAGCAGAGGGAGAGGGAGAAACAGGCTCCCCACGCAGCAGGAAGCCCAATGTAGGGTTTGATCCCAGGGACCTGAGCTGAAGGCAAACAGTTAACCCACTGAGCCACCCAGGCACCCTTAAACAGTCATTTTTAAAAAGATTTTATTTATTTACTTGAGAGAGAGAAAGACAGTAAGAAAGCACAACAGGGTAGAGGAGCAGAGGGTGAAAGAGAAGCAGACCTTTGCTGCGCAGGGAGCCAGACCTGGGGATCCCAAGAACCAGGGATCACGACCTGAGTTGAAGGCAGACACTTATCAACTGGCCACCGGGACGCCTGGGACGGGGCCCTGCATGGGGCTCCCTGCTGTGGGGGGAAACCTGCGTCTCCCTCTCCCACTCCCCCTGCTCGTGTTCCCTCTCTTGCTGTGTCTCTTTCTGTCAAATAAATAAATAAAATCTTTAATAAAACAAACAAACAAACAAACAAACTGAGCCACCCAGGGGCCTCCCAAAGAGTCATTAAAAAATAAAAAAATGAAGACACCAGGGGCGCCTGGGTGGCTCAGTCAGTTGAGCCTCTGACTCTTGAGTTTCCACTGAGATCATATCTCTGGGTCCTGGGATCGAGCCCCTTGTGGGGCTCTGCACTCAGCACAGAATGTGCTGGAGGTTCTCTCTCTCCCTCTCCCGCTGCCCACCCCCGAATAAATAAATAAATAAATAAATAAATGTTTTTTAGAAAGACTCTATCCAATATCCAATTTAGAATATTTGATGGGGGCTCCTGGATGGCTCAATCAGTTAAATGTCTGATTCTTTTTTTTTTTTTAATTCATTTATTGGACAGAAAGAGAGAGAGTGAGAGCAGGAATGCAAGTGGGAGAGGGAGAAGCAGGCTTCCTGCTGAGCGACAAGCCCAATGTGGGGCCTAATCCTAGGACCCTGGGATCATGACTGGAGCCCAAGGCAGATGCCTAATGACTGAGCCACCCAGACACCCTACAACCAACTCCTGGGAGAGACAGAAAGAAGAAAGTGAGGGGGAGGGGAGGAGAGGGAAGGGAAGAAGGAAAGAAAGAGAAAGAGGAAAGGAGGGGGGCACCTGGGTGGCTCAGTGGGTTAAGCCTCTGCCTTCGGCTCAGGTCATGATCTCAGGGTCCTGGGATCGAGCCCCACATCGGGCTCTCTGCTCAGCGGGGAGCCTGCTTCCCCCCCCCTCTCTCTGCCTGCCTCTCTGCCTACTTGTGATCTCTGTCAAATAAATAAATAAAATCTTAAAAAAAAAAGAGGAAAGGAGAGAAGAAAGGAAGGGAGGGAGGGACAGAGAGAGAGAGAGAGAGAGGAGGGAGGGAGAAAATTTAACAAAAGAGACCCATGCAAAGGGTCTGGCATATATCAGTGCTCAGAAAATGTCTGAGGAAAGAAGAAATGACATCATAGTCAGAAGAGGCAGCAGATAGAAACTGTCCTTTCTCCCACATAGTAATTACTGTTAAGATTTTTCAAAACATGTTGTCTTCTCTCCAATCTCAAGACCTAATTCTCACCAGGGAAAAGCACGGTTTGAGTTTTTCAAGCCAAAAGGGCCTAGAGCGCGCCATTTTGCCCAGTGCTTTGATGGCAACAGAATTAACCAGGCACAGTCAACCTCTGGCAAGGGCAGCCCTGTGGGAGGCCCTGCGTGCTTGAGGGGAGCAGACATGCCACTGGTCCTGGTTAATTCTGTCAAATAAATAAATAGAATCTTAAAAAAAAAAGTTTAAATACATGAAGTAGTTAAGGCACCACATTTTCTAAGATCATGGTCAAATCACAGGGTTAAGGCAATCGGTTATAATCTAATCTAGGCCAAATACTTGCTTTTACCTAACTACCTACTTTTTAAAAAAAATATTTTTTATTTATTTACTTGACATACAGAGATCACAAGTAGGCAGAGAGGCAGGCAGAGAGAGAGGGGGAGGCAGGCTCCCTGCCGAGCAGAGAGCCCGATGCGGGGCTCCATCCCAGGACCCTGGGATCATGACCTGAGCGGAAGGCAGAGGCTTTAACCCACTGAGCCACCCAGGCACCCCCCCTAATTACCTACTTCTTTGATTACCATGGCAGGTAACAACCCCAGTTTCAACTTGGTCTGGTTTATGTGTGTTGGAGGAGTGATGTCAGGCCTGAAAGAACCAGGTTTTCACATAAGCAAAAAAAAAAAAAAAAATCCTTAAATTCCTCTTATAGAAAAGAACAGTCCCACAATGACAATTTAGCAGTAATGAAGACTACTCAGATGGTTGATGGTTTAGAGTAAACATACATAATCGAGATAACCTAAGCTCTTAAATCATGTATTGAAATTGTGACTGTAACACGAAGTCACAGGTTCTTGTGGGAAGACTTCCAAAGTTCCCAAAGTGGCCAGAAACTGAGGGCAGAGGATCTGTGGCTGGAGAATTATCTTAGGGAAAACCCTTACCTAATCTTCCTCTTTACTCAAAACAAGAACAGAAACAAAAAAACCCAAAAAACAAAAAACTGGTGACTCTCCTTAACCTTTTTTTTTTTTTTTTTTAAGATTTTATTTATTTATTTGTCTGAGAGAGAAAGGACACCAGCGAACATAAGCAGGGGGAGTGGGAGAGGGAGAAGCAGGCTTCCCGCAGAGCAAGGAGGCTGATGCGGGACTCGATCCCAGGATCCGGGATCAGGACCACAGCAGACGCTTAACCAACTGAGCCACCCAGGTGTCCCGCTCTCCTTCACCTTCTTTACAGAAAATAATTTTACTTGTTTAGTTATTTTTAATTACAGTCCATTGTGAGGCCGTAAGGAATGTGGTCTTTCCCAGGGGAAAGCAACCAAGCACTACGAGGCTTCCAAGGGACAGCCTCAAACCTCTCAACTTCCCTGGCCCTCTGCGTGGACAGCAGACTCTCTGCCGGGAACTCTTGAGAGTGCCGCGGCGCGGTGGGCCCCGGGGCAAGAGGCTTTCAGCAGCTTAGTCTCCTTGCGGTAGGGCAGGCAGAGAGACTTCAAAAAGAAAGTGAGTTAGGATGTCAAAAGGCCACACTCCAGGGGAATATCTAGAAAAACCATATTTTTAACCTGCTTTTTGTAATTTAAAGAAAATATTAAATACTAGTTAACCCAGTTTCTAAATCTTTTTAATTCCAGGGCCAAACAGACTGGAAGCAATTCTGGTGTGTTCATGGGGGTCTGTGGAAATGCTGACAGTTTTAATTTACATATTAATGCTGAAAACATTTTGAGACGCAAAGAAGGGCATTCTTTGGCCTTCGTAATGAATAGAGTAAGGGGAGAGGGGGAAAAAAAAACACCCAGACAGGAGAGTGGTTGAAAAGCTCTAGGCAAAATGGTCTGGGTTTATTTTTTCTGTAATAATTTCAAACTATCCATCACTCACTGTAATAAGATACCAACCAGTGGTGGATTTGTACAGTCTTTTATTTTGCCCAAGATGACCGTTCTTTGGCTGAGCTGTCTTCAGAAAAATGCCTAACAATCAAAGTGAACAATCTATCTGTCTCAACTCCAACTCCTTCCTGGGAACAACTCATTCTACTGCTTGGTTTCCTCCTTTACCACCCACCCATCCAGCATACCTATCTTACCACAAAGGAAAACACAAAGCACTGGAACATAGACATTTTCTTTTTTTAAATTTTTTTTAAAGACTTTATTTTAAAGGAATGTATATACCCAATGTGGGACTTGAACTTACAAACCCGAGATCAGGAGTCGCACACTAGACAGTCAGGTGCCCCTAGAAATTGTTTTAAATTATTAACTTTTATTAAACAGCCCAGTCGTGCACTTGCTCATTGGAATTTACTTTTGCTTCAATCCATTCTTTGAAAAATGCAGGAATTCTTTTCATTAAAATATTCGCTTGACCCAAGGACAGCAAAAAGTGAGCTGCCTTACCATTAGTTATTGCAATCTGAAACCTCCCAAGAAGTTTAAAAAAACCAGGAAATTAAACATAGTAAAATATGAACAGGAAACATGGCTTGCAAATCATTTAATAACTATAATTATACAGAATTTTCAAATTATTCACTTTTTATTTTTCTGAATTATACCAAATTTGTGGAACAAAACATATCATATGGCCCTTGAGAGAACTGTTAAACAGTAGATTAGCTCCAATGCAAAACTTCTTTCTGCATTAAGGGAGAGAGGGGAATCCACAGTAATCCTATGTGGTACATAGGTCCTACCCACTCATCCCCATGGAACAGAAGAGGAAAATGAGGCTCTGAAAGATTAAGTAACCTACCAAACGTCGCATGGCCAGAAATGACAGTGTCTTGCTAGGCACTACAAACTTGGTGACTTTTTTTTAACTTTGCAACTTTTAAAGGAAGATTAATTTTAAGTTGGGTACTAGTCATTACTTACAAAATGAATACACGAATGTGATTAATGGTAAAACATTTCACTGATGTTAGTCTTATAGAAAGTGTAAGAGAAACCAAAATTAAGGACTCCGGATTCATCTAGGCCCTTTTCAAATACCAAATATTCCTAATTTTCCTTATCCTACTACTGGAGGGAAAGGGGGAATCATGTTATGGCTTAAAAGGACAAAACAAAGAAATCCCCCCAAATACACATACAGACAGCAATTCCATTCCTAGGTATATACCCGAAAGAGCTGAAAAACGGTATTCAAACAGACTTACACAAATGTTCATAGCAGTACTATTTGCGATAGTCAAAAAGTGGGAAAAAACCAATGTTCAAGAGATAAATGGGTAAGCACAGTGTGGTATCCATGCAAGGAAGTATTGTCAGCCATTAAAAGGTATGAAGTGCTGGTATGTGCTACAACTTAGATTAACCTTGAAAATACGACGCTAAGTGAAAGAAGCCAGACACAAAAGGTCCCATACTGTAGGACGCCATTGCTATGAAATACCCAGAATAGGTAAACCCAGTGACAGAGACAGAAAGCAGATTAGTGGTTGCTGGAGGCTAGGATAAAGAGGAGGGCATGGGGTCTCCTTTGGGGTGGTGAAAATGTTTTGAACGAGATGGTGATGGTTGCACAACATTGTGAATGTATTAAACACCCTGAACTGTACACTTTAAAATGATCAATTTTATGTTATGTGAGTATCACCTTGATTGAAAAAAAAAATGTAGAATAGGGGTGCCTGGAAGGCTCAGTCAGCGGAGTGTGCAACTCTTGATCTCCAGACCATGAGTTCAAGCTCCACGTTGGGTGTAGCGATTACTTAATAAAACAAACAAACAAAAAAATGCTGAATAATGAAATGATGATTGACCATAATGTCCTAGATGAATAGCAGGTCATTTGCTGCTTCTTGGTTTGTCACAATTTCAATGAGTTTTTGACTGGTGTAAACCCATATATAAAAAGTTACCCATTAAAAGTTCCAAATAAGGCATTAATGAAGCTGAGGTCCCTAATTTGTCCAGTTGGCAGAGCACCTAGTAGAGTTTACAGTATACAAGAAGCTTTACAAATGTTTTAAATTTGTATAAAGTGAAAAGAAAAAGAAAACTGAGAAATACATGAAATATAAAGTGGCCAGAGGCTAGACTATAAGCTAACATACACATGCATGGGGAGATCTCCGTATTTGAGCATGCAGAGAAACATAAACACTCAAGAGTATGCTTTTCCTCGTAACTTATTTTGTGCTTCTCCACAAACTCAAGAGTAAGTAATAGTTTACAGTCACCACCTTCTGGGTTTCAGCAAAGAGGTCACACACACGGAGGGCCTCTGGCTGCCGCTCGCAATTGCTTCCCTGGTGAAACAACGGGCAGGAGGTTAAGTTACTCCAGGAGACTCTCAACAGGGCTTCCATTGTTCCAAGCTCAAAACTCAGAGATACAATGGGCCCCATTCATAAGGAGGCCTCACAGGCTGGGGAAAGGTCCCTTAGTGACAACTTTCTGTTGGGACATTGAATTTTTCATAAACACAGACTTGCCCAAATATGTGTTAATTCGTTTTTAAAAACAGCACAAAAATACAGAAATAAAACTCAATGGACACAAAGCTGAGAGTCAGAATACCCAAGTCTTACCACCAGCTCTGTCTTGGATGTGACTTGAAGCAAGTCAACCTGCTCTTTCTGAGCCTCAGCTTTCTCGTTTATAAAATGAAAAGGATTTCTAAGATTGCTTAGAACTCAAATTCTATGAACACACATGAGGTTGATTGATGTTGGTACACTATTCACTCCAGTAAGTGGGGATAAATTATGAGCAAAAATAATCCTTAGTTCACATCTTTTCATTTACTGTCAGCACTTAAAAACAAGGAAGCTTAATAAAAACAGGCAGAGAAACTGTTTTCTGTTCTCTCTAAAAAAACACACAAGACATAATGAATAGGGTCCAACGGGTCCCTCATCCCAACAAGTCTGAGATGACTGAGGCAGGCGGCCCTACACAAAGCACAATGATGAAGGGTATAACCAGAAGCCACAAGTACGTTTTTCTGTCACCTTTTCTTAGGTTATCTGTGCATTTCAAGAATCTCTTGATTTCTTTGCAATGATTCAAAACCCCTAGAAGACAAATGCCATTTACAGCAAGAATGTGATCAATGTCCCAAGCCTCCACACCATGTCATTTCTTTGTTTTTTCAACTTCGAAACTTGCCAATGCAAGAACTTTGTCTCCGGAGCCTAAGGAGAAAGACACATCATAGACAAAAGGTTATTTCATATGCATTTATAGTTCCAGGTACCAAGGGGAAAATCTCTCCCATAGATACTGAAACAGGAAATAAAATTAGCTTCTCTCTCTTTTTTTTTTTTTTAAAACTAGCTTCTCTTATCACAACATTGCCCCAAACCTTTCCAGTGCCAATTCCCAATTTCTTTCCCCTGCACAAACATCTGACATATATGGGGTGATTTACTGCCTACAAATCCTTATTCTAGCTTTAAATGCAAAATGGAATATATAAAATTTGAGTTTACTTTACTTTTATATTTATTTTCCGTTGACAAGTATTGTTAAAATATTAGGTTATACTGATTTAATGATTTTTAAGTAAAAAGTATTAGGAAGGGGCGCCTGGGTGGCTCAGTGGGTTAAAGCCTCTGCCTTCGGCTCAGGTCATGCTCTCAGGGTCCAGGGATCGAGCCCCGCATTGGGCTCTCTGCTAGGCGGGTGGCCTGCTTCCTCCTCTCTCTCTCTGCCTGCCTCTCTGTCTACTTGTGATCCCTCTCTCTGTCAAATAAAAAAAAAAATTTAAAAAAAAAAAGTATTAGGAAATAAACCCAATAAAAGGGACTTATAAAGAAAACACTTCTGGTTTTACCTTTTAACTCAAGAAAAGGCCATCCTGTTATCTCACCCATGGTATCCAGTGATCTGGAGCAGTAACACACGCTCGGCTTGCACAACTACGGGGGTACTCACCAAGGTCTGTGGAGACTTTCTCAAACTGGCTGAGTATAGCACCCGCATTTGCTGACAGGAAGGCCTCATCATCTGCAGTCAGCTAAACAAAAGGAAACAAAACTAAGCCCATGGGAGTGGATTCAAATATTAACAAGTGATTCTAAGAAACACGGTTAGGAATGTCTCAGGACCTCTTCCCTTTTAAAATAAATAAAAAATAAATAAAAAATAAATAAAAAGGTTCTTCCCTTTTAAAATTAAAAAAAAAAATTAAAAGGGTCTTCCCTTTAAAAAAAAAAAAAAGGAATGTCTCAGGACCACAAACTGGAACACAGATCAAGAAGTTCTGTACCACTTTATACCTTTTAATTTAATATTAAATTAAATACAGGTACCTTCTCTCCAAGTTTCCTGAGAGCTGTTAGTATCTCCACTTTCTGTTGCGTGTACAGGCCTCTGTCCAGCTTCCCTACCATGAGATCTCTATCCATCTGAAACGGATGAGTGCAAAGTACATGGTACTTAAGTTAAAAACATTCTGCCCATAAAATCCAGCTTTTCAGATCTACTACTGCTACTTTTTTTTTGTTAAAGTAATCCCCCAACCCAACGTGGGGCTCGAACTCACAACCCCAAGATCAAGAGCTGCATGCTCTTCTGACCACATCAGCCAGGTGCCCCCAGAATTACTACTACTTCTTCTTCTTCATCTTTTTTTTTTTTTTTTTTTTTTAAGATTTACTAATTTTAGGTGGGGAGGGAAAGAGGATGAAGACTCTCCAAGCAGACTCCCTGCTGAGCACAGAGCTCACTGTAGGGCTTGGTCACAGGAACCACGACTGTGACCTGAGCTTTACTGACTGAGCCTACCAGGTGCCCCCAAATCTACTATTTCTTAAAAAAGATCCTCTAGCTGATTAATATGGAGAACTACAGAAATTCAAGGTAAGCACCCAGCAATGCAATTACACAGCTTTAATAAATCTTTTTTTTTTTTAGTTTTTTAAGGTGTTTATAATTTTTTTATAGATTTTTTTTAAAGATTTTATTTATTTATTTGACAGATCACAAGTAGGCATAGAGAGGCAGGCAGAGAGAGGAGGGAGGAAGCAGGCTCCCTGCCGAGCAGAGAGCCCGATGCGGGGCTTGATCCCAGGACACTGGGATCATGACCTGAGCCGAAGGCAGCGGCTTTAACCCACTGAGCCACCCAGGCGCCCCAATTTTTTATAGATTTTTTAAAAGACTTTATTTTTTAAGTAATCTCTATACCCAGTGTGGGGCTCAAACTCACAACCCCAAGAACTGGAGTCACATGCGCCACTGACTGAGCCTGCCAGGTGCCCCTCAATTCTAATAAATTTTATGATAATCATAACCACTGTCTGACTAAAAACTCTACTCAGGATGGACAGGGCAATAGCTTTCTTTAGAGAGAAGCTGTCCTCTAAGAACTCATTCCCTTAAACTGAAGTGTGGTCTATAGGCTTGAATGAGATAACTGGTAGCATGTCTCTAGGAATGTTGGTTAAATATCTCCTCCAGAAATGCTGGCAGCATGCACTATGCTTGGGTTCTATGCCATGTACTTAACATGTATTACATATTACACACAGTATGTGTTTTACACATACTACTTCATTTCCTCTTCTTAACAACCCAAGAAGTAGGGACTATCAGTATCACCTTTTTATAGATGGGGAACTGAGGCACAAAGAAGTTGAATAAGAGAACTTATCCAGGGGTGCCTGGGTGGCTCAATGGGTTAAGCCTCTGCCTTTGGCTCAGGTCATGATACCAGGGTCCTGGGATTGAGCCCCCGCATCAGGCTCTCTGCTCAGTAGGGAGCCTGCTTCCTCCTCTCTCTCTGCCTGCCTCTCTGCCTACTTGTGATCTCTGTCTGTCAAGTGAATAAATAAAATCTTAAAAAAAAAAGAGAGAGAACTTATCCAACTTCAATAATAATAGTTGTTGAAAAGATTATTAATTGTGTTAAAATAATTAAAGATAACTTCCCCAGGAGCGCCTGGGTGACTCAGTCGTTAAGCGTCTGCCTTTGGCTCAGGTGATGATCCCAGGGTCCTGGGATCGAGCCCTGCATCTGGCTCCCTGCTCAGCAGGAAGCCTGTCCTCCCTCTCCCACTCCCCCTGCTCTTATTCCCTCTCTTGCTGTCTCTGTCAAATAAAGAAATAAAATATTCTTTATTTATCTATTTTAAATATTTTATTTCTTTGTTTGACAGAGAGAGACACAGTGAGAAAAGGAACACAAGCAGGGGAGTGGGAAAGGGAGAAGCAGGCTTTCCTCTGAGTGGGGAGCCTGATGTGGGTCTCCATCCCAGGACCCTGGGATCATGACCTGAGCCGAAGGCAGACACTCAACAACTGAAACACCCAGGCGCCCCTAACACCTACTACCTTCACAGTAGAGCAGCAATACCAATCCTGCCAATCTGACCTATGTTCGTGCTCTTAACCACTATGCTACTGAGTTACCAGTGGTTGTAAACAACTTGTTAATGTCTTAATTATATTCAAGTCTATACACAGACTTTCTCAAGTACCAGGTGTATAGAGATGTTTGAAAGTCTTAGCTAACAAAGGCCACATACATAGAGAGCAATGTCGCTAATGCATTCTTGCTGGAATTTCGATTCAGAGCTCCAAGTGCATGGTAAAACCTTAAAGGTGGGGTCCAAGTAGAAGCAGTTAGTGGCACTTTTAACTGTCATATGCTGTTTAAACCTCCATATTCGTTACCAATAATAATTGCTCTAAAGACTAATTCTGTCAGAAAACTATGCGTTGTGGCTCTAAAATCAACTGATCAGGAGCCCCTCGTGGCAAAGTCAGTTAAAGTCCTGACTCTTGGTTTCGGCTCAGGTCATGATCTCAGGCGTGTGAGAGCAAGCCCTACGTTGGGCTCCAAGCTCAGTGAGGAGTCTGCTAACGTTTCTCTCTCCCTCTCCCCCTTCCCACATTCTCTCTCTCTAAAATAAATAAATAAATATTTAAAAAAAATCGGGGGCACCTGGGTGTCTCAGTCCATTAAGCGTCTGCCTTCGGCTCAGGTCATGATCCCAGGGTCCTGGGATCGAACCCTGCATCAGGCTCCCTGCTCAGTGGGGAGCCTGCTTCTCCCTCTCTCTCCCCCTGCTTCTTCTCTCTCTTTCAAATAAATAAATAAAATCTTTTTTTTTCTTTTTTTTTAAAGAGAGAGAGCATGAGAGGAGAGAGGTCAGCGGGAGAAGCAGACTTCCTGCTGAGCAGGGAGCCTGATGTGGGACTTGATTCCAGGACTCCAGGATCATGACCTGAGCCAAAGGCAGTCGCTTAACCAACTGAGCCACTCAAGTGCCCCAATAAATAAAATCTTAAAAAAAAAAATCAACCAATCAATTTTTTTCTAATAGACTATTTTTTCAGAACAGTTTTAGGTTCACAGTCAATTGTGCGAAAGGTACAAAGATTTCCCATACACCCCTCACCTCTGCTCATGCACAGCCTCCCCATCATAAACATGCCCCACCAGAGCGGCTCATTTGTTACAACAGCTGAACCTATGCTGACACATCATAATCCCCCACTTCCATAGTGTACACATTAGGGTTTACTTGTGGTGGTGGTACACATTCTCAACTGACTGATTTTTAAATTTCAGAATAACATAATGAAATTCTGGAGCTGAGAAAACAAATACACCCAGCAATTAAATCAAATTGAAGAAACTTTACCTCTGCTAACCTTGTCCGAAGCTGACCTGGTTGTTTCTTTGCAAATAACCTGATGACCTCTGGGGTTTTAAAGGCCTGGCTTATAGCTGCCTGGATAGCCTACAATACAGAAAAGTAAAAACTGAGCAAAATAGTCCAATGAATTAAATATTACAATAATTGATCGGTGAGTCCTCAATTACAAATAGGTCTTCCTTGTTCATCAAACACTGTTATAATTTTAGTTTCCACAAAAGCAAAAATGAACTATTGGGACTTCATCAAGATAAAAAGCTGCACAGCAAAGGAAACAATCAATAAAACCAAAAGGCAGCCTGCAGAATGGAAGAAGTATTTGTAAATGATGCATCTGATTAGGGTTAGGATCCAAAATCTACAAAGAACTTAACGAATTCAACACCCAAAAAAACATGTAACCCAGTTAAGAAATGGGCAGAAGACATGAATAGACACTATTTCAAAGAAGAAACCCAGATGGCCAACAGACACATGAAAAGATGCTCACCATCACTCATCATCAGGGAAATACAAATCAAAACCATGATGAGATACCATCTCACACCTGTCAGAATGGCTAAAATTTTTTTTTAAGATTTTATTTATTTAATTTAACAGAAAGCAAGATAGAGCGAGAGAGGGAACACAAGCAAGGGGAGTGGGAGAGGGAGAAGCAGGGTCCCTGCTCAGCAGGGAGCCTGAAGAGGGGCTCAGTCCCAGGCCCCCAGGATCATGACCTGAGCCAAGGCAGAGGCCGACAACTAATGACTGAGCCACCCAGGAGCCCCAGAATGGCTAAAATTAACAACACAAGAAACAACGGATATTGGCGATAATGTGGAGGAGGGGGAACCCTCTTGCACTGTTGGTGGGAATGCAAACTGGTGCAGCCACTCTAGAGAACAGTATGGAGGTTCCTCAAAATATTAAAAATAGAGCTACAATATGATCCAGCAATTGCACTACTAGGTATTTACCCAAAGGACACAAAAATACAGATTTGAAGAGATACATGCACCCCGATGTTTACAGCAGCATTATTAGCAACAATAGCCAGACTATGGAGAGAGCGCAAATATCCAACAACTGATAAATGGAAAAAAGGGGTGTGTGTGTGTGTACACACATATATGTATATATACACATATACATACACATATATATAACAGAATATTACTCAGTCATCAAAAAGAATGAAATCTTAAAATCTGTAACAATGTGGATGGAGCTAGAGTGTATTATGCTAAATGAAATAAGTCAGTCAGAGAAAGACAAATACCACAGGATCTCACTCATATATGGAATTTAAGAAACAAAACAGAGGAACATATGGGAAGGGGGAAAGAAGGAAAGAGGCAACGAGCCAGAAGAGATTCCTAATGATAAAGAATCATTTATCATTGATTAATGATAAATGGGAGGGAGGTGGGTGGCGGACGAGCTAGACGGGTGACAGGTGTTAAGGAGGGCACATGTTGGGATGAACACTGGTATTATACATAAGTGATGAATCACTGAATTCTGAATTCTACTCCAGAAACCAACATCACACTGTACGTTAACTACCTAAAATTTAAATTAAAAAAAAAATTAGTTTCCTTTTGCTATTTCTGTGCATGTCACTGGAGCCAAATACGTAACTAAATGAAGATCTGGAAGCTTATGCTGCTCTACCTGTACGCAGACACTCAGCACTCATCTAGAAGTCACACCCCCGGAGTTTTTTTTTATATTTTAAACATACTTACTAAAAAAGAGAGAAAACCACCTGTGTCACCAGTGTAAGTAAATTATGCTTACCAGCTGCATTCCACTTAACTCATCGACCAGAGTCATATTTCCAGACATGATTTTCTTCAGGGAATCGTTAAATTCACTTAGCTGCTCCAGAGTCTCCTTCTTGGTTTCTTCATATTCATCTGTATCGAGCTCCTCTCTGAAGTGCAGTGGACATAACAGAGAAGAGCACAGAGTTCCAAGTGAAAAAAGCAATCTTAATATTTGTACCCCAAGACTTCAGCTACATATATTTACAAAAAATATGTTGCGGGGACAAGGCTGAAAGGAAATGACAAAATGCTAATGACAGATGTGTTCAGATGTTGGTAATATGGGCGTTTTCCTGCAATGTGGTTACTTTGATAATTAAACATTTTTCTTTTACCAAAACGAGGCACACTCAACAAACCACATAATAACTTCCTTTTAAGCCATCTATGAATCAATGCGTAAGCCTGGGCAAGATACTTAACACAGCCAAGCCTCAGTTTCTTGATCTATAAGCCACAGATGATACAGTACCTACCTTATAGAGCTGCTATGAGCATTACATGAACTACAGGAAGTCTGTGACAAACAACAGGTACTTGACAAAATAGTGGGGTACTTTTATCCCCATCCTTAGCGGCAGGTACAACTTTGTGCATCGTGAAATACAACAGCAGTGTATTACCTGTCACCTGAGGAAGAGGCTATTTTTATTCACTAACTGAACGAGCCATTTATTAAACATTTACTACAAATGATGGCAGCTACCATTTCTTGAGCACCTATTCTGGGCCAAGCATCGTTTTGGCCTCTTCATTTGAAATACCTCCAACCACTTCTCAAAGGTGTTGAAAAAGGCCATGAACGGTTTTGGTCCTTTGAAGAGTTAAGTTTGAAAATACACTAGAAGGTTAAGTATATACCAGGCAGGACTACTTTAAATACTAAAGAGAGACAAGGTAGGTGCTGCTATTTCTACTTCAAAGCAGTGTGAAGAACACAGCAGGGAAAACCAAAATCACACACGGGCCTGCACCCACCGCCAGGAATTGGGCCAAGAAAAAGCCACCGGACAGCAGAGCAGTGTTCGGTTAGACGATTACCTGCACTCCTCCAGATCCTGTAATTGCTGCATTAGTCTATCCAACTGTTCTTCTAGATTCTGCTTTAATTTGCTTGTCTCTGTCTTTCCTCTGGAAGCCATTTCGATCTCTAAGTAGAACAATAAGCCCACATATAGTGTGTATTTGGTTATTTGAAGTGATTCAACATACCAGTACAATTTAAAATGGGCTATACTCTTTCTGAGCTACAGGTGTGGGAAAGACACTTGTGCAAAGAGAATTTCATTTTACATATAAAAGTTTAACTAATACACTAGAAACATCCCACAAAAATGCCTGGCAGTCTTCCTAACTGACTTGACAAGTTAAGCAGAAATCTTCATTATAGGTGCCTCCTGGGTGGCTCAGTGGGTTAAGCGGCTGCCTTCAGCTCAGGTTATGATCCCAGGGTCCTGGCATTGAGCCCCTTATTGGGCTTCTTGCTCAGCTGGGAGCCTGCTTCTCCCTTTCTCTGCCTCGACCTGCCGCTCCCCTGGCTTGTGTTCTTGCTCTCTCTCTCAAATAAATAAATAAAATCTTCTTAAAAAAAAAAAAAAGAAATCTTCATTATTGGTCTATCTTACTTTAAACAAATCTGATAACTGAAAACACAGTTTTATAAAGAAATAGATTAACAAAAAGATTTATTATAACATTCTTTTTTATTCTTACCAATTACTCTCCAGGACTCAGAACACTCCTAGCCTTATCTTGTTGGTCTTATGTGCATTTACCTTATGGGCATTAACAACTTTTGATATGATTTCTTCTTTGGAAATCTGCCCATGTTCTACTGGATTATCTTCCCTTTACCGATTTATAGGAGTACAAAGCCTTTGTAGTTATGTTGCAAATATTATCTCGTCTCTTAAATTTCAGTTTTTGTCATGACAAATTATTTTTTAAAAATATTTTATTTATTTGATAAAGAGAATAAGAAAGCACAGGCAGAGGGAGGAGAAGCCGGCTCCCCACGGAGCAGAGAGCCCGATGCAGGGCTCCATCCTAGGACCCTGGGATCACGACCTGAGCTGAAGGCAGATACTTAACCCACTGAGCCACCTAGGTGCCCCACAATAAATTATTTTAGTGGCCAAGTCTATCTTCTCCTTTAAGGCTTCTTAGCTTTATGTCCCATGAAGGCAGCCCTAACCATCTCAAGATTTAAAAATATATATATACGGTACCTAAGAGTTACATAAATTTTTCTTTTTTTATATTCAGCTCTTTAAGCTGCTTGCAACTTTTGTTAATGCTGTAAAATAGGAGTCTAACTTTTATTTTCGTTCAAATGGGGAGCCAGTTACCCCAACACTGTTTACTAGTCAGTACTTATGCCACTTTCATTGTTTGATTGCTTGTTTTAAGCAGGCTCCACATCCAGCATGGGGCCTTATGCGGGGCTTGAACAAACGACCACAGTATCGAGACCTGAGCTGAGATTAAAGTTGGATGCTTCACCAACTGAGCCAACATGTGTGCCCCTATGCTACTTTTTATATAGACTCAACAGAAACAGAGTCAAGTTGGTTTCACTGATGATGTTCTGGTCCTAAGACAATACCTTGCTATTGTAATTGTTAGCAGTCGAGCTGGTGTACATTGGTAACTGATAAGGAGTTGCCTTTATTATTGCAGAATTTTCCCTCCAATAACTCTTGGCTATTCCTATGCATTTTCTCTTCTGGATGAACTAATTCAAATTGTCAAGTCCTCTTAAAAATGCAACGGAAATTTTGATAGGGATTACATTAAAATTAAAAACTAATACGAAAAGATCTATATCCTTGTAATTTGAATCTTCCTATTAAGCAATATATCATTCCATTTATCTCAGCTTTCTTTCATGTAATTTAAAAAGTATTGTTTTATTCCAAAGGCCTTGAATATTGGCTATTCTTTTTGTTTTAGCATTTTATTTTTTAAATTTTATTTTTTCAGTGTTCCAAGATTCATTGCTTTTCCCCCCCACCAGTGCTCCAGGCAATACGTGCCCTCCTTAATACCCACCACCAGGTTCACCCAAACCCTCACCCCTCTCCCCAAATATTGGCTATTCTAAGACATTTTGTATTTTTTTGTTAATACTGAGAAAACACTTTTTGCTATTAAAATTTCTGATAATTGTGGGTCACCCCGTTAGCTCAGTTGGTGGAGCATGTGACTCTTGATCTCGGGGTTGTGAGTTCCAGCCCCACATTGGGCGTAAAGTTAAAAACAAAAATTTCTGATTATTGCTAGTGTAGAGGAAAGTTACTGCTTTCGGTGTGTTGATAATGTATGCATTTACCTTAACATTCATAGCATTTAAGTTTTTCCATTTATAAAAATTAAACTTATATTCCTTTCAGGAAACACATTTTCCTTAATATTAGATATAAACATTCATTAAAGCCTACATCCTCGGGTGCCTGCTGGTTCAGTCAGTGGAGCGCACAACTCTTGATCTTGGGATCACGAGTTCAAGCCCCAGGTTGGGTGTAGAGATTACTTAAATAAAAATTGTAAAAACCAAACCAAAATAAAACAAACAAACAAAAAACCCTAAATCCTTGGGTAACTTATTAAAGCATTTAAAATTTTCCTATTATTACCATTTATTCCTATGATTATTCCTATTATTATCCTATTATTATCATTAGCAGATGATCTGGTATGTGAACTTCAATGATGGGGATTCCTTACATTACACTCAAAATAGAATATAATCAGTGAAAATCTATTCTTACTACTGTATCTTTTAAAATTGGCTTATTGGGGTGCCTGGGTGGCTCAGGCATTAAGCGGCTGCCTTCGGCTCAGGTCATAATCCCAGGGTCCTGGGATCGAGCCCCACATGGGCTCCCTGCTCAGAGGGAAGCTTCTCCCTCTCCCACTCCCCCTGTTTGTG
This sequence comes from Martes martes, assembly GCF_963455335.1. Lineage (NCBI taxonomy): Eukaryota > Metazoa > Chordata > Mammalia > Carnivora > Mustelidae > Martes > Martes martes. Next base: position 184,506,948 of record NC_137891.1, on the reverse strand, counting down.
CTCCCTCTCTCGCTGTGTCTCTGTCAAATAAATAAAAATCTTAAAAAAAAATAAAAATAAAAATAAAATAAAATTGGCTTATCTACAATGATTTAAGATATGCAAATATAAATGAGCTACTTTATAGCCAGAAGTGTAATTTCATGTATAATAGGTTAGCCAGAAGTGTAATTTATTACACATAATTTTTTTTTAATTAGATTTGACAGAGATCACAAGTAGGCAGAGAGGCAGGCAGAGAGAGAGAGGAAGGGAAGCAGGTTCCCTGCTGAGCAGAGAGCCCGATGCGGGGCTCGATCCCAGGACCCTGAGATCATGACCTGAGCCGAAGGCAGAGGCTTTAACCCACTGAGCCACCCAGGCGCCCCTATTACACATAATTTATTATAGCTATGCTTCATATATAATTTTTCCTGGGAAACATACAACTAAACTTTATTTTACAGCTGTTGAATTTTCCAGTAAAAGTAAAGCCAAACCTAAAAAGTGTTTTTTCGGGCTCAATTTCCTACAGTCTAACCACAGTGAAGTACTTGCTGTTTCAATTTTAGTGTATGTGCTGCTGAAGCGAGCACTACTTACTGTTTCAAAATGTGCCACACATTTTTACCTTCTCTTTTGAGCCATTTTTTTTTTTCTACCTATCAAGCCAAGGTAATCCATTCTTCAAGGTCTAGCTCAAGGTTCAGCTTCCCCATGTCTTTCTTGGTTCCTTCCCAATCACTAAATTGTTATTTTTGAGTAGGGATTTTACTTTTTATTTTTTTATAGGTTTTATTTATTGAGATAGAGGGATCGCAGGAGCTAGGGGGCAGGGAAAGGGAGAAGTAGGCTCCCCGCTGAGCAGTGAGCCACACAGGGCTTGATCCCAGGACACTGGGATCATGACCTGAGCCAAAGGAAGACTCTTAACTGACTGAGCCACCCAGACGCCCCCACTTCTTCTTTATACATCAGCATCCAGCATAACGCTGAGCAGACAGAAAGTACTGGATAAATAAGTGGTATATGAATAATGAGAGCCGATTGCTTCTTCCACGACATTTCACATCTTATTCTCCATTCAGCACTTATTTCCGCCTTAACTTATATGTGATTTCATTACAGCACATTGTTTATTGGTCTGTCTTTCCCTCCAGACTATAAACTCTGGCAGAGGAGTCTGGTGTCTCCTTTGAGCATCCTCAGCCCTAAAAAGAGAATAGATATTCAGTAACCGGATACAGCGTATAAAGGCACCAGATATTTTAACGAGGTGAAACTATTTTACATAAATTTCAGGGAAGATGGGGACCCTCTGAAAACCTTAACCTGGTGCTGCCCAGTTATTTGAAATTTATCCCAGAAAGATTAACTCGCTGGCACCACCTAGTCTCCGACAAAGGCGGTGCAGCTTTCCCAGAAACTGCCGAAACTGCGCTCAAAACCGGCCATCTGGAGCGGAAGAGGTGCTCCCTTCGTGCTCACCTTGTCTCTCAGTGCTTCGAACTCTGCACACTGCTGGCCGGTCCCAAAGTGCCTAAGCCTCCCGCTGCTGAAGTTCTGAGAGTCATACACTTGAGGAAAGCGAAATGGTTCATCAGGACCACGAGAGGCTCGGAGTGCAAACCCCTTGGAGGTGGAGCTGGCTGGGAAACAGGGAGCCATGAACAAGTAGTTTCATTTCCTTTACAGAAACTACCCTACAGCAGTCCGGATAACTCCCCGCGGGCAGCGTGCGTGCGACACGCACCCTTCTCTTTTTAGGAAGACACCATGGGGGATGGCGGAGGGGGGCGAGGAGGGACGGACGCCGTTTTCTCTCTCGAGGGCGCCTCGGGCAGGGCATCCTTGCGGAGGTGTCCCCTAGCGAGGCTGCGGGGGCTCCCGAGGAAAACCCTGCATCTCCACGTGTCCGCAGCGCGGCTGTCAAAGCCAGAAGCCCGGGTAAGAGGAGGGCGGAGAGCACACGTTTTCCCGGCTGGACGTGAGCAGCTACGGACCTCAACCACCGGGACGCGACACCGAGCAGCTCCGGCCACCACCCCAAACCCCGTGTCCGTGGCGGAACTTGGAGCTCCCGCACCTGGGTCCCGCGGCGGCCCGCTCGACTAGGCCCCGGCTGCCACCAGAGGTCGCCATGAACCCCCCGCCCCCGAAACTCTTGCGGACCTCCCAGACCAGAACCCGGACAACCCCCTGGGGCCCTCAGGGTCCCCCCTCCGCCTGCGCCACCGCCTTGGTCCCTGAGATCAGAGCCAGGGGCCCCGCCTACCTGAGGGTCCTGGCCGGGCGGACGCTCACAGTCGGAGCACTTCCGGCGGACGTATGCATTTCCGGCCTCCAGCAGCCAATGAGGGTGCAGCCACGGGTGTTTCCTGGTCTGGCGTCCGGGCTGGGGGTCGTCTCCGGGAGGACTTCGGGCGGGTCGACCCTGAGGACGTGGTAAGCCCCCTGGCCTGAGCCCCCTGAGAAACCAGTCTCTAGGGGAGTCAGCGCAGGACTCTCTGTCGCAAACTTGGGGGAGTCTAGCATGGTGGAGTCTTTGAGGGGCGGATATAACGGTCTCCGAGGCGAGGTCATATTCCAGTTTGGGGCAGGAGTCTTGCGCCTTCATTCTTTCCAACTGTCTGTGGAGCCGGAACCTCGGTAGTTTTTCCTCTGCCCTCTGAACAGGTGATTCACCTTGGGAAAAAAAAAAAAAATCCTTTCTAGAGGTTTCTTGAGCGTGGCGGAGGGGGCCGGGGGCGGAGGAGGAAGTGTTCCATTTTCTGAAAGTCTTCTCTCTCCTGGGAAATCCGTCTTTCCAAATCCGTAAAGACCAAGTGCCCTTTCCTGGAAGCGCTTGGACACTCACGGCCCTTGAGGACCCTGCGGGCTGTCGGCCGGGCAGCGCTTGTAAAGCTTCTGAGAGCCGGGGCGGAAGCCGTTTCCCCAGCTGTTCCCGCCCCGCTCCTTGAGTCCCGGGCGCCCGGGTCAACCTCAGGGTTGACGGCAGAATTGTTTCAGAGAACGTTGGCTTTCGGGCGAGTTCGATTCCACCCACCGCAGAGACTTCCAGCTACAGTTACCCTGGGGGTCCGTCAGAAAGAATGACTTCTGCAGGGGCGCCTGGGTGGCCCAGTCATTAAGTGTCTGCCTTGGGCTCAGGTCATGATCCCGGGGTCCTGGGATCGAGCCCCCACATCGGGCTCCCTGCTGAGCGGGAGGCCTGCTTCTCCCTGTCGCACTCCCCCTGCCTGTGTTCTTGCTCTCACTGTGTATCTCTCTGTCAAATAAATAAATAAAATATTTTAAAAAGAAAAAAAAAAAAAGAATGACTTCTGCCAGTTCTCATTGTAGGATTTCGGACTTCTAACCAAAACGCTGTTTTTCAGAGTTAACAGTTTGGAGGTGAGACTGCTGTGGCAGCCCAACTTGGAGAAACCGTTGTCACTGTTGGAATAGTTCCAGTACCTTGCAGAACGCCTCGGGTTCGCAGCATCTCCTTTGTGAAAGTAAGCTGACTGCTGTGTTAGCGGGATTGTCTCCGATTTTCAATGTGTGGATATGTGTGGCTGGGTCATCCCATCGCTTTGAGTAATGCAGAACTCTCAGTGACAAATAGGGTCAGTGCCAAACAACACGGAAAAAATACACTTGTTTCACCACTGGAAGAACTTGCTAAATAAACATTTGCTCACTGTGTGCTTCCCCTGACTTTTTAAGATTTTATTTATTTTTTTATTTGACAGACAGATCACAAGTAGGCAGAGAGGCAGGCAGAGAGAGAAGGGAGGAAGCAGGCTCCCTGCTAAGCAGAGAGCCCGATGTGGGGCTCCATCCCAGGACGCTGGGATCCTAACCTGAGCCGAAGGCAGTGGCTTTAACCCACTGAGCCACCCAGGCGCCCCTCTTCCCCTGATTTTTTTTAAAAAGATTTTATTTATTTATTTGAGAGAGAGAGAGAGAGACAGAGAGAGTGTGCAAGCAGGGGGAGTGGCTGAGGGAGAAGCAGACTCCCCGCTGAGCAGGGAGCCCGATGCGGGCTGGATCCCAGGACCCTGGGATCATGACCTGAGCTGAAGGCAGACGCCCAGTCGTCAGAGCCACCCAGGCGCCCCTACTTCCCCCGATTCTGAGGGTAATGTGATGTTCTGTTCAGGTGTTCGTGTTGGTTTAGTGTGTGCAGTCATAGGAGCTGTGGAGGGCAGGCCTTGCTGGATCCACGCATTCTGTTTGCCGCCTCTTTCTCAGTGACTTGATTCAGTTCAGCACTTCTATGCTGGGGGTGCTCCTTGGGTTCTTGTTTAGAGTTAATGGATCATGAAAAAGTATTCCTAGTGCAGAAGTAAGAGAAATTGGTTTGGGTTCCAGTTGTCAAACAGAGACAGGATCCAGGCTCTGAAGGGGTTTGGGGAGGGAGGAGAAGAAACTGGGAAAATAGGAATAACGTGTTAAGTGAGTAGACACTGGAGACGGCACTGGGGGAGGTAACTTCAGAGCTGGGAGTCGTAACTGGGAAACCAGATCAATACTACTCGGCAGCTGGAGGATTTTAGGACGTTTAGACTTGGACTTGGAATAGGAGCCTAGAGAGTGCAGGTTGCTCCCGCTAGGTAGGGAAAATGCTGGGGCAGGTGAAGCTTGAGCGACTAACAGGAAGTCCATGAGCCCAAGGCTCTCTGAACACGCGGACCTCTATGACCTCTTTTAAATGGCTACCAGTACATTGATTGTACCATTGTGAGTCTTGGGTCATGGTGAAGACCATGAATTTTTAGTGTCAAGGTTGTTACACGAACTATGAGATCTTGAGCAAGTTAATCAATCTCTTTCAGCTTTAGTTTTCTCATGTTTGTTTGAAAAAGGGATGGTATGGGTGCCTGGCTGCCTCAGTGAGAAAGACATCGTCTCTTGATCTCAAGGTTGTGAGTTTGAGCCCCACATTCAGTGTGGAGATTACTAAAACAAACAAACTTTAAAAAAGTGGGGAGGGGGTGCTTGGGTGGCTCCCTCAGTTAAGTATATGACTTTGTCTCAGGTCATGTTCTCAGGGTCCTAGGATCCAGCAGAGTCAGATCAGGGAAGTCCAGTCCCCCCACCCCCACTCATGCGCATGTGTGTTTGTCTGCCCGCATGTGCGTCTGTCTGCACCCATGGGCATATGTGTGTCTGTCCGCGCACATGCGGTTTCTCTCTCTCAAATAAAATCTTTTTTAAAAAAAGAAGATCATAAGGGGTGCCTGGGTGGCTCAGTTGTTAAGCGTCTGTCTTCAGATCAGGTCATGATCCCATGGTCCGGGATTGAGCCCCACATCAGGCTCTCTGCTCAGCAGGGAGCCTGCTTCTCCCTCTCCCACTTCCCCCTGCTTGCGTTCCCTCTCTTGCTGTGTCTCTTTCTGTCAAATAAATAAATATAATATCTTATTTATTTATTTGACAGAGATCACAAGTAGGCAGAGGGAGAGAGGGGGAAACGGGCCCCTGCTGAGCAGAGAGCCTGATGTGGGGCTCAATCCAAGGACCCTGAGATCATGACCTGAGCTGAAGGCAGAGGCTTAACCCACTGAGCCACCCAGGTGCCCCTAAATAAATAAAATCTTAAAGAAAAAAAAAGTTGGTTACTTAACTGACTGAGCCATCCGGGGGCCCCTCCAAATTTTTATTTAAATTCCAGCTAGTTAGCATATTTCATTTGTTTCTGGGGTATATGCGCTTTTCATTTATTTATTTAATTTATTTATTTTATTTTTTAAAGATTTTATTTATTTGACAGACAGAGATCATAAGTAGGCAGAGAGGCAGGCAGAGAAGAGAGGAGGGAGCAGGCTCTCCGCAGAGCAGAGAGCCCGATGTCGGGCTCGATCCCAGGACCCTGGAATCATGACGTGAGCCGAAGGCAGAGGCTTTAACCCACTGAGCCACCCAGGCACCCCTATCTAATTTATTTTTAAATATAAGCTCTATGCCCAATGTGGGGCTTGAATTCACAACCCGGAGATCAAGAGTTTCAAGGTCTACAAACTGAGCCAGCCAGGGAATTCTCAGAGAACCTGGAGAATTTTTTAAAATTTAATTAATTTATTTTAAAAGATTAATTTACTTGAGAGAGGGAATGCGCAGTGGGGAGGGGCAGAGAGAGAGAGGGAGAGAGAAATCCAAGTAGACTCTGTGCTGAGTGGGGAGCCCGACATGGGCTCCGTCTTATGACCCTGAGATTATGACCTGAGCCGAAAACAAGAGTTCGACACTTAACCGGCTGAGCCACCCAGGTGATGTGTTGGGAGATATTTATATTGAATGTGACCTTCCTGCCAACAGATAGTTCTTTTCCTCAAGAAATAGAGTTGTCTCCACTTCCTCAAAACGTCAAGAGCATCTGTGATTACCTAGCTTCTACTTAAACTACCTCACAGGAAAAGAAGACAAACATTATGCGGGTCACTTAGTTATTTTCTCTGGACAACCTTGACTGTCATGATGCAGAAGATTGTGTTACCCGTGTAGAGGAGATTATGGTTATTTTTACTCTAAAATTTCCCACTACATTTTTAAAGAACAAATTGTTCGATTATACCATCTGAATCCGTGTATCCTCTTAAAATTAAACCTACACCTTTGTTCATTACTAAGATCTATATTTTACTTCTTCCTTTTCAGTGCTTATCCATCCAGCTGATGGTAATAGTTTCACGAAACAAAAACGGAGGTTTAGAAAGTCAATGTCACGATCTTGAAAGTATTTAACAGAGTATCTTTATGTGGGGGGAATTCGGTTGTGATGTTAGTCCGGTGATTTGGGTTGAACTGTTCCTTTTTATCCATTGTCAGTGCTAATCCATACTTCAAGACAACTTTCTTTCAAATGACTGGTTTTGATGTGCTTCCTGTTTTCGTAGCTCTGATGTCAGCTGACCATCTCACTCCAGAGTGGTAGGGTAGGAGATGAGCTCCTGCTTGCCGGCAGCAGTCAGTTGGCAGCTGCCGGGACTGGCTCACCTGCCGAAGCCATCTGTGTGAGGCAGGAGACCGGAGGGCTCACATGCCAGCATCAGACCATTGGTTTAGTGTCTGGTGGTGCGCAGGCCACGCTAGCCAGCCAGTTCAGCGCCAGGCCGGAGAAAAGCACTGTGGGATGAAGCACGGGATCTAATTAAATGGATTGGAAATCATGTGAAAAGGATGGCTTTTTACTCCTTTGCTTTGTGGAGCTCTTGCTTTAGGAGGAACCAGGCTTCTCCTTGCGCTGTGATGCCTCTAGCTGAGCAGGGACTTCCTCGAAGCCTTTGACAAGGAGAGGCTGCTTGGGAAGTTTGCTTACCTGCAGAAACCAAGCTGCTCACTGACAGCAGCACAGACAAGTAGTAAAGTTCAGGAGTCGTTTTTTCCTGTATTCGGGAAGAAAAAGCACTGTGAGAAATACTTGTGTTTTGGTTGGAACCTATATTTACAACTTTTTGCCAAAGGATTTAAACAGTGGCACCAGCTTAGCAAGAGATGGAAGGCTTGCTGCTCGCTGCGCCATGTGCAGGCCAGCACTTCACTGTTGATTGATGACTTATCTTTTTTCTTCCTCCCCCCTCTCTTTTTAGTCTAGCAAAGTGGATTTCCTCCACAGAAAGAAAAATCTTTCATGGAATTTTTAAACTTCCCTGATGATATGTGTTATGTTTTGTTTTTTTAAAGATTTTGTTTATTTATTTGACAGATCACAAGTAGGCAGAGAGAGAGGAAGGGAAGCAGGGTCCCCACCGAGCAGAAAGCCCGAAGTGGGGCTTGACCCCAGAACCCCAGGATCATGACCCGAGTCGAAGGCAGAGGCTTTAACCCGCCGAGCCACCCAAGCGCCCCTTGATGATATGTTTTAACTGTGACATGTGTCTAATTAGGAATTCTGCATCTATATATCTCTATTTTTAGTGTGAGGAGAAAATAAATATTGAAGACTGATGTTTTATTATATACAGACATGCTTTCAGATTAAGGTGAGCCCTTGAGAAATTCAGTATTTAAAAACACACACAGGGCGCCTGGGTGGCTGAGTTCATGATCCCAGTGTCCTGGGATCAAGTCCAGCATTGAGCTCCTTGCTCAGCGGGGAGCCTGCTTCTCCCTCTGCCTGCTGTTCTCTCTCTCTGACAAATAAGTAAATAAAATCTTTAAAAAAAATAAAAAATAAATTAAAAAAAATAAAAACACACACAGTCAGTTGCCAAAACTGTTAACACCACGGTACAGGCTCCTTCACCAAAGGATCCCACACCAAATACAGCAAACATCTTCTTCAGTGCCTGCGGGACTGGTTCCATATGCGTAAGCAGCACAGTAAAACCTAGAAGGAGAGCAGAACTGTCTGTTTACTGGGTGTGATTATCTCAGAAATACATCCTTGAATGCAAACCAAACAGAGGATGTTTCCTCGCTTCCCTCCCGTGGGACACAGATGCTCAAAACCTTGCCAGGCTAAGGTATTCCTTTGACATGGGTTGTGTTCTTATTATTGGCATTGCTGGTGATAAAAACACCAGCTGCGGGGTGCCTGGGTGGCTCAGTCAGTTGGACGTCTGCCTTCAGCTCAGGTCGTGATCCCAGCGTCCTGGTGTTGAGCCCTACATCGGGCTCCCTGCTCAGTGGGGAGCCGCCTTCTCCCTCTCCCTCTGCCACTCACCCTGCTTGTGCTCTCTCTCTCTGTGTCAAATAAGTAAATAAAATCTTTAAGAAGAAAACAACTGACTCCTTTTTTCACGATTCCCTTATTTTATTTTATTTCTTTCTTTTTAAAGATTTTATTTATTTATTTGATGGAGAGAGACACCGTGAGAGAGGGAACACACGCAGGGGAAAGTGAGAGAGGGAGAAGCAGGCTTCCTTCTCAGCAGGGAGCCCGATGTGGGGCTCGATCCCAGAACCCTAGGAATATGACCTGAGCCAAAGGGAGCCGCTCAACGACTGAGCCACGCAGCTACCCCGATTTTTAAAAAAATTTTTTTAAGATTTTAATTATTCTTTATTCATTTGAGAGACCAAGCGAGAGCAAGCAAGCACAAGTGGAGGGGAGAGCCAGAGGGAGAAGCAGCAGCAGACTCCCCACTGCGCAGGTACGCTGACGTGGGACTCGATCCCAGGACTGGGAGATCATGACGTGAGCCGAAGGCAGACACTTAACCGTCTGAGCCACCCAGGCGCCCCTAAGATTTTTTTTTTTTAAGTTCTGTTTATGTATTTTAGAGAGAGAATGTGTGCAGTGGTAGAGGGCCAGAGGGGGAGAGAGAGAAGCAGATGCAGGGCTCAATCTCATGACCCTGAGATCACGACCTGAGCTGAAATCAAGAATTGGACGCTTAACCATCAGAGCCATCTAGGAGCCCCTAAAATTTTTTTTAAGATTTTATTTTATTAAGAATCTCTACACTGAACACAGGCTCAAATTCACAACCCCAAGATCAAGAGTCGCATGCTCCACCAACTGAGCCAGCCAGGCACTGCTAAAAAAAATTTTTTTTAAGATTTTATTTATTTATTTGACAGAGATCACAAGTAGGCAGAGAGGCAGGCAGGCAGAGGGGTGCATGGGGCAGGCACATGGGTGGCTCAATGGTTTAAGCCTCTGCCTTCTGCTCAGGTCATGATCTCAGGGTCCTGGGATTGAGCCCCACATCGGGCTCTGCTCTCACTGTGTTTCTTTCTGTCAAATAAATAAAATCTTATGAAAAAAATTTTTTAAAATCATAGACATAATTGTTTTTTTTAATAGGTTTTTTTTTTGAAGATTTTATTTATCTATTTGACAGAGATCAGAAGTAGGCAGAGAGAGGGGGAAACAGGCTCCCTGCTGAGCAGAGAGCCCGATGTGGGGCTCAATCCCAGGACCCTGAGATCACGACCTGAGCCGAAGGCAATGGCTCAACCCACTGAGCCACCCAGGCGCCTCCTCATACTTAAATTTTAGGACAACCAAAACAGTTACTAAGGAACTTATAAAAAATTTCCTTCACCTGAATTTTAAATGTGAATTTTTTCTTAAGTTTCAGTCTGAGCTCCAGAAGAGTGGGAAGTCCTGTATTAAGCCAGTTTTGTTTTGGCAGCGTCTGGCAAATAATAAGCACTTAGTACGTGCTTGATAAATGCCTACTTACCAATTGTGAAGAAAGTAAAGATGATATTGCCAACCAAGTTGGTAAGGAGAGGTTGCCTGCAGTATCGGGAAGATGTGGGCCTGAAATCAATACACGGGTCATCCATTAATTTATCAATTGTTAGAAGAAATTCGCCCTCTAAGCACAGTACCAGAAGGCACTAACCATTGAATTCTTACCCTAATTCTGGCCTGAGGTTCATTTGGCTCCAGGCAACTCATTTAAGAACCTTGGTTCCTTTACCATAACTGCAAGTTAATAGTGCAAAACCAGCCCACAAGTGATGAAGAGTTGTTTGTATTTACAGTCGCTGCACAAATGATGTTTACCTCTTTCAAATTCAAGTTAACTGGATATTTTGGTGAGAAAAATATCTTGTGGGAATTCTGGCCTTCTGGAGTAAGGAAATAGGCCTTACTGCACACAAAACTCCTATGACAGATGTGGGCAAGTTTAAATTAGGCTAATTACAGTGAGTGTCACAGTTTCCCTTTCTTTCTTGTCACGTGGATTCTTGGTTTTCAGATTGTTTTAGGATTTCCACATTTTTAGAGCTGCAGTTTTAAATTTTGAATGTATCAAATGGCATTTGCTTCATTTGTCCAACTATTAGCTGACTCTTTCTGCCAAGACTAACGTCCTCTATAGTATCTGAAATAATGTATCAAGTCATAATCTGGTCACATATGCCTGTGTCACCCTCAGCCCTGCAGACGTTAGCTCATGCGAGGCTGCCAGGACTGGTCTCTAGGGCATCCAAGGTTTGAAACATTGGTGCCTTCATTGTCTCCCATTTAATGGCTATTGTACCAGAAGAAATTGTGTTGATTAAGTCAAACTCAGCCTGCCCTATTCCCCGGTATCCTTTTGGCATTGAGATTTTTGACTTTTCGAAGAGGTGAAGCAGGTGACTACCATTGACAATAGGGGCAAAAACAATGGGGCAGGCCGCGGTTAAACACGGAGCGGGAATCTCAGAGCACACCCCAGCCATCTCCAGAGGTAAGACAGTCGTGCCGAGCTGCCAGGTAATGGGGTTAGCTGAGAGAGCTTACCTTAGCAGAACAAACAACTGGAGGCCCAGAGCGGTGGTCCCAAACAAGAACACGGTCACTTGTCTGCATGGGACAGACAGAGTTACAATTTACGTTTTTTCTTCAGTGAGGGTCCTGGGATCGAGCCCTGCATCGGGCTCCCTGCTTAGTGGGGAGCCTTCTTCCCCCTCTCCCTCTGCCTCTCCCCCCAGCTTGTGCTCTCTCTCTTGCTCACTCTCAAATAAATAAAATGTTAAAAAAAAAATTTGGGTTCTGTTTCATAACGTTACATCAAACCATGGAAGTAAAGTTTTAAACACAATAAAGATGACTTACAGTCATTCCATTAGAGCAAATTATGTCTAATCATACGGCCCTGCGAGTGATAGCTGCTGGTCATTGAGCTCCTGCTGTGTACCAGGTGCTGTTGATACTGGTCTCTCAAGAGTCTTTTTTTTTCTTCAAGATTTTGTTTATTTATTTGTCAGAGAGAGAGAGTGAGAGCAGAAGCGGGTGGAGCAGCAGAGGCAGAGGGAGAAGCAGGCTCCCCGCTGAGCAGGGAGCCCGATGTGGGACTCGATCCCAGGACCCTAAGACCATGACCCCAGCTGAAGGCAGACGCTTAACCGACCAAGCCACCCAGGTGTCCCTGGTCTCTCAGGAACCTTTAACCTTCGTTCCTTTACCATGACTGACTGTCAGTTAATGCTGTAAGATAACCCACAGGTAATAGTAAAAGTTAATACTCACCATTCGTAGACAAATGTGTCAGACATTTTTTATTCACTTTCTCATTTAATGTGCATAAAATCCAGAGCACCTGGGTGGCTCGGTTGGGCATCCAACTCTTGGCTTCGGCACCAGTCGTGATCTCAGGGCCTCGAGATTGAGCCCCATGTCAGCTTCCGTGCTCAGCCGCGAGCCTGCTTGAGGTTCTCTCCGTCGCCCTCTGTTCCCCCCTCGACCCCACGCTCGGTCTCTCTCCTCTCTCTCAAATAAATGAATAAATAACATCTTTTAAAAAATATGCACAAAACGCTATGAGGTAGGGATTGTGGTTCCCCATTTTATTAATGAGGAAACCAAGACTCAGAATAGTGAAGCATCTTGTCCAAGGACAAGTACCGAGTAGCGACCGAGCTAGACCTGTGAACCAGGGCCGAGAGTCCTAACCACGCCTCTGCGCTGTGCTTGCTCTGTCTCTGGTCAGATGGGTCGCACTGAGCATGACTCAGAGTAAACCCACCAACCACAGCTTATACAACCACATGAAGGCTACTGTTTCTGCTCATATTTGAAATTCTTTTGAGATTACGTGTACATAGTTTCCGTGCATATAAGAAAATCTTCCACAATACCTAATAAGTTCTTTTTACCATAAACTGTATTATTTACCTTGATTATTTTATTAATCAGGTTTAGCACTGAAAGACCTTAGGGTATTTGTAGAAATCAAATCTACCCTCCAAACACAAAGATGTATCTCCACTGAAAGCACACACACACAAATTTAAAAATATACTCCTGGACTGGCAATGGCACATTGTTATAACTAGGATATAGTTATAGGCTTAATGTGACTATTTTGGAAGGAATAGCATCTTTTTAGGGGTATAAATTCCGATCAGTTGTCAAGTCAATCACATTATTTTAACAGTCAGCCAACATAGATTTAATCATATTGAGCATTTATGAGATGACAAGAAAAGACAGTTAACTATTTTTTTAAATGTTAACATTTAAAAAACTGGCTTAATGTTTATAAAATGTTTCATCAATGTTTACGTGTCAGTTTTTAAAATTTAAAGTCAGTAATTACTATGTCAGATATACTTCAGCTTTTTATAAAATGATTTTAAAATTGAAAATAAATTTTAGTTAAACACTGAGACTGTCTCAGGAAGAAATGGGCTGTTTGTCATCGCAAGCTGGGGAGGGACACTTACAGCCTGAACCGGTACGATCTCGGCAGCCAGCAGTGCAGGTGATATGCTGTGTGGGCCAGACAGAAGTGAATCATGGGGACGCTGGTCGTTGTGCACCTGGAGCAAGGCACGGGATCCAGAGCAGCCCTGTTAGAGCTCCCAAACCACCTCTTCACCCATCTGTCCCCAGCTTGTTCCCCTTCCCAGTGCAAGTACTCTGGTACCCTGCAGTGATCCAGAGGAAGTGGTTTTCAGCTATGACGGACGCTCACTGTAGCTTAATTCTTCTGTGGTTTTGAAGGTCCGAGCTCAAGTTGGCTGTGTTCACGGGGAATTAATAGAACCGAACTGGATATTTGAGATGCGTTGTGAATGTGACCAGGGAGAAAGCTTTCTCTAGCTGAGCGATCAGCTTCCCCGAGCCCCTCCCCAGCCTGTTCGCTGGGGAGGTCCTGGAAACCTGAGTGCATCCCTAAGGTTAGGGAAGGGCTCCCAAGCTCTTTGTTCTGTCCTTCCCTGAACAGCAGGCAGCTCCCTTGGGGACCCATACCTCCTGTTCTTAGCTTTATTGTCCTTGGTGCTCACAGCTCAATATCCTGGGGTGGGCGGGGGAGGTGGGGGAGAGGAGTGGTGCCTTAAACTTGAGGTGGGCGGGGCTGGCCAGTTACCCTGGTTTCCCTGTGGGCCTAGAATACGCTTGGAGATGTATTTACCACCACCCTGTAATACCAAAGGCACTTTGTATGGAATTGGGGGATAGGAATGGGAGGAGTGGGAACGAGCCTCAAGTGATCCCTGGCATCATCCTTAGGCCGGTAATTGAAAGGTAGGACATTATTCCTATGAATCAACACTTTTTAAAAAAAAATTCTGTATGGGACATTACAGACCTTTCTGTCCTTTGTTTCTTTCTTTTTTTTTTTAAAGATTTTATTTATTTATTCGACAGACAGAGATCACAAGCAGGCAGAGAAGCAGGCAGAGAGAGAGGAGGAAGCAGGCTCCCTGCGGAGCAGAGAGCCCGATGTGGGGCTCGATCCCAGGACCCTGGGATCATGACCCGAGCTGAAGGCAGAGGCTTTAACCCACTGAGCCACCCAGGCGCCCCTCTGTCCTTTGTTTCTTAGCAACATTAGTGTCCCCCTGATCCCTACCAATATGCTTTGTTGGGAGAAGACCTCAAATGTTTATTGAATAAATATTTCTTATTTCCATTCTCACTGTCTACTTAAATTAAGGCACTCATTACTTTTTTTTTTTTTAAGATTTAATTTATTTATTGGAGAGAGTGAGACAGAGATAGTGAGAGGACAGGAGCAGGGAGAAGCAGGCTACCCACTGTGCAGGAGCCCGATGTGGGACTCGATCCTAGGACCCTGGGATCATGATCTGAGCTGAAGGCAGATGCCCAACCAACTGAGCCACCCAGGTACCTGGCACTCATGGCTTTCAACTGGCCTTTCTGTCTTGTTTTGCCCCTTCCAAGTAATCCCCTAGCATCACCATCATCAGTATTGTCACTTTCCTCCCAAATAACAGCTAGCACTTATTTTTACACTCTGCTAGGCAGTATGCTAAGCACTTTGCCATTGATCAGAGTAAATCCTCAGAGTAACTGGAATTGGTTGTCATTGTCTCTATGTTACAGATGACACTGAAGACACATAATGAAGTGATTTGGTTAAGTTGGTAAAATCGAATAAAAGGTTTTTTTTTTTAATATTTTATTCATTCATGAGAGACGCAGGGAGAGAAGCAGGCTCCCTACTGAGCAGGAGCCCGATGCGGGACTCGATCCCAGGACCCCGGGATCATGACTTGAGCTGAAGGCAGACACTTAACCACTTGAGCCACCCAGGTGCCCCCCAAATGAAGGTTTTAAGTACCTACGTCTTCTTATTTTTCTAAAGCGGTTGTTTATATAGAACCCTGTGGTCCTTCCATCCTGTGGTCCTTCCATCGCTCAGGGAGCTTCAGGGTTCTCCATGTTTCACATTGCTCAGCTCCTCAGCAAGGAGGGCTCATTTCCATTCTGCACAGCTCGGTGTATCTTGCATTTTTCTTCTTGATGAGAGAGCCTAGGAGTCAGGAACCCGAGATGCTCGCCCTGGTTCTGCCACTTCCTGGCATAGAATCTGAGCAGAAGTGCGTTGGTCACCCGAGCACTTGGGTCTGAACACTACTGGGCTACAAATAAATGGTCCTGACACGGGTCTTCCGAGCACTGGCCAGTCTGAGAGGTGCACTGCAAGGTGTTGTATAGTCTTAATTTCCAGCTCGTTCGCAACCCATTTTTTTCTCTGAGATATTTGTAATACTGAAAAGTTAGAATGTCCAATGGTAGAAGATTGACTGGAAAAATAAAATATCTAACAATAGCTTAATTTTGTAACAAGTTAAATGACTTTGGCCAAATTTGTGTGTGTTTGCATGCTGAAGATTAAATGATCATGTGTATGAAAGCATTTGATATGTCAAAAAGTGTCATACAACTGTTTGTTTATTGCCATTTACTGTAGTTCTCTGTTAATTATAAAAATACTCTGATCTCTACAAGTCATTCCGCAAAGTTCCCAAAATTGCTTTCAGCAATTTGGCATCACTGGAATTAGATTTATAAGCTCTCAGAACGATTACTTTGAAACATAATTTGGATATATAAGAATATTTTTTAAAACTTTATAATAACAAAACTGTTTTTTGATCGTTAATAAGCAATGTCTATCAAAAAAGATAACCCGGAACTGAGTGGTTTGACTTTAAGGGGTGGAAAGGTTTATTGTGTCAGGGAGCAAGAATTCCTTTCCTCTCAGGTCTTTCTAGCTTAGGGAACTAGGAATCAGATTGACATGAGAAAGATTAAGTGGAGAAAATCAAGTCAAATTTCCACATAGACACGGAAATTCCAAAGACAGTCAGAATGAAGCACATTATGTCATTCTGCACTAAGGAGAGGGGAGCGGGGGTCTGGGACTCCAGAGGAAAGGAATGCGCCTCAGAGCAGCAAGAAGAGCAGATGTTTGGTCTTAGATGTTTGCCATACGGATGGGTCTCTTGCATGACATTTATCTCTGCTAAGGACCCTTATTGTGGGGAAGACCCCAATTTAGATTCTTGTATGTCATTAAGGGAGGGGCAGAAGTTTCTCTTGAGCCTGCAGGATCTCAAATGCCTTCCAGTCAAAATAATCCGCGTGCCAGAGTGGCATTCCGAACCCTTGCAACTGACTCCCGGCACAAGGAATGCAAAAGACCCCCATAGAGATACAACATATGCCACTTTGGGGCATGCCACTGGGGATGAAGAGGCCCTCCCACAAACCTGCCAAAAAGAAAAAAATCATGTAAAAAAGGAATAGGAGTCAGAATGGCATTAGACTTTCAACAGTAGTGTTGGATGCTAGGAAACAATGAAGAAGTGCATTCCTAATTTTATTCTTAATATTTTTTTAAAGAATTTATTTATTAGAGAAAGAGAGAATGAGCAGGGGGAGAGGGAGGGGCAGAGGGAGACGCAGACTCCCCGCTGAGCAGGGAGCCCAATATGGGGCTTGATCCCAGGACCCTGGGATCATGACCTGAACCGAAGGCAAACGCTCAACTGACTGAGCCACCCAGGCGCCCCCAGGCCACTGTTTTGAAGGGCAGGCTGTCGGGGAGTCCTATTTATTTGGTAGTTGATAATGTCATTGTATCAGTTAACTGTGACCTTAGTCGTGCATCACAAAACTTTGGCAGTGTGCAATAACGAACATTCATTTTTGGTCATGAGTGGAGGGTCAGCTCATGGGTTTGTCGATGTAAGCCCAGCTCGGCTGATCTCGCCAGGGCCTGCCTGTGTGTCTGAGCATGTCGTCTGTGGTCTGGCCGGTGCCGGATGGCCCCCGCCGCGTAGCTGGTGTGGCTGGCTGTCCGTCAACAGGAGTCCGAGCTCTCTCCCACGCAGTCCGTCATCGTCCAGCAGGCTGGCCCCAGCTTGTTTTCATGGCAGAGGCAGGCGTCCAGAAGAGTGTGGAGCTGTGCAAAGCCTCAAAGGCCTGGCTCAAAACCAGCACACTGTCATGTTTGCCACATCGTTTTGTCCAAAGCAAGTCACAAAGAGGGGGAAGGAGATCCCATCCCTGTACAGCAGGAGCTGCAAATGTACCCTGAAAAGGAAGGGTGGGGAATGGGGCTGTCTTTGTCATTGAAGCCACAGGGTTTTGTCCACCCACTTGGAAGGTGGAAGGACGTCCAAAGACCTAGAACTGAACTTTTTTCCTCCTTCCTTTGCAGACCACAAGCAAAGGGTCAGAGTTTTCCGTTCAGATCAACAACTTCAAATTCTTAGCATGGAAAATTCAGAGAAGACAGAAGTGGTTCTCCTTGCTTGTGGTTCCTTTAATCCTATTACCAACATGCACCTCCGGCTGTTTGAGCTGGCCAAGGACTACCTGAATGGAACAGGTAGGAACTGTAGCCAGGGCACTACCCCAAAATATGGCACTCTGGCGTGTTGGGTATTTTAAGCTGAAGGAGTTTGGGGAAAATGGGAGAGTCAGGAAGGTCCCTCTCACCTCCTCCCCGCCATTCTCCCCTGAAGCAGCTCATAAAATCCTGATGTGAGGGGTGCCCTCCATACTCTGGGAGCAGAGGAGCATCCTTATTGCTAAGGGCAGAGGGATGCCGGGAAGAATCCAAACTAACAGAGCGTGCTAAATTTCCCCGAGTTTACTACACTTACTTCGTACTCTGCCCCATCACATGTCTCAGGGACGGTCCACTCTTCACTAACCTGGCATAAAACCACTCAGGTTTAGCTGTTTCTTGGAGTCTTCCTTTCCTTATGAAGGCACCATGTCATATAAACCTATTAAATAAATGTCTACATTTTTCTTCTGTTTTCCTTTCTTTGTCAGTTCAATTTTTCGGAGCCAGCCAGGGACCTGAGGAGAGTTGAGGAAAACTTCCTCCCTTACGTAATATGTTTTGTTACATGAGTGATCATTCGTATGCTGCTAGATTGATGGATGGGGGCTCACACTCACTAATAATCCTAATAATCAGGGGACTAAGATAAAAAGATGAAATCTGTTTTGCCCATCACATCGACAAAAACGTTTAAACTCGATAGTGTCAATTATCAGACGTTGGGGAGAAGTGGGCTCTTATATACACTGTAGGTGGCCAGTACAAATCGATTAAGGCTTTTTACAAGGCAATTTGGCAATATCAAAATGTGCATTGTGTGGGGAATGGGGAGTTAGTGTTTCGTGGGGACAGAGTTTCAGTTGGAGAAGATGAGAAAGTTCTGGAGACGGATAGTGGTGAGGACTGCGCGGCAGCGTGAATGTGCTTGATGCCCCTGAACCGTGCACTTAAGATGGTGAATTTTATGTTCTATTTCACCTCGTTTATAAATGAATGTATGAATGAAACAATCCCTGTTTGGGAAAGGAGGGGGTCTGTTATAAAACCATATTGATGATAATATTTCCTGTGCATAAAATCGAACTTGTTACACCTCACATCAAATCTGACTCTTCATCCAGGAAAATACAGAGTTATCAAAGGCATAATCTCTCCTGTTGGCGATGCGTATAAGAAGAAAGGACTCATCTCTGCCCACCACCGAGTTATCATGGCAGAACTTGCCACCAAGAATTCAGAATGGGTGGAAGTTGACACCTGGGAGAGTCTTCAGAAGGAGTGGGTAGAGACGGCTAAGGTGCTAAGGTATTCACGGCGAAGTTGGCTTTGTCAGTTCTGCGGCATGAGTCGGGCGCTTTTTGCCATGTTCCGGTGCTGCCTGTGTCTGTGAAATGCAGATTTGCAAACTGACTTGCATCGGGAGGGCTTCCGGCCTAGGGTTATTTCTTGGGTGTGGAGCACAGCAGCAGAGCTCGGGGGTTCCTTAGACTTTATGCCTTTCCTGTGTTTTGAGCTGTTTGCATGCTTGTTACTATGTGTATCTCTACGAGAGAGGATACAGAGAGAAGCCTGCGTGGCCTGTCTGTGCCCCAGACGAGAAAGGCAAAGTCGTTCAGACTTTGTCATTTATCTTCTTAAGTATAAAGGAGAGAGGCAGGTAATTTAAGCGAGAGAAGCCATGGTGCTTGGTCATGGGTGGCCCTGATTTTATGTGCTGCTTCGGTGACCATGTAGGGCGGTTGTCCCAGATCTCTGTGTTCACACCTTTGAAACAGTTGCAGGTGAGGATTCAGAAACTGCAGTGAGTGACACCTAATTATTACTTAATATTATCTTGGGTATCAGAGAGCTTTCTGAAAAACCTTCCTGTGTAATGTGTGCTCTTAGAGTTCTGAGCCCTCTGGTTCTAAGCATATCAGTTAGGATTTCAACAGGAAATAGGAACCACTCTAGAGTGTTTTTTGTTTTTGCTTTTTTTAAAGATTTTATTTATTTGTTTATTTGAGAGTGAGAGAGAGGGAGAGCACGAGTTTGGGGAGGAGCAGAGGGCGAGTCCCCGCTGAACGCAGAGCCAGCTGTGGGGCTTGAACCTCCGACCCTGAGATCATGACCTGATCAGAATCAGGAGTCAGATGCTCAACCGACTGAGCCACCCAGGCGCCCCAAAAGCAGAAAGGTATTTAGGTGCTCGTGCAGAAGTGTCAAGGGGCTTGTGGCAGGGCAGTAGGGTCTGTTCCAAGGTCATACCTCCTTAGCTGCAGTCAGTGTCCAGGAAGCTGTTCCTTCCTCTGCCGCCACAAATGCTGCTGCTCACCTGTCCGCTCTCCTAAGGTTGGACAGTGGAATACGGAGCGTGGCCACCACACTCATGCCTTCAGACAGATGGCGTCTGCCTCCCTTCTTCCTTCCGAGTCTCTCGCGAGCGGATCTCATCAGCAGAATCTCTGTCACATTGAGAACACGCCACAAGGACCTCTGGGAACTGTGTTCAGGGCAGGACTGGACCCCAGGCCGGCAGACGCTGTGCAGCACAGCCGCTTAGGAAGAGGGACTTCAGGCTTGGCGGGGAAGCGAGTCTGCTGTCTTCCTGGACAGCAGTTCTCGCGTCAGACGCCAGGCTTCTGCACGCCCGCCTTACCCAGCCTTCGCCCTCTGGCGCCACAGCAGCCTCCCTGTGCGTTACATATTCACTCAGCTGCTCGAGAGGGGAGGGAGTTAGGGGCACAGAGGACCCACACTTGGCTTCCCAAACTGTAGCTTGTGTTTCCCGGGTAGCTTCACAGTTGTAACGCGGTGGGCCTCCTGCTGCCACTCCAGGACACACAAGTCCTGCCTGTGGTCCCTTCCTTTTAGGCTTCAGGCGCTTGCCCCATCTAGGACCTTATCCTTGGCCTTGTGGCTCTCCATTACTAGGTCAAGCCACACTCTTCAGTGGTCAAGAGGGTAGGCTCTGGAACCAGACTGCTTGGGCTTAAATACTGGCTCTGCTACTTAGAAGCTAAGTGGCCTTGGGCAGGAGCACCTGGGTGGCTCAGTCGGTTGCGCATCTGACTCTCGGTCTCGCCTCGGCTCTTGTTGCACAGTCGTGAGTTCGAGCCCCACACTGGGCTCCATGTGCAGTGTAGAGCCTACTTAAAAAAAAGGCCTTGGGCAATTAATCTCTTAATCTTTCCATTAATCTCTTAATGGGGATAATAATTCTGACATAATAATGGGCCATAAAGTAGTTGCTTTGTAATACCCAAACCATTCACTCAATCAGATTGTTATTGAATGACTCCTGTGTCCCGGGAGTCCACCAAGAGCTCGAGTTGCAGCTCCAAGCCTTCAGTTCCCTCCACTGTAGGAATAATAATAACAACGATAATATTTATGGCATGGGTTGTTGAAAAGATTTAATCAAATGATCCATCCAAAGGACTTAGTGTAGTACTTAGCACATAATAAATAACTAATGTTAGCTCTTGTTATTATGATCCACACATAAAGCTTTGCATAATAATAGCCACCATCTGTTGTGTTCCCAGGGTCTCCTTGCTTTCTGTTCCCGGTAGCCACTTCCCAGCACCGCTGGCCAGCATCCATGATGATCTAGCAGTTCTGGGTACTGGTCAGCATTCATTGTGACTGGTTTGCCATCAGGAGTTCCTGTGGTTAAAGGTTGTTAATGTCACACGGCTTTAACTTTGGGTCAGAGGCTCTCGGGCATCTCCAGAGGTGCGGAATTTTAGTTGAATGTTGTGAGAAGAGAAATGTTCTGTTGCTTTGTTGTTTTATAGACACCATCAGGAGAAACTGGAGGCTGGGGGCTGTGATCACCAGCAGGACGCACCTATGCCGGCAAGGCCCGGACAGAAAAGGAAGTGGGCTGAACAAAGACAAGATATTAGCCAAAAGAAATTGCTAGAGCCAAAACCAAGAGGTCTGTTTCATCAAGACTTACCAACTAGAGAAGATAAGATTCTAGAGCTGAGCAAGCACCCTTTGTATTTTCATTTCATATTCAGTATGTGTGAGTGCCCAGAAAACATCCGTTGTTAGTTTTGTGAAGGGAGGGGCGGGGACAGAGAGGAAAAGGCATTTTGAGCTTATTTCTCCTGCAGTGGTCCTTAATTTCTGCGGTGTCCTAGCTCTCTTTCGAAAATCTGACTCTGATCAAAACTCTATAAACCCTGTAGCCAGAAAGACACATTGTTGTGTTCATTTTGATGCAGAGGATTATTAGCCAAGCGGACCCTGAAACTGTGTTTTCTTCTTCCTCCCAGCTGTGCCCAAGATAAAGCTGCTGTGTGGGGCAGATTTATTGGAGTCCTTCGCCGTTCCCGGTCTGTGGAAGAGTGAGGATATCACCCAAATTGTGGGAGACTCCGGGCTCATATGTATTACTCGGGCTGGAAACGATGCTCAGAAGTTCATCTACGAATCGGACACGCTGTGGAAACACCGGAACAACATCCACCTCGTGAATGAATGGGTCACCAACGACATCTCATCCACAAAGATCCGGCGAGCCCTCAGAAGGGGCCAGAGCGTTCGCTACTTGGTGCCAGACCTTGTCCGAGAATATATCGAAAAGCATGATTTGTATAGCTATGAGAGTGAGGAGAAGAACGCCGGTGTCATCCTGGCTCCCTTGCAGAGGAAGCCTGCAGACACTAACTCAAATCGTACAGCATGAGGTTTTGGACTTCCAGCTTGGGAATTTGAAACAGTCTGGCTGTTAGGAACTGGGAAGAGGAATTGTGATCTTATGTCATAAACTAAAGCTATCTGAAAGTCCGGTAAAAATCAATAGTAGATTCAGATCAGGTTTCTCATTTTGTTGGAAATTGCTAAGATGACTGTGTCCGATATGGTCTTTTTTTTTCTTCTTTTAAGAACATACAAATCCTTGAATCTTTAAAATGGGATTAATAGCACGAAAACCAGAAGACTTTCAATTTAACTAAAAATAAGAAGTCAAAAAGGACATTTTGGCTTTACCATGTAAGAGGAGCAAAGCGGGAAAAGCAAGAGTCCATTTAAAATGCTAAGTTCTGGGGCGCGTGGGTGGCTCGGTTGGTTAAGTGTCTGACTCTTAGTTTCCGCTCAGGTCGTGATCTCGCAGTCATGGGATCAAGCCCTCGTACCAGGCTCTGTGCTCAGCACAGTGTCTGCTTCAGGTTCTCTCTCCTTCTCCCTCCTCCTCACTCTTTCACTCAAATAAATAAATAAAATCTTAAAAAAAAAAACTATTTAAAATCCTAACTTAAGTTATAAAGGTAACGAACATTTTGTACATGCCTGTTTCTTGGCATTCTTCGCCAATGGTGGCCAAAGAAATAATTCTTAAAAAACAGTGATCTTGTAAAATGTGCCCGTGACCAGTCATCTTCAGCTGTTCGAAATGCAGGCTGTGAATGTGCGTGGTAGAAACTGGACACTAATGGTTCAGTCTCTGGCACACGTTGGAAGTTGGCCAGTCAAGCTTTGCCAAGACACATCTGCCTGGAGCTCCACCTTTGGAGCTGGGAGAAAGGTCCAAGCCTTCGAATGTTCGGAAAGGTGCACCGGTGTTTCTGCTGCCCGCACCAGAGGAACCGGGGAAAGGAATTGTGATCCTGTTTCATAAACTAAAGCTTAAGAGTTTGGTAAAAAACAATAGTAAATTAAAATCAGGTTACACGTTATGCCTGTTCTCAGCCCAGCCTCTGGTGGCTCTGGCCCTCTGCTGTCTTGCCATCTTCAGGAATAGCCTCGGAGAGGACATCACGCTACGTGGAACCAAGAGAACCACAGAAAATGAGGGAATTTACTCAAGGATTTTATTAAATATCAGTGCTCTTAGCCTTTCTTAATAGCTTAGTAAACCAAAGATGAATGGAGATCCTATGAACATGGGAAATGCCACACTGGGTGAGCTCAGCAGTTCCCCCAGCTCAGAATTTCCGGCACTGACAAATGGCTGGTTGGAAGAATGTTCCATGATCTCAGTCTAAAACTCTCGAGTTTCTGAAGAGCCCTGCTCTTTCTGTTATAGCCCCCTGTGAATCTGCCCTTTGTGAATTTAAGCAGAAAAAGGGTGTACTTTCTTACCCTTTTTCCCTTACCCTTTTCTATGCACTTTAACCAAAGTAGAACTCCCAAATAGTAACTGAGGTCATTAAGACGTCACAAACGCAGGCTTGTTATATAGTTGGGTGCTGACTAAAGTTTTGTGGAGGTTTTACCAACTGGTAAAGCAACAAGACTAGAAATAGCTTTTACAGAGTGTTAAGATTCATGAAATCATCCTGTGATAGAAACAGGACTAAAATTTCTCATGAAAGAACAATTTACCCTTTTGCAATTTATAGTCACACTTATACCATTCAAGAGGAAGGGTTTATGACTCTGTGAAAGGAAAAAATACTTAAAACCGTCCAGTTGTGCAGTCAAATCTGAGTGCACAGTTGCAAAGGGACAATGCAAAAGCCGGCCAACATATATTCTGCCGCTACTGACTTCTCTTACTGAAGCCAGCAGGCCAGCTCGACGGAGACCCGGGAGGCACGCAGAGCCTGCCACCAGTAGGCTTCAGTCTCTGCTGACAGAGGGACTTGGACCGTGGAGATGATGGCCATTTCTCCCCGTCCTTAGCTTTTAGGAGTTGAGAGTTGAAGCAGTCCTGAAAAAAAAACCATCTGTTGAAGCGATCCTGAAAAAGAACCATCTAGAAGCAGATGAAGCTACCGAAGTGTGTAACTTTGATTTCTTCTCCTGGAAAACTGTGCTTAGTTCATCTGACGTGTTTATGGAATGCAGAAGGGTTCCAATGCTAGGAACTTCTCTCTTTTATTTTGTAGACACTTATACCGCGGTGCCTTCCTACCTAGAAGTGCCCCTTGCCCTGCTCAGCTGTGAGTATATTGAATTCAGGATGCCCTGGGTAAAGCATTTGAGGACCTCCCAGGAGACATTGTCATAGTGAATGATCTTACTGTTGGGCTATTTCTGGATCAATACCTTTGTACATAGAACAAGCTGCTTTTAGCTTTGTCCTAGTACCAAGGACGCTGCTAATGCCACAGCATAATCATGTAGTTGTGAGTGACCTCAAGGGCAGAATTTCCTGTTTTGATAATGGACATTAGAACAATGAACTTCACAGGGGAATAAATGTTCATGATTGCTGTGACTTCCATTGAGGAAGAGGAAAATATGCCATTGTATTTCCTAGTATGGCTTTTTCATAATCTGCTCTTGTAATGTGAGTTTTGAGTTTGAGTTTAGGAAATGTGTAAAGCTGGTGTGTGGTGTGTGGTGTGTTTGATGCGGGTGCTTTTTATGTGTTGTACTCCTTTGCCTCTTACATTGTAGAATTCGAGTGCAGCAAAGGAATGAAAGTCCTTTACTGGCAGCATAATTCCGTTGAATGTACAACATCTGGGGAGATGTTTTGTTGTTTATGTGTTTAGGGGACAAGTGTGAATAGTAATCCATTTAGATGAGAGGAGCGGGTTCTCCTTGGTGATCAGGGGAGAGAGACTAAGCCAGGGGCATGATTTAGGCTCATCTTCTTGCATCAAAGGATGCTCTTTCTTTTTCTGCCATCTTGAGGGTCTCCCCACGGTGGAGGGAAGCCTTCTCTGTCAGGGTCAGCATGCGTGGTAGTGGTGGGGGTGCTGTTTTTCTTACCCCAGCCTCTGAGTCACTTCTGTCAGCCCAGAAGTCACTGTATTGTGAGATGGGCTCCTTTAACCTTGACTTCCAGGGGCCACAGGACATCTCTTCCACTGCTGTCCTCATACTCGTTCCCACAGGCCCCGTGATCTAGAACACCCCTCCCAGCACCCACCCACCTGTGAGGATGTACCGTGTCTACCTCTGAAATCTGTACGTAGATTAGCAGTGGTGCTGTTTGAACTTCAGAACGCCAGCACTGACTGGGCACCTACAAGGTGAGGAAATGAGGCACAGTTAGGTGACCGCTGTAAGTGACACACCCGAGTCTTGAATGAACAGTGCGTCTTCAGAGCCTGGGCTCTTAACTTCTTAATGCCTTACGTAACATAATACTCTTCAAAGAATGACGTTTTCGCCAAATCTTGAAGTTTTCATCCACCCCAAGCAGATGAGTACAAATAAAGAACACTTTGAACATGTGATAGTCTGATGGTGACATGCGGTGTGTTCTGTCCACACAGGAGGACCAAGTGGACCCTGTCCGATGTTAGCAGTTCCTTGGAACAGGGGTGGTGAATGCCAAGAGCGGGGAGGTGGTGGGAGCCGTAGTTTACTCTTGATCAGCAGAAACAGAACGAACATCACCCACAATGTGGTACCACAATGCCCCCCAGCAGCACTGTCACCTGTGAGACAGCAGAAGAAGATTCTGCCCCGGAGGCGGGTTTCCAGTCAGCAGATGGGGCGGGGGGGTGGGGGGGTCCGCTCACCGACTCCCAGAGTCTCTGGAAAATAATGCAGTGATCGCTGGAGTCCTTCCAGCTGTGAAATGTGATCGACCCGATGGAGAGTTGGCACTGGCTCCTCACCACTCTGAGCTGCCACCTGTCCCTTCTCTTGCGTGTGACCAGGAAGCATTTCTCGGAACGCTATTATTTTGTGACGTGCCAAGGGGAGCGCACAAGTACGAGGCAGTCGCCAGGTTGCCGAAGGTTAGGTGGCGAGAAGAGCAGGACTGCATCTAGAGCGTCAGCAAGGGACTCCAGAACCCCCGCTGAGGGTTTCCTGAACACGGTGCCTGGGGCCCTGCCAGCCAGGAAACCGGGGTGGAGGGTCTTCCAGGGAAAGTTCCTTACACTAGGAATTACTTGTCATTTATCTGAAGGTCAAGGAGTCCTATTTCCGTTCTGTTTGGGGGACTTTTGTTTTTCTACTCGGGCAGCCTTAGGTGGAGGAACAACCTGGGAGGAGGTACTGAGAAAAGGCACCAGCCTTAACGTCACATTAAACTGATGCAGATCTTACTCCTAGACCTGGGCCAAGCTCCCTGATGGCAATGCTTCCCTGCCTTAAGGGGTGGGAGGATGGATGGCATGAAGTGTCACAATGTCCATGCCATGCTTTGCTTGAGCCAGGACCAGACTCTACTAGGTGACACAAGAGTGGGTCCACTGCCAGGTGCCCCTCATTCATTCCATCCATTCCTGTCAAGGAGGGGTAGCATTGGTACACAGGTTTAGGATCTCATCTTGGCTATAATCTTAGGATTTGCAAATTGGCCAAATAAATTTCACCCGTTTCCAGAGATAAATTTTGGTCCTAGTCTAGAAGAAAGATCCAAGAATTGTGGAGGAGAAAATTACTCTTATCCCACAGCCAAGCTCAGTCTATGTCCACTTCAACTGAACTTCAACCCTACCCATACTAGATGGCCCTTGCTCAAGCTGGCCAAAAGCCATACTGACCAGCACAGATGCCAAAATTATTAGTAGTTATTTCTGTGACTTTCATTTTCGGGCCAACATTTAGAACAATAAGATTTTAAGGGTAGGAGGCAAGTGTGACTTTTCCATGTCCTGTTCCCTTAGTTTTCTGGAATTTAAATAGGCTTCATGCTCTAGAAATCTGGTCAGAGTTCATTGTTCTGTGTCCATCAAATGGCAAGATATAGCTAATCCAGGATTTGATATCAGCCCTATCATATTCCCCAAAGGAATCAATGTCTTATAGTTGGGAGAATCAATAGCCTCATGCTAGGTGAGGCAGGACCACTCTGGTTTCTCAGTAAAAATGGCATTTCTCCTTTGGAAAAGCCTGAAGCCTTTCATTCCACAAACATTTGTGGAGCACTTGCCAGGCATCGTGCTAGGCTCTGGGGATGCTGTAGAGGCAAATGAGAAGAACGTGGTCTCTGCTAATGAAAAAGAGAGTCAATAAACAAACCAAAAAAAGATAATTGTGGATTATGATAATTATGAAGGAAGTAAGCAGAGCTATGGTACAGAGTAAATGGATATGAGAAATGTATGAGAAGACTGTCCTAAAAAGGGGACTCAGAGATTATGGAAGAGAGTCAAGTATTTTCTTTTGTCCAAGTTGTAAACCAACTGAAAAATAAGATGGAAAAAAGCAACAAATGAAGAATGAAAATAGCATTAAAAAATTTATTTTAAGTAAACTCTACACCTAAGGTGGGCTTGAACTGATGACCCTAAGATCCAGAGTCACATGCTCCACGGACTGAGCCAGCCAGGCACCTGGGAAATAGCATCGTTACAACTGAGAAAGTCTGATAAAGGTTCAAAGTTGAAGCCTGCTGTGAGGGTCAAAGTGGAATAGGTAACCATGACAGATTATGGCTTTTCCAAATGGCTGTTACAGGATCCCCACCCCACTTGCTCTTCTTACAATGTGACATTGAGAAATGAGTTCCCAAGTTCCCCCCCTTTGGATTTGGTATTCGTGTGACTCTGGCAGAAATGATGTCATGTGACTTCAGAGACTAGATCATTTAAGACAGTAGGGCATCTTACTGGTTCTCTTGAATGGTCCCTCTCAAAACCCAGCCACCCATGCTGTGAGGGAGCCCAAGCAGCTGGAGGACAGGCCCCCCATGGATAGGAACCTGGCTTCTGGTTCCAAGCTAAGATAGCCAGCACTAATTTGCCAATGGAAGTGTCTTCTCCTGCCCTGCCAGTTGGAGTCAAGCCCCCCAGCTAATGCTACATGGAGCTGGGATGAGCTGTCCCCTGTGAGCCATGCCCAAACTGCAGATTTAAGAAGTTAATGATTTTTGTTATTTTTAAGCCATTAAGTTTGGGGGAGCCGTAACAGCTTACACACTAACTCCCCTAGTCTAGACTTTGGAACAGTCTACCAGAGGGAAATTTTGGGTTTATAAAACAAATCCGTGCTCAAGTCCATGTCAAAAGGAGAGAAGGAAAAAAATGGAAATAACCTGCATTTAGAATGATTGATAGATCAACTCTACCTAGTAGACAAAAATGGTTCCGTGGCTGTTGTCCCTAAGGCAAGCAACACATTCTAGATTTTCCTGGAACTTTTCCACTTGTGGCAGTGAAAATCCCAAGTGTTGGGCACTCCTTCTGTCCTGGGGAAACCACAATGGGTAGTACCCTTGCTGCCCCCAAGCAGAGAACTCATTCCACTTCCATGAGAAGGAAGTAGGTTTGGAAAGAGGCCAGGGTGTTTAGGGGAAATTCCTCTCCATGGAGAGCACAATTAGAAAAGACTGTTCCCCTAATTGTGACGTTTGAACTGGAAGCGAAAAGAGCTAACGATGAAGCAAACAAACAAACAGAAGAAAAACATCCCAGGAAGAGGCAACACCATATACAAAGACCCTGAAGAAGGAAACAAAACTGGTGTGATTGGAGTTCCTGAGTTGGGGGAGACAGAATGTGACACTGCTGGAGAAGTATCCGGAAGCCAAATCAGGAAGGGCTTTTCGAACCATGGGAGAGAGCGCAAATTTCCTTCTAAGAAAAATAGAACAAGGGGCACCTGGATGGCTCAGTGGTTGAGCATCTGCCTTCGGCTCGGGTCATGATCCTGGAGTCCTGGGATCGAGCCCCGCATCGGGCTCTCTGCTCAGCAGGAAGCCTGCTTCTCCCCCTCCCGCTCCCCCTGCTTGTGTTCCCTCTCTCACTGTCTCTCTCTCTGTCAAATAATAAATAAAATCTTAAAAAAAAAAAAAGAAAAATAGGACAAAACTGAAGGGTTTTAAAGAGAGGAGTGAGAAGATCTGAATTACATTTCTCAAAAGCTTGCCCTGGCTGCAGTGTGGAGAACCCTTTGTTGGGATCAGAGGGGAAGCGGCAAATCCAGGGAGAAGGCAAGACGTGATGGCAGCTTGGGTTAGGATAGTAGAACCAACAGGACTTGCTGATGGATTGGAACAGATGAGCAGAGAAGAGTGAAATCCACAGCTATCTACCGGGGTTTTGGCTTGAGCTGCCAGATGACTGGTGAACCAGTCATGTGGTTTATGGAGACGAGGAAAGTGAAGAAGAACTATTGCCTGCCGTCCCGGATGTGCTCAGTTTGCGATGCATTTCAGACATCCAAGTGGGGACATCAAGTGGGCAGTGAGAGGTGGCACAGGAGGTCAGAAGTCAAGGTGCCTGGGTTTGAATCCAGACTCTTCCACAAACCGTATGACCTTGCACAAGTTATCTAACCTCTCTTTGTCTCAGTTTTTGTCTGTCAAACGGACATAATAAAGTAACTACTGGAGAAGCAGAATTTTGTGACAAATGATAATATACACAGTAAGCACTCAATGAATGTTAACTATTAATGTATTTGAGTCTGTGGCGCCTGGCTGGCTCAGTTGGTAGAGCGTGCGATTCTTGGTCTCCAAGTTGTAAGTTCAAGCCCCACACTGGGTGTAGAGATTCCTTAAAAATAAAATCTTGGGGGACCTGGCTGGCGCAGTTGGTAGAATATGCGACTTGTGTCTCAGGGTCATGAGTTCAAGCCCCACATTGGGTGTGGAGCCTACTTAAAATACAATAAAATGAAAAAAATCTTTAATATATAAATATATTTAAAGATTCATATTAATAAATAATATAAAGATAAATGTATCAATATTTAAAATACATGTAAATGTAAAACTTTATATTTAATATAAATATATATTTGAGTCTGGAGCTCATGGGTGAGGTCAGTAAATAGACTCTAAATTTTGGAGCCAGCCTATATGGATGGTGTTTGTGACTAATATTCTGGGTTAGCCTACGTTCCCAACCCTCTTCTCTATTGCCTTTCTCTACTGTCAAGACTGAACCCAAGTTGCGAGATTCCTCAGGCTCCCTTGCTGTTACAAGTGGCATGTGACAAAGCTTTGGCAATGACCGTGAGCAGGAATCTAATGAAGGGATAATGGCAGATGGTGCTTTGCCCCTTCCTCCTCACCTGGAACGTGGATGTGCTGGCTGGAATCCCAGCAGCCAGTTCATGACCGCGAGGTAACCAGCGGGCATGAAAGGCCGGCGGGTTCACAGCGATGCCACTGCCACCTGTCGGAGCTGCCAGATGGTCACTCGTCCCAGGACGGCTCGATGGGTGCGAGAACAACCCTCTGTGTATACTGAGAGGCCACAGAGTTGGGTTTATGGGCCAGAAACGCTCATTAATGCCACGAGCCTGAAAGTTTCTCTTGGTCATTATTCCCAGCCGGCGGAGAGAAGCGAGGCCGGGAGCTCAGAGTTTGCGGGGAGGAGGGGAGGCGGGGGAAGCAGGCGTGGCCGCGCGGGGGCAGAAAACCCGGGCGCGCGGAGCCCCGAGGGTTTCCCAGCGGGGGCGTCCGAGGCTCGGCTCCTCCCGGCGCCGCTGTCCCCTCGCGGTCCCCACCCTGGCCCGCGTCTCCGGCCGCGCAGACCAGCCGAGGCCCCGCCATGCCCGCCGACCTCAGCGGCACCTGGAACCTGCTCAGCAGCGACAACTTCGAGGGCTACATGGTGGCCCTAGGTAGGGCGGGGGGGGGGGCGTCTTGGGGTCGGCGCGGAGGCCGCCGGGCCTGGCCGGGGCGTCCATCTCCGGGGGCGGCCGGCGCCCCGTCCCCTCTTCCGCTGGTCTCCCCTCCCCGTCTCCCTGTCCTCCATCCCTCCCGTCCATCCTCCGTCCCCCCCACCCCGTTTCCCAGCCTCCCCGGCCTGTGTCCCTACCTCCGACCATGCAGTGTCACCCCAACCCCCTGTCCCTACATGTCCCCGTCTCCCCGTCCCCCGCCCCGTCCATCCTCCATCCCCCTCCCCGTCCCCCTCCTCCCTGCTCCCCCGTCGCCGTCGCCGTCGCCGGTCTGTCCGCCTCTGCCCCCGTCGGTCTCTGCCCTCCCCGAGGCCAAGTCTCCCGCCCCACCGCGGACGCCTGAGGCGCCGGCCACCTCGCAGGAGGACTCGGGGGTCCGAGGGCGTCCTACCGGCGAGAGGGCGTGCGGGTCCCTCTGCGGCGGGGCTCTGGGTGACTCTGCTACGGAGGTCGCCGGCCCTCCGAGCCCCGAGTCCCGAGCACCGGGCGGCACTCAGCTGCACGAGGTCCCCGCGCCCCCCACCAGGCGACTCTGGTGCCCGCTAGAGTTCGGAACCGCTTTGGAAATCTTTAGTTTTCTGACTTCCCCTCTCCCCTGGCGGGCGCGAGGGGGACAAGAAACCCAGGCCCCTTGGTGGTCATCCATGCTCAGGCCAAGGGTGCCGAGCCAGCCCTGGACGGTGGTGGACGCCTGGTGGGGTCGCTTCTACGCCCGCCCGGCCGGCCCTGCTCCCCCCAGCGCTTAGCAGGGAGCCTGGTCTGCGTGGCCGGAAGGGGACTCTGTGGTCGCCTGGGGTGTGTCAGGGGTGGCGGGGTCTGACCCATGACCTTGCTTCCCAGGCGGCTTCAAGAAGGCCTGGTAGAACGCCTCTCTTCCTTACGGATTCCCAGTTTGTACTGCTCTCACTGTCATTGTTCAGATGTGGGCATCAGAGCACCTCTGTGCCCAGCACCTTCCCCTGAGTGACACCAGTCAGTGGCCAGAGCTGCTGGGAGCCTGGGGACCCGGCAGCTGTCCTGGTTTCTCCTTATCTGACACTGGGTCTGTTTCTCTATCTATAAGTTGAGAGGGAGGGAGGGGTCCAATTTGTTTCTTAAAAAAAAAAAAAAAAAAAGTGGTAAAATATACATAACATAAAAATGGCCATTTTAACCCTTTTTAAATGTACAGTTCTGTGGTCCCGGTGTGGTGTTTGTTTGTTTGTTTTAAATTTTATTTTATTTTATGTATTTGACAGAGATCACAAGTAGGCAGAGAGGCAGGCAGAGAGAGAGGAGGAAGCAGGCTCCCTGCTGGAATCATGACCTGAGCCGAAGGCAGAGGCTTTAACCCACTGAGCCACCCAGGCGCCTCGTCCCCGCGTGTTTTTAAGAGCTGGGTGCTTTTGGTAGCCTTCTGTTCCCTTCTCACACTAAGTAGGGAAGTGGGGGGCTTCTCAAGCTAACTCTGATTCAGGCCACCTTAAAACCCTGCAGCGAAGGAAAGAAATATTTTGCTCATCCCATCCTAGGTTCATGGCTGGGGTCCTGTGAATTAGATCAGCGAAAGACGGATCAGCCGCCGGAAGTCAGCCGCACCTGCGCGGTGAGGGCACCCGGGAGCCCCTCCGTGTTGTGTGGTTGGAACTTGAACGTGGCTGGAGAGCACCTTAGCAAGGAGCAACTGTAGAGAAGTGACGAGGCAGAGACTTTGAGTTTGCAGGGCGGCAACTTGCGGGGAACGTAACTAACAACACAAAGGGAGACCAACAGAAATTAGGGGCTGGTTGGGAAGGTTTACCCTGGAGTTCTTCTGGGGCCATCTCCCAGCTGCTAAGAGTCTAGCGTCATCTTCCTACCTTCGGTCTGTCCCGGAACAGAGGGGAGAGGGGACAACTTCACAAACTTATGTCCTGCTTTTAGGCAAATGGGGGAAGGCAGAGAGCTTCCTTCCGTCGGCTTCTTCCCGGTTGCCTTCTCCCCAGTATACCAGAGTGGCAATATTTTGGGGCGTCTTATCCTGCTCTCCCTTCAACCTGAATCTCATTTCCTTTCTGTTTCCAATTCCTAAGTAGGAATGAATGATTATGTTTCCCAAAGGTGGTAGGTCCTCATATTTTACTTACCTGTCCACCTCCCAATTAGTGGTGACATGTCACCATAAGTGCTTTCTTCCCCGATTTATCCGGCTGTGATCTGGCTACTTGTGTGGGGGACAGAGGCTAAATGTCAGGTGATGGCTTTGAATGTTGCCTTGCTATGTACTGTGTTTGTAACAATCTCCCTGGCTTTTAGGGCAAAAGGGAATGGAGTCAGAGTCACCATTCCAAGTATAGGAAGACATCCTGTGCTAAATCCATCTAGTATTACAAAGCAGCCTCCCGCACATCAGAATAAGTGTTTTTCACACAGTGTTAGTACCATCCTTCACCTGTCCCCACACTTTCTTGCTTTTCTGTATGCTCTCCTATGATTTCCTTGTTTGATACTTTTTTTTTTTTTCCGTGAAGTCAGTAGAGGCTTAACAATGACCTGCCATTATATTCGATCCTAGAAGCTAACAGACTATTTATTTGTTTACTGGACATATTTATTTATCATGCACCTCCCTTCCCAGAGGACTAACCCGTGTAGTACTGAGTCAGCATCCTGCCTCACAACCCCTATTCTTACTTTCAGTTCAGGTTCCAGAAAGATACTGGATCTTGACAACACACGTAAGTCTTACTTGCAATCTGTTTTCCAAAAGAATTGTAAGGGCGCTAAGGGTTTCTGGAATAGAGAGGCTGTTTAGGGTAACAGAGCGCCACACCGGAAGCCCAGTGAGCTTCACCGTTGACTGTGGGTCATCGAACCAAAGTTACATAACTTGTCAGTTCCTTTAGCTTCCCCTTTTGTTAACCAAGGTCATTGGGCCAGATCTGATATTCTAAGTATCTCAATTACAAGAGATTTCTTGCATTTTATATGATAGCTGAAATCAGACTTAAAACCTCTTGCCAGTTCCTCACAAGCTGGGAAGAAAGTGATTGGAAAAACATAAGGAACACAGACTCCAGGGTCTACCCGGTCTCCCTGAGGCAGATCAGGGGCTCAGGACCAGCGGAGGGTAGGGTTTTGTTACTCAGAACTAGCAGGAACTTCTTTTTTTTTTTTTTTTTTTAAGATTTTATTTTATTTATTTGGCAGAGAGAGATCACAAGTAGGCAGAGAGGCAGGCGGGGTTGTGGGGGGAGCAGGCTCCCCACTGAGCAGAGAGCCCGATGCGGGTCTCGATCCCAGGGGCTCGATCCCAGGACCCCGAGATCATGACCTGAGCCAAAGGCAGAGGCTTAACCCACTGAGCCACCCCAGTGCCCCTAGCAGGCACCTCTTAGCTTGTAGACTCTGAGCTTCACCCCAGACCCCAGATCTATCCCATCACAATCAGGCATCAAACCAGATTCTCGGGTGATTCAGACGCCAATTAAAATTCAAGAAGTGTTGCTCTCTGATGTGTCAGGTGGTCCTTGGGACAACTGCAGAATGGAACTCCAGTTGACTCTGAACACACAGGTTTGAACTAGGCGGGTCTGCTTATATGAGGATTTTTTAAAAATAAAATTCAGGGGGCGCCTGGGTGGCTCAGTGGGTTAAAGCCTCTGCCTTCGTCTCAGGTCACGATCCCAGGGTCCTGGGATCGAGCCCTGCATCAGGCTCTCTTCTCAGCGGGAAGCCTGCTGCCCTTCCTCTCCCTTTCTTTGCCTGCCTCTCTGCCTACTTGTGATCTCTGTCAAATAAGTAAATGAAATCTTAAAAAAAAAAAAAAGGCAAAAAAAATATAAATTCAGTATAGAATTCATGTATTTTCGCTTCCTTACGATTTTCTTAATGACATTTTTTCTCTAGATTACTTTATTGTAAGAATACAGCATCTAATACACATAACATACCAAATGTGTGTTAACCGTGCTATTGGGAAGGCTTCCCGTCACTAGGAGGCTATTAGTAGTGAAGTGTTGAGGGAGTCAAAAGTTATACAAGGATTTTCAGCTGAGCACAGATGCCTGGCATGGTGGGGGGGGGGGGACACCCCTAACCCTCGTGATGTTTGAGAGTCAACGGTACCATAAAACCTATTGTCCTATTGATGTATCTTCTTTTTTTAAATAAATTTTTAAAAGATTTTATTTATTTATGGGGCACCTGAGTGGCTCAGTGGGTTGAAGCCTCTGCCTTCGGCTCAGGTCGTGATCCCAGGGCCCTGGGATCGAGCCCCCCATCCGGCTCTCTGCTCAGCAGGGAGCCTGCTTCCCCCCTCTCTCTTTCTGCCTGCCTCTCTACCTACTCGTGATCTCTCTCTGTCAGGTAAATAAATTAAATCTTAAAAAAAAATTTTATTTATTTATTTATTTGACAGAGAGAGAGAGAGATCACAAGTAGGCAGAGAGAGGAGGAAGCAGGCTCCCCACTGAACAGAGAGCCCGATGCGGGGCTCGATCCCAGGACCCTGGGATCACGACCTGAGCCGAAGGCAGAGGCTTTAACCCACTGAGCCACCCAGGCGCCCCCCCCATTGATGTATATTCTAATGCCAACTTATGCAGAAGTATTTAGACCTTTCCTGAGGACTTTTGCCTCTACTAATGGCAAACTAATTTATTTATACTAACTCTCCCAAAGAAAATAGCTAAATTAAGCTAGACCAAAAAATATATATATATTTTTTAACAGACTGTAGTTTAACTGTGAATCATTCTTGGTGGTCCAGAAAAATCTCAAGATCTGAACTTGAATTCAGGTGCTTCCAGACAGCTAGTAGTGGTTTTTTTTTTTTTTTCTTTATTGATTTGTTAGAGAGAGAAAGAGAAAGAGAGCGCTCACAGTCAGGGGGAGAGGCAGGCAGAGGGAGAAGCAGGGAGCTGAGCAGGGAGCCCTATGTGGGACTCGCTCCCAGGACCCTGGGACCTTGACTAGAGCTGAAAGCCGAGGCTTAACTGATTGAGCCACCTAGGTGCCCCGGAGACAGCTAGTAGCCTTAAAAACAATTAAAATAGAACAAAATAAAACAAACCAAAGGAAAAAAAAAACCCCTCTCTTTGGAGGAAGAGAGCAAGGTCTTGTACTGTTTCTATGTGTCTATGAACTTCTTAAAGAATGTGAGAGAGTACCAAAATGGTAAAGAATTATCATGCCAAGGTCTAGGAGAGAATAAGGATCCGGAGAGGGGAGCCCAGCATTTAGGATGGCTCCTCCCTTCAGGGTGCTTGTCCAACTAAGCTGCGGTCGGGGGAGCTGCATAGGATTGGGGCAGGCTGCGAAAGTAGGAGTCCTGAGTCAGCCAGGGGTAGAGACCCTGTAAACCCACACTCTGGTCTGGGATTCCGAAAAGCTGCACCTGAGAAGCAAGAGAGGGAGACCCGGAAGTAAAGAGCTTTTGAACAGAGAGTGGTTTCACCGTGAATCATCTTGATGGTCCAGAAGAATCTCTAGACCCGAACTTGAATTCGGGGGCTGCCAGATAGCCAGTGGCCTTGAAAGCAATTTAAAAACCCTCTTTGGAGGAAGAGAACATTACGCCAGCTCTACATGCACACTCTACAGAAACAAGACCCAGGAAATAATCACAGTCAAGCAAGTACCTAAGGAGATGAAAACACATGACAAGAAAATTCTGGAAGGTGTTGGCTCCGTCGCGGTGATCGTGGCTCTGTCTGTCTGTTGCCGTGACTGTGGGTGTTTGCTGAAGTCCAAACACATTGAATTGCACATATTAAATACGTACTGCTTTTTGTACATCAATTATATCTCAAAAAAGCTGTTAAAAAAATTAAAGGACCCTAAGAGCAAGAATCCGTAGAAACAACCAACAACAGAAACAGGGTCTCCAGACACTGGGATTATCGGAAATAGAACAAGAAGCAGTTACGCTGAGCTTAATTATGGCAAAGAATCAGAATCTATACAAAGTAACACAGCAGAGTTGAGAAAGAAACAAATAGAAATTCTAGAATTGAAACATAAAAAGCAAACCCAGAAACTCAGCAAACACTGTTCCTCAGATTCTCCTCTGTGTCCCCGTGTTTTCCGAGATAAGGATGCCCCTAACCTCTGTTGTAGAGAAGGCAACCCTTGTATGAGGGTCTTAGGACTTGCCCGAGGGGAGGGTCAGAAAGCTGTTCTCGCACATACCACTCCTCAGATTCCTTCAGCTCCAACTACTCCATATGCCAAGCTCCCATATTTTGGGGGGAGCTTGCCCTAAGCCCCATCAAGAACAGAGTTTCTGCCCAGGAGGATGAAAAAGTTCTGGAATTAGATAATGGTGGCGACTGGACAACATCGTGAATCTACTTACCACCCTTGAACTGTATGCCTTAAAAACGGATAAAATAGTAAATTTTATGTTACGTATATTTTATCACGATAAAAAATTATCAAGGAACATTCTACTGCAAGGAGACTTTAGTAGAAATCCTATAATAACCCTATATTAAGTTAAAAAAATCAAAACTTTTAAATGCAGTTGTTTGAATGGATTAATAAGTACATTTTGTGAATTAGCCTTCTCTCCTGTCCTCACCATTTCTTACTGATGTGGGAAAGAAAGGCAAAAGAAAAATTCAGTTTCCTTTCTTCCTATAGCCCATTGTCAAGTCCTTGAAACAGGCGGAGTGACCTTCCCCTGGAAGCTCAGCTACCTCAATGCTGACACTCGCTAAGGGTGAGAGGCAATCTTAGCCCGACCCCCAGGATCCTGTACGTCTACTTTAACACATGAAATTCCTTCGGAAACTTCCTTTCTCTCTGCCCCCCAAGATCCATATTGGCGATCATCCTCCAAGTATATGACCCACCGGTATACATCTGAAGGGTCTCAGGATTGAGTTTTTACTAGACCGTAGTAAATGGCCTTTTCCCAACAATAACTATCCCCCTCAGGATCCTGGAAACCTTGTTTCTGAAATACCTGGTAGACTTACTCTATCCCTAAACCCCTCCCAACTTGAAAGTATATAACAGGTCACTCCTCATGACCCCAGTGCAGTGCTTTATGCCCACAAGCCTAGTCCCTGTCCTTTAATAAAACTATCATTTGGCGCCAAAGACATCTCAAGAATTCTTTCTTGGCCGTTGGCTTTGAACCCTAACATCTTTCCTACATCATTGTGACTTTACACGGTGAACTAAAACATGTTTTTTTTTTTTTTTTAAGATCTTATTTATTTATTTGACAGAGAGAGACAGAGAGAGAGGGAAAGCAAGCAGGGGGGTTGGGAGAGGGAGAAGCAGGCTTCCCGCTGAGCGGGGACCCCAATGTGGGGCTTGATCCCAGGACCCTGGGAACATGACCCGGGCCAAAGGCAGACGCCCAACGACTGAGCCACCCAGGCACCCCCCTAAAACATATCTTTTAAACACAGGTGAGTAAAGATAGCTCCTATAATAAAAACCAGAGAATCTTTATCCTTTTCATTAGATGGAAGGACTCCGTCCCCTTGGGGAAAAACAGGGCTTGAGATCTCTGTTCTGGGTGTACATTTAACTTAACAGAGTGCTTAGTAAATTATACAATGTCTATGTATAGACTCTCTAAAATATAAGCTCATAGCACATGGAAGGAATTTATGACACAGACCTGGAATAATCAGGGTGCTTCTAAGTTTAAGAGGATCGTTTTCTGGGGGCCTGGGTGGCTCAGTGGGTTAAGTATCAGCTTTGGGATTGAGCCCCATGTGGGGCTCCCTGCGCAGCAGGGGGTGTGCTCCTCCCTCCCTTTCTGCCCCTCCCCCCTACTTGTGCACTCTCTCTCTCTCTCTCTCACTCCAATAAATAAATAAAACCTTTAAAAAAGATGATTGTTTTCAATTTTCCTTTGATTGGAACCCATTCTTTTCTTAGAGGGAGACTTTGATGATGCTGTTTTCACCTTCCTTCCTGGTTATAAATTCCTTATGTACAGAGGCTGCACATTTATACCTTTGTTCCCTCTACCCTCACTCACCCCCAGTAAAAGGTATTTAAGTATTTCATTTGCCTGAAAACAGGGAAGGTTGTGCCACAGCCATTAAGCAAGTGTCTCTCCTCAGAGCTACTGTTCAGCAAGCACCAGCAATGTCCTCCAGCTTTAATCCATTAAGGAATATCATTTAGGCACTTCCTATGTATTAGGGGCTGTGGGGAGGAGGGTGTACAAGGAACTAAAACCAGTGCGTGCTGTCTGAGATTTCCTATTCCAGCGCGGAGAGAGGGCGCCTTCCCTGCCGTACGGCTTTGCACACACTACATGTGTGTTTAACAAATGCAACTTGACAGAGAAAAAGCAAATGATAAGAGACATCATCCGAGTGTGGGATGTGATTCCCATGAGTGTGGGGGACAAAACGCTATTCTTTGGATAAAGGAGACGATGGAAACCTTCAAGTCTAGGTGTTCGTCATCAACTTAAACTACCAGCATTCACTTTCGAAGAAAGGACAGTAGGACAACCGATACAGGTTTCACGAGCACGGACAGCAGGGCTCCTAAGTTAAAAAGGCAATTATGGGATTTGTGAGGGCAAATGATCTAAATCAGGAGGGCGTGTGCAGATTCTTTAAGTGTTGTTTTTTTCTAATTAAAATATTGGCTTAAACAATAAGTGAACCAGGCAGTTTTAGAATTATTCAGGATTAGGGTTAACTTTGCTTCTTTTTCTTTTACCCAAGGATAGTTTTTCAGACCAGAACCTGGGAGATCAGTGTAATTGAAAACAACCTTCTGAAAGCCTAGCAACTCTGTTGAAGCCTCAGATCCAGTCTAAGTACTAAATCCTTAAGTCATATTTTTAATACCAGAATGGCTGTTGATGTAATGCTATAAAAGTTAAATTTTGTCCTATGAATTAAGCTAACAATCCTGGATGTTGCTGATCTACTTGAATATACAATGTGTTGTCAATGTTGTTGGTTTTTTTTTTTCATGTATCTATAAGGAAACCACATTCCATAAGAAAATCACACACAACCCTAGTTAGATCTTTAAACGGAATGGTGTAGGAAAAGTAGTAAGCGGTGGCCTTCGTGGCTTGCCTGGATAAAAGCCTTATGAGCACAAAAGCCGCTTGGACCACTGAGGTCGTAGTAAACATGGATGGCCAGAAATTGACCAGACCTTAAGCTGATTTAAATTTTGATCTTTAACGGCACCTGGGTGGCTC
The DNA here is from genome assembly GCF_963455335.1 of Martes martes. Classification (NCBI taxonomy): domain Eukaryota; kingdom Metazoa; phylum Chordata; class Mammalia; order Carnivora; family Mustelidae; genus Martes; species Martes martes. The sequence goes on along the minus strand of NC_137891.1, from coordinate 184,466,847 downwards.
AGTTGGTTGAGCATCTGACTTCAGCTTGGGTCATAGTCCCGGGGTCCTGGAATAAAGCCCCTTTATGGGGCTCCATGCTCATTGGGAAATCTGCTTCTTCTTCTCCCTCTGCCTCTACCCCTGCTTGTACTCTCTCTCTCAAATAGATAAATAAAATCTTCAAAAAAATTTTTTTTGATCTTTAAAACAGCCAGCCCCAAGTAACCATTACAACATGGTAGTACAGATGATAAATTTCCTGACAATGAATCACTTCACAGATTTTCTTTTAAGTACTCTCTATATCCAATGTGGGGCTCACAGATTTTAAAAACAAAACTGATGTAAAGTCATAATCTAAAGTTTGTTTTTTGTTTGTTGGGTTGGTTGGTTGTGCTTGACTTACAGAATAGGGTTTAAGGAAATTCAGCAATAACTACTTTAAATTTGGCTCGGTCTATTTAGTAGTGGGAGAAATATTTTCAGGCTTTAGCCTCAATGCTTAAACTTGGCTAGAAATGAGTGAAGACTAGATCATTTGCAGCTTAAGCTAAAACCACGGATTCTAGGTATATAAAAAAAGTTTTCTCAAAATAAGGACATTTATATTATTTTTGAGCTTAGAAATGGATGAGCTAATGAGATGCTGAAGGAACTATGCTCTGTGCTTGGCCAAGTTTTCTGGACCGGAAAGGCTTCTTGTGCAAGCCCTGGGTGGCGGTTCGTGTCGGATGAAAAACGAATCTTTTAGGCAAACAAATGAAAATGGGGATCAGCACCTGGCTGGTTCAGTCAGTGAAGTGAGACTCTTGATCTCGGGGTTGTAAATTCGAGCTCCATGTTGGATGTAGAGATTACTTTAAAAAATTAAAAAAAAAATTAAAATCTTAAAAAAATAAAAAATGAAAAAACGAAACGGGTCAACTCTGGGACCAAACTACGTTCGATGAGGCATGTAAGTCTCTGAAATGAAGATTCTTGGAGCTTTATTTTACATAATAGGATAATCCCTGAATAGGACCAGGCATGCCCCGTGGCTTATAGAAATGAGCCAGCGTTCAGTAGTGGCTGACTGCCAATGAGACTGTGTCACCTGCTCCTAACAGCCAGTGGCACCCATCTACATTCCCTTGAGTTAGAGCCGAGTGGTCCTTACGGTACCCCACATTTCATCTCAAGATCCTTTCCCCCCCCCCATCTCCCTCATTCTGCTCCAGCCACCCCAGACTCCTGGTGGTTCCTGAAACCATGTGGCACAGCCCTCCTTGGTGTCCCTGGGCTCCCTATGACCTCTGCCTTGCACTGTCCCCAGAAATCTGCATGGTTTGCTTCTTCACCTCATTTGGCTCCTGCTTGAAGTGTCACCTGCCCTCTAGCTAAGAGAGCGGCAGGGGCCTGGCTGGCTCAGTCAACAGAGCATGTGACTCTTGATCATGGGGTTTTGAGTGTGAGCCCCAAGTTGGGCGTAGAGCCTACGTAATTAAAAAATGAAGTGAAATAAAACAGCAACAGTGAGCGCTAGCTACGTAATGTGCTCGAAGCTACTAAAAGGGAAGTGGGGTTCAAATCCGCTGTCTATGTCAAAACCTGGATCTTCTCAGCATCCCATGTTTCCATGTGCGACTGTTTTAAGTTTTACTAAAGATTTCTAAATGTATAGTACTATATGCATATTTACAGGGGCTTTTGGCCTTTTTACTTGTTGTTTAGAAACTGTTCAAACGCTGTCTTTTAAAAATAACTTTTTGGGGCGCCTGGGTGGCTCAGTGGGTTAAGCCTCTGCCTTCGGCTCGGGTCATGATCTCGGGGTCCTGTCTGCTCGGCAGGGAGCCTGCTTCCCGCTCTCTCTCTGCCTGCCTCTCTGCCTACTTGTGATCTCTGTCAAATAAATAAATAAAATCTTTTAAAAAATAATAATAATTTTTTTAAAGATTTATTTATTTATTTGACACAGAGAGAGAGAGAGAGAGAGAGGGACAGCGAGAGAGGGAACACAAGCAGGGGGAGTGGGAGAGGGAGAAGCAGGCTTCCTGCTGAGCAGAGAACCCGATGCGGGGCTCAATCCCAGGACCCTGGGACCATGAGCCGAAGGCAGAGGCTTTAACCCACTGAGCCACCCAGGCGCCCCTGTTCAAGCTTTTTAAATCAAGCCTTTGGATAGAGTTCTGCCAGGACAACTCCCTACAGATCCAATTTCGGCACCAACCAGCACTGAAATCATCAAAGAAACACTAGCCATGAAATGCAATGATTCTGAGGACACCTGCCGAATTCTTCAGTTTTGCATCTTGAGTGAACGTTGAGACTTCTTTTTTAAAAATTGTTTTTTCGGGCGCCGGGGTGGCCCAGTCAGTGAAGCAGCTGCCTTCGGCTCAGGTCATGACCCTGGGGTCCTGGGATCAAGCCCCACATCGGGCTCTCTGCTCAGTGGGGAGCCTGCTTCTCCCTCTCCCACTCCCCCTGCTTATGTTCCCTATCCCGCTGTCTCTCTCTCTGTATCAAATAAATAAATAAAATCTTTTAAAAATAATAAATTAATTAATTAATAAAAATTGTCCTTTAAGGTATTGACTTTGCTACCCGCAAGATAGCCAAGTTGCTGAAGCCACAGAAAGTGATTGAGCAAAACGGGGATTCCTTTAGCATCCACACATACAGCAGCCTGAGGAACTACCTTGTTACATTCAAAGTCGGAGAAGAATTTGACGAGGATAATAAAGGCCTGGATAACAGGAAATGCAAGGTAAAAAAAAAAAATTTTTTTTCTAATGATAATATAAGGCTCTTGATTTTGCAAGATTAACTTCGCCTTCTTAGTACCCGCTGAGGACCCACCACAGCAAATCAGCCTCTTGTCCCCTCTCTCACGCAGAGCTTGGTCACCTGGGACAATGACAGACTCACTTGTGTCCAGAAGGGGGAGAAAAAGAACAGAGGCTGGACCCACTGGATTGAAGGGGACAAACTCCACCTGGTACTTGCCACGCCGTGTTCGTACATCCGATGAGAGGATGCAATGAAACCATGACTGTGTCCCACCATTCCAGCCACTGTTTTCAATCTGCCGCATCATCTTCTGGTCTCTGGCAGAGTATTCTGCTTTTTCATTTATGACAAAACATATTCTGGGTTTCAAAATAATTTTCCTGTTGAATTCACGGTGTGTTCATTGAAAAAATATAAAGGGGCGCCTGGGTGGCTCAGTTGGTTAAGCGTCTGCCTTTGGCTCAGGTCGTGATCCCAGGGTGCTGGGATCGAGTTCCGCATCGGGCTCCCTGCTCTCTCTCGCTATCTCTCTCTCTCTCTCTCTCAAATAAGTAAATAAAATCTTTAAAAAAAAAAAGAAAAAGAAGAAAATTTATATACGTGTATATTACACTTACCTAAATATATTATGTATATAAAATAAGGTAGTAAACTGGCTTCATACTATTCTATCAGGTTGGTGAACTATCATTTTTATTTAAAGATTTTATTTATTTATTTGTCACAGAGAGAGATCACAAGTAGGCAGAGAGGCAGGCAGAGAGAGAGGAGGAAACTGGCTCCCTGCTGAGCAGAGAGCCCGATGTGGGGCTCGATCCCAGGACCCTGAGATCATGACCTGGGCCGAAGGCAGAGGCTTAACCCACTGAGCCACCCAGGCGTCCCTGAGTGTCCGATTCTTGATCTCAGCTCGGGTTTTGATCTCAAGGTTGTGAGTTTAAGCCCCTCATTGGGCTCCGTGCTGGGTGTGGAGCCTGCTTAAAAAGAGAGAGAGAGAGAGAGAAAGAGAGAGAGAGAGAGAAGGTATAAAATTGTACATTGAGGCTTAATTATAGCTTTTTATTTATTTTATTTATTTATTTGACAGAGAGAGAGAGACAGCGAGAGAGGGAACACAAGCGGGGGAGTGGGAGAGGGAGAAGCAGACTTCCCACTGGGCAGGGAACCCGGTGCGGGGCTCCATCCCAGGACCCTGGGATCATGACCTGAGCTGAAGGCAGACGTTTAATGACTGAGCCCCCCAGGTGCCCCGATTTTGGCTTTTTAAATGAGAGTTTCTTCCTGCCATATGTATTAGAATGGCTTACATTTTTCGAGTGATGATTTTGGGCTCAATTACTGTGCTAAATCTTTGCGTGCATTATTTGACTTGGTCTTCAAGACAGTCCTATGGAAGGGACACAATTTTTCCCATTTACAAATGAGACTGAGATTTAGAAATTCCCCACGGCTGCCAAGTAGAGATGCAAATCCAGGTCTGTTAAAATTTGTGCTTTCAACTCTACACCTTTTGGCCTCAATGTATGTGAAATCCAAGCCAGAACAGTGAAAACAAAGTTAGAGCCCTTATCTTAAAATCCTGGACTGATAAATCGTACACTCTTCTGACGATAGAAACAAAATTAAGAATAAATAAACAATATGCAGTCCCAAAAATGTAATATGGAAATTCAAAGAAAACACCAAATACGTCTGAGGATATACAGATTTGTTGGCGGTAAGAAGTAATGTTCAAATGGCGTGCATCCTTTCATGGTATATCCGTGAACTCTGCCCAAGCCGAGAAGAGAGGGACCCTTCCTCTGAGGCTAGTCACAGGACAATCCCTCCATGCTGTGATATAACATAAAATAAATATTTGGTCTTTGTGCCTGGTTCCTAAAACCCTTGGAATCTCCAATGAGTGTCTCCTGTAGGCTGATGAGATGATTGGAGATTGGGGTCTCCCAGATGGCCAACGATTTAGTCAATGATGCCTACGTCATGAAACCTCCACCAACACCCCTAAACGAGAGGGTTATTGGAGAGCCTCGTAGTTGGTGAAAACATTGATGTGCTGGGAGGGTGGCGTTCCCGGAGGGGGCCTGGAAGGTCGGCACACACACCCCCCATACTGTGTCCTATGCATCCACTTGGCTGTTCTTGGGTTGGAGTCTTTATAATAAACCCGTAAATGTTAGTAAAGAGTGTTTCTCTGAACCGTTCTAGCAAATTATTGAACCTGAGGAGGGGGTCGTGCGAATCCCTCTCGTAGCTGCTAGGTCAGAAGCTCGGGTGGGCTTCTTGCGACTGATGTCTGAAGTAGGGGCAGTTTTGGGGACTGAGCCCTTCACCTGTGGGGTCTGCGCTAGTTCTGGGTCATTAGTGTCAGAATCGAATTGAATTGTTGGGACACCCAGTCGGAAAAGACACCGCGGATTTCGTGTCAGCAGTGTTGTGAATAATAATAATAATAATAACCCACTTTGTCCACACATCTTCTTTCTCCTCCTGTTCCCCCTTGTCCCTAGGAAATGTTCTGTGAAGGCCAAGTGTGCAAACAGACGTTCCAGAGAGCCTGAGCCGTATCTAGCCCCAGAGCCCACATGCGACTGCAACTTCATGTTGAAATCTATCCCCAGATGAACAGATGTTCGTCTGTCCTGGTCTGGCGACAGGAACCTGTGGTGGGAGAGCTGCCCTGCAGCCTGTACCAGAAGCGATGTACTCAGATTGTGGCAAAACGGCTCCATTTCAATAAACCTGTCCAACGGCCCCGACTTTTTTCCCTCCTAATTAGCGTATCCTATTATTTGAAAAAGTGCACCACGACACACCAATGAACAGGATGTAATTCCGTCTTCAAAGTCTAGTGGAGAAAAGGACAAAACAAGCATCAGAATCGCGGTGTTAAGTATGGGCAACTGTGAGAGCTCAGGAGGGGGAACTTGACTTCTGGGGACAGGCAAGGGGCGGCAGGGGTTGGGGGTAGCGGAGGGGGTCTCTAAGCTCCAGAACTGAAGCAGGAGTGGGCAGGAAGCATCGGGAAGCATTCTAGCTAAAAGGCTGGGGGTAAGTTGGAGGGTGGTGGAGGAACTGAGAGACTGCGTTTGCTGGAGCACGGGCCTATGTGGGCGGAGTGGTAAGAAAAATCAGAGGAGGCCGGAAGGCAGGCAGGGAGGCCGTCATGAAGAATCTGGAAAGTGGGGTGACAGAGCTAAGATTTGTCCCCAAAGTCATAGGGAGATGGTGCCTGGCTCTAAGAAGAAGATCTGCACATCCAGGTTGGCTCACAGAAGGGAACCCCAACTGCACGGGGGAGAAAGGGCGGTAGGTGGGGGATGCATCTTGGGAGCCAGTTTAGAAAGCCCTGCTGGAAATCCCCGTGTGAGCTGGTGACGGTCACGGGCAGCCGGAGCCCCAGTCTCAAATACAGGGAATGGACTCAGGGCTGCAGAGAAATAGCTAATCATTTAGGACGCAGAGTCCATAGTCCAAGGTGGGCCATGAGTCTATGAGCCGTAGGGATGATGGAAGGGGAGGAGTCAAGGGAGACCCCCTGTTTTGGGTTCCTCCAGCTGTTAAGAAGGGAGGTCAGAGCCCACCAGAAAGAAGGCAACACAAACAGAAGAATGAGCTCTGGATTTTGAGGGGCCTGTGCTCAGGGTAAGCCAGGCCAGTGGGAGACGATGTCAGGGACTTGATCCCAGGACCCCGAGATCATGACCTGGGCCAAAGGCAGGCGCTTAACTGACCGAGCCACCCAGGCCCCCTTACGATTTTATTTGTAAGTAACCTCTACACTCAAGGTGGGCTCGACCTTACAACTCCGACATCAAGAGCGGCATGCTCTACCGACTGAGCCAGCCAGGCACCCCAGGGACATTGTGTTCCAAGTGAGAAGAGAGAAACCGGAGGCCCAAATGGGGTACACTAGCAGGCAGGGCCAGAGGGGCTGGAGAACCAAGGTGGCATCTGGAAAGCAAAGGCAGGAGATGTTTCAGGGTCCAGGGAGTGGTGGCCGCTCACTGAGATGCCCGAGGCAGCAAGAAGTCAAGCTGGATCGGTCTGTCCCTGGAGAGGTTGGTTCAGGGACAGGGCTGGTGCTGAGCCAAGCATACCAGGGGTGTGGAAGCAGGGGAGGTGACCAAGTACAGACAGGGAGCATTTGGCTGAGAAGTGGAAGGAACATGGGGATAGTTTCAGGGAGGCCTGGGAGGGAGCAACTAGCTCAGATCACTGGGACTGCCGGATCCCAGATCAGTGCAGGGGAAGGGAAGTCAGGACCGAGGAGGGAGTGCTAGGCTCTAAGCTGGGCCTCCCCGGACAGCAGCCCAGAAAAGATCTATGCCTGGAAGGAGCTTACAGACCCCAGATAATGACAGAATTCAACAGGAAATTAAAGTCCGAGCATCAGATCTAACTCCTATTTCAACTAACAGAAACCTACTTGTTACTTTGACCTTTTAAGCAGAGACTTTAGAACCAGAGAAAGTCAGAGGGCAATTGTGGGTTCAATTAAATAGGGTGACTCCACCAAACAGAAAGACTATGAAATTGTTTCAGGATTGAATCAGGGAGTAAGTGTATTAGCTGAACTGACAGATGGACATCCGATTTGAGAATTATGTGAAGAGGAAATATTTTTTTCTTTTTGGTGCAAAATGGTGTTTTAAAGCCCAGGGACAGGACCCGTGGGCAGAAAGAGCTAATGCACTGGGGTCTGGAGGAGTGTGATTACACACTCAGGAGTTGGGGGAAGTAAGGAAACGGTGGTTTCAAAAGAGCTTTCCTAGGGAAAAAAAAAAAAAAAAGAGCTTTCATGGGTTGCCTGGGTGGCTCAGTGGGTTAAGCCTCTGCCTTCAGCTCAGGTCATGACCCCAGGGTCCTGGGATGGAGCCCCGCATTGGGCTCTCTGCTTAGTGGGAAGCCTGCTTCCTCCTCTCTCTCTCTCTCTCTCTCTCTCTCTTGCCTGCCTCTCTGCCTACTTGTGATCTCTGTCTTTCAAATAAATAAATAAAATCTTTTTTTAAAAAAAAAAGATTATCTATACATGAAATAGGAAAGCTATTTCTCTGAAGTTACAAGTTGTCTAGCGTAGGCAAACAACATTCAAAGACGATCAGAACTAGAATTTAACATCTACAAAGGTGAGTTATGGAAACAACTTCTCTCGAAAATAAGCCTCATTTTTTATCAGGAATTTATTTCTTGAACTTCGAAGAACTTGCCATCAGACATGCCTGCGATATCTGTAGATTGGGGCAGAGTCCTGTCCTCGAAGTCCCCATCGTATCCTGGGGTTCCCGCACCTGCCAGGAAGTGACCTTCCTGACTCACCTGGTGAGGCTGCTGGGAGCTCTGTAAGAAGGGGTCAGGCCAACAGTTGTAAGGAGCTTTATGGCTCCAGGTTTCATAAAGTCAACTTAGTTCCTCCAAGCTGTTCATATCTGAGTCTGTGCAGGGTCCTGAGTCTGATCCCAGGGTCCTGGGATCAAGCCCCACAACGCATCGCATCGGGCTCTCTCCTCAGCGGGGAGCCTGCTTCCTGATCTCTCTCTGCTTGCCTCTCTGCCTACTTGTGATCTCCGCCTGTCAAATAAATAAATTTAAAAAGAAAGAAAGAAAGAAAGAAAGAAATCTCTCTGAAAAAAAAAAAAAAAAAGGTAACTTAACATACCAAATAAAAGGCCTAATGAGTCAAAGAGACTCTTTTTTTTAGATTTTTTTAATTTATTAGACAGAGATCACAAGTAGGCAGACAGGCAGACAGAGAGAGGGGGGAAACAGGCTCCCTGCCGAGCAGAGAACCTGATGCGGGCCTCGATCCCAGGATTCCGGGATCATGACCTGAGCTGAAGGCAGAGGCTTTAACCCACTGAGCCACCCAGGCGCCCCCTCAAAGATACTTTTTTACGATTTAAATCTTGGAGGAATTTGCTAAAGTTTTAAAACACATGCCTGAATAGGTTTAGGGCTCATCAAAGACCTAATAAAGGCACAACCTAGAAACTGCTTTTCTGGACAGACAAAAGAGAAAAAAACCTTTGTTTACATTTTCTTAGCAAGAGCAGACCAATAATTCAAGAAAACTTGTCTCTTTGAACAGAGAGAAAGCACACTTTCAATCTAATGCCGATGTGCTTTTAAAATCCATTCATTTCAATCTTAGTCCATCCTGACCACACCTAAAATTCCTTTCCAAAGATTTCCCTTCACACACCTTCTACAACTTTCTTTCGCACTCAGATTTTTGTCGCAAGCCATTTCTTTCCAAATAACCATCTTTTTAAAAAAATTTTTTATTTACTTGACAGACAGAGATCACAAGTAGGCAGAGAGGCAGAGAGAGGAGGAAGCAGGCTCCCCATTGAGCAGAGAGCCTGATGCGGGGCTCGATCCCAGGACCCTGGGATCAGGACCTGAGCCGAAGGCAGAGGCTTTAACACACTGAGCCACCCAGGCGCCCCCCAAATAACCATCTTATTTAGGACACAATTACCTTCTTTAACTTTCAATAAAAATGCGTCCCCATGGTTTGTCTCCCCCAGGGGACTCTGAGAAACAAATTGAGGGTTTGGGAGGGGGGTGGAGGGGGTGAGCCTGGTGGTGGGTATTCAGGAGGGCACGTATCGCATGGAGCACTGGGTGTGGTGCATAAACAATGAATTCTGGAACACTGAAAAAAAATTAATTTAATTAAAAAAACGCATCCCCATTCATTATATCTTTCTTACATGTCTCCTACTTTTCTCTATACAGAGTTGCTTCCCTTATCTCTATCTGTCTCAACTGCATTTAGCACTCCTAGCAACCTTAGTCTCCAGGGAAAACTAAGAACACCAGAAATCTTTAGATGGCAAATGTAGGAACTGGTTAAGCACAAAGCGTGTTTACCAAAAGAACCAGATATTCTTCGTTTCTTGCAATGAGTGGTCAAAAGCACAAACCTACATTCAGTTGTCAATGATTCAGCACCTCATCCTATTTGGAAAAGACCTAGATGTCCAGTGACTTCAATCCCATGTATCACTGAAGCAAAACCTTAAGTCTCAGGTTACCAAAGACTTGGAAAGCTCTCCAAACAATTACCCGTGAAAACTTGGAGACAATTAACCACCAGTTTAGTCATCTTTTTGCTAACAAATTGCAACGGAGATCACCCGAGCTCATCTGACCTTCAGTAAATCTTAGTAGAATGAAGGTTTTACATTTAGTGCTAATAACTTTAAAGACATGTCTGTCTTAACCAAACCAACAAACTTACATTAAATACTGAATCCTATTTCCCCTGGGCCCACCCCCGTTTCCAGTTTTTACCTGAGACCCTGGTGGGGAAATCCGGAGTGGGGGGTGTCAGGTCCGGGCAGGGCTCCTCTTGCTCCTTGGTGGTGAAGGGGGAAGGAGCCATGGGGCCTGAGGCCGAGAATGGTCTAGAAGCCAGTTATGCAGGCCGCACCCAAAGGGCAGACAGAAGAGACAAAGTGCTGCCAGAAGGCAGAGAAGGGCTCCTGGTTGTGGAGCTCTCGGCTTCGACAGAGGAGCAGGTGCCGTTTTCTCACCAACAAAGGGGACTAGGCCATCCACGTCGGGCCAGAGAAGACAGGGAATTCCCGAAACAAAGGGAGTTTTGGCCTCTGCTTGGGAATATTCCCTAAAGTCCCCGTCCCGAGGGAGACAACCCAGATGACTCCAGTCATAGCCATTCGCCCGGAGAAGCCGCCACGTCTATTTGGGAAGAGGAGTGAAAGAGAGAGAGAGTCAAGAGTGTCCGTTGTCTGGGACAGCCGGTGGGTCCTCCAGCAGCCTGGGTTAACCTGGAGGAGGCCTATTGAGATCATTGTCATCTAATACGTCGGAGGTGGGGGGCTTTACAAGCTGACACTTTCGGGCAAACGCATTCTGTGAGAGGCCCTTAGGTCGGGGTCCTGGTGCAGAGCAATGAGGGCCTCGCTATGAGCAACGAAGTTGCCCTGGGCCCATTTGCCCTGTTTCCTGCGGGGGAGATCTAACCGATAGATCCCTCAGAGGCCAAGCAGAGTTCCAGGAGCTCAGTCCTGTCCTAAGTTTTGCAATCTGAATTGTTAAAAGGCACCCCAAGGGGGAGTCCTTGAGAACCGAAGAAAAGAGTCGGTCCACTACGTAGAAAATACCCCCCCTCCGATTCCCAAAGCGACCCGATGAGTCCCTGAACAAAAGCTGTGATCACTGCCACCATTTAAGGCCCCTGTAGGAGGGAGGCTAGTGTACCCCCCCCCACCCCTGCTTCCCCATTGCATCCTAGGGTGTAGATGGGCGCCTGGCATATGGACTGAAATACCGTGCGCACCGTGAAGATCACACATTGACCTGCCTTGAAGGTATTTTACCTTGACCTTGCTTTGAAGAGTCGCCGTTTTTAACCCATGGGGAACACTAGAAAAATTTTACAAGGGGAAATCACCGAATTTTGTGATTTAAGTAGTTAGTAGAGAACATTGACAGAAAACAGTAAAGATAGAAATCCATCCTGATTCTAAGCGACATTCCAACACACGTGGTCCTTACAACCAGCTTTCCTAGGAAATGTCCCCGGTTGGGTTTTAATTCAATCGGGTACTGGTTTCCGTCGGCTCCCAGTGGAGGTCCCCCAGCGGGAAGCGGGCTAGACCAGGGATGTGGAGGGGATCACATTAGATCAATCGGGAGGAAACCTCGCGTGGGAGTCTTAAAATGGGCAGCTGTCCTGGTGGCTTAGGTAGCTGTCCCATATCCAAGACAGATGACTTTGTATAAGGACAGCGGTAAAGAGAGGGCATCAAGTTTCTGGGTCGTAGTCCCATTCCGGCCAGGGTACTGACTTCCAGCCCACAGAGGAGCCACCTAGAGGGCTAGAGGATTGCTGTCTGAGCAACGGGCATGGAAGCTTCCAGTAAGACCACACTCCTCACGGGGCCCCCGAAACGAGAGGAAAGGAAGGGGAGAGAAAGTACTCACCAACTTTGCCCCGAAGCTCAGAGTCCAGACATAAAGACTCAAAGCCCCTCCTTTGGTTGCCAAAGGATGGGTTTGGAAATACAGGTGAGGTTCAGCGGGATGAGGCTGGGAGCCGCCAACCAAGAAAGAATTCTGGAGACGTCCTTGCTGCAAAATGGGGGGTTATTAAAGCACGGGGTCAGGACCGGGGGCAGGAAGAGCTGCTGCCTGTGGTGAGTAATGTGCATCGGGGCTGGGGGCGGTGAGGGCTCCCCCTCCCAGAAATCTCCTCCCCAACGTAAGGTCATTGCTTTGAGGCAATTTGAAACAATGGACTCTTGTGGGACGCAAAATTTTATCAGCGTTTATTAATTCACCCAAATATGAGTAAATGTGTGGATTCCTGGAATTGAGCAGTGAAGCAAAAGGAAAAATCTCTCCCCTCATGGACCCTTCATTCCCATGGGAGGGACAGATATAAACGTCAGATAAAAATACAGCCAGTTAGGGGTGCCTGGGTGGCTCAGGGGGTTAAAGCCTCTGCCTTTGGCTCAGGTCATGATCTCAGGGTCCTGGGATCGAGCCCCGCATCGGGCTCTCTGCTCAGCGGGGAGCCTGCTTCCCCCTCTCTCTCTGCCTGCCTCTCTGCCTCCTTGTGATCTCTGTCAAATAAATACATAAAATCTTAAAAAAAAAAAAATAAAGAGAATCAGGGGCACCTGGTGGTGCATTCAGTTAAGTGACTGACTCTGGGTTTCAGCTCAGGTCATGATCTCAGGGTCATGGGACTGAGCTCCACATCGGGCTCTGTGCTCAGCGAGGAGTCCACATAAGATGCCACTCCCTCTACCCCTCCCCCTGCTCACTCTCAAATAAATAAATAAATCTTTTAAAAATATACAGAATAATAACTTTAAAATATACAGAATATACATAACTATAAAGTATACAGAATAGTATGAATAAATAACATAAATAAATTCCTCAACGTCACACTTTTCCGAATCCTTCTTAACCATCTTACCTGAAGAGCACCACCGACATCCCGAGTTCCCTGTTGTTATTATTCTGTAGCTTTATTCTTATTACTTATTATTAAATAAGGGAGTACCTGTGAATCCTCTTCCAAAAAGAAAAGAGGGGCGCCTGGTGTCCTAGCAGGTTAGGTGGCTGACTCTTGGTTTCGCCTCAAGTCATGATCTCACCGTGGTGAGATCAAGGTCTGAGTCAGGTTCCCAGCGCAGCGAGGAGTCCGCTTGGGATTCTCTCCCTCTCCCTCCCCTTCAACCCCTCCCCTCGCTCCAACTTGGGCACCTGCTTGTGCACGTGTGCTCCCTCTCTCAAACAAACAAATAAATAAATAAATAAAATCTTAAAGAAAGAAAAAAGGAAAAGAAACTGAATCGAAACCAGCTTGTAAATCTAACCACTGGTTCATAGGGAATGTGGGGAGAAAGCGGGGCGTGTTACACCGTCCGTCAAGTCCAGAACGTGAGGATTCAATTCTAGAAGACAAATAAGCAATGATGTCACCCAGTAACATAGCATAGGGGTAAGGAGAAGTGTTCTAAATTAAAGAAGGGGGAGCCTTATCAATCAAATGCAATATGGGGAGCTTGTGTATGTCTTGCTCAAAATAAAGCAAACAGAAAAAGACCTGGCTTAGGGGTACCTGGCTGGCTCAGTTGGAAGAGCATGAGACTCTTGACCTCTGGGTCGTGGGTTCAAGCCCCACATTGGGTGTAGAGATTACTTAAAAATAAATGAACAAAACAAAGATTTCATGTTTCTTTATTTTTTAGATTTTATTTATTTATTTGACAGACAGAAATCACAAGTAGACAGAGAGGCAGACAGAGAGGAGGAAGCAGGCTCCCCGCTGAGCAGAGAGCCCCATGCGGGATGCGGGGCTTGATCCCGGGACTCTGAGATCATGACCTGAGCCAAAGGCAGAGGCTTTAACCCACTGAGCTACCCAGGCACCTCTTCATGTTTCTTAAAAAAAAAAAAAAAAGTATTTAGATACTTACAGAAGTTTGGATATTAGATGATATAAAACTATTGATTTCTCCGCGTGTTAATGGGGCGTGTTTTTTAAACTTACCTTTTAAAGACATGATGACATATTTACATGTAAAATTATACGTCTGGAATTTCCTTTGAAATATTCTAGCAAAATAATCCAAAAAAATATATAAAAAGGCAAAACATTATGCGTATAGATGAAACAGGGTTGCAGAGATTTTTATAATTTTTTGGAGCTGGGTGTATGTGAGTGCTGTGGACAGAACTGTGCCCCCCAAAAGTCATGTTGAAGCCCTAACCATCGAGTGACTGTATTTGGAGATGGGACTTTTAATGAGGTGGTTAAGGTTAAGGGAAATCAGGGGGGTGGGGTCCTGAGCCTATTGGATCAGTGTTCTGGAAAGACTCCAGAGAGCCTTCTCCGTGTCTCTCCCTTAACCGCTTCCTCTGTCCCTTCTCTCTCATGCCCCTCCTCTCTTCCTCCTCAGGTCCAGAATTTTTTTTTAAAGATTTTATTTTTTTACTTGTTTTTGGGGCAGGGGAGGGGGCAGAAGGAGAGGGAACAAGAGAACCTTCAGGAGGCTCCACGCCCAGCGCCAGGGAGGAGGCCGAGGGAGCTCTGTCTCACCACCCTGAGCTCGTGACCTGAGCAGAAATCAAGCACCCCGTGCTTAACCACTGAGCCACCCAGGTGCCCCTTATTTTTTGTAAATATCTTTGTTTGTATGTGTGGAATCTCTATGCCCAAGGTAGGGCTTGAACTCCCGACCCTGAGATGTGGTGTTCCGTGCTCTGCCCACAGAGCCAGCCAGGCACCCCTAGAAAATGTTTCCTTAAAAACAAAAACAAAGGGCGCCTGGGTGGCTCAGGTCATGATCTCAGGGTCCTGGGATCGAGCCCCGCATCGGGCTCTCTGCTCAGCGGGGAGCCTGCTTCCTCCTCTCTCTCTGCCTGCCTCTCTGCCTACTTGTGATCTCTGTCAAATAAATAAATAAAATCTTAAAAAAAATTCTGGACCTGAGGAGGAAGAGACAAAAACAAAAACAAAAAAACCCACACAATTCCTCACTGGGGCGCCTGGGGGCTCAGTCAGTTAAGCGCTTGGCTTCAACTCAGGTCAGGATCCCTCGGCCCCGCCCAGGATTCAGTCCTGGTCAGGCTCCCTGCTCAGCGGCGAGCCTGCTTCTCCCTCTCCCTGTGCTCCTGCTTGGATACTCTCTCTTTCTCTCTCTCTCTGAGATGAATGGATAAAAATCTTAAAAAACAAAAACAAAAACAAAAAAAGTTAAAAAAAACCAACTCCTCCCTTAAGCAGCACACAAAATCAAAGCGCATGGTTGTTTTCTTTCAAACTTTTAGGACTTTTAGGACTGCTGAGATGTTTCTTTGGGCTTTTTTTTTTTTTTAGGAAAGTTTTCAGTGTTAGAAAGCGAGTGGGAAAAGGCCTGAGACTCACTGTCCTCGCTCTCCAAGGAAAGGACGGGCACCCACCTTCCAGCTGGCCCCAGACACCGAGCACTGGGTGGGAGCATCTCGCTCCGCCTGGGCTGGCCCCAAGGGGCGCGCCCCCTCCCACCGCCCCCTCTCCCCATCTTTCCCACTCCCCCTCTCCCCGTGCCCTGACGCCCGACCCCTAGCCGGGGGCGCCCCCGCCCCCTCCCCAGTCGGAGGCCCAGACGCCCCGCACCCTCTACCGCAGTCCCGGGCGAGGTTGCGCTGCTCGCCCAGCGGCTCAGGCTCCGCCTGGGGCCTGCTGGTTGGTGGCGGCGGCGGCCCCCACGCTGTCTGTCCCCGCGCTGCTTCCGGGCACCCTGCGCCGCCTGCGGGAGACGCGCTGCAGGTGCAGGTGCAGTGCGGGCTCCTGCCGACCGCTCCTAGGCGGCTCCGAGGCTGCGGGGCCTCGCCGAGAGCGCCCCCTCCTGGCCCAGCCGCACCTCCGCCGCCGGTCCACTGCGGAGGGAGGAAGGGGGCCCTTGGTCTGGTTTTTGTTGTTGTTTTTTGTTTTTTTACTTTTTATTTTTTTAGTTTTTAGATTTAGAGTGTTTTGTTCACATAATGAAATTTTGTCATTTTTAACAGTTTTTAAGCGTACAGGACATTTGCTTGAAATACACTCCCTTTGCTGTGCAGCCGTCCCCACCAACCACCTGCAGAACTTTTCCACCTTGCTTCTTCTTTTTTTTAAAGATTTTATTTATTTATTTGACAGACAGAGAGCACAAGTAGGCAGAGAGGCAGGCAGAGAGAGAGAGGGAGGAAGCAGGCTCCCAGCTGAGCAGAGGGCCTGACGCGGGGCTTGATCCTAGGATCCTGGGATCATGACCTGAGCGGAAGGCAAAGGCTTAACCCACTGAGCCACCCAGTTCTTCTTCTCCCCACTGTAAGGACCTACTTAGCCAGAGGGAGCCATTCTTCTCCACCTTCTCCACCTTCCAAACTGAAACTCTGTCCGCATTGAACGTAACTCCCCATGCCCCTGTTTCTCAGCTCCTGGCAGCCCCATTCTGCTTTCTGTCTCTACCTCTGGCTCTGACTACTCATCTGAGTGGAATCATAGTATTTGTCTTTTGTGGCTGGCTGATTTTGTATAGCTCCCATCTTCAAGGTTCATCCCCGTTGCAACATATGTCAGAATTCCCTTCCTTCTAAAGGCTGAGGAATACTCTGCTGTACCGTTGGGAGACAGCGCGATTCCACGACCCGCTCACCCCTCTGGATGCTTGCCTTGTTCTCACCTTGCGGTGATGGTGAATACCGCCGCTGTAAGCGTGGTTGTACACGTGTCCACTGGAATCCCAGCTTTCCATTCTTTTTGGTATCAACTCCCAAGTGGTATTTCTGGGTCATATGGTGATCCCATGGTTGACTTTTTGAGGACCTGCCACACTGTTCTCCCCCACAGCGCACAAGGGTTCCCATTTCTCCGCGTCCTTCCCAACACTTGTTTTCCATTTGGGGATAATAGCCATCATAATGAGTGCCTTTTTAAAAAAATTGTGGTAAATGATAGGTCCCCCAATAATGGGTCCGTGATCAAAGGAGTGAGACTGATACAAAGCAAAGGTCAAGCAAAGCTTTATTTCGTGCCAAGCATTGAGAATCAAACCCACCAGTCCGGGCATCTCTTACAAAGAGGCGACCCCTCCCAGCCTCACAGACTAACTTTTATAGAGCAAGGACCGTGTGGTTGAGCCTGGCCACACACCGGTGGCCAATGAGATTGCAACACACAGAGAAAACTGCACAGTCATGCTAGGTCAGCAACACGCAGAGAAAACTGCACAGTCATGCTAGGTCACACACGGGTGGCCAATTGAATTTCAATTTACCCTAGTAGATATTTGACCTAGCCTATCACCTTGGTCAGAATTGGCGCCCAAAAGGCGGGGCCCACTCTCCTTGGTAGCTAGGGAGACAGTATGCGCCCGCCCCACTGATTGGATGTCTCCACCTGGCCTGACCCGCCCTTGTATCTGGGCTTTGCTACCGGGGACTGGTTTCTCGGACTTGGTTTTAAGTAAGTTCCTCTGGGAGGGGCAGGATCAATCTAAGTTTACCGCATAAACAACAAAATGGCTCCCTCTGGCTAAGTAGGCCCTTACAGTAAAAGGGACACCTGGGTGGCTCAGTTGGTTGGGCGACTGCCTTCGGCTCAGGTCATGATCCTGGAGTCCCCGGATGGAGTCCCGAATCCGGCTTCCTGCTTGACAGGGAGTCTGCTTCTCCTGCTGACCTTTCTCCACTTACCTTCTCTCTCTCTCTCAAATAAATAAATGAAATCTTTTTAAAAATTGTGGCAAAATACACATAATATAAAAATTACCATTCTAACTCTTTTAAAGTGTAGAATTCAGTGGCAGTAAGTACATTCACAATGGTGTACAACGACCACTGTCCAGTTCCAGAACTTTCTCATTACCTCAAATGGAAACCCCTTACCCATTAGTGATCAGCCCTTCCCAAAGCCCTGGCAAGCATTAATCTACTTTCTCTTTCTGTGGAATGGCCTATTCTAGATGTTTCATATAAATGAAATCATACAATATGAAAATCATGGCCTTTTGTGTCTGGTATCTTTTTTTTTTTAAGATTTTATTTATTTGACAGAGAGAGAGAGAGCAGCAGAGGGAGAGGCAGAAGCAGACTCTCCATTGAACAGGGAGCACATGTGGGACTCGATCCCGGGACTTGGGTCATGACCCAAGCGGAATGCAGAAGCTTAACTGACTGAGCCACCCAGGTTTCCCTTGTGTCTGGTATCTTTAATGTGACACTATGTTTTCAAGGTTTATCCATTTGTAGCATCATGGATCAGCGCTTCTGTCCTTTTTATGGCTGACTAATATTCCATTGTTTGGACGTCTTCATAGCTCAGACTCCTATAACGAAACACCATAGACTGGGTGGCTTGAACAACAGACCAACAACAAAAGAACATTCCACTCACAGCATTCTACTCCTGGCCCCTCCCCCAGTTCATGTTCTTCTCACATGCAAAATACATTTATTCCATCTCAAAAGCCCCCAAATCCCTAACTCATTCCAGCATCAACTGCGGAGTCTCAAGTCCAAAGTCTCACATGGGGCCATCATCTTAATGAGTTACAGGTGAGATCTGTGGTATGTTCATCCTGAAGCAAAATTCCTCTCCAGCTATGAACCTGTAAAATCAGAGAAGTCATGGGTTTTCAATACCCAGAGCAGTAGACAGCCATAGGAGAGACATTTCTATTCCCAATGGGAGAAATCAGAAAAAAGAAAGGTGCGAGGAACCCCAGTCAAGTCCGAAACTTAGCGAGACAAATTCCAAGAGATATTAAGGCTCAAAAGTAATCCTATTGGGTTAGATACTCTGACCTCTAGACCCCAACCCCAAGGCTCTACTGAGTGGCTAGTGTCCTGAGGCTCTGGGCTGTTAGAACTGAGGCAACCGCCCCCCCCCCACCAAGAAGCGCCCAGAAGGGAGTTCTAATGACATCTGAATAACCTCCAGGGTCAGTCTTCTCTTTTCTTTTTTTTCCTTTTTTTTTTTTTTCTCATTAACTAAGCTCTATGTCCAACATGAGACTTGAACTCATGACTCTGAGGTCAACAGTCATGTGCTCTATGGGCCGAGCCAGCCAGGTACCCCATTCTTGCTCATAGCTGCATAGCAGTGGGACCTGGTCCTGTCCTGGTCCTTCCTGTGGTCCTGCTTCCTCTGTCCGGTTTAGTTCCTAGGGGTAGTGCCTTTGCAGGTATAATCCCTTCTCTACTCCCGACCTCTTTTGAGATGGTTGATTAGGTCCAGGCTTCACACCCACACTAATCTTATCAGACCGCCAGTGAGCCACATCCTTGATGTTTTCTTTTTATTACGCACTCTCTTGTCTGTTGCAACATGGACAAGGTGAGACTTTTCTGAATCTTCAAGTTCTCGTTCCTTCTTACCTAGCAGTCCTTCTTCAACTCTTCTTCTTCTTGTGTTTTACTCGAAGCCATCAGGAGGAGCCAAGCCACCCCTTCAAAACTTCACCGAGAGCTCTCCACAGCTAGATGGCCAACATTCCATCCCTCAGCAAGTTCTACCTTTGGCAAAACACTAGAAAGCGCACACAGTTCAGCCAAGTTCTTGCCACTTTATAACAAGGGCTGCCTTTTCTCCATTGTCCAAAAACATGTTCCTCATTTCTGCCTGAGACCTCATCAGAATGGCCTTGGCCACACATATTTCTACCAACATTTTGCTCATGAGAATGTGGAGGCTTTCTCTCCTGCTCACCTCTTTCCCTCCTACGCTCTCACCAGAATCGCTGTGACTGGTCCCTCTGCAGCAGTGTGGACTTCTAGGGAGCACCTCAAAACTTCCAGCATCTTCCCATTACAGCCTCAAAGCCATTCCTGCTTTTGTAGGTACTTCCTGCAACAGTACCGCACCCATCAGATTGAATTATTGAGAGAGAGAGAGCCATCACCAGAGAGCACGAGCAAGGGGCAGGGAGAGGGAGCAGGCTTCCCTGCCGAGCAGGGTTGGGCTCAATCCCAGGACCCCGAGATCATGACCCGAGCCGAAGGCAGGAGCCCAACTGACTGAGCCATCCAGGTGCCCCAGGACCGATTTCTGTCTTAGTCAGCTTGGACTGCTATAACAAAGTACCATAGATTGGGAGGATTTAAACCATAGACATTAATTTCTCACAGTTTGGGAGCCTGGGAAGTCCAAGGTCAAGGTGGCAGATTGGGTGCCTGGTGAGAGCCTGCTTCCTGGCTTGTAGACAGCAGTCTCTTTTGCTTTTTATTGTTTGTGAGGTTCTTTCTGATACAAAATACATGGAGTGTTTTCCCACACCAATAACCCATTCTCAGATTCTCTGACATTCACTAGGTGTACAAAAAATGTTCAGCTCAATTCTGATATTATCGACCTGGAGCGAGCATCAGACTCTGCAGGTTAAAGGGCTCAGTCCTGTAGGACTGCCTCTACTTCCCAGGTCAGCTGCAAATGGGGTGCCCAGGCTGCCTACACGTTACCCAGCTGACTACAGATTTGGAGGTTCCCACGACAGCTGCCCGGAATGACTCACAGAACTCAGAAAGCACTCTACTTACTATTACTGGTTTGTTAGAAATGCTAGAGCAGCCGAGCGGAAGAGATGCTTAGGGCTGGGTGCTAGGTGTGGTGGGCTGGCATGCAGTTTCCATGTCCTCTCCTGGTGTATTACCCTCCAACAGTTTTTTATTTTTAAAGATTTTATTTATTTATTTGATGAGAGAGAGAGAGGTCACAAATAGGCAGAGAGGCAGGCGGGGGGGCGGGGGGGAAGCAGGCTCTCTGCTGAGCAGAGAGCCCGGTGCAGGTCTTGATCCCAGGACCCTGAGACCATGATCCGAGCAGAAGGCAGAGGCTTAACCCACTGAGCCACCCAGGTGCCCCCCTCCCAACACTTTCATGTGTTCACCGGAAGTTCTCCCGAAACTCCAGAGTTTTTACAGACCTCCAACTCCAGTCCCCCACCTTCTCCTGGAGATCAGTGGGTAGAACAGAGGGTTCCCAGCCTCTAGTAAAGTGGGAGCTGTCCCTGCTCTGAGGTTATCTCTGGGACTCACCCCAAGTCACTTCTTTAGCATAAACTTAGATGGGCTCAAAAGGGGCCCCAAAGGAATGATGATAGACACTCCTATCATTCAGGAAATTCCAAGGGTTTAGGGATGCTGTGCCAGGAACCAGGGGCAGAGACTAAATATATATTTTTATATCCCACTGCCTTAACCTTATTTTTTTTTTTAACCTCAGTTTTGAAAGGCATTTTGGAATGGAGACAGGAAAACTATAGGGACTCCATGAAAAACTGTTGTTTTTTTTTTTAACCCTACTCATTTTCCTGCTCCTCTTCTTGCTAGGACTTACACCCCCACCTTACACTGCCTTATAGCACAGATAATGTATGTCCTCTTGTAAAGGACTAGGATTTAACAATTTCTCCCAGCACAGTAGATAACATCCAAGGTGTGACCAGGCAGCATCAACAGGAGCGTTTTCCAGACCATTGACTCACCAAGACTTCAGTGACTTATGGAGAACACCTGAAACTGGTCTTTTTTCCTGGATGCATGAGAAGACACGTCACCAGACCACAATCCTCAATAAAAACTCTGGATCCCAAGCAAAGACAAGATCTTCTTCTTTTTCTTCCTGGTCTTCCAGATGCTCTGCCCATATCTACACTCTCTCTGTATCATTCATAAACTCTGCTCTCACTTCCTTTCGTTCAATTTCTATCCCGTGTGAAGCCAGGGCCGCTCTGGGCCGGATCTGTCAGATCCCCCTCTGGGTCATCAGACCCAGCCAGCCTGCATCAGAACTATCCAGTAAAACAAGTGAGAAATCGTAATATGTAAAGGATCTCCTCGTCATCTTAAAATACAAGAGGCTGGGGCAACTGGGTGGGCTCAGTTGGTTGGGCGTCTGCCTTCAGCTCGGGTCATGGTCCCAGAGTCCTGGGATCGGGCCCCATGTTGGGCTCCCTGGTCAGCGGGGAGTCTGCTTCTCCCTCTCCTTCTGCTCCTCCCCCTGCTCGTGCTCTCTCACTTGGTCACTCTCTCAAGTAAATAAATAAAATCTTCAAAAAAAAAAAAAATGCGAGAGGCTACCTTCATGGTGTTTTACTGTAGTTAACTATTTGGAAGCGTTTTGTCACAACTGCTTTGACTGAATTCAATTCAGCAGACATTCAAAGAGACTCAGAATGTTTAGAGAACATGAAACAAAAGCCATGAAAAATGAATGACAAATTCAATAGAAATTATTCTCCCATTAAGAAGTGAATTATAACCAGAAAAAAATATTTTAAGTCATACCAAAAGCAGCAATTCATTACGAGAATTCATGTTGAATAAGTGTAATGAATAGGTTCTGGCATTGTCTGATGACCCAATGAATGGCAAGGGATGAAGAAAAGATTTAAATTTTTTGTTCATTTGCATAAAATATGCCAATGAGTTCATAGGAACCATAACACGTCGCCAGGGCAGCAAAACCAGACTGGCTGATGCCCGTCGTCAATTCAGAGCATTGCCGCTAAGCACAGGGTAAAAAAACTTGAAATGCCCTGAAATCTTAAAGTTCATCTCTGAAGCTTCATAGAGATATCCATAAATTTCAAACAGTCCTAAAAATACATGTCCTTACCAATAATGAAGGGCTATTATATTTATTTATTTATTTATTTTCATTTATTTTTAAAAGATATTTGTTTTTGAGAGACAGAGCATGAACAGGGGGAGGGGGAGGGGGAGAGGGGGAAGCAGGCTCCCCGCTGAGCAGGGATTTCCCCATGTGGGGCTTGATCCCAGGATCCCGGGATCATGACCTGAGCCCAAGGCAGATGCTTAACTGACTGAGCCACCCAGGTGCCCCATTTTTTGTTTTTTAAGTAATCTCTACACCCAATGTGGGGATTGAACTTACCACCCTGAGATCAAGAGTCACACACTGTACCAACTGAGCCAGCCAAGCGCCCCACCGATAGTGAGTTTTGGAGCTAAAAGATGCTTTCTGGAAACTATCAGTAATAACAAGTAAGTTTTGCTCAACCATGCTAGCAGAGAGATTAATTTTTGAACCTAAAAATTATCTTCTGAAATTGTCATATGGAGAGGCAAAACTGCAGAAAGAATTATTATAGAGGCAGTTATGGGACACCTGGATGACTCGGTCATTAAAGTGTCTCCCTCTGCCACTCCCCCTGCTTGTGTTCCCTCTCTCACTGTGTCTCTCTCTGTCAAGTAAACAAATAAAATCTTTAAAAAATTATTATAGAGGCAGTTAATAAAATTGTCCTTCTGAATTTTTAAGTTTATTTTTTCATTCTAAATATTCATATTTGAAACTAATTTTGTGCTCATTTTAAAAATATTTTATTTATATATATATACACACATATGTGTATATATATATATATTTTTTTTTTTATTTGACAGAGAGAGAGAGAGCACAAGTAGGCAGAGAGGCAGGCAGAGAGAGAACGAGAAGCAGGCTCCCCACTGAGCAGGGAGCCCAATGTGGGGCTCGATGCCAGGACCCTGGAATCATGACCCGAGCCAAAGGCAGATCCTTAACCAACAGAGCCACCCAGGCGCCCCTTGTATTCATTTTCTTAAAGGAGACCGCTCCTCCCAACTCATGCCTTAGGTGCTACAAAACCCAGGTCCATCCCTGTACTGGCACTATCTAAAATAGCATCTTACTAACACTATTTGTTTAGCAACTTATTTCTCAGACAAAGCTGTCTAGAAACCACTGAAGCGCATGATGGGACTTTCTTCTGGTAGGAAGGTATGTACTTGGTTCTGCTGAAGTTAACTCTACCCGAGCTCCAGACATGAAATCTGTGACAGGTGACCAAGACTAAGACCCATGATGCTTCTTGTTGTTGTCACATGTGGTCCAAGGTGATCTACTCTGAGTGGATTTTAGGATTCCAGCTGGGAATGATGGGAAAAGATGATTGTTCTTCCTTGCAGGGCTTGAGAGGAAGTATGTCCCGGCCTGGGGGCCATTTGAACACCCTGAAGGAAGCCAGCCAGGAGAAGCAACAGATATGGTGGAAAGCAGAAAGAGGGAACCAAGAAGAAACTTGGTCCACTGTTCAGCTTCCAGAGCAAACCCAACCTGAAAGCCTACTTCTGGACTCTAGTTCCGTAAATCAGTAAGAGTCACTTATTGTTGAAGGCAGTTAGAGGTATGCTTTCTTTTCTTTTTAAGGTTGTATTTATTTATAGTAGAGAGAGACAGAGAAAGTGTGCGCACAGGAGCAGGGGGAAGAGCAGAATGGGAGGGAGAGGGAGCATCTCAAGCAGACTCCGTGCTGAGTACGGAGCCCAACAAGGGCTCGATCCCACACTCTGAGATCATGACCTGAGCCAAAACCAACAGTCAGATGCTCAACTGACTGAGCCGCCCAGGTGGCCCATAGGTGTGCTTTCCTTTTACTTGCACAGAAGGTGTCCTAAAAATGAAAACACAGAAATAAAATCTTAAAAAAAAAAAAAAAAAGGAGCGCCTGGGTGGCTCAGTGGGTTAAAGCCGCTGCCTTCGGCTCAGGTCATGATCCCAGGGTCCTGGGATCGAGCCCCACATCGGGCTCTCTGCTCAGCAGGGAGCCTGCTTCCTCCCTTCTCTCTCTGCCTGCCTCTATGCCTACTTGTGATCTGTCTGTCAAATAAATAAATAAAATCTTTTAAAAAAAAATGAAAACACAGTGCGGTTACAGAGAAGCACCTGGAAATTCCTAAGCATTATTGAATATAAATGGTGAAAAACAGGCAGGAACTGATTCTTATTTTTCCTGGCCTCTTTGTCTTAGTTTATATGACCCAGCTATTGATAAGGGTAATGATCATGATAAAAATACAGATATGTTCTCAATACTGGAACATGGGGAGGAGTGCAAATATGACCAAATAAAATCCTTCAAGCCAGAGTTTCCACTCTGCATGTCATGCTTTGCTTGTTAGACTGGTAGATACCTGGGAGTTGGTCCATATTCTTTTTTTTTTTTTAAAGATTTTATTTATTTATTTATTTGATAGAGAGAGATCACAAGTAGACAGAGAAGCAGGCAGAGAGAGAGAGAGGGAAGCAGATTCCCTGCTGAGCAGAGAGCCCGATGTGGGACTCAATCCCAGGACCCTGAGATCATGACCTGAGCTGAAGGCAGCGGCTTAACCCACTGAGCCATCCAGGTGCTCCAGTTGGTCCATATTCTTTGCACATTTTTGTTTATCTAAAATGTTTCATAAATAACTAGAAAATATTTTTGTTTAAACAATCATGCTTGGCCAATGGGAGGAGACTCAAAATCCTGTGAAGGGTTCATGGGAAGTGTTAACCCTGTTTGACAGATGAGGGACACTGAGTTACAGAAAGGGTAAGTGGTTTCCTAGGAGGGTCACAAAGTGAGTCAGTGACAGAGCTGAGAGCAGAATCATAGACTTTAACCTCTGTACTAAACATGTCCTGGATTGGCTTAATGTTCTCATCATGGCAGTCGGTATTAATGTCCTTTGCTGTAGATGATCAGATCTTTCCACTGTAGACAGTAGGAATCTGCGAGATTGGATAAGAGTCAGGCATGACTCACATTCAGAAGTGAGCATCTCAGCTACGTACACATACCTTTGGTAGTGAAGGATGGGTCTAAGTGGGGAAGGGTACGGCGTATAAAGAAAGGCTGAGAAGTTGAAAAAGTAGGCAATGACAATAAAACACTTCTATAATGCTTACTATGGGTCGAGCAGTTTTCAAGGTACTTTACAGAGATCAACTCATTTAATTTTCACAATATATGAAATAATTACTATTCTTACTCTCATCTTATAGATAAGCAATTGAGACCTTGGGTATTGCAATTTGTAAGAATATATATCTGTCATTCAGATGACCAAAATAGATTTCTTATATATATTTGGTCTTCATTCACAGTTCTGATGCATAGCTCCCCAAACCCTTGGAACTTCCTAAATGTTGAGTGTGATGAATGTGTCTTTTGTAGTATTAATGAAGGTGATGTTTGGATCTCACCCAAGGTGGGGGGCTTGGTGACAAACCTGGGTCACCTGGGTGACCAACCGGGTGATAGGAGGGTTGGAAATTTCAGTCCCGTGTCCCAACCTCCAAGGAGGGAAGAGAGACTGGAGGTTGAATCAGTCAATTAGTCAATCCCGACTTTGCAATGAAGCCTCCATTATAACCCAAAAGGACTGGGTTTGGAGAGCTCCTGGGTTGGTGAACACATGGAGAGTAGAAAGAAGGGTGCTCCTGGAGGGGGCATGGAAGCTCTGTGCCCTTTCCCCAGACGTCGCCCTGTGTATCTCTTTGTCTGGCTGTTGATTCGTATCCTTTCATAAACTGGTAAACATGTTTCCCTGAGTTCTGTGAGTTCTGTGAGTTCTGTGAGCTGCTCTGGGAAATTAAAAGAACCCGAGGTAGGGATGGTTGGAATGTCCTATCTGTAGCCGGTTGAGTCAGAGGCACAGGCAACAGCCTGGGGCTCACATCTGGCATCTGAAGAGTTGAGGCAAGGGTGTGGGGGTGGGGGGGGGGAGTCCTGAAGGACTGAGCCCTTAACCTGTGGAATCTGATGCTATCTCTGGCGAATGGTGTCAGAACGGACTTGAATCATCAAATACCCCACTGGTGTCTGAGAGTTCCTTGGGTTGTGTGCATGGGAACACTCCTCTTACCTCAGAATTGGGTCTAGGACCCAAAAAAGGACACAGATTTTCTTACGTTAAGTAACTTGTCCAAGGTCCCAGTTAGTAAAATGGGGAAGTCAGTTTGAAATCAGGTAATCTGGCTCTGGAGTGTGCATTTGTAGTCCTTTGCTGAACATATCTTCCATGTCATGAATCATTTCATCTTCGGTCAACCCTGGTGCTTCATAAAATGTTGCATCTTTGTTCCTCATATATGTTTCTCATCTGCTATTTGGGCCACCAGAACACCAGGAAACCATTTCTATGGAGGAAACTTTTCTCTTTCTCTCTTTCCTTCTTTCTTTCTTTATTTCTTTTCTAGGTTCCATGCCCAACGTGGGGCTTGAACTCACCACCGTGAGATCAAGAGTTGTGTGCTCTACCGACTGACCCAGTCGGGTGCCCTGAGAAAACTTTTCAATTATTAATTTCTTCATTCCTTCAGTAGAGCCTGTGCCTACTATGTGCTCAGGTGTGCTGTTTGGAGCCTAGGGACACTGAATGTTTCTAGGGAGTTATGCTTTGCAAATTCCAAAGCTCCCTACATAGGGCGATCTCATCCCCCTATTCCAGGTCACTGCTCCCAAATTCAGAGGTGTTGGTTCTGACTGTAGAAGTGAGGTAAGGAAAGAACTTGACAACAAGGAAGCTGAAAACACAACTCCCCATCTTTGGATACTGTGAGTTCCATGTTCTTTCTCAAGGCTTCACGTGGTAGCTTCACCCCATCGTCTCCCAGACTAGGGCCTGACAGATGTACCAGAATCTGGTTGGTTGGTTTGTTTTAAGACTTATTTATTTATTTGAGAAAGAGAGTGTGTGTGAGCACAAGTGCGGGGGAGGAGCAGAGGGAGGGACAGAATCCACAAGCAGATTCCCCACTGAGCGTGTATCCTCATCAGGGCTCTATCTCATGACCCTGAGAGCATGACCTGAGCCAAAACCAAGAGTGGGCTGCTTAACTGACTGAACCACCACCACGCCCCCAGATTCTGGTTTTGATCTGCCAACCACGCAGGTCAAATCGATAACATGATTAAGGTCACTGTTATAGAGGTCCCTTATACCTCACGAAGGTCAAAGTTTAAAAAAAAAAAAAAAAGCCCATCCCCGGAAACAGCCCTGGTTCAGAAATGTACAAGCTCGGTGCTTCTGCTGTTCATAAAGAAGCTTCACAGACTTTGACTCTGTCTAGGTCTCTCGTGTTTTGGCTCCGAGGAGCACTGATGAAAGATCTTTCTACAAAATCACTACCAGATGTTGGCCCCTTCAGAAAACTAGCTGGATAGGCTCATCTTTAGCAAAGGAATGTCTCCTAGCAGGCATCTCCATTATCTATCCCTTCTGAATGCTCTTCAAAGAAAAACAAACAAACAAACAAAAATTAAAAACAAAGAAAAAGAAGAAGATGGGTAGAAGGAGGAAAAACAGCATTTAATTTTGCTGGTAATAAAAATGTAATTTCTTGGAATGTGACTCTTGTGTTTCTGAACATTTTAACAGCCTTATTGAATTATAATTTACATACCATAAAATCCACCCATTATAATTTGATAATTCTTAGTAAATTTATACAGATGTGCAACCATCCCCACATACCCCGACATTCCAGAGAACGTCCATCATTCCAGAAAGTTCCTTCCAGCTTGTTTGCCGACTATTGTTATTTTATAACCTCTTTGTTTGGAGTCTCAGACAGTGAACTCAGTGAATATACTTATAATGGATGCTTTTTATATTCATTTTGTTTCTGCCCAGGGCAAGAATCCCTACTTTATTTCCCCCGAGATCTGTTGTAGGATACTATTTCCCCTAATTTTCTTACCCTCCCTTCCTTTGAAAGGTTCTTAGTTCTCCACAGATGACAGCTTTACTTTTAGTATTTACTCCATGTGCTCATTAGCATTTCATTATATCTTTGGGGTCCAACATTTTGGGCCCTTTGCAGAATAGTCTTCTAATCGGTAACAACAAATCAGCTTTTGGTTGTGTGTTTAAAGAACAGGTACATTCCTAGTCCTCTTCATGCTATGAAAATGTTTTCTGCAAATATAAGAATCACCAGTCATGAAATCACAGGATAACCTTTTTTTTTTTCCCATGAGGATATGTACATTTATCTTACCACTTTAAAAAGTCCTTTAATATTGAGAATAGCACGGCAGAGTGGGTGTTGGCAGCCCCTAGAACAATGAGTGCTGACAGAGGGCATGGAGCCCCAAGCCTTAGACTGAGCCCTCCCCCTTGTTATTTCTGAACCTGGTGAGTGGACATTGTGGTTGCCTCCCTAACATCCATTTTGTCCTTTTCCCATTTTGTCGCAACCACAGGCTTAGAATGGGATTGGCCACCTAGGTCTGAGAGAGGGCCGCGATTGGTTTGATTGTGGTTGGCATCTTCTACATCCCTAGTGATGGGTTCAGGGTTGGGTAACGGGAGCACAGTTGACCCATTCAGAGTGAAAGATGTTTATTTATTGATGGTAGAAAGAAATTTCATTCTCCCTCTACGCCCCATTCCCTGCTTTCCGCTCTTTCTCCAAGACAGGTGGGTCAATAAAGTCCTTTGGTATCTAACGGGGTTTGGGTTGGACTTGCTACTTGCATTGTAAGGAGTCCTTGTGGACATGCCTTACAATAACATTGTAAGTATTAGTATCCAAATTTCATAGATTAAAACACTGAAGATTGGAGAAGCTTAATTTGCCTAAAATTTGCTTTAAAAATCGACGTGATTCTAGAGCCCACATTATTTACCACTGTGCTTCAGTAGTTCTCCTGACCTGTGTAAGTGCTGCTGTTTTCTGCACATTGAATGATGCTGGATACCATCCCAGATCGAACAAACAAGATATATCTATTCCATATATTAAATATATAACTTGGAGTGCAAGCACATGAACATAAATAAACTAAGAAACTTCCTATCTAAGCACATGAATAAATAAACTAAGAAATACATGAGAAATTGCCAGGAAAAAAAAATTCCATTATAATGAAGAGACTGTTGTTTTCAAGTCAAGAAAAAAGGGGTGGATATGCTCAGGTGTGCCAGGATAAAAAGCCAAAAACATCCATAGCAACACTGTTTATAATTGCCAAAATCTGGAAAGGATAAAACGACTCTTTTCCACTCTGGCTGCCTAAGGATAGATAGCCTGCCATCACGAATGATGCAGTTGGTGTCCAGATGGAAGTTCATGACCAACCACTATTTCAACAGAAACAATCAGTCATCAACATCCCTCAACATCCCATCCTACAAAAGTGACAGTACCTAAAAGAGAAATTCGGGGGAAGCCAGCCAAAACGTACAAGACCAGATGTCATCTTTGTATTGGGACTCAGCACCCATTTTGGTGAGTTGCAGGGACAGCTGGCTTCAGCATGATTTACAATTTCTTGGACTAGGTGAAACAGTAACATGAACCAAACCCTGATTTGCAAGACATGGGCTGCATGAGAAGAAAAAGATCTCAAGGAAACGGTGAATATTTACACTAAAACAGAAGATAGAAAGTCAAGGGCACTGCAAAGGCCAATGTTGGTGCTTGCAACAAGCAGGAACAATTCTGCAATGACTGTGCCGTGTTTCACGGAGCAGATGAACAAGCTGAGAAAACGTAAAAAGAGTAAAATGGGTGAATAAGTTGTGGCGTACTATTCGTGCAATGGAATAGTTAATAGCAATAAACGTGAATGGACTATGCAGGCCAAATAAAATAACATGGATGGATCTTATAATGTTGAACAACAAAGAGGTTATAGAAAAATACTATAGTATAATTTCATTTATAGACACTTCAAAAATGGGCAAAACATATAGTTTATTGTTTGGGGATACACACATCAATGGTAAAATTATGAAGAAAAGCAAGGAAATAATCACTGTGGAAGTTAGGATGGTGACCCTCTAGACACAAGGGACAGGGTTGTGAAGGTGAGTGGGTGACTGTGGTCTGGCAATGTTATTTCTATGACCAAGGTGGTGAATACACAGGTTTTACTTTGTGATCACTTTTGTGCCATTTCTATATGTGTTCTGTATTTCACTATGAAAGGCTTTTTTTTTTTTCAAAGAGGGAAAAGGATATCCTAAGAGAAACAGGCAAGAATTAAAAATCCTCCGGTGAGGGGCACCTGGGTGGTTCAGTCAGTTAATTAAGCATCTGCCTTCAGTTCAGGTCATGATTGCAGTGTCCCAGGATTGAGCCCCATGTCGGGCTCCCTGCCCAGTGGGGAACCTGCTTCTCCCTCTTCTCCCCACCTGTGCTCTCTCTCGCTATCTCTGTCTCTCTCTCAAATAAATAAAATATTTTTTAAAATCTTCCTGTGATTATTTGCTCTGCTATTTTACTGTTGGTACCATTTTTCAGAAACAAAGACACATCTCTGTGATGAAGTCCAGTTGAACAGAAACATACCCGAATATCATTTGGAAACCTGTTTCTCAGAATAGTGTAGACTAGAACTACTTTCTGGAACCTGAATTTAAATATGTTGTCAATGTCAGCTGTACTCAAATTAAAAAAAAAAAAAAAGGAAAAAATGTCAGCTAGAGATAAAAGAAAACCATAGCAATGGTTAGCGATGTTCAAATAACATAGGTTCATTTTTAGTTTTAGCAGAGTGGCACATTGGAAGCATGCTGGGCCCATTTTTAAGTTGTTTTTTTTTTTATGGCTCTTTATACATATGTAAAACATTGATAAAAACTTGGGATTTTGGGGCACCTGGGTGGCTCAGTGGGTTAAGCCTCTGCCTTGGGCTCAGGTCATGATCCCAGGGTCCTGGGATCGAGCCCTACATTGGGCTCTCTGCTCAGCAGGGAGCCTGCTTCCTCCTCTCTCTCTGCCTGCCTCTCTGCCTACTTGTGATCTCTCTCTCTGTCAAATAAATAAATAAAATCTTAAAAAAAAAACACTTGGGATTTTTTTTATTGGGAGGAGGGGCAGAAGAAGAGGGGTAGAATCTCAAGCAGACTCTGTGCTGAGTGTGGAGCCCGATGTGGACCTCAGTCACACAACCCTGAGATCATGGCCTGAGCTGAAACCAAGACTCAGATGCTCAACCGACTGAACTACCCAGGCGCTCCAAAACTTGCGGTTTCTTTGTGGTTGCATAAAATAGAAGTGTACCTTAGGTTTTGCAGTTTACAAGGTTGACTTACTGTCTTCTAAACAGTTTTATCACCTCTCCAGTTCTTTTCTTTTATTTTTTTTCTGGTTATTCTCATACACACACACACTATGCTGGAAGCTAGGGATGCCGGGGATATGCTCTTTGTCCCTTTGCTCACATCCAACTTATAACCTTCGAAAATGGAACAAATTATATTTTTTGGGTAGTTTTCTAAATTCAGTGTACAACTTCTTCCTGCCTCTCTTGGATCTGCTGTGACGCCAGTCAAGTCACATTTGAAGCTCCTGGAAATATTAAGAGAGAAGGAGGGGAAAGAGGCACAATTAGTATTTTTGTTTGTTTGTTTGTTTGTGATAACAGGTACCTCTCTTCTTTCTCCGGACCCCTCTAATCTGATGTAATGGGTTTACTCCCACGTGAGGGGGTGACCTTCCGCCGTGTCCGTTTCTTATGCTAGCTGACACATTTATCAATCTTTTTTAAGCAAAAAGAGAGAGGAAGGTAGGTGACCTATGAAAATATAGCAAGAGGTAGAGTTTCCTTCAGATAACATTTTTCTTTTCACTTAATAAGGAAGTAAAGATGATAAGTTGGTGAGTGGGTTCACCTGATTAAAAACATTCAATCTTATTTTTATTAAAATGCAACTACTCATTAGGTTTTAAAAATTCAACAATACTCTTCTAATATTAAATTTTAAATATAATATTAATGGGAAGATGTTATCAAAAAGAGGTGGAATCAGTCCATTTGGCTGTAAAATGACAGTGGGGTGGGGGGCACCTGGGTGGTTCATTCAGGTTAAGCGTCTGCCTTCAGTTCAGGTCATGACCCCAGGGTCCTAGGATCAAGCCCCACATCGGGCTCTCTGCTCAGCGGGGAGCCCGCTTTTCTCTTTCCCCCTGCTCCTTCCCCAGCTCGTGTTCTCTCTCTCTCTCTCTTTCTGTCTCTCTCTCAAATAAAATCTTTTAAAAAATGAATCATTATGTTTTAAAATGTGGGGACATACTAGTACAAGTTGAGATCATTGTAAGGAAGGCTGATGGGTAGGTTTCCTTCAGAATCCCAGCCTGCTTCAGTGAGTCAGAGCTCCATCCTCCAAACCAGAAGGAATAATCTCTTTTTTCTTTTGGACTTATAGTGCTTCCCTTAAATGACTTTTATGGCGCTTACCATGTTCTACGGTATGTTATGGTTCTGTAGGTATTTTCTCTGACTCCCTGACTGTAAGTATCTTATGGGCCGGGTAAGACCTGGGGTAACCTGATTCTCTAGTCTGTCTTTGTGTCTGGCACAATGCTTTGCCCAGTAAGTGGTTACTGGACGGGAGAATATAGATGAGAGACTGAGTCAGCGGCATTTTTCCGCCGGCTTTGGCGACCACATCTGCTGAGTGTATCTAACAACCCCAGACATGAGGCACGGCTGTGTAATCCCATGGAGATCAAATCCTGCACCAAGCAAGAGGAATTCTGAATCCTAAGCCCAAGTGAGAGTCAGAATAGACAGATTTAGAATAGTTAACTTTTAGAGCCATTCAGTCAATCATAAGCGCTCCCTGTGATTATAGCCAGAAAAGACAGAGAGCTGCCGACAAACAGGAAGGAAAAAAGGCATGCTGCAGCATTTTATGCAAGAAGAAAGTTAGACACCCAGAAAACTGCTAACATCAAGTCAGCAGCAATAGCAAACAAGATCTAGTACTTAAAGGCTTTGTATTAAAAAAAAAAAAAATTGGGGCGCCTGGGTGGCTCAGTGGGTTAAACCTCTGACTTCTGCTCAGGTCATGGTCTCAGGGTCCTGGGATCGAGCCCCACATTGGGCTCCCTGCTCAGTGGGGAGTCTGCTTCCCCCTCTCTCGCTGCCTGCCTCTCTGCCTACTTGTGATCTCTGTCAAATAAATAAATAAAATCTCTAAAATAAAAAAAAAATTGCTACCATTTTCCTTTCAAGAAGAAATAGCCTTTTCCAATTTATAAGATAAGGATATGCTTCTTTGCAGGTAAAGAATTCAATGATACCAATAGTGCACAGAATCTAGCAGTGCTCCTGTTTTCTCTCTACTTTTTCCTAATCTTCATATTTTTCCCCTCTCTACTAATAATTCTCCATAACATACAAGATATGTTATTATTTCTCCCAATCTTGAAAACAAAATACCTTTACCCACTTCCTTCTAATGTCTCATGTTTTTGTTTTGTTTTTTTGCCCAAATCTTCTTGAGAGAGTTGTCTATCCTTGTTGTTGTTATTATTATTATATTATTATTATTTTTAGGTAGGCTCTACACCCAACATGGGGCTTGAACTCACAACCTTGAGATCAAGAGTCACATGTTCTACCAACTAAGCCAGCCAGGTGCCCCCCCATCACATTCTTTCTTTCTTTTTTTATTTTTTAAATTTTACTTAAATTCAATTAATCAACATACAGCATATTATTAGCTTCAGAGGCAACGTTTAATGATTCATCAGCTGCATATAATACCCAGTTCTCATTACATCAGGTGCCCTCCTTAAGGCCCATCATCCAGTTACCTCACCCCCCCTTCCCTCCAGCAACCCTGTTTGTTTCCTATAGATAAGAGTCTCATGTGGTTTGTCTCCCTCTCTGATTTTGTCTTATTTTATTTTTCCCTCCCTTCCCCTAAGATCCTCTGTTTTGTTTCTTAAATTCCACATATGAGTGAAATAATATGATAATTCTTTCTCTGATTGACTTATTTGCTTAGCCTTAATAATACCCTCTAGTTGGGACAGCTGGGTGTCTCAGTCAGCTAAGAATTTTGCCTTCAGCTCAGGTCATGATCCCAGGGTTCTGGGATCCAGGCCTGTATCGGGCTCCTTGCTCAGCAGAAAGCCTGGTTCTCCCTCTGCCTGCTGCTCCCCCTGCTTCTGCTCTCTCTCTCTTTCTCTCTGACACATAAATAAATAAAATCCTAAAAAAAAAAAACAACCTCTAATTCCATCCACATTGTTGCAAGTGGTAAGATTTCCCCTCCTCCTCCTCCTCCTCCTTCTTCTTCTTTTGATGACTGAGTAATATTCTATTGTGTATACAGGACCACATCTTCTTTATCCATTCATCTGTCAATGGACATCTGGGCTCTTTCCATAGTTTGGCTACTGTGGACATTGCTGCTATAAACATTGGAATGCAAGCATCCCTTTGGATCACTACATTTGTATCTTTGTGTGCAATTGCTGGGTCACAGAGTAGCTCTTTTTTAAAAAACGTTTTGAGGTATTTCCATACTGTTTTCCAGAGTGGGCTGTACCAGCTTGCATTCCCATCAGCAATGTAAGAGGATTCTTCTTTCTCCGAATCTTCACCAACATTTGTTGTTTCCTGACTTGTTAATTTTAGCCATTCTGACTGGTATGAGGTGTTATCTCACTTGGTTTGATCTGTATTTACCTGATGCCGAGTGATGTGAAGCACATTTTCATGTGTCTGTTGACCATCTGGATGTCTTCTTTGGAGAAATGTCTGTTCATGTCTTCTGCCCATTTTTTGACTGGATTATTTGTTTTTTTGGGTGTTGAGTTTGATAAGTTCTTTGTAGATCTTGGATACTAACCCTTTATCTGATAAGACATTTGCAAATATCTTCTCCCATTGTGTCAGTTGTCTTTTGGTTTTGTTGACTGTTTCCTTTGCTGTGCAGAAGCTTTTTGATCTTGATGAAGTCCCAATAGTTCATTTTTGCTTTTATTTCCCTTGCCTCTGGAGACATGTCTAACAAAAAGTTGTTGCCACACAGGTCACAGAGATTGCTGTCTGTGTTCTCCTCTAGGATTTTGATGGAGTCCTGTCTTACATTTAGGTCTTTCATCCATTTCTTTTTTTTTCTAATTTTTTATTTTTTTATTGACATATAATGTATTATTAGCCCCAGGGGTACAGGTCTGTGAATCGCCAGATTTACACACTTTACAGCACTCACCATAGCACATACCTTTCCCAATGTCCATAATCCAACCACCCTCCCCCTACCCCCCTACCCCTCACCACCCTCAGTTTGTTTTGTGAGATTAAGAGTCTCTTATGATTTGTCTCCCTCCCGATCCCATCTTATTTCATTTATTCCTTTCCTACCCCCCAAACCTCCCACATTGCCTCTCAATTTCCTCATATCAGGGAGATCATATAATAACTGTCTTTCTCTGATTGACTTATTTCGCTCAGCATAATACCCTCTAGTTCCATCCACGTTGTCACAAATGGCAAGATTTCATTTCTTTTGATGGCTGCATAGTATTCCATTGTATATATATACCACATCTTTATCCATTCTTCTGTTGATGGACATCTAGGTTCTTTCCATAGTTTGGCTATTGTGGACATCGCTGCTATAAACATTCAGGTGCACATGCCCCTTCGGATCACTACATTTGTATCTTTAGGGTAAATACCCAGTAGCGCGATTGCTGCATTGTAGGGTAGCTCTATTTTCAACTTTCTGAGGAACATTTAGGTCTTTCATCCATTTCAAGTTTATTTTTGTGTGTGGTGTAAAGAAATGGTCCAGGTTCATTTTTCTGCATGTGGCTGTCCAATTTTCCCAACGCCATTTGTTGAAGAGACTATCTTTTCCATTGGACATTCTTTCCTGCTTTATTGAAGATTAGTCGACCATAGAGTTGAGGGTCCATTTCTGGGCTCTCTGTTCTGTTCCACTGATCTATGTGTCCATTTTTGTGCCAGTACCATACTGTCTTGATGATCACAGCTTTGTAATAGAGCTTGAAGTCCAGAATTGTGATGCCTCCAGCTTTGGTTTTCCTTTTCAGCTTTCCTCTGGCTATAAGTAACAGTTTTCCTGGTTCCATACAAATTTTAGGATTTTTGTTCCAGCTCTGTGAAAAATGTTGATGGCATTTTGATAGGGATTGCACTGATGCGTAGATTGCTCTAGGTAGCATAGACATTTAAACAATATTTGTTCCTCCAATCCATGAGCCTGGAATGTTTCTCCAATTCTTTGTGTCTTCCTCAATGTCTTTCATAAGTGTTCCATAGTTTTCAGAGTACAGATCCTTTACTTCTTTGATTAGGCTTATTCCTAGATATCTTATGGTTTCTGGTGCAATTGCAAATGGGATCAATTCCAATTTCTCTTTCATCTGTCTCATTGTTAGTGTATAGAAACGCAACTGATTTCTGTGTATCCTCGCATTCTTTCTTGAGCACACTCCAATCAGATTCCTGTCCCATCATTCCACCAACCTGCACTGTAGGTCACCAAAGAACTGCTTGTTGCTAAATTCAGCGGACAGTCTCTGTCTTCATCTCGCGGGA
This sequence comes from Martes martes, assembly GCF_963455335.1. Taxonomy (NCBI): domain Eukaryota; kingdom Metazoa; phylum Chordata; class Mammalia; order Carnivora; family Mustelidae; genus Martes; species Martes martes. The sequence goes on along the minus strand of NC_137891.1, from coordinate 184,429,966 downwards.
TCAGCAGCATTTGAAACGCTGGATCACTCCTTCTTTCTTTAAATCTTTGCTCACTGAACTTAACAATGCAGTCCCCTGGTTTTCCTCCTAGTCAAGGCCAGTCCTTGGCAGTCTCCTTTGTTGCACGCTTAACCGCTCTTGGCTTCTTAATGTTGGAGGCCCCAGGGCTCAGGTCAGACTTCCTCTCTTGCTGTGGTGATTCCCCCATTTCATGACTTTAAATTTATGCAGCAAGACAAACAACTGATGTCCCTGGTGCGGACCCCCCACCCAAATTCCACATCTGTTACACCCAGCTACTTACCTGACATCCTTGCTTCACATTTTCATACATAGCCTAGATTTAGTATGACCAAAACTGCACCCATTATCTTCTCCTCAATTCTACTCCACCCACAGTCCTCCCCATCTCAGTGAAGGGCAACATCATCCTTCTACTCACAGTTGTGGTCATCCTCAACCTCTCTCTCTTCTATTTCATTCTCACATCCACTCCAAATTCTGTTGGCTCTTCCTTCAACATATACCCAGAACCCAACCACCTCTCCCCACCTTCATTGCTGCCACCTTGGTTTGAGCCCCAGCATCTCTTTCTTGGACCATTCCTCTCACCTGGATCATTGCGCCTTTTGTATAACTGGTCTCTGTGCTCTCTCTCTTGCTCCTCTCCTGTCTATTTTTCACCTGGCAGAGTGGGCCTTCTAAGACCTAAGGGGATCATGGGACGCCTGGGTGGCTCAGTGGGTTAAGCCTCTGCCTTCAGCTCAGGTCGTGATCTCAGGGTCCTGGGATCGAGCCCTACATCGGGCTCTCTGCTCAGCGGGGAGCCTGCTTCCCTCACCCCCTCTGCCTGCCTCTCTGCCTACTTGTGATCTCTCTCTCTGTGTGTCAAATAAATAAATAAAGTCTTAAAAAAAAAAAAACCCAAGGGGATCAGTTCACTCCTCTATTCAAAACTCCCCAGCAGCTCCCATCTTAGAGTCAAAAGCCACAGATGCCATCTTCTACTTGCCCTAACACTCATTCTGCTTTGGCCATACTGGCCCTGCCAAGCTTATTCCTGACTCAGGGCCTTCCATTCCCTCTGCTCTGAATGCTCTCCCAGCGGTACCCACTTGGCTCACTTCTCCACTCCCTTCAAGTCCTTCAAATGTTACTTGCTCAGTCTTCTCTAAACATGCTACTTAAAACGGAAACACCCAGCTCCAGCATTATTCCCCTTTTTGCATCTGTTTTAACCTAGGACACTCATCGCCTTTTAAGAGACCATACAATTTTAAAAAATATACTATACAATTTATCTACTTATTGTCTGTCTCCCCACTATAGGATGTACGCTCCACAAGGGCAGGAATTTTTTGTTTTGTTTTGTTTTCCCACGGACATACCTCTGTACCTCGTCAGTGATCAATAAACACTTGTTGAACAGTCATGTACTTTTCTAGGTACTGGAATTTAGCAATAAACAACAGGTCTCTGACCTCCAAGGATTTTCATTCTCTTGGTGGAAGATAGTGTGGGGAGGAGGGAAGGCTATAAATAAGTAAGCAAGCAAATGAAATGTTTTTCAGATTTTGATTAAGTGCCATGAAAGAACTAAGTGGGTTATAATAAAGGACGAGGGAGAAAAGAAGCTGACTTAGGAGTGGCTGGTCAGGAGGGCTCAGCTCATTCATCGTTAGAACGTAAGCCCCATAAATATTCCCACTTTGCCTATCTTGTTTAGAGTGGTGATGGGATATTCCAGGGTGGGGGTGGAGCTTCTCAATTTGGACCCTGTTGAAATATAGGACCTAGGTGTTGGAAAAGTAGAGATTTTTAAAATCATCTTTTTTTTTTTTTAAGATTTTATTTATTTATTTGACAGGCAGAGATCACAAGTAGGCAGAGAAGAGGCAGAGAGAGAGGAGGAAGCAGGCTCCCGGCTGAGCAGAGAGCCCGATGCGGGGCTTGATCCCAGGAACCTGGGACTATGACCTGAGCCGAAGGCAGAGGCTTTAACCCACTGAGCCACCCAGGCACCCCTAAAACCATCTTTATCAGGAGCCATGGGTGGCTCAGTCAGTTATACATCTGACTCTTGATTTCATTTCAGGACTTGATCTCAAGGTGGTGAGTTCAAGCCCCGCATTGGGTTCCATGCCCAGTCTGGAGCCTACTTAAAAAAATAAAAAATCATGATTACTAATAAAGTAAGGTAAAACTTCATCCCTAAATAAGAAATGCTAATGTTAAATGAGTCAGTGGCACAGCTGGCCAACCCCAGGCTTCCCCAGAGGGACAGAGCCTGCCCCCGTGTGCTTATTTCCTGACGGAGAGCAGACCAGCATTTCCACTCCATGCAGGCAGGCGAGCACTAGGGTATTGGAGAGAAGAGCCCTGTGGCACTGAGTCTAGCATCTGCAGTTCTTACTCCAAATTCAACAAGCAGCTAACTTCTTCCTGCCCTGGGCAAGAGGGACTTGAGACGATAGAGTGCAGCTGGAAAGGGCACTCCCATTCCGTCTTCCATGGAAATGTAAGTGTTTCCGGCCAGCAGGCTGTGGCAACAGGGAAACTCAGATTCCCTGCTGAGGGGAGGGAAGTGGAACTGAGGACTCCAGCTGTTGCCCTCTGGATTCACAGCAGTGTTTTCCAGAGGCCAAGCTTCCCTGGGCTCATCCCACCTGCGGGGTGCAATGCTCATTCAGGCCCATTCCTGCAAGAGGTGGGGTTTTTCCAATGGACAACTTTGACCCATCAGCTTGGCCAAATTCTCTCAAAACTGCTCTGCAGAGTGAGCCTTTCTACTCTACTTGACGCTACTTCCTTTCTGATGGGGAAGCAGACGGCTAGCTGAAGACAAAGCACACTGCTGAGCTCCTGCAACCTCCCCCCGCCCCCACTCCTGGGAGGGACACGTGTGACATTCTTCCAGGGATGTCCCAACGACAGGTTACCAGCCTTAACTTGACAAAGCTAAGACCTCTGGTATCTTTTTTTAAATTATTATTTTTTTATTTTTAAATGTTTTTTTTTAAAGATTTTTATTTATTTATTTGACAGAGAGAGAGATCACAAGTAGGCAGAGAGGCAGGTGGGGGGTGGGTGGGGGATGGGAAGCAGGCTCCCCGCTGAGCAGAGAGCCCGATGCAGAGCTTGATCCCAGGACCCTGAGATCAGGGCCCGAGCTGAAGGCAGAGGCTAAACCCACTGAGCCACCCAGGCGCCCCAGAAGACCTCTGGTATCTTGTAGTGTCTTCTAGGTCGTCCTCTTTAGCATATGAAAGTTCTTTTGAAACCTCCCTTTTCCTTACCACCCCCTCCCTACTCCAGTATATAATCACCACTCCTCAAAACCTCGGTGCAGCAGCTACCTCCGCCCACGGTTCCTGTCCCTGTGCTTTAATAAACCACTATTTTGCACCAAAGACAACATCTAAAGAATTCTTTCTTGGTCATGGGCTCCGGACCTCACCCCACCAAACCTCACCTATATTCCCAAACCTCATCACTCTCCTCTCCCCTTTCCATGGTAGCGGACTGTATGCAGTCTGAAAGCTCTCCTCACCTTCATTACCCCTTACCCTGCACATGTACTTCCCCAAATAAATCTCTTACACGTCTCATTCTATCCAGGTGTCAGATCAGAGGACCCACACAAACATGCATGGTGTATGCTCAGCACCTACGATGCAAGGTGCTCAATAAATATTTGTTAAATGAATTAATGCACGAACGAGATGCCATTTGAGCTAAGACCTGAAGAATGAGAAGGAACCAGCCATGCAAAAAGCCAGGGAAGGAGTTTTTCAGGCAAACAAGATGCCGAGTACGAAGGCCTCTAGGAAAGAAAGAGCTCATCTTGTTGAAGAGCAAAAGCCAGTGGGGTTGAAAAAAAGGGGAAGGGGAATGTGGTATAAGATGAGGCAAGCAAAGCAGAGGTGACCAAATGCCGTAGCATCTTACGGGTCATGACAAAGAGCGTGGGTTTCATTCAATGAACGATGGGACTCGCTGAGCGATTTTGAGTGAGTTAAAGGACAGGATCCACGACTTAAGAAGGTCATGCTGCTTTCTGACGTGCGGGTTGGAAAGGGACATGAGCAAAATAGGACCAGCGAAATCGCCAGACAAGACATGATGGTAGCTTGGGTTCTAGGGTCACGGGGGAGTTGGAGAGAAGAGAATGGTTAAGTTCCTGAGCCCCTGGAGTACCACCAACTCTAATCTGCTGACAGACTGTGTGAGGGGAAGGAGGAGTCAAGGATGATGCCAAGGTTTGGGGCTTGGGCCCCTGGATGGCTAATGATGACATTTGTTCTGGGGGAGGAGGAGAGGACAGGTTTGTGGAGACCATCTACTAGGCAGCCCAATATGAATATCAATATGCAGCTGGACATGGAACTGGGATTTGGGGAAGAGGTTTTGGCTATAGGTATATACTTGGCAGTCAGCATTCATACATGCTCTTTAGAGCCGCGGCCCCGAGACTTAGGGAAGGGGCATCAAAAGAGAGGAGGGGGCTCAGCACTGCACCCTGTGGCCCTACAACATTTATTTATTTATTTATCTATCTATTTATCTATTTCTATTTTATTTATTTATTTTTATGCTTTTGTGGGTTGTTTTGTTTTTAGATTTTAAGCAATCTCTACACCCAATGTGGGGCTCGAACTTACAACCCCAAGATTAAGAGTCATACGCTCTACTGACTGAGCCAGCCAGGTGACCCTCTCTAGTATTTAAAAGTCTGGGTAGACGAGGCAGCAAATGAACCTGAGGAAGAGCTTCTGGGGGAAAACCAGAGTGTGTGGCTCTGTGTGTTGAGCAAACCAAGTGCTCACCTGTGTTGGGAAGGCCAGTGAGTATCAGACATAGAAATGGAACTAGTTTTGGCCTCATGGAGGTCGTTGGTGCTTCTGACAAGAGAATTTTCTCAGAACGGTAAAGGAATAAGGGAGGGAGTGGGAGTAACAAAAGATATCTTTTTTGAGATGTTTTGTTGTCAAGGAGGCAAAGAAAGAAGGCATAGTTCAAAGGAGGTGTAGAGCCAAGGTAGGTTTTTTTGTTTGTCTATTTGCGAGAGAGAGAGGGAGAGAGAGAGAGAGAGAGAGTTTGTGTGTGTGTGTGTGTGTGTGTCTGTGTGTGTGTGTAATGGGAAGGGATAGAAGGAGGGAGAGAGAAAATCCCAAGCAGACTCCTGCAACCGAAGTGGAACTCGATCTCACTCCCCTAAGATCATGACCTGAGCTGAAATCAAGAGCCCGTCGCTCAACAGACTGAGCCACCCGGGTTCCCCAATTCTGGTTTATTTAAAGTTCATCTTCCTAGGGCAGATAATGTGTCCAGCAGGGAGGGAGAAAGTGATGGTGCAGAACAAAGGGACTAAACCCTGGACCAAAGTCCTTAAGATGGTGGGAGGGGAAGGAACCCAGAGTCCAGGTGAAGGGGCTGGTCTTTGATGGCAGTAGGGAAAATGGAATACACTTACAGATGTAGGTAGCTTTGCAGATACAAAGGGAGATCACCTAGGAGCATATCTAGTTTTGTAGATCATTAGGGAGATATGTTTTGATCCAGTGAATTATCTATATTCTGGCATTTGAATAAATGCTATACTAAAAGATTTTAAGTTCCAGAAAAAGTAAAATAAAACCCTAACACAACCCCTCTCCCTTTATAAAATAACAAAATTTGCCCACAGTATACCTTTATCTTGTTTCATATTTCAGTATGTCCTACGGTCTCTTCCTTTATCTGTTACTAGCATTAAAAAGTATTTTTGTGGGGCACCTGGGTGGCTCAGTTGGTTAGGTATTGGACTTGATCTCAGCTTAGGTCTTGATCTCAGGGTTGTGAGTTCAAGCCCCACACTGTGCTCCACATTGGGCATGAAGTCTATTTAAAAACAACAAGTATTGGGGAGCCTGGGTGGTTCAGTGGGTTAAAGCCTCTGCCTTTGGCTCAGGTCATGATCCCAGGGTCCTAGGATCAAGCCCCACATCCGGCTCTCTGCTCAATGGGGAGCCTGCTTCCCCTTCTCTCTCTGCCGGCCTCTCTGCCTACTTGTGATCTCTCTCTCTATGTGACATAAATAAAAAATCTTAAAAACAACAACAACAACAACAAAACCCAAAAACCCAACAACAGGTATTTTTGTTTACTTCCAGGTAATTCTAAGAACTAATTTGTCTTGGGCCCTGATGCTTGGTAGTTCCTATTTTGCATGGTCCAAAGGGGCTCTTGTAATGCTCAAATGAAACACATTGAACAAAACAATGAAAATTGGGGTAAGTATCAGGGACACCTCTGGGACCCTGTCATTTACGCTACAGTGGGAAAGCGTCCCTTAAGGGAAGTGGTAGGACTCCAGCAATTAGGTTAAAACACAAATGTAAAAAGCACAAAAAACCTGTATTCATCCTATAAAACACCCTGGGAATGTAGTGGTATGTGACCAAAGAAGTGTCATCTCTAATTTTTGCGATTCTACAAAATTATATTGGTAGGAGGTATTGCAGAACTGAAGAAAGAGAAAGGGAGTAGAGTTCCCTCGTAAATGGTAAGAACATAGATATCGTGTATTTGTAACACACAGAGAGATTTGGGTGGCAGGGCAAGCGTTCAAGGAAAGGGGCACGTGGGTGGCTCAGTCAGTTAAGCGTCTGCCTTTGGCTCAGGTCGTGATCCCAGGCTCCTGGGATTGAGTCCCATGTCGGGCTCTCTGCTCACCAGGGGGTCTGCTTCTCCCTCTTCCCCTCTTCCTCTGTGTTCTCCCTCTCTGTCTCAAATAAATAAATGCAGTCTTAAAAAAAAAATTCTATTTAAAAAAACATTTCAAGGGAAGCAACAAGATTCCTAATCATTTTCCTGTTGGACTTGGGGCAGGCCCTTTAACCCTAAAAGTTTTACTTTCTCCAACTGCAAAACAGGAAGGGTAGTTTTTATGATATTTCAGTATTGTTATGAACTAAATATTTGTGTCCCCCAAAATGCATGTTGAAACCCTAGTCCCACTCCCTCAAAGTGACGGTATTACAGTTGACCCTTGAACAACGTAGGGGCTAGTGGGCACCAACCACTACCCCCAGTCTAAAGTTTATGTATAACTATTGACTCCCCCAAAACTGAACTATTAATAGAAGCCTTCCCAATAACATAAACAGTTGAGTAACATACATTTGGCATGCTATGTGTATTATATACTATATTCTTTTTCTTTTTTTAAGATTTATTTATTTATTTATTTTAGAGCGCATGCACAGAGCTGGCTGCAGGGTTTGATCTCAGGACCCTAAGATCATGACCTGAGCCGAAATCATGAGCCGGGTGCCCAACCAACAGAGTCACCAAGGCACCCCTACCGTATTCTTACCATAAAGTGAGCTAGAGAAATGAGGTTATTAAGAAAATCATAAGGAAGAGAAAATACACTTAACAGTGCTTTCATTGGAAAAAAATCTGAGTAAAAGAGGACCTGCACAGTTTGAGCCCTTGTTCGAACGTCAGCTGTACTTCCGGGAGGTAATTCGCATTAGATAAGGTCATAAAGGTGAAGCATTCATGAATGAGGTTAGTGCCCTCATAAGAGTCACGGGAGAACTTGTTCCCTCTTTTCTGCTCTCAGTCACATGAGGACACCGTAAGTCAGCAGTCTGCACCAGACCCGACCATGTTGGCACCCTGACCTTGGATTTCCAGCCTCCAGAACTGAGAAAGACATTTCTGTTTTTTCTAAAGCCACCCAGTCTGTGGTGTCCCATTACAGCAGCCCAAACTGGCTAAGACAACGTTAAATGATTAAACGGGCCTTGTAAAAGTGAATGTGTTATATCAAAAGTGAAAATGACAAGAGGAAAAAAAAAACAGATAAACTGGACTACATTGAAATAAAAACTTTTTGTGCTGCAAATGACACCAGCAAGAAAGTGAAAAAAACCACCCACAGAATGGGAAAACATGTTTGCAAATTGCAATCAGACCTATAGGTAGGGCAAGGGGGATGTGGGGATGGACCAAGTGGGTGAAAGGGAGCTGGAGATACAGGCCTTTAGCTATGGAGTGAGTAAGTCACAGGAACAAAACGTACAGCATTGGGAATACAGTCGGTCCTGTGATGGCATTGCATGGTGACAGGCAGCAGTCACACTTGCGAGCACAGCATCACGTTCCGAGCAGTCAAATCACTGCGTTGTATACCTGAAATTAAGTACCCCTGTGTCAGCTGTACTCAAAAAAGATTTGCAAATTGCACATCTGATAAGGGACTGGGATTTAGAATATGTAAAGAACTCTGACAACAGGAAACAGGAAAAATACAGGTGACTCAATGAAAAATGAACTCTGTTTGGCCAAAGAAGATAGACAAATGGTTACTCAACACACAAAAAGAGGTTCAATTTCATCAGCCCTTAGAGAGCTGAAAAGCAGAACCACAATGACACACCAGTTCACACCTACGAGTGTGGCTGTAATAAAAAAGACAGACAGTAACAAGCGCCAGAGAGGAGGTCGATAAATGGGACGCTCATACATCGCTGGTAGAAATGCAAAATGGGGGGCGCCTGGGTGGCTCAGTGGGTTAAGCAGCTGCCTTCAGCTCAGGTCATGATCCCAGGGTCCTGGAATCGAGTTCCACATCCGGCTCCTGGCTCAGCACAGAGCCTGCCTCTCCCTCTCCCTCTGCCTGCTGCTCTGCCTACTTGTGCTATCTCTCTGTCAAATAAATAAATAAAATCTTAAAAAGGGAAAAAAAGAAATGCAAAACGGTGCAGCTGCTGTCCTAAAAAGTCTGTCAGTTGTTCAAGAAGTTAAACGTCTACGGAGCACCTGGCTGTCCCAGTCAGTAGAGCACGCAGCTTCATCTGGAGATCATGAGTTCGAGCACGTTGGGTGTAAAGATTACTTAAAAATAAAAGGTTAAAAAAAAAAAAAGTTAAATATATAACCCAGCCGTTCTCGTTCTGGATATATACCCAAAAGAAATGAAAACATGTCTACATAAAAAACTTGTACATGAATGTTTATAGCAGGTGTCATTCATGATAGCCCGAAGGTACAAACATTAACTGAAGAATGGATAAGCAAAATGTGACATATTCATATAGTGAATATTATTTGGCATGAAGGAAATACTGATAGATGCTACAACACAGATAAACCTTGAAAGTATATGCTAAATGAAAGCAGCCAGACACAAAAGGCCACATAGTATAGGATTCCACTCATGTGAAATGTCCAGAATAGGAAAATTCATAGAAACAGAAGGCAGGGGCGCCTGGGTGGCTCAGTTGGTTAAGTGTCTGCTTTCAGCTCAGGTCATGATCCTGGGGTCCTGGAACTGAGTCCCGCATTGGGCATTCTGCTCAGAGGGGAGCTTGCTTCTCCCTCTCCCTCTGCCTGCCTCTCCCCCTGCTTGTGCTCTGTCTGTCAAATAACTAAATAAAATCTAGAAAAGAAATCCAAACAGAAAGCAGGTTGCTGGTTGCCCACAGAGAGGAGAGGGGACATTAGGGAGTGACTGCTAATAGGTGAGGGGGGGGGTGTGATAAAATTGTTCTAGAATTAGTGATGGTCGAACAACTGTGAATATACTGATCTTTGTATACTTTAAATGAGCGAATTGTATGGCATGTGAATTATACTACAATAAGGATGTTTAAAAAAAGAAGTGAGACATGAACGTATTAACATCAATGTCACCGGGAGTTCAAATTCTGGCTTATATAGAATTCCTTTCCTGGAGAGCAGAGAATATGCAAAGCCAGCAGTGGTCTCATTTTACTCACAAATTCCTTGCATATCTAGCTGTCAGGTTACTATTCTAAGCAAGTACCAAAGGGGGTAAAAAAAAAAAAAAGAAATTCATTTAATTCTATAATACAATCTTTAAGATTATGGTTTAGTAAATCCAATATAGTATATTCTTCAGTATGTGGCAAAATCTAGAGTTTCATGATACTGCTATGTGGACCGCTCAGTTTAGATTTCTATATTACAAAATATTTGTATTCTTCAGAGAACAGATTGGTGATTGCCAGGGAGGTGTAGAGGTGGGCCAAATGGGTAGGGGGTCAAAAGGTACAAATTTCCAGTTATAAATCCTGGGGATGTTATGTACAGCATGGGGACTATAGTTAACAATACTGTATCACTGGGGCGCTTGGGTGGCCAGTCTTTAGGCATCTGCCTTTGGTTCCTCATGATCCCAGAGTCCTGGGATGGAGCCCTGCATCAGGCTCCCTGCTCAGTGGGAAGCCTGCTTCTCCCTCTTCCACTCCCCCTGCTTGTGTTCCCCTCTCACTGTGTCTCTGTCAAATAAATAAATAAAATCTTAAAAAAAAAACCTGTATCATAGATTTGCTATATGTATACAATACTGCATTGTATATTGTATTGAAAATTGCTAAGACAATATTTAAAAGTTCTCGTCACAAGAAAAAATATGGTAATTATATATGGTGACAGATGTTAACTAAACAATTTTGGTAATCATTTTGCAATATAAGAATACACATGCCAAATCATTGCGTTGTAATGCAAATCGAAACTACAATGAGGTATCATCTCACACCTGTCAGAACAGCTAAAATCTACAACACAAAGAAACAACAGGTGTGGGTGAGGATGTGGACAAAGGGGAAGGAACCCTCTTGCACTGTTGGTGGGAATGCAAACTGGTGTAGCCACCGGAAAATAGCATGGAGGTTCCACAAAAAGTTAAAAATAGGACTACCCTAGGATCCAGCACTTGCACTAACTGTATTTACCCAAGAATACGAAATACTAATTCAAACGGATCTGATGTTTATAGCAGCACTATTTACAGTGGCCAAATTATGGAAACAGCCCAAGAATCCATCCACTGATGAACTGATAAAGAGATGGTATATGTTCACACACACACACACACACACACACACACACAGAGGACTGGTACTCAACCATAAAAAAGAATGTTATGGGGCGCCTGGGTGGCTCAATGGGTTAAAGCCTCTGCCTTCCGCCCAGGATTCTGGGATCCAGCCCTTGAATCAGGCTCTCTGCTCAGCAGGGAACCTGCTTCCTCCTCTCTCTCTGCCTGCCTCTCTGCCTACTTGTGATCTCTGTCTGTCAAATAAATAAATAAAATCTTTTAAAAAAATGTTATGTTGCCATTTGCAACAACATGGAGCTAAAGAGTATTATGTTAAGTGAAGTAAGTGGGTTAGAGAAACAAATATAATTTCACTCATATGTTGAATTTAAGATACAAAACAGATGAGCAAAGGTTAAAAAGAAGAGAGAGAAAGGCAAAGATAGAACCAGACTTTTTTTTTTTCCCCAGACTCTTACCTCCATGGTTATCAGACGAGAAGTGGGGGGGGGGGGATGGGTGCATAGGTGATGGGGATGAAGGGGTGCACTTGTGATGAGCACTGGGTGTTACATGGAAGTGTTGAATCACTATATTGTACACCTGAAACTAACATTACACTGTATATTAAGTAACTGGGATTTATTTATTTATTTATTTTTACTAACTGGAATTTATATACTTAAAAAACAAAAGAAAGAACCCCAAACCCCACGAATCATTATGCTGTACATCTAAAACGAATAGGATGTTCTATGTAAATTATATCTCAATTAAAAAATTGTATCCTTGAGCAGGTAAGGATGGTTTCTCTCCATTGGCTCGAAAAGCCTTTCTTGTACGTACGCAGATACTCCAACATTTTTTAGGTCTCCCGATCATTTACACTTTTAATTTCACCATCATTCTGGAACACGTTAAAAAAAAAAAAAAAAAGCCAAAGCAGGAACTCTCGAAAAGCTGAAAGTCAAATAAAATGAAGTTGTACTCGTCTTAGTTTTCTTGCAAACGGGCTTTCTCTACGGACGTGGACAAGTGCCCAAGGGTTTCTCAGGACGTGAGCGGACAACGTTAGAGAACCTTGGCCCCAGAAGCAAGACGTCCTCCCTTTTCCTTTACTTGGTCTGCATCGTGGAGTCGCCAAAAAGCAAGCGCCTGGGAACAACGGAGGCGCTGCGGGGTCCCCTCGTCGCCCAGCCTCCCGCCCCGCCAGGCTCTCCCGGGAGCCTACCTGGACCCGCCAGCCGCGCCCGCCACCCCCGGGCCGTCGCCATGGCACCGCGCCGCCCCGCCCCCCTCCCGCCCGCGGCCCCGCTCGCCCCTCCCCCGCGCGGCGCTGCTGCGGGGGAGGGGGTGGGGCGGGGGCGGGAGGAGACGCAGGCGAGAGGAAATCGGCGGCGCGACGCCCGCGGCCCATTGGCTGCCTCGTCCTGGGGCCAGGAGCCCCGCCTCTGTGGCGGGGTCACGTGATCCCTTTCAAAGATGGCCGCCCTGTTGTTTTGATGAATAATACTTGGTGGGGCGAGGGGGTAAGAGTAGGGGTGGAGGGGTAGGAGGATTTACTCTTCCATCCAGAGCATCGCGAGTCCCGTCCTCCCCCTCCCCCCTGCCCGGGCTCCGGCGTGGAGGCGGGGCGTGGCCGGCCTGCTTTGGGAGGGGAGGGGCTTCCCTCTTCAGTGCTGGGCTCTGCCTCGGCGGTTCTGGGGTCGCCTTACCTCGGGGCATCCACTCTGCAGTCGAACAGTTCCCGCCTGGGGCAAAGGGTAGGAAGGAGAGCAGGATCTGCTGGAGGAAGCGCACCTGCCGCGCCACCACCACGAAGACACAGCAGGCTGAGGGCACGAGACGTGCTGGAGACCCGAGTCCCTGGTCTGGGTAACCTGGGAAGCAGAGGGCAATAGTGGCGCCTTAAGATAACCCTGTAGAGCAGCAGCGGTGGTGGCCAAAGGAGGCTGCTCGGGGCACAAGCAGCTGTAGGAGTCTGTGGGGCGATTGGAGTGACCGACGCCAAGGCGGTTCAGTGCCTCTCGTGTTCTTATTTTTTAACCTCTGACTATGCAATTCTGAAACCTCCCCCATTCGGGGGACCAGACAGCCCGATAGACACCTTCCACTCTCCTCCCGCCCTGGTCTCAAGAACAGAAGGATCTCTCCCTAACGCCTTTCACCATTAAGAGGAAAGCGATGGAGGAGCTGAGCGCTGATGAGGTGAGGAGGTTGGGGGACACCTTGGGAGATTAGTTGGCAACTCTTTGGCGCTTTGGACAGGAATGGTATTGCGCCAGTGGTGCCTGGCCTTTGGGTTTGGGGAAAGAATGGAGATGACATTTTCCAAGAATAAAATGAGCCCCTGAGCGGGTCTCCGGTTGTATTCTTCTGTAGTACCTTGCCTTCTTTCTTCGTTTTGAACTCCATTTGCTGCTTTTCGAGTCTTTTAGGGTCTGAAGAAGAGGAGAGCATATTGAGGCGTTCATTCTTTTCCTCGGGGTGTTTAAGCAAGAAGGGCTAGATTTACATCAAGTTAAGTGTGTGTGTGTGTGTGCGCGTGTGTGTGCGTGCACGCGCGCCTTACTGCAGAGATTTAAAGAATAATTTTGGGTGGGATTACAGTGTATGGGTGTATGTTTTTAACGGCAGTATTTGAAATCCCCAGTATGTGTGGCTGTTGCATTGTATGAGTTGATTAAACATATGTGTTTGGGGGTGGCCTACAGACAGATTCTTTGATATGTAACAAAATATATTCTTTCTCAAAAGCCTAGGGAATTCCATTTAAATTCTGTAATGTAACAAGAACTGATGACTCCTGGCATAATTCTCTTTCATTCAGCCTTTTTCTAGTTTTTGGCCCTTTCAAACTTGTCTTTTGCTGTAGCAGACACTGAACAGGAAGCAAATGGTAGCAAATGACTTTGTAAACTTCCCCGATTATCATTTCTGAAAGGAGTTTTACAGATCTCTTTCTTGATATTTTAAAGATTATTTATTAAGGATGTCATGAAAACAGTGGCAATTAGGGTACAAGGAATTTTCTGTGATTCTACTCACTTTTCCCTTCCTTTTTCCAGATGAGGAGCTTCCCTTTCAGGACCCCTGCTGGCTTCCCTCTCTTCAATCTACCTCCTCATTTCTTTCACTAGTTCTTTAAAAACTTCCCTAGAGTACTGGGAAAGTAGCCATCCATCAGGTCGGCTAAACTGTAAGACTTAACATGCTTCAGGTTTAGCTAGAGTAGTTAATATATTTACTTAGGGACTAAATTTATCCAGAGATGGGACTTGCAAGTGGTGAGTTCAGATGTCACGTGGGAGGGGAAACAAATAATTTTGTGGGTTGTGATGCTTGGCTATTTGGAGAGTCAGGAGTGCTCATTCTGTGTTATGGACTTTGTTTTCTCAAATGCATCAGGAATGTAATCTAACTAAAATTAGAAGAATATTGAACGGTTTCTTTCATTCCGGTGGGAATTCTCAAGAGATCCCCTTAAAGGCACTTTGTTTTAGGTAATTTTTAAAAATCTGCCCCCCCTTCAATAGTAATTCTAATGGGTAAATTAAGGCAAAGAGCTTATGTTTTTTAGTAGTCTTTTGCTTCCAGAAACTATTTCTTTTTCTTAATGTTCTCGAAGTTGCTGCTGGTTCAGAGGTTTTTCATACCAAGAAATCGTCAGACAAACAAAGCGTAGAGACCAGTTAAAGATACTGCATAGTCTACACTGTGGCACTTCACTTTAACCAGTCTTGGAGGGAGTTGTAACTTTTTTGTGACTGTATAGGAACAAATGTAATCATTGTGGAGGAGATTTTCAAGGTCAACGGAATAGTGAAATCAATGTGAAAAATTAAATTCACTAATATTAGATCAACATAAAATTACTTTCAACTATTATGTGGCCGGAACAGTTCAATAATTGGTACTTCAGTCTCGGCAGAACCTAGAACAAATTAAGTGTTTGTTTTCGTTTTTGTTTTTAATCCATTTCCTTAATTCTGGGATCGAGTGAACAGTTCTCAACAAAGACATTTCCAGAGCTTTTGCCTTTGTATTGTTACTCTCTTGGTGGAAACTGTCACAGATACGGTAGGTGGCATTCATTTGGTTAGAAAATAAGACATTTCTCTTGCTGAAAATTCAAAAATACATCTCAGGGCGAAAACAGGTAAGACAGTGATCTTTCGATCTAAATTAGGCAATTAGGTAAGGGAGAGTTTTATATTCAAACAAAATGAAAACGTCGGCAGATACAATCCCTGCAAAGTAGAGGTGGGTCCAAACCAGACTGGAAGGTTTAGAGGATTTTAGATCATGGGTCCCTCTCATAGATCACCTGAAATTTTTACACTTCTCTTATCTTGTGTAGAGTAGTTCTTTAAGTTCCTTGGTGCTTGTTATTTATGTGACACATTACAGTGAGTTCATTGCTCTGGGGAGCAGATCCATGACTAAGTTCATTCTCTTCAGGAACCTACATTCCAAGGCTTCATTATGTAGATTACATTCAGTCCATAGCCTACTCATGTGTTCTTCCTACCGAAATGATGCTATGAGTAGGGCAGGACAGGTATTTTAAACTGTTTTTCAGCTGTGGTGATGAAATTGCATGGAAATGATTTGCTTTTTCCTCTTTCCTCTTCTTTCTTTCTTTCTTTCTTTTTCCTTTTTTTTTTTTTTTTGGCTAAATCTTCTTTATGACCTAGTTCATCTTCAAGATGGCTGGCTGGGATAGTTAGGGTGTGGTCAATTTTAGAAGAGTGGTAAGTCTTCCTTCCCAAGTGCAGAATATGTGACCTTGCACTTTTTAGCAGTGTTCTTTAAGTGGAACAGGAGCGGCATTTCTTAACAGCCTCAGAAACCTGCTCAGGGCCAGCCACTCTACAACCATTGTCTCATTCCATACAACAGTGTGACCAAGAAGATCCTTGAATTTTCCTTGTTTTATAGATGAGGCAACTGAGATTTAGGTTAACTGACTTGTCCATAGTGATCTGGCATAGCATTGGTTGAGTTGGAATTCACACCTGATCTAAAAATTAGATCTAGTGCCTGATCTAAAAACTCTTTTTGTTACATTTTATTGCTTAACAACTGCCAGTAAATTCACTGCAGCTTCCGTGTACATATCCTACTAACGTGCTTGATCGGCATAGTTTTTCTGGAGGAGTGTTGTTTCTCATGAATACATTCATGATGTGATTGAGTTTATAGTCTTTTCGGTATTAACCCTTCACCAGGCCCCCTCCAAAATTGTTCACTCAACAAACTTTTTTTTTTTTTTTTTTTCCTAAGGATGCTGTGTATCCCCAGTGATGTGTTGGGTAGGTCAGGAGAAAGTCCTTTTTCTTACAGAAATTGTAGTTTATCCGGGAGGTGGGGGAGAGGTCGAGATAGGTAGGAAGTCCAACAATTACGGTGCAGGGTACTAAGTGCTTTTGTGGAGGGATACACAAGACAGTAAGAAAAAAAGGAAGGGGACCCCTGGTGGGGCAGTGCCGGCTGTAGTGGAGCCTTTCAAGAAAAAGTAATGCTGAGCAGTTGCCAGGCGACAGGCTCTTGGAAGTGGCCTTGAGAGGGGGGATCCCAGGAAAACGCAAGAATGAGGGACTGGAGGCAGGATTTTGCTAAGGGAGTGGCTGCAGGTAGGCAGGCACCAGATCTCGGAGGGTCTCAGAAGTACTTAGGAGTTTGCACTTTGTCAGTAGGACTGTAAGAAGCCTCTGAGGAATGTGAAGGGGTTAGAAAGATGACTGGCAAGGTGTAAACGTGGGTTGGAAGAAGGCGGCTGCAGGCCAGGAGACAGATGAGGGGCTCGTGTTGTCCTCTAACAGCGAGGCAGTAGAGTCAAAGGAAGGCATTGGCAGTGGGGATGGAGGAGGGCAGACAGCAGAAATAGTGAGGATCTGAGTTAACCCACTTCTAACGATCAGGTTGATGAAAAGGAGGTGGGGGTGGGGGAGGAGAGAAAAAGATGATTCCTTGGTTTCTAGCTTGAGAGAAGAATGGATTGAGGGAGAATGAGGAATTCCAGACAAGGAACAAGCAGATTTTTGGAACATTGAAAGAGGAGCCAACATAGAGACCCCCCCCACCCCTGACCTTTCCACTCTGACCTCTCCATCTCTTTGACCTTTTCTTTTTTTGTAACAGGCCTCACTTAGGACCTAAGCTCACTTTTTTCCCAGTAGGTAATTGCTGCCACTCTATAACTAGGATTCTTCCTCTAGCCTGGTAGGAAAGTGGGATGTAGCCCCCACTTCCGTTCTTCACCCTTTCTGTCCGCCTTAGCCAAGAGACAGAGAATGATTATGATACCAGCTAACATTTATTGAGCGTTCAATATGTGCTAAGCATTTAAGAGCAGGGTTGGTAATATCACCCCATTTTACAGATAAGAAAATTGAGGCTGGTAGAAATTAACTAACTTGCTAAAAGATGCACAACTAGGAAGTGGCAGAACCTGGATTCTAATCAACAGTTTGATTCCATCAATTTATTTGAGAGAGAGCGAGAGCGAGAGGGATCACAGAGGGAGAGGAAGGAGCAGACTCTCTGCTGAGCGGGGGGCCGATAGGGGGCTCAGTCCCAGGACCCTGAGATCATGACCTGAGCTGAAGGCAGATGCTTAACCGACTGAGCCACCCAGGCGCCTCTGATTCCAGAGTTCTTAATCCCTTCGCTAAACTACCTGAAAACAAAGAATCTAAGAAAGTTTATGATGTTTATAGCGTTTTAACTGTTCCTTTTGAGATGGGAAGTGGAAGCCCCAGTTATTGCTAAAAATGGAGCTCATCATAAGGCCCCCTATTCTTTTTTTTTTTAATTTTTTAATTTTTATTTATTTATTTATTTGACAGACAGAGATCACAAGTAGGCGGAGAGGCAGGCAGAGAGAGAGAGGAGGAAGCAGGCTCCCCGCTGAGCAGAGAGCCCGATGCGGGGCTCGATCCCAGGACCCTGGGATCATGACCTGAGCTGAAGGCAGAGGCTTTAACCCACTGAACCACTCAGGTGCCCCATGGCCCCCTATTCTTGTAGGGAAAGAAGACAGAAAGACTTGTGACGAGAGGCCCTTGGGTCTCAGACCTTTGCTTGGTGCAGACTGCGTTTGCTCACACGGTGTTTAGACTACATGTAGGTGGACGTGTCTTCCCATAAGCAGCTCATTGAACTGTATTTGCTGTTTACTTGCTGCATGTCAGCTGCCGCAGTGAGCCTGTTCACATGGCGCTTCATTCTGGTGGGAGGAAACATGATAAACAAACATGTACCCTTAGAATGTCATGTGGCGGTAAGACTACCGAGAAAAACCAGATTAGCAAAGGGGTGGAGAGTAATGCGGAAGTGGAGCATGTAGTTTTAGGAGGTGGCTTTTTTTTTTTTTTTAAAGATTGTATTTATATATTTGAGAGAGAGAGAGAGGGAGAGGGAACATGAGCAGGGGGAGGGGCAAAGGGAGGGAGAGAATCCCAAGCAGATTCTGAGCGTGGAACCTAGCACAGGGCTCCATCCCAGGATGGGATCATGACCTGAGCTGAAATCAAGAGTCGGATGCTGAACCGACTGAGCCACTCAGGTGCCCCAGGACGTAGCTTTTGAATAGAAAATGCAGGGATAACAGGGAGCCATCTGAGGGGAGGCGTGTTCCCAGGTACAAGGAACAGCAGGAAACAGGGCGCATCCTTGGTCTGCTCCGGGAACACCGGGAGGCACGGTGTGCTTGGAGGCCGCTGAACCAGGACACGGGAGCAGGAGGAGTCTGTCAGTCATTCATTGGGCAAAAATCCGAGTTCTTGGGGCGCCTCAGTGGCTCAGTGGGTTAAAGCCTCTGCCTTCGGCTCAGGTCATGATCCCAGGGTCCTGGGTCGAGTCCCGCATCGGGCTCTCTGCTCAGCAGGGAGCCTGCTTCCCTTCCTCTCTGTCTGCCTCTCTGCCTACTTGTGATCTCTGTCTGTCAAAAAAAAAAAAACCTTAAAAAAAAAATCCGAGTTCTTATAACTGAGGTTCAGTTGTGAGATGCCCTTCCCCACCCCTTTTTTTCCTTCGCATTTTAACACCTATTGACATCGGGATGCTTGTTACAATGGTATCATCACTGTTGGCCAGGCAGCAGGTCTGATACACTTGTCATTTCCTGTTTGTGTACACACCTGGTTCTAGCTGTTTATACTACTGCCCCTTCAGTCCAGTGGCAGTGCCGTGGGTGTTAAATTTAGTTGCCATTACAAATGCCTTCCCCCAAATCACACCTTGATCAACAGTGATGAAAAGCAAATGTTACTTTGTATGCATGAGGATGGCAGCAGCAGTGTGCTGTCAGTATGATACCAGTAAAGAAAATGTTTGTGGTTGGAGGAATGACCATGATTCCATCTTTTATTGCAAAGCACGAACGAAATGTATTAGGGAGCTTTAGAAAGGCAGCGGTCTGTACCTTTATGAAGCTGGGCGACATTTTGAAATTGAACATACAGCTGGAAGGATGCCTTTCCTACCTAGGCAGCGTGGCTCAAGATCACAGACACTCCACGTTCCTTAGAGAGAAATCTCAGAGCAACGGGAGGCTGGTGTAACTGTTTACAACTCTGTCCTGATCTGTTGCTAAGCCATTTCGTTGTGGTTTAATGGGCAGCACTTTTTTTCCTTGGCAGTGCAAAAAATAACAGTGCAGCTTATTATAATCACTGACATCTTTTTTTTTTTTTTAAGATTTTATTTATTTATTTGAGAGAGAGAGAGATCACAAGTAGGCAGAGAGGAGGAAGCAGGCTCCCTGCCTAGCAGAGAGCCTGATGCAGGGCTCAATCCCAGGACCTTGGGATCATGACCTGAGCCGAAGGCAGAGGCTTTAACCCACTGAGCCACCCAGGCACCCCAATCACTGACATCTTACATTTGGTGAAATATATGTCCAGTCTTGTTCTAGACTATGAGGGTATACCAATGAAATGTTCAGGCAGAAACCCTGCCTTCATGAGTCTTAAGTTCTGATTTATGTTTTTTTTACTGTATTTATTTAAATTTTTAAAACTAAATCCCTATGCCCAGCGTGGGGCTTGAACTCAACGACCGCAAGATCAAGAGTCATATGCTCCACTGACTGTCCTAGCCCGGCGCCCCATTCTGATTTGTGTTTTAAAAGAATCATATGCTGTGCAGTGCATAGACAAAAGGGGAAAGAGTGAAAGCAGAGAGGAGGGGGTCCCAGGAGTCCCAGGGCAGGGTTCGTGTGAAGAAGTAACAAAGGGTCAGATAGCGGCTGGTCAGGTAGGGGCGGGAACTCGTCGCACCTGGGGATGGTGGGGGATGTGGCGTGTAAGAGTGGAGTCGAGAATAGCCAAGCGAGTCGGGATGTCACTGGATGGACTTTTGTAACAGAGACCTGCAGTGGCGGCTGCTAATGCCAGATCGAAGTTTATTTCTCTCTAAATAGGAGGCTGGGGTGCTGAGGCAGCTTTGTGTTCATTAGGGGCCCCGGTGCCTTCTCTCTCATTGTTCCACCTTGCCTAACATATGGCTTCCTTCTTTTGGGCTATACATGTCTGCATTCTAGCAGGAGGGAAGAGAGGAGAGGGGAAGGAGACATCATATTCCTTCACTTGAAGGGCACAACTTGGAAGCTGTGTGATCATTTCTGCTCGCCACCCGTTGGCTAATGAAAAATACAGGCAGAACCCAAGGCATGTGGCCACAGCTCCTCGCTGAGACGCTGAAAAGTACGGGTTCTCCTGGGTAGCCATATGTTCACCGAACAGTTCCCTTATGTTAGAAGGGGAGGACAGTCTAGGCCTTTCTTTCCAGACCTTTCTTCCCAAATCTAGACCACACTGTGCACCTTTCCAAAGGAGACAGCCCTCAGTCAGCTTTAGAGCCCAGAATCTCTAGCTGATTGATACACAGTCTAGGAAGCTTTAGACTGAAATACAGGATACCTACTGGTGTCCCCCAACACTGCCCCTGCCTCATGTACTATGATTCGGTAGGATAGGGTAATGGAACTAGAACTCCAGTTTGGGCTAGGGAAGAATGGGGGGTACAGACCCCTTGCTGGTCCTTAGTCATTATTAGCTTCTGCTAGGCCATGTTGTGGGGACTTCCTGCCTTGGTAGTGGTAGGAGTTCCGGCCTGCTCATTTAGCAGTCCTTGGTCTGCTGCTCTCTTGGAGGAACTCCCTTGTCCCTTGCCCTTTGTGGTGGTTTTTCAGTATCTGTTTTCCTCTGGGGACGTGTCATTGGAGAATATCCCCTTCCCGGGGATGCACAGTTTCTCTAGCTTCTTTCTTGCTGGATATGGAAGGAGTTGGCTTTATCAACCCTTTTCAGCCCCCAAATTTTCAGATTCTGAGTTGGTTTAGACTGTAGGCAATGGACATGCCTTAGGCAGACCTATATTCCCTTTTATCTCTGCATGCAAATCGGCAGGTTGTAGCTTGACTCTGTCTCACTCTCATGGGACTTCTTGCTTAAAAAAGTGGCAAGAAGCCAGTAAGCTCCCAAATTCTGAATTGTTCAACCAGTTCCCCTAGAATTACAGGCCATGTTGGCATGCCGGCAATTTTGGAAGATGTCACGGATTTTTACCAAATATTTTGTTGTGGCCTAACAAGGGTCACCAACCTTCTGTCCTGCAATATCTGTGCTCATGCTGACCAAGCCATTGCCACATAATTGTAGTCTATTTAGGTTGATTACTTCCAGATTCCAGATTCTGTGCATTTGTTAAGATACTGGCTCGGCTGCTGCAGCCTAGACATCCAAAACAATAATGGCTTAAACAAGGTAGAAGCTTATTTTTCTTTCAAGTAAAAATCTGAGTAGATGGTTGAGAGCTGGTTTAGTAATTTCACAATTCCTAGGGAGCCAGACTCATTCTGTTTTGTGGTCTCATCCCCAGTGTGAGGCATGTAGCTTTTAGTCCAATGTGGCGGCTCCAGCACCTGCTCATGCATCTGTGGTCCAGTACTCAGAGACTAAGGGGAGGGGAGGACATGTTCCTGTCCCTTAAGGACATGATCAGAAAGTGTCACACATCATTGCTTACACCTTCTTGGCCAGAACTTAGTCACATGGTCCCAACCAAATGGTGGCTGACTATGTAACAGGGAGGCAACTAGCAGGCTCTACGACAGTCATATCAAGAGTTTAAGCCTACACAGCTTAAAGAATGGAGTTGTCACCTACTGCAATGAGGAATATTGAAAGAAGATCGGAGGAAGAAACTAAGTTATGTTTCAGTCGTATGATGACTATATTGCTTAGCAGTTCTCTACATGGAGGTGTTAAGCAGGTTGTTGATATGTGTTGGGTTTGCAGCTCAAGGAGGAGGTTGGGGCTGGGATACCGATCGGGATGTGTCAATATATTTAAAATCATGTGAATGGGGGCATCTGGGTGGTGCAGTCAGTTAAGTTGCTGACTCTTGGTTTCGGCTCAGGTCATGATCTCGGGGTTGTGAGATGGAGCCCCACCTTGGGCTCCACACTGGGCAGGGAGATTCTCTTAGATTAGATTCTCTCTCCCTTTCCTTCTTCCCCTTCTGCTTGTGATTTCTCTTCCCAAATACAGAAATAAATCTTCAAAAAAATTTAAAAAATCAGGAGAATGGACCGATTACTTAGGAAGTGAGCGTAAATAGAGAAGAGAGGAAGTGAGATGACTGAGCCTTGAGCCACTCCAGCGGTTAGAGGTGGGGAGGAGATAAAGAGGACCCAGAGAAGGACTGCTGCGGACAGCCACTGAGGTAGGAGGAAGGTCAAGAGATCATGGGGTCCTGGCATCCAGAAGAAAGTGTTTCATGCCAGAGGGGAGTGTTCAGCTCTGTTTAATGTTCGGTAAAATAAGTTAGAGGAGGACTAGGCCTTGATGATAGGGCTTGGTGATGCGGAGGTGGTTGGTGACTTGGACAAGGTCAGTTTCACGGCTGACCAGAACTGGTTCAAGGGAGAATGGGAGGAGGGGATAGATAACTGAGGAGCGAGGGACAGGCTCCAGGGAGAGGCCGAGGAGTCCTCAGAAAACGGTAGAAGCGTGGATTTAAGAAGTGGGGAGAGGGGCGCCTGGGTGGCTCAGTGGGTTGAGCCACTGCCTTTGGCTCGGGTCATGGTCTCGGGGTCCTGGGATCGAATCCCGCACTGGGCTCTCTGCTAGGTGGGGAGCCTGCTTCCTCCCCTCTCTCTCTGCCTGTCTCTCTGCCTACTTGTGATCTCTCTCTCTGTCAAATAAATAAATAAAAACTTTAAAAAAAAAAAAAAGAAGTGGGGAGAGAGTACTTGGTGAGCACATCTTTCAAAATTTGCCTTTTACCATTCCCTGTTACAATCATCAATGCCTTTCCTCAGTCAGTAGATACTTAACTCAGTGTTTCCTCTGCTCCCTTCTTCCCCTGAAGTAGGAAGGAAAGGCGTAGAGATACATTTTGTCTATTGTTCCTAGTAGGGTATTCAGGGCCTGAAGAGTGTTGCAAAGAAATTTTGAACTATAAGCAGAAGAACGCTAGATCATATTATAGTTAATTTTTAAAACCTTTACTAAAAAAAGGAGTGGTATATATGTAGATGGCAAATACTACCAATTCTGTTTGTTTACTTCGAACAAGTATAGGTAGGATGTTTACTCTGTGCTGGGTACTGAGGGGCGCACAGCTGGAGATACCATCCCTAATACGAATAAGACCTGGTCTTTGCCTTCAGTGAACTCACAGTCCAGTGGAGAGACCAGGCACAGGCAGCTGGAGTGCAGGTGCTGCCCAGATGGTTAAGTGACGGAGTTAGTTCTGTGGAGGGTGCGGGTCGTGCTGACCGTTTCCTCCAGGAGGATCGGGTTAGTCCTTAAAGATGCTCAGGAGTTTGGACATCGAGAAAAGTCTGTGGTGAGGGCCAGTGTTTCAGCTCTCTCTTACTCTGCGCAAACTCAGTTAACATTCATTCTTTTGAAGGTAATCGTAGAAATTACTGGAACCACTGAGGAAAAATTGGAGATGGTGAAAAAATCTGATAGGGTCGGTATTTGCTGATCTCAGAGGTTTTAGGGTGTATCAGGCCCAGACAGAGATGTCACCCCTAAACCACCACGGTATGGGCGGAAGCTGAAAGACGGGTGGCTGGGGGAGAAGTAGAGAAAACAGAAAAGGTGTTTCCTTAAAATTGCTTCTCCTGTCTTGATGCCAGTCACACTGCATTGGAATTGTCTGTGCGTGTAATGTACCAACTGGTGTGACACAAGCTCCTGACCATCCTTGTTCACTGTTTATTACCCAGCTCGTAGCACAGGGCTTGGCGCACAGTGGCTCACAGTAAGTATTTGTTGAGGGGCTCCTGGGTGGCTCAGTCGGTTAAGTGTCTGACTTCGGCTCCTGGGTCAGGTCTGGATCTCAGGATCCTGGGATCCAAGCCTTGCATCGGGTTCCCCGCTCAGCAGGGGGAAGTCTGCTTTTCCTCTCCCTCTGCCCCTCCCCCTGCTCATGCGCTCTCTCTGTCTCTCTCTCAAATAAATAAGTAAAATCTTTAAATAGAAAATATTTGCTGAATGCATGAATTGAATACAGGGTGCCTTTTTGTGAGTCCCAGTTCTTGTGTTGTAGGGGTTTTTTTTGTTTTGTTTTGTTTTTAAGATTTATTTATTTATTTTGAGAGAGAGAGAGAGAGAGCGCCAGCATGAGCTGGAGAGGCAGAGAGAAAGGGAGAGAGAATCCCACGCAGAGCAGGGAGCTTGGCCTGGGGCTTGATCTCGCGACCCTGAGATGATGACTCGAGCCAAAACCAAGAGTTGGCTGCTTACCCAACTGAGCGACCCAGGCATGATTGTTTTTTGTTGTTAGTACATTCAGGTGCATCATGTAGGTAAAGGTAGGCAATTGTAACTAGAGTCAGATAAATGTGAGTTTTAAGCAAACCAACCATTTGGAGGACCCCGAGCAAAGTACTTTCTGAGCCTCAGTTTCTTCAGCTTGTCAAACTGGGGGTAGGAGCACCTGTCTCGTGACATTGTTTTTCAGAACACTTGCAGCGACATGTAAATTTCCCAGTGCAGTGCCCTGGCAGGCTGGATTCCTGGGACATACGTAAGATTGAATTGTACAAAATTAGAATTTTAGTGGCTGCCCGTACAATATCTAGAAACTTCCTTGCATGCACAGCACACCTCGGAGATACTGCAGGTTTTATTCCAGACCGCTGCAGTGTAAGTGATGCCGAACAGAACGAGTATCAGAATAAAGCCAGTCAAACAAATTTATTTGTTTCCCAGTGCATATAAAAACATGTTTACACTACACGGTAGTCCGTTAAGTGTGCAATAGCATTAAAAGTACGTGTATTTTTTAAAAAGTATGTCTATCTATAGGCATATAAATATAGCATAAAATATACCTTAATTTAAAACTATTGCTAAAACATGCAAACCATCATTTGAACGTTCAGTGAGTCATAATCCCTGATCACAGATCACCATAACAAATATAATAATGATAAGAAAGTTTGAACTATTGTACAAATTACCAGAATGTGATGCAGAGACACAAAGTGAGCAAATGCTATTGGAAAAATGGTGCCAGTAGACTTGTTCAATGGACGGTTGCCACAGACGCTCAATTTGAAAAACATAGTATCTGCAGAGTTCAGGAAAGCAGGATGCAGTAAAATGAGATTTGCCTATAATAATGCCAAGAGTGTAAAAGGCCGAATCTTCCAGGTTACGGTAACGAACAGGCCCTGGCTTGTATGGAAGGCTGGGTCGGAATTTTCTCTCTCGATTCCTTAAACTTCTCTTCTCACCCAGTATTAAGCCGTACTGGGCTCTCGCCCCGGCCCTTTTTAAATATTTATTTGACAGAGAGGGAGCACAAGCAGACAGAGTGGCAGCAGAGGGAGAGGGAGAAGCAGGCTCCCCACTGAGCAGAGAGCCTGATGTGGGGCTTGATCCTAGGACCCGGGGATCATGACTTGAGATGAAGGCAGACGCTTCACTGACTGAGCCACCCAGCCACCCCGCCTCCCTTCCGCCTTTTTCTAAAATCAGGAGTGATCCGGTGGCCTGAAGGAACTAGGGGGTAAGAGTGGAGCCAGGAGCTTTGAAAGGGGGTGGGGGGAGCCGTGCAGACAGGACCTGAGGAGTCCCAGAAGCGATGTCACATAGCGGACCTAAAAAATAATACCCAGAGTGACCCAGTCTCCCTAAACCAGAGGACTGACTGAGTCTTCTGAAGGGCCTGCTGGTCCTGCAGTGCCGGGAAGGGGCGTGGGTCTCTGAACTGGAGGTCGTGGGGTTAACTGCTCACCGGCCGCTCTATCCTGAGCATCTTGTCCTGTTCTTAGAAGACAAGAGCCCAGCTGGGACGAGAGGTATCTTTTGGGGGCGTAGTATTAAGAAGTGCTGGGCCTTGACTTAATTAGCTTTCTAATTAAACATTGTGAAATGTATTTAGTGCACACTGTTTCTTTGTTCCCTGTCAGTGTTTGGTATAAACTCTAGATGAGTACTAGTGTTGTAATTTAATTAGTCCAATTTTCTGAGTAGATAAAGTAGGACTTTGCTTTTATGGGTCTTTTGGGGAGCTGAGCTCCTGGCTTCCAAGCAGAGCACAGTGAACACCTGTCACCTGCCAGGCGTTCTTCTAGAAGCATATCAGGTCAGGGTCTTCTGTTAGACCCCTGTCTATACTTGTCACCAGGGCTGGCGTTCCGGGCATGTGACCTGCAGTCGGATGGTCTAATGCACACGTGGTTCAGTGCCCTGTTGTTGATGTCTTGGAATTCTTAATAAATCTTTAGCAGGAGGCCCAGCATTTCCGTTTGGTGCCAGGTCCTGCCAGTTCTGTAGCCGGGCCTGCTTTGTCTCTGACTTTCTCAGTGCAGGTGGATAAACGTCTGAGAAGAGTTTGCCCAGATTCCAAGGTTATAGGAAGCCATACGAAAATTGCCCGAAGAGAGCTGTTCATGTTCTTATGCAGAAAATGTTGGTGTATGTCTGACTCTGATGTCATGTCATTAATAGAGTTTCTTGAGATCTTTAATAATTTTCTACTTCTGTGTGATATGGCATCTTTGGATAACTTAATTCACTTCAACCAGTGGATTCATTTTTTTTTAAATTAGGGTTTTTGACACAGAGGCATTTACTTTTGTGTTATCTTTTTCATGTTCTACATCTTATCTCTCCAATCTCAGTAGGACTTCTTTTGTATTTTACCCAGTGCAGTATGTATCTTGGTCATGCTTTCACAGTAAAACACTTCCTTCTTTTTGTGAAATATGGATTGTTGTATTTAAAGCTATAACTCATGCGGGGCACCTGGCTGGCTCAGTCAGAAAAGCGTGGGCCTCTTGGTCTCAGGGTCGTGAGTTCAAGCCCCACATTGGCTGTGGAGCCTACTTAAAGAGAAAAGGAGAAAAAAGTAAAACTGCCACTCCTGTTGGTTTTAACATTTAAAAAATTTTAAATTAAAAAATGTCCTCCAGAGACTGTTTTTTTTAAGTATTAGTATTTCTCTGTAAATATTTATCTGTGTTGGCAGATCAGGTATTAAGACCAAAAATAATCATGTACTGGTGACCAATTTTCAAAAGGAATAAGGTACATTTAATATTCGAGCTGGACAATTCTGTATATATGTATGTCCTAGTAGGGGAAACTTATTTCTAAGAAAGA
The DNA here is from genome assembly GCF_963455335.1 of Martes martes. Lineage (NCBI taxonomy): Eukaryota > Metazoa > Chordata > Mammalia > Carnivora > Mustelidae > Martes > Martes martes. The sequence goes on along the minus strand of NC_137891.1, from coordinate 184,402,492 downwards.
AATTAAAATTGATGGAAAATTTAAAAATACCTAGCAACCTTTATAATCTACTCAGTAGAACTTTCTGTGTGTGATTTGATTTACTCACTAAATTGTCATGTTTAGGGTATTGAGAGATATGAAAAACCAGAAAAAAAATGAATTTTTTTGAGGTGAGATCAAGGGAAAATATGCTAAAACAAACAAACAAACAAACAAACAAACAAACAAAAAACCCTAGCCGCTTTTTCCATATTGTATATAGATCTGCCAGAGGAATTTACACGTTGGTTTCAGCAGTCATTATTTCGTGGGCCAGTTAAAAAAATTGTAGCCGTGTTGCATTTCAGAGGCCAGTTATGTAAAGTAGATGTTCTATTGTTTTCCGTGTTTTGTTTTAGGATGCTGACAAGTGACAGCACGCATACCTTTGTGTTTGATGAATGTTAATGAATGAATGAACCTTTTACTTTTATATTAATCTTCTACTTACGATAGGTACAGACCAGATACCATTTCTGTGGAGTTTCATCGAAAGAAGTGCCACATTTTTTCCCTCCTCATGGACAGTTTGGGGCAGATGAGGTGGTCATCTGCGAGGGCTGTGCTTGTTCATTCATGTTTACTTTGTTCAGACGTCCTCACGCTCAAAAAAGTGTGGATTTATGGCCCAGGGAAATGTGAATAAAGCAGTCTTTTGCCTTGAGATGGTGTGACTAGAATGGCTTATGAGTGGGAGAACTTTAGTGAATGCCGAGTGGAAGAAGTGCTTGTGGAGTGTCCCCAGTGGACACCTCTTCATCTTTCCTATGTTATCGCCTACAGTAAGCACATTCACCCATCCTGGAATGAGATGGTTATGTGAAAATGTGGCCATTGCTGATTTTATTTACTTATGTAAAAACATTTTAAAAACATCTTTTTAAAGATTATTTTTTTAAAGATTAGAATGAGAGAGTGTGTGCAGTTGCAGAGGAGAGGGGCACAGGGAGAGGGGCACAGGGAGAGGCACAGGGAGAGCTCCCACTGAGCAGGGAGCCCTACGTGGGGCTCAATCCCAGGACCCTGGGATCATGACCTGAGCTGAAGGCAGACGCTTAACCGACTGAGCCACCCAGGTGCCCCTAAAGAAACCTTTTTTTTAAAGTAGGCTCTACACCCAATGTAGGGCTTGAACTCATGACCTTGAGATCAAGAGTTGCATGTGCTCCAGACTGAGCCAGCCAGGCGCCCCACCATTTCTGATTTTTAGAAGGGCCTGTTGGCATTGGCCGAGTGATGATGCAGAACCTGTGGGAGGAAGTTAATGTTGACAGTTCACAATAGGAAGGAAACCTGTATTCACACCAAGAACTTGATGGGCACACGGCGCCCAGAGGGGCATTCTCTCTCCCTGAAAGAGCGCACCGCACACTGTTGACTAGATCTGCTAGAATATTGGCTTTGAGTGTTCAGACCGGGCGGGAATGCAGAGCTTTGGTGTAGCGATCATAGGAAATGCGTGAACCTTCCTGCAGAGGAGTGTACCCTTGGGTCTCAGCAATAATTATTTTGTGGGTGAATTTAAGACACTTTCCATATACCTGGTTTTAAAAAAATTCTTTAGAAATATTTAATGCTGTCAGTTCCACTTGGTCCCTTTTAAGTGACCAGAATCCATTTTATGGAATGTGCCATAAGTAGCTGCTACTTGGGCTTGTCATCTTGTCTCTTTAACCAATTGGGATCAAAGATGAGAATGGGGTTACCCACATCATCTCTATCACTTGGGATATTTTTGGTGAGGACATAAAATTGTAGTTGCAAGAATCATTTTTTCAAAAACCAGGTGTAATGAAAACAGTTCTCCTCTCAGGATGCGTCTCTGCGGACTTAGGATGTTGGCGGACTTGGGTTCCTGCTTCTAGTCGTTTCTCTTGCCGGTTTCGTAGTCAGTCAACGGGTCCGATGCTAATTTTTAGTAGCTGTGCTCCATATTCATACTGCTTGGGTGAGACAGAGCCCTGAGCCCAAGGAAAACAATGTCTGGGCCTAAAGACGGAAAAGAGCAAAAGGATGAGAAAACTTGCAGGCTGAAGTTACGAAGAAAAGTAATGACTGTTCATTGTGTGTTGGGTAGACACTTGTCATTTGTCCAACAAATATTTACTGTGGGCCGTCTGCACTGGGCATTGTATTAGTTAGTGGGGAGATGGCCGTGAATGTAGTACATCAGGCCTCTGCCCTCTTGGAGCTTACATTGTGCTTGGGGGAGACAGACTGTAGACGGATAAAAATTCAGGTAGTAGGTTCCATTCCCTTTATCTCTGATGACTCTTGTTAGATAAGGGATGTTTATGTCATCGCCTTCTAAATGGGGAAGGCTCAGAGAGGTAACACAGCGAGAAAGGGGTACAGCTGAGATTGTGACCGGAGCCGGCCCCATGAGAGCGTGTCGTGTAGAAGACTTTGTGAAGACGGGACCACACGGCGACAATTCACTCGTCCGCTGCTTGGCCCCTCGTCTCACCTGTAAGTGCAATGCTTTTTTTAAAAAGGTGGCTCTAACGGCAGATGTTGATGAAGAGTCTAGAATAAGTCTTTATTCTTATAAGCTATTTATTATTCTAATTTGAACTAATTAGAATAACTAACTAAGGGTTACAGGTGACTCAAGAAAGCACCTTTGGTGACTAGGCGGGTTATGCCTTTGGTTCTTAGCCCTTGCCCACCGGCAGAGTGTGGTTGGGTCCACTTAATGTTTTCCATGTTGTTACTGATCAGGCAGAAAGTATTGGGGTGAGTAATTGTTGCAGTTTATAAAACTCCTTGTAATGGAAAAAATAGAATTCACCGGATTACATAGGGGAATTGTAAGGACCACAGCCTTGTTGGCTCGCTAAGAAAATAGCAGTTCACAGTCTGTTTCTGATGACAATAGAACCATTTCTTTGGTTCTGTTGCAGCCACGGCAGTAGGAGTTCAAAAGATGACCAGTTTGAAAGTTGTGTAGTTGGCTAGTAATTACTAGAACTTGGCCTTTGTGAGAATTTTGCGTTTTGTTTTTGAGAGATTTAGTCAACTAGAAGAGGGCTTGTGGAGGAAGTAAGGTAACCTGCCTGGTCTGCTCTCCTTTCTCAGCAGCTGAGGGCATGGGGGTAGAGAGAGGCACTGGAGGACAGGGGGGACTGGCAGATGGATAGAGGGTGACCGTGAAATGGTCACATCCAAACGAGAACTCTTCTGAGAGGGAGAATGAGACAGGAGCCTCCGGAGTCCCCCTGTCCTCTGCGACACTTCGGGGGTGGTGGAAAGCATTTGGGTTAAGGCATTAGTTGCTTTATAAATGTTGTGACTTGGGGGTCAGGCCTAGACATGGTCATAATATCCTTTGGAGAAGAAATCAGGCTCTTTGTCACTTCGAGTCAGCGTTGTTTTGAGCTGGGTGAGTAATCTGGAAAGGGAGGCAGATGATTGGAAAATGAGGGTTGCAGAGAGGACAGTGCTCCTGTGTTCTTCTCTTTCCACTGTGCCCTGATGTGCCCCGTGGCAGTTCTCAGCTGACTGGAGGGCTTGGTCCTTCATTTGTCAGCGAGGGCAAGGGGGTCGAGGCTGTCGGATTCTTGTGTGTCAACACTCACAGTGCACGGTTAGGCGATGACAACCAGTAGCCGGTTCCTCTCTTCTGATGTCTCCCTTTCATGCTAGTGGAGGCAGGATTGGAGTACTCTGCATTCTACCATGAAATGTACTTTAGGTTCATCGTATTAGGAGGCAAAAATAAAAAGGAAAATAGAAAGCAGAAGGTAAAAAGAAAATCTTTGTTCCAAATCACACTTTCCAAGGATACCAATTCTTTTTCTAGGTTAGGATTTATTTTTTTCCAAGCTAAATCTTCTGATGTCCTTTCTTTCTCTTAGAATCACGGAGTTTTAGAACTTGAAAAGATTTTAGAAATCTTTGTAGCCTACCTTCTTCATTCAAATTGATTTCTTTTATTACAGATTTGGTAGCATAGTTGCACTGAATTCTGTATGATTCTTCATAAGAAGATTTCCAAATCAGTGGGGCGCCTGGGTGGCTCAGTGGGTTAAAGCCTCTGCCTTCAGCTCAGGTCATGATCTCAGGGTCCTGGGATCGAGCCCCGCATCGGGCTCTCTGCTTAGCGGGGAGCCTGCTTCCCCCCTCCTCTCTGCCTGCCTCTCTGCCTACTTGTGTCTGTCAAATAAATAAAATAAAAATCCTTTAAAAAAAAAAAAAAGAAGATTTCCAAGTCAAGAATTAAGTCAAAAGCAAGAATTACCTGTAATCCTGTTATCCAGAGATAATCATTGTTAGTTTTTTTTAGGCTTTTATTTTTTGGCGTTCCATTATTTTCTCTGTGTTGTTAAAAAACAGAATTCAGTGGAGTAAGTTTAAAGATCAGGTTGGCTTTATTCGTTGAATCATGAATGGGGCAGCATGTCATCTAGCAAATGGAAAGGAGTTCCCAAGAGCCAAACAAAATGGCAGACTTTTATGGGCAGAAAGAGTTTAGGAACAAGGAAAGAGTAGAGCACCTCATCCTTCTGTGGGGGCCAGAAAGGGTCTGTCAGGCAGATTGCCTCCCTAGTGCTGTCAGGAAATTCCAGATTTACTCGTTTAAGATTACGCTCCCAGCAGAGGTTGAAACTGTTAGGTGAGGTGTTAAATCTTGGTTTGCTGATACGGGGCTTAGCACAAGGGACTCCAAAATTACGGGCCTCTTGTCTCTCTTTTGTAACTGTGTATAGATGAGGTACCCTTCTGTCCCTTACTCGTGTATCTCTGCTCTTCCTGAAGCCCTCCCTCCCTGAGCATGACAAGCTCGCCCTTTTGTAAGACTCAGCTGCCTTGTCACCTTCCCCTGGAGCCTTTCCCTCAACACCCCACATTCCTGCAGACCCCCCCTCTGGTTCGGCTTCACTTCTGCTCTTACCATATTGCATTAGAGCAATCTGCTTTTGTGTCTGTTTCCCCTGCTAGATTGACAGCACAGAACAAGTCACATTCATTTTTAATTTTCAAAGCCCATTTATTTCTGCCTGAAACACTGGGACTTGGTGAAAGTTTGTGGAATCAATGAATAAATCATTGGAATCATATTGTATGCAGCTATATATATTGCATTTTAACTTAACACCTCGTATTACAAGCATTTCCTTGCATCCTTACAAATTAAAACACCAGTTTTAATGGCTACAGGTTTTTCCATCATCAGGTGTACTGATTAAGCTTTTCCCCAAATGTAGGAAATTCAGGTAGTTGTCAGGGCTGGCTGGCTGGCTGGCTGGCTGGCTTGCTTCCTTTCTTTCTTTCTTTCAAGATTTTATTTGGGGCACCTGGGTGGCTCAGTCAATTAAGCGTCTGCCTTCGGCTCAGGTCATGATCCCAGGGGTCTGGGATCGAGTCCCACATTGGGCTCCCTGCTCAGTGGGGAACCTGCTTCTTTCCCTCCCTCTGCCCCTGCTCCCGCGTGTTCTCTCTCTCTCTCTCTCTCTCTCATGTGTTCTCTCTAATAAATGAAAGAGAGCATACAAGAGAGCATGAGCAGGGAAGAGAGGGGGAGAGGGAAAGGGAGAAGCAGGTTCCCCGCTGAGCAGGGGGCCCTACTCAGGGCTCAATCCCATGACCCTGGGATCATGACCTGAGCTGAAGGCAGATGCTTAACCAACTGAACCACCCACGTGCCCCAGTTTTTTTCCTTTTTAATATATATATATGTTTTTAAATGTTATTTCTTTAGTTTTGAACTTTTTAAAAATTATTTTTATTTTTATTTTTTTGAGTAAACTCTACTCCCAACGTGGAGCTCAAGCTCACCACCCTGAGATCAAGAATCACTCGCTCTACCAGCTGAGCCAGCCAGGAGCCCCTCTTTTTAAATATTATATCTGACTGTGATGAAGCTTTGTATATGAGTCTTTGACTTTCTTTTCTTTTTTAAAGATATTTATTTATTTATTTATTTATTTATTTATTTAAATTAGGCAGAGAGAGAGATCACAAGTAGGCAGAGAGGCAGGCAGAGAGAGAGGGGGAAGCAGGTTCCCCGCTGAGCAGAGAGCCCGATCCGGGCCTCGATCCCAGGACCCTGAGACCATGACCTGAGCTGAAGGCAGAGGCTTAACCCACTGAGCCACCCAGGCACCCAAAGATTTTTTTTTTTTAAGATTTTATTTATTTATTTGTCAGAGAGAGAGCACAAGCAGCCAGAGGCAGAGAGAGAGGCAGGCTCCCTGCTGGACAAGGAGCCTGATGTGGGACTCGATCCCAGGACCCCAGGATCATGACCTGGGCTGAAGGCAGCGGCTTAACTGAGTGAGCCACCCAGGCGTCCCTCTTTTCTTTTTTAAGACTATTCATTATTAGAAAAGGTGCCCATGTGCGAGAGCGTGCATGTGGGGAGGGGCGTGGGAGAGGGAGAGAGACTCTCAAGCAGACTCCCCACTGAGCGTGCCGGGCTCTGTCCCAGGACCCTGATCATGACCTGAGCCAAAACCAGGAGTCAGATGCTCAACTGATAGAGCCACCCAGGTGCCTCTGATTTTCTGATAATTTCTCTAGGGTTTCTAGAAGTGGAATTATTGGATCAGAGGGTGTGGTCATCTTTAAGGACTTTTCTAGAATGTAGCCAGATTACCTTCTAGAAGAGGGGTAGGGCTACTACCGCAGTGTCAAGAGGGTGGTTAGTGTTTTAGAGGGCTGGTGGTTTTTGAGGTCACCTCTGTGATCCAGCATCATTTTCTGAAGCTGCTGCGACGTGGGCCTAGTGCCACACGTGAGAGGCCGCCGGCTGAGTCTCGGTCAGGGTTGGGGTAAGAAACAGGCTGTGAGGACATGTGAAGACAAATAACGGGAAGGGAAGTGTAGTGTCAGTGGGCTACTTTTCTTTGTATGGTAATTGCAGAATGACAGACTCGGCTCTGTCACTTGTTTCCTTTTTCCTTCTTTTAAACCATTTACTGATCTTTTCTAATCCAACACCTACTATAACAAATTACCTTTTTTTTTTCTTGGTCTTTCCTTGAAAAACATGTTTTGGCTTTTTTGGCATGCCAGAAATGATAATAATGACAGCAGTAAGAGGTAATGTGTCCAGCACTTAGGATGTGCTAAACACTTCACGTGGGCGACAACTGTTTGACCCTGTGAAGGGACGGTAGGGTCAGGGTTCTCACTTTATATGTGCACAGGGAGAGCGATGCTCAGTCACTTGCCCAGGGCCGGTTGAGCTCTCCCCGCCTGCCCGATGTCCAGAAAACAGGGGTCTTGCTTGAGCAAAAAACAGTCCTAAGCAGCCAGAGTTATCTAGGAAGACGTGAGGGATGTGTCTTTGCCCTTTCACTGTCCCCCAGACTGTCCTACTGCCCTCCAGAAGTATTAGAAGTACCCACCTCCCCTGCCCCCCACTTTGCCGAAGGGACAGCCCCTCCACATTCCCACTAGGTGACACTGTCTTCTGCTTTCCAAAGAAATCATAGTCGTCATGCACTTTTTCCCTGTTCTTTTTACCTCCCTCCTTCGTTCCCACTAACTTCTTTCCATGTTCAGGGCATGAAACCTGCCTCTTTCTAAAAAAAATAATAACTGTGGTAGTGGTAGAGGGGAAGTATTTATGGGGTGCCAACCCCTGTTCTTAGTGCTGGATTTTTTTTTTTTAAGATTTTATTTATTTGACAGAGAGAGAGAGAGATCACAAGTAGGTAGGCAGAGCGAGAGAGAGAGAGAGGAGGAAAGCAGGCTCCCCAGTGAGCAGAGAGCCCGATGCAGGGCTCGATCCCAGGACCCTGAGATCATGACCTGAGCCAAAGGCAGAGGCTTGACCCACTGTGCTTTGTAGCACAGCGTCTTCATCGGTGTTCTTTTCTGTCCGGTGTTGCCCTGTGCCTGGCTTTCTTGGTAACCATTCAGTCTTCTGTCTTCCTTCCCTATCCCTTTTGATTCAGAAGCTCTCCAGCTCACACCGGTTCTAAAAACAACAAGATGCCCCCTCTGGTCCTGTCCTCTCCTCTCGCTCTTGCTTTATCCCTGTCCTCCCCTTTCACAGACCAGACCCTTACAAGAGTGGCTCTCCCGGCCCCCTCATTTTCCAGTGTCTTCCCTCCTTGTGTTCATTTGGACACTTTCCCCTTCATCGCTGCATCCACACTGTCCTCGCTAAGATTGCCAGACCCTGGGCACTTCTCAGAACATGTCCTTTAACCTCTCTTTGGCTTTTGACGCTGGTGATCACGTTTTTTTGGCAAGCGTCTCCTGGATGCCATGGGCATATGGCTTTCTTACTTTCCTGTCTCCGTCGCAGACTGCTCTTTCCCAATACACCCTAAAGGATGTTTCTCAGGACTCTGTCCTTGGTTCTCCTTTTGTTTCCTACCTTCCAGGTGCATTTGTTGAATGAATGAATGACTAGCCTGTTTGGGGGCATTCATTTTATTTATTCTCTGGGCTCTGTGGTCCATGCTTAGTTCTGAGTGCTCAGGAGGTAGCCAAGTTCTGCCCTCTTGGTACCTAGAGTTTCTGCCAGTACCTACTGTACTGAGTACCTGCTGAGTACTTACTGATGACCCTCCGGTCCCCTCCCTGGCCCGGTCCCCTCGCCGGTCCTGTCCCCTGCTTGAGATGTGCACACAGATCTCCAGCTTCCCCAGCATGGTGGATAGAACATGGCTTTTCAACCTGCCGTGCTTCCTTGCATGGCTCTGCTTGTGGGGGCGGGGGGGGGGGTGATCCACTGGAAAGCCACTAAACCTCCCCGTGGCTCACTGCTTATGGAGAGTAATGCTGGGGGCATGTTTTAACAGCGGATTGAATGAAGACTATGCAGCCCATGCATGCCCCGAGAGAGTAGTTTTTAATCTTTTTTAGAAAGGGACTCCTCTGAAAAGCTAATGAAAACTGGAGGCCCTCCTGACCCTCCGGTTTTGAACCTGCCCTTGGTACTCTATCTTAAATCAGTCCACACCAGCAAGGGTGATGTGTGGGTCTCCTCATGGGGGCCCCTCTAAAATTGCTTTCTCTGAATCGTCCTGTGGCAGGAAGCCTCTACAGGTACGTGGTTTGTGTTGTCAGTCACGCACTGTGTTGATACATGCGTGTAACGTGTACGAATCTCTCTTCTGGCTTAGTGTTATTTTTTGTGTCCTCATTTTACTTCTGTCCTAATGTCCTTGTCTGTTTGATTTTAAGATAAATTGAAAATATGTCTTATGTGTTGTTAATCCTGAATCTGGTTGCTAGAACAAGGAAATGGAAATCATATCCATACCCATGTCTGTCCGTCCATCCGTACCTACCTGTGTCAGCTGGCTGTAGGGCAGTATTCGTCTGGGCATTTTTCCAGGCACCTCAGCCCAGAGTGAAGTCAGAACTCACCTTCTCTTCTCAAAATGTCCTTTTGTAGGGGCACCTGGGTGGCTCAGTGGGTTAAAGCCTCTGCCTTCGGCTCAGGTCATGATCTCAGGGTCCTGAGATCGAGCCCCAAATCGGGCTCTCTGCTCAGCAGGGAGCCTGCTTCCCTTCCTCTCTCTCTGCCTGCCTCTCTGCCTACTTGTGATCTCCGTCTGTCCAATAAATAAAATATTTAAAAAAAAATGTCCTTTTGTAGTTTCAGTTTTGGGGAATGGTACCATCCGTTTAGGCCTGAATCTAGGCTCATTCTTCCTGACATGTCACTTGCAACTGATGATCAAGTTCTGCTGATTGAATACATGAAATATCCCTGGAACTGTCCCTTCCACGGTCCCCATCACCCAGGCTTGCTTTGTCCCACCCGAGTCCATTCCCCACATAGTAGACAGAGTGATGTGTTTTTAAAAGACAAATCTGACCCCCCTGCTTGAATCCGTCAACATCTCTTCCTCGCCTTTATGAAAATGTCAGTGTTAGAATGGTATCAGACCTCACCACGAGCTTGTCTCAGCCTGCCTTGTATCGTGCCGTGGCCGCACACACTCACCCCTAAACAACTCAGAATTCCCAAGAATTCTCCCCGTGTGTTCTCATCGAGCCTCCCAGCCTCCAACAATGCTCCTCTGTCCCGTCACCTGGCGAACTCCTCCGACCTGTCTTGAAGAGGAAACTCCAGTCCGGTGACATGCATGCATAGCGTACGAGTTCATATGTTGCTCGATTTTCAGAATTACTGCCTCGGATGATTTGCCATGACGTTAACATACAGTCGGTGTAACTGAATTTGAATCCCGAAAACCCACTCGGGAGAAAAGCGAGGTGATGCTCCCCGCGCAGGCAGATGACTGCGAGCGCCCCTGGGGAGCTGAAGTAGTCACACGCATACACACAGCAAGTAACAGAACGACTCACGAGCCGAAGTGGAAAATGAGATTTATTTTAAGGGTGCGGGGGTCTTCTTTCTGAGCCCAAGGACAGAAGGACGGCTGGGCCACAGGAAGAGACCGGAACCTGGAATCCAGATGCTGCCTTTGCCTTGGCTTCTGCTTGGTGATACTCAGTGCCTTGTGCACACTGCCCGTGACCTTCCCCGCCCTCACTCAGCAGCCCTGGAGACTCCGGCCTCGTGCCTGCTCTGTGCAGCTGAGCCCAGCTAGAGAAAGCACGAGTCGTGCTGGTGGGTCTCGTTTTTCCCCTCAACTTCTAACTCCGGGAATTTTCAGGTCTGCAGAAAGGTTGACCAAGTCACCCAGATGCATCAGTTTTTGGTGTTGCCTTCTTGCCGTGTTCACTTCCCCTCTCTCGGTGCGAACGTGCATGTACACATGTGTGCACACACCCGGGCCTGTGTATGTGTGTTCGTGTGTATGTACGTACGTACACATACCTGTTGGTTTTGGCAGTCCTGTTTGAAAGCGTGGAGAACCATAAAGCGGAGATAGGAGGTGGTAAGGGAAGGCCTCACTGGGAAGTAGCATTTGAGCCAAGAGCCGAAGAGGGGATGCTGGGCAGTTCCTTGGGGAGGCATGTGTGGTAAGTGACCGTAACATCACGTATGTGGTGAATTAAAAAGACTCTACTATACCAATCTGTGTTCTTGTTGGGATATTCACTGCCCCTTCCTGGGGGAGGGGTCTCTTTCTCCGCCCAGCTGCCTTAAGTTGTGCCCATGTGACTTGTTCTGGCCAATGAAATGTGAGCAGAAATGACCGGGTCCCTTCTGGCCGGTCCAGCCTGTGCCCCATGGAGGCTCCGCTGTCATCCTGGCTGTCGGAGCGAGGGTGATCTGGAGCAGAGCTGCACTTCCACTGGAATGTTTTCCAGTTTTCTAGGCATGGCAGGAAATAATGATGATTTCGTTTTCTTCTTCAGAAATTGTGGGAAAGGAGAAGAGGGGAAAAAATAGAAACTTATTATGTATCCTTGCCATTTTGATTTATGTGTAATTTGCACTTAATAATAATATCCATTGTAATGTAAATATGCCCAAATGGAATTATTGTGTGTGTCCTTTTGCAACCTGCGTTTCCAACTTAATTTTAAAAAAGTACTGTGGTAAAACAGTGCATAAAAATAGTTCCCCTTGGGTCGCCTGGCTGGCTCAGTGGGTGGAGCCTGTGATTCTTTTTTTTTTTTTTTTTTTTTTTAGAATGAAAGCATGAAGAGAATTAAATTCTTTTTTTTTTAAGATTTTATTTATTTATTTGACAGAGATCACAAGTAGGCAGAGAGGCAGGCAGAGGGAGAGGGGGAAGCAGACTCCCCGCTGAGCAGAGAGCCCGATGCGGGGCTCGATCCCAGGACCCTGGGATCATGACCTGAGCTGAAGGCAGAGGCTTTAACCCACTGAGCCACCCTGGCGCCCTGGAGCCTGTGATTTTTGATCTCGGGGTGTGAGTTTGAGCCTCACATTGGGTGTGGAGATTGCTTAAAAATAAAATCTTTAAAAAAGAAAATCCTCCTTTTAAGAGCAGGAGATCTTGAAGTAAATAGAAAACACGTTGGGGGCGCCCGGGTGGCTCCGTTGGTTGAGCGTCTGCCTTTGACTTGGGTCATGATCTTGGGGTCCTGGGATCCATTCCCCGCATCGGGTTCCCTGCTCAGGGTGGAGCCTGCTTCTCCCTCTCCCTCAGCCTGCCTCTCCCTATTTGTGTGCGTGCTCTCTCTCTCTCTCAAATAAAATCTTAAAAAAAAAAAGAAGACGCACTGTTTTCTTTTAAAGATACAGCATTATTGAGCTCCCCGTGTGTGCGTGTGCATGCTTATGCACGTGTGTATGTATGCACTATGTGTGTGCACGTGTGTGTGTATGTATCTGTAACCTCCCCATGAAGTGACAACAGATACCCCAGCCTGAGTTGGGGTCTGAGTTGCCCTCCTTTGTGTCTTTTCTACTCTCATTGTGTCTCGTGCAGACCTTATTGTGCCGTATCTCAATTGATGGTTTTTGTCCATGTCTTTTCTCGAGTGGATCTGGAAGTCCTTGAGAGTGGGGCTTACTGCTCGGGCGTGGCCCGCTCTTGAGCACCTGCTGCAGTGACATCAGAGCACCTAATCAGCCAATAAGGGACTGAATCTGGGGGGAGCAAGATTATGTTCACAAAGTGTCATTTTTGTTTGTTTTTTTTGCTGGTAATCTGTATACTTTGGACCGGAAAATAGAAATGTTCTTTATTTCAGTGTGGGCGCTCATCAAAGAGGGAGCTTACAAATAGTCCAGTGTTCATAGAGTTGGATACAATATCTGAAATACTAACAATGTACATGCTCATTAACTCATAACTGATAATGAACAAGTACTGGGTCTTCAGCGGAATGAGGCCGCCTCTATGTGCCGGTCCCTGCAACTTCAGAAGGATTTTCTGCTGTAAATGTCAGTGGGTGTGGTTCATATTGGGCACTGAGTTGCACTGTTCCCGGCTCTTATTTCCTCTTTCATTTTCTAGCTGTGTCCCCTTGAGGAAGTCACCTTATCTCTCTGAGCTCAGTTTCCTCATCTGTAAAATGGAAAGATAAATAAATGGACTGATCTCTTTGGATTATTAACTAGGTTTATAAACCATGAAGCCCTTAGAATGGCATCTGGGGCATGATTTAAGGGCTGAGTGTTAGTCATATTATTAAAAATTATTGTTTTGTCTTTGAGTTTCCAGAACCCTTCTGGAAGTCATTGTCAGTGACTAACCTTGAAAACTTTATTATCTGAGTGCTCAGTTAGCTTCCTGTCTGCAGGAGAGGAGGTGATGGGATTGTATTGAGAAGTAAGGAGATATTGTGTTCATTTGAAACCTTTGAAGGAGAATTTAAGTCACTTCTTGCCGTAATGTTAAGATTGAAGCAAAAAATTTTTGTAGGGGCGCCTGGCTGGCTCAGTTGGTAGAGCATGGGACCCTTAATCTCAAGGTCCTGAATTCAAGATCCACATGGGGTATAGGGCCTTCTTAAAAAGAAAGAAAGGATTTTTCTATATTTTTGGCCTCATGTTTATAGGGTGACAGCAGATTGAACTTGATACATTTTTTCAAATTGGGGGAGGGATTTTAGATAGCAAGAGTCTTGGAGCTTTTGAGTGAAAACTAATTTTTTTTTTTTAGGATTTTATTTACTTATTTGACACAGAGAGAGAGAGATCAGAAGCAGGCAGAGAGAGAGGGGGAAGCAGGCTCTCCGCTGAGCAGAGAGCCCGATGTGGGGCTCGATCCCAGGACCCTGAGATCACAACCCGAGCTGAAGGCAGAGGCTTAACCCACTGAGCCGCCCAGGTGCCCCGAGTGAAGATTAATTTAAAATAGTGGATTTTTTAAAGGCAGCTGGTGAATTTCGGGTCACAGAGGTGTGATGTTCACTTTTTTTTTTTTTTTAGGATTTTTAATTTTTATTTATTTATTTGACAAAGAGAAAGACAGTGAGAGAGGGAACACAAGCAGGGGAAGTGGGAGAGGGAGACGCAGGTTCCCTGCTGAACAGGGAGCCTGATGCCGGGCTGGATCCAGGACCCTGGGATCATGACCTGAGCCGAAGGCAGATGCTTAACGACTGGGCCACCCAGGCGCCCCTGATGTTGAGATTTGAATGCATTTACCTTGAGATACAAAATCAGCAATAAACAAAGTAAGTGATATCTCCAGGACACCATTCTAAGGAGTAAATATTCAAATGTGTTTATGTTGGAATTTAATTTTTTTAGAGTATTGAAAGATGCTTCTGTAGAATCACTGTTTACTAAATTTAAGACAATGTTTTTTGGATTTACCGCCCCCTCAAAAGAAAACCCTGCTAAAAATGAGAGAAGAGTTGGGCCCATCCTGTCAGAGCCTCTGCCCCACATCACCGCAGAGGCCCTTGCTCGTTTGAACAGTAGCTGTTTTGAATCTATTTTTAGTTGATCAGGAACGTGAGAGTAGGAAATGCATCAGAATAGAACAGTTCTGGGGGGGCACCTGGGTGGCTCAGTGGGTTAAAGCCTCTGCCTTCGGCTCAGGTCATGGTCTTAGGGTCCTGGGATGGAGCCCTGCTTCGGGCTCTCTGTTCAGCAGGGAGCTTGCCTCCTCCCTCTCTCTCTCTCTCTCTCTGCCTGTGTCTCTGCCTACTTGTGGTCTCTGTCTGTCAAATAAATAAATAAAATCTTTAAAAAAAAAAAAAAAGAATTCTGGGGAAAACCCTATTTTAATGCCACTCGTGAAATGAGAACTCACATGGTCAAAACCAGAAAAACTCTAGAAATGAGATTTCATGATCTATGTTTGGGTTTGAATTGTGGCTCAGGGCACAAGTTGCAGAATTGGAAGCTCCTTTTTTATGCTTTTGGTGTTTTCTCTTTGTGACATCTGGGAAAACTGAATTCTTGTTTAAGAGAGGTTATACCAGGGGCGGTGGGTGGCTCAGTGGGTTAAGCCTCTGCCTTCAGCTCAGGTCACGATCTCAGGGTCCTGGGATCGAGCCCCAAATCGGGCTCTCTGCTCAGCGGGGAGCCTGCTTCCTCCTCTCTCTCTGCCTGCCTCTCTGCCTACTTGTGATCTCTGTCTGTCAAATAAATAAATAAAATCTTAAAAAAAAAAAAAGAGGTTATACCAATCTTACATGCTTAGTTTGTTAAAGAGTAGACTAAGCAAAGAGAAAAAAGTTCAATAATATTTTGAAGTGCCAAGCTATTTTTAGTTTGTGTCTCACATGTTGTGATGTTCTGTTTGTGATAAAAGTGAGGTCACATCTCTTAATAGTCAAATTAATGAGATGAGCCCTCATACCTTCAGATGCTCACAGCCGTCTCCTAGCAGTCTCCTCTCTAGATACTCCCTGAGTCTTCCGGCTGCTAAACCAGTTCATGGCCACCCCTGTCTTAGAAAGTGGTCCGTCTCCCGAAGGGCACTGTCCTCCACGGAGTACGGTGCAGGCTGCCCAGAGCGCTGGCCCTTCCGTGGCTCCTTCTCCTCTTCCCAGTAGGTCTTTAAGATGGGGCGGGTGAGGACGGGTTTTATCAGTCATCTCCTACCAGTTCGTGTCATGCACGGACCTGCCTATGTCCCTCACTGCCCTCCTCTGTCTCTGTTCATAGTCCACACTGTATTTCACGAAGTCCTGATTCTTCACTCTCCTTTCTCTCTCTCTTTCTTTCTTTCTTTCTGACCTGTGTTTGCGGAGTGCTGGGGGTAGGGATTGGGGAACGCCAGCGCAGTGGAAATCTTTCTTGGAAAACTTCCTTCCTTCAAGCCCATATTGCCGTGAGCCAGGACGTTTATTCTCTGTTCACCCAGAAGAACCATTTAAATATAACACCTCGGGGCGCCTGGGTGGCTCAATGGGTTAAAGCCTCTACCTTCAGCTCAGGTCATGATCCCAGGTCCTGGGATCGAGCCCCCATTGGGCTCTCTGCTCGGCAGGGAGCCTGCTTACCCTTCTCTCTCTCTGCCTGCATCTCTGCCTGCTTGTGATCTCTCTCTGTCAAATAAATAAATAAAAATCTTAAAATAAATAAATAAATAAATAAATATAACATCTCAGGCTGAACTTGACACCAGATTGAAAAGTGGCTTTATATGTTTTTCTTCAAAAACACCATGTGTGCTTTTTCAAAGTAATGATAATATTAATTGCTGAGCAGTAAATTTTATGTGCAAGACATTTTCTAGCACTTTTCATTTATTCTTTCATTAATTCAGCAGCTGCTCAGAGAGCATCTTCCGTGTACCCGGTACTCTTCTAGGCACCGGTGAGGCATCAGAGAGGAAACTGAGAGAAGTCCTTGCTTCGAGAAGCTTAGAGTTGGGGAATGGTGAATGAGCGGTGCATAAAGAACATCACGTGTGTAGGAGGTCGGATACAAGCCGTGGAGAAAAGTGAAGTAGGGCGCAGGGCACGGATGCTGGTTTTCCCACCACTCTGTGGAGGCTACAGTTTTTACCCCCGTTGTACAGATGTGGACACTGAAGCCCAGAGAGGGTTAAGTGACTTATCTTGGTCCTACCTAGGTAGTAAGTGGTGAAAGTTGAACTTGAATTTGAAACCAAGCATGGGCTCCTAAGTTAGCTGCCTTTAAGGTACTGAAACTCAGCTTCAGGCAGATCTGCCCAAATGCTGGCTTCTGTAAAAATTTTAGTCTCCCTTCGTCAGGCCTTCCATTGTATGGGTGTGTATAGATAAACACATTTTAAAGATTTTAGTTACTTTGGAGAGAGAGAGCAGGAGGAGGAGCAGAGGGGGAGGGAGGGCAAAAGAATTCCAAGCAGGCTGTGCACTGAGGGGGGGGGCCTCGTGTGGGATTCAGTCCCCTGACCCCGAGATCATGACCTGAGTCGAAACCAAGAGTCAGACACTTGAACCAACCGAGCCACCCAGGGACCCCTAGATAAACACATTTTAAAAATTAAAGTACTGGGTGTCTGGGTGGCTCAGTTGGTCGGGCGACTGCCTTCAGCTCAGGTCGTGATGCTGGAGTCCTAGATTGAGTCCTGCATCGGGCTCCCTGCTTGGTGGGGAGTCTGCTTCTCCCTCTGACCCTTCCTCTTCTCATGCCCTCTCTCTCTCAAATAAAATAAATAAAATCTTAAAAAAAAAAAGTTAGGGGCGCCTGGGTGGCTCAGTGGGTTAAAGCCTCTGCCTTCGGCTCGGGTCATGATCTCAGGGTCCTGGGATCGAGCCCTGCATCGGGCTCTCTGCTCTGCAGGGAGCCTGCTTCCTCCTCTCTCTCTCTGCCTGCCTCTCTGCCTACTTGTGATCTCTCTCTGTCAAATAAATAAATATGATATTTTAAAAAAAAAAGTTAAAAAATTAAAGTACTACTTTAATTTGAATATCAGATATGTAAGATATTTTAATTACTACTTATTTATTCATTTATGCTAAATGAAAAAAATTATAGAATCCACACAAAAAATGTAGCATTTATAGGCCTTGAAGGACAAGTAGGATTAATTTTTTAAAAAATTGAATCACATTTGGGACAGCCGGGTGGCTCATCCAGTTAAGCTTCTGCCTTTGGCTCAGGACATGATCCTGGGGTCCTGGGATCGAGCCCCACATCAGGCTCCCTGCTCAGAGGGGAGCCCGTTTCTCCCTCTCCCTCTGCCCCGCCTCCCTCTCTTGCTTCCTTGCTCTATCTCTTCTCTGGTAAATAAATAAAATCTTTTAAAAAATAATGTATTTATTGGGACACCTGGGTGGCTCAGTTGGTTAAGCCGCTGCTTTCGGCTCAGGTCATGATCCCAGGGTCCTGGGATCGAGTCCCGCACCGGGCTCCTTGCTCAGCGGGGAGCCTGCTTCTCTCACTGCTTCTGCCTGCTTCTCTGCCTGCTTGTGTTCTCTCTCTCTCTCTCTCTCTCTCTCTGGCAAATAAATAAAAATCTTTAAAAAAATGTATTTATTTATTTTTAGAGATGTTATTTATTTATTTGAGAGAGAGGGAGAGCACAGAGGGAGAAGCAGACTCCCTGCTGAGCAGGGAGCCCAACATGGGGTTCGATCTCAGGACCCCAAGGTCATGCCCTGAGCCAAAGGCAGACTTCTCACCGACTGAGTCGCCCAGGCGCCCCAATAAATAAAATGTTTAAAAAAATGAAATTACGTCATGTTCGAAACATAGAGAAGACTCCATTCGACATTGAAGTTGTGAGGAACCAGGTGCATAATCCGGAAGCCACTGCGCACATGGCAAGCTTGCAGCCCAGGGCATTTCACACCGCGCACACCTGCGAAACTGGCGTCAGTTACAGAACAGGACCGACGGCGGCAGCCCGCTCCTCTTTTCTCTCGTCTGTGAACCTGATACAGGTGGAATCACGCGGTCTGTGCTGGTTTACATCTAGCTGCTTCTGCTTCATACTGTCGCGAGCGGCACCCGGACTGCCGTGTGCACCCGAGCTCCCTCGCCGGCTCGCCCCCTGGATTCCAGAGTGGAACGCACCGCCCTTAATTTGTCCTCACGTGGAGTTGTCAGGGCGCTTCTACGAACACACGCCACCCCGTCTAATCGTAACAGCTGCCTGGGCAAGCTCTGTAGGGGGGAGTCTGTTACCCCCGCTTCCCCTCCGGGAAGGAGCTATGTATGTTACCCAAGACGACAGCGAGCACGGCCAGTCTGGGGGGGACCCCAGCACACAGGTGTCCTGCCGGATTGCGGGTTCCCGTCCCTCCGCCGCAGCCACCTTTCCTGTCGCATCGTGCATGTGACACCACTGGGGTCTGCATCCACCTGTGCTCAGACACTTGGATCTTTCCTGCTCTCCTCGGCAGGGTGCACTCACTCCCCACCCCTACCCACTTTTGCTCTTCTGTTTTGTTTTTTTTTTCTTACGGTAGAAAGTCTCCAAAATCGTTGCTTGCAGTCTCCCGGTCTTGGTTGGAGCTGCTGCAGTCAAGCTTTCCGCCCCTGCATTCCTCAAAACAGGCCTTGACAAGGCCTTCAGCTCCCACGTCTTTGCCAGTTCAGACGGGCACCTGTCCATCTTCGTGTGGCTGGCCTGTCCACGGAATGAAGTTACTCGCCATTGCAAGTCTCTGACTGGTTTCTAGGAAGGCAGGGTCAGTCCTCCTGGTGAACCCGGAGGCCTCACGACACCATTCTCAGTCTCCTCTATTGGTGTCACCTCCCCTCCCTTCCCCCTCACCACTTGTTGGTGTGTTGGCGGGCTCCGTCCTCGGACTCCTGAATCACTGTCTGCACGCGCTGCCTTGGTGACCTCATCCCTGCTCACGGCTGTCCGTGCTATCTGGAAGCCAACAGCTCTGCAAGGGTCATCCTAACCCTCTGTCCTGCACATCAGATCCTGTTTTCATTTTAATTGCTATTTATTTAATCACTATTTATTTATTTTTAAAAGATTGTATTTATTTGAGAGAGAGAGTGCACAAGCAGGGGAGAGGCAGAGGGGGCAGGAGAACTGGGGGGCCTTGATCCCAGGACCCTGTGATCGTGACCTGAGCTGAAGGCAGATGCCTCACCGGCTGGGAGCCACCCAGCCGCCCCCTAATTACTATCTTATACTCAATTAAAAGTCATAGAATTCACATGAAGATAACGCCATCTGCATGTTTAATAATCATGTGTCTAAAATAACTTTTATCTCCTCCCTCCCTCCATGTTTCCTACCATCGTCTTTGTCTCAGTAAACTGATTGGGTGAATTGCTCAGGCCTAAGACTTTGGTGTCAGCCCTGTTACCTCCTTTGGTTCTCTCCTGCTTCCGCCCGGTCCATCCGCAAATCCTGTGAGCTTGTGCTCTGCCTTCAAAGCGCATGGCAGCTGATCGCCCACCACGGTCTTCACGGCCACCCACCCAAGTTCAGGTTGTCGGCATCCTCCTAAGTACCCTCACTGCCTATTCCCTTTCTCCCCTCGCAGCCACAATAATATTTTAAAATGTAAGTTGAATTATGTCACTTTTCTGGTCAAAACCCCCTGGCAGCTTCCCAGTGTTTTCGCCATGGCCTACCAGGCCCCTTTGTGCTTCTGATCTCATCATCTGCTCTTTCTCTCTTATCCATTTTGCTCCAGCCACACAAGGCTTGCTGACCTTGAACATGAGCTACCCATACCCCCGCCATACTTCCCAGATACCCACCTGGTTGCCTTCCTCTCTTCCTTCATGTTTGCTGACACCCCCGTTAGCAGACACGCCTTTCCGTCCACCTTATGTAAAACTCGCAGCACCCTCTCCCCACATGCCCTGCTGTCCCTCCCTCCCCTACTTTATTTCTCTCTGGTGGTGCTCATAACCAGCTGGCATTCTTTTTGTCCGTTTGGCTTTTGTCCTTTTGGCCTCTGCTAAAATCTGAGCACCACGAGAGGAGAAACTCTTAGTTGACTCTCCCGTACTTGATGAGTATTTTATTTGTTGAATGAGTGGTTGTCTGAAGAGGAGTGAATGTCAGACGTCGGAAACTCTGAGCTTTGACTGTTCAGTTAAACATTCTTCTGTGTGGCTTGAATACTTCGCCTGTCCTGATTCGATGTATTCCTTTTTCCCATTGTTCAGTACGTACAGACCTGTTACGTGCCTGGCACTACGCTCAGTGCTGGAGATACACCCGTGAAAACAACACAGACTTGCTTTTCTCATGGCGCTTCCATTCTAATAGAGAAACAGATAGTAAGCAAGATAGTAAGAAATAAGATAGGAATAGGAATTGCAAGTGGCTGAAGGTAAACACGGGCTAACGATGGGGCCAGTGTGGCTGGCACCTCGTGTGGTTTACCGTGAGCCTGGAGAGACAGCCAGGGGCTCTGCAGGACACGGTGACAACTTGGTTTTTATTCCAAGTGCAGTGGGAAGCCATTGAATGGTTTGAGCAGGGGAGGGTGGTGTGTGTGTTTTTAAAAAATTACTGTGATGGCTTCGTGGAGAAGAGATTGTAGGGGAAAGTTGGATAACATGTTTTCTTATCACTTAGGATTTTATTCTATACTTAGATTTTGAAAATCGCCCCAGCCCTTGGCAACCACTATTTTACTTTCTGTCTCTGTGAATTTGACTACTCTGGATACCTTATAAGTGGAATCATACAGTGTTTGCCTTTTCGTGACTAGCTGATCCCACTTAGCCTCACGTCCTCAAGGTGCATCCGTGTTGCTGCACATGTCAGAACATCCGTTTTAAGGCTGAGTACTGTTCCGTTGTGCCTGTGTGCCACGTTTTGTCGACCCGTGGACGGACACTGGGTTGCTCTTACTAACAGCGCTGCTGTGAACATGGGAGAATAGCTCCCTGTTTGAGTCCCTGCTTTCAGTTTTCTTGGGTACTTCCTAGGAGTGGAATTACCGGCTCCTTTGGTAATTCTGGTTTTAATTTTTTGAAGACCCACCCAACTGTTTAAAAAGTGGCTGCACCCCTTGACATTCCCGCCACCCGTTCACGAGGGCTCCAGTTTCTTCACATCCTCACGAACATTTGTTATTTTCTGTTTTTTTCCATGGTAGCCGCCTTCACGGGTATGAGGTGCTGTCTTTGTGGTGGTTTGATTTGCATTCATTTCCGAAATCTAAAACTTTGAAAGTCTTTAAAGAAAGGAATGTGGAGCCTTTGTTTTGACCGGGCCAGAGCGGACACGGATTCCTTGGGCCCTTTGGCAGAGAGCCTGGTGAGAAAGGGTGGTGGCCGAGGAGCTGAGGGGAGGGGGTGGACCCAGGTCGAAGGAGCAGAGCTTGGTGACAAACTGGGTGTTTGAGGAGAGGAAGGGAAGCGAGGAAGCAGTGAACACGAATCCTGGGTCTGTGGCTTGAGTAATTGGATCGGAAATTTCTGGTCCATGTTCCCCACCCTCTACCCCAGGCAAGTGTTCATGAGAGAAACACTTCAGGAATTTCTTTCAGTGAGGTTTTTCATCTGTTAACAGAGCAGGTGTGGGGCTTGACAGTAGGGAGATAAGGATGAAGACGAGAGGGCCTCCTGGTTCTCAGAGATTTGGTCTCAGGACTCCTTTACACTCTTAGGAAACGGTGAAGAACTCAGAGAGCTTTTGTTCACGTGGGTTCTATCCATTGAATTTGCCATAATAGAAATAAAAAGTGAGAAACCTAAAAAATAATAAAAAAAACATTGTATGTTAATGTAAATAATGTATCTCTAAAAAAAAGACCACATTTTCCAAAACAAGTATTTTTTTTTAAATGCTTTTATTTATTTATTTGAGAGAGAGAGAGAGAGAGAGAGCATGAGAGGGGAGAAGGTCAGAGGGAGAAGCAGACTCCCCATGGAGCTGGGAGCCCAATGCAGGACTCGGTCTGGGGACTCCAGGATCATGACCTGAGCTGAAGCCAGTCACTTAGCCAACTGAGCCATCCAGGCACCCCCAAACGAACATATTTAGTGAGAAAAGTTGATGTTATCCTCCCTTCTGCAAGTCTTTTAAATGTCCGATTTACTAAAATATAGCTGAATTCTCATATTAAATTCCATATTTAAGTTGTTGCAACATGACGTGTCACATGGCCTCTGGAAAACTCCACTGGACCACTGAGAATGAGAGCAAAAGAGGCAGGCAGATGTCTTAGTGATATTGTAAAAATAGCTTTGGCTTCAGCATGCCCTCTTGTAAGGGTCTCGGAGATCCCCAGAGATCCCCAGACTATTGGAGTAGTGGTGAGGGCATAGGCTGTGCAGCCAGATGGTGTGGGCTCACATTCCAGCTCTGCCGCTTACTAATTAAGCAAGGATGTAACCTCTGTGCCTCAGTTTGTCCATATGTAAAATGGGCATAAGTGCACACAAAAGCTCATTATAAGGATTAAATGAGTTTGGATTTATAAAGCGTTGAGAACATTGCCAGAAGACAAAGTGCTGCGTCAGTGTTTATTTTAATTTTTTCAGTTTATTTTTTATTTTTCTTAAAGATTTTGTTTATTTATTTGACAGAGAGAGGTCACAAGTAGGCAGAGAGGCAGGCAGAGAAAGTGGGGGATGCAGGCTCCCTGCTGAGCAGAGGGGATGTGAGGCTCGATCCCAGGACCCTGAGACCATGACCTGAGCCCAAGGTAGAGGCTTAACCCACTGAGCCGCCAGGCGCCCCGATTTTTTATTTGTTTTTTTGATTTGTAATCTCTGCCCCCAGCATGGGGCTTGAACTCCCAACTCTGAGATTGAGTCGCATGCCTAACCAACAGAGCCATCCGGGCACCCCTCAGTGTTTATTTTTAATCAGTAAGACCCAATCTTTCCTTCAAGGGATTTAATCTAGTGAAGTAGATAGGTGAACAACCAGACAACTTCAGGATTTTGTGGAAGTTCGTTGATAGGTGTATTTGCAGCTGGGGCATAGGAATGGGCTTCTCAACTTTGGGGTCAAGAATCAGAATGTCTGGGGCGCCTGAGTGGCTCAGCAGGTTAAGCCTCTGCCTTCAGCTCAGGTCATGATCTCAGGGTCCTGGGATTGAGCCCCGCTTCGGGCTGTCTGCTCAGCAGGGAGGCTGTTTCCCCTTCTCTCTCTCTGCCTGCCTCTCTGCCTACTTGTGATCTCTGTCAAATAAATAAATAAAATCTTAAAAAAAAAAAGAATCAGGATGTCCTTGGTTGTCTGAACAACGGAAGGAACAGGTTGTCTGCAGTGTCAGGATGACAGATGCTTAGTTCAGATGCGGTCCATCCCGGTCAGCACTGTTGTAGGTTAACTTTTTCATCTTCCTTATTAGTGATGGAATGAGTGTAGCAGCCTAGTTGGTTTGCTTCTTGGATGGCTACGTAGAGCCAGAAGCTTATCACAGTAGTTAGATGTCCTCACTGCATGGGACAGCAGGTGGTCAGTGAGAGTTTATTGCCTGGTTGTAAATTAATGATTATCAAAATGTGGGGGAAGTATTTTCGGAATCCACTGGGATTTTATGGCAGATATTTTAATCACTGGATAACTCTGGGGTATTATTATAGGGAAGAAGTAGCGGATTATATTTTCATTGCAATTAAGTAAGAAAAATTGAATTGTTTTGCTCCTGAAAGTGAGGACAAAATTTGTGTCTTAGTGTAATGTTTGTTACTTTTGCTTTAGTAAATTAAATTGGGTATTTATGAGGCGCCTGGGTGGTTCAGTCATTAAAGTGTCTGCCTCCGGATAAGGGCATGATTCCAGAGTCCTGGGATCGAGGCCCGCATCGGGCTCCCTGCTCTGCGGGAAGCCTTCTTCTTCCTCTCCTGGTTCCCCTGCTTCTGTTCCCTCTGTCACTGTGTCTCTCTCTTAAAAATAATAATAATAAATAAATTGGGAATTTATTTAAAATCTCACCTGTTTGGGTGGCTCACTTGGTTGAGTATCTGACTCTTGATTTCTGCTCAGGTCATGATCTCAAGGGCCATGAGATCAAGCCCTGCATTGACCTCTGCGTTGGTGTGGCGCTTTTTTGGAATTCCGTCTCCCTCTCCCTTTGCCCTTTCCCCCTCCCCCTTCGCCCTTTCCCCCTCCCTCTTCTCTCTCTCTCTCCCCCTCTCTTAAAAAACAAAAAACAAAACAAAACAAAAAAACCTCCCCCAAAACAACTGACCTATTTTTTTTTTAAGATTTTATTTATTTATTTGACAGAGATCACAAGTAGGCGGAGAGGCAGGCAGAGAGAGGAGGAAGCAGGCTCCCCACTGAGCAAAGAGCCCGATGCGGGGCTCGATCCCAGGACCCTGGGATCATGACCTGAGCGAAAGGCAGAGGCTTTAACCCACTGAGCCACCCAGGCGCCCCACAACTGACCTATTTTGAAATAACCAAGTTACGTAGTTTTATTAAGATAACAAGCTTCAGTGTGTTTAAAAGTATAGCATGCTTGTGACAGATCCACGCTATCACTTAAGAAAGTGTGATAAACGGGGATCATAAGGCAATGAGATACAGTTTTTAAAAAGCGAGGTGGTAGTCGGTGAAGGTACTGGTATGCCAAGTTATTACTTGTTTTGAATGAGCCCTTTTTTCTCAAGACATGTTTGGCTGTTAAGGGCCAGTGAGGTTTTCGATGCTTACTGACAGCCTTAATGTTGTTCTTGGGCAGAATCGTGTTCCTACGGTTGAGTTACAGAATGTCTTTTCTCCCCTCTTGTAGATCCGACGGAGGCGCCTTGCACGACTTGCTGGTGGACAGACCTCCCAGCCGACCACCCCACTCACCTCGCCCCAGAGGGAGAACCCTCTGGGGCCTCCCATAGCAGCATCAGCCCCAGGCCCCTCCCAGAGCCTTGGTCTCAGTGTCCACAACATGACCCCAGCTACCTCCCCAATAGGTGCATCAGGTAAGCCTTACTCTCTTACCTGGGCCACGTTTATAATCTCCGTCATAGCTTTCTAGGAAGCTTGTGATGGTGACATTTTCACAGCAGGGTGAAATGAATTGAGGACAGCAACTTTTTAATATCCTGCAAGCAAAAAACAAAACAAAACAAAAATTCTGCAAGGAGTAGTTTAAAAGATTAAGATCATTATATCGTGTTTTGTTCATCTCTGTTCGTTTTGATGGTCATCTGTTAAAACTAATTGTTTTCCTTTCCATAACTTTCATCCTTTGTTTCATACAGGTGGCTCAGGTCTTAATCTCTGATGGCAAAGCCATTAAGGCTTAATTTGGCTCAGCTGATTTTATGAGTTTGGTTGGTGCTTTTCTTTTATGATAAAATCATCTGAAAATGCAAGATTGGAATAATGGCCAAAATAACAAACCTCGAAATAAGAATTTCCTTCATATTTACTTTGTCTTCATTTTACTTCATTTTACATTTCATTACTTTGGCCCCATTTTACATTGTCTTATAACTCTTTCTCTAAACTTTCAGGGTATAAAAGTTTACATGATGGGATGTTTTAGAGCTATCTCATTGACAGTTAATTAATGTGAAAATTTCTTTCTTTATAATTAATGGGCTCACAGTTGATATCCACAACTGCCTTTGTTGGAAAACAGTGATATTGATGCATACTATATATTTGAAAATATCTGTCTTTTATCAAGTGAACTTTTCTACTGAGCCTAAGAATTATTACCGTTATAATGAGTATTATAATTGGGATTCTAATTTTGAAAAAGCAGGTGCATTCAGATCTGCATTCATCACCATGTCATTGAATAATTTAATATGATTGTTCGTTCTTAACAGTCATGTAATGCACTCCCTTCGTTGCCTTCCGCGTAATCCGTCTTTCTGAACCGGGTAACTCGTCAATTAAAAGCATTTGCCGAGTTTCTGTGGCCATAGCTCTTGTTAGGCATCACTGTAGACCGTTCCACCATGTAAATATAAATGCTTATACATCCTTCTGTTGATTGTAAAAGTGAGAGATGTGCTTAGGCCACATCATCAGTTAGTAATTAAAAAGTGCCTTTGCCTGAAAGGTCTTCTCTGTGCACCTCTGAGAAGCTGTGATGGTCTTCTGGTAGGGGATGGGCTCGGGATTCCGGTTGGGTTTTTACCTTTTCCTTAGAAACAGTGCTTCCAACAGTGTCGTTTGTCTCACCATGGCCAGGTCCCACCTAGAATGCTGAAGATTGCTGGGGCAGAGCCAGTGGGACGGGGAGGGGCCTAGATCGCACTGCATCAGTGGTGGGCGGACCGGAGACCTGAGCTCGTGTGTGTCTTGCTCACTGCATCTGCTCACAGCACTGTGCCCCTTTGGGACCACCAGGAATCATCACGGCCTGTGCCCTGTCCTGCTTGTCAGCCACCGAGACTCCCAGGTCCTCATCCCTTACTTCTCGGTCTCTCCTCTCTGTATGGCTTGCTATATATACCTCTCTATCCCTACCCCCACCCCAGTTCTGAAATGCTCACGGTCAGTCCCTGGCAGGTTCCTTCTCTGTGGACAGCCTTTCCCCTTGGGGCTCTGATTGAATTTATACCCTTCCTCTGTTGCTTTCTCTTTTCTTCTAGACCAGTCTTCCTCCTCCCTAAGAACACATTGATTTGAACCTTGTGTCATCAGCCTGTATTCCCCACTCCTGTCCTTGTCGCAGCTGTCCCCTGACCCTGCTCTTCCTGCCTTGTCCGGTCCACTGTCTCCCCCAGTGTCCTGATTCATGGTGACTTCAGTAGCCATGTGGATGACCTTCCGAGACTCTGCCCTCTCACTTTTTTGCACTACTTTCCTTTAGTGACCTTGTCTTCCATTGGACCATCAGCTACTTACGGCCATGGTCATGCTCTAGACCTTTCCATCTCAGTGACTTCCTGAGCACCACCTTCAGCTTTTAGGCTCACCCCCTCTATGCCACTTTCTTCACTTCTTCCTCCCCTGGGGTCCCCACTTCCCTCCTTGCCCCATTTAAATTCCACGGTCACTCATTGTCACTCCTCTCTGTTGCCTCCCTCTCGTTTTGTCTTACTTCCTTGGTTAAACCATGCTCCTAGTTGGTTGGTTTGCTCTATAAAGATTTTATTCATTAATTCATCCATTTATTTATTTATAAGATTTATTTATTTATTTTAGAGAGAGACTGCAGGTGCATACATAGGCAGAGGGAGGGGCAGAGGGAGAGAGAGAGAGAATCCCAGGTAGATTCCTCGTTGAGTGCAGAGCCCAACGCAGGGCTCCACCTCACGACCTTGAGACCATGACCTGAGCTGAAATCAAGAGTCGGGTGCTTAACTGACTGAGCCACCCAAGTCCTGTAAAGATATTATTTTTAATCAAACTCTTCACCCAATGTGGGACTTGAACTCACAACCCTGAGATCAAGAATTCCATGCTCTACTGACTGAGCCAGCCAGGTGCCCCGGTCTGTGCTCCTGGTTTCAGATCTCATTTCCTGGCTTCTTGCTGTCTCATGCCGTGGAACAAGACTAGAGAAAAATCCAGAACCATGCTGTTTGTCTCATTTCAGATTTGTGGTCACGCACTCTCACAGGGAGTTAGAGCGTATTTCCGGTTTACTCTCCCCCTCCCAGGTCTGTTTCCAACCTCCTCCTCTGGTGGGCAGCACCTCATTCTCCGTGCAGCTCTGGGCTCAGGGCCTGCCTTCCTGTTTCATGGAGAAAACAGACACAGGCGAACAAGAATGTCTGTAAGATCCCCATCGTCGCATCTCCTACCTGCCTGTATGTGTGGCCAGTTCTTGTTAAGCTTGAACTGTCCCCCCCCTTACTGAACTCTGTCCCCAGATCCCACCTCCTCTGTCCTACTCAGAGCCATTGCCCCAGCACTTCCCATCTCTTTCCTGCTTCGTCAGGTTTTCTACCTCAAGTGGAAAACTTTTATTTTTTTTTTAACAGTCATTACACATGCTGTTCCTTCTCCCATCATGGGAATACATAAAAAGGAGCTCTTCCGATCTCATTTCCCCTGCCAGTTTCCACCCCACTGGCTCTGCATCACAACAGAACTTCCGGAGCGACTTGTCTAGCCTTTGTCTCCTTCGTCTGTCCTTGTCTGTCCTTGCACCCACTGCTGATTCGAATCCAGCCGAGTGAGGCCTCCTGCGGTCTGCTCTGAGTCATCGTCTCAGCCTCAATTGATGGGGCTTTGGCCCTCTTCTCGAAACACTTTCTTCTCTTGCCTTCCAGAGCTCTGCATTCTTATGGCTTTCATCCTGTCTCTGTTTCTTCTTGCTGCTCGTTACGGTTCTGTTTCATTTCTCTGACGTGTAAGTGTCAGGGGTCTGGGGCTCAGTGTTTCACGCTGTTGCCCCCTCCATCTGTGTTAATTCTCTTACTGATTTTATCTGGTTTCCCAGCTTTCATTACTGTCTACGCTGCTGGTTCCAAGGTTGATTTCTCCAGCCCAGAACTGTTCCCTGAGCCTCAGACTCCTACATCGTCTGAGAAGCATCTCACAGTTACCACGTCCGAAATTGAGCGTCTGGTATTTCCTCTCATCTGATCTCCTAGAATCCCATCTCAATAAATAGCACCTCATTTCTTTCTAGTTGCTTAAGCCTACAACAGTACCTCTTCTTTTGATCTCATCTTCTAGATCAGGGGTCAGTAAATGTTCTGTAAAGGGCCGGGTAGTAAATATTTCTGGTTTTGCAGGCCGTATAGTCTCTGTCAACAACTATTCATTTCAGCCCCCGTAGCACAAAAGCAGCCGTAGACAATATATAACAAGCATGGCTGTGTTTCAATAAAACTTTATTTGCAAAAACAGATAGAGGGCCAAATGTGGGGCCCAGGGCACCAACATAGCTCACCTGGATTATTGAAATGGCCTCCTGACTGCTGTCTCCGTGTCTACCCTCGCTTCACTTCAGTCTCTTAGGGTAGCACCAGACTGGGTCCCCCTGAAGCGCAAGTACAACTTTGTGTTCCAGCAGGGTTGTTTGTCACGGCGAGCTCATGACGCTGCCATCACAAACTGCTGGAAGACTTGGACAGCTCTGGATGGTTAGTTCCGGGCAGCACACCTCTGTGCTGTGAAGTCCTCATGTTTCTCTCATAATCACCATTATTCATAATCACAGTTAGGTAGATATTCTTAGCTGTGTGCCTGGCAGGTTGGATAAACAAATTTTCACAAATTTATTAAAGAAACAGTTGAAATGAAACCAAAAACAAGCACCTCATAGGGTAGGCCACATCTGTCTTTTGTTGGCTCCCTCGATTGGCTGCCCGCCTCATCAAGAATGAAAGTCACCGTCCTCACCCTGACCCGGGGCTCTGTGTGACATGGCCATGTTTTGTCTCTGACCTCCTTTCCCATTACGAGCCTCCTCCTCGTTGCCTTGGCTCCAGCCATACTGGCTTCCTTGCTCTTTCTGGAACATTCCAGCCATGAGCCCTATTGGAGCCTTCCTTTTTGCTATCTCTGCCTGGAAGGCCCGGACCCTAAAAATCCACATGGCTTTTTCGTTCAACTCTTCAGATGTTTTTGCAAGGGGCACCTTCTTTGGCCACAGTCTGTGAAGGTGCCGCCTCTGTCTGACATGGATGCTACTACTTTGAGCTCTGTCCCCAGCTGATGCAGGACCTACACGACTTGTAGATCCCGTTTTCTCCACTTGCCCTTCTGATGTGTGAGCCACAGGGCAGGGTCTTGGATCCATTTTACCGACTGCTGTATCCCCGTGCCTTTAACAGTGCCGGGCATGTTAAATCTGTGCATCTAGTGAATTAATAAGTGACTCACAAGAGAAAATGCCAAAACAACAGAAGCATACATAACGTGAAAGAAAATCTCAAGAAGACTTGATAGCTTTCCGTTAAAAAAAATGCAGAATGGGGCGCCTGGATGGCTCAGTGGGTTAAGCCTCTGCCTTCGGCTCAGGTCATAATCTCAGGGTCCTGGGATCAAGCCCTGCATTGGGGCTCTCTGCTCAGCAGGGAGCCTGCTTCCTCCCCCGCCCCCCGCTCCCCCCCTTGCCTGCCTACTTGTGATCTCTCTCTCTCTGTCAAATGAATAAATAAAATCTTTTAAGGGGCACCTGGGTGGCTTGGTCACTGAGCATCTGTTTTCAGCTCAGGTCATGATCCTGGGGTCCTGGGATTGAGCCCCGTATCGGGCTCCCTGCTCTGCAGGAAGCCTGCTTCTCCCTCTCCCACTCCCCCTGCCTGTGTTCCCTCTCTTGCTGTCTCTCTCTGTCAAATAAACAAATGAAATCTTAAAAAAAAAAAAAAAAATGCAAGGAGTTGCTGTGAAGAAGATGAAGGCTAGCGCTTGTTTTCTGTGGTCCTTGCTGGTAGACAGAGGGCCAGTGGGCAGATTTATTGTCCGCTGAATACGAAGGAGAGACTTCTGTTCCAGAATCAAGAAGTGCTTTCTGCAGACGCGAATCCTGGGTAGACTGGCACCATGGTGGGGAGTTCCTGACCCGGGAGTGATGTGGCAGTCACTTGCCCCCTTCTTAGTTAAGCTGCTTGCTGCTACAGGTAACTAGAGGAAGGGTTAGGGAGCAGCAGCGTGTTCTTCTAGTTGCTTCTCCCATCGGCAGTCCCAGCTTCTTGCAACAGCCCCTTTCCTAGGGCCGCCATTGCAAAGTATCGCAGACCTGGTGGCTTGGAACAAGAATTGTATTCTCTCACAGTTCCGGAGGGTCGAAGTCCAAAGTCAAGGTGTGGGCAGGCCTGTGCTGCTTCAGAAAGCTACAGTGAAAACTCCTGGCCTCGTTCTGTTGGTTGCTGGCTGTCCTTGGTGTTTTTTGGCTTGTGGCCACACCACTCCAATGTCCTCTGTCTTTTTATGGCCTTCCCTCTGTGTGTGTCTGTGCTCAAGTTTCCCTCTTCTTGCTAAGACACCCGTTATTGGACTAGGCACCACTCTAAACCAGCATGACCCCATCTTAACTTCATGACGTCTGCAAAGACCCTGCTTCCCAGTGGAAATATCATGTATGGACTTCTTTTTTTTCCCCCCAGCCACCATCCCCTCCTCCCTTTAAAAAATAAGGTCAGAACAGGGACCTCGTCAGTGCTGTTCCTTCCCTTATGCCCAGAACCATCCCTAGAACCACGCCCCAGAACCATGCTGGTAGGTCGTAGGTACTCCATCAATGCCGCTAGTTAAACGACTGAATGGGTGAAAATGTATTTTGTGTTGGGAATGTCAGATGCAAAATAAAACTCCAGTTCTATTGATTGATTGATTGATTTTACATTTAACTGATCTCTGTACCCAGTGTGAGGCTCGAACTGACAACCCCGAGATCAAGAGCGGCATGCTCCATTGACGGAACCAGCGTGGCGCCCCTCGAGTTCTAGAGAACATTTACTATAACATTACTCTTTCACCATAACCAGCTCTAGCTGTCTCTTTGCTTTTCCTGGCACGCCGAGCAAAATTTTAAAAATCCCTAAGCCTATTTTTCACTAAAATTTTACCAAGAAGTTTTTATAGAACATTATCATACATGATCAATAACATCCAAGAGATATAGTACCACCATAGTACCACCTGTGAACCCCCGATAGGATCTCTGGCTCTCTACACCTCTTTTCCATACCAGCAGGCCATCGCTGTTCTGAATTTTGCATTTGTTATCCTCAGATATTTCTTAAATTTTTTTTTTTTTGTGCACTGTTAATATGACATTGCTTTTGCCTGCCTGAAAACGTTGTAAGTATGAGTAATTTCCTCCAGCTGATTGCCTCTTTTTTTACAGTCGTCATTGATTACGTTGCTTTTACGTGTCAGTTCAGCCTGTGTTTATTTAGGGCCTGTGGCAGGCTGGGCCCAGTGCTAGGTCATGGGAATGCAAAGACAAGCGAGTGCGGCTCAGTTTCTTTCTTGGAAGAGCTTACCATCCAGTACCGGAGAAGGTGTTCTTTCATTTTCTTTTAAGAATCTCTGCTTATTCAATTCCCGGGAGGACAAATTGGTTTTTAGTTCCTTCCCCCGCCCCGCACCCCCCAACCTTAGATTGGTTCATGATTGCCCAGCCTTCGGAAATTCTTAACCCCCTTGGACGATTTTTATTTTACAGTCTTCTTTTGAAATTATACTTCTCTTCCTTCTGTTCCCTTTGATGTCCACCCCTCTGATATCTTGCGTATAGCCTTCCTAGATGTCCTGACCTCTCCTAAGATGTGGCCACTCTTGCACAAGAGTTCCTCAGTGAATCCTTTATCAGCTGGTTTTATCTTAACAGAGTTCTTAGGTCTAGTGGAGCGAGTTCCTTGGATGCCTTTTTTACCCTCTGCAGCTGGAGTCCCCCCCCCCCCCGCCTTTTTTTTAAAAAGATTTTTATTTATTTATTTGACAGAGAGAGAGCAGGAGCACACAAGCAGGGGGAGTGGCAGACAGAGGGAGAAGTAGGCTTCCCGCTGAGCAGGGAGCCCGATGCAGGGCTCGATCCCAGGACCCTGGGATCGTGACCTGAGCTGAAGGCAGATGCTTAACTGTCTGAGCCACTCAGGCGCCCTCGAGCTGGAGTTCTTAAGACTGTTGTCTTTTTTTTTTTTTTAATTAATATATAATTGTTTGTTTCAGGGGTACAGGTCTGTGAATCATTAGTCTTACACAATTTATAGCACTCACCATAGCACACATCCTCCGCAGTGTCCATCACCAGCCGTCCCATCCCATCCCTCCCACCTCCCTCCCCTCCAACAAACCTTAGTTTGTTCTCTGAGATTAAAAGTCTCTTACGGTTTGTCTCCCTCCCTGGTCTTTTCATGAGCTCTTCTGGCAAACCGATGAAGGCTTGGGTCGGCATCTCAAAGTATATTTTTAAATGCAGATAATAAAACACAAGATTACAGAGGAAACTAGTTATATAGAAATATAGTGATCACAATATTTTTAAAGATTGTGACATAGTAATTTATGTGCTTCTGTGTTAAATGCTTTAAATAAAAGATCTAGCAGCTAATCAAACAGCTACTATAATTTTGACCCCCTGAATTCTGTTTCCATCTGCTGTGACGAGCCTCTGCTCTGGGAGCAGAGGTGAACTGCGGGGCCTGTTTGGAATGAGACAGAAGCCAAATGATATGTTTGGCCTCTGGGCTAGTTCCAGGGTTTGGATTAGAAACACAGAAGCCATTTCTTCCGTCTGCCTGTTAGTCTTTAATATACTTAATAAATAATAATTTATCCTAAATTCTTGTGTTTGAAAATGGTCTTTGTCCTGCTTCCATTTATGCATTTGGACACTTGTTTAATGCCTTCTGTGTGCTAGGCACTGGGTTAGGAGCCAGGACTGCCAGCCAAGATGGGGGTGTGTCAGAGGGCCCTCGTCTGACAGGAGGGGACGTCTTCATGGAGGCTGGCGCACCACCCCTGACACCGCCCGCCTGCAGGTCGTCTCTTTCTGCCCCAAACTCCCGCCTGTGGTGGTCAACTCTTTGGGAGAATTTTCCCCCAAGGATTTATCTGATTGAAAGTTCTGCCTTAAAAACACTACCACCAACACAGGATTATTACTTCTGAAAGTAGGGAACTTCCTTCCATATCCCATTCCAGTTGTTATTCTAAGCCCCCCAGATTGGTTCGACGTGCTTTTTGATCTGTTTTACATTTCGTTTTATATCAGTTGTTATCAGTGATCTACTGAATGCTGTAAATTCATGCAGCCTTCGTTTACTACCTGTTTGTTTAAGTCCTCTCATGTGTCTGTTCGGTTCTGTGCTAGGTCACATCACTTATAGTCTAGTGAGAGAAGACAGACGATTTTTAAGAACTATAGAATCTGTCAGGTGGTGAGAATTATTGTGGAGAAACTAGAGAATTATGTTGCCGAGGGAGGAAGGCGTTGCTCTTTTCAGTTAGAGAGTCGACGGTAGGCCTCATTAAGAAGATGACATTTCGAAAGAAGCCTGAATGAAGCTGGGGAGCAGACCAAGTGGTTATCTATTGGGTGTCCTTTCCTGACAGAAGGAACAACAAATGCAAAGGTCCTGGGGCAGAAATGGGCTTGGTGGTGATTGATGTAAGGCTTGGGATGGCACAGTCATCTTCAGTTCCCCTCAACTTACTCCTCCAGTTCTGATATAGAACATATTATTAAATAACAGTACATTGGTAGAGATTCCAACAAAATCACACTTTTATAGTTAATTGTCTTTGGCTAAGAATGCTGTTAGCAATGATAGAACCTGTCATCCTATCCTTGATTGCCAATCTGGTATTTAAATCATCTTTTTTCCTCCTCCTTCTCCCCCTATTGTTTCTGCTTGGTCTACAACTTGGGAGAGGGCAGGGAAGAGGGCTTGTCAGGGTGAGTCAGAAGCAAACTGGAGGCAGAGGCTCAAGCAGAAGTTCAAGGCCAGTGGGCTGCAGTGAGACCCCTGCAGACTGCCCAGCTCAGGAGGCTCCTGGTGGTGGTTGAAATCCTTTTCACTTTCTTTGTAACAGGTGTATCCTTTACTGGCATGGATAGCTCATCTCACTGGAGCGGCTTTTTGGTCACCCAAGGGGGGATATATTAGATGTATTTTGGCCACCAAGGGGAGCAGAATGTTCTCTACAGTTGGGCTGGCTTTGTTATTATAATGGGCTGCATTATGTAGCATTATTCCTAGGGTCGTGATCCTTACTTTGTGAGTCTGGAAAAAGTGCTGACAGCTTGTCAGTGAGAGATATGGAGCTGGGAAACAACTTCCTGTTACAGCCTGGGATCCGTCCCTCTCCTCTCCTTCTCTGTCCCCATTTAGGCTAACCTGGTCCTTGAACTTCTGTTGCATCTGACTCCGAACTACCCACTAGCACTCCGCCCACACGGTGGGACACGAACATTATGGCACTCCTGCTTTCCCTGCTTAAGTCAGGCTTGCTAGTCTAGGGAGGGCACAGAGGTCAATCGTGTGAGAGTGGGTTCCAGAAAATGTGCTTCCTGTCTCTTGGACAATCTGTGGCCTAGTTGGAGAGATCAGACACGTCGCCTGCTCCGAAGTCTTGTCTCCATGTTTGCAACTACAGTGTAGTCCGGGAGCTTTCAGGGTCCTCTGTGAACAAGCCCCCCTTCATTTAACTCCGTGTTCTGTTTTCAGAGCGTTTCTGCTCCTGTCTCATCACCATCACACTGGAGACACGGAGAACCCTTAGGAATCGCGCTGCACAAGCCATTCGTAGTTTCGTGTGCGTTTATCTTGTTTTCCTGACTAGATGGAGCTGTCTTCTATTTCCCTGCTCTCTCTCTCTTGAGCTCATAGTAGGTATGCGTCCAGGAAGTCATTCTCTGTTTTTGATTTGGGAATATGCTGGCACTTTTTCTCACCATCTGTCTCCGGTCCCCCAGTTGGAGTCTGAGGGAGTGCGTTTAAGAAAAATTTATGTTTTGACATACACCCTTCTAAGACTGAACCATGAAAAAAATAGAAAATCTGAATAGACCGATTACTAGTAAAGAGATTGAATCATTAATCAAAAATCTCCAACAAACAAAAGTCCAGAACCAGACAGCTTCACTGGTGAATTCAAAGAATTAATACTGATCCATCGCAAAGTCTTCCCCCCCACATACACACACAAAAAAGAGGGACGCCTGGGTGGCTCAGTCAGTTAAGCCACTGCCTTTGGCTCAGGTCGTGATCCCAGGGTGCATTGGGCTTTTGCTTGGTGGGGAGCCTGCTTCTCTCTCTGCCTCTGCCTACCACTCTGCCTGCTTGTGTGCTTGCTCTCTCTCTGACAAATAAAGAAATAAATAAAATCTTTAATTAAAAAAAAAAAAGGAGGAGGGAACATTTCCAAACTTAATTTTATGAAGCCAGCCATTACCCTAGTGCCAAAATCAGAAAAGGACACCACAGGAAAAGAAAACTGTAGACCACGCACCTGGGTGGCTCAGTTGGTTAAGCCACTGCTGCCTTCGGCTCAGGTCATGATCCTGGGGTCCGCGGATCGAGTCCCACATCGGGCTCCCAGCTCCGCAGGGAATCTGTTTCTCCCTCTAACCTTCTCTCCTCTCATGCACTCTCTCACTCTCTCTCCCTCTCAAATAAATAAAATCTTTCATAAAAGAAAATTGTAGACCAGTATCCCCAATGAATGTAGGTGCAAAAATCCTCGACAAAATATTAGCTGACCAAAATCAACGGTACGTTAAAGGAACATACGTACATTGTCATCACGTGGGCTTTATTTCAGAGAGCCAGGGAGGGTTCAT
The DNA here is from genome assembly GCF_963455335.1 of Martes martes. Lineage (NCBI taxonomy): Eukaryota > Metazoa > Chordata > Mammalia > Carnivora > Mustelidae > Martes > Martes martes. The sequence continues at coordinate 184,366,180 of NC_137891.1, read as the reverse complement.
TGTCGGCACACCAGTCAGGGTGATGGACCACATTCGCAAAATGAGGCATAAAAATCATGAGCTTTTAGAATAAGTGCTCAATGGCCATGGATGGGAAAAACTCTCAACGGAAGTGGGTATAGAGAAAATGGACCTCAGTATAATGAAGGCCGTGTTCAGTAAGTCCACAGCCAATGTTCCACCCGGTGGTGAAGAGCCAAAAGCTTCTCCTCCAAGATTATGAACAAAAGAAGGTCCCCACTGTTGCTGCTTTTATTCAGTATAGTTTTGGAAGTCTGTCCTACAAAAGTAATTAGGCACCAAAAAAAAAAAAAATCCAAATTGGAAAGAAAGAAGTAGAACTGTCACTATTTTCAGATTTGAAGATGACTTGATACTGTATGTATAAAACCCTAATGACTCCACTAAAATACTGTTAAAACTGACAAATGAATTCAGGAAGGTTGTAGGATATAAAATTAATATGTAAAAATTTCTTGATTTGGAGGTGCCTAGGTGGCTTAGTGGGTTAAGCCTCTGCTTTTGGCTCAGGCCGTGATCTCAGGGTCCTGGGATCGAGCCCCGCATCGGGTCTCTGCTCAGCAGGGAGCCTGCTTCCCCCGCCTCTCTGCCTGCCTCTCTGCCTACTTGTGATCTCTTTCTCTATCAAATAAATAAAATCTTCAAAAACAATTCTTTTTTTTTTTTTGAGATTTTGTTTATTTGTTTTTGAGAAAGAGCGCACAAGCAGGGGGGAGGGGCAAAAGGAGAGGGAGAAGTACCCCTGCTAAGCAGGGAGCCCAACATGGGGCTCAGTGCCAGGACCCCGGGATCATGAGCAGAGCTGAAGGCAGATGCTTAACTGAGTGAGTCACCCAGGCGCTCCAACAAAAATTTCATGTTTCTATACAGTTATAACAAACTATGGGAAAAAGGAATAAAATAATCCCATTTACAGTTGTATCAAAAAGAAGAAAATAGGGGCGCCTGGGTGGCTCAGTGGGTTAAAGCCTCTGCCTTCGGCTCAGGTCATGATCCCAGGGTCCTGGGATCGAGCCCCGAATCGGGCTCTCTGCTCAGCGGGGAGCCTGCTTCCTCCTCTCTCTCTGCCTGCCTCTCTGCCTACTTGTGATCTCTGTCAAATAAATAAATAAAATCTTTAAAAAAAAAAAAGAAAAGAAAATACCGAGGAATAAATTTAACTAAGGAGGTGGGAGATATGCACACGGAAAACTACAAGATATTGATGACAGAATTTAAAGAAGACATAAATAAATGGGACGATCTGTGGTCATGGATTAGAAGAATTAATACTGATAAAATGTCCATACTAAGCTAAAGCAGTCTAGATTCAACTCAGTCCCTATGAAAATTTCAATGTCATATTTTTCACAGGACAAAGAATCCTAAAATTTGTAGGGAACCACAGAAGGCCAGAACAATCCTGAGAAGGAATAACAAAGCTGGAGGCATCACACTACCCAGTTTCAAACTCTTATAAAGCTATAGTTATCAAAATCATATGGCCTGGCATAAGGACATTCACATAGATCAGTGGTACAGAACAGAGAGCCCAGAAATAGACCTGTCTGTATATGGTCAGTTAATTTACAGTAAAGGAGCCAAGAATGTACAATGGGGAAAGGACAGTCTCTTCAGTAAACCATGCTGGGAAAACCGGACACCCACATGTGAAAGAATGAGACTTGACTATCTTACACCATACATGAAAATGCAAAATGGATAAAGACTTGAATGTAAGACAAGAAACCATGAAACTCCTAGCAGAGAACATAGGCAGCAAGTTCGTCGATGTCAGTCCTGGCAATGGTTTTTTGGATTTGACTCCAAAAGCAAGGCAACAAAGGCAAAAATGAACACGTGGGACCACATCAAAGTAAAAAGCTTCTGCAGAGCAAAGGAAATCATTAACAAAATGAAAAGGCAACCTAGAGAATGAGAGAAAATATTTGTAAATCATGTATCTCATAAGCAGTTAATATTTAAAATATATGAAGAACTAGACCTAATTGTGAGACCTGAAACCATAAAAATCTTTGGGGTTTGGGGCGCCTGGGTGGCTCAGTCATTAAGTGGCTGCCTTCAACTCAAGTCATGATCCCAGGGTTCTAGGATCAAGCCCCGAATCGGGCTCCCTGCTCAGCAGGAAGCCTGCTTCTCCTCCCTCTCCCACTCCCTCTGCTGCGTTCCCTCTCTCGCTGTGTCTCTCTCTGTCAAATAAATAAATAAAATATTTTTTTAAAAAATCTTGGGTACTTCTGTTAACTAAAGATGAGTCTCCTTAGTCTTTCCGTGGTTTTCATTATCTTGACAGCTTTGAAGAGCTTTGTAGAATTTTCTCTTAATTTGGCTTTGTCTGATGTTTTTCTCATGATTAGACTGGGGTTTGGGGTTTTGAGGAAAGAAAATCACACATGCCAAGGGCCCTCTCATCACTTCCTCTCTGCGTGCACACTGTCCGTACCGCACCCCTGGTGGTGGTTCCTTCACCACCTGGTTAAGCTGGTGATTTTGAGGTCTCTCCACCGTGAAGTTAATGACTTTTTTTCCCTTTCCAGACTCAGTTCTTCGAAATCGAGTTCCTAAATCCAGCCCACCCACTCAGGCAGTGAGAATTAAGCTTTACCTTTGGGAATGGGGAATGTCTACATGGAGATGTGTTAGGTGGAATTCTTCTGTAAGGGACATTTGTCTCTTCTTCTTACTTACAGCAGTGAGAACTCATGTATATTTATTTTGTATTTTGAGTTTTAATTCAAATTGCTGTATTTCTTTTTGCATTATTATTTTACACAAATTGTTCTAGTGTTGGCCATTGGGAGCTCTTTTGGGTTGACGCCTCTGTTTGACATGCTTATCTTTTCATTTTTTTGAGTATTGTCTCTTCGGCACTGTAAGATGCTACAGGCTCAACCTGTTTTTTCTTGCACTAGCCCTCCACTCAACCAGTTCTCTAAGGAGCGGTCAAGGTCTTCTGATTCTTTGCATGATTCACCCTTTTGATACGAAAGAAGGGAAACTATCTCATAAATAAGAAGATTAAATCATTTTTCTAATTTGTGTCATTGGTTTTCTTCTCTTAATATTTTAGGTACCACTGTATTTCTTTGCAGGTTTGAAATGTTCTTCTATTTGTGTTAACTCACAAGAACAAAATGTTTTCACTAGGAAGTTAAGCTGCTGACTGAATGTATCCGTCGGCTTTATGGAGTAGGATATGCTCATTAGAAGCACTTCTGAGGGCTCACGTTTGGTATTGGCCAGATAAACTACGAGCGTACTTTGTGTTTTCTGGGAATGTTAGTTAACCCTTCAGCTTAGTTCGTTGTCAAGATCTGTGTAAATTAGCCTTAGAATTTTAATTAGTAGTAGAACGATGGTTCTTTTTATAACACTAATATCTTTTTAAGGTTTGCTTTTATAATTGTAGAATACATGAAACATATAGCTTTGGTGTAAAATAGCTGTGATCACAGAAGTGTTCCGCAGTTTGGGGTGGTAGAAATAGCAGCATTTTCTTTGGAGTCAAGAGACATGTATTTTAATCTTGCCTCTGTTTTTAACTTGCTAATAAGGGAAGTTCTTAGACTTCATAGATCTCAGTATTCTCATCTGTAAAGGAGAAGAGGATTGGCCAAGACCTTTAAAGTCACCCCCCACACACACACCTTTTTAACAGCTTTATTGGGGTTTTAAGGTTCCATTTGGCAATTCTGTTTCTTTTTATACTAGAATTTAGCAAGCCAGTGTGTGTGTGTGTGTGTGTGTGTGTGTGTGTGTAAAATACTGGACTAGATCTAGTGTTACAGCTTAAATAGGCGTTTGGTTTGGTTTATACCTGAAAGGGAATAGCATTCAGGAAAATACTGTGGTACTGGGAGGGAAATCTTAGAGATTTAAAACCCTCCTTATTATTTCCTTTAAAATTATGGCCTTCCCACCCAGAATGTATAATTTTCCTTTCACAAGCTCTTAATTGTGATAAAAGTTTGGACAGCGGCCATCTTGAAAGTTCGTGGTTCATCTTCTATTAAGCAGACATGGCTTTCTCCATTCTTTGTTACATACACCCTCCCTTTTTGAAGACTTGTTTTTATTTTATTTTATCTTTTTTAGATTTTATTTATTTATTTGACAGAGAGAAACAGCAAGAGAGGGAACACAAACAGAGGGAGTGGGAGAGGGAGAAGCAGGGCTCTGCCGAGCAGGGAGCCTGACGTAGGGCTCGATCCCAGGACCCTGGGATCATGACCTGAGCCAAAGGCAGACGCTTAACGACTGAGCCACCCAGGCACCCTGAAGACTCATTTTTAAATTGATAATGCACAGAATTTCTCATCTTGTAAAGGAGGATTAGAGGAGATTATGTCTGTTTTAATTCTTTAATACCCGCCTTTACGGAGATGAAGTGGGGGGGGAATCTCTGTTCCTTGAAACTTGGCTTCCTGACAACAGTTTCCCAGGTTAGGAACCAAGAGAGTGCGCGCTTTGGAAACAAAGTGATATTTTGTGCTGTTGCTTTGATTAGGTTTTAGCCACGATATTTAATTTATATTGATTCTAAATAAAGTCAAAGACACCATCCATTTTTTTAAGTTTAAGGAAGCAGAGGGGTCACTCCAGATTCTAGCTGGGATTGAGGAAGGCTGTGATACATACAAATTCTGGGGAGAATTGCCCCACTGAAGATCACATGGGGAGGGTTCAGGAAAAAGAGAATTCGGATGATATCCTTGATGTTTTATTAAGATATTACAAACAGTATTCTGTACTGTCTGGTGTACTCTGGGATTGTATTACTGTAGGATCATTGTACTTGCAGTGTAGTTTAGTATGCTGTGTTACAAATACAGGTTGTTTTAAACAACTTACTCTATTTAATTTTAAAACTGGTTTTACAAGGTAGAAGTTTTAAAGTTGCTTAATTGCTATTCCATGAACATTGTTGAACTTTATTATTATTAATTAATCTTACTTAACAGCTGTTAGGGGCGCCTGGGTGGGACTCAGTTAAGCGTCCAACCCTTGGTTTCAGGTCAGGTCATGAGCTAAGGGTTGTGAGATCGAGTCCCACATTGGATTCACTGTGGCGTCAACTTGAGCTTCTCTCTCTCTTTCTCCCTCTGCTGCCCCCCTGCTCATGCTGGCTCACTCATGCACATACTCTCTCTCTGTAAAGAAATAAATTCTTTAAAAAAATTGTTAGACCTTTCATCGTGCTAGGTAAAATAATATTCTAAGGACCTTATGAAGGCTGTATTATTTATTCCTTCAACAAATAGTTATTGAGAACTTACTTTGGGTTACATTCTTGAATTTGGGAATTGGAAGTTTTACTGTCCTTTCTAGGCTTATTTCTGAGTTTCTGCCACATTAAGTACTTTCTGTATTCTCCTTGAATCTATTTCGGAATAGAGGATTTAGTTTCTCTTTTCTTGCATGAGTCCAGCAGAGGCTTTAACAACCAGAAGCGTGTTAAAGCCCACTAGCAGGAAAGGAGGAATGTTTTCTGATACTCTTCAACCAAAAAGGGTGGCAAGTTTACTTTCTTGTAATTCTGGGAGTGTTCAGGTTTATCCTCTGGGTTCTTGTTTCAGCTACAAATAGTAATTCAGGTTGCTGTTGTTGTGTTTTTTGTTTTTGTTTTTGTTTTTAATGTCTCATTTTTTTATTTAAATTCAGTTTATTAACATATAATATGTTAATAATGTCAATCTCATTTTCTTTTCAGCAACATAAGTATATATTTTTTAAAGTACTTACAAATGCCTGGGCAAAATATCTTTTTTTCGTGGAAAGGTATTTGTGGAGTTGGAGTATTTTTTTAATTCTATGAGAAAAACATGGTTTCAAAGACATGGATAAGAATTAATCTGCCCTGTACTCATGGCTGTTATTCTCTATACTGTAGGCTCTGCAAAGGCAAGGACAGTGTCAGGGCTTTTATTTTCCCCAAACCATCATCTGATGAGATGTACAGTCAACGAATGAGTTCATCTGTATTTAAGGACATTGCTTACATGACTCTGTTGGCATGTTTTCAACACTTCGTTGTAAAAATCTTAAGCCTAAACCAAAGGGGAAAGAATTTTGCAACGAACACCTGTATATACACCAGAGAGCCTACCATTAACATTTTGGTGTATTCGCTGTGGCACACATCTGTCCATCTGTGTATTTCTATAGCTGTTTACTGATTTACCGTATTTTAGGTGCATTTCAAGGATTTTTCTGGTCCATCACAGAAGCTAATTTGTATCAGGGGCCATGTTTGAATCGGTGAAAGAAAAAGTGATGAGGAGTCGGGTTTGGCTCTCAGATGCAGCTGTGTCACTGACCTCGTATGACATACATGGATAAACTATGATTTCTTGCTGATGTTTCCGTGATTTTAATATTAAACACTGAGCATAATCTCCCAGTGGAGATTCCTCATCTGCTGACTGTCGTGATGGTAGGAGTGCTGATTGTGTTTGTTTACTGTCGCCATTACAGATGGCTTTAATATTACTTCGTGGGAAACTTAACTTTTTTTTTGAAACTTAACTTTTCATGTCTTTTCTGGCCAGGAGTAGCGCATCGAAGCCAGAGCAGTGAAGGAGTCAGTTCTCTCAGCAGCTCGCCCTCCAATAGCCTTGAAACCCAGTCTCAGTCTCTCTCACGTTCCCAGAGCATGGATATCGACGGCGTCTCTTGTGAAAAAAGGTAAAGTAAGCCATTTTCCAATAAGCTGTTGGGTTTACAGAAAGGGAGAGATTCAGTCACTTTGGTCTCCAGTCCACTAGTCCCAAGTGCCCGCCCAGAGATTTATGCCAGTCCCCAGCAAATTAGTGCGAGATCTGTGAGGTTTATAGGTCTTTGTATTATTCCGAAATAGTCTTTATAGAAGTTTTTTGGGTTTTGGCATTGAAATGTCTTTTATGAAATAATGGTATAAGTGGTAAAAAAAAAATTGTTTTAAATTTTTTCTAATGTCTGTATTTTGTACACACTGTGTTGGCAAGTGTATGTCAGTTCCTAAAAATTTCTTCAAAGTTTTACTGACTAATGAAATTTTAAAGTTTCGAAGGGTACAGACAGGTAAGCCACATACTTTAGGAGCTCCATAAGGGTCAGGATGTCCTAGAATAGGGTCTGTCTGTGCTGTCACAGTGCCATGAGTGGGTGACAGAGTGGCTGGGTACTGAGTCCTTCATTGCTCAGGCAGGCCAGAACCCCCCACCTCCCACCCCAGGACCCAGCTCCTCTGCCCTGAAGCAGCTCCCACAGTTCATGTCAGTGGACCAACAAATACTATTTTCTATGTGTGTCATGACGTGGAGAAGGTTAAGAAGCAGTGGCACAGAGCTTTGGCACTTGGTGGGCTTGGGTTGAGGAACCAGATCAGAGATCACCTTACATTAGGTAAGAATTCAGAAAGGACTGCATTCTCAGGAAAAAGATCAAGTAGGAAAAAATCAACCCCACAGAGTAAAAACAATCGTGTTCTTATTACCGTAGCTCTGAGTAGATAAATTGTTAAAAAGCCAAGTCATCTCTGCAGTTTCATGGCCAATGGGTGACTTCACTGGGTCGAGCACCTAGATTTATGCTCTTGGTATAGTCTGAAAAGCCTCAAGCTGAGAACTACTGTCATATACAGTGGAGCCAGGCCTATGCTGTCTGAAAGGCACCTAGCAGAAGCAAACATAAATCATGCGTGTCTTCAGAGAATTTCCTTAGAAAAATTGCCAAGAAGTGTGAGCTCATGGTCAGAAATCACAGAATGCGCTAGATAAAAGCCAGCACGAGTAAGGGACCCAGAGCAGAAGCGACAGAAGTATTCAATTGGAGACTTTGGGGGTTTGGAATTACTAGGTGTGGAATACAAAACACACATGTTTAAATAAATTACAAAGGGAATTGAAAACATGAATAAGGGGAAAGCAACTATAAAAACAACCAAGCACAGTTGAAAAAGAATCATGTCGAATCTCTGGAAATGAAAAGATCACTCAGATTGAAAACCTGATGCAAGAGTTAGACATCACTAGATTAGACATAGCTAGAGAATTAACGTACCGACTGGTGGAGCTGAAGAAATTACCCAGAGTGTGCCACAAAGAGAAAATGATGAAACCTGTGCAGTGTATTTAGAGACATAATGGACACACAGCCAAGATAGACCTCATGGAAATTCAGAAGGAGAGAGTAGGGAGACTTAGAGCAACTCCCCACACCCCGCTTTATTCTATGCTTTTTTTCCTCTACTGGTTGGGAAGCTATTTTCAAAGAGATAAATGGCTACGAATTTTGCTAGAGTTGATAAATTATGTGACTCCTCTGATTCAAAAAGCTCAGAAACTCCGATGCTGATTAGACCAAGGGAAGCTCTCCCCTTCTCTCTCTGCCTGCCTCTCTGCCTACTTGTGATCTCTCTCTGTCAAAATAAATTTAAAAAAAAAAAAAAACAAAAAAAAACAAGGGAAGCTCATATCTGGACATTTTGTAGTAAAATTTCCAAACATTGAAGACAAAAGAGCTTTAAAGCAGTCAGAGAGAGCAAAGAGTTTAGCTGCCAAAGAATGATAGATGTCTGAACGATGGAGGTCACATGGAAACATAATAGTATCCAAACGCTGAAAAGTAAATCAGCTGCCCGCTGGGACTTGTGTGCCCTCGTGCACCTGTCTTTCAGGCGCAAGGGTGAAATAAAGACATTTATCGGTTCAAAATAAAAACAAGTGCACAAACAAAAACAACCTGATAGTCTGCCTCCAGAAGAGCCTAGCTTTTAGCAGATGTAGTCAAAGAGGAAGGAGAGTGGTCCCAGGACTGATGTCTGCAATGCAATCTGGAAGGAGGAATGAAGAAAATAAATGTGGTGAATCTAAACAAAGACCGGCAGTGTAAAACAGGAGTCACAGTACAGAAAATAACACTGGGGGAGAGAAGAAAAACAGTGAGTTAGATGGAACACGCTGCACAGCATAGCAGGGAAGCCACTAGCGGGGTGGTTAGAGCAAGCTCTGAGCTCCCTGGGCACTTGGGAGAGGGGTGAAGATACTTGGCCAACTTTTAAGTTTTGGTGTAAGGATACTTGGTAAAACTTCAAGGGTAGCCACTAAAAGAACGGGAATGGAGTATGTCTTCCAAACCAGTAAAGGGAAAATACGGAATGGGAGTTGGGAGCTTGGGAGGATTTAAGTCAATTCAAAAGGAGGGAAGAAAGAAACACAAGTTTTTAAAAAGGGACAAATAGAAGATCAAAAGAAATGGAAATTGGTCAGTCATCATAATGCATTACAGTGAAAAGGCTTAGATTGGGGTAAAAACAAAACAGAACTCAGCTTTTATCCTTGTTTACAGAAGGCACACCTGAAACATTAGGTTAGATCTTCAACCTTTCACTGAAAGCAAAAGAAAGGGAAAAGCCTATCCCACACAGATACTAAACAAGAGAAAACTGGGGTAAACATATTCATAGATTAGATTTTAAGGCACAAAGTATTATTAGAAATAAGCACTGTTTAACACTTTACAAAATATATGCACTTGGTAAGAGGACAGCAACAGCAGTAAAGCACACAACAGTAAAACTAGGAGAAAGCAACACATAATCATAATGGGAGATATTAACATCCCTTTCGTCCGTCAATAAATCAGAAAGAATGAGCATCAGTAAGCATATGAACAGATTAAACCATACAGCTAAAAGCTTGATGTAAACAACAGATACAGAACTTGGCACTCTACAGTTGGAGAACACACATTCTTCCCTAATACCCAACGACCGGAGAGTTTCTATGTGACGCGTCACATAGATCATGTTTTCTGATGAGGACGTTAGATTAGGTGATTAATAGAAGGAAAAATCCTAAAAATTTCCTCATACAAGATGGCAATTTTTAAAACAAGAGCATGCTTCTAAATACAGATCAAAGAAGAAATCATAATGGGAATTTGAAAGGATCTAGAACTGAACAGTAAGAGATATTCCATGTTACGAGCTGTATGTCGCAGCTAAAGTGGTCCTCGGAAGAAAATAGAAAGCTGTAATATGTTATAAATGAAACGGGGGAAAAGAGAATATAAATAAGTCTCAGAAATAAAACCCTTTTCTGGGAAGATTCTTTCCCTGCATATGTGCATGGCCGACCCCTCTCTGGTTTGTATTCATGCGGCATTTCTCGGGGAGACTCACCATTAAATGGAGACTTTCCATTTAAAATGGAAAGGCCTGCACCCTCAGTAGCCCTTTCCTTAATTTTTCCATAGCAGTTATCATTGTACGATATGTTTCACCTATTATGTTCATTGGTGTCTTTCTCCCTCTAGAAGGTAAGCTCCATGACACAGGGGTCATTTTGTCCCTTTTGTTGGTCCGTCGACCTCTCTGACAGCTAGAACAATGCCTGCATAGAAAGGGGATCTCAGTAATGTTCGTTATTAAAAAAGAGAATTCCATGAAAAAAATATAAATGCGCAACATGCAAATAAACATGAAAATCCGGATGAAAATCAAATTCCTGGAAAAATGTCGTTCTCCCAAAATTGACTCAAGAGGAAAGAGAAAACCTGAATGATCAAAAACCAATGAAATAAATTGAATCAGTATTTGTAAATTTTCCAAAGTAAGCCCCTCGCTCGTATAATTTTATGGGCAGATTCTGCCATTCCAGTTATACACAAATTTTTCCTGACAATCTTAAAAAATAGGGAATAGTTACCAACCCAGTTTACAAAGCTTCTAGGACCTTAATATCAAAACCAGACAAGAATAATATAAAAGAAAAAGCTTACATGGTAATCATGTTCATGAACGTACTTGCAAAAATTTTGAAATACTGACAAATCAAATGTTATAAACACATGAACAGCAGACAGGGAGGGCTTCTCTGGGGCTGGATGCCAGGATAGTGGTTACTGTGGGCTTGCTTGGTTGTGGAAGGGTCATCTGGGTGCTCTTGGAGTGCTGGTAATGCTCTGTTTCTTGATGTGGGTGCTGATTACATCAGTATGTTTCTTTTGCGAAGCTTTATTCAGCCAAACACGCATGATCATCTATGGATAGGTCTGTACGGATATTTCAATTATAAGTTTAAAGTAATAACAGAACATGAGCAACTTGGGTTTATCTCAAGAATGCAAGGGTACAGCGTTAGTGAATCTATAAATATCATCCCACACATTGTGTATGAAAGAGAAAAGCCATATAATCTTGGTAGTTGGAAAAGTTTGATAAAACTCAGCCTCAGTCCATGATAAGAATCTTGGCAGATGGGAGACAGAAAGGTGCCTCCTGAGTTCGCAGTACGGCAGAGACAGAGTTCAGCGAGTAGGCGGGGACCAAGTGACTAGCTTTGTCCGGTAGACTGTGAGTGGAAGTGACATATGTCACTTTTAGGCGAAGGCAGTTGAGCCGATTCCTCCTCCATCCCTCTCTTCTCTTACTCCAGTGACCTTGGAGGCTGTGTATTGCAGATGGCATAGATTAAAGATGGAGTAAGGATGCTTCACTCTCTCCAGACTTTGCGTAAGCAAGAAATAACCGTTATAGTGTTAAGCCTCTAAGATTTCCAAGTGTGTGTGTGTAACCGCAGCATAGCCGTATTCTGACTGATATAAAGGATGTCTCTCAAGAAACTACAGCAACTCTCATAGTCTGGGGTGAGAAATTAGAAACACTGCCTTTAAAATCAGGAAAAAGAACAAAGATGGCTGCTCGCTCTTTCTACGTCTGATCAACACGGGGATCCTACCCAGTTAAATCAAATAAGGGTTAGAGTGGAAGAAATGAAGTAGTTATTATTTGGAGAAGAAATGGTTTTCTGCCTAGTAAATCCTACGTGTAAGTAAATAAGTTGTTTCTCAGAGGTCTCAGAGTTGTATTACTATGGACTAGCAACTAGAAATTAGAAAACTTAATTTTTAAGAGGTACCATTCCCAGTTTCATTTAAAAACATATGGTACCTAGGTATAAATTTAGCAAAAGAAGTGAAAGACTTGGAGAGAAAACAGTGAAACTTTGTTGAAAGACCAGGGGTGCCTGGGTGGCTCAGTCAGTTGAATGGCTGGCTCTTGATCTCTGCTCAGGTCTTGATCTCAGGGTTGTGAGTTCAAGCCCTGCACTGGGCTCCGTGCTAGGTGTGGAGCCTGCTTAAAAGCCTGCTTAAAAGAAAAGGTTTATTGAAAGGCTTTGAAGAAGACCTAAATACTTGTAGAGAGATACTTATTATGGACTCAGTAATGTAATGATATCCTTTCTCCCCAGTTTGATCTCAAGAGTCAATAAAATTCTAGTGAAAATACCAACAGGAGTTTTAAGGAATCTGTGAACCTGATTCTTAAGTATGTGTGGATGAGCCAGAGGCCAAGAATGGCTAAGACTCTCCTGAGGTAGGAGAGTAAGGAGGAGACATTGACCTAGCAGATATCAGGATTGACTGTGAAGTATTAGTAAGTAAGATAGAGTGGTTTTTGTTCGGGGACAGGCAGATTATCTAATGGAACAGAAATGAGTATCCAGAAAAAGACCCATACGTGTATACATGGCCACTGGACCTGTGAGAGGTGATTTCGTATTAGCATAAAAAGGATGCTCTTTTCAATAAATGGTGCTGGGGAAATTATTTATTTAATGTGGGAAAAATATATGTGCTTCATGAGATTTTTGTGATCAGGCTCTGTATGTGTGCCATTTAAAAATAATATGTATAGAAAATAACCTCTAATTTGCTTTTGAAAGTGAGCCTAAGAAAATGCCAACTTAGGAAAAATATTTCCAGCAAGTGTAAAGACAGAATGTTTACATCCTAATATATGAAGAGCTCTTAAAAGTCAATCAGAGAAAATATTTATTATTATTTTGCCTTCTTGACTGATTTTGACTTCTTTGCTTTATTATTTTGTCTTCTTGACTGATTTTGACTGATAGTTAAGAACTTCTCCTCAACCAGGAGCTATGACATTGGGTGGATTTATAAAAGGTAAAAGCCTTATTTGTCTTTTATACTTAAAGCATGTCCCAGGTGGATGTGGATTCAGGAATTGAAAATATGGAGGTTGATGAAAACGATCGAAGAGAAAAGAGGAGCCTCAGCGATAAGGTTGGTAAGAGATGAAGCCCTTGCTTCTGTTTGTAGAACAGGTAATATAAATGCCCTTTTGGTTCTTCCATCTGCACAGTTGATCAGAGTGAGCTGCCCCAGGTCAGCAAATTCTGTTGGCTCTTTTTTTGTTAACTCTTTTTTTGGAGGAGAAATGGGTAGCTAAGATTGCCCTAATGGAAGGAGAGCTCACTTCTTTCATCTGGTCACATCCTGCAGTTAGCTCGGTTTCCGATCCATGTTTCTGTCAGTAGATGGAGTTGACAATGAGAAGGAATTTAGCACTAATTTGAACTTTTTCTGTTGGTCTTTTGCTTATGCAAGTAGGTCATCAGATCTTCCGTAGTTTTCGGAGGAAAGTGGCTGGGAATTGAAGCGAGAATACGTGAAGTCCAGTAGCCCTTAGAAGCTCATATGAAATATGAGGTCTTTATATTTTGTTACCATCTGAGCTTAGTTCCCTTTAGTTAGCCAAAAAGAGCTGTTCTGTTTTGGCGGGTGTCCTGGGGGGAGACCTGGCAGAGACCGTTGCGTCACTTCCGGCGTGGTGATCAGGAGTGTTCCGCAGCACGTGGTGGTCACCTGTTGGACTGTGGCCTTCCAGTGGCACGATGCTTTATTTTGTAGAGTTCTTACGTGTTTCCAGAATTCTTTTATATCTGTGGTATTTTATCTGTGACAGAAACTAGTGAGTAACATTAAATTCTGGAGAAGTTTTTGGATGAAAATGAGTTCTGTGCTGATGTTGTCCTGGTTTTTTGGCCTTCGGGAAAGTAAACAAACAGGACGTATATGCATCCTTTATCGCATTCCTGCCTTGGTGATTACAGAGAATGTCCCTGCTCCTTCGTCCACCCCCGCAGATAATTGTAAGCGGATGAAACCTCCATGTGGGTGCTGAAGTCAGAGTAACAAGCTTATTTCCCCCTTAGTCAGTGGGTGAACAGTTGTATGCGTGTCTAAAATATCCCGATTAATAAATGAGTGACTTTGAACTTAACCTGCAAATCTTCTCCCTCACAAGGAGCCTTCCTCGGGTTCAGAAGTGTCTGAAGAGCAGGCCTTGCAGCTGGTCTGTAAGATCTTCCGCGTCTCCTGGAAGGACCGGGACAGAGATGTCATCTTTCTTTCTTCTCTTTCTGCACAATTTAAGCAGAACCCAAAAGAAGGTAGGAATCTAGCTTCGCTGTTAAGAGGAAACAAGAGTGTCAGATCTCTGCACTTCTGTTATCCACATTCACTTTCCCTTGCTTTCGGGTTAAATGTTTTGACTACAGACAGAGTTCTTGATGTGGACACTGCTGTTTGGCCACTTTCCACGGATCTTACTGATGGACTATTTTTTTTTCAACTTTCATGATTTCTCTAGCAGAAAACTATATAAATAAGTTAATGTTCTCCATTGTTTCAGAGTCGAAGTTATTAATGTCTCTAATAAATAGGAGTGCACTGGACGGTCTCCAGGGATGCTGGGAGAGGTGCTCGGATGACCTGTGCTTGCTTGAAGTGCCGATCAGGTCATGGGCAGACCGTGGAGTAAATGTCGATCAAATTGCTTAGCAGGATAAAACATTGATATTTTGCTGTGTTTCCAGGATTCTATTTTAGGAGGCTACCCTAAACCGCACTTCTATAACAAAGTAATAAAACTTCTAGCAAGATGGCAGCATTTCGGGCACTGACACTCTTCTTTACAGAAGTCATTTGGAATGCGGAAAAGGCAGGGGTCGTGTGCTGTGTGTTCCTTTCATGTCACTCGACCATAACCCTGCTCCCTGATGTATTCTCGGTGCCTGGAAGTGTGCCTTACACTTAATAATCCCTCTAGAGAGGTACTTTAAATGAGTGAAATGAAAAGAAGGTTGTCTTTCCCTTTTTTGTGCTGCCCATCCTCCCTGGCAAGAAAAGTCCCCCATGTTCCTGGCAGATGGGTAGTTCACTTCTGATTTTACTGGGATATTATTATTATGGTTGTAGACGTGAGCCTGGCACCTGTGTGTTTCAAAAGCCTGCTACTTGTTCTTCTTTTTTTTTTTTTAAGTAACAGCTACCCTTTTTTTTTTTTTTTTGGAGTAACAGCTACTTTTTAAGAAAATTTTTATTCCAGCATGAGCAAGTGTGAGGGGGGAGGGTGGGGAGAGGGAGAGCAAGACTCTCTACCAGACTCCCTGCTGAGCAAGGAGCCTGACACAGGGCTCGATCTCTCACAACCCTGAGATCATGATCTGAGCCAAAATCAAGAGTCGGGCGCTTAGCCGGCTGAGCCACCCAGGCACCCCCTTGTTATTTTTCTTATTGTAAACCTTAAGATTCTTAAATCTGTCTTGTACATATGTAAGTGACTATTTTTAATAGGCAGATCAGATAAGGTTTACAGTGTTACAGCTCTCGTGTATTTAGTGATATTTAAAATGTATCTGAAGACCTGCCGTAAAGCATTTGGGAGCTTCGAAGAATAAGGAAGGAGTTAGAAAATAGAATTTGTTCCAGAAGGCCAGATGGTGACTAAATATTAGAACCTTCATAAAAGATTTTGAACCTGGCATTTAGTAGTTTTACTGTGCATAATGCATAGGTAGGTGAAGAAATGTGAACCCAGCTTTGTTTCTAGTACGATAAATCTCTGTAGTTACGCAGTTAATATATATGAGCAGTGATTCTCATTGGGTGCGCTCCAATTTTCTTTTTTTTTTTTTAATATGTTTTGTATTTCGGAATAATTTTAGATTTACAGAAGAGTTTTGGAGATTGTGGCAGGAATTCCCATACACCCTCCACCCAGTTTCCCTAATGTTTCCATCTTATATAACCATAGTCTCTTTGTCAGAACTAAGATATTAACTATTATCTGAACTCGGGCTTCCTTTGGATTTCACCGGGTTTTCCCGCAGTGTCCTCTTACTGTTCCAGAATCCAATCCAGACACCACACTGAACCTCTGGTTCCACTGGCTGATTCAAGGACTGTGTATATGAAGAAGCATCGTAACCTCTTCTTTATTCTGCCTTTCCAACAGTGTTCTCTGATTTTAAGGACTTGATTGGCCAGATTTTAATGGAAGTGCTAATGATGTCTGCTCAGACCAGAGATGAAAACCCCTTTGCCAGTCTGACGGCCACGTCACAGCCAATCGCAGCGGCAGCTCGGTCACCAGACAGAAATCTCATGCTCGCTACCGGCTCCAACCCAGGAACTAGCCCCATGTTCTGCGGCGTGGGTGCCTTCGGTGCCAGCTCTTTCTCTAGGTCAGTGCGGTTCCTTGTGCACAGCGAGCTCGGTGGTAGAACAGCCAGGAAGTGTGTGAGGGCAGGCGGCATGTGTTGTATTCGGGTGGGGGCACTCCGTCGTGGTTGGAGGGCGTGCCTTTGCCAGATAGGGTCGTCTGGCTTCCCATGGTTAGGCTGTTGGTAAAGTTTAGAAGCAGATGGCTGGATATAGTACATTATTCTTTGGAAAGAAGGCTTTATCTTACTGTAAATATAGCCTCGAGATGGGCATGGTAGTCGGATTATAACCATTTAGATGAGTCTCTGAGAGATTCGTACACTCGAATGCTTAGAGATATGCAGTGTCATCGTGCTGTTCTTTAAAAGTGTGAATAGTTTCCGTTTTAGTGATTTACCTCAAGTGTGTCTTCAATTTTCTCTTCTTTCCTCTCTTTCTCAACTGATTCAGCCTCTATGAAACTAGCCCAGCTCCCAGTACAAGTTTCTGGAGCTCGGCGCCGGTGATGAGTCCGTCCTTTGCCTCCTCCCCTGCCCGTGCAGCCGGCCCGATGGCTGGGCCTGCCACTTCCCTCAGCCCCCACGCCGCGGCTCCTGGGTCCACCGCAGGAAGCCAGCCCTCATCTCCACGGTATCGCCCCTACACCGTCACCCACCCGTGGGGGTCTTCACCTTCTCCTACCCCGCGGTCCCCCGGCATCTCCATTCTGTCCAGCTCGCCCAGCCTCCCCGCCCTCGCTAGTAGCCTTCAAGCGGTGCCCGCCAGCTCTCCCCGACAGAGACCCAGCAGCCTGGGGCCACCTTCCCTGGCCGCCTCGCCCAGTGCCGCGAGCAGACGTCCCTCAGCCCTAAGGATCTCTCCTAGGTATTTATTCAGCAGGAGAGCTGGGTGCGTGTTTGCAGTGCAGGGAGAGGCGGCTAACTCGCTTTGGAAGGACTGGTGTGTGACGCTGACCTCAGTTATATGTGTTTCCCTGTTTGGGGTTATTAACCTGTGTGTGTAACTAGTCTGGTAGGCTCGTGCCCGAGGCTGTGCTTCTGCCAGGCTTTGATAACCCGAGAAGTTGTGGGTGTCCGTTGTGCGTCCCTTAGTCTGTTCTTACCCCTTACTCTTCCTCCTTTCTGTCCAAAAAAAAAAAGGAGTCACTTTCCGTTTTTTGAAATCTATCTAGTTCATGTGTCATTGCTCATTGCAGATGAAGTCCAGAGGCTGTGGGCAGTTCGACTTGAGAGTTGGGGCTCACAGAGCACTTTTTAGCTCTCTGTACTGTGGTCGATCATAGTTGGAATACAGTTAGCCCTGGGGGTGGCGGGACCAAGTCTGGGCCTATGTCCCTTGCCTTGACTTGAGCCTGTTGGAAAGGAGCCCTAACAGAATGCCACTAATCCAATGTGCCTGCCCCCGCCCCGGCCACGTACCTGCGTGTTTCTGTCATTGAGGTGAATTGATTTTCTGCATGTCCGTAACCAGAACTTTTAGCATAACATTTAATTAAAAAGGGATAGCAGTTACAAAAGATTTCCACGTCTTGTTTTTTCCTTTGTTCCCTGATGACCTTTTTTGCTTCTGTTGTGGTAGTATGTACGACAGTCCTTTCTCCTTCCTCTTCCTCGCGCTTTCTGGCGACAGTAGTGATGAAGATGAAGAAGAAGATGATGATGGTGATGATGGTGATGATGAAGGTGGTGGTGGTGGTGATGAGTTTTCTTGTGTCCAGTTTGGGTCCAGGTATCGGAGGAATGGAGTCTTATCCCTGCATGTGCATAGGTGCTTAGGAACTAACTTTTAGAAGCCCTCACTAGGGGGGTGCTTCAAATCTAAACAGGGCAGGTCAAATGAGACGGCCTGGAGAGGCAGGATGTGGGGAGCTTGCATGGACTGAGGCATTAGGACCTTATCCTGGGGTAAAGTGGCACCTAGGAAAGTCTTCCTCGTTGTTGCCTGGTAAGTTTGGAGGAACACTTATGTGTAATCATTTGTCAGAGACACAAACAGCAGATTAAAGATGAGTCATCAAGCCTGAGGTCTGAACTGAGGGACCCTTCGTTCATCTATGGCGGGTTTTCTTTTGAGCTGCCAGATGTGAGCAAACCGTACACAGCGGGGGCGTGTTTCCTTATGTGCGGTTGCATGGATTGCTGCTACTTAGGAATGGCAATGGGGCTGGAACCGTGTGTGTGTGTGTGTGTGTGTGTCCCCCTCTCCTGCCCCAGCCCAGTGTGGCAATCTGTTTAAGAGCGAATGGGGCCGTCCTGTCTGGTATAGCTGATTCTGCTTTCACTTCTAACCTTAAATTTCACTGATCACCTCCTTGACCGCAGTGAAGCTAGACCCTTGTTTAGACAGCCTCTGGAATGACAGTGGAGGCTGACACTTAGTTCGTGATGCTGCTGAATGTTCCCCCCACCCCCGGAAGCCATGTGAAAAAAGACTGCTTGGGTTCTCTAGGTGACTTTGGGCAAGAAGATATAATAGCACCTTCTTTCTGAACCTCTGACTCATTGTCTTACGATTTTGCTCTTAAATTGAAGTTTCCACTGGACTGATTTGGTATTTGTGCTCAGCACTGTTCAAAAATAACTCCAGGTTATAAATAGAGACGGCACTAGGCCTTAGGTACACTTCATTAAATTTGACAGCGTTCAGAAGAATCATTAGAGAGAGTACATAAAGAGAGAAAGGAACGTTGGTGCAAGGTTGGATATCGATTCAGGAGGGTTGATATTTGTATTGGGTTGAACATTGTGTTACTGTTTCTCAAGTAAATTTCCCGAAGGTGGAAGTGTCTTTTTCACGTGAATAAAATCCTGCTGCGCGATGACAGTAATGCAGCAGGCATCCTTTTTAGGAATCCGTTTCCGTACATGATGGAAGTGCTTTTGTTAATCGGTTTTACTGTAAATGGTGAGAGAAATGCTCTCTCTCCCCGGCCTATTTATCTCCAGCTTGCGTTCACGAAGAGACCAGATTGTGTGCTGCTTTTACTAGCACTAGGCTCCTAGCATCCCAGCCTCGTCTCTGATCTAGATTCTGTAGCTACAAGGAGAGAGAACTGTGTAATAATAGCTCTAAATACTGAGCATCGCGGGCCAGACCCCGTGCCAGCACCGTGCACACATTATCCCTCTGTCCTCGCAGCGGCCCTCCCAGCTACCACAAGGAACCTGGGGGACAGGGAGGTCAGTCGCGTAACTAAGGACGCGGCAAGGCCAGAGTCCAGAACTCACCTGCCGCACCACCACGCTGTGCTCGCGGTAGCACTCATGCTGTTCTCGTCCCTCACTGGCTACCTCACTCCTGAGTGTTTATGCTTTTACTCTGTTCTTGGCAAGGAAGTGCCAGCCTTTTACTCGGTAATTACAAAATTCCATTCAGTTGGCAGGTCCTTTGCTGGCTGTTAAAATGGAATCTGATCTCTCCAGATTTTGGCAACTTCATAACTTTCTGAATCGCTTTCAAGCAGAATGTGAGAGGATGTAGAAAAATACATAACTGATCAAGCAAATAGGCACTCAAGAGTGCACGTAGGGCCAAAACCAAGAGGAGGTCACAAAAAACCTTGTTAATTTGAGTGATCAGGAAATACCAGGTATTTTCTTACAATCGATCTTCCCAGAATTTCATTTACATTCGGGTGAGCAGTTTCTGCACCTGCGCCTTGCCCGGTGAGATGAATGTTGTAGAAGGAGCAACAGGGGTCGCGTCTGTCCCCCCTGCGGCCCCCCGTCCTGCTCGCCTGGTGGCGTTGACAGGTTACAGATGTTTTTGAAAGTAGTTGGGACAGACGTTCATATGTTAATTATCTATGGTGGGGACGAGGAGGATTAACTTAAGAAAGGCAGAACGTGGCTCCTGTGACGTCCTGTAGCCCCTCTGTGAGAGGAGCTTTTTGAATTCTGAGGATCGACCTGATGCAGGAGCGGAACGAGCAAAGTGAGAGAATCGTCTTTTAATGAAGACAGCGTAGCATTTGCTCTGAGGAAAGTTTTTCCAAGTGTTTGCTGGGAAAGAAATCTATTTGTAACTACTTAGATATGTCAGCGAAGGAGGCAGACTCTTCAGGGTCGGGAACCGGTGTGAGTGGAGAAAGGGACGATTAGCATATGGTGAAAGATGGTCACGTTTACCCTCTCATTTCTGCTGCCCGTCACTGCTCGGAGATGAAACACAGAAACACTCCCACCTTGTGTGTCTCCAAACCCTCCAGTGATGTCCCTGCTCACACGGAGTAAAACACAGAGCCCTGCCCTGACCACGAGACCCTTTGTCTCACGTACACGCGCGTGCATTCCTCCTTTCCGACCTCACGTACCTCCCCTCGCCTACACCTTCTGCTGCTTGCCACCCTGTTTTTTGTTTTGTTTTTTAAAGATTTTATTTATTTATTAGAGAGAATGAGTGAGAGAGAGAGAGCGTGAGAGGGGAGAAGGTCAGAAGGAGAAGCAGACTTCCCACGGAGCTGGGAGCCCGATGCGGGACTCGATCCCGGGATTCTGGGTTTGTGACCTGAGCCGAAGGCAGTTGCCCAACCAACTGAGCCACCCAGGCGCCCCTCGCCACCCTGTTCTTGACCTCACCTGGCATAGTCCCTGCTGCCTTAGGCCTTCGCTCTTACTTCCTCTCTTTGGACGGCTGTCCCCGGAGATGGCTGCATGGCTTGTGCCCCTGACGCCCTCAGGTTCCCGTCTACAGACCATCCTCCCAGAGGATCGTATTACACATTATATAAAGCACACACACGCGCTTACTGCCTGTCTCTGTCACCGTGCTCCGCTTTCATTGTTCTTCATAGCATTCCTGTATTGTTTTGGACTGTCCCCCGCTCCAGAGTGTAATCGCCGTACCAGCAGGCTCTGTTCCATTCCGTGTGCTGCCCCCAGAGCCTACCACAGCACCTGGCACACACGGCACACTGTGAACATTTGTTCAGTGAATTCACGTTGCTCGAACCCCACTGCTCTGACTTTGCCTTGCACTGAGAAAACACAACATTCTCAAGTCTGCATTCAAAAAAGTGGGTTACATAGGAGAGAGATTATTCGTGCCATTATAGAAGAAATTACCAAGGAACATGTTTTCTTGGTGCATTTCAAATGGGATTCGGCTTGCACAGATCTCATGCACGCTGGCTCCCCAGGAGCATTTGTGTTGTGTTTCCAGAAGGATTCAGGTATATTTCTGTTATGGGAAGTAATCACTTCGTTAAATTGGACTGTCGGTGTAGTTATCAGAAAAACAGCTCACACATTCTCCCAGAAGGAGGTATAAGTTTGTAGATACTCGCAGGACTGGAATGTGACATATTTCCAATGTGGTATTCCATGTGTCACATACAGTTCTTAAAAGCATCATGAATTTCGGAATAATTTGTTCAGGGAAAAATGAAATGTTATTTTAAAACTTTAAGGATGTTTATTGCTGGCACGAACACAGGCACACAAACACTACATCACTGCCTCCTTCGGCGTGGCATTCAAAATTGGAGTCTGGTGCTCTCACCTTGAACCTGAAGATCATTGTGCATTTTGATCGTTGAAGCATTGTTGAGACCGGCCACTGTTCATGCCAGGGGATCGTGGTTTACTTCCCCACCTTTAGATTACTCGGTAATCTATGGACAAATGCTGGAGTTTATTCTACATTTCCTATTTGGTTAACTGCTATTTCATTTTTTTAGTCGTCTTCTGTTCTTGAGAGTTAGCTGAAGTGTTTTTTGGTGTCTGACAGATGATCACCAAAATATACCAACTTCTTTTAGCTATGAAAATTCTCTAATATATTCTGGGTGCTTTTCATTGCATTGCCTGGCACAAGACAAGCAATCTTCTACATACATTGTCACTTTTCATGTCTCAGTGAAACAGTTGTGAAGATACCTCAGTTGGCTTTGAGGTGTTTTAAGTTAAAATTCAGTGGGATGTGTCAGCTGAGGATGGACCCTAGCTTCGGTAGCTGCCGCGTAAGCCCGCTGACTTCACGCAGGTGTTTGCGTGCTGGCTGTGGGTACTGACCCCTGGCAGCTGGCAAGGACTTACCGGCATCAAATGTAAGATGCTTTTCATCAGAAGTGTAAAAATGTGAAAAATTTGGGTCTTACTATCAAGGAAATGTATAGTTGAAATTTTCATTTTAAACATGAGGCAGATAGATTGGTTTTCATTGTTTTCTGCGAGAGGCACTCAAAGGAAAATTAACCTTAGCTGGGTCTGGGGAAAACCTGTATTGGTCAAGTTCATCTTTGGAAGTGCAGTGAATAATGGGCTGACATCAGACAGAAGAGGAAAGAATCACAGAGAGCTTGAAACTGAGATGGCGCAGTAAGAAAATATCTCCCTTTCCCCTTTCTACTTTTGGGGATTCACCACACTTCTCATACTTGTGGGTGAGTTTTGCTGTTTTTTTCTGATGGTTGCTTTTTCTACCCCCCACCCCCCGCAACAATGCTTTCTTCTCTCTTCCGTTCTTTCAGACCTATAGAGCAGATTGTAGGAATTCAGATATACTAGACTCTGGCCTGAAAGCCTTGGATTTAAAACTGGCATTCTTTTCATCTTTGTAATTTTAATACCATACTTTCATTCCAAGGTCAAACCTCTGTGCACCATGGGTTTGAGCTGCACAGATCCACATATATGTGGATTTTTTCAATAAATATGGTGCAGTACTGTAAATGTATTTTCTCTCCTTTGTGGTTTTCTTTTTTTTTTTTTAAGATTTTTAAATTTTATTTATTTGACAGAGAGAGATCACAAGTAGGCAGAGAGGCAGGCAGAGAGAGAGGGGGAAGTAGGCTCCCCATGGAGCAGAGAGCCCAACACGGGGCTCCATCCCAGGACCCTGAGATCATGACCTGAGCCGAAGGCAGAGGCTTAACCCACTGAACCACCCAGGCGCCCCTCCTTTATGGTTTTCTTAACAGTATTTTTTTTTAAATTTATTTATTTCACAGAGATCACAAGTAGACAGAGGGGCAGGCAGAGAGAGAGGAAGGGAAGCAGTCTCCCCGCTGAGTGGAGAGCCTGATGCGGGGATCGATCCCAAGACCCTGAGATCGATCTGAGCCGAAGGCAGAGACTTAATGCAGTGAGCCACCCTGGTGCCCTGCATTTTGGTTTTTTTAGCTTAAGAATAATACTTAAGAATAGACTGTAAGAATAGAGTATATAATACATATACAAAATACGTGTTAATCGACTCTTATGTTATCAGTAAGGCAAAGTAGACTGGGGAGTTTTTGGGGAGTCAGAAGTTAAATGCAATTTTCAGTTGCACAGAGGTGGCACTCCTAAACCCTGTGTTGTTCAAGGGTCAGCTGTATTTTTCTAAAATTCTGAGGTCAGTTATGCGTATATTCCAGAATTAGTCATGTATATCTATGCATCTACCTGCATAACATGTTAATACCTCAATCCCTATTAGTCCTGTCGGTTTCTAGCCTTTAATTGTCTGCCCCAGTTGAAGTAGGGGGTGGGTCTTTCAAGGTCACACTATTCTTCCCATCCTTTGTCATCTTTCATATGTAATTTTTTTGCTAAGTTTATGCTTTCTCATTTCCTTTTCATTTCAAAATTCCTAGCCTCTCCGGTGCCATGATTACTCTCTTCGTATCTTTCGTGTGTATCAAATAAATTTGTGAGCTAAACATCAGCTTTGGTGTGTGACTTGTTGATGGCCGATCTCCACTTTAATTTCCTCACACCTAGCCCTTGAGAGAATGTTTGGCTTTGGTCTTGGTGAATAGTTAATTGCTAACCATAACAGTGCTTCGTGCCGTGTCCTGCTTCTGTTTTACAAAGCACTTGGGTTTGGTTTCCTTTAAGCCTCACTGCAGAGGAGAAGAGATGGTTCTAGGGTTCGGTAACGGGCAAGCAGCACAGCCGGAATAGAACCCACGTTGGGATACCCCTACACAGGATTTTTGTTTTGTTTGTGTTTACTGTACAACTTTGCCTTTTTCACGGAAAGTTCTGGAAATTTTTACGTTAATACAAGTAGGTTTATGTTTCTTTCTATAACTGGACGGTTCTCCTCCTCTGGT
Source organism: Martes martes (assembly GCF_963455335.1). Lineage (NCBI taxonomy): Eukaryota > Metazoa > Chordata > Mammalia > Carnivora > Mustelidae > Martes > Martes martes. The sequence continues at coordinate 184,341,828 of NC_137891.1, read as the reverse complement.
CCTATTGCCAAAGGCTGGCTGAAGGCTTTTGAGGTTGTGCCAGAAGTCGTGAGAAGGGGTCTTTTCGTTCGCCTTCCTAACTTCCCTCCTGCTGGGTTCAGTGACAGCAGTCGCATCGTCTGGTTTCCACCTCCGAGTCAGCTTGAGTGAAGCTGGCCGGTTTGATTTAAATCCGTGTGCTAGCCCTTCTAATGCCCAGCCCGATAGCACTTCTTTGTCCTCCTGGCTTTGTAGGTGGCCATTCCCAGTAAGATAAGGTGCTGGGTCTCTGATCCAGTTCTCTTCTTAGGTCAGTACCGTGGTTAGCAGGAGTTCCTGTTGCTGGACTTGGAGCAGGTGCAATGAGCAGTCCGCTCCGGCCTCGGCTGCACGGGCGTCTGTGCTTTGTCGTGGGTGCGGGGATCCTGACGGGCTTTCTGCTGCAGAAATGCAAACTCTGTCAAAATGATTCATTGAGAAGAGGTAAGAATCACCAGTTTTCTTTTCTCTTCTCTGAAGTTTGGGAGCCTCTGGTGGGGCAAGTACCTGGGATTCCTACAGTGACCATTTCACCATTGAGACCTGCAAGGAGACAGACATGCTGAACTACCTCATCGAGTGTTTTGACCGAGTTGGAATAGAGGAAAAAAAAGCACCAAAGGTAATATGAAACAGATCCAGTTAAAAAACCCATCAGAACCTGGTTATTTTTTGATAAATGATCACATGCCCCGTTCGGGAACATTCCTTCCTGTATTCAGTGAGGAAAGTGGTTCTCCAGCATGTGTTATGTGCCAGGCGCCGTGCTGGGAGCTCAGGGCGTTAGCAGTGAACAAAATACACAAAGAAGTCACAGAACCCTCACAGAACGCATGTCCTCGTGGCAGGAAGAAGTGATGGGGGCAAGTGCCATTGCCACCAGGGTCTTACATGGCCCTCACAGTTTCCGATAGACTGTGACAAGTGCGATAATAACCGCTCACGGAGGGACCACTGACCTTGGGCTCCGTCCGTAGGAGCTCAGATCTCACGGTTGTTCGGTTGACCTAGTGTAGGCAGGTACTGTTTTTATTGTATGAAGAGGCAAATGCACCTCAGAGACCCTGAGTGATCGTCTGCAATCACATAAAAGTCACAAAAACGGGATTTAAACTCCAGAAGCTATGCTTTTTCTCCTGTTTCATGCGGACTTTATTATTATTTCATTCCCTGTTCGTTGTCCGCTTCTAGTTTCCCAGACTAGTCCACTTGTCCCCCTTGTTAGTTGCGTATTTGCGACGGGCCTCTCCGGGGTTTGTCGCACTGAACCTTAGCCGAAGCGGAACATGGGCGCCTCCCTCTCCCGCTGTCTCTGCTCTGACCGTGCAGTTGGGCGGAGGCAGCACGCGTGGACGATACAGTTACTCTAGTTTCTTTGTCACGAGTCAAGCAAGAGAAAAGCGTGCCTCTTCCTGGAGTGGACGTCTCCTGCTTCTTGTCCGTTTTCAACAGCGCAAGCTTAGTCTGTTGGTTTTTGCGGTCCTGACCTTGGCCTTCTCTTTCAGACGTGCAGCCAGCCGGCGGTCAGCCAGCTTCTGAGCAACATCCGCTCGCAGTGCATATCCCATACTGCGTTAGTCCTGCAGGGTTCCCTCACGCAGCCAAGGTAGGAGAAACCGGGTGCGCCCGTGGTGGCGGGGAGAGGACTCTGTCTGTCAGCAGACGTCGGGCTGTCCGGCCGACTTGCCTCACCTTGGATAATGCACTTTCTCACCTGCAAGATGAAAGGGGTTGACTGGCTGACCCAGGAGGTCCCGTTCCTTCTCTGTAACACTAGGAAAATGAAACACGATCTGCTCTACCTCTAGACCACTGTTGACATAGGTCAGCACCAAGGCTCCTTGAAATCAGGGGAGAGCTTTGAAAAAAATAGGCAGGTTCTCACTTTTCCATGTATCCAACAGTCAATTTCTGTTATTCGGTGATAAATAATAGTGGGAGAGCAGTTCGTTCGGGAATCCCCCAAAGTACAGACTACGTTATTGATTGTTTCGGAGGGTCCCATCAAGGTTTCTAGTTCAATGAAAGAGTATTTATGTATTTCATTTCTTTTACTTAAATATCTGAAGGAAAAGTGACGCGAGAACACCTAAGGAAGAAATGGCAAAGTCACAACATTTATTTGTTCTGGTGCTCTTATATTACTCTCTGTTTCAGAACCATCTGTGTGTGAAACTTGTCAAAAAGAAGGAAAAGGGGAGTGGGGGACTCTTGATCTCCCAAGGTCATGAGTTCGAGCCCCACGTTGGGTACAGAGTTTACATAAATAAATGAACCTTAAATGGAAAAAAAAGAAAAGAAGAAGAAGAAGAAAGAAAGGATAAACAACGGATCAAAACCTCAAGAAATATTCTGTGGTTAAAATTAACAAGAGTTTTATTTAAAAGTCCTCACCCATCGCTGATCTTTTTCTTTTCAGTTGGCTGCGCCATAAATAAATAAGTAAAAGAGACCTATAATGCTTCATTTTTGGGGTAATGCTTTATTTTTGAAGGGCTTGACTGTAGGAAAAGATGACTTCTTAGAAACTTTCTGTAGTCTCTTCATTCAAAAGACCAAAAAGCAATGAACAATTTAAGAAGGTTGGTCTTTTGCCAATATTGTTCTATAGAATGTTTGAGAGATTTAAAGTTTGACGTTTGGCTGGACACTTCTGCTGGCGTGACAGCCTGTGTGCCGTGTTGTCGCACACGGATGGGCTGAGCCATCGCGGTCCTTGCCTCTTGTGGTTTCACAGGTCCATGCAGCAGCCGTCCTTCCTGGTGCCGTATATGCTGTGCAGGAATCTCCCGTATGGCTTCATGCAGGAGCTGGTGCGGACCACTCACCAGGATGAAGAAGTGTTCAAGCAGGTGAGGCTTTGTGAATTTGCCGCCGGCATATTTAACCTAGGAGCTTCTGTGCCAAGGCTGATTTCTCAAGACACCCTCTACTGAAAACTTCGGTTTCAGAGTTTGAACACACTTGTGTTCATTGCTCAGAGAGATCTACCTGAGATTTCTCTCTTGAGATAACCAGATTGACAGCTGCATGGTTCAGATCGTTTGTCCATTACAAGCCGTCAGGCATCGAGTGTGGTAAGCAGTGCTGCGTGCCTTGAGAGGTAAGAAGTCACCTGAGGCTCTGTCCCTGATTTCAAGGTGCTTTCAACACAGCCATACAGAGATGGCACACGACATGACGTGCATTTGCCAGTTGAGTCATGTTGAAAATTAGTTCTCTGAGTTTGCAAAAAGGAGATTCATAAACCAGCGACCAGATTAGCTCAGTGCAGTCTGCGTACCACACAGGATCTTTTGTCTTCTCGCCACTCAACTGGGAACGATGTCTCATATCTTGCTAATTACTTCTTTCATTAAGTATTCATGCAGTTTTCATATCTCACTATGTGAAGTCAAGTGAAAATGCAGATTTGGGATATTTAGGAATAAAACTATTTATTTAATCTGAAAGGTTTCTTCTGAGGTGACACTTCGGCATCACACTTGGTCGCTGTGTTCCGGCCTGTGTCGTGACATGAGCACTTTGCCACGGCAGCTCTCACACAAGCCTTTATCGGTGATGGAAGGATTTTTATGACACTTTCTTATAATTTAGCGTATGATCGTTTCTTTCTACACAGAACAGAGGCAATAGCTCTAAGTGATATGATTGATTTTTTTATACCCAATATTATTTGTAACTATTAATTTGAAATCTCAGGAATTGTGTTTTTAGCAGTTTCTAAAATGTTAGTAAAAGAAGACTCCAGAAGCAAAACTCCTAGTTCATGTCATGACCGTTTTAGGAATTCATCGACTACTTTTCTTAGATGATGGTCTTGTTGACTTGCAGGAATACTCAAGGCAGCATAGTGAGCTTTTCTTCTCTGGAGAGAGAAAAATGAATTCTGATGAAAATAAACAACTGTCAGGCCCCTGGGTGGCTCAGTCAGTTAAGCATCTAAATCAATCTCAACTCAGGTCTTGCTCTCAGAGTCGTGGGATCAAGCCCCAGGAAAAGAAAAGAAAACAGAGAATAAATAACCATCTTGGAAGGTTTAAGGGGAGCGTCTGTTGTGTATGTGATATGCATTAATTAGAGTACTTTTCTGTGGCACCTGGCTGGCTCAGTCAGTGGACCATACATCTCTTGATCTTTGGTTGTGAGTTCGACCCCCACATTGGGTGGGAAATAACTTAAAAAATAATCTTAAAAAAAAAATGAGAACACTCTCCCTGTTGTACAAGACATCATTTGAGGAACCCAGAGTAGCTTTAGCTCTGTAAAATCAGCCCAGTGATCAGCTGAAAGGGCTGTGTTATGCTTATCTTATTCATAAAGAAACTTACACAGGGGCGCCTGGGTGGCTCAGTGGGTTAAAGCCTCTGCCTTCGGCTCAGGTCATGATCCCAGGGTCCTGGGATCGAGCCCCACATCGGGCTCTCTGCTTAGCGGTGAGCCTGCTTCCCACTCTCTCTCTGCCTGCCTCTCTGCCTACTTGTGATCTCTGTCTGTCAAATAAATAAATAAAATCTTAAAAAAACAAAAAAAAAACTTACACAAATGTTGTGAAGTGACCCCTTTTTTTTCAATTGAGATGAAATGCACATAACATAAAACGAACCAATCCGGTGGCTTTTAGTTCATTCACAGTGTTGTGCACCAGCTGTTTCTTTTTATTTTCCTCCAGGTGCTGGGGCATATGGGGTGGGGCAAAGAGAATCTTAAGCAGGCCCCACAGGGAGTGTGGAGCCGGGTGTGGGGCTCGATCTCACAACCCTGAGATCATGCCCTGAGCCAAAATTGAAGAGTCAGACGCTTAACCAACTGACCCACCCAGGTGCCCCCCACTGTTTCTTTTTAATCATAGCATTCTGATGCCTCTTCTGCCACTCGGTCCTGAACACTCCTTGTCTGTCTTTGCATTACCATGTGCTTTTTTCTTAGAGAGAAATGATGAGTGAGTGGAAAACAGCACTTCACTTTTTTGTCTGAAGAGTTTGGCAGATTTGAACTATTAAATCTCTGAAACTTCAATCTCCTTTTAATGTTTGAGATGTTCACAGATAAACAGAAATAAACAGTAGTTAGAATTTAGGATTGGAGATGAATACTTGTATTTTTTGTCATTGCTCGAAGGTGTTTATTTGAAAACAAGAGAATCGTTTAAAATACATAAGTCAGGGGTGTCTGGGTGGCTCAGGTGGTTAAGCATCTGCCTTCAGCTCACGTCATGATCTTGGGGTCCTGGGATCAAGCCCCACATCGGGCTCTCTGCTCAGCGAGGAGTCTGCTTCTCCCTCTCCTTCTGCCCCTCCTCCTGCTCGTGCTCTGTCTCAAATAAATAAAAATCTTTTAAAAAAAATTAAGTCACATGAATATTATAATGCTTGACTATTTGAAAAATATTATAGCTAGTCTTGTCTATTATAAATTAAATCCTACCTGCAAAAGAAGTTAAGTCTACTAGAAAACACTAAGGTGTTTTCTTTATAGCATTCTGGCAAAAAGTTTTGACATTTTTCTAGATGACCAATTGTGAAATTTATTTTGGTGATTTGGGAACTTCAGTTTTGTGTTTCTGATTGTAATATTGTCACTCCCCCATCACCACACCTAAGTTTTACCTGTCCATTTTTAGTTAGCTTCTGACAACACATTACTTCTATCCTGATGGTTTTGAGTTGCAAAAACTGGGATGATCTTTTCCAGAGCTATCTTTTTATCTCAAGACACTCCACAGACACTTTGTAATCCAGGGCACCTTTTTTTTTTATTTTATTTTTTTTAAATCCTGGGTTCCTCAAATGACCAGGCTGCACAGTACAGTGGGATGAAATTAGTAGGAAAGGGAATTTTTCAGATTTCCTAGGGGCTTTAGAGAGTACTCCCATGTCAACCTGTTGACATTTGGGTTTTCAGCTGTTGTTTATACCATCTTCTCCTTAATGTTACTGGTCCGGAATCCCAACCAACTCCTTAAGTGAGTCAGTCAGTGAGTGCGTGGTGACATTTGTAGATGAGCTACACTGAGCAAATTGTGCATGGTGACAGCGTGCCCTGGTATTGATGGTAAACTTGGGAAAATAAATCTGGGTGCCCTCGAGCTCTGGTGTCATGTCCGTGCATACATTTTACCACAAACGGAGGTTAGTCATTCTAGTCAAGTTTTCTTTTGCATACTCCACATTTACCAGCTATCTCTTTGCTCTGCATAATTAAAGTTAACGAAATGATGATAATATCCATTACTGGTGTGTTTTTCTTGTTCTCTTCAAAATAGACAGGGAATGATGGAAAGAATCAGAAGGAAGTGGGAGAGTATTTTTAAATACTGATAGAGTTGAGAAGATACTGGAACATTTAGTCCAGTTTCTTTATAGATTGTAGGTGCTTGGTTATCGGAAACATAGTCATTGTCGAGATGTGGAGAATTTAGTTGACTAGAGTGAGGACCCTTGGGGACTCCTATAGCGGGCTCAAAAATTGTGAGTTTCTGTTGAGTCACTCGGAGTCCTGCCAGAGAATTGGGGCTCACCAGATCCTGTTACCTCCGGAAAATTCAGCTATATATATTGCTTTATGGTTAGCCTTGTCGAAGGACAGAGCCACACTCCGTGGCCAGATACCAGACTCCTTTCTAAACAAAACATCTTTTCCTTGGGGAAGGTGGAAATGCTCAGACATTCAGACTCAGCACTTTATTTTAGCACGCCTCCTGTTCTTACGTTTTCCTAAACTTACATTTCTGATTTTTTTTTTTTCCTTACAGATCTTTATCCCCATTTTACAAGGCCTGGCCCTCGCTGCCAAAGAGTGCTCCCTCGATAGTGACTACTTTAAGTACCCCCTCATGGTAAACCTTTGTTCTTTCTCTTTAAGCCGTTCAGTAAACACTTTCTCCCAGATGATTTTAACATGCACATTTCTTTCAGGTTATCAGCCTTGTTTTCACACTTAAAACCTGAAAGCACTGTGCTGGCCGCACAGTGTTTGGTGTGCAGGGATGCGTCAGTGAAGACAGGGAGGTAGCAGCCCAGGACATAATCCGCGCATTCGAGCCTTAGGCAGGAGTCAATGACACAGGCGCCGGAATGCACTTGGCCTGACGTCGTGGCTTAGGAAAAAGACGATTCTTGGTGGATCCTTCTGCTCCTCCTGGCAGCAGGCATACTGTAATCGGGATGAAATTTTGTTATTTAAAAAAAAACAAAAAACAAAAAACTATTACAAATACAAGGAGAAAGGCAGAATTATACTAGGAAGAGTAACCCAGCTTTATGAAGTGACTTTCTATAGAAAAATCTCAGAGTAGTTTTCATGTTCACCCTCCGCATTTCCTTCAGGCTTCCTGTGGGGAACAGACTGCTTAGCTCATTCACGCACCTACATCAAGCGTAAATTATGGACAGACCTTTCCCTAGACGCTCATGGAGGGCCCTGACTGCTGTGAACGCACTGGAACCAGAAAGAAAAGAAAAGGCCCTTTTCTTTCTGCATTGGCTCCTTGGAAATTTGGAGAGAAAAATACTTGGTCATATGACTAAATACTTTTCAGTCTAGGATGTGAAGAAAAAAATAACAAAATACGAAATTAGCTAACTCAGTGAATAAATACAATCTTCTATAAATTGAGGCCCTGATTAAATTGATCTTTTTGCTGACTTGATTCCGTCTTACATTAAGTCAGTGCTCACTGAGGACCTCTTCTGTGCCAGATACTTGGGCTTATTAGACAAGGCACCTCTCTACTAATTGCCCCTGACCCACTGCAGAACTCAAGTCCTAACAGTGCAGATGACCACACCGTGATAAATGCTAACACGGGTGAACATGAAGGGGGCCTGTCTCTGTTTTAATCAATCAAAATGGAGCTAAGAGACGAAGATCGTGTTGGGAAGTTAGAAAGCAAATGGGATTCTTTTAGCTTTGATTGGATTTATGTCAGGGCTCTTTGTACTGCCCCTGCCATTCGGGTTTCTAATAAAATTTTGTTAATCCTTCGGCGCATTACCCTGTCTGTGCCAGATAAGAGGAAGTGAAACCATCTGATTGTTTGAGTCCAGTGATGAGATATTCGAGTGCACATTCGTTCTCAACGAATGATGTAAATGTTCCTTCGCGGTACTGTTAGCTTTTCTGTTGCGGTCTGAGCTGGCTCGATGTTTCAGTAAGGAGCTTTCAGTGTCAGATATCAACAAAATGTTCTTCTCGGTCAAAAGACAAAGACCTCCATTATGGAAGACAATAGCTTTATTTTATACCATCATTGATGCTTGTCCAGCGGAGAGAGTGCAGTGCGAGGAAGGATAATGGGAGCCGGAAGAGGAAGACCACCGGAGCCGGAACCAGAAACAGTTGTGATTGTTCTCCGGCCCAGTGCCTCCCCACGTTGCCATACCCTCGGATCACCTGGGGTTCTTTAAAATTAAACACCTGGTGCCTGCCTCCCACACACTGTGGTTCCACTGGTCGCGGGTATGGGGAGGATGGGGCCTGGTGTTGGGTTTTTCCAGCTCCCCCGGTGATCCTGGTGTGCAGCACGGGTTGGGAACCCCTGCCCTGGGCTGTGAGAACTTTTCCTTCTCGGTGCACCCCAGAGACCTGTCAGGGCCTCCCTGCGTGACTCACAAGCAGCTTCCGCGGGCCGGCTCGGGAACTTCGGTAGCTGTGTTCAAATCACAGAAAATGGAGCTCACTGTTCAAACGGTGTTTGATGGGTACACACCGGCTGTGTTAAACTGTGTTTATGTCCCTAAAACCTACTTTTCCTGATTCTCTAATATGAGAATGATTACAGCTCCAAAGGAGAAAATCCTGGAGTTCTCAGAGATATCCGAGATCTTGAAGCCAAGTAAGGCTTTTAAATATGTTCTGAATGTGGTAGCTTATTAGATTGCAGTGATATATAGTCCTGTTTCAGCACTGGAAAGACGAGCCGTCCCAAGTTTATGAAGCATATCTTTTTTTTTGACATGGAAAGATGTTAAGTGAAAAAAATCACTTTTTGTAAAAACTAAACATATTTATTTCAATGTGGAGCAACACAAAAATATGTTAACTAAAATACCAGTAGAGGTCATCTCTTTGGGTGAAGTTTATGAGTGATTCTTAGTTTCATTTTATATTTCTGTTTCATCTGAGTTTTTTTTTACAATATGCAGGTACATCCGAAGAACAGTGAGGCTCTTAGTGTTTTGGAAGGAATGCACATGTACTTATGGCAGCATCAGAGCTGCCTCTTGGTATTACACGTGGCAGTCAGTTCAAGATGGAATACATTTAGGGGCACCTGGGGGGCTCATTGGGTTAAAACCTCTGCCTTCGGCTCGGGTCATGGTCTCAGGGTCCTGGGATCGAGCCCTGTATCAGGCTTCTTGCTCAGTGAGGGGTCTGCTTCTCCCTCTCCCTCTGCCCCTGTCTCAAATAAATAAATAAAATCTTTTTTTAAAAAATGACACTTTGGGGGGCGCCTGGGTGGCTCAGTCCGTTGGGCGGCCGCCTTCAGCTCAGGTCATGATCCCAGAGTCCTGGGGTTGAACCCTGCATGGGCTCCCTGCTCGGTGGAGAGCCTGCTTCTCCCTCTCCCTCTGCCGGTTGTTCTGTCTACATGTGCTTTCTCTGTATCTCTCTGTCAGGTAAATAAATAAAAAATATTTAAAAATAAAAAAAATTTAAAATGACACTTTCTGATCTTATTTCTAGGCTTTAGGTGAGCTTTGTGAAACCAAGTTTGGGAAGACCCACCCTGTGTGCAATTTGGTGAGTGACTCCCTGGTGGACTTGCACTGGTTCTAGGGATGTGTAACTCCGAAGATACCCCTTAAGTAACATTGTGTGGAAAAAAAACATCTATTAGAGGACATTTAGGTTAGATGCAGGTAACACGTCTGGGTGACTCTCAGTAGTGAAATTGCTTAACCCTACACGTGCTTGCCTGGGGTGAACTTCTGTCCGTCCTTCCGTGATCTTTGTGTAAATATTGTGTAAGGAGGAAACAAGTCCTCTGGGAAAATGTACTTGAGTCCTTTGATAGTGTAAAAATGGTTGGTCCGAGCGCGATCAAAGAGCTTCTCGAAACATAAAAAATCAAAAGACGATCCTGTGAAAATGTAGAGGAGTCCGGAGGGTTTTCCGCCTCCATCCGAGATAAGAAAAGGCAACAGGGGTCCTAACACGTTTGTGAGTTTTGGGGTTTTGTGTGTTAACTGTCTGCCCGGTCCTGGGGGCTGAGACCCCGCTGAGGACAGGTTGGCTGTCGAGAACTCTGCTCATCGCGCTTCCCCCTCACTTGCCGGCGTAGCGGCCTGACCTGCCTCTGCCGTTTCTTGCCCAGGTGGCTTCTTTGCCGTTGTGGTTGCCTAAATCCTTAAGCCCCGGCTCTGGGCGGGAGCTGCAGAGACTGTCCTACCTGGGGGCTTTCTTCAGCTTCTCGGTCTTCGCAGAAGACGACGTAAGTACAGCGGCCATGTGTGCTTTGCTGCTCTGACGTTCAGATTCCTGCCTTAAGTGTACATTGTATATCGATGGAATTTCCCCCTTCTCTTCCCAGGCTAAGGTGGTTGAAAAATATTTCTCAGGGCCCGCCATTACCCTGGAGAACACTCGCGTGGTCAGCCAGTCACTGCAGCATTACCTGGAGCTGGGAAGGGTAGGTGTTCGGGGAGTGAGTTCAGAGGACGAGTGATGGAGAGGCTGGGTACGAGTCACCGGTGTCTTGAGCAACAACTGCCGTAACAGTAGTATGTGGCCTCCCCGGGGGCCTGGTTCGGCCTGGAAGCTGTGGTTCCAGCCCACTCGTAGGCCTTTAAAACGTGAGAGTGAGTGAGCGCTGTTCGTTTGCACGTACCCCGTGGTCACTCGTGCCTCTCAAGTGTGGATTGGTATGCCCTCCGTTCTGAGACTTCTCGGGAGCGAAATTAGAGGCTAATGGTAGCTTAATTAAGGGAATTTTGATCCTGACCTGAAAAGGGAATAGAAAAGGTTATTTTATTAAAACGGTAATAACTGCTTGCCTCCCCCCCCCCCCCGCCCGCCCCCCGCCATCTGCTTGCGTGCGAATGGTCTTGACACAGTTGAATGTGGACACCCCTGTTCCTCTGGTGGTCGGGCTCTCTTCAAACGAGTGGAAGGTGGAGAGGAGAGGAAGGGGGAAGAAGCCCAGCTGTTCTCGAAGTCAAGAGGAATCATTTTTAAAGTCAAGTCTTAATGTTTGTCTTCTCCCTTTCTAAAATCAATTCCAGCAAGAGCTTTTCAAGATTCTGCACAGTATTCTGTTAAACGGCGAGACCCGTGAGGCCGCGCTCAGTTACATGGCAGCCGTCGTCAACGCCAACATGAAGAAAGCACAGATGCAGGTAGGGTTCGAGAAGCCCGCGTTCGCTGATTGGCTAAAGTCACTCATCTGGCTTGTCTTCACTTGGCATCTGCCAGGCATTGTTCTGGGAAATGGAGACGGGGTGTTGAGCAGGAGAGAATCTTCTGCCGCTGTGCAGCTGTGTTCCACAGGCTAGATGAGTCAGCATGTAAGTATATTACGTCAGCGCTGGTAGCATCTGTGATGCAAATAAAGCACGTAGAGGACCTGGAAGTGGCCGTGGAGGTACCCGAAGGAGGGTACGGAGTGAGTTTTCATCACGTGGTGGGGAAGACACCTTTAAGGAGGTGACATTTGATCAGAGACCGGACGGATGTGAAAGTCAGCCATGACAAGGCTGGGAAAAGAATTTTCTAGACTCTTCTAAGGCCCCAAAGTGGGAATGATCTAGCTTTGGAACAAGCCCCATATGCAGACTTAAGTGGCTCGAAAATAGTGTGCAGGAAGGAGATGGCGGGTCGGGGACTCCCATTAGGCTACAGCTGACATGGTAAGAACTAGAATGGGACGCCCCTGGGGGCTTTGCAGCAAGGAAACCGCCAGATGTGCTGTGTGGAAAATGGGCTAAGGTGGGAGGAGCGACAGAAGCAGACCCAAGGAGATCTGGTGGGGAGCCTGGTGGCCTGGACTACCTTGCAAGGGAGGAGAAGTTAAAAGGGCATCTTTCCTATATTACTAATAAGTAATGAATGAATGATGTGACCTTTCTATTGAGAAGAAAAGCATATAGAGGAAAGTGTGGCCCTGCATGAGACTGCCTGGGTTTCCTTCTCTGGTCCCCCCATTTACTAACGGTGGGACCTTCGCTGTTTATTTCTCTGTGCCTCAGTTTCCTAAGTGCTAAATGGGGGTAATAATAGTTCCTAACTGTGGGGTTACTATCCATAAAGCTATTAGAACAGTGCCTAGTGCGGCGAGGACACATAATTGATGTGAACTACCATTATTATAATTGTTATATCATTAACACAGGACTTCCGTAGTGACGTCAGCCAGAGAAACTATTAGTCAGGGGTGCCTGGGTGGCTCATTCGGTAAAGCGTCTGCCTTAGGCTCAGGTCGTGATCCCAGGGTTCTGGGATCGAGTCCCACATCGGGCTTCCTGCTCAGCGGGGAGCCTGCTTCTCCCTCTGCCTGCCGTTCCCCCTGCTTGTGCTCGCTCACTCTCTCACTCTCATTCTCTCTCTGACAAATAAATAAAATCTTTAAAAAAAAAAAACGGCTATTAGTCCAACAGTGCTGAGTGAAACTAGGGTTTGATGCTCTTGAGGGGAAATAAGAGAAAGGAAGCAACATTAATTGTGTTTCTACTTAATTCATTTTGAGGATCTTAGGCAAGTCGTTTAGCAGTCTGAGTCTCAATTTCCCCCTTTGTAAAATGTGAATAGCAGTATCACTGACTTCCAAGGGCTTTTCTGAAGATTCAGGGAATGTATAAAATGCTCCACATTGGATTAAGACTCCATGAAGAGCCCCATCTGATAGAATGACAATGGTGATGATATATTTCTTCTCATTGACTCTGGGGTGAATGTCTGGTTTCCTTTCTTACAAAATTGTGCCAAAATTTCTTTTTAAATCATTATTTTAAATACCTTTTTTCCGTATTCCACAGACAGATGATAGATTGGTATCTACAGATGGATTCATGCTGAATTTCCTTTGGGTGCTGCAGCAGCTAAGTACAAAGATCAAGTTAGAGACGGTGGACCCCACGTATATATTCCACCCGAGGTGTCGAATCATTCTCCCTAATGATGAGACGAGAGTGAACGCGACAATGGAGGACGTGAACGACTGGCTGGCTGAGCTTTGTGAGTGACGTAGCTCGTTGTGAGATCATTAAAACGCTGCCCTTTTATTTAAACACGTCTCGTAGATTTATTTTATTTGGATGCTAGTGATTCCTCACAAATTGTTGTTTTCTCTCCAGAAAATTAATTTAAGAGCCAGAGATACACAATAAAAATTAACGCATTAAAAACTTCTTATTTGGGCGCCTGGGTGGCTCAGTGGGTTGAGCCTCTGCCTTCAGCTCAGGTCATGATCTCGGGGTCCTGGAACCGAGCCCCTCATCGGGCTCTCTGCTCAGTGGGGGCCTGCTTCCCCCCTCCGCCTCTGCCTGCCTCTCTGCCTACTTGTGCTCTCTTTCTCGCTGTCAAATAAATAAATAAATAAAATCTTTAAAAAAAAAAAAAAAAACTTCTGACTTGGCTTAGCCAAAGTCAAATAGATATATAGAACAAGTGGAAAGAAATACACTATTCAGACTGAAACCAAAAAAAAAAAAAAAGAAAAAGAAATGTAATAGGGATGCCTACGTGGCTCAATTGGTTAAGCAGCTGCCTTCGGCTTGGGTCATGATCCCAGGGTCCTGGGATCGAGTCCTCCATTGAGCTCCCTGCTCAGCGGAGACCCTGCTGCTTCCTCTCCCTCTGCCTGCCGCTTCCCTGCTTGTGCGTGCTCTCTCTCTCTCTCTCTCTGTGTGAAGTAAATAAATAAATCTTTAAAAATATATGTATAATAAAAATGGTAGCAGAGACTTAATTATGATATAGCTTTTATGTATACCAATTAAAGTTCTCCTGAAATATTTCATAGATCTTGATGCATTGTTGGTATTAAAATATGAATATTTTAAAGGTGTTAAGTTGTTGATCTTTTTCCTTTCTATGTGATAAGACATATTAATGATGGATATCAGAACCCGATGGCCTTTATTTTTTAAATATTATAAAATCATTCACGGAATAGGATAGGGGTTCCATGCCTACCTGGCAGCATCGTGATCAGGTGGGTGCACACATTCTAGAGAAACATGTAAACTATAATAAGAACTAAGTATCGGATGAGCAATAAAGTTAGTGTTTGATTGGTATCACTTGAATGAGTAGTAACTGGTATCGTCTTGGAATCCTATCACGGACTAGTAAATTCCAGAAGAATCAAAGGGTTAAACATTTAAAAAAAATATATGTGTGTATATATATTCTTTATATATATCCTTTATTTTATATGTATTTTTATATTTTATACATATAATATAAAAATAAAACATGAAAAAACTGAACAGAGGATTTGACCCAGCCATGAAGGAAACAGAAATTTATGATTTAATAAATGAAGCATATCATCAGAGATGATACATATATATAGTATCTTAGATAAATATGCTTTTTGTAGCATGAGATAAAATGAGTATGCAAAATTAAAGAATGAAGCAAAATATGTCTTATGTTTGGTAGAATCATGTCTTTCAAAATGTAAACCTGTTATAAATGTATAAGGCCCAAACTGAATTATACCAAGAGACACTTTTCTTTTGGGGGACAAAAATGTAAGCAGTATACGTCATAGAAAATAAATGATACTTGCTGGAAAAAATATACATACTAATTGGAGTTAGAAACAAATTGAAAGAAATTCAGGTTATTGTTGCGTATCTGTAAATTATCCAAAAACAGGGGCGTCTGGCTGGCTCAGTCGGTGAAGCTTGGGGCTCTTGATCTCAGGGTTATGAGTTTGAGCCCCTACATTTTTGGGTGTAGAGATTACTTAAAAATAAAGTCTTTAAAAATAAATAGATGATAGATAGAAAATCCAAAAACAAAATGATAAGATAGAATGTAAGTTTGTGAAGAAATAGATGGAATTTAATCAATTTATTTAATGAATTTTAATTTATACCAAAAATTATAACACTGTCATTCTCAATAATTTTACATTTTAGAATATACTCCCAATTCTGGGAGTGGGGCGAGGGAGTAATTTTTCATACAGATCTTCCAAGCACTATTTATAATAGAGAAGAATTAGAGATGACAGCATGCTCACAGTACGGAAATGGCTTTGGAATCTGTAGATTAACATAGTCTGTCAGTATTTTGAGATTCAAGGTGATGTTTCATGGCCTTGTTGAATTATAGGAATGGTTATATAAAATACATCAGGAAGACTCGTAACAACAGGTTGTTGATGTACATCTATGCAAACATTTAATCAGATGGGGCAGAATACCTAGTCATTCAATGGAGCTCGTAGGAATTCTGTGCTGCTTATAACTTAGTCTATATTTTTTAAAAAGCATCCTTAAGCTTCTTGAAAATTCAAGTGTAATTCTGTCTTAATTGTGCTTTTCCCCTGGTTTAGTCTTGTTAGAGCTTTTATTTAGGGAATCATATTATTTTTCCTAGATGGAGATCAGCCTCCATTTTCTGAGCCGAAATTCCCTACAGAATGCTTTTTTCTTACCCTGCACGCCCACCACCTCTCCATTCTGCCAAGCTGCCGTCGCTACATCCGCAGACTCCGGGCCATCCGGGAGCTCAATAGGTACGTGCGTGACCCCGTGTCCTGGGATTGCCCGAGGTACAAAGCAAGCAGTTGTGTTGTGACCAGTGGATTCGAATGCGGGGAGTGAATATGTTGCAGTGGACCATCTGCTTCTGGTTCCCTGTCCACAGTCCTCAGTCCACCAGGGTTCTTTATGTGGCAGAGCGACCCAGCCTTGGTTTCGGAGAGATCTCAATCCTCGGTATGTGGTTCTAGACTTCACTTAACTTTTTCCACTGAGTGTGGTGTTGACCAGGAGGCCCTTTGAAGGATCTCCTGGTTTCCAGTCGTTCTCCTCCTTCCCTGGACTCTGAAAACAGTAACTCTAGTTTCCCTTGATAAACAAGATCATTGACTCCTGCCATCATGGAATTCCCTTTTTTGCATGTTGGCCTGGGGCATAAGGAACCCAGAATGACCAGTTAGTAGCCATCAGTTTCCCATTCATTAACACCGTCGCCGTGTTTCTTAACCTAAGCATTTTCCCCCGTGTGCCAACGCCTCCAAATAAATCACAGAAATACGAACCAGACATGTTTCGAACAGGTCCTCTGGAATAGTAATAGTATGGCCACTGCATTTGGTCCAGGACCTATGTACATGTCTGGCTATGAGGAAAAGTATGTCATATCTCCATCTGTAACTCTGTACCTCTATGTATCTATCTTGCTGATCACCTGTTAATGCTCATGGTTACTCTGTAGATGCTTTAAGATTTTCTTTCTACACTTATTTGTGTCGTTGGTAAATGATGTCAGTTTTCTTTCCTACCCTTTTTTTCTGTGCCTTAGCATACTGGCTATAATTTCTAGTAAAATCTTGAATAGAGGCAGCTTTCTTCAAATTTTCTATTGTTCTAATTCAATAGGGGAAAGGTTTTTTTTGTATATCCTCTGTTACCAGATGAACATTTCCCATTATCTCTGGTATTTTAAAAGTTTTTTATTCCTAACAGAAGTTGAATTGTACTAAATGCTTTTTCCAAAGCTATTAAAAAGATCAGAAAATGTTTTCTCCTCTATTCGGTTAATGTGGCTGAATTCTATCAACTAGTTTTCTGATGTTAAACCAGACTTTCATTCCTGGAATAAACTCAGTTTTTATATTATTGCTTTTATAACTCATTGGATATTCAGTTTGTTAATACTCTGTTTAGGATCTTTGAGTCTATGTTCAAAAGAAAGATGGGCCTACCATTTTCATTTCTTGGTACATCTTCCCCAGATTTTGGTATCATGCTTGCCAAATAGGATGAGTTGGGGAGTATTCTCACTTTTTATGTTCTTTGGAAGAGTTTATTAGGGGCACCTGGGTGACTCAGTTGTTAAGCGTCTGCCTTCTGCTCAGGTCATGATCCCAGGGTCCTGGGATCGAGCCCTGCGCTGGGCTCCCTGCCACTCCCCCTGCTTGTCTGTCTCTCTTTCTCTCTCAGAGAGATAAAATCTTTTTTAAAAAAGAGTTTATTTTATAACAGTTATTTCTTTCTTAAATGTTTGGAAACATTCATTGATGAAGCTATCTGGGCTTAGAGTTTTCTTTATGGGAAAGTTTTTTATTATGTGTTTTATTCCGTTATTAGATACATGACTATTTACCCTTTTATTTCATCATGTGTCAGTATTTCTGTGACATCTGAAGCTTCAAAATTTCTAAGCTTGATGTTGTTCGTAACATCTTTTTATCGTTTTAGTATCTGTGGGGTCTTCATTATTTCCTTCTACTTTCTTTTAGTTTAAATTTGCTTTTTGTTGATATTTCTGTTGCCTCTTAAGTTTGGTACTTACATCATCCATTTTCAGCCCTTATACATGTATTTAAGGCTGTTTCTTTCCCTCAAAGCCTGGTTTTAGCTGCAGCTCTCAGTTTTGGTATGTCGCATTTTACTGATCAATTCAAAATATTTTCTAATTTTTAATGCTTCTTATTTGACCAGTGGGTTTTTGAAAAATACATTGTTGAAATTCCGGGTTCTTGGGGGATTTGTCTGTTTATCATTTGTTATCGATTCCTAGTTCAATTTCACTGTGGTCAGAGGACATGCTCTGATTTGTGTCCTTCGAACTTCATTGAAATTTGCTTTATAGCCCAACAGGTACTTGAGTAAATGTTCCGCGGAGACCTGAAAAGAATGTGCTTTCTGCGTCGCTTATTACACGGTCCCGCATTTGTCAATTAGGTCAGGCTTGTTCATCTTTTATTCAAATTTTCCTCCTATCTGCTGATTTTATCAGCTTACAATATCAGTTATTGGGAAAGGCTTATGCAGTTTCAAGCTGTGATTGTGAATTCGTCTGTTTCTTCATCTTGGAGCCCTGGGATCCCATCTCTTTTACTGACTTTGGTTGATCCATTTCAATGGTACCATCGACTGCGTTCACTCCCAAGCGACTGTGGGTGGTCGCTGTTGTGCTCAAAGATGTCCGTGTTCCCCTCACCTGTGTGCTTTCCAACGCTGTGATAGGAGAGATGTCCTCTAGGTTATGGGGGGCGAGAGGCAGGTTTTGGGAGGAGGGGTTGTCTGGGCCAGTCACCCGTGGTGTATCTATCTGAATATTCTCAGCTTCTTTTTTTTTTTTTTTTTTTTTTTTTTTATTCTCAGCTTCTTAAACTTTAGATTCCTTCCTCCGAATTCTGTCAAGGGATACCAGATAGCCCAGCTTCACTCAGCATAAGTCCCCGTCAATGCCAAGTTTGAGTCCACTAGCTGGGCACACATTTCAAACCCCTCCCAGCTACTTACTGCCATCTTGAATCCAGGGTCTCTGGTGGATGTAGTGGTGTCGGTGAATTTAGTCCTACACAGAAGGGTGTTCGGATGGTTCACTCTTGCGGATCAAGCATCTCCAGGATCCACTCCACACACACTCCCGCACTCTCTCCCCACAAATGTGGTAGGTAGAATAACGATGTCCCAGAGATGCTCGCGTCCCAGCCCATTAAACCTGTAGATCTGTTACCTTCCATGGTAAGGAGCCAAGGGTACGAAAGGGAAGTAGTAAGTCCAAGTGCTTTGAAACCTATAGTGGCTTGTTTGAAAAAACAGATTTGTCTCCACACTGGTTGTCATTACCACCCACTTGGAAGCTAAACAGGCTTCCTTGCACTTTGTCACAAGCCTGTCCCATGCAGCTCCCTAGAGGCGGGCTACCAGGCCAGTCAGCCATCCCACAGGGCTTCTAAGTGTCTTCCAGCCCCACCTCCCCAACCCCAAGCTGCAGAGACAGGTGCCACGTGGCAGTTTCCGTGGCTGCAGTCAGTCTGCCAGATCGTCATCAGTTCTGGGGAGGGAGGTGTATGTACCCAGAGTTCGCCTTTGAACCTGACCTGGCAGGAAGCTGCTCCAGGGTTCATCCTGACCATAGAGTCTCTGTCACTGCCTCAGGCAGAGCTCCTCTGCCACTGTGCTTCCAGAAACACAGTATGGCTGCCACCCCCAGCATGCTCTTCTGCCTCCAGAGAGGGGTCACCTCTCGATGGAAGCTTAGGTCGTGGGCAGATTCACCGGCAGCAAGGGAGTCAGGGAAAGTGTAGTTCCAAAAAATTTGCCAACCTCCAGTTTTCTATAATTGTCTTGACGGAGAGGGGTTGATAGAGCATTAGGTGAGCCAGTCTCTAAAATATGCCGCATGTGGCCTGACTGGCAGCTGATATTTGGGCGGGCATAGGAAGGAAGTAAAGGAGTGAGCTGCAGAGAATCTCAGAGAAGAGCATTCCGCACGGAGGGACGGTCGCAGAAGAGGGAAAGGCACTGGCATTGTTGAACCAGCCTTTGGTTTGGGGTAACTGACCAGGCCTAGTAACCGTGAACCTTCAGGTGGGACTTCTTTTTCTCCCTCCTAGGAAAATAAGGGAACGATGTAAATAATGTGTTTCTTTCCAAAAGAAACGACTAAACGTCATTAAATGTAAAGTACCATCAATTTTAAGACATTCATTAGATCAGGAACCGATAAGCAAGGTTCTGCCAACGAATGACAGGAAATACTCTGACTTTCAAGGTGCTAAAGGGTGGGAGGAGATGTCTGACGGTCCTCGACATGGTCCGAACAAGTAGGTAAGAAGGATCCGTGTGTCTTCTTGTGTTTGACCTTTAGTCCTTGGTTTCAGAACCGTGGAAGATCTGAAAAACAACGAAAGCCAATGGAAAGATTCCCCGCTGGCAACTAGACACCGTGAGATGCTGAAGCGCTGCAAAACTCAGCTTAAGGTTTGTACGGCTGATCGGAATCGTCATAGCCCAGCCGCGCGGCAGCCGTTTTCCTACCAGAACATGTGCCTGGGCTGAGCCACGTAGTGTCCTTTTGCCTCTGTCCCTCTTTCCCCTGAAGATAAAACACAGGACTTTCAAACCAGTTGATGATCGCACCCCGGTCTCCCTGCAGGATTTAAGTCAGGACAGAATCTGCAGGTGCTTTGCCAGTGGCAGTGTGAATTCTTCCTGGTTTTATCGTCCTCGGTTGGCCTTCACCTGCCTCACTTAACCCTTCTGCGAGGTTCCCCCCCTCCGCTGCCCCCCAGCTCTGTGACCCAGTGTGCCAGCCATGCATTTTCACAGTGTGTAACCAAGTGGATTTGTGGCCGTGGGAAGACCCGCCCCCCCCCACCTTGTCCCTCCTTCATTTGTCATTAAAAATGACCCACTGCACAGAACCTAACTTTGGACAGGACGATCTCTGCCGGTGAGACGGATGCTGAGCAAAGGCTGTACAGGGGAGTGTAGACCGCTTACTTACGCATGTATCTTGTGTTTTTGTTCAAATTCTAAAACTGAGTATTAGCGGCTTCTGGTTTCTGTTTATTAGTAGGAGGATATGTGGACATTTTAACTTCGATTTCTGGTGCAAGTTAAGATAGATTTGCTTTATTCACTAATAGACAAGGCCTGCTGAGGTGCAGAATACACCAGGAGCCATTTTCTGGTGTCTGTAGACCCCCGTGAGCACCCCACAGACCTGTCAGAAGGAGGCTGGAAGGGGCGCCTGGGTGGCTCAGTGGGTTAAAGCCTCTGCCTTCGGCTCAGGTCATGATCCCAGGGTCCTGGGATCGAGCCCTGCATGGGGCTCTCTGCTCAGTGGGGAGCCTGCTTCCCCCTCTCTCTCTCAGTGCCTGCCTCTCTACCTACTTGTGATCTCTGTCTGTCAAATTAATAAATAAAAAAATCTTTAAAAAAAAAATAAAAGAAGGAGCCTGGAAACTGTTTAAATGGACATGCCAATGCGCATGCGTGCCTGGGTTTCCTTCTCACGGCTGTCCTCTGAGGCCGGTGGGGGACCATCAGTGGACAAGCATTTTGTCCGGGGGCAGCTCAGAAGCGGTGACCTGGAATTCGGATGCACATTTGTCTGGCTTCTGTCCACTAACCATCTCTGTCTGATGCCCGTCGACCCTGTCCCCCAGTCAAGCTATTTCAGTTTGTCAGGAAGGACTCCTTTTTGAACCTGAACTATGTGCTCAGCTTCCGCCCAGTGGTTTGCATGGCGTACTTCTGTATCTCTCAGAACAAGGAAAGCTTTGGGGACGTGACCAGCATATTGTAGTTAGTTAGAGACGAAGCTCGAGAAAACCCTAGAACCTCGAATCTCCTGGGCCCATTCCCTGGCCAGTCGACACCACGGGCACTTGGCCGCCGACTAATCTGTGGGTGGGGGCGTACCTCCTTCCGCAGAAACTGGTACGGTGCAAGGCCTGTGCTGACGCTGGTTTACTTGATGAGAGCTTTCTGAGAAGATGTTTGAATTTTTATGGCCTTCTCATCCAGCTGCTGCTCCGCATCCTGGACCCCGCCTATCCCGAGTGAGTGTGCCCCTTCCTCCTCCCCTCCGCCCTCCTTGTCTCGGCTGTGTTGTCTTCACTGTCCCTCAGTCGAAAGCTGAAACCCAAACCCTTACTTTATCAAGAATCTGTTCTTCAGTTTCTAGGTTGTACCTGTATAGATTACAAAATCCGTAATAATAAGTGTTTTCCCAGTGATTACAGTTAAGAAGGGAATGTCAGCACCTCCTAGTTTAATTCTGACCTGGTCCTTTTTTTTACAAATCGGCTAGATTGATAGAAAAGGAAATCTATACATTGGGAACTAAAACGTGGAGATAACAGAGTATTAGGTCCTTTCAGGGACTGGGTGCAGGAAGATACCCAGCCAGTTTTACTAGTTTATTGTTTCTATGAAGTCTCTGGATCGACTGATGTTGGTAAGTTTGGCCCAGCGCCCTCTGCAGGAGCCGAAAATATTGTGCAGCTCTGTTGTCTCAAAACAGATTGAATTGCATAAAATGACCAAATATGACCCTCCTGTTTCCTTCCTATTTTGCTATATAACCTTAACAGAAAATCAGTAAGAGGAGAAACATCTCCTGCACACCCTAATCCGTCCGCTGTCTTCATTCTTCCCTGTTCATTTCAGGCTCTGGTCTCCTGGCTTGTGTACCTTCTCCATATTTGTGTTCTAGGAGGCTTTCCCCCCCAATAAAATATTTAACTTGTAATGGCTGAGTCATAGTCCTTAGGGTTTCAGGTGCCAGGATCTTGTGTTTTTTTTTTTGGTTGGTCAGTTGGTTAGTTGGGGTTTTCTGCAGGGGGTGGGGAGGGGTGGCTTCCAGGTGCCATAGTTTTGTTCTGTAACTTGTGCTTTTATTCTCTTTGACAGTATAACACTGCCTTTAAACTCAGATGTCCCCAAGGTATTTGCAGCATTGCCTGAGTTTTATGTAGAAGATGTTGCTGAATTTTTATTTTTTATTGTACAGTAAGTACCTTTGACATACTACATGGTTCTAATTTGTTTTTGTACGTGGCATGTACATTGCATTACGAACTACATTGCAGCCCTCCATTTTATGCCTGAAATTCTGTGTAACTGCTGTAAGCGAATGCTGCCTGGAGACTGGAAAAATAAATCCAACTCTGGCACCAAGCCAGTTCCAATAATATCTTCAAGACAGGAGCAGGATTAACAATGCCGATAAGAATGTACTCTCTGAAAATTGAGTTGAATTTCTAATAATTGAGTATGTGTTTCTGAGAAACAGAAGGAGCACACAGTTTATAAATATCTAAGTGAACATTCAGAAGCCAGAAATACCCACATCTATATTTCGTACTGAAATTTTTCTCAATTATAACACTGCAGAAAGCTTACAAGGAAATGGCCTGAGTTTATAACTGGCATTTGAAGTTTGTTTGCTTGTTTAATTAAAACAACGAGCAGAAAAAATTTTAGGGGCCCCTGGCTAACTCAGTGGAGCATGCGATCTTGATCTCAAGGTCATGAGTCTGAGCCCCACACTGAGTGTAGAGAGTACTTAAAAATAAAATCTTTTTTAAAAAAATTTTTTTAAGGTTTTTTTTTTTTTGGTTAAAAAAAAACTCTTTTATGAACCTTAGCGCATAATTTAATCATGGTGGCTTTGGTTTATTTTCTAAAATAATGTAAGTTACTGTAACATGCTTTAGCCAGTAGACACAGTAGATTAAAAGTCTGTCTAGTTGTAAAGTTAACAGTCGTTTGAAACTCAGCAAGTTCAAGGGAATTCATCACCTTGGCTTGTAGACCTATCGGCCCCTTCCCTGCTTGATGACCCCAGCGTCCACCCGGCTAGAGCCGCTGGGAGCTTCCTTTCTTATTCTTTTTGCCTCTCTCCAGATACTCTCCTCAGGTGCTCTATGAACCCTGTACTCAGGACATTGTGACGTTCCTTGTTGTGATGTTGTGTAACCAGAACTACATCCGAAATCCGTATCTGGTGGCCAAACTGGTAGAAGTCATGTTTATGACCAACCCTGCTGTTCAGCCACGAACCCAGAAGTTTTTTGAAATGATCGAAAACCATCCTCTCTCCACCAAATTGTTGGTCCCTTCACTGATGAAGTTTTATACAGGTAGGTTCCGGGTATTTGGGTAGGCAAGGCCCTCTAAAGCCAGTGGATGGGAGTTGCTCTAAATCTGGTAGCTAATATCCTGATGGCCTCTTGCAAGAGTAACCTGCTTAACCCCGCCACTGGCAGAGCAGGTTACTGTTGCTTAGTTTAGATCGGTGGACGTATCCCGTAGACCAGTCTACACACTGGTTCTTGATGATGGGGCAGGATCCACTGTAAGTCAGATGCACTTGTAGCTACTTTTAGAAATCTGTCATAGAACTCAGAGTTTCTAGAGCGTGAGTAAAACGAGGAGCTTGTTAAAAATGTTTATTTTCAAGCCCCATTCAGATCAGTGGAATCAGGTTATCGGGGAGTCTTCTCTCATTCACTAAATCTATGAAGGTTTATTGAGCACCTGCTGACGGCCAGGCTCTGGGTCCCACTGGTGAGCAGACAGCACACATCAGACTCTCTGAAGGAGGTCCTCCACTGCCAGATGAATTGGATTCCAAATTATTATGCTTCGTTTGGCTTTTGAACTACCAGTGTGTTTTCATCAAGCTGATGACCTTGGGACCTGTTGACCTGTCTGCCAGCAAAGGCATAGGATTGTACTAATGGCACATTTTCCTTCCAGCTGGTACACGTTGCAGGAAAGGAAGTGTGTCTTGTCTGTCCTCTCTCAAACCTAGCACGTTCTGGGCACTCAGTGTCTTTAGCATTTAGTAGAGTGTCCTTGCCGCACTCTTGGAAGAAACACTGGCTGTCTGTTCCTGCAGCCGCAGAAGTTTGAGCATTCCACCGGTGGTAACCACCCTTTCCCTGTTGACCAAGACCTGCTTCTGCTCCTTTGGAGCTGGTGCCGTCCCCTCTCTCTGCGCTACTGAGGGTTCCAGCGGTCGTCTGCCTCCTTTCTCCTTTGTCACCACTGCTTTGTAACATCTAGTAAGAGTTTCCCCGGCTGGCTGGCTCCGTTGGGAGATCATGTAACCCTTGATGTGTAGGTTCTGAGTTCAGGCCCCACCTTCAGTATAGAAATTACTTTAAAAAAAAAAAAAAAAGGTTTTTTTTCTTCCCAGCCTACCGATTTCCTCTTAAAGCTAAAGCAAGTAGACAAGCACTTGAAGTTTCGTTAACATCCTCGCTTTGGCAACAGCAGAGGGAATACTCCTGGGTAAAAAGCCTCTTCTTCATTCCCCAGTCCTCTTTCATTCCTTAGTCCTGGTAGGGAGGACCTCCCTCCCTGGTAGAGAGGGCCATTCAGGTACAAATGATGAGTCACATGTGTACGGGACACGACCTCATTCAGTGTCTTGCACATATCAGGCTTAGTTGAAGATAATTCTGCATTTCTTAAAATAACAGTAAAGTATCTCTTTTCACCCATTTCTTTCTTCTTTTTTTTTTTTTTTTTAAAGATTTTATTTATTTGTCAGAGAGAGAGAGAGAGCACAAGCAGGCAGAGTGGCAGTCAGAGGCGGAGAGAGAAGCAGGCTCCCCGCCAAGCAAGGAGCCCGATACGGGGCTCGATCCCAGGACCCTGGAATCATGACCTGAGCTGAAGGCAGTGGCTTAACCGACTGAGCCACCCAGGCGTCCCGTTTCTTTCTTTTTAAATTTATTTTTTAAGATGAGAATACCCAGTGCTTATAACATAGTTACAGAGAACTACGCTAACCTACAAATCCTTTTTCATCTCCCCATGAGCTGGTGTGTGAAATCAGCGCTATGAAATTCTCTGAGAATGTAAATTGGTAAAACCTTTTTTTTTTTAAAGATATTATTTATTATTTGACAGAGACAGCGAAAGAGGGAACACAAGCAGGGGGAGTGGGAGAGGGAGAAGCAGGCCTCCCACCTAGCAGGAAGCCCAGTGCAGGCCTCAATCCCAGGGTCCTGGGATCATGACCTGAGCCGAAGGCAGATGCTTAACCAACTGAGCCACCCAGGGGCCTGGTAAAACCCTTCTGAAGGGCAGTTTGGCAGTCCACACCAAAAGCCCTCAAAGTGTTTATATCCTATGTATCAATCAAGGTCCATTAAGAGAAACAGACAGTTGGTCCTTGAACAGCGTAGGAGTTAGAGACCCCCTCCACCCCGGGCAGCCAAAAATCCACTTTCACCTTTTGACTCCCCCAGATTTATTAACAGCCTGTTCTTGACCAGAATGTTAAATTTGCTATGTAGCGCCTTATCGGTAACATCAGCCGTCAGTTAACACATCTCTTGTACGTTACGTGTATTACACACTATATTCTTAAGAGAAAGTAAGCTAGAGGAAGGAAAATGTTACGAAGAAAATCTTAAGGAAGAGGGACACCTGGGTGGCTCAGTCAGTTAAGCATCTGCCTTCAGCTTAGGTCATGATTCCAGGGTCCTGGGATGGAGCCCCACGTCAGGCTCCCTGCTCACCAGGAGATCTGCTTCTCCCTCTCCCTCTGCCCCTACTCGTGCTCACTTGCTCGCTCTCAAATAAATAAAAATAAAATCTTAAAAAAAAAATAAGGAAGAGTAAATACATTTATGGTCCTGTGTATATATTTATTGAAAAAAATGTGTAAGTGGCCCCACGGAGTTCAGGCCTGTGTTGTTCAAGGAGCAGCCGTATAAAGAACTAGTCAAGTAGATATTGGAGGACAGAAAGGCAAACGAGAGCTTTGGCGTGAGGCAGGTTACGGGTTCAGGAAGCAGCCATCATCTGTCTCCAGAGCTGGGGGAACCCAAGGAAGAGGCTGGAGTTAGCAAACTAGCTCGAATGAGGACCAGGACAGAACGGGGACCTAGGTCTCCGAGGGAGACGCTCCGAGACGCTGGCCATCCGGTGTCTCCCAGGAGCGCAGGCTTAACTAGTTCTGCCACGGTGGACCTGAGCTGGAAACTCGAAGTGGCTGGTGCCGCGGGGAGAAAGAACCACTGTTGCTGACAGGAGCAGCCAGCCTGTGGCCAGGGACCAGGTCCCTGCCTGCCTGTAGTTTTCCAGTTCTCCTGCAGCGCCCCCTATTGGCGAAACCAACGGAGGGCCTGCTGGCAAAGGGAAACCTGCAGAGCCCCGGCCCCAGCCTGGCAAAGCCGAGTATAAAGGGCGGATTGGCGGCCGAGAGACAGCAGCTAAATAAACAGCTCACCCTTTTGCATGCAAACTTAATTTCTAGTCATCTGTTCTGTGGGGATAATTACGAATGTGTGTGCGTGTTTACAGTGATACTGCAGCAGCATTTATAATGCAGTGCAGTGAAAATGCTAAAAACAGCCTAAATTTCTTCCAGCTGTGGATGAATTAAGTAAATTACAGTTTATCCATAAAGTGGGTCTATATGAGCTGTGAAGAATAATGTTATTTACATTAAATGGTTAAGTCATCAGAAGTAAAATGCCTAGTAATGAACCAGTATATACAGTAGGACCTCGTGTTGGTAGACATCTGTACGATAGAACATATACCACAATAGTAACAGAGAGATGGTTAGTTTTGAATGGTAGAACTGTGAATGGATTTATTTCTTTTCCTTTTTAAAAAATTATCTAACTGGGTCACCTGGGTGGCTCAGTCAGTTGAGTGTCTGTCTCCGGCTCAGGTCATGATCCCAGGGTCCTGGGATCGAGTTCCGTATCAGAGGACTGGGGAGCCTGCTTTTCCCTCTGCCTCTCTCTCTGTCTCTCATGAATAAATAAACTCTAAAAAAAAAAAATTATTTGAACTGAATTACTCTGCAGTAAACATGTATTGTTAGTATTAAAAGCATAAAGTGTTTAGTTAAATGTACTTTTTTTAAGATTGTATTTATTTATTTGACAGACAGAGATCACAAGCAGGCAGAGAGGCAGGCAGAGAGAGAGAAGGGGAAACAGGCTCCCTGCTGAGCGGAGAACCCGATGTGGGGCTCGATCCCACAATCCTGGGATCATGACCTGAGCTGAAAGCAGAGGCTTTAACCCACTGAGCCACCAGGTGCCCCTAGTTAAATGTATTTTAACCTCAGTAAGTGCCCTGGGCCTGTCACTTTATTCCATGCTTGGAATAAAGCATGAGGGTGTTCCCCTTTGCCACCAAGCGGTGTACCCTCTGGCCCTGGACCACGTCTGCAGTCCTAGAGAGATGATACCCATACTAATAATAGCCACCACTTATTGAATCCTCACTAATCCTTTCTCTTAATCGGCACAGCCATCATCAAGATGGGTGCTATAAATATCTCCCGTTTTCCAAATGAGGAACCTGAAGCTTAGAAAGGCCCAGAAGCTTGCTGAAGGTCAACAGCTAGTGCGTGGCAGCAACTTCAGCAGGTGGGCCTTAGCGCAGGTGTTCCTGACTGATGCACTGTTACTGCTGTGGTAACAGGGGACCAGTCCCCAGAGAGCCCTCCAGTGGGACAATACAGCCCCCCCACTCATGCATCAACCCCATAATAAGTCCTGCTGAGGGGCGTCTGGGTGCCTCAGTGGGTTAAGCTTCTGCCTTCGGCTCGTGTCATGATCTCAGGGTCCTGGGATCGAGCCCCGAATCGGGCTCTCTGCTCAGCGGTGAGCCTGCTCCCTCCACCCCTCTCTGCCTGCCTCTCTGCCTGCTTGTGATCTCTGTCTGTCAAATAAATAAATAAAATATGAAAAAAAAAAAAAAAGAAGTCCTGCTGATTGAAGTCCAGAGTCTCAGACGTGAACTGGAGATGGGCATATGGAACAGTCTCCTCTTTTCTACTCCCAGAGAAGATCCTAGCTTTGGGAATACTTAAGATCAAATTTTTGTTTCAAAAATAAAATTAAGTTCCAAAATCAGAGTACTTTATTTATACCAGCAGTCAGTTCCTTAAGGAACAGCTTTCCCAACCTGGCTACTCAGAACTTAGAAGAACACTGATAACTAAGGCTTACTGCCGGACTATTCTCTTCCTCGGGCAGATCTGAATCAACAAAGCCTGCATTAACCCAAGTAGATCGAGTCTCTAACTCTGCAAATACTTAACGACACCGCTACTATGTGTCAACTCTGGTTTTGATGCTAAGGTGGTGCAGATGGCTCATGAGCCACCTGTTCTAGTTGAGAAACAGACATGCAACCAATAAATAACACTTTCAGACGGTGGGTGTGGGAGGGGCACGATGCTACTTTAAGGAGCGCAGTCAGGGGGCACCTGGATGGCTCAGAGGATTAAGCCTCTGCCTTTCGGCTCAGGTCATGATCTCAGGGTCCTGGGATCGAGCCCCGCATCGGGCTCTCTGCTTAGCGGGGAGCCTGCTTCCCCCTCTCTCTCTGCCTACTTGTGATCTCTCTCTCTCTGTCAAATAAATAAATAAAATTTAAAAAAAAAAAAAAGGGAGCACAGTCAGGGAAGGTCTCTGAGACGGTGACTTTGGAGTAACATGAGACGAAAGGGTGAATCATATGACGATCTGAGCCACAGCATGGCAGGCAACCGGGACAGCAAGTGTAAAGGCCTTGAGGCCTGGGCAGTTTAGTGAAATTGAACAAGAAGACCTACAGGAGGGAGGACAGTGAGCAGTGGGGCACGAGGCCCCCCAAGATCTAGTTCATTTCAGGCCGCCTAGAACTCGGACTTAGGAAGTAGAACTCAGGCTGCCACAGTTTCAAAGGAGCATGAGGAGTGAAGTTTTTTAAATGTTGGCAGTACTTGGCTTCTGCTGTGCCCAGGAAGTGGTAGAGGTATTATGGGCAATATTGAGGGTATGAGAGGCTCTATCAGCCTCCCAGCGTCTTTCTCAAGTAGACTCTGTTTGTATCGGCTCTCCACACTTTAGTTCACACTTTTTTAAATTAAAGATATTTTTATTTGAGAGAGTGAAAGACCACACAGGAGCAGGGAGAGAATCTTGAAGCAGACTCCCCACTGAGCGCAGAGCCTGATGGCAGGGCTCAGTCTCACCACCCGAGAGACTACGACCTGAGCCGAAACTAAGAGTCAGACGCTTAACTGACTGGGCCTCCCAGACACCCCAGTTCACACTTTTTCCCCGCAGTTAACAAAATGACACTTAGTTCATTGTAAAGAAAGCTTGACCTAATGAATATGCATATGTGCTTTTAGGTCTTTGTATGATAGGTGTTAATTATCTTATGCCTCTCATTTTTAAATAACCTTTCTTGTCACCAAAAAAATATGTTCATTGCAAAATATAGGAAATACCAAGAAGAAAAAAGAAATTATTGATAGTCTCTGCACTCAGAATCTCTGTTAACATTTTGGTCTGTTTTCTTTTGCAGCCAGTATGTATGTGTATGTGTGTGTATATATATATGTGTGTGTGTATGTATGTATATGGTGGGGGGGGGTTAAATATGATCGGCCCCATTCAGTAACCTGTGTTTTTCACTTCCTATATGACAAATATTTTTTCATGTTCTCCATTGGGCATTTGCATTTATGTTTTCTCTCTAATACAAATAGTAGTGTAGAGAGTATCCTGGGAGATCAGTCTTCGAACCTGCCTGCATGCGTTTACTGGAATAGAATTGGTGGGTCAGAGAGGGAGGCTCGTTGGTGGTTTGTGATCCAAATTGTCACATTGCCTTCAAGAGGTTGTGTCCCTGTTCATTTTCATGAGCAGTCAGAAGGTACCTCTCACCCAGATTCTCACACGCGGTTTGGTCATTTTTGTAAGACCTGCGAAGTAAAAATGGTATCTTATTTTAATTTACATTTTTATCTTTTTCTTGAGCCTTATTGTCTTTATTTGGCAGCTTTCCCTCTTTTTATTTTTTATTTTTTTTAAATTTTTTAAGATTTTATTTATTTGACAAAGAGAGAGAGATCACAAGTAGGCAGAGAGGCAGGCAGAGAGAGAGGAAGGGAAGCAGGCTCCCCGCTGAGCAGAGAGCCCAATGCGGAGCTCGATCCCAGAACCCCGAGACCACGACCTGGGCTGAATGCAGAGGCTTCAACCCGCTGAGCCACCCAGGCACCCCTCCCTCTTTTTAAAACTTGTCGTAAACTCAGGAACTTCTCATGCTTCAGCCCTTTGTCTTTCAGATACCTAAGTCTAACCTTTGTTCCATTTTAATTAGCAGGACGTGAATGTCGGTGATCAGTAAATTAGTGATGAGCACATGGGATTTTACTGAGCTTGTCTCTATTTTGGTACATGTTCGAAAATGTTAATTATACAAAAGTATTTAAAATAATACAGGCATATTTCAGAGATATTGCAGATGCAGACCCAGACCTCTGTAATAAAGCAAATACAAGAATAAAAGAAGTCAGATGGATTCTTTTCTTTCCCAGTGCATACGAAAGTTACACTTACACTATACTGTGGTCTGTTAAGTGTACATTATCATTCTGTCCAAAATAACGATGTATATATCTTATTTTGAAAGTATTTTATTGGGGCACCTGGGTGGCTCAGTCAATTAAGCATCTGCCTTCGGCTCAGGTCATGGTACTAGGGTCCCGGGATCGAGCCCCGTGTCAGGCTACCCACTCATCGGGGAGGCTGCTTCCCCCTCTCCCTCTGCCCCTCCCCTCGGTCATGCTCCCTCACTTGCTCACTCTCAAGTAAATAAAATCTTTTAAATAAATATTTTATTGCTGCGTCATCTGAGCTTTTAGCGAGTCATAATCACTGATCACAGATCACCATAACAAATAAAATGATAATGAGCAAGTTTCAGATATTGCAGGGATTACCAAGATGTGACCCAGAGACACGAAGTGAGCAAGCGCTGTTGGAAAAATGGGGCTGATAGACTTGCTTGAAGCAAGGTTGCCACAAACCTTTAATTCGTAGAAAAAAAAAAAAAAGAAAAGAAAAATCGACTTACGAAACGCAATAAAATGAGGTAGGCCGGTAGTCACATTTAATAGGTAGGTGACCCTTAAGAAAATTCCACCCGGTTTTTTTTTCCTGGTCATTGATTGGTGGGCGCTGTGCCAGGGATGCTAAGCTGCTTTGCGAGCCCAATTCATCTGGTGTCGTGCCATTGCGAGACCTTCACCGTGAAGCCTGTGTCTCCAGAACCGCCTCCTCATTTCTGTCCTGCCTTTTGTGTGAGAGATAGGTGCACAGTCTTATCACATCCCTGCATTTACAGATTTGCATGCACTCGGTAACATCCCGGGCGCAGCGACTGCTTTTGGAAAGGTAGATGGTCCCCATGCTTCAGTCCCTCTCTCTCTCTTCTCTAGACGTTGAGCACACCGGAGCCACCAGTGAGTTCTACGACAAGTTCACCATCCGCTATCACATTAGCACCATTTTTAAAAGCCTTTGGCAAAACATAGCTCACCATGGCACCTTCATGGAGGAGTTCAAGTGAGTATTGTGCGCCCGATGTCACCGCTTGTCCCTTGCGAATCACGGGTAGGGTGACTCCTTAAATCTTTCCAAGCTGGTTGTTCTGGACCGTTGGCTTGGTTTCAGCCTCCTTTAAGTTTTCTAGATCATTCTGCTACATGTGAGCAGGGTTAACTAAATGTCTGTGCTTGCAAGATATCGCCGAGCTTTAGAGCTGTCAAGACACTTTGGGGATGGTATGTATACATAAAGAGTCTATAAATATTCTGAGATGATCCATGAAGTGTTTTTTGGTGTTTCTGGGGTTACAGTGTTAAGTGAAGTTGTCAGAAGACTGGAATGAGATCGTAGAGTGTTCTGGAATATGATGTCAAGCTTTAGATGTGAAATGTTAGGAAGACTTTCGATTTGGAAGGAAGGTTGGGGTTATTTCAAATGTCATTCTTTGTAATAAGGCCTTAAACCTTGATTAAGGATTTTTTATTACCTACCTGAAATTTTAGTGGCTCCTTAAATCTGGACATTAGTCATTTCACCTAAGTTACCGTAAAAAGAAAGATGCTTTTAAAAAGAAGGGAGATGAAAACGTTGAACTCTTGAATTGTTCTTCAGGAGAAATTTTATCCTGTCTGGTTGGATCTTTTGCAATCCCTGCGCAAGTCTCACTGTCACTTGTTAGCTGAGTTACTAGTCAGTACGATTTCGTATTACCAGTGGAGAAACCATTTGTTAGATAGGTCTGTGTAAAGTAAGCTCTTCAAGTTAATTCTCTTTCTGAGAGTTTCTCTTATGGTCAGAATTACGTTCCCACAAACCCTGGCACCAGCTTAGACCACACAGGCCGTTGGCTTGGTCTGCGTGGTGCTGAGTGGGAGTGCTCGCACTGAACTTTGCTTGTTCCTGAAATCCAAGCTTCCCACCCTTGTTCGCAGGAACTTCTCCTCCCCAGGCACGGGCTTCCCGCCCCCTGATTACACAGCAGTAGATCCTAAAGTGTATGGAGCTCCTCTTTGCTCTACTAATCTTGCAGTTACAAAGCCTAATGGTGCGCCAGCATCTGAGTGCGCCAGCGAGCCCTCCACTGTGACAGGAGATGCAGGACAGTTTTATAGGCTGGAGGCTTCAGGTTCTAGAAAGTGAGTTAATATTCTCCTGTATCAATATTGCAGCTTCCAGCTTTCCTTCACTGCGACTTTATAATAAGGAATCACTGTATTGGTAATTCTCTTGTCTCTTCTATGTGGGTAATTGTGCTTTCTTGGTGCGTTTAAACCTATTTTCTAGTCTGGAGGAGTGTCTTTTCTACATAAAGTCATTGAGTCAATGAGCCAGGGACGTGCTGGTAAACCTGCTCTCCGAAGAAGGGGGAGAAATTCAGCATTTGCTGGCTTTCCAGGCTGTACATACTCGCACTGGTGCCAGATTTAAGCTCTCATGGAAATCTCACAGAATCGTGAAGTACTAGCAACTGGCTCTCCTGACCAGGCAAGGTCCCCCCAGTGCACCGCTGCAGTGAGCGTCTCACAATTAGCTAAAAGGGGTAACAAATCCAAGGAGAGAATTCTCAGACCTTGACCTCCGCCGTACTGGAGTGGTGCCAGGGCCGTGGGCCAGCTTCCGGGGCCACACGGTCCGCACGTTGGGCGGGGCCCGTTTTGTTTGGGGTCTGCCGCTGCCTTTGGCCTCGGGGCGCCGTATGACCGTGTCCAACGTAATTGCCTTTTCAGTTCGGGGAAGCAGTTCGTCCGCTACATAAACATGCTGATAAATGACACGACGTTTCTGCTCGATGAAAGTCTGGAGTCTCTGAAGCGAATCCACGAAGTGCAGGAAGAGATGAAGAACAAAGACCAGTGGGACCAGCTGCCCCGGGTGAGGACGCGGGGGGCAGCTGTGGCCGGGGAGCTGCCTCGGGCCCGGGGCAGAGCTCTGCTCCGGGGCCGCACTCGTGGGGCCCTGGTGACATGGATCTGACTTGTCGCTACCTGTCCCCTCCCACCTGTGGGCTTCCGCGAGGTTCCCTCCCAGGGTTGCGGGAGGGGTAAACGTAGACACCTGGTCTAAAGCCAAGAAATGAACTGAGAAGGCTTGTCAAATGCGTCCCCAAAACTTTCTTGCCTCCTTGATTTCAAAGGGCTTTCTTGGAGAAGCGCTTTTGTTGTCCGAACGTGTAGACGTCAATTTCTGAAGGTAGGAAGTGAATCCCTAGGATGCGGTGCCGACCAGGCATTTGATCTGCTCGTGCGATTTCCTTTGGACAACTGTGTGCCTCCCGCGGGAGGTTTTTCCTTCCAGTTGATCTTGGTTTTTGTGTTATTAATGGAAGAGAGGGTCGTCTTGCCAGGTCGCATGAGAAACTCCTGCCGCGCGGGTGACGGCACGCTGACACGCTTTTCTGACATTTACTGCAGCCGTGTAGACGGTTCTCAGATCAGCTCCTGGTGACTTCACACGTTGGTCTGTTCTGTGCCTGGTGTTCTCGGGCTCAGGATCAGAACTGCTTTCCAGAAAGAGTTTTCTTGGAAAAGTAGGGAGGACTGTTTTTTTCTTGACTAGCGATAGCATCCTCAAAACGAACATGCTGTCGAGCTTCTAATGCTTAAGATAAGGTAAGCACATGTGAGAGCACATTTCGGAAAGGTTTTCATTCCCAGTATTCCTGTGGCTTTGATGGGAAGTTTCCATCTTGCTGTAGCTCACATCTTATACCACAGACTAAAACCTCCCGGGGGCTTTGTCCAGGGCCCATGAGTGCTGGATTCCCTGAGTCTGGGCTTCCAACACGGCTGGAACCCCTCCTATCACATTCTTGAGACGACGTGGTCGTTGTTCTCTCTGTCCTTTGTACTGCCCTGGCGCCTGCCTGAGTCCGGCCTACCCTCTACCCTCGTATTTATGTCTAAGCACCCATTAAATTGTTTTGCTACTGTGCCTCCAAAACCTCCCTCCCATGCCTCCCCACGTCCCACAGGCGGGAGGCAGCCCAGGCTCGGTGCTCCGTGGCCCCCCTACATACAGGAGCTCTAAGAGAGCCTTCTAAGCTTACCTTGCATTCCGGTCCGTGGGATCCTGCCTGGACCGGTCCCCAGGCCCTTGCAGAACCGTCTGGGAAACAGATGAGGCCGGTTGGGAGAGCTCCAGGTTTGGAGTCCAGGCTACCTGGCTTTGAAAACGGCCACTGCCGCGCCTGCAGAGTTCTCTGTCCTTGTCCGTGAACCAGAGACGATCCCTGCTTTGCGGAAGAGCAGTGAGGAGGATTGCTGAAGGTCACCACGTAGTTCGGGACCGCGCAGCCCCTGTTTCTCCGTGTGCCTTGAGACGCTCCTGTCC
The DNA here is from genome assembly GCF_963455335.1 of Martes martes. Classification (NCBI taxonomy): domain Eukaryota; kingdom Metazoa; phylum Chordata; class Mammalia; order Carnivora; family Mustelidae; genus Martes; species Martes martes. The sequence goes on along the minus strand of NC_137891.1, from coordinate 184,306,682 downwards.
ACAGTTCTCTACTCTCCACTTTTCTGTACTGAAATCCTGCCCGTTCTTTGAGTAAGGTCTTGTCTTGATCGTCCCTCAGGGTTGGACTACCCCAGCCAGTGCGGCCGAGGGCCTCACCTTTCTCGGTACCTCTGTACCCTCTTTATGCTGGTCGTGATGCTCGGCTCAGACCAGCTCATGCCAGAGACAGTGGGAGACAGGCCTGTGGCTCGTTACCTTACGCACAGTCAGTGCGCGCTAGCGTTTGCTCACGAGACAACCGAACAATTCCTGTTGACTTCGTGTTCGTGGGTGAGAGACGTCATAGATAATCCTGAATCAGTGCTATTCCCAAAGTCACGTTTGACCTTGACGTCCCTTTCTGCCGTCCACCTCCCTGCCTTGCCTGCCCCTCACCGCCCTGTCCTCCGAACGCTGGAGCATCCCGCTGCTCGGCGCTCCGGCACCCCCCCCCCCCACGCTCGCCGCTGAGTCTGGGGGCTCTCGGCGAGGGTGCTAGTTGGGACTCGGCGGTGGCAGGCGTTCTTTATCCTGAGAGACTGCACCATCCGTGGCAGGACATTTGACATCTTTGGCCAATGAGGTACCCTCCTCCCGAGAGTCATCAGGCAGCCAGAAACACTCCCACACACCTGATGCCCCCGGCTCAAAGTCACTGCGAGGGGATCTCATCCGTTTAACGGTCTGTGTCTTAAAGCTTCCAGAATGTGTCTCCTCAGCTCCTATCTCTCCTGACTCCAGACCTGCCGCACCCACCCGCCGTTGACCTGCCCCTCTGCCCTGTGGTCCAGTGGTGTCCCTTGATGGTGTCCTCCACATCTCCTCGGGTCTGCCCACCTCACTGAGGGACAGGCACACTCTGTGAGATGCTTGGACTCGACACTTTGGAGTCTTCCTGATTCTTCTCCCTCAACGAACGCCTCAAGACTCGATCTTCAGATACCTGTGTCTGACCCCTTGTCCCACAGCCGGCTCTCACCGGGCCTGCTGTAGCCTCTCTGACCGGCCCCTCGGCCTCCACTGCTGTCCGGGTCCATACCGGAGGGATGCTGTTAAAACTTGTCTGTTCATTATCACCACTTGACTCAGAACTTGGCCACGCTTCCCTTCTCACTCAGAGTCCGGTCCCGAATTAGAGCGGGCCCCCGGCCCACCATTTTCCCTGTCACTCCTCCCGAACCACATGGGCCTCCTCGCCCTTCTGCTGACCCGCGTGCTCGTCCCTTGGCTGGGAGCACTGTTGCCCCAGATTTCCGCCGAGTCTCTTACTTCAGACCATCCACCTGCCTGTCCTCTCCTCGGAGGCTGTCCCTGACCACTCTTTCTCTCTTCTTTTCCTGCTTTCTTTTTCTCCGTAGCTGTCAGACTTGTTATGTGTCCCTGTGGGTGTTTGTTGATTGCTTCTCTCCCTGCCTGCGGTCCAGGCTCCATGAGGCCCGCGAGCTCACTGGTCACCTTCCGCGTTCCAGCGTCTGAACGGGGGCCTGGCCTGGACCGGGGCGCAGAGACCATGTGCGGAGGAATGCGTGTGACACGCAGACACACACCGCACTAGTTCTCACCTTGTTCTTGTGTCTTCCTGCTTCGACATGCGTTCTGTAGGTGCATCCCGGGCCAACGGGGCAGCGGGCAGGTTACCCAGCATCGCTGCACAACCTCCCCCACGCAGCCACTCAGACGGCCCTATGCAGGGTGTCAGGGTCCCCATGCAGGGTGTCAGCTGCTCTAGTTACTTTCTGAGCCGGGATATAAGAATTTCCGTCTTTACTGCTGTTTCTGGGGATTTTTTCCATCTCAGAGCCTTCGGCGCTCCCACCTGGCTTTACCCACAAGTCAGACACTCCTTATTATCTTGTTTCCCAGCCCAGGGCAGAATTGGAGGAGGAGGACGGTGCCAGAGGCAAGCATGCTGACGGTTGTCAGGGGAGACAGCCTTGAGAGCACGGCGAGACAAAACTCAAAACCTTAGCACTCTGTAGGCGCTTGGTGTAGAGGCAAAACCTCTGGGCCCCGGTATCCTAGCATGGCACAACTCATGTTTTTAAAATAATAGTGACTGCAAGTTGTTACTCAGGGAGACGGACTATCCTTGATAAGCAACCGTGTGTATCGGGCAGAGGGAAGGTCCACTTACTTCATCCCACACGGAAGCTGAAGGTGACTTCTTTTATCACGGGGGAAACCGGGGCTCGTGTAAGTTGAAACAACGTGCCAGGGTCACCTTACCCAGAGTCCCGAGAGTTCTCATGCTGAAAAGAATAAACCTCAGTTACCTGGAAAATTCTCTGGCTTGGGTTCTTCTCATTCCCGCAGCGTGTGGGCTTTGCCGTGCGCTTGTCCCATTTTCCTTCACACTTGGCGTGCCGGCGAGCTCCCGGCTGGGGCTGACCTTGGCCTGGCCTCTGCTCCGTGTCTCCTAGGATCAGCAGCAGGCCCGTCAGTCCCAGCTGGCTCAGGACGAGCGTGTGTCCCGCTCCTATCTTGCCCTGGCAACGGAAACCGTGGACATGTTCCATATCCTCACGAAGCAGGTCCAGAAGCCGTTCCTCAGGCCGGTGAGTAGAAACTTCGAGGTGTTCATGTTGGGTGTCGGATTCCACGGTCGGGTTCCCGCCCCTGTCGCGAAACGTAGTCGTCGAGAGCCTCAGCGTTTCAACTCCAAGTTGCTAAGTGAAAGCTCGATGCTGATTTTGTTCCCAGTTCTGCTGAGTGCTCTGGCGCTCTGGGGAGAGACCAAAGTCTGCTAACGCTTTCTTCCAAGATAACGTAATTCACTTTCTGCCTACATAGCACATGGGATTATTAATGCCGAAGCTGTGACATATTTTTATCGTTATGGATGCCTGTGTTTTATTTGTAGGAAAAGTAGAAAGTAGCATCCGTTGGAAATTAGAGTATAGGAAGTAGGAATCATTGATAACGGGTAAGAGCTTTGGTTCTCCTGGTAGCTTTGTTATGCTCAAGAAGCCAAAGGGTAATGAGAGCCATGATTAGGGTTTATGACAGATTGAAGGTAGTCAGAATACTTGGCCTTGGTACTATTAGTGAGACCTGGGTCCTGCTTCTGAAATGGAAACCGAGTGTCCTAACTGAAGACCGCTGCTTTGCATTGGCCCCCTGCTCTCCCAGTGCTGCACAGTGTGGATGCTTCATGGTGTGGCCAGGACAAGGGTGGGGAGGAAGGCAAGGAAGGGGCCAGGGAGCTGGTCATTAATTGCCTGGAGATGTGGGGACAGGTTTACAATGGAGCGTCATTTTATTTCTCATTTCCTCCAGCGTCCACGTCCACCATTCTGCCCCACATTCTCACCACACCCTGGCCTGGGTGCCTCTCAGCGATGCGTCTCTCCTCGGTCTATTTTCCATGTCACAGCTCTTCGTGAAAGAGCAGTGGAACGTGAAACCGAACTGAGCTCACTATTGAAAGCGTGCAAAACACCGCAACTAATTTAAACAAGACAGTTCAGACCCTTGCTTCCCTGGGGCTCGCAAATGGAATTTCTTTAAACTTTTCCTACAAAGCCCAGATAGTAAACACTTAGGCGTTGCGGGCCGCACAGTCTGGCACGGCTCCTTAACTTGGCTGTTGTAGCACGAAGGCGGTTACAGACAATGTATATAAACAACTAAGTGTGGCTTTTTCAATAAAACTTTATAAAACCAAGCATCGGGCCAGGTTTGGCCTGCAGGTAACAGTTGGCCAATCCCTGCACTAAAAACGTGTCTTATTTTCTGTTCAGGAATTCCTAATTCAGTGAGTCTTTGGTTATGAGGAAATATAATAAATTATTTGAGATGGAATTGTGGGTGATTTTCCCTCTCATCTGCTTCTCGGTGAATTTGGAGTGAAGTACTTGTTTTTCTCATTGAAAGCATGAATTTAAAGAAAAGGTTGCCTTCTGCTCATATTTATAGATATTCTGCCAACCTGTAACATTATTAAGTGTTAGAATTACTGATGCAGAATAAAGAAAATTTTGAATATAAATGTCCTTCAGTTTTATGACTCACAGAACGTCTCAGGGATTCTTTAAAGATTAATCCAGCCAATTCCACTTCCTCCACTGAAATGGGAGTTTTGGTCCTTCTCACTTGTCTCAACAGCATGAAATGTCCCCTTACCCTGTTGATTCCCTAGGAACTTGGACCCCGATTGGCCGCAATGCTGAACTTTAATCTTCAGCAACTCTGCGGCCCCAAGTGCCGTGACCTAAAAGTTGAAAACCCTGAGAAGTACGGCTTTGAACCAAAGAAGCTGTTGGACCAACTGACGGATATTTACCTGCAGCTGGACTGTGCCCGGTTTGCCAAAGCCATTGCCGACGACCAGGTCAGTGCCCAGGCGAGCGGGCCATTTCGGGGGCAGCCTGGGCCTCAGACTGCCGACCGGGCTGGCCAGAGCTCGTGTCTCTCTGGACTTCCCGGCAGACCCATCTGTCCCAGGGTTTTCCCCACTTGGAATCAGGGAAGGTGATACTTTTCAGCTTGCGGGTTGGCAACTTTTTAGTACATAAATGGGAATAATCACGGCGTGGGCCGGAGGAACTGGTCTGGTATAAATGAAGCTGAATCAGCTCTTTTCCTTTGGGCGTAAAAAGGCCAATTTGGCTCCCAGATCCGTCTGCAGCGGGGTCCTAGGCTGTCCTGCCGCAGGTCTCACGCAAGAGATCCACCCCCTTCCCACCAGGGTCCAGCCTGCTTAGGAGTCCAGGTCCGCTTCCCAAGGGCCCCGCGTGTCGGTGCCGCTGTTACTGTGACTCCCGGTGTCAAGCCTCACGTGGTCTTCCCAGTCTTCTCTCCGCTCCACTCCTCCTGTCCGCTGTGATGACACCCATCCTTTGTCATTTCCACGGCTAGTCCAAGCCCCTCCCCACCCCTGACTTCCAGCGGTCTCATAAAGGGCTCTCCCACCCGCCCTGCGCTTCCGACCTGCATCACGGCAGTGTCCTCAGAGCTGACGCTTATCCGTTGAATACCAAGTTTTAGCCACTTGGCTTGTTTTCGTTGACTTAATCCTCACAAAATCCTCTGGTATAGGTTCTGTTAGGTTCCTCATTTTCACATGAGGAAACTGAGGCACAGAGAGTTGAAGCAACTTGCTCCAGGGGGCACAGGGAGGGTGGGATGGAGGCAGGGTTCATACCCGGGCCGTCTGGCCCCGATAGGGACTCCCCCAGCCTCTCTGCCCTCTACTTAAAATACCCAAAAAGTCCCATGCTCATCTGTCTCTCCATCTTTGTTCACCCCGTCTGTCCAGATATCTCTCACGTTTCAGGTTAACCAGCAGTAGGGGCTCTAGAAGGTTCTTTACCCATCTCTCATCCAAAGGAATGACAGTAAAGTAGAGGAGTTTTAGGTACTATTTTTTAAATAATAGTTTTACTGAGATATAATTCACATATGTGGGTACTTCTGGATCTAAGCAAGAGAGTTGGTCTTGGCAGAGTGCCTACAAGGGGAAACACCACATAGGTCTTAAGTGGGTTTTCCGTAAAAAGTGGTTGTATAGGAGGGGGTTAGGAGTTTGCAGTTACCGTGGGGGGTCGCAAAGATGTTTTTCTCGACTACAGCTCCGTAATACTGCCCATCCTGACCTATGGACGGTAAGTGGCAGTCTGTATTCCGACGGAGAAAGACGAAGATGCGCCCCCATCCGGATGGGGGTGTCTGCTTGGACGGCAGGCCGGCTGCAGCCAGGCTGCGGTAGCCCGGCCAGAGGTCGGGGTGTGAGAAGTCCCCCGAGACTTCCACTCTTTACCATAAAAAGCTTGGAAGAGTCGCGCCGCGGGGCGTTGCTGGTAGGCCTTGCTGTGGCTGCCGGCTCAGGCGTGGGGAGCAGGACCGTCCTGCAGTGTGGATAAGCACAGCACGGCTGTGAGATGGTAAAGGCCCAGTGGGGGACAGCGCCCGGGGATGCCTGTGGGGTGTGGTGGGGCCTGTGGGGGCACCAGGCTTGAGTCGTAGACCGAAGCTTCTGCACCGTGGCCCATAGCTTTTCTTGGATTCCTAAAGAGCCCCGCTCTGCCAGACTCGGAAAGCAAACACGCATGTGCCACTGTCACCTTGAACAGGAAAACGTATTAAGTGTGACGTTTGTTCTGATTGTTGGGCATTTCCCATTTCTAGTGGCTGTCAGCTGATTCGGGCCCTGATGATCATCTCGGAAGAGGGTTTGGGGGGCTGGGGAAGGAAGGTTGGAAGTCCAGAGAGCTCCAGAGGAACAGTAGTGGAATTTTGTTTTCTCCTTTGGGAGCAGTGGTCTTGGTTTGATCTGGGATGTCCGGGAAGACAAAGAAGAAGAAAACGGCAGCCCAGCAGGGGAAGAAAATCAGAAGCTTCTCTTCCGGTCAGCCAAGAGTGGGCTAAAGACAAGGGTCTGGGGGCGCCTGGGTGGCTCAGTGGGTTAAGCCTCTGCTTTCAGCTCGGGTCATGATCCCAGGATCCTGGGATCGAGCCCCGCATCGGGCTCTCTGCTCCGTGGGGAGCCTGCTTCCTCCTCTCTCTCTGCCTGCCTCTCTGCCTACTAGTGATCTCTGTCTGTCAAATAAATAAAATATTTTTAAAAAAACTTAAAAAAAAAAAAAAAGACAAGGGTCTGGAAAAGGGGACGGGACAGGAGGACCGGCATGAAGAGCCGCTGAGCCTTATGCTCACAAACTGGAGGAGAGAGCCCGTCGCCAGAGCAGGACTGGAGAGCAGCTGTCCTAGAGCTGAGGGAGCCCGGGACAGGGGAACCCTAGGGAGACTGTGCGCCCCACTGATGGCCACGCAGGACAGGCTCTCACAGACACTCTGTGGACTGCTGCTGCCGTCCATTAGCACTAGGGTCTGTTCAAAAATGAAGAATAAAGAGGGGCACGTGGGTGGCTCAGTCAAGTGAGCGCGTGACTCTTGAACTGGCTCAAGTCATGATCTCCCAGTCATGAGACGGAGCCCCGTGTTGGGTTCCACACTTGGCGCGGAGTCTCTTTAAGACTCTTCTCCCTTCCCCTCTGCACCTCCCCCTGCTCGCACGCGAGGGCTCTCACTCTAAAATAAATAAATAAAATCTTTAAAAAGTAAAATAAATGAAAATAAAGAATAAAAAGCCCATCTGAAGTCACACTTCTGCTGTCCATCTTTCCTTTTTGGTTTTTTTTTGTTTGTTTCTTTTTTTTAATTGAGGTGAAATTCCCATAACGTTGAAGCGTGCAGTTTGGTGGCATTTAGTGCATTCCCAGTGTTATGCAACCTCCACCTCTCTCTAGTTCTAACAGCTTATCCAAATATCACCCCCAGGAGGAAATGCCACACTCATGAAGCAGGCATCGTCCGTCCCCCGCCCCCATCCCCCCAGCCTTGGGCAGCCACTGAACTGCTTGGTCTCTTCATTTTACCTGATTTGGGATTTACCTATTTGCCTATTCCGGGTATTTCCTGTAAATGGAATAATATAATACATTACCCTTTGTGTCTAGCTGCTTTCATTTAGCATAATGTTTTGAGGTTCATCAGTATACCGTACCTCGTTCCTTTCTTACGGCTGGATGGTCTCTCGTTACGTGGAGCTCCCCTGATGTGTTTCTGTCTTCATCCATCGGTGGACCTTTGAGTCGTTCCCACCTTTTGGCTGTTAGAAATGGTGCTTCACTGAACATTTGTGACCAAGTATTTGTATACCTGTCTTTGATTCTTTGGGCGATCCACGCAGGAGTAGCATTGCTGAATCCTAGCAGTAATACAATGTTGAACTTTTCAAGGACCTGCCCCATTGTCTCCCACAGTGGCTGCACCATTTTCCATTCCCACCAGCAGTGGACAAGGGGTCTCGTTTCAGTTTTTTCGCATCCTCACCAACACTTGTTAGTTTTTCTTTTGGTTGTTGTTTTTTTTTTTTTTTAACAGCCACCCTAGTGGGAATGAAGTGGTACTTCACTGTGGTTCTGATTCACATTTTCATAACGACAAATTTCATGTGCTTCTTGGCCATCTATGTATCTTTTTTGGAGAAATGGCTGTTCAAGCCCTTCACCATTTTTTAAAATGGGTCGTTTAGTATTTCATTGTTGAATTGTAGGAGCTCTTTATATATTCTGGATACAAGACCTTTATCAGATACATGATTTGTAGATATTTCCGTGTTTAATTTTAGGATGATTCTGTTAGATCCTTGAGGACAGGAACAGCATCTTTGCTGCCTCTCTGACCCAACCCACATCAGTCTCGAAGCAGCAGCTCAGTAATGTGCCTTTGCCCCATGCATTGATGCCGTTGCTCTAGGAGGCTGAATGCCACGTCCCCTCATCACAGTTGCCTTTGATTTCTGATACTTGACCTAGAAGTAAGCACGAGTCAGTTGGTTAAAAACTCATCGTCATCGTTTGAGAAATAGGGTAGGTGATGTTTCATGAGGATAGCAAGTGGCGCCTTGTTACAAAGAGAAGTTCAAGGTGAAGTTGTCTCAGTCGCAACGCCCAATCCACAGTACATCCCTGTGCACAGTATTTTAATTTTGGCCTCCCAGCGTCTTCCTATAATCTTTTGGCCACTTACCCCTGTGCCCCTCCCCAAAGGGATGGATGGAGACTGTGGCTTCCTGGCTTATAAGAAGGAGAGATGTCAAGTAAGGTATTTGCTGAATCCGTGTAGTAATTCAGTTTCGGAAAACTATACTGGAGGCTCTCTGAACTTTTCAGGATTGGACAGGATGGCTTTTAGGATTTCTGCCAGGCCGAGGCTAGCGCGTGCCCTTTCCTCTCTCTGCGCGTGGGTGCGTGCAGAGAGAAAGTGAGCATGTACGCTTACTTAGAAACTGAAGTTAAAGAAGAAAGGTCGAGGAATTTCAGCCCCGCGCTCTAAGAGAATACGGGTATTGACATGAATTCACCCCATAGACGTTCGTCTGAATCCTTGGATGGGAAGCACCACTCAGGGGTGACCAGGCCTTCGTTCGGAGTCTCAGGCTCGATCGATCTCCTCCTCTGTTTGCATCACTGTCACTGAATTGACAAGTGGCCAGTGTTTTTGCTATAAATGCAAATTAGGATATGCTGTGATATTTCCGAACGGCAGTGATGTATCTGAATTAGGCACGTGTGAGGTGGATGTTACCACCCCCGTTCTATGCGGAGGAAACCGGGACCCAGAGGGGTTTGCCTGAGACCGCCCAGTGGGTAGACAGTGGAGCCAGAATTCAAGTCCCCGTTCTTCTGGGTCTTCATGGGCACTTGTCCTCCACCAGCCCCCGTGCTCCTCTCAGCAGAGCACCTGACATTTAACAGTGTGGAGCTGAGAGCTCTGGAAGAAAGACTGACCACGAACAGGATAAAGCTCCTTTTGATTACGAACCGTGTTGGGTTGTTTTCACCATGTTGACCTTTAGGGAAAAGAGCTGACACTTGTCACAGGCCACAGTGCCTTTCAAAGCCTCAAACAGATGCGATTTTCATTCTCTTTTTAATATTTAAATTTTAGGGGCGCCTGGGTGGCTCAGTCAGCTCAGTGTCTGACTCTCGATTTCACTGCATCGTGATTTCAGGGCCCTGGGATCGAGTCCTGGGTGGGGCTTCGTGCACGGCAGGGAGTCTGCTTCTCCCTCTGCCTCTGCCCCTCCCCTGCCCATTCATTCTCTCTCTCCCTGTCTCATAAAGAAATTTAAATTTTAAAAGAATGCATGTTCGCTGTAAAAGTAATTCCAGAATTTAAAAATTCCCCTCCTTTGCCTCAACCCTGAAGTCCTCCTCAGCGGTAATGACCTTGTGCGCCCTGGTGTGGCTTATTCTGGTTTGTATTGTATGTGTTTGTAGCCGCGTAAGAGCGTTTAGATACATGGTATCGTCTCAGGGCTTTTTTAGAAAGACACACATGGATCGTGCAATGGATCGGGCATTTTCTGCAGCTTGCATACACTGATGGCTCACGTTGTCTTTCCTCGTTTGGCAGAGATCCTACAGCAAAGAGTTGTTCGAAGAAGTGATCTCGAAGATGCGGAAGGCCGGGATCAAATCGACCATAGCGATCGAGAAGTTTAAGCTCCTGGCCGAGAAGGTGGAGGAGATAGTGGCCAAAAACGCGCGCGCGGAAATCGACTACAGTGACGCCCCCGACGAGTTCAGAGGCAAGTGGGCCGCTCTCCTCGTGCTGAATGTTTGAATTACCTGGAGACACGGAACATGAAGAGACGGCGGTCTGTGCTTTTCACTTTGTATGGTGTGCTGGAGCTACTCCTGGAGACGCAGTGTCTGAAATTACGTTTGTCTACTTTTAGTTCCTGTTATAAATTAAAAGGGGTGGGTCCTTATCTTGATATCAAACCAAGTAACGACCTCGAACGTGCCAAGATCAGCCTTGCCTTTGCAAGAGGGGATTTGCATTTCCAAAGGAGAATCCTGGAAGTTCTGAGATGAACTGAGGGGCTCCGGCCGCTGTCTCTGCTGCAGAGCCCTGGTCCTTTTCCTCTGTTCCTCCCCGTCCCAGCTCTAGCTGGCCAAGGGTGCGTCCCTCCCCCGGAGGCACCATGGGTGTCTTTATCTTATGCCAACGTCTGGCTGCCCTTAGGGGCCTGGTCGGACCAGGGGATTGTTGTGTCTGTGGATCTAGACCTTTCCCCGACAGGAGGGGCTTTGTCTCGTCACCTTCAGTTCTGGGCTCTGAGATGACAGTTCGCTCTGCTCTGTCTCCGCAGACCCTCTGATGGACACCCTGATGACCGACCCCGTGCGGCTGCCCTCCGGCACCATCATGGACCGCTCCATCATCCTGCGGCACTTGCTCAACTCCCCCACGGACCCCTTCAACCGGCAGACGCTGACCGAGAACATGCTGGAACCAGGTAGAGGAGGGCGCAGCCTCGGGCCCCCCGGGCCCGCCCGCATCCAGGCCCTGCCGTGGCGCCCGAGTCCCCTGTCAGAGAGCCCTCAGCAGGGGGCCGATGTACCAAATCCAGAAGCTCCCATAGCTTACGGCACTTCATGGAAAAGACACAAAACATTCTTGGCTCTGATTCACTGGGGGAGGCTGGTCCTTATGTCCCGCTTCTTCCTCGGCCTTCGTGTCAGGGAGGAAGTGAATGGCCTTTTCTCTCCGTTTGTATAGAACTGCGGGCTCCGTCTCCTAGCCGCAGCCCTCCAGCCCGGGGCCATTAATCCTCTCCTTTTCTTTCCCAGTGCCAGAACTGAAAGAACAGATTCACGCCTGGATGAGAGAGAAACAAAACAGTGATCACTAAACTGTCCCCCGTGCCCACCCTCCGCGAGACACAGCCAAGGCCGGCCCGGCAGGCGGGAGCGGGGGGTCCGCGGTGGAGACGCCCTTCCGATGCTATTCAGCCCCGCCGGGCAGGAGACGCCGAGAGCCCCCACCCCCGCCCCCCCCTGGAGTGACCAGACGGTGGAGACCTACGAGGACGTGGATGGCAAGAGGAACCCCATTCCTGTACATATATTTAAGTGACACACATGGTCAAAAGCTTGAGGGACACACTTTATGATTGCTTGTGTAATAAAGCTCGTCTTCCTATGTCACCATTTGGGGCTTTTGCAACGGAAGTCTTTTAGCGATTGATGACAAGTGGGTCTGGGCAGCATCCCAAGTTCATCTCCCCCCACCCCCACCCCAAACCCAATATCCGTTGATTTGATTGTGATTAGAGAACCTTGGACATTTTGCTGCTAAAGAATCCTTCCCCCTCCTCCTCCCTTCCTGACCCGACTTGCACTGCTGTGGATTTTTTTAAGAGAAGCAAAAACAAAAATATACTCCTTCCCCCCCGGCCCTCCAGACATATACTCTGTGAGAGAACCGTGCCTGCGACAAAGTGTTAATCCTGGGATCGTATTTTTATATCATATTCACATATTTGTTTTTTTTAATTGGTGTTAGATGACATGATTAATAAAAAAGGCAAGATATTTTCAGAATTCGAATTTCAGTTTTTATTTTTTTTTTCTTTTGAAATGTCCCTTTAAAGTTTTTTCATTCTAAACAAAATGAAGAGAACCTGTTGCTCTGGTCCTTGGCATGGGCCTCTCGGAGGAGCCCGAGGAGCAGCTGCAGGGCGGGAAAAAGTATTCACGTATATCAGGATTTTTACAGGACTTACGGTTTTGGGGGGAGGCGCACGCCGGGCAGGGTGGGGGGGGCGGCAGTTCAAAACCATTACAGTTATCCTAGGAGAGAAAAGAAATTCCTCAACTCCGGAGTCTGTGAGTTCGAGGCAGGGGGTCATCTAGAAGACGCATCCTTTGGGGCTTGCCCTTCCCAAAGCAAAAATGGGGCACAGGAAACGGGGACGCGTGTCTCCCCGTAAACACACACACACAGACGCACCCCCACACGCACAGAACCATAGGACTTTCTGTATTCCCGCTCCCGACGTCAACATACTTGAATTCTCGCATTTCCCGTGGGGTAAAAAAGGATCTGAAACCATAAAGTGTTTTGAGGAAATTAAGCTGCGAGAACAGACTTTCTTTTTTTTCCTCCTTCCTCCCCCTCCACAGACAATGTCCTCTGTTCGATTCCTAACGCAAACTACAATAAACGGTGATACGCATTCAGAAGGAACCTTCTTTGAGTCTCTTCTTTTTGTGGAAAGCAGCGGGGGGGGGGGGGGGGGTGAGGAACCAGAGCCAAGCGAGTCTGCCCGTGGTGAATCCCGTCTGCGGCCAATGAAGAGTCGCTGTTTTTAAAATAAAACTTTCTCGCGTTTGTATCAGTCTCGGTTCTCATTTCGCCGATTTGCGTGTGCGAGGGGCGGAGCTGCGTCGCGTGCGGTCTCTGCTGTCCCCAGCGAGGTCCCCATCGTCAGCACCTTTTCGCTGACTTCTCCGGTTCTCCCTCAAGGCCAGCCCGTGGCATCGTGGGATGCGGAAAGCGGGCGCCCGCAGGGCATTTCCTTCTCTGAGCAGAAAGGCTTCTGCCCACGTGTGGCTTCATCCTCCAAGAAGGCGATTCTCTAGGGGCGCCTGGGTGGCTCGGTGCCTTGAGCGGCTGACGCTCTCGATTTTGGCTCAGGTCGTGACGGCAGGGTCGTGGGATCAAGCCCCAGGCTCCGTGGGGGAGTCCGCTTGAGGAGTTTCTCCCTCTCTCTCTGCCCCTCCCCTGCTCGCACGCACGCTCTCTCTAAAATAAATCTTTCAAAAATAAGATGAAACTATTGTCTTGGGTGGTTTTTAAACACATCAGGGTGTGAGGTGCGGAGAGGTTAGGTAACTGGCTCGAGGTCACCTGGTCAGTTAGTGGAAGAGTAAACGTCCAGGCTCCAAAGTCCGTGCCCCCAGCCCCGTATGACTTCTCTTGAGCAGACTGGTAGTAAATCAAAATATATAATGCATTCGTTATTCCTCCATGCAGATACTTCCACTAATTTAGTTCACCTTTTACTAAACTTACATATGTATATGTCTATAAAGCTATGTTTTGGGGCGCCTGGGTGGCTCAGTGGGTTAAAGCCTCTGCCTTCGGCTCAGGTCATGGTCCCAGGGTCCTGGGATCGAGCCCCGCATCGGGCTCTCTGCTCAGTGGGGAGCCTGCTTCCCCCTCTCTCTCTCTGCCTGCCTTTCTGCCTACTTGTGATCTCTGTCTGCCAAATAAATACATAAAATCTTAAAAAAAAAAAAAACCGGCTATGTTTTGGGGCTTCTATGCCTAATCGTGTATCTATCTTACGAATATGTATTATTATCTTCTCTCTAACCAGATTATAAAGTCTTCACAGCACAGTTTCTGTTGTCTGCACAGCCCGGTGAATGTGATAGGACGCTGCTGTATCCCTCCGTGTGCCCTCAGCATTTTGAATACTCAGAATTCAGAGGTTTCAAGGATCTTCCACTGGGTAGGACATATCTTCTGTCTGTACCGTCTCTAGGGGCAAGATAATTCGTGTTTCTATTTTTCAGAGTCACAGGGTTACTATTTTATAGAAACTTGTGTTTGATGCAATCGGTTAATTATGGATACTAAGATAAATTCCGAAATATTTTAAAAGTAGGCCTTGGCTACAAGAAAGATGGTCAGATATGAAGGAAGATCTGAGTATCAGATGAGCCAAAGAGAAATAATCCTTGACAGATGATTAAAATAACTTCTTACTCGTTTTGTGACTCATTCTTATGTGGGATTTTAAAAAAGAGTTGATGAAATACCTTTTGAAAAAGATAGTCGAGCACGTTATTTTGTGCACGTTTTGCAGCCTTTGGATTTGATGCAGAAAGAAGTGAATTTCACCGTGTTTTGGTTGGCGTGGAAAGGAGACGTAAAGAGGCCTGGTCTGACGAGGTTAAGTTTTTCAATAGAAGGAGACCTCCGCAGTGGCCTGTGAACTTGGCTTTGATATCCACTGGTGTTGGGCCAAGGGAAACCACGTTGGTTGTAGATAACTTGTCTTTTGTGAGCATATTCTAGGCACAAGGCAGTCTCTCATGTAATAATTCACTTAATCCTCAACAACTGTCCAACGGAGATGGTGTCCGTGAGACAGGCACGTGGAAACTAAGCCACGTGGGCTTCAGAGGCCGATCCCTCCAGCGCTCCTGCCGTGTGGCAGTATCCCAGAATGGCCCAGCCTCAGAATGCCCAAGGACCTACGGAGAAGCAGCATGCCCTTCTGGAAGGGGCTTTGGCCTTGGGGTCCGCTCCAGCCCCACCCCTCATGGGAACTGGTGAAGTAACGTCAGTCCCAGGGCGGGCTTGGCTTGCCAGCCACTCGCCGCCGAGCCCCGGTTTGTATCTCCAGCCCAGGCCTCTCTCCCGTGCTGCGTACACCGGTCATCTCCGATGCCCTCCGAGTTCTGAATTAAGTTCCTGTTTCACCCCCAACCCCTCCTCTTTGTCTCCCCATCATGCTAAATGGCAACTCAATCCTTCTCGATCACTTGGACCAAAACCTTGGGAGTCATCCTTGATTCCTCTCTTGTGCTCTTCTCCTACCCATTCTGCCCGCAGAGTTCTCAGCTCTCCCTGCAGAATGGACCCAGAATTCAGCTACTCTTCACCAGGCCCACGGGTGTGACTGGCCTGAGGCATTAGCAGGGGCCTGGCTTGCTGCGTCAGCCTCCTGACCGCTCTCCCTGTCCCCCCCCTTGTTCTCCTCTCTTGTAACAGCAGCTGGAGTGGTCTTGTGAAAACTTGCCGAAGCTCAGGGGCGCCGGGCTGGCTCAGCTGGTGGGGCGTGCAGCTCCTGATCTCCGGGTCGTGAGTTCAAGCCCTACGTTGGGCGTGGAGGTTACTAAAACCAAGAAGCAAACCAACAAAAAACCCTTGACTAAGTTTCCATGCTCAAACCTTCCATGGCTTCCCAGTCCTCTAGAAATAAAAAGGATTTTATAGTAACCTAGGCGGCGGCACGCTCCCTCTCCATGATCTCTCTGCACATACCTCCTGCAGCTCCCCCTTCCTCCACCTGCCAAGCCTCCCTGGCTTCCTGCCCTCCTGAACCGGCAGGCGCGCTCCCCACACTGCCAGCGCCCTTGTGTTTGCTCCCTCTGCAAGGAATCCTCTGCCCACGATATCCACCTGGAACACAAACCCCTTATGGCTTTAGGTCTTTGCACAACTATCACCTCCGGGAGTCTTTCCTTGTACTTCCTGTTTAAAATTGCACTATCCGGGGGCGCCTGAGTGGCTCGGTGGGTTAAAGCCTCTGCCTTTGGCTCAGGTCATGATCCCAGGGTCCTGCATCGGGCTCTCTGCTCAGCAGGGAGCCTGCTTCCCCCTCTCTCTCTGCCTGCCTCTCCACCTCCTTGTGATCTCTGTCAAATAAATAAATAAAATCTTTTTTAAAAAATTAAGTAAGTAAAATCGCACTATTTGCTGTCCCTTGCTATTCCCTTTCTTTGCATTTTTTCCTTAACATTTATCATTCACTAACTTAAGATATGACTTCTTTACAATCCGTTTCCCCCTACTACCATGTGGGCCCCAGGAGGGCAGGATTTTAGTACCTGGAAGGACTCCTGGTGCGCAGGGTCAGTGCTCGGTCTGTGTGTTGCATGAATGATCTCTTCACGTACTTGTCGTTCCGGTTGTGTCATTTATTTGTTGCTGCAGAACCAGATCACCCCCAAATTTCGTAGCAGGATGTGGTAATGGTGATTTTATCTCCGTTGGTTCTGGAGGTTCCAGGAACAAGCGTCCAAGAGGACCCGACAGGAGCTGTGACACCTTTTGCAACGGAGGCTTGGAAGTCACGCAGTGTGACCTTCTGCCTTAGTCGTAAGCCGGCCTGGGTGTAAAGGGAAGGAATGTAGAAGCCACTACGTGACAGGAAGGTTGTCAGCCTCACACAGCTTCTGAGATGGGAGATACGGTTCTGGTCACCTTGCAAAATGCGATCGACCACATTTCCCTCCCCCCAACAATTTACAGTCTCCATCTGCGCAAAATACGTCCAGCTCTTGCCCCCAAAGACTTCCGGGCTTCATCCCATTATGGCATCACCTTGACGTCCAACGTCTCATCATCCAGAACAAGTCCAAGGGCAGGGGAGTCTCTCTGATGTGATTCTTTAGCTCCAGTCCCTGGAGGGCTACTCCTCTTGATTTAAAGTTCTGTGAACTAAAGATACAAGTTATCTACACACATGCGCACACACACGCGCACACACACACACACCCCCCCCACACCACCCAATGATGGGACAGGTATGGAAAAATCATTATAGATGCTCCTATTCCAAACGTTGGAAAATGGGACCCCCGGAGTCACTGGTCCGTCGTGATTCTGAAATCCCGCTGGCATGTGTCGCAGTTCCTTAGAGAGGAATCCGTCCTACAACCTACTAATTGTTCACCGAGCCTCTCAGCTCCGCCCTCTGGGCTCTTGGGTTTTGCCCCTGAACCTTTCCTCCCTTGTCCATAACAAAACCAAATTGCAACGAAGTATGCAGTACATGTCTCAGTCTGTTTCCTGTCCTTAAAAAGAGGTTGGGTTCAGAAGTCTCTTTCTACATCACACTTTCTCTGCTGTCCCCTCTAAGTCAGAGGTACATTCCCCAGAACTATTCCCTTAGGATTTGGTGGGTTTGCTATGAATCTCCTTGGGGTTGACTCTGTTAAAAGCTACACCCACAGATCTCTTCCAGATCAACTCTTCCCTATTTTGGATTTCTTGTGAAATCCTCAAATCTTGCTAAGATGTTAAAGGGGTTTGTAGTCACGTTCTTGTCCTTGTATGTGATGGTTTCTAAAGATCTAAGTGGCTTCTGGAGGCAACGAGAAGAAGCCAAGCGACGCTTTATCAGGATTTTGCCTGGCAATCTCCTGACCTCGATCGTTGAGTTCACTCCTCCAAATGCACTCTTCATCTGGCACGGACGATGGCATTGCCAAAACTTCCACCATCGCGTGAGAAGGGGCCTCCTTCCTTCAGCTTCCAATAACTTTTACTTACTTTCCTTTAAAGCCTCTTCGATGCCCTTTAGGCCAACTACCAGCAGCCTCAAGGCACCCCCGTTCAGTATCAAAGCCAAGCCACTTGTGTTCAGCTTTGTCTCACTTGCTTCCAGGACCTAAATCCTGCTGCTAAACGGATCACTCACATTTAATGGCTTAAAACACCCCCTATTAGTTCATTATCATCTGTCATGGTTCTGGGGTACATTATGCTCAGCGGCCAATTCTCGCTCCGGGACTCCGTACTGAGTCACCTGAAACGCAAGACGGCCGGGCAGAAACCGGTCTTGACAGCCCAGCGGCCTCGGTGGTCACAGAGTCACAGAGCGTCTCTTCTGCAACAGACACAGGCCCGCCCAGGTTCCCGGGGAGGGAGCGGAGACCCCAGCTCCCCGTGGGAGGAATGTCAGTGTCATGTTTCAAGAGCAGCAAGTGGATGGGAGATCTCGTTGCAACCATCTTCGAAAACAGCATCAGCCATACCGTTTCTCCCTCCCTTCTGCAAATGGGCGATTCTTACCTTTTTGTTTTCCTGCCCCATTTACAGGCATTCTTGTGTATTTTTCTAGAACTTACTCCCTAGTCCATTTTAGATGTTGGGAATATCCTCTTGCCATCTGTTCTCTCTCGGATAGCTTAGTTGTGATCTCTTTTTTGGTTTGTTTTTTGTGTGTGTGTTTTTTTTTTAAGATTATTTATTTATTTATTTGACAGACAGAGAGCACAAGTAGGCAGAGAGTCAGGCAGAGAGAGAGGAGGAAGCAGGCTCCCCACTGAGCAGAGAGCCCGATGCGGGGCTCGATCCCAGGACCCTGAGATCATGACCTGAGCCGAAGGCAGAGGCTTTAACCCACTGAGCCACCCAGGCCACCCCATGATCTCTTTTTTGAAACAGGAATTCTGAATGTTAGTGTTGTTCTATCTCTACTTCTGTTTATGTATTTTTTTAATATTGTTTTAATATTTTTAAAATATTTTATTTATTTATTTGACAGAGAGATCACAAGTAGGCAGAGAGGCAGGCAGAGAGAGAGGAAGAGAAGTAGGCTCCCTGCGGAGCAGAGAGCCCGATGTGGGGCTCGATCCCAGGACCCTGCGATCATGACCTGGGCCGAAGGCAGACGTTTAACAACTGAGCCACCCAGGTGCCCTAATTTAATATTTTGAATAAGAAACAGGTACACATAGTTCAAGATGAAAAAAACAAAACCAAACCTAAAGAAGACTGAGGGAAAGGACTGCCTCCTCTCTTCTACCCCACCCCACCCCACCCCACCCCACCCCGGCCTCCCATGCCCTTGCCCTGTTCCTGGTTTTCTTACTCAGGGGAAATGGCAGTCCCATGCCAGGCTGCACCTTGCTTTTTTTCTGCGTAAAATACCCCCCAGGATCCACTCTCCCAACAGTACCTCTGTCCTCTTATTACCAAGCCATTTAGTGATAGGACATCGGCTGATTGCAACCGGGACTGCCTCCAGCAACTCCACCGCGAGCAAACTCGTGAACACACCATCTCGGCGCGTGTGCAAACATACGTGACGGTAAATCCGTAGCCGTGGAATTGGAGGTTCCAAGAGTCTACACTCATCTATACTTGTATTTCAGTCCATTTGAGAAGTATTTGCCGTGTTACGGCACCGTGCTCTGAGGACGATTGTCCAGATGGTGTTGCTCCTTGGGAATCTATCTGGCACGTGATTAAGTTTTGTGACCCTCGTAGTTCAGTGTGTCTCCTCTGTTTATGAGGTATAGAATTTTACTTGTATTTATTACTTACAGCTTATTGATTATATTACTGAAATCCTCTCTATTTTTGCTTACTCTTTCGTCTGGCTTCGGCTTAATCTGTTTATTTCAAGACTCCATGACAAATGTCGATCCCAGCTGTTCACTTACGTGCTTCTCCCCGTGGTTTTATCACTAATGGCTTTGTGTCTTCTGAACCGATGCAATAAAGGAGATACACTCGTGATTATATATTTTTTTAAGATTTCTAAAAATTTATTTATTTGACAGACAGAGATCACAAGTAGGCAGAGAGGCAGACAGAGAGAGAGAGACAGGGAAACAGGGAAAGCAGGCTACCCGCTGAGCAGAGAGCCTGATGCGGGCTCGATCCCAGGACCCTGGGATCATGACCTTGAGCGAAAGGCGGAGGCTTAACCCACAGAGTCACCCAGGCGCCCCATAATTATATTTTCTTGATTATCTTTCCTTTTGCCATCTCTCTGTCTGTGATGAAGTTTTTCATATTAAAATTGCTACTTTGGGGGCGCCTGGGTGGTTCAGTGGGTTAAAGCCTGTGAACATTCTTGAATATGTTTCAGGGTCCATCTGATGTTGGATTTTGGATTTTTGTCAAATGCATTTTCTGCATCTGTTGAAATGGTACTATGGTTTTTAAATTTTAGGCTACTATGGTGAAGTAACAGCAATTAATTTTTGAAAGTTAAACAAACCTTGCAATCCTGGGAGACATCCCACTAGAATATCATATATTATCCTATTTCTATATTGTTGGAATCAATTTGCTAAAATTAAAAAAATATATTTTATTTATTTATTTGAGAGAGAGAGAGAGATTGAGAGGACAAATCGGGGAGAGGCAGAGGGAGAAGGAAACCCCGCATGGAGCAGGGAGCCGGACGTGGGACTCGATCCCAGGACCCCAGGATCACGACCTGAGCCCAAGACAAGAAGCTCAACTGATTGAACCACCCAGGTGCCCTCAATTTGCTAAAAGTTTTTGAAGAATTTTTGCATGTCTGTCTATCTACCATTTGTGTCCTACGGGATATGGTTTACAGTTTTCTTTTCTTGTAGTATCTCTTTCTGGTTTTAGTAGCTTCCCCATTTACTTATCTCACGTGGAAGATGCCGATTTTCAGATCCCTGCGTTGCATAACACAGTGACTCAGCATTATAACCTGTGATGCCATTTCCGCACATGTGTTAAGGGTTCCCTTCCTGGTGTCGTCTTCTTCTTTTTTTTTTTTTCCCAAAGACTTTATTCATCTACTTGACAGACAGAGATCACAAGTAGGCAGAGAGGCAGGCAGAGAGAGAGGAGGAAGCAGGCTCCCCGCCAAGCAGACAGCCTGATCCGGGGCTCGATCCCAAGACCCTGGGATAACGACTTGAGCCGAACGCAGAGGCCCCAACCCACTGAGCCACCCAGGCGCCCCTTCCTGGTGTCTTCTGATGGAGTTTCTCGATCTGGTTTTCCAGGTCACGAATTCCTTCTTCGTATGCATTTTCCTATTGAATCTTCTCTCTCTCTAATTAGCTATTTGGGTTTTTTTGTTTTTTTATTTTTTATTTTATCTTATTATTTTTTTATAAATTCCACAGGACATCTTTTCTTTTTTTTTTTTTTTAAGATTTTATTTATTTATTTGACAGACAGAGATCAAAAGTAGGCAGCGAGGCAGGCAGAGAGAGAGGGGGACATAGACTCCCTGCCAAGCCGAGAGCCTGATGCAGGACTCGATCCCAGGATCCTGGGATCATGACCTGAGCCGAAGGCAGAGGCTTTAACCCACTGAGCCACGCAGGCGCCCCTGTTTGGGTTTTTTTAAATAACTATTTATTTCCTGAATTATTACCAATAGCCTATCTCTTTGATTTTTTTTTTTTTTTTAAGTAGGTTCCATCCCCAGTGTGGAGCCCAGTACAGGGCTTGAACTCACAACCGTGAGCTTGAGACCTGAGCTGAGATCAGGCATCAGACCCTTACCTGACTGAGCCTCTCAGGCCACCTCTTTGAAGACATCTGAAGTTCTTACTGAGTCTTCTCCATTAGTTCTGCTTCCTCAGCTATTAGTTTTTCCCTTTATTTCTCTGATTTAGAATATGGCCATTTTGCTCCTTAGATGTGCAATTATTTTCACACGAGCTCACATTCCTCTGGGGGTCAGAAACTCCCTGGGGGGTAGTGGTAATACGTAGTAAGCAAGGCTAAAGCTTGGGCCCCTGTGTCTGCCCCCTGGGGGGCTGTCAGAGGGTAGAGTCGGTGGCTTTAAATTATAGGTCTCATAAGCCCCCACGGGCCTTCCCTACAGGTGGCCATGCCCTTCAAGAAACCTTCCTGTGTCTCTTTCGAGCAGTTGTTTGGTTTGCCTTGGTTTGGTTTGGTTTGGTTTGACGTAGGCTCCAAGCCCAACATGGGGCTTGAACTCACAATCCCGAGATTAAGACTCTCTCTCAATGCTCTACCAACGGAGCCAGCCAGATGTCCCAACGAGCAGTTCTTTTTTAGAGGCCTCTTTGCTTGGGTGTCGTCTCCTGGTCCTGAGAGACTGCAGGAGAAGGGACCGGCTGGCATGTGGCAGTCCTCCGTCGTGAGCGACCTGCTCCGTCCCGCAGCAGGCACCCCTGCCTCCTGCAAACAGCTCCTGCACCCAAGCAGGGCCAGGAGAGACAAGACGGGGAGAAAAGGGACCACGACAGCCCTTGCTCAGCCTCGCCTCTCCCTGGGGCCGACACCCCAGTCTGCTCCCTGCTGCCATCACCACCCCCCACCTCCTCCAGCCCAACCACCATCTCTCCCCTCTTGCATTTCTCCATTTCTAGTTCCGCAGGCTCACCGGCCTCCCTCTCGACTCTGGCCGCTCCATGGCTGGGTTCCGCGCTGTACGTGACAGCCTCCTGCCATCACCCAAGAACCCTCGTGGAGGATCCTATTACCCATGTCTTTCTCCAGATTGAAACTGAAATGCAGACGGGTTACAGCATCTGCCTGCAACTACACAGCTGCTAAGTCAAAATCTGAGGCTCATCGCTTCCTCTCCGCCTGGCAAGGCTAGAACCCGCTCTTCGGAGTCGTTTGTCCCCCAGATCAAGAAGTGTGGACAAGAGCTTTGCTTCAGCCATTTCAAACCCCGTGGGATCCTGGGACGGACAAAGGAAAGGGGTTGTTGCTGATCTCCCGGAGACAGTCCCCTTTAAGTCCTTCACCCTTTGGTCTCGTGTATCACTTTTTATGGAGGTTTAAATTATTTATACTGTTTTGTTGAAACCTAAGCACGTTGGGTAAATTGCTGCTCATTGGAGGGTAGAAAGTGGACAGGCAGACTGGATTGTGATTTAGGGAAAAAACAAAACATGGTATCTCTGACCCTGGTACCCTGAAGTTCTTTTGGTGTAGGCTGTGTGTGTGTGTGTGTGTGTGTCCATGTGAGAGAGAGAGAGAAAAAAAAAATGAGCATGTGACCTGCCCACATTATATGGTTGGAAGGAAATTGCTGATGTAATGGATTTTTTCTGAAAGAAAAAAAAATCAAGCTCTATAAAGAAAAGCGCATTATCAATAAATAGGGTTAATTTCTAGCCAAAACCACAGAGTCAGCTGTTTATATAAATATTATAGATTTAAATGCTTAGCTTCTTCTGTGGAGGCTGACTCCTTGTCTTAGAAGGCTGCTTTATTGTCCTCTCAAACCACAGCCTACTGGGGCCATCAGTGATGCGAAAACATTTTTCTTTTCCAGTCGATTTCTTTAGGATGATTGAGAAATGCTACGGCAGCCAAGAGGGGCCCATCAGTTCTCCGGCCGCTTACTGCCTTATGCCCTTACGTTTGGGAGGAGAACCTTGAATTTAAGAGCATTGCCCACCAACCCATTATGGCCACTCATTTTCAAATATTCATTTAAATGGCCAAAGGGGAAGGGGGAGTGGAGAAAATGAATGAAGTTGGTGGACTGCTGACTATCACAGGCTCAGGGTATAGACTAGAAGGTTTAATGAGTGTTAAGAGTATGAACAGAAGGTCCCGTTCCTACAGACAAAAATGTGGGCTCATTTGCAGATTAGGATGAAATTCCAACCCCAGATCCCAACTTTCCCATGAGATGATTTGCCTGGGAAGGCAAATCGTCAGGAAGGTAGCGAGTGAGGGGAATAAAAGTCAAGTTCTTGATGGCTCTTACTCACCTCCCTTTTGAGAAAGTGGAAGACAGAGTCCCAATTGAGAGGGGAAAAAAAGGAAACAAACCCTTTGAAAAGATAAGCGGCTTCTGCTTCTCGGATTGCCCGGAGGGGACTGAGTTTCAAATGGCTGCCGAGGCAACCCGTTCAGCTATAAACTAAGTATATCATCTTTTCTCTTTTCACAAAGTGTATCTTCTCATGGAAGTGCACACATTCTTGGCCGGGACGGGGGTATGACCTAATTTTGATGTCAAGCGTGTGGGAGAATCAGCTTTCAAAGCCGGGCTTCCGAAGCTGACCTGTTTGCGGCTGGCAGAACGAATCTGGTTGAACCCACCGCTCCGAATGCTCCCCGGCCAGCAAGAGAATTCCAGTGCTTTTTCTTTCTTTTTTCCTCGTTAATTCTTAGTCCACTTTCTGTTTGTTTTAGGTGTTCTAAGGGGCCCACAGTCCTGTGCCGAAGAACATGGCGTTTGGAGCCAGATGCTCATGGCTTTGAATCCTGACGCCACCCCAACTTAATGACTGTGACCTTGAATGAATTATTTCATCTCCGTGTGAGTTTCCTGGGGCTACTGTAAGATAAACCAGGTCACTTACAGGGTACCTGGGGGGCTCAGTCCGCGAAGCCACGGACTCTTGATTTCAACTCAGGTCATGATCTCAGGGTCCTGTGTTGGAGCCCCGGGTCAGGCTCCACGCTCAGTGGGGAATCTGCTTGGGATGTTCTCTCCCTTTCTCCCTCTTCCTCTGCCCCCTCCCCAGCTCGCGTGTGTGATCTCTTTTTCTCTCTCTAAAATAAACAAATCTTTAAAAAATAATAATAATAATAATAAGGGGCGCCTGGGTGGCTCATTGGGTTAAGCCTCTGCCTTCGGCTCAGGTCATGATCTCAGGGTCCTGGGATCGAGCCCCACATCGGGCTCTCTGCTCAGCAGGGAACCTGCTTTCCCCTCTCTCTCTGCCTGCCTCTTTGCCTGCTTGTGATCTCTGTCGAATAAATAAAGAGAAATCTTAAAAATAATAATAATAATAAACCAGGTGACTTAGAACAACAGAAATTTCATATTCTTTCTCATGTCTAGAGGCCAGAAGTCCATAATCGGTATCATTGGGGCCACTGGGCTGTCTGACCTTCCAGAGGCTCCAGGGGAAAATGTGTTTCTTCCCTCTTCCAGCTTCTGGAGGCTGCTGGTGTTCCCAGGCTCCAGGCTGCATCCCTCCAGGCTCTGCCACCTGTGGTCACACTGCCATCGTCACGTGTGTGTGCGTGTGTGTGCCATCAAATCTCCCTCTACCTCCCTTTTATAAGGATACATAGGATTGCAGTGAGGGCCAATCGGATTAGTTCAGGATAATCCCTGTATCTTAAAATCCTTAACACATCTACAAAAACCCCGTTTCCTTATAGGTAACATTGACAGTTTCCAGGGATAAGGACCTGGTATCGCCGGGCGGCCATTTTTCAGCCCCCCACAACATTTTTCAGCCCCCCACAACCTAAGTTTCCTCACATGGGAACAATAAAAGTACCACTTATACAGGACCAGAGCAAGGATTAAACGAGGCAATGAACATGGAATGCTTCCCGTAGTTCTTGGTTTAGCATGCATTCTCGGTAAATATCAGCTGCCATCACCCCTACCCCTACCATCATCATCTACTTAGTTTCTTCCCCTCTCCTGGAGAGGATGAAAAAGTCCAGTAAGCACAGAATGCTGAGATGAGATAGTGGAACCTGGACACACTTTAGAATTCATCTACTCTGACATATGGGTTAAAAACTGAAGTCTAGAGGCATTGACTTGCCCAGGATCCCTCGCTAGAATGAAGCAGATTTATCGGATTGGAGCATTTTATTTATTTATTCATTCATTCATTTACAGTAGGCTGCACACCCAGCATGAAGCCTAGTATGTGACTTGAGCTCATGACCCTGAGATCAAGACCTGAACTGAAACCAAGAGCTGGATGCCCAATCAACTGAGCCACCCAAGTGCCCCTCAGTGTAACATTTTATTTTATTTTTTACTTTTTTAAAGAATTTACTTATTTATTTGAGAGAGAGAGAAAAAGAGAGAGAGAGACAGCACAAGCAGGGGGAGGAGCCAAGGGAGAGGGAGAAGCAGACTCCCCACTGAGTGGGGAGCCCAATGGGGCGCTCGATCCCAGGACTCTCAGATCATGACCTGAGCCGAAGGCAGATGCTTATCCGACATCCCAATCCCAGGTGCCCTTCATTGTAACATTTCAGTTACTATGACTCTATAATCAGTAGATCGGGAAACCAAAGGAAAGGGATGACGGGGATCACTTGGGGAGAGAGAAGGAGAGAGAATAAAGATTCAATGTGAAGAGTGAGCTAGGTAGTATCTTCGTTCCCACTGTAGACATGAGGACACCGCAGGGGTGGGGGCGGGTTATGGGCTCAAGGCGCATAGCAAGCGGTAGAATCAGAATCCAGACAGTTGGACGGTAAAGACCAGGTGCTCCCACCCCTCTCTACTCCCTCTTCCCAGTAGATGCTTTCTCAGCCTGAGTTATGTGTTCATCTCAAGTGGTTACCCTGTAAGCGGGAGTAAGAAAATACAATTTCCCTGAGACACTGGCTGAGCTGAGACACAAAGCTGGAGCTTTGGAGAGGGCTGTGTCTTCAGGATAGTCTCCTTGGACTGGGGATTTGGGAATGGTGGAAATGGCAGGGTTATTTGAGATACCCTGACCCTCCTGAGCACTGGTCAGCTGCGGGCACTGTGCTCCCAGCTCTCCGTTTTGCCCAGATCCTCCCTATTCTCGTGTCCCAGGCATCGCTCCTGGCGACTGGACTCTCTACAGGAGAAGCCCATTTGTAGGCTCTCTGTAGGAAGCCCATTTCAGGCACCATGTTCTCTGCCCATGTGTTCCGGGGCCATCTGTCACTGCAATTCCCAGAAACAACAATTTGGTTTCTTTAATCATGGCTTGAAGACCAAAGTTAATTGATACAAGGTTGTTCCTAATTAGTAAAAAATGCTTGTTACAGAAAAATGATATATACGTAAACTGCAATTCAGAAGAGGGGAACCCATGCAGAGTATTCTTATCTGGCTGAAATGATAGGTCCCCAGTCATGACCAGGGGAAACAGCCAGACAGGCTGATTATAGCTGACTGTGTTTGCAAAGAGCCAACAGCTGATTAAAACAAAACCTTGCACTAATCGCTGGGAACTAAGGGAACACACAAAATTAAAATTTCTCATTTTCTTAGTCTTTACAAAAATATCAAATATCAGTGTTTGGTTCTTGATTCATTACTTCTGCATGTTACCATGTTTGGTATTCGCCACAGCGACCTCAGCAATTTTTTTTTTTTTTTATTGCATGGTGACGTATATATTCCTTATAAACTGATAATCAGTTCAATATAATTGAACATAGGAGGCAAAGAAAAAAAAAGTGACACCCATTGATTTTGCTACTGGCTTTAGGGACTTCAGAAAATGTGATCCAGACCGAAACTTTTTTTTTTTTCTTCAAGGCTTCCCGAGAAGACTAGAAACTCCTTTTCAAAAGCGTAAGCTTTGTCCTACTCCGCACATTTTTGAAATTACCTTTCCAGATTTGCGTTTCTATCCTGCAGACTCTTCCGGGCAGTCTCAGGATTCACTTTTTGTATTAACCTGGCTTTGGGAGATAGCCAAAAGTCATTTGGATCCAAACGTTGTCAGGTGGCTATGTTTTCTGAGATCCTACACACGTTTTTTAACTTTTTAATCTTTGTTGGACTAAGGCTCGCTTCTCCCAGCAGCTCATTCCTCCATTTCCCCCTTTCCTATTTGTTTCTACCAATCTCATTAGCAAAGAATTCAGGCACTCGGGCTTGTTAGAATTCGTGGTGAAAAGGAACGAGACAGGCTTGAGGAACGTTTCAAATGAGTAAGAAGCATGAGTTTTATGACATCTCTTTTGGCTGATTTTCCTTTCTTCCCTTTTGGATTCTGGGTCGTTGAAGCCACCAAATAAAAAAAAATCAGTCCTCAGCGAACTGGAGACTTTGCTGTGCTCATCAGTTTCCCAACCGGGAGGACGAACCCGTGCTCAAGTATCTTCCCCCTTTGATTCTCCGATTCCACACAACCTCAGCAGAAGTCGTGTCACTGTAAGTTAATATTAATGAGTTAGGTCAGATTGCCTCCTAAGTATTCGCTAAAAAAACCCCAAAACAACCCAGAGCCTTTATTGATTTGTCTCCAGCTCTGCATTGTTGTTACTTAATACAGTGTTCAATACAACCTGTACACACACACACTTCTATCAAAGGGACATTAATTAATATGGACAAGGACTTTGTATTCAAAAACAGATACGTTCCAGCTTCAGCACAGTAGCCTCCCAGGTCCAAACATATAAGCGATTCCTATTTTTAAATGCGAAACATGAGCCAAGACTGAAGCACATGTGCTACCCGACCTGGGTGAAAATACCCGGCAGATAATTCTCTTTATGGGCACGGACAGTCCTGCGGGGGGGACTGCGGTCTTCATTCTCGCTACATTTTCATCAGCGCAAGTGGCGGCCTGTGGCAGTTTTAAAGGACTATGGCCTCTCTCAGTCAACTGGCCAAGAGGCAGTGACCTTTTGCAGGGCAGGCTGTGGGACGAGAGCGTCTTAAAACCAGGTCAGAGAGAGGATTATGGCTTATGGCCTCCCGCCCACTCCGCCCCTCCGGCTGGCCCAGCTGCCACGGGTGAGTCCTGGCCCCTCGGATCCAGCTTCCGACCCCGCCCGCAGAGGATTACTGGTGGGAGCACAGCTGGGATGCCTTTGGACCATTTTTAAAGGACGAAATATTTTCTAACAGGCCTTCTAGAGACTAACATCACGGCACCCACCGATGCACTCATCTCACCGCTCCCTCCCCCTTCTCTGACCATTTCCATCCAGT
This sequence comes from Martes martes, assembly GCF_963455335.1. NCBI lineage: Eukaryota > Metazoa > Chordata > Mammalia > Carnivora > Mustelidae > Martes > Martes martes. The sequence goes on along the minus strand of NC_137891.1, from coordinate 184,278,457 downwards.
GTCTCCCCGCCGGCCCCCCCCAACCCGAAATAAAATATTACAGAGACCGTTGAAGCTTTCTGTGTCTTACTTGCTGCTTCCTTTCTTTCCCCTCTCCTAGGGTAACCTCTATCCCCACCCCAAGCCCCCCAGCTCCAATCCTGGCCCCTCCCCCAGTTTCCTCCCTTCCAGAACACTCCCTCCTCATTTTTTCTCCCAGTGCTAGGAGCTTAGCACCTTCCTGCAGTTTCTAGTCTCCAAATTATCATCCCTTCTCCTTTTTTGTTTTTTTCTCTCCAAGCTTGGAACATCTGCATAACCAATTCCTCTATTAAACCTGTGTTTGTCATGACTACTGTGGTTTCTAACTGGGCCCTGACTGCTGCATTAATTTTAGTTGCTGCCCAGTATTCCCTCCTATGACCCTCTCACAACTGATTCATCCGTTCTTTCGTCCGTGGGCGTTTTGATTTTTCCCGATCGCCAGCAACGGAACGATCGCATTCTTGGACCTGTTTCCTCACTTACCTGTGCAAGAGTTTCCCTAGAGTATGTACTGGCAGCCTGGCTTACAGAGCTGGCTTACAGAAAGCTCATCTTCCGTTTTCCTGGCTGTTAACAGATTTTCCAAAATCGCTGTTCCATTGCCTTCTCTTCCATCACCGGGTGCTGTCATGCTTGCCGTTGCTGGCAATTTGATGGATTTGGCATGGTCTCTCATTTCCATGATTTAAGTGTCTTTCCATTCATTCTTTCCTCTTTGAATTTGCCTACTCATAGTCTTGTGAGCCCTGTTTTTCGTTAGTTTGCTTGTATTTTTCATATGGGTTCATATTACTCCAAATTGATTGGATTTCTTTGTATATTCTGAACACTGGTTATATGTGTTGTAAATATATTTGTCTAACCTATGGCTTATTGTTTGCTTTGTTTCATGGGATCTTTTGTTGTATAGAAGTGTGTGTGTGTGTGTGTGTGTGTGTGTGTGTGTGTGTGTTAATTATAGTCAAGTTCATCAGTCTTTTTTGTTTAGTGGTTTTTGTTTCTTCTTTAAAATATTTTTCTTTGGGGCACCTGGGTGGCTCAGTGGGTTAAGGCCTCTGCCTTCGGCTCAGGTCATGATCCCAGGATCCTGGGATCGGGCTCCATGTCAGGCTATCTGCTTGGTGGGGAGCCTGCTTCCCCCTCCCTCTCTGCCTGCCTCTCTGCCTGCTTGTGATCTCTGTCTGTCAGATAAATAAATAAAATCTTTAGAAAAAAAATTTTTTTTTCTTCACTGGGGCCACCTAGCTGGCTCAGTTGGTGGAGCATGTGACTCTTGATCTTGGGGTCATGAGTTTGAGACCCATGATGGTGTAGAGTTTACTTAAGACAATAGAGTAAATCCATAAACTTTTTTTTTTTAATTTTTATTTATTTATTTGACAGAGAGAGATATCACAAGTAGGCAGAGAGAGAGGGTGAAGCAGGCTCCCAGCTGAGCAGAGAGCCTGATGCGGGGCTCGATCCCAGGACCCTGGGTTCATGACCTGAGCCGAAGGCAGAGGCTTAACCCACTGAACCACCTAGAGCTGCCCCTCAATAAAAATTTTAAAAAATGTTTCTTTATCTCATCATCATAAAATATTTTATATCTTCTACTAAAATATTTAAAGCTTTGTTTTTCTGATTCAGGCTTGCATTCCACATGAAATTTATTTTTTATATGGTATAAGGAGCACATTTTTAACCATATAGCTAAATAATTATTCCAGCATCATTAGTTATCATGTATGGTTTACCATTTTCCCACTGAACAGACATTTGTAATGCCAATGCTGTCATGTGTTGTGTTGCCACATGTGTGTGGTCTGGACTTTATTCTGTTCCATTTCTGGACTTGTATATTCTTGTGCCAGTGCAACAGAATTCTAATTAGAATGATGTTACAGAAAATCTTGCTAACTTATGGGCAAGTCCCCACATCGCGTTCTTAAAAATTGTCATGGATAATCCTGGCTTCATTCTAGCATACGAATTTTTTTAAATGGACATGGAATAGATGTATTGTTTAGTTTTAACATCGCCTTGTCAAATTCCATGAAAAGTCCTGTTGCAGTATTCATTGAAATTACATTAAGTTTGTAGATTAAACCTGGAGAGGATTGACAGCTTCATAATATTTTCTTCCTGTCCAAAAATAAGGACTATCTCTGCCTTGACTTTCTGGTGATTAAATGAATTTTTATTTTAATTAATTTATTTTTAAAAATATTTATTTACTTATTTATTTGAGAGAGAGAGAGAGAGAGAAATCACAAGGTGGGGGAGGGGCAGAGGGAAAGGGAGAAGCAGGCTCTCCGCTGAGCAAGGAGCCCAATGTGGGACAGGATCCCAGCCAGGCCCCAGGGATCATGACCCAAGCGGAAGGCAGCCACCCAGGTGCCCTGATTTTATTTTACTCTTATTCATTTTATTTGAATTCCGGTATAATTAACATACACTGTTACATTTGCTTCAAGTGTACAATGTATGTAGTGATTCAACAATTCTGTACATTACCCGGTACTTCTCGCAGGAAGTGCGCTCTTAATCTCCCTCACCTATTTCCCCATCCCTCCACTCCTCTCCCCTCTGGTAACTATCAGTTCGTTCTCTACAGTTAAGAGTCTTTTTTTTTTTTTCTTCCCTCTTTTCTTTCCTTTTTCTCCCTTCCTTTCTTTTTTCTTTCTTCCTTGTAAACTCTGTCCCCAACCTAGGGCTTGAACTCATGACCCCAAGATCAAGAGCTGCCTGTCCTGCTGACTGAACCAGCCGGCCGCCGCCGCTGTTGGTTTTGTTTCTTAAATTCCGCATATGAGTGAAAGCATGTGGGATTTGTCTTTCTCTGACTGAGTTCTGTCACTTCGCATTATATTCTCTAGTTCTGGCCATGTTGTTGTAAATGGCAAGATTTCACTCTTTTTTATGGCTGAGTAATATTCTATTGTGTGTATACATGTATGTGTATATACATATATGTACATACACGTATATACACACGTGCACCACCTTTTCTTTATTCATCTGTCAGTTGATAGACACGTGGGCTGCTTCCATAATTTGGCTGTTATAAAGAATGCTGCAGGGGGCGCCTGGGTGGCTCAGTGGGTTAAGCCGCTGCCTTCGGCTCAGGTCATGATCTCATGGTCCTGGGATCAAGTCCCGCATCGGGCTCTCTGCTCAGCAGGGAGCCTGCTTCCCTCTCTCTCTGCCTGCCTCTCTGTCTACTTGTAATCTCTGTCAAATAAATAAATAAAATCTTTAAAAAAAAAAAAGAATGCTGCAATAAACATAGGGGTACATATACCCTTTTGAATTAGTGTTTGTGTTTTCTTTAGGTAAATACCCAGTAGTGGGATAACTAGATCCTATGGTAATTCTATTTTTAATTTTGGGGGGAAACTCCATACTGTCTTCCACAGTGGCTGCACCAATTTGCATTCCCACCAATATCACATGAGGGTAACTTTTTCCCTACAACCTTGCCAGTACTTTTTGTTTCTTGTCTTTTTTTATTTTAACTATCCTGACAGGTGTGAGATAATATCTCATTGCAGTTCTTTTTTAAGGTTTTATTTATTTATTTATTTGAGAGAGAGAGAGAGAGAAGGGAGAAGGTCAGAGGGAGAAGCAGACTCCCAATGGAGCTGGGAGCCCAATGTGGGACTCGATCCCGGAACTCCGGGATCATGACCTGAGCCAAAGGCAGTTGCTCAACCAACTGAGCCACCTGGGCAGCCCCTATCTCATTGTAGTTCTTAGTTGCATTTCCCTGATGATGAGTGATGTAGAACATCTTCTCATGTGTCTGTGGCCACCTGGATGTCTTCTTTTTCTGAATTTTTTTTTAAGATATTTTATTTTTAAGCAATCTCCACATGCAGCATGGGGCTTCAGATCACAATCTTGAGATCAAGAGTCAAAAGCTCTACTAACTGAGCCAGCCAGGTGCCCCTGTATATGTCTTCTTTGGAGAAATGTCTGTTCATGGCTTCTGCCCATTTTAAGTTCTTAATGCATTTTGGACACTAACTCCTTATCAGGTATATCGCTCCCATTCAGAGGTTGTCTTTCAGTTTTGTTGATTGTTTCCTTTGCTATGAAGAAGCTTTTTATTTTTATGTTGTCCTGATAGTTTATTTTTACTTTTGTTTCCCCTGTCTCAAGAGATCTAGGATAACGTTGCTACGATACTTAGGTATTCTTGAAGTGTTTCACCAATACAGCTATAAAATTTTTTCCATAAGGGTCTTGCTCATTTTTTGTCAACTGAACCTTCCACATTTTATAATTTTATTGCCAAATTTAATGATTTAATGGGATCTTTTAAAATCATTTTCTAATTTGTTATTCTTATTGACTTTGGATTTTTGTATATTGATCTTGTATCCAGAAACCTTATTAGTTGTAGTAGCGTGGGCACATGCATCACATTAATAGATCTTTTGATGTTGTTATTTTCTTGCGTTCCAGGGATAACCTAATGGGGGATGGCTAAATTCAATTTGCAAGAACTTGACAGCTCTTAAAAGGTGCCTTTGTACAAAATCTGTAATTTATATTACAGAGAAATTGAATGACCCTGCAGAGTAACTTCATCTATCAAAGGGTCAAAAGGCTTATGCAGAGCTGGCTATTTTGTCCTTGAAACCTAGAACAGCCTTTACCTGCCTCTACTGACCCTTCTCGGTATGCTTTTGCTTAATTTCAGTGATGATTACCACCATATTCCCTTCACTCAGTTTTAGATTCTTTTTAGACTTAGCTCTGAGAGCTAGAACAATACTACCTACCATCCAGGTTTTTGTAACTCTCCATGGTGCTTATCATCGTGCTTATACAAAGAGTTCCAACCTAGGAACAACTTGGTATCTACTGATGACTTGATGAGCTTCTGTTCATTAACCCATTGGAATTTCATTTTTGTACTGGCTTTCAGGGAGCTGGGAGCTGAGTTTTGTGCTCGGTGGTAGCACATTCCCTGACTCTGCTTTTTAATATTCGTTTTCTTTCTATGCACTGAGCTTATCCATACAGCCTTTCTCTCCCACCATATAGCCTCTTATTATTTTTTTTTATATTAAGCTTACTCCTATGTTAATGTTATACAATTTTATTCCGTGTAGGCTTCCATGGAAGTTACGTCAAATCCTTTTGTGGGTGGGTGGAGTTTAAATTCTAAATAAAATGAAAAACGTTCGATAAATGTTGACTGGATGGAGCGTATGAAGACTTTAGTGGGGATGCAGATTTTCCAAAATCATTGGTGTCAGAAATTAATTTTGATGTTTTAGTATCTGCTTATAAGCAAAACACCAAACCTGTATTGAATTCAGGGGGGAAATCCAAGTTTACCGTTAGGAAATTAAAAAGCATCTCACACCTTATAAAGTAACGGCATTTGGCATTGATAATTGCACATGTATGCCGTTGAGTATTTTATTTCATTAGGTACTGAACTGGGCCGCTCATGAACAGTCGTGGGCTTTTCCTTCTGAGCTGGATCTAAACCTGATTTTCCGAAAATCGCTACTAGAGTGCTGGTGTTGCTCGGGTTGCTGAATCCCAACAACCCTCCTTCAAGGGCATCTCCCGGGGGGGGGGGGTGGGGGGTGGGGGGTGGGGGGGGGGAGCTCGGGTCATTAGCTCAGGGACGATACAAAGCGTTTTGTTCTTTTACTCGCGGTCCTTACCCGGTCTCCCAAGGAGACGCGTTGAATGCCCACTAAGTCATGCTTTTCCATTACTCATTCCGCCTTTTCTCCCAAGGTGGCGTGTGGGAGGTGTTGTGATCGGGCTCGGTAAGAATAGGCAGGGACGCTTGCTGCGGGATAACCCACTCATCCCCTTGTGCGTTTCAGTCCTGACTGCGCCGTGTTTGGCGGCTTCGCCGAGCGAGCAGCTTTCCGAACGCACAATGACTGCACACCCGGCCGCCTCCCAGATCCCTCTCAGCCCCTCCGCGGGCGCCTGGCCCCCCAGTCCCGCCCCGCCCCGCCCCACTTGGCCAAGCTTTGTTCCCCTGCAAGGCGGATCATCAGGTGGGCCGAGCGCGACTGCTGCCGAATCACGTCCTTCGCGGGGCACCCCGGAGGGGGCTCTGGGCGCCGGCCTCCCCAACCCCGCAGCCCCGCAGCCCCGCAGCCCCGCACCCCAGCCGCTGAGCGGGCGTCCGGGCCACCAGGAGGCGCCCCGGCATCTCCGCAGCTCCTCGCCCCGTCCCCTCTCTGGCTCCTCCTGCGATTGGCCGGCCGCCCCGAGCTCTAAGCTCCGATTGGTCGCCCCCCGCGTCAATCGCAGACGTCGGGGCGGGCCGAGGTGACGAGCGGCGGCCGGGCTCGGGGCGGTGTCCGGCGCGGGCGGCTGCGGGCGGAGCTTCGCGAGGACCGACGCGGGGCAGTCAGACGGCGGCAGCCTTGGGAGGCGCCAGCGCGAGTCCGAGTCGTTCCCCGTCCGTCGCAGCTGCCACCGCCGGGTCGTCTTCGCGCCCCGGCCTCCCGCGTTCCCGCCCTCCCCGCGCCTCGGCCCTCGATGCGGGGCCGGCCCGCTGCGTGATGGGGCTGCGGAGCGGCGCCCTGCGGCTCGCGGCTGCCGCTGCTCGCGCTGAGGAGCGTCGGTGTCGGGCCCCCCGCGCCCCCGCGCGCCGCGGCGCCTGCTGACCCGGCCCGTCCGTCCGCCCGTCGGTCCGCAGCGCGGCTGAGGTAAGGCGGGGGCGGGGGGAGCGGGCGGCGGTTGGCGCCGCGGCCGCCGGGGCTGGGGAGGGGGTCCCCGGGGGGAGGGGAGGCCGGGCCGGGGCCGGGCGGGGTCCGAGCGGAGGAAGCGCCGGGCCGGGCGGGAGTCGCGCCGCCCCACCGGGGCGCGGGGCGGGGCGGGGGACCCTCCCGGGCGGGCGAGCCCCGGCCTCGGCTGCAGCGGCCTGCTGGGTCGCCCGCAGTGCCCCGCACCAGCCCTCGGCTTCCCGGAGCCTCCGGACTCGAGCTGCGGCCGGGCGGCGGCTGTGGGCTGCGGGCGCCGGGTGCGCACTCTGCAGCTCTGGGCGGCGGGCGCCGCGGCGCTTTGAAGCCCCGGGTTCCCGAGTCCCCCACCCCCTCGCCCCCGCTGTGGCCGGCGTCGCAGCCGAGCCTGGGAACGGGGTTGTGCCCTTTCGCCAGACGGAGGTAGGCAGGGGCTTGGCGGGGCGGAGGGGAAGCCGACGGCGCGAGGACCGGGGAGGGGGGCGCGACGCGAAGGGAGGGGGCGTGCGGGATGCCGGCCAGCCGCGAGGAAGGCTGCTGTGGTCTCGCCGTTGAGCAGCCCGGGATCACTCTGGCAGCCATATTGGGAGGATGATCTGACAAATCCTTTAGTAGCCAAGTCCGGTTGCTGGAAGGCACCGAGTGACAGCCCTGGCAGCTTTCAGGGTGACTGGCCGCGCCAGAAGCCAAGTCGTGGGGGTTGGGAGCCTGCTCGAGCAAGCCAGTCATTGTTCATACAACACAACACAGTCCGGCCCTAAAGCCAGAATTGAACTCCCGAATCACTTTTTGTCCTTGGTGAATTGCTAAATGAGCTTCTGTGCTCAAGTGTCTTCAAGATTCCGTTCCTGTTGGGGTGAAATCCGGTGTTTCTCTGTTCATCTTGTGTGGCCAGGGCTCTGGACGTGGAGGCCTGATGGTCACCCCTTACAAGTACACGGGCAGATCCGAGGGTTGCTAAGGCCGGTTTTCCACGACGGAGGCTTCGAGTTAGTGTATTGCGTTGGGTGGGTGGATTTTCAGAGTAGCTCACCATGCAGGGTTTAGTGACCTGGCATATTCTGACAGTGGGAGAGGCACGCAGCAGTGTTTCTGAGGGTGCAGGTTGTCATCCTTGTGGAATCTGGAGGTTGCTGAAATTAGATTGTCAACAGATCCCTTGCTCACATATCTCTCGCTGCTCTAGGCAGCTGTTCTGCCGACACTGAATATGCTGCTTTGTGTCATAGATGGGTCTGTCTGAGCCCCATGAAAGTGTGGCGATTGGATTTGAATAGCTCTTAAGTGATATCATGGTGGATATTTTACATAAAGGCTGGCATTTTGTCAGCTTAGCTTAGTCATAATAAAATCTTAGCTTGTGTTCTCTTGAGTGAGGTGGTGCTTTCTTATTAACTTGGTGTGGCTGTTGGATTATGGGGCAGGTGGAGTTAAATGTACTGTGTGGGGACGGAGTATGAGGATTACACACACCTTGCAGTTGTAAAGTAGATCTGGAGATGATCAATAACTGAATTCAGTGCGAGCCTGTAAATCAGGCTTCTCCTACATGCTTGATGTGGACAGGACCTGGAGGGTGGCATTCCTGTCTTTGTGCCCTTTGCTTTCAAACTCCATTTCTTAATGAAAAAAAAAAAAAAATTCCTGTAACTTCTCAAGTTGAGCTATCTGAAAATTTTCAGTTAGGGTTCTCTAAGAGAAGTCTTCGTACTTTATTTTTGTATTTTTATCGTCAAGCTTTCCTTTTAAAACTTAGTTGATCAAAAATGGTGTCAATGGAAACTGGTGCTTTTTGTATTACTTTAACATGAGAGAAATACAGAATGTCTGTTTTAAAACTCCATGGCCCGATTAAGAACTATTTCTAAGTTTTAAATATTTACAGTTACTTTATTAGCAAAAAAAAGATCTGAAGAATTGTGGTTAAATATAATTTCAGCATTTGATAAAATCAGACCTGGTTGTGAACCTGATTTGGTGGCAGACTTTTATGAATCTGTGCAGCTATGCTCTATCGAATGTTTTTCCAAAATTTATCCAATTAAGTACAGCTTCGAAGGCTTTAAACAGACCATTTTTCCTTCCAAGACCAGATACGAATGCAGCTTTCCTTTTTTCTCTTTCCCATTTTGAATTTGTTCAGGGAATAAACTCTTAAGAAGAGTGCCAGTGGTCTCTCCCAGCCCAGAACTCTTTAGCTCTCTTCCCTGCCATGGTCTTGTTCTGGGTACAAAGTAAAGGACAACAATGGGCCCCTGCCTTGTAGTTTGTAAACCCCTTCCTGGGCTGCTAATCACAGCAGGTCTTTCCCAGGAGTGAAGCATATCCTTTTGATCTTGTAAACTGATACGATATAATTTTCCAAAGCTCTGATATGAAACGTATAGCCTGTCTACATGTCATTCTCTTTGAAAGATGGCCTTGTTGGAACAAACTGATGAATTCTGGAGTTCATGAAAGTGTGGATAAATACACATGCTTTCAGAACTTTTCTTCGTGCAGCTCATTAGAATAGAAGATAAATGAAACAGAGGTGACTGTCCTGGGACTTCTCTTTGAGGTGGACTTTTTTGGTTAATGGCCCAGTGATTCATTGATGCTTACTTTTATGATGCTCATTACCAGTTTATGGACAGTGCATGTAGAGATTTAGTTCTCTTTACACTTTACCATTTGTATACAGACATGGTAAGATAAAGTTAACTCTAGGTCTTTCAAGCTTTAGTACTACTTAGTGGTTTAGTACAATTTAGTCCATATCGTGGTAGCTTCTATGGTTTTTATAGTCAGAGCCTTTTCCCTTTTGTATTGCCATATAATATTTACCTAGTGCTCAATCGGTACTTTTATGATTGCTTTGTGGTTCATATATGTTTGAAGTGAACGAGATTGTAAATGTCTGATGGATTAAAGACAATTTTTTATATTTAATATCACAGACGTAATATCACACTTATTCCAAAGCGTATCATTCAGCTATACCATCCTCCACCATTGTTCTGTGTGATGTCTTTGATACTTGGCTTAGTTCCCCCTCTGTCTGAATTTCTGACATCATCCCGGCAGATGTCAATGACTGTATAAACAATAACAACAACAATAATGACAACATAGCTCACTCAGACTGAGCCCTTTCTATGTGCTAGGCTCTTTTCCAAGCACTTTACATTGTTCAGTAATTTAATCCTTGTAACAACCTTATGAAATAGATACTGTTACCCCTATTTTACAGATGAAGAAACAGAGGCTAAATGACTTCCTCTAGAAATTTCCTACTAGAAATAAATGCATAACCACTGTACTGAACTTCTTTTGTAATTACCTTTAACCGTAAAATTCCTTGACTTCAGCTCAAGCAAACATGAGCTTCTTGCCGTTCCAGTAACGGTATTGTGGTGCTGCCTTCTACTTTGTCGTCACCTTCGGATCTGTCTTTTGTTTTGTTTTGTTTTTTGTTTTCTGTCTTATTTGACAGAGAGAGAGACAGCAAGAGAAGGGAGCACAAGCAGGGGAGTGGGAGAGGGAGAAGCAGGCGTCCCGCAGAGCGGGGAGCCTGATGTGGGACATGATCCCAGGACCCCAGGATCATAACCTGAGCTGAAGGCAGACGCCTAATGACTGAGCCACCCAGGCACCCCTTCAGATCTGTCTTACTGTCAGATTGTGCCTCAGATCTGAAGCTCTGATCATTTAAGACTCTCGCTATTGTAGTCTCCTTCCAAGTGCTCTTCCACATCGTCTCCGGGGCCATCAGCCTCTTCCAGATTTTACTTTTTTGTCTTCCTTTAGTACACTTGACTTCTGGGGTGCACTGCTTCAGCTCTTTTCTTACCAGCACTTGCAGTCTTTAATCCTTTATTATCCCACAAGACCCATTATGCAGATGCCAGCCTTGCATCCTTCCTACCCGCCATACCTTCTGTTTTTAGTCTGCCTTGGAGAAATCTCACACAGTGCTGGGGTTTAGTGCCACAATTAATGTGTAACCTTAGGTCTCCTCTGAATCTGTCTTTGGTTCTTTGGTGTCTGTTGAAGTAGTTCTCTTTCATTCCTTCCCCTGTTCTACACAGTGACTTCTAAGATTTTGACCGCTTTACTCAAGCCTCTCCACTGTCCCGTGCTTGGCTTAAAACCTTACCTACCACCTCATAGGGGAAAAAAGGCATGAACTTCCCCCCTCCTCTTTCTCTACTTAAAGAATTCTCTGCCTTCTTTCTTACCTTCTTTCCTCCAGTCTTTTTTTTTTTTTTTAATTTATTTATTTGACAGACAGAGATCACAAGTAGGCAGAGAGGCAGGCAGAGAGAGAGGGGGAAGCAGGCTCCCCGCTGAGCAGAGAGCCCGATGCGGGGCTCCATCCCCGGACCCTGGGATCATGACCTGACCCGAAGGCAGAGGCTTTAACCCACTGAGCCACCCAGGTGCCCCCTTTCCTCCAGTCTTAGAGAAAAGGTTACTCTTCAGCTAATAATCCCTTGGCCCGTGTTCTGGATGTCATCGTTTTGTAATCTTTAGGGACTTGCTGTACTGGTTACTCTTTCCCCTTTCGCTGTTTCCCTGCAGTCCCACCTTAGGGCCTTTGCTCTGACTCTTCTACCTAGAATGGTCTTCCTCTGAAAGCTGCTTGGCTAACTACTTCACCTCCTTCAAGTCTTTGCTTAAACTTCACCACCTCAGTAGGCTGCCCTGACCTTAATGCACGTGCCCAGCGTCCTTCCCCACCATACTCCTGAACCACCTGGTTTTGCTGCACTTTCTCTCCCTGGTAATGCTTGTCATCATGTAGCATTCTGTAGAAATTATTATTTTCATGTCCCCACTTCCCGTACTAGAATTGGAACGTAAGCTCCTCTGTGGCAGGGATGTTTATCTGTTTCATTCATCGATTTATCCCAGACTCCTGGAACTGCCTATCGTGTGGTAGGCACCTAATAAATAGCTGTTGAATAAAGTGTGGAGACATGCTTGTCTCCTCCTAATAAAAACGGGGAAGCAGGGGGAAAATCCTCCCTTCATTCCTGTTGCCTCCTAGCTCTCACTCTCCTGCTCCCCACAGCCAAGTTCTGGAAGCAAGGAGGATGCTTGTATTTCCATTTTCTAGCCTCCTAACTACTCTCCAGCCCACCGAAGGGCTTCAGTGGCCCTTGCTTCCCGACCTCTGCCTGGTGGCCGGTTTCCAGCCTGTTATTGCTGAAACCAGGGGACACACTTCATGCCTTTGCTGCACTGGAAGTCCTTACTTCACACTTCCTCCGTCATTGAACTTTTGTCTGCTTCTGTTTGGTAGATCTGGTTTCAGATCTTGGCCGGCCTTTCTGGCCACTCACACTGTTACCAAATTAATTCAACACAAATTTTTATATGATTCTTAAAGTCTTTTGCTTTTAGAAGCTAGATTTTGACATATTTCTGATGTTAAATAGCAGAATAGGTTTTTTACGGGAACTTTTTTTGGTTTGTAGTTTCTACCACTTACCACTTCTTAAAAGGTTTTAAGTAGCCTGCCACAAATACCATAAATATAACGGGGGCTGTTAAAGTATAGATAAGAAAGAAAACTCTGTGTAACAGGAGGAAAAACTAAATAAATAGATTACAGCAATTTGTGTAATGTGGTTATTATAATTTAGTTTTGGAAATTTCAGAAGTCAAGGTAAAAAGGGAAAGAAAAAAATACATATGGGTTCATCAAGAGGAACTTTTTTTTTTTGGTAATAAATTCTAAAACTAAGAGAAAAGTGTTATAGACATCCTGGTACAAGGATGTACTCACTAAGTATATTCAACAGGTCTTTAAGAAAAAGGAAAAAATGTTCTTCACCTGCTTTCCAAACTGAAAATACAACCCTAAACCATAACCAAACTCTTTTTTATGCAGGATATGACTGATATGGTTCAGATATGTAACTTTATATAAAGATACACCTGAATTTACCAGCAGAATATTATAATATTCTGCTTAACTGACTGAGCCACCCAGGCACCCCTGTTAGCTTTTTTTTTTTTTTTTAAGATTTTATTTATTTATTTGACAGAGATCACAAGTAGACAGAGAGGCAGGCAGAGAGAGAGAGGGAGAAGCAGGCTCCCTGCTGAGCAGAGAGCCCGATGCGGGGCTCGATCCCAGGACCCTGGGATCATGACCTGAGCTGAAGGCAGAGGCCTCAACCCACTGAGCCACCCAGGAGCCCCTGTTAGCTTTTTTAATTAGGAAGGAATTTGAAATTAATTTTATCCTTTTTCCTTTTGATCGGATGACTTGTCTATTTTGGAACAACTTACAGTGTTTATTCATGCCATTCAGGCATCAGCCTGTTGACACAATAACCAGGAATTCAAGCAAAATATTTTAGCTCACATATTCAAGACCTTGTATCTAGGGGCTTAGAAACATGACTAAAATTAAGTTTTTGTCCACAAGGAACTTAAAATATATAGTAGAGATAAGAAAAGTAAGTAACTTCCTTGGCCTCGGTAAGGTTGGTGAGTCGAGTCGTAGTAAATGGAGAAGCATTAGGGAAATCACACAGTAGGGGCTCCTGGGTGGCTCAGTCAGTTAAGCGTCTCCCTTGTGAGAGTCTGGAATACTTGTATTGTCATCTAAGTGAAAACATACTTATTAAACTTTCTGTATCTTTTTATCATGTGGCAAGATTGACATGTTGTTAACACATGGAAAAGTCTGACCTGAATTCCTGCCCAGATAGTGAGCTACGTCCCAAGCTGGTAGCTGCAGAGGTGTGGTCATGGCGAGGTTTCAGAAGGAGGGAACCTTGGCTCATACCAGTTTATTCATTCGTTCGTTTTTTCTTGCTTGCTGTTTCTTTAAGGGCAGGGACTCAACTCCTACCAAATTTGAATTAACCTCTGATTTAAACTTACCATTTCTACACTATAGCCGAGCTGAGTTCATTTTAGCCTGGAGAGGGTGTTGTCTGTCATCCACTTTGACAATAGAAGAGTGTCAGTGGAATGTGGGATTTGAGTGCCAGAATTCCCAGCAGATCTGCTAGATTAAAATTATGAGACATAGCTTTGGATATTAGAACGGAATTGACTTACTAGATAGAGTTAAGTATTAACTATCCAGATTTTGGAAGAAAAAAGAAAAAAAAGGGGAAAAAATCACTTTCATTTAGAATAGTTGATTTTATGCCATAGGAGCTGTTTCTCTTTTTAATTAATTTTTTTTTTAAGCTCTGTGCCCAGTGAGGAGTTCAAACGCATGACCCCGAGATCAAGAGTGACATGCTTTACAAACTGAGCCAGCCAGGTGCCCCTAGGAGCTGTTATCTCTTTCTTTCTTTCTTTTTTTTTTTTTTTAAAGATTTTATTTATTTGACAGAGACAGAGATCACAAGTAGGTAGAGCAGCAGGCAGAGAGAGAGGGAGGAAGCAGGATCCCTGCTGAGCAGAGAGCCTGATGTGGGACTTGATCCCAGGACCCTGAAACCTTGATCCAAGCCGAAAACAGAGGCTTAACCCACTGAGCCACTCAGGCACCCTGCTGTTATCTCTTGATGTACCTCTTGGTTTATGAGTAAAATCACGTTACCGGTGAAAAGGAGGATCCTTGATTTATTAATTGCAGTGACAGGAGGACATGTGTCTGATAAATCCAAAACCATATTTTAAAACTTATTTTAGGGGGCACCTGGGTGGCTCAGTGGATTAAAGCCTCTGCCTTTGGCTCAGGTCATGGTCCCAGGGTCCTGGGATCAAGCCCCGCATCGGGCTCCCTGCTCAGTGGGGAGCCTGCCTCCTCCTCTCGCTCTCTCTGCCTGCCTCTCTGCGTACTTGTAATCTGTCAAACAAATAAATAAAAATTAAAGAAAAAGCTTATTTTAGATAATGGTGAAGAGAAAACAGTTGGAGAGTCTGGGTGAGCTAGTTTAACCCCATTCAAGATTGAAAATCTGAGCTGTCAGGAGGCTCTGTGCAGTCTGATTCTTGGCATTGGGTTAGAATGCAGAAAAAAGCTTTTCCAACATGTGATTCATTTTGAGCTTTCACAGCTTGGCTCATGGCTGGTTTTTATTCATTGAGTCAAAGACCAAGAATAGACAGGTAATTCATACACATAGAAAAATAAATTCTTACCTTTGGTGGGGGGGGGGGCATTTTAACAGTATAGCCATGGCCAGTGAAACAGTATTGGGTCCAAAATCTGCTTGGTCCTCATGGAAATTATTGGCCTGAGAGATGCAAAATTTATAATAACAAAGTTTTCATAGTATCTCAGAATGGGCTCACTAGCTACAGAGACTTACTTTTGGGAACCCATTCATTTTTTAAGTTATAATTCATTTTTTAAGGCATAATTCATTGGAAAAGATGATCTTTTAAGTAGACCGCTTGTTGCTATTATAAATTCGCTGCTGTATAGCAAATTGTGTGAATATTGAATGTAAAAGACTGAATTTCTTGGTTAAATTCTATTTTCACTTGTGACAAACATGTATTGAATACTTATCAGTGCCTGAGAGTTAAGTGAACTACTGGCTACAACACAGGGCAGATGGAAGAAGCAGGAACATGAAGAATCAACACAACAGGGGCGCCTGGGTGGCTCAGTGGGTTAAGCCTCTGTCTTCGGCTCAGGTCATGATCTCAGGGTCCTGAGATCGAGTACCGCATCGGGCTCTCTGCTCAGCAGGGAGCCTCTTTCCCCCTCTCTCTCTGCCTGCCTCTCTGCCTCCTTGTGATCTTTCTCTCTCTATCAAATAAATAAATAAAATCTTAAAAAAAATAATCAACACAACATTTTTAAGGAGCAAAGGGAAGGGTATCAGTTTTGGCTCAGAAAGGAGCTGGAATGTGTGACTGTACACTTCCTCCTTCATGATGATATTTGACTTTTTCCTTAAAAGATGTGGACTTCTGATAGGTTGAGAAGGAAGCTTGAGCTTCCAGGAAAAGTGTGTTTGGTGCAGTAAGAGGGTGCTTGGTGGAGAAGAAGGCTTGAAGCTGGTCAGTGAAAATGGAGGCTGGAGAAGGAGGTTGGATTGTGGAGGCCCTTGAATTTTTAGGTTATGTTCTGAGGACACAGAAACCAGTGGACAGTTTTTAAGTAGAGGAAATGACATGAACTGACTTCTGTTTTAGGAATATAATCCTGGCTGTTTCTATAGAAAAGGAATATAAAAACAAGCCAACCAAAAACTAGTATTATTTCATTCCTGTTTATTCACTTTGCTGAAAGGTCAGTTTGAGAATTAATGTTCTCCTTAGGTTCCTAACAGTCCAGGGAACCTCTGAGGGCAAGTTCAGTTGCACAAAGTCAAAGTTAAGCAATTGGACAAAAATTCAGAAAAATTCAAATAAATTTGGCCTGTTTTATTATCCCTTTATTGTTAGTGAATGCTTTGGAATTTTTGCTCCATTCCGCTTTCCTGATGCTTCTAATTGTGTGTCATAGGAAGGAAAACCAGTCAGGAACAGTCTAGAACTGAGGCTGTGTAAGTGATTTGGAGTATGTGTGATTGTGTTTCCTACCTGCCTTTCTTCCTTTGGCTGCTCAAAGCTTGGAGAGTAATTTTTATGCTAATTAGAAGTATTGTTTTCCTATAACTTCCTGAAAGTATTCTGTAACTACTGTTTCCAACTGTAATTTAAGCCTGATTTCAGGCTTATATAATTTGTAATTTTTCTTAAAGAGCCAGGGAATTTTGAAGCTGTAATTCTTTGGTCTAATTCTGTTATAAAGAGATACCGTTTATAGTAGTAGAGAAGTAGCAAAGTAACACTTTCTGTAGTTCATTTAACTGTAGCTTCCTATTACTGTGTAAAAGATTTTTTTAAAGATTTGTTTATTTGAGAGAGAAAGAGGGAGGAGGCGTAAGCATGAGCAGAGGGGGAGGGTCAGAGGGAGAAGCTGACTCCCCACAGAGCAGGAAGCCTGATGTGATGCTGGGCTGCATCCCAGGACCCCAGGATCAGAACCTGAGCTGAAGGCAGACGCTTAACTGACTGAACCACCCAGGCACCCCTACTGTGTAAAATTTTAACTCACTTGTGAAGATGGTTGCAGGTTGGTTTTTGTTTAAGATTTTATTTATTTGACAGAGACAGAGCACAAGGAGGCAGAGGGGCAGGCAGAGGGAGAGGTCGTAGTAGGCTCTGCACTGATCAGAGGGCCCAGTGTGTGGCTCGATGCTAGGACCCTGGAGTCATGATCTGAGCCAAAGGCAGACACTTAACTGAATGAGCCACCCAGGTGCCCCAAGATGGTTGCAGTTTTAACTTAAGACAGTTAAATTTAAAAAAAATTATATTTAGGTTCAAATTGCTTGAGAAAAGTAATTTTATTTGTTTGGGGAGGAAAGTAATTTTAAAATGTACTTCTCGGGGCGCCTGGGTGGCTCAGTGGGTTAAAGCCTCTGCCTTCGGCTCAGGTCATGATCCCAGGGTCCTGGGATCGAGCCCCACATCAGGCTCTCTGCTCAGCAGGGAGCCTGCTTCCTCCTCTGCCTGCCTCTCTGCCTACTTGTGATCTCTGCTTGTCAAATAAATAAATAAAATCTTTTAAAAAAATGTACTTACCACTTCCAAAAAAGAATGACTGTTAGCTTTTTTTTTTTTTTAAGATTTTATTTATTTCTTTGACAGAGAGAGAGAGAGAGAGCACAAGTAGGCAGAGAGGCAGGCAGAGGGAGAGGGAGAAGCAGGCTCCCCACTGAGCAGGGAGCCTGATGAGGGGCTTGATTCCAGGACCCTGGGACCAAGACCTGAGCCGAAGGCAGCTGCTTAACTGACTGAGCCACCCAGGCTCCCCTGTTAGCTTTTTTAGTTAGGAACGAATTTGAAATTAATTTTATCCTTTTTCCTTTTGATCGGATGACTTGTCTATTTTGGAACAACTTACGGGGTTTATTCATGCCATTCAGGCATCATCAGCCTGTTGACACAATAACCAGGAATTCAACCAAAATATTTTAGCTCCCATATTCAAGACCTTATATCTAGGGGCTTAGAAACATGACTAAAATTAAGTTTTTGTCCACAAGGAACTTAAAATATATAGTAGAGATAAGAAAAGTAAATAACTTCCTTGGCCTCAGTAAGATCAGTGAGTTGAGTAGTAATAAATGGAGAAGCATTAGAATTTAGTGTGGGAGGTGGGGAGACTCTGTGAGGGCTATAGACACAGGTGGCGTACAAGAAGATCTTAGAAGAATAAGTTGGATTTTGAGAAGAATGGTAGAGGAAGAAGGGCACAGTGTTCCTTCTGGAGCATTGGAGCAAAGGCACAGAAAAGCATGATAAACTTTCAGGAAGCCCTCTGGTGGGTGGTTGTTAAGGAATGTGGACGGAAGGCAGTGTTTTGTGGGCTTGTAAAAATAGGTGGTTTATGTTAAAAGGACACATTGAACGCCAGTGTGGGAAGTGCAGTCATTGCCTGGGAGAGAGTAGACGAACTTTGAGGATTTTTAAGTGGACACAGACATGAACAGACCTGTGCTTCAGGAAGACCAGTTTGTCAGTACTGCGTGGTATGGACGGAGCAGATGCACGTGGCAGTATGGGCAGTAGGGTTGGGGTGGAAGGAAGCAAGAGAAAGCGGTAAGGTTAATAATCTTGGGTAAGAAATACTGCAGATCTAAAAGGGATGGCAGGGGTAGAAATGGAAAGAAATTTTATAGGTAGAAGCTATTTAATTTGTCAGTAGATTAGATGGATAGAAGAAGCAAGCAGGTGTTAGAGATGTTAGTGTTTTGGTTCCCAGTTAAGAATGCGTGATTCTTTGTATCTAAATTCCTGCAAGGGCGGTTCAGCCTTTGTTGTCTGTCTGTAAATCAGTCAGCAGCATTCAACACTTTGGCAGGCCTTGAATAGAATACAAAAGAAGAAGGGTTTGTTTTTGGTTTTGTTTTAAGTCATTTTTTAAAAAAGATTTTATTTATTCATGAGAGACAGATTGAGAGAGAGAGGGAGGGAGGGAGAGAGGCAGAGTGAGAAGCAGGCTCCCCAAGGAGCAGGAAGCCTGATGCGGGGCCCCATCCCAGGATTTTGGAATCATGACCCGAGCTGAAGGCAGGTCCTTAACCATCTGAGCCACCCAGGCACCGGAACGTTTTGTTTTTTTAACTTAAATATCTACGGTATTCAATGACTGTCATTTTGGCAAACTTACTTCTTCTATCTTCCCCTAACAAATTTCCTGACATTATCTGATACCCAGTCTATGTTCAGATTAATCTGATACCTAAGAAAAAAATTTTTTTTCGTGGAGTTTCTTGATTAAAAAAATCATGCATTTGGTTGGTAACTAACACAAGTCTTTTTTATTATACCCCCTCTCCCCCATGCTATTTATTTTAAGAAACTGGGTGTATTGACCTGTAGATTTTTCTATATTCTGGGTTTGGCTGATTTTATCTTTCAAGTGTCATTTAAATTTTTCATTTGCTCCCCTATGTGTCCTGTAACCGGTAGTCCTGGCTGAAGCTCAGGCTCTTTTTTTTTTTTTTTTTTTTTTAAAGAGGGTAGGATAAGAATCCTTCCTAGGTGGTGCTGTGTGTTTCCCATAGCAGTACACGTGCAAGCATAGACCACCTACGTGTCCCACTTTTAGTGATGTTAAGATTATTTGGCTCAATTACTGTCAGCCTAATCCAAGCAATAAAATGTTCCCACATCAACCAACCATTCATCATCCAAGGCTCCCCCCGCCCCCCGTCCTTGGCAGCTAATGACAATTATTGCAGAGAGCTTTTCTATCAGTAGGGTTGGAAAATGGTGACATTCCAATTGTTATCTCTTCTGCAATTATTAGCCAGACTCTGTGTGTGTGTGTGTGTGTGTGTGTGTGTGTCTGTGTGTGTCTGTGTGTGTCTGTGTGTGTATGTGAAGAACTTGCCCTCATTGACTGTCCAGCTATTTGGCTATCCTGGAGTATAGTTTATTCAGGATATACAGACTGGGTGTATGCTTATTTCTTTTATTTGCCAGTTTTCAGAATAATGAAGCTTTTTAAAAGTATTATAAACTTGTGAATTTATATATTTGATGTTCTCCATCCATCTATGGTTTGTATGAATGTATTTACTCTTATGCTCTGATTACTCCATGTTTGGGAGCTCTTTAAGTTGGCACTTATGTCCTTTTGCCATGACTCTATTCATCTTTGATAGATTTCTTGCTTGTGATCAAAATAAAATGTCCCAGGATCATTTTGAAATTTCTTGCCCAGCTTTGGAATTAGCCATTTTTTCAACAAGCCCAAGTTCAAAGAATTTTTCAAGGCAATAAGAATTTCACTTTGGAAAGCTATAACAGTACAAGATAGACTGTAGCCACATGAAATGATAGCAGGGTTCTCATCATGTGTTTGGGGCTATACGTGCTGTAGGAAATACCAGTGATTCCTGAGTATTTGGGTAGTCATTTACGAAGAGGTAAGACTACAGCTGGCCTGTCAAATAGGAGAAAAATGAAAATTCCCATGCCCATTGTAGGGAGAAATTATTAGAAAATGTGAAAGAGCATGTGTGGGGGATGGTCAAGGAGCCTGATTAGAACACAGAGTGCCTTGACTTTGGTCTTAATGTTATAATCATGGGGAGTAAGAGAAGATTCTTGAGTTTGGAAGTGAAATTGAAAGTCATGTTTTAGAAAGGTTAATATTGCAGCAAGGTTAAGAGATTTGCAGCATAATCTTCGGAGAATGAAAAACCAGAATTCCTATTTCAGAACTGTTAAAATACCAGGCTTATTTGCTTTTCACAAGACCCCTGTGTGGCTGTTTTGTGCAGCCCTGTGTAAGGACTGTTGGATTCAAATGGAAAGCTCAAAGATCAGTTGCACTATTTCAAGTATGCTAGGCATGAGGTAGTGAGGACTAGGTTAGGCAGTGGCAGTGGGTTAGGGTAATGCCAATGGGAATGGGAATGAGAGGAAAGATTTGATAGAAATATGCAAATTTGTGTTTTAAAAGTTTTGATATGGTATATCAATGATGTTAATACTAGTAAAAGGATTCAAAGAAAAAAAAACCACACCTGACTGCAAGGTTTATGGTGTGAGGTCAGATAGAAAAGGGAAGATTGACAGATTGTTAGTTCGGGGGAGAAGATAATGGAGCGTGTTAAGTGTTCGGATGTGGCTGTATATCACAGTGAACCCTGCGGCAGGGGGATTGAAGTGTGTTCTGTGTTGCTTTTTCAGAATACTGTTCACTCTTGGCAGAGTACTCAGCTAGTGACTATGGGTGATGCTCTATTGACTGGGAGGTTAATAACTCCAAGCTTCATTTGATAAATTGATTATAATAAAGGTTTGATGTATTAAACAAGAACCATCTGTTTAATGCTAAATAAAATGGGAAACAGACTGGAAAAACATCACAGCAAATATAAAAAAGATTAATACCAATAAATATTACAGTTATTTGAAACAAAACCAAAAAATGTCAGCAAATCAGGCAAAGGACTTGAACAGATACTTCTCAAACTGGGAAATACACAGTTAACCCTTGAACAACTTAGGGGTTAGGGGTGCCTTTCCCCTCCTCCCATGTAGGGGAAAATCCATATATAACTCGTGACTCCCCCAAATTTAACTGCTAACAGCCCACTGTTAGTATAGTATCAGCCTTACTGATAACATAATGAGTTGATCAACACTTTGTATGGTATACACGTGTTACATACCATATTCTTACAAAAACGAGAAAAGAAAATGTTAAGAAAATCATTAACAGAGAAAATATATTTGTCGAAAAAATCCACGCGCAAGTGGACCTGTGCTTTTCAAGCCCATATTGTTCAGTGGTCAGCTGCAGTGCATTAATTCACTCCTTCAGCAGGCATCTCCCGAGCCCTTGCATCAGGCTCTCGTCTGAGTGGTAGTAAACAAGAACTCTGAGCATTTGGATGGAGGTGTGAGAGATGGACAAGAGGTGTGTCCCAAAAAACAGGAATTTTATTTTATTTTTTTTAAAGATTATTTATTTACTTGACAGAGAGAGATCACAAGCAGGCAGAGAGGCAAGCAGAGAGAGAGGAGGAAGCAGGCTCCCTGCCGAGCAGAGAGCCCGAAGCGGGATTCAATCCCAGGACCTGAGATCACGACCCGAGCTTCTGAAGGCAGAGGCTTAACCCACTGAGCCACCCAGGCGCCCAAAAAACAGGAATTTTAAATAGTGCCCTTAAGAAAATAAGGGTAATGAGGTAGGGAGTGGCTTTTGGTTTTTACTTTGTTTTGTTTGGGTTGATTTTTGCCTTTTCTTATTGGAAAGGCATTAGTAGTTGTGCAGCTGTGGTTTAGGATTGCAGGTCTCTATTTCATTATGTGGGAAAAAATGAAATTGAAGTTTTATTGGGGTTCCCTGACAATTGGACTTATGTGGTTTTCTTTTTCAGTTTTTTCTTTCGTTTGGTTCCTCTTGCAAACGTTTATATAATGGATAGAGTGCAGATTGAGATCTGTCGTTTCTGGTGGAGATTACGTACACAGGTTCTTTTCACCGAATAGTGTTTGTTTTGTTTTGTTGGGAAGGAAACCGTTCCTCTGAAAAATGTTCACATTTCTTCCTGTGGCTTCATTCAGTAGTGAAACATAGTGATTTGGTTTTGCCATGAGTCAGTGGCACATCCGAGGGTAGAACCTTCTCTGGAAACTTCTCCGCTCATTGTAAAGGATGGTTGTGAGGGTCACATGAGGTACATATGGAAATTCAAGGAACCCCTGGGTACTTAGAAGTGGAAGGAGCTGCTTAAACTTATCTGTGTCCTTTGCTGTTTAATTATATATCATGTAACTGAATGTTTCAAACTGCAGTTGAAGTATAGGAAATTCAGAGCATTTCTTTAAAGGAAGGTAATAAGGGGTTTTGCAGTTGGGAAGTTAACAGATAAACATATGGTGTTTTTCATATATTATTAAAGATTGATCCAGAAAAACAGAGAACAAGAAAGATGCCTGCTACTTTGCAGCTATATTTATTATTGTTGTTGTTATTATTTTATTATTAAGTTTAGGTACTTTTTAGGTATGGGAAAGAGAGAATAGGAAAATAAGTTTCAGTCTTTAATTTTCTATTTGGAAATTTTGAGAAGGTAAGATCTATGAGAAGAATAGGGATTAGGTTTTTTGAAATGGAAATAGAAATAGTCCTGAGGCAAGAGAGTAGCCTTTATGCTCATGGTAGCCCATGCTTTCTTTAATTCTGACTACCTGTGTGGGATTGCTTTCTTTTTAAAGGAAACTTGAACATAACTTTAAAAGAAGATTTGATTCTTTCTTTCGGGACTGCATATATATACATATATATATAGCAAGACCATCAGAATGTCGGGAGCCTCAGTGAAGGTGGCTGTGCGGGTTCGGCCCTTCAATTCTCGGGAGACCAGCAAAGAGTCCAAGTGCATCATTCAGATGCAAGGCAACTCGACCAGTGAGTACATGTTATTTTCTGTCAGTTATATCTCATCTTCCTGTCCTTTCTCTTTTCCCTTACTGTGAGCAGAATAAATAAACATTTGGATAGTCAAATTTTGAACTTTGCTACTCTGAATGATCCACTAAATGCTTCCCCCTGTGATATTTGCTGTAGCATATTGAAATATGGACTGTTTATTTTGTTCTTTACAAGTGAGAAATCTCTGGAGAACTGCGCTAATTTACCTAGAATTACTATGTTGAATCTTAATGATAATAAAGGTGTAAGCAGGGTTTTCTTTTATTACTTAAGCATGGTATGAAATGTATCTATTGAGGCTCTTAGATTATTTTCCTTTCTTTTTTTTTTTTTTAAAGACTTTATTTGTTTGACAGAGATCAGAAGCAGGCAGAGAGAGAGGAGGAAGCAGGCTCCCCGCTGAGCAGAGAACCCGATGCGGGGCTCTATCCCAGGACCCTGGGATCATGACCTGAGCCGAAGGCAGAGGCTCTAACCCACTGAGCCACCCAGGCGCCCCTATTTTCCTTTCTTGATTTTAGATGGTACTTGGGCTTGCCAAGACGGTTTTAGCTTACTGTCTTCCCTTACAATGGTTCTTCGAGTTGAACAGCAGATACAGCTATAATTGGTAATAAACTTATAAATTTATTACTAAAATTATAAGTAATAATTTGCTTATCTTTTTTTACAAATAAGATGATTTATTATTGAAATTAAGTCATTGGTTTCTAGCTTCTTTCTTCATATATAATTGCTTAGGTGAAAATGACTTAAGCTGGTTTATTATTTTTAATTTTTTTAAAAATTTTATTTATTTGACAGAGACACAGCAAGAGAGGGAACACAAGCAGGGGACGTGTGAGAGGGAGAAGCAGGCTTCCTGCTGAGCAGGGAGCCTGATGCAGGGCTCGATCCCAGGACCCTGGGATCATGACCTGAGCAGAAGGCAGATGCTTAACGCCTGAGTCACCCAGGTGCCCCAACCTGGTTTATTTTGTATTTGCATTAATAATGCCTTGATATGGGGCGCCTGGGTGGCTCAGTGGGTTGAGCCTCTGCCTTCGGCTTGGGTCATGATCTCAGGGTCCTGGGATCAAGCCCTGCATCGCGCTCTCTGCTCGGCAGGGAGCCTGCTTCCTCCTCTCTCTCTCTCTGCCTGCCTCTCTGCCTCCTTGTGATCTCTGTCTGTCAAATACATAAATAAAATCTTAAAAAAAAATAATGCCTTGATATGGATCTGTAGGCAAATTATTATTATTATTTTTAAAAGATTTTATTTATTTACTGAGGGAGAGAGTGAGCAAGAGGGAGAGAGAGAAAGCGCACAAGCCAGGGGAGGGGCAGAGAAACGGACTCCCCGCTGACCAGGGAGCCCAATGCCGGAGTCCATCCCAGGACTCTGAGATCATGACCTGAGCCAAAGGCAGACGTTTAACCGCCTGAGCCACCCGGGTGCCCTCTGTAGGCAAATTATTAGAGTAGTGGTATTATTAAATTATTACATTTTTAAAGTAATGTAGGCAAATTATTAAAGTAGTAGTGTCTTGAAACCTACAACTTTAGATAAAGCAGAATCCTTGCTCTTCCAGACACACAAGTTAATTCTGAGTTGTTGGAGAAATCATTCTCTTGTGGGCCATTTGCCAGTGTTCTCTCTAGAGGATTCTATCAGTGGGAAATAAAATTGTATATATTTAAGATGTACAGTGTGATGTTCTGATGTATGTATACATTGCAAAGTGATTACTACAGTCCATACTAATTAATGTATCTGTCATCTCTCACAGTTACCCTTTTTTTGTGTGTGCATGGTGAAAACACTGGACATCTGGGACACGTGGGTGGCAGTTAAGTGTCTGCCTTTGGCTCAGGTCATGATCCCGGGGTCCTGGGATTAAGTCCTGCATCGGGCTCCTTGCTCAGCGGGGAGCCTGCTTCTTCCTGTGCCTGCTGCTCCCCATGGTTGTGCTTTCTCTCTCTCTGACCAGGAAATAAATAAATAAGATCTTAAACACACTGGAGATCTATTTCTTAGCAGATTTTAAGAACACAGTACTTACTATTAACTGTAGTCACTATGCTGTACACCAGGTCTCCAGAACTTACTCATCTCTGGACTGTAAGTTTGTATCCTTCGATCAGTATCTCCCCATTGCCCCCACCCCTACCCTCTGGTAACCAGCATTCTGTTCTCTGTTACTATGAGTTTGCCTCTTTATTAGAGTTTTTTTTAAATAAAAATATGAATCCATGGATTATATCCTATGAGTAATTGTAAAAAAAAAAAGATGCAAAGTTTAGTATTGAATTGTACGCTTCAAATGGGTGAAAGGTGAACTTTATAGGGTATGAAAATTGTAAGTTTTTTGGGGCGCCTGGGTGGCTCAGAGGGTTAAAGCCTCTGCCTTTGGCTCAGGTCATGATTGCAGGGTCCTGGGATTGAGCCCCGCATCGGACTCTCTGCTCAGCGGGGAGTGTGCTCCCCGCCCCCCCCGCCTGCCTCTCAGTCTACTTCTGATCTCTGTCAAATGAATGAATAAAATCTTAAAAAAAAAAAAAGAGAGAAAAAAAATTGTAAGTTTTTTAAGAGAGGTCAGTATTGATCATTTACTCCTTAAAGTTTGAGCTAGATTTGTAATTGAACTAGAGAACAAATGTTTGTTTGTTTATAAACAAAATAAATAAAATAAATAAATAAATTTTATTTATTTGAAAGAGAGCAGGAGTGGGGGGTGGGGGTGGGAAGGGGCAGAGAGACAAGCAGACTCCCCAGTGGAGTCCCCAAGATCATGACGGGAGCTGAAGTTAGATGCTTAACCAACTGAGCCACCCAGGTGCCCTGAGAACAAATGTTTATGCTCTTAAATGTCACTCATTTAAACTATGTTATTGTTTGTGCTTCATTTTAAGGGTTACATTTTACAGAGTATGTAACTAAATCTTTGCACAGGGGCCATGCTAATTTGTGGCCTTCCAATTTTAGCATATGTGCTGCTGAAGTGAACCCAGTAAATCCTGATTATTGAGCTCTTGTTTCTCTCTGCAAAATGTGTTTAATCATAACGTAGTTTAGAGGCATTTTATTGACATTGCCTCTAAAAATGCTGGTGTATATCACAAGTTGTTTTAAAAGGTAGACTTTAGAAAATCCTGGATCAGGAGTCAGAATTAATCCTATAAAGAACTACTTTTCTCCGTGATATGTTTTGCATATTGAACTACCCAGGAAAAATCCCCAGTGCGACAGGTATCTGTTGCAACTTTCCTTATAGGGTTGCAAATCTTACTAAAAACTTGTAAGCAGAAAATAAGTATTAAAAGGCCACATTCATGAAATGCAAAAATCAATTTATTATGTAACAAAAACAAATGGAAAAGTTTTATTAATATAAATAATGATACGGGGCACCTGGGTGGCTCAGTGGATTAAAGCCTCTGCCTTTGGCTCAGGTCATGATCCCAGGGTCCTGCGATCGAGCCCCACATCGGGCTCCCTCCTCAGCGGGGAGCCTGCTTCCCCCTCTCTCTCTGCCTGCCTCTTTGCCTACTTGTGACCCCTCTCTCTCTCTCTCTCTGTCAAATAAATAAAAAATATCTTTAAAAAAATATATATATATATATAAATAATGATACTAGTTTTTTTTCCTCGATGACAAATCATTTTAGATTTTATAAAGGCAGATGCCCACATCTTAAATTGGCTATAAGTTTATATTCACTGTCAAAGTCAAATAGCATTATGTTCATTTCCCTACAGTTTTGTTTTGTTTTGTTTTAAAGATTTTATCTATTTATTTGACAGAGATCACAAGTAGGCAGAGAGGCAGGCAGAGAGAGGGGGGAAGCAGGCTCCCTACTGAGCAGAGAGCCCGATGTGGGGCTTGATCCCAGGACCCCAAGATCATGACCTGAGCCGAAGGCAGAGGCTTAACACACTGAGCCACCCAGGTGCCCCTGTTTTTTTTTGTTGTTGTTGTTAAGATTTTATTTATCTATGTGACAGACAATGAGAGAGGGCAAATACAAGCAGGGGGAGTGGGAGAGGGAGAAGCAGGCTTCCTACTGAGCAGGGAGCCAGACTTGGGGCTGGATCCCAGGACCCTGGGATCATGACCTGAGCTGAAGGCAGACACTTAAGGACTGAGCCACCCAGGTGCCCCGCTACAGTTTTTGTTTTTGTGATTAAGTGGAACCTTCATTCACATGGTATAAAATTCAAAAGTTGCAAAAAATATACAGTTAAAACACTTCTTCTCACCTATCATGTAACTAACCTGTTCCTCTCCTCAGAAGCAACTTGTGTTTCATTTCCCTCCAGAAACAGTGTAAGCAGCAACATCTTTTTCTAAGATAGTTTTTTTTACCATTTCAATTAGTGGTAAGTTATAATATTAGCTTAGTTTTCAGTCTTGACTGATTCGTATGTTTTATTTATTTATTTTCTTCTCCCTTTCCCCAGCAGTGTATGTTTTACCTGAATAATATAGTTCATGTTTATAATTTGTAATAGTTGTTTCCTTTGAGATTTTAGCATGAAAGAATATCTGTGTAAGTTAATTATGTCTACTATATAAATAATGATATGCTGAGTACTAAATAGGACATTAAAAAATATAATCAACTGACCATCTAGAAGAAGAAAACTATTATAGTATGTAGTAAAACTGGAAGTTTTCCTGTAGTTCTGGATAGTTTGAAAAATGGATCTGAGTCTGCTAGATTTTCTGACTTTGCTATTTTTTTGATCATACGGATTAAAAGCTCACTAAGAAGTTGTTAATGGATTACAAAAAAGATGTTAGAACTCATTCTTTCTAAGACATAGAGATTTCTTTTTGACCTTGTTGTTTTGATTATAGAGAAAATACTGTCAATTTAGGGGGAAAAAGTAAAATTATCCAAATATGATATTCACTCTGGATGAAGAATGTCAGATGTTTCCATTGATAGTAGGTAGCAAACTAGTTGTATACCTTTTGAGGATAGGGCTGTAAATTTCATAGTTTGTGAAGATGTAAATTCTTTTCACCAATCTTATCTCCCACAAAAATCTCTCCAGAATTATTGGATGTATTGAGTTATCTTTTTATGAAATATTAATGAAGAAATGCCTAGTTTTTATTAAAAGTAGTAATTTGGTTACACTAGGCCTGAGGATATTGTACCGATCATATGACAACCAGTCTTTGGACCACGTGAAGCACGGTGCTGAACTACCAGATGTTTTTTCTATCATATTTTGTTCAGAACTGGTGTAGACGACGGGCTGGGTGGTTCGGCTCTGCCCTGCCCTTTTCCTTTCTCTTTCAAGAGTTTGCTCTGTTGTTAGTGTAGGAATCTCTGTAGGAATCACAGAGTCATGTATACTAGGATCCTGCCTCTAAGGAGTTTTAAAAGTGTGTGGAAGAAGACACAAGATATACTGAAATAAACCCAATACGAAGGAAAAGTGATCAAAGTGATAATTGCCAAAAACGAGGGTTTTTTTAAAAGTGCAGGTGTGAGTTTGGCAAAGGACACATGTAAGATTTGTAGATGATAGGGCATTTCAGCTGGACCTTGTGGAGTAGGAGGATTTAAAGTAAATATCCAGTGTATTTTGGAAAATTTCTGAATTGCAGCTTTTTAGAACTTGCTAGTGTTATGACTAGATATGGTATTCCTGACCATCTGGCTATACCACATTGCCTTTCTGCACATAAACATTTAGGAGAAATTTGTGACATTTATTTATTTATTTACTTGTTTAATTTTTAATTTTTTTAAAAGATTTTTTTATTTGACAGAGAGAGAGATCACAAGTAGGTAGAGAGGTAGGCAGAGAGAGAGGGGGAGCAGCAGGTTCCCCACTGAGCAGAGAATCTGATGTGGGGCTCTGTCCCAGGACCCTGAGATCACAACCTGAGCCGAAGGGAGAGGCTTAACCCACTGCGCCACCCAGGTGCAGTGGAGTTTACTCCTACTTGTTTAACTCTTTTTTTTTTTTTTAAGATTTTATTTTATTTATTTATTTGACAGACAGAGATCACAAGTACACAGAGAGGCAGGCAGAGAGAGGAAGGGAAGCAGGCTTCCCACTGAGCAGAGAACCCGATGTGGGACTCGATCCCAGGACCCTGGGATCATGACCTGAGCCGAAGGCAGAGGCTTTAACCTACTGAGCCACCCAGGTGCCCCTTTAAAAAGATTTTATTTATTTGACAGAGAGAGACACAGCGAGAGAGGGTCCTAGGCTCGATCCTAGGACCCTGGGATCATGACCTGAGTCAAAGGCAGACGCTTAATGACTGAGCCACCCAGGCTCCCCAACACTTATTTTTTTTCTATTTAATTTATTTATTAACATTTTTGAAAGTAGACTCCACCCCCAGTGTGGGGCTTGAACTCATGATCCCAAGAGCAAGAGTTGTTTGCTCTACCAACTAAGTCAGCCAGGCACCCCCAGAATTTTGTGACTCTTAAATTAACATTAGTGTACTGAAAGAAAAATCCTCACTTGAATTAGCTTTGGAAAAAGTAGGGTTGGTTTCCTAGCTAAATACTTTATTATGGCTCAGAAATTTTGGGGTAATTTTTGGTTCCTTTGAAAGGTATTGTTCTTGGAAAACTAATTAATTGTATGAGAGACTTTTTCCTCTAGATTTTTTGGTGGTTTCAGTTTTCTACTAATGTTTTCTTTTTCTCTTTTCAATTTTATATGGCAATTTCTTAGTAATTTGACTAAAATATAATCCGAATATTTTATATAAGAGACTTTAAACAAACTGTTTGCTTTGTTAGAAAGTATTAATGGCTTACTAAAAAAAGTTGGGCTCAAGATTGGTAGAAAGCATGCATTTTGTTGCAAAAAATGAAATGAATTTGCTATAGCCACATGTGTTAGCTGCATTAAAAGACTGCTGTGCCGGCAAGCTGGCCTGGACTGTTGCTCACAGGGATTATAACTGATTGCACATGGAATGCAGTGGAATGTTCCTGCCATAAGGTCTCTTACAAAAAAGTAGAAGAGGGTGAAGAGTACTTTAGGGAACGTGCCAGATCTGGAAACAGAGTAGTAGCAGTTTTATTTAAGTACTTTCTGGTCTCAGAGAGAATATTTTCCATGGCACGGATAAATGTTACTGCCTTGACATTTTGGAGACCCACGTGCATACAAATGTCTTCGTTTAAAAATACCCCGTTATATTCCAAGTTTCTCCCACTTTGGAAGCATTTTTTTTTAATTGTCTAATTACTCTTAAAAAGGAAAGTGGGGCAGAATTAATGGTTGAACTGCTCACATTAATGGTAAACGTGGAGACTTTGAAACCGCCTGAATTCCCCTCAGAAAAACAGGAAGGTAGGTAAAGCTGGCTCCCACATGGTGCTTTAGGTGATTAAATTGTAAGCATTTGCTTCGCCTTTAACCGCAGGAGTGTGTCTCTAGCTGGCCTTTTGCTGAGTCTCCTTCATGTATTTATCAGTCTTCTCTTGTCCGAGGTCTTTTTGTTGTTTTAGTGCCCCAAACTTAGTGGAATAGAAGGGACCCAGGTTTTCCCCCGTTTATTACTAACATGGTACATTTTTAAAGGCTTTTTTATTCACGCATGTACATTTCTAAATGAAATGCTGCACATCATAACTGATACAAAGAATTACTTCATGTCCATTAATGAAAATTTGGAATGGAGGAACAAAGTGGAGGTTTGGAAAGAAAGACTTTTGAAAGGAATTCTTTTAAATCGGAAGTGTGTTTTCTAACCAATAATCAGAATGAGGTCTTCTTAAGTCTCCTCCGGGATAAGCCGTAATTAGTTCGATCAGACTGAGGAGTAAACTTCATAAAACAGCATCCAGAGTGCTTTTGTGTGGCTGGAGATGTAGGATAAGGCCCGATCTTCAGCAGGACTTCTCCACACCATGGGCTCTAACTGTAGAGGTGGACTGCTCAGTAGTTGTTAACCTGCATTTTCTCAGGATGCATTCCGGGAGCTGCATATCTGACTCCCGCCCAGTCATGTGTCTCTATAACCCGCCACCATTTCACTGAGTCACTAAAACTGCTGATGAAGATTTAGGCAGTTAGACTTTTTTTTTTGTAAGTAGGCTCCATGCCAGTATGGGCCTTGAACTCAAGACTCTGAGATCAAGACCTGAGCTGAGATCAAGAGTCAGATGCTTAACTGACTGAGCTAAATACCCAGGCATTTAAAGTCTTAGCAGCATGATTTTTTCTTATTCTTCCTTTTTTTTAAATTTTTATTTATTTTATTTTTTACTTTTTTTAAGAGATTTTATTTATCTGACAGAGAGGGACACAGCGAGAGAGGGAACACAAGCAGGGGGAGTGGGAGAGGAAGAAGCAGGCTTCCTGCTGAGCAGGGAGCCCGGTACGGGGCTCGATCCAAAGACCCTGAGATCATGACCAAGCCGAAGGCAGACGCCCAACGATTGAGCCACCAAGCACCCTGCATGATTTTTTCTTAGAGCAAAAAACTGGAAACAACCCCAGTATCCATCAACAGGGGGATGGATAAATAAATCATGGTAGATTTACATAAAATAGAATACAGAGAAGAATTACTATGTGCACACACACACAAATTATAAACAAACTGTAGCTGTATAAGCAACTCAAAAAAGAAACCGGTGTATTTATATAAATTGCAAAGCATGCAAAGCTGTTCCCTGTATTCTTTATGCTGTACAGACACACGGGAAAACTATGAGGAAAAGTAAGGCGGTAATGACAGACTTCAGCAGGCCTCGGAGAGGAGACGGCAGGCAGAGAGATCTGGGAGGGTCAGATAGGGAGCTGCAGAGGTGAGAATCCTGTTCTGTAACTGCCTGGTGGCTACCTGGGATTTTGTCCTCTTGTCACAGCTTGTGCATTTTATTAAAAAAATAAGTATATATTAAGATTTATTTATTTATTTTTAGAGAGTGTGCATGTGCACGAGTCGGGGATGGAGGTTGGGGAGGAGAAGGGAGAGTCCCAAGCAGACTCTGCGCTAAGCATCGACCCCCACCATGGGACTTGATCTCATGACTTGAGATCATGACCTGAGCCGAAACCAAGGGTCAGACGCTCAACCAACTGAGCCACCCAGGTGCCCCTATAAATTATAGATTTTATGAATCTATCTACTCTTTGATTACTAGGTACTTAATTTGAAAAGTATACAAACAAAGGGAGAAAACAAAGTTTTCACCCTGCGAATAGAGCGACCATGTACGATGCCTGTTTATATCCGTGACCAGGGCTTCTCGTGTGATGGGGACAAGCCCATGAAATTTTTCTCCTGCCCCCTCTTTCTGAATCCTTCTAGATACTTTTCAGTCCTTTTTCCAAAGAGAGGCATGTTTACTCTTTAAGTGGCATGTACATATGGATTAAATGACACTCATTTGGTCATTGGCATGGAAGAAGATAAGCAGCAATGAGAGGCTTCTTGTGGCCCTGGAGGAGCTCAGTAAAATCTACTGAAATCCACATGGGTACCAGTGGCATTAAACTTTTTAAAAAAATTTGAAATGAAACACTTTTGTTCTAATCAAGACTTGGAGTTACAGCAATGAGGGTTGTGTGTGTGTGTGGCGGGGGGGATTAAGGTTGGGGAATAGAGAGGCCCCAGAAATGATCCTGCATTTGCTCAGTTGGAGTTGACTGAAGTTGAATTTGTCCTTTAGAATGACCTTTAGATGGTCTTTGAGGCTGGCCTTCTCAGTTTAGCACCGTCTGCTGGCCCCTGACTTTGCTGTGTACCTTTTTATACCCTGACCTTCTGCTGTCCCCCGTCAGCCTTCAGAGCAGCTTTTGCCTCCTTTTCCTCAGGCCCAAAACAGATTTTGTATTTTCTTCTACATCTGACACGATGGTGTCTCACGTGGTAGCCTTCTAAGCTGATATCCTGGAATATATGCCTGAATGTACCCTTTTTTTTTTTTTTTTTGAGATTTTATTTATTTATTTGACAGATCACAAGTACGCATAGAGGCAGGCAGAGAGAGAAGAGGAAGCAGACTCCCCGCTGAGCAGAGAGCCCGATGCGGGGCTCGATCCCAGGACGATGGGATCATGACCTGAGCCGAAGGCAGCGGCTTTAACCCACTGAGCCACCCAGGCGTCCCTGAATGTACCCTCTTTTAGATGAGATAAATTATCATTAACTTATTGAGCACATTTTTTTTTAAGATTTCATTTATTTGACAGAGAAGGTGAGAGAGAGCACACAAGCGGGGAAAGTGGGAGAGAGAGAAGCAGGTTACCCACTGAGCATGGAGCCTGATGTGGGGCTCCATCCCAGAACCTGGGGATCACCACCCGAGCCAAACACAGACACCTAACGACTGAGCCACCCAGGCGCCCCTAGCACATCTTAAGTATTCTTCAAGGACGTGATTGTCATGGATATATAGTGTTCTGTTATATTAATAAAGCATAATTTATCTAATCCCCTATTATCAAATAATTGAGCTTTAAAACTGCTCCTTAGGCCTGCTGTAAAGAAGACTGTAAGCCCACACAGGAAGGCAAGGAATTGTTTCTAGAAGGCAGTTTATATGCAGCTGTCTACTTGGCATCTCTGTCTGCTGATAAACATGTCGGACTCAGCGTGTTCAAAACTTAGTTCCTGATATGTCCTCTTCAGTCTCCGCCTGAGCTCTCCCTCAACTCAGTGGAAATTCTATTTTTGTGGTTGCTCAGGGCAAAAATCATATAATCGCCCTTGACTTCTCTCCTTTCTTGCCTCCGTCAGAAAGGCCTGTGAGCTGTGCCTCAGAAGATACTCAGAATCTGACCACTCTTTCCTCCACTGCCACTACCCGCAGTCACCTCCTAGCATGTCTTCAGGCTTCAACCCTTATTTTCTAGGACTCCCTCTCGACAGAGCAGCTAGAGCAATCCTTTTAGAATGGAAATCAGATTGTTTTTTGTTTGTTTTCTCCCCACAAAACTCTAAGATGGTCCCATTTCTTTCAGAATAAAAGCTAGAGTTTGTTCTTTGACCCTCCTCTCCCTTTGTCAAGCCTCCAGCCTTTTACTAAACGGTGTATTGGGTACATTCCCCCATGTATTCTTTAAGAATGTGATCTTAGAGGCTACATGGTCCTCTGGTGTATTTATGAAGCGTGCATTTTTTAGCTCCTCTCCTGTGATCAGACATTTGAACCTTAAGTCTTTTGTTTATTCAGTGGAAATGTTGCTAGTGCCTGCCTAGCCCATATCCCGGGGTTGCTAGTGAGCATCAAATGGAATCAGGTATACTGCAGAGGACGGTATTTGAAAAGTTACTCAACATTTTTTTCGTGGTGAGTTTTGGTATTTAAATTGTTATTTTCAATGGGAATGTAAATTTAAAGGCAGAAACAATTATACCTCTTCCCAGGTTGGAGGAGACCTTTGGTATTGTATATTTACAACTGCTTTCTATTACATTTTATAATTTAAACTTCTTCAAATACCTAAAAAATCTGCCATCTAGATTCTGAAACAGTCAGAGAAGAAGCCCAGCTAAAATCTCATAGGAAACCTAGTTTTCTCTCTGTGCTGATTTGCATCATATTGTTCTAGTCTTTTGAGGTTGTCTTAATTAAATCCAAACTGTACTTCATGGGGGTTTTATATATGTGGTTTTTTTGTTTTTGTTTTTGTTTTCCCGAAGGGAAAGCAACCACCCCCAGGCTTTTCTTCCTTTCCTTTCCTTTCCTTGAGACGTATTGGAGTTGATTTTTAAAAGTCCATGCTGATAACATGGTGCTGATTGCTCTTGGTAGTTGCCTAGTGAAGTGTGAAGTGCTGTAACCGAGCTAGCGGAGTCGGAGAGCTGTTAGTGAGACCAGGAAAGGGCCTGCAGCATCTGGTTATATGGTAGGCAAGGTACATAATTAGATTTCATTCTTGGTAGTATATTAACAATTGCTTATTTTGTCAAAATCATTTCCAATGAGCTAAAAACAGTTCTTAGTTGCATTGCTTAGGGATGAATGCTCTGTACGTACAGATGGTGAGAATAAGAAACATGAAATCAGGTTTTTGAGAGCATCTATAAGAAATTAGATTTTTGTTATTCAGCAGACATAAGCTGGGAGGCTACTAGACTCTAGTGGCCTTCGAGAGAAAGAATCACAGCAGTGTGGTGACTCATGAAAGCATCTAGGAGAGACATCTGAAGGATTGTGGGATAGGGCCAGGAAAGGTAGGGGAATGTCTGGGAGCCTTTTTGCTTTGGCAGAATAAAAAACCGTGTGGCCAGAATTAGCAGAAGCTCTGTGTGAATGACGGACTGTCACATTTACTGTTTCCTTGTGACGTTGTTCTGCTCTGATACCAAGAGTTCATTTTGTAACCCTGAATAAACTTGAGGAGGCAGAATGGATGAAGGAAGAAACAAAAGCGGCTTTTTAAATGCCTGTTAGTGGGGGAAAAAACCAAACCATGATTAGTAATTAACAACAACAAAAGCAGTAATAAACACTTAAGCTCTGCCAGCCACAGTCAGGCACTTACAGATTTTAACTCACTTAGTCCTCACAATAATCCTAGGGCCGATACTCCTGTTTTCCCCATTTCACAGATGACTTGTCTGGGGTCACAGGTTTAGGAGAACTAGAAAATGAACTTGTGCTGGCTGACTCCGGAACCTCTCTCTCAATACCTTTCCAGTATGTCTTGCATCTCAAAATAGTAAGTTTTACTCTTCTGTGTCGAAGCACTCTCTGTGTGTGATTTGAACTTAACTGTTAGGTTAAAATTTATTTTGATGACGCTTCTTGATGCAGAGTAATTATGAATAACAAGGGCATTATTACTAGTTCCCCCATCTTTGTGCCACTGGACTGAGGGGAGAGCTAGGCCTTCCAGAGCATCTCCCTTCCCAGTCACTCGACATTTGCTTAGGAATAGTTATTAACTGGGGGTTTGTTCAGTGTTTATTATAGCTTGGGGCACCTGGCTGGCTCGGTTGGTAGAATATATGATTCTTGATCTTAGGGTTGTAAGTTCGAGCCCCATGTTGGGTGTAGAGATTACTAAAGAAAATGAAATCTTTAAAACAAAATGTTTGTTATAGCTAGCATATTAATTTTATACCCAGTTGATGCATTGTGGCATTATAGAGTTAGTAGGGTTTTTTTTCCCCCAGTGTGTATGTTTCTTTTTAATACTTTGGGATTGAGTATATAGTGAACACATATAGTACATTTATATTGTTTCTAGGATTTGGAATGTAAGTTTGTTATTTTAAATGATGAAGGAACTTTATGGTTATGGTTCTTCTGCTTGGTTATACTTCATGGCAATATGCTTTTATATCATTTTAATGTTTCTAGAAATATGTTATTCTGAGTAGGGGAAGCAACTGCTTACGGGTTTTGGTTTTATGGTTTTGGAATAGGTGTACAGAATGGCTTTAGTGTGTGCAATTTCAAAAAAAATTTTGGGTATAGAAGCTTTTGGAAGAGGAAGTTCGTATTGAAGATGTCACTGGGATTTTTTTTTTTTTTTTTTTTTTTTTTTTTTTAAAGATTTTTATTTATTTACTTGAGAGAGGAGAGAGAGAGTGAGAGAGCATGAGAGGGGAGAGGGTCAGAGGGAGAAGCAGACTCCCTGCCGAGCAGGGAGCCCGATGCGGGACTCGATCCCAGGACTCCAGGATCATGACCTGAGCCGAAGGCAGTCGCTTAACCAACTGAGCCACCCAGGTGCCCCTGTCACTGGGATTTTTAACAAGCTGCAAACATTGCTGTTAGAAAAGTTAATATAAAGTTACAGTGTTGCACAATGATAAGTTAATTGTAGTTGCGGGCAAAATCTTTCATAGTTTGCCAACAGCAGTATAATTGCTACATAGAGACTTTGAGAAATTAGATAAACAAATTCATTCTGGAGAATAAAAAGGTTTTTAAGTACAAATCTTGTTTTGACTGCCTTGTTTTCTGGGGCTTAGTAATTAAAACATTATTTCTGCATCTTCATGCTGAAGTAACAAAGTTGGGAAGAAGGCAAAGAAAAAAGGTGGTAAAATTGGGCACTTCACAGACTTTGTAAGGCCAATTTTGACTAGAGGGTCTCTAAGAAAGAGAAGATGGTCTTATGGTTCATTAGGAAACGAACAGCTGTGGAACATTTTGTGATAATCATTTTAAAGGCATTTCCATTGATCTTGGGTGAGGGTCTTCAGGTGAGCCCTCGCATGAAAGCGGCTGTCCTGCTCCTCGCTGTTCTTCCGCTCTCTGAAGGTAATGAGTGTCAGCTACGGCACGAGGAATAAAGGGGAAGAGACGTGTAGGGCATGGGAAGAGAGAAACCAAGATCCTCTTCCCTGTGGACTGGGGGAAAAGTCTGGTCAGACTTTAAGTGCTAAAGCTGCCTTTCTGATTTATGAAGGGGACTTAAGAAAACAGCCTTGAAGCTAGATGAGATCTGAATGGTGATGGGAGCCAAGGCACAGAGGTGAGGGTGAACAGAGTTGTTTGCCCGGAAGTCAGGAGATCCCTAGAACAAAGGCTCATTCCTCCAGGGGGCCAGAGAAGCTCGTGGTAATCAGCATTGTCCTAATAATAAATGTAGCAAAGCTTGACTTCCTCCGTGAAACATTTCTGTCTCCTCTTGGCTGTCCAGTCCCTGCGCTCTCCCGATTGCCGTCCTCCCTCACAGGCCATTCTCCCTCTGTTGGTCCTCACCTCCTAGGATAAACATGCACCAGGATTTTGCCTCTTTTCTTCCATCTCTCCTCTGTCTCCAGAGAAGACAGACCTCCTAGGTTATTTCATTTAGGCTCAAGGCTTAAAGGGTCATGAGGTGGCAATGACTCCCAGATTAATTTTTCCAGCCTGGACTGACCTCTTTGTAGATCTCTAGAATTGTCCACCCAGCTGCTAACCTACCACGACTTGAAAGCCTAAGAAGTATCTTAAACTTAACATGTCTTCAGTAGAACTGTTGATTTCTCCTCCCTGGGCACCTAAAGGGGCCCTTCCTTCATTCTTACCCATTCCTTTTCATTTCTCAGACCAAATACCGGAGTCACTCTGGTCGTCTGTCTCTCTTATAGGACAGTCCATCAGTAAGGCCGGTCCCCTCTGCCTTCATAGTATGTACTGACTCCAGTTGC
This sequence comes from Martes martes, assembly GCF_963455335.1. Taxonomy (NCBI): domain Eukaryota; kingdom Metazoa; phylum Chordata; class Mammalia; order Carnivora; family Mustelidae; genus Martes; species Martes martes. The sequence goes on along the minus strand of NC_137891.1, from coordinate 184,240,226 downwards.
TTTTTACCATTTCTGCTCTAGCCTGAGTCAGTGCTCAGTAGCTTCTGTCTTTCTGCTTCTGCCTCTGTTCCTGTACAGCAGCAGAGTCCTATTTGGAAAGGTAAATCAGATTATTGTCACCTCAGTGCTTCAAATCCTCTGTGACTAGTGTCACTAGAATAAATCTAAAAACCCTCACCTTGGGCGCAGGGTCCCACAGAATTTGGTTTCTGATTAATTAGTTGATTGACAGCTCATCATTTTTTTTTTTTAAGATTTTATTTATTTATTAGAGCAGGAGAGCAGGGTGAGGGGCAGAGGGAGAAGCAGGCAGCCTGATGTGGGATTCGATCCTGGGACTCCGGGATCATGACCTGAGCCAAAGGCAGTTGCTTAACCTGGCTGAACCACCCAGGGGTCCTACAGCTCATCATTTTTTTTTTTTTTTTTCTGGCTATAGTTGTGGTCTTGCTTTTCTTTAAATGTTACTAAGGTCTGTGCTTGAATTACCTTCTCAGAGTTAACAGTAAGCCCACCTTGAAAAAGAAAAAGAAAAAGATTTATTTATTTATTTTAGGTGGGGAAGGGGCCGAGGTGGGTAGAGAGAGAGAATCTGAAGCCAACTCCACACTGAGTGTAGAGTTCTAAGCGGGGCTGGATCTCACAACCCTGAGTACATGACCTGAGCGAAAACCGAGAGTCGGATGCTTAACTGACTGCACCACCCAGGAGCCCTCAAGGTGGCAATCTGCTTACTTTCAAAAGCCTGGGTGGCTCAGTCGTTAAACGTCAACCTTTGGCTCAGGTTGTGATCCCAGAGTCCTGGGATCGAGCCCCATGTCTGGCTCCCTGCTTGGTGGGAGGCCTGCTTTGCCCTCTCCCACTCCCCCTGCTTATGTTCCCTCTCTCACTGTCTCTGTCAAATAAATACATAAAATCTTTAAAAAAAAATAAATGAAAGCCACTCCTGCCACCTCCACTGTCATTTTATATCTCCTAACTTTCCTTTATCTGTCTTCCCCAGGCGATACTATCCGTATTAGTTAATTATCTGACTTCCAGATGAGAATATAACCTCCTTGAAGATAAGAGACTGTTTTTCACTAGATATTTCAGGTCTGGGGCAATGGTAGACACTCAAATAATTTTTTGTTGTTGCCGTTAAAGATTGTATTTATTTATTTGACAGAGACAGACACAGCGAGAGAGGGAACACAAGCAGGGGGAGTGGTAGAGGGAGAAGTAGGCTTCCCACAGAGCAGGGAGCCAGATGCGGGGCTCTATCCCAGGACCATGGGATCATGACCTGAGCTGAAGGCAGACACCCAAGGACTGAGCCACACGGGTGCCCCATCAAATATTTGTTAAATAAAAGAATATTTTGAACATTTGCTTTGTGTTAGAATTCTTGACGTGGACTAGTCATTAATCCCCATAATGGTTCTATAAAATTAGGTGGTAATATTATTGTACCTATTTTAGAGATAAGAATATTGAAGCTTGTTATATGCTCAAGTTATAGATGGATGTTAAGGTAATACTGGATACTTAAGGGGGGGTTAGATTAAAGTCTTTGTAGTGTTCTATTTCCTTCATTGCTAAAGTCCTTGAAAATGTCTTCTAAAAGTATTTTCTATTTCCAGGTCAACTTGTATTTTGATCATTGAATATTGAGTCATACTGTAAGACAAAATTCAGTTTTGGATCAAGAGACACAATGTTTTTGTTATAGGAATGGGTCTTTCTCTCTCCCTGCCCCCACAAATGCTACACAGGAGAACTCATGGATTTCTGATGCCAAATCCAGTCGTCATGGGAGTCATTCTATAAATGACAAGCAAAATTTCTCTGCAGTGGTTGCTGTGTTCTGTGTAATTGGTCTCTATACTTCCACTCAAGCCTTCTTCCAATCCACTCTCCATACTGTAATCTATAAATAGAATCAAGTCATTCCAGTGGCTTCTCATTGCCCAAGGGTTCACTAACTCCTTGAGGTATATCAGTGATTTGACTGAGATTTTAGTGATTTTCTAAGCACTTTGTTTTTCCTTGTACTTGAGACACACCCACCAGACCGGTATCTGGATGCCACATGTGTCTTTTTGCCCCAGGGCTCCCTTCCTGGCTTGGATGCACACTGCCCAGTGGTTTGGAGCCTTAGAGCCGCGTGTTCCAAACTTTAGTCCAGCCTCTCACCTTGGGCAGATGCGTTCTTCTGTGGTGCCTCAAATGTAAAATGGAGGTGATAATAGTACCCACCTAATAAGGTTATTATAAGGACTAAGTGAGTGAATACATGTAATGCTTTAACACAGTGCTTGGAACGTAGTAGGCATTTAATAAGTGTGAGCTGTGGTTATCTCCACTTTCCCTAGCTTTCTCCTATTTATCCTCAGCCAGCCTTTTCTGTTTTATCAAATCAGAGTTTACTGACTCAAAAATCATCTCTCTTTGAAGTTTCTTTTTTAATACATACCTGTTTCTGTGTTCTTCTAGAACTCCATGCTTATCTAGCATGGCTGTTATCACAATTTGAAAGTGTTTACTTATTTTGTGTGATTGCGTGTTTGTCTTTTCCATCGGCTGTTAGCTCTAGAAGGGCAGAAGTAACTTGTTTGCTTGCCGTTGTACTCCCAGCACATTGCTGGCACATAGTTTGTGCTTAATAAATGTGCCCAATGAATGAAAGTGCTGTTCAACTTTTCCTTTCTTAAAATAGGATCTTGGGATCTTTTGCAGTAGTGCTGCTGCTGCGTTTTTGTGGGGGGATGGAGGGAGCAGAGGTGGAGAGAATCTGAAGCAGACTCCATGCCCAGAGTGGAGCCCACCATGGGGCTTGATCTCATGACAATAAGATCATGACCTGAACCAAAATCAGGAGTTGGATGCTTAACTGACTGAGCCACCCAGGTGCCCCAGGACTGCTTCTCTTGAGAAAGATGAATGCTAGCATGGAAACTAGCATTATTTCCAACTTGGAAGGCTTGGAAAGCTGAGCACAATGAGTAAAGATACAGACTGAGTAAAGATATAGTGAGTAAAGCACAATGAGTAAAGATAGAGAAGGCAGAGGGTCAGGGACCTCTGGAAGATAGGCAGATCAGGAAGATGGACTTGTTCTTTAAAAAAAAAAAAAAAGAATCCTTATGCAGGTCAAGCTCGTTATATCTAGAATACTGGAGAAAACTTCACAGCAATAAATTTGAGTGGTAAAGTGGTAGGTGTGTCTGATCTGAGATTCCATATTTCCTGTGAAATGCATACAATAAGAGATAGTTCTAAACACCTGGGGAAGAAGACGGATTTCCAAGAGCTATCCCACTCTTCTGCCTCCCATTATGTTTTCCTTTGTCCTTATCTTTTCTGGTGACCCCCATCAGAACATCTTCCGATTTAAAACCTGGTCATCTTTCCTTCTGTCCCCTGTTTACCCATTACTGCTGTTTCCTAGAAGTTGTATTTCTACCACTGAAATAGAAATTTAGATTCCTCCTCTCCCAGACAGGAACTGTCTTGGCCAGAAGTTGAGTAAGTTGGCTGCTCAGTGAGAAAAGACTCAAGAGGCAGGTTGTGCTGGGAGATCTAAGTACCAGTCCACAAATCAGCGTCACCTACTTATGAAGTCAACACTGAGTGATGCAGAAAGAGGAGTCATGGTTTCCAGCTACAAAGAAGTAACAAGCTGTAAGGAAAGAGAAAACTAATATAGTCACTGGTTCTTTGGGTATGCGTTGAGTATCTGCCATGTGGCAGGTGCTCTCCTTGGAGCTGGGATATAGCAGTAGATGAAACAGAAGTTCTCATATCATGGAACCTACATTCCAGTGACTCACAGAGTAAGTCAGGTGGTCCGAGAGTGCAGTGCAGACAAAGCAGGGTAAACAGATGGAGAGTGAAGGCATACTGTTTAAGTAAGATGGTCAGAACAGGACCATTTGCTCCCTCTGGTGATGTTTGAGCAGAGACCTGTGTGAGGTTAGGGAGTGAGCTGTTCAGATACCTGGGACAGGAGCATTCCTGGTAGGGCCAGAGTGCAAAGGCCTCGAAATGAGAGTGTATATCTTCAGTGAGAAGGGCAGCGGGGCTGGAGTAAGGAGTGAATCACTCCAGTAACTGGGCAGGAGTTCAGAGAGGGAATAGAGTTGTCTTCAGTGTGAGTTGGGAACCTATTGGAATGTTCACCGGAGGCATGACGTAGATACGATCTGGGTTATTGTGAGAAGAGGACCGCGGTTCGCAGTGTCATCTTCCAGGTGAGAGAGCTGGAGGCTTGGACCAGGGCGGTAGTGGTGGTGGTGGTGAGAAGTCACGGGATTCTAGATTCATTTTGAAAGTAGAGTTGACCAGATAAATCAGATGTGGGGTGTGAGAGAAGAAAGTCAGAGATGACTCTTAACATCATCTGTTAAAAGTTGCTTGTGGAGCTGGGTCTAGGTCTGGAGTATACTGTGTGTCCAGAGGAGTCTCACTAGGAGGGGGGAGGCCTTAGGTCTTGAAGTTGCTTAAAAGGGGCCTTGAAAAGTGGCACGAAGGGTGATTTTATAGGAAATAAAGCAATATGAGGGGTATAGCATTTAAAACAGAGTTATGGGGGGTGCCTGGGTGGCTTAATGGGTTAAAGCCTCTGCCTTCAGCTCAGGTCATGATCCCAGGGTCCTGGGATCGAGCCCCGCATCGGGCTCTCTGCTCAGCACGGAGCCTGCTTCCCCCTCTCTCTTCCTGCCTCTCTGCCTACTTGTGATGTCTGTCAAATAAATAAATAAATAAATAAGTCTTTAAAAAAACAAAACAAAACAGAGTTATGTTCTGACTCCAATCCTCAAAATATGCCTGGAGTCCATTCGTTGCAGAAAAAGTGGTGATTTATCCTAAACAAAGCCTGCATACTGATGACACGTGGCCCTGGGAGGCATGCTGCATTTGTAACAGCTTTTATGTTGGTGAAAATAGTTTATATGTTGAAGATATTAATTCCTGTTATTTCATTCTTAAGTGCTTCCTTCGTTCAGTTGACTTTGATACAGAGAACCATCATATTAAATATTGCCACGTCTTATGGTAATACAATTCTCTCTATATTTTTTCTCTGAAAGTTGATGAAATGAACTGATATTTTATGTGTACATTGCATAGGTATGCAGTGTGTTCATTTTTCTTTTTATGCTCCTGTAAATGGTATAGGATTTAATGATATTAGAATTATACATGACAAAAGAAGGGCATGCATCTGAGTGCCTGTTTGGTGTAGGGCATTGTAGAGGGATCTCCAAAGACATGATCCATATACTGAAGGGATTTATAATGTTTTAGGAACACCAGAGATTCGGTGACACAGCTGTAGGACCTCAATGCAGTGCTTTGATTCTTGCCAAGAAATAGAATTCTTATTTTACCAGTTAGTGAATGAACTTTCCTCACTTTGGTTTAAGGACCATGGAATAGGGTTAACATATCCACCAAAACACTGAGAAAGTTAAAAACAAAAAATACCTGTTTTTGAAAATTAGCATTTGTGTAGTGTTTTACTCATTTAATCCTGTGAGCTAGGTATTATCTCAGTTTTAGGGAGGACTCAGTGCAGTGGTACCCCAGGTGACAAAAAATTCTGAATATATTTATTAAGTTTCATCATCTGTTTAGAATATTAACATATTCTGAATGGTCCTTTGATCCAAATCCCATTTCCTTCCCATTACATGTACTGTGTGTCCCCCCACCCCCCGCCGCCATGTTTTAGTCATAGTTGGAAACATCCTGTTTCTTAATTAGGTTAAAGGAAGTAAGTTAGATCTCAACTGTTTTTAATTCAGAAAGAGAAAACCTTTGGCACATTAGAAAACATTAGTTCGTTGTCCTTGGAAGTAATGGTAGAGATCATGGGCTTCTGATGAGGTGAAGGGCTGTTGCTGATATTTTACTTTTATAACAGTGTTTTCGTTTGCAGAGTTGGAAAGTTTCAGATTTTATTAGGAAACATTTTGTATATTCAAGATAGTACAAGACATATATAAATATAAAGAATTATATAAAACAAACTATCCTATTAAATACTCTCCAGCTAACATATAGAAATTATCCATGCCAGGGCGCCTGGGTGGCTCAGTGGGTTAAAGTCTCTGCCTTTGGCTCCGGTCATGAGATCGAGTCCCACATCGGGCTCTCTGCTCAGCAGAGAGTCTGCTTCCCCCCTCTCTCTCTCTGCCTGCCTCTCTGCCTACCTGTGATCTCTGTCTGCCAAATAAATAAGTAAAATCTTCAAAAAAAAAAAAAAAGAAATTATGCTTGCCTTCTGGGGCTTACACTACCCCCTCAAACAGGTAACAACAGTATTGAGTTGAGTTTTACATTGTTATAAGGTGTTTTCTGTAAAATATCCTTCATATAAGAATTAAAATCTTTTAAATATTGTGGGTAAATTTCATCTTGTTTGACGTAACTATTATGAAAGTAGCTCTTCAGAATTATATTTTGATTTACTTATTTATGCTAAAATAAAAAGTTTTGTCTACATGCAGGCAGTTACTTAGAAGGCAGCTTCGGTTCAAATCTGTACGTTAGGAGACTTAGATTCAGAAGCTGCAAAGATCTGGAAGGAAGGAATCTTGAGGAAGAGGAAAAGGATTTCCTGTGGATCAAGAAAATTGCTTGCTGGTGTAGTGTTTCTTCTGCTTAGTCTTAGGGAAAAGAGAACAAAGAGGTGACAAGTGGAAACTATCTTAAGTTGTTCTTGGCAGAGTTGGTACCACCAATGAGTAGCTAAAAGACTGAGTAAAGTATGGCTTCAAGGTCTTATAACAGCAAATTTCCTAGAGGTTCGAGAGTGTTTATATTAACCATGTTTTTGAGCAGTGAAGACTACTTGAGGGGTCATGTCCAGCGTCTTGTCCTGGTCTCTATCCCTGAGCCACTGAAGCCTGAATCTGGTGCACATAGTGTGACACTGAGTTCCATTTGCTTGGTAGAGTTTGTGGGGAGTCTTTCATCTTTTAGGAACTGTAATTCTCCTAGTTCTTAGTTTTCAATGGGTAAGGAGGTTTTTTTTTTTTTTTTTTTTTAAGATTTCATCATATTTATTTGACAGAGATCACAAGTAGGCAGAGAGGCAGGCAGAGAGAGAGAGAGAAGGGGAAGCAGGCTCCCCGAGGAGCAGACAGCCCGATGCGGGGCTCGATCCCAGGACCCTGGGATCATGACCTGAGCTGAAGGCAGAGGCTTTAACCCACTGAGCCACCCAGGTGCCCCTGGGTAAGAAGGTTTTAAACAACGCCTATGATGTAATTTTAGGGGGTGGTCGTAGACATGTGCATACATGCACACATATGTATACATACACATAAAATGCCTTACTGTGTTTGCCTTGGCAGTCGCTACATAGAGGCAAAGAGTAAGCCTGTAGATGGGTGCTTTGGCTATAAGTGGGAGCTCTGGAGCCGAGCCATCGGAGTCCGCATCCTGGATTGCCACTAGCTAGCTCTGTAGCCTTGCTGACGTTACTGAACCTCTTTGTGATGGTGTCTCTGTACAGTGACGGTAGTACAACCTCTGTCTGCCTTAGTGGCGGGAGGGCTGGTACGCAGGACGTTCCCAGAGCTCAGGGCTTACCGTGCTTCTAGCGCTGCACGAGGTTGGCCATTATGTAAATCTCGTCCCTGGTGCCTTTTGGTTCATTGCTTAGGTTGCCGTTTGTGTGCGGGGAGATGTTCTTTCTAGAACCGTGTCTCCTCGTCACATGATTGTGTGCAGTGCGAGCCTGTTCACACTCTGTCAGCAGTTGAGGTTTGAGAAGTGTGTGGAGCCCAGCGGGAGGGAGAACTGAGCGCCGTAGCAACTGTTGCTGTTTGTGTCCTGAGCAGCAGCTGCCCTGGACGGTTATTTTTTCATCGTGATCTCACCGATAGCCTGGGATGTGGCCGTGCCTTAGAGAAGTGGATTGGCTGAGACGTCTGGTCTTTGAAGAGATTTCATGACCCCGTGTCGTAAAGATTCTATTCCGTGTGCAGTCTTACCGTGTGTGAGGAAGGAAGGGAGGCTAAGCCTCGGGTTCAGACGGTCCCTGAAGTATGATGTGCCTGGGTTTGTCACACGAGATATACTTTCAGTAGGGGCAGTAAGGCTTCATGCTTTTCAGTCAAAAAGTAATTTTGCTGTCTAGGGGCGCCTGGGTGGCTCAGGTCATGATCCCAGGGTCCTGGGATTGAGCCCAAGTCAGACTCCCTGCTCCCTCTCCCTTTGCCCCTCCCCCCTGCTTGTACTCACGGGTGCTCTCTCTCATATAAATAAATAAATAAAATCCTTAAAGAAAAACCGATTTTGTTGCCTACAACATTCGGCAGATGATTTGTGGTCTGTGATTCCACTGTAGACATACACAGTACACACGTGTGTGTGTGTGTGTGTGTGTGTGTATAAAACGTCACTATCAAATGTGGATTTCAGAAATAAGGCTGTCTTTCCAATGAATACTTAATTATCAAATGCTTTTCTAAAGTAGATAATAAGATCTTTTAAAAGGATTTATTTCAGGTAGTTGTATTCAGTAATTTTCTAATTTTTATTTATTTATTTATAGAAGATTTTATTTATTTGTTTGACAGAGAGAGAGAGGGCACAAGCAGGAGGAGTGGCAGGCAGAGGGAGAAGGAGAAACAGGGGGAGCCCGATGTGGGACTCGATCCCAGGACCCTGGGATCATGACCTGAACTGAAGGCAGTTGCTTAACCAACTAAGCCACTTAGGGGCCCCTAATTTTTATTTCTAATGTATTGAAATATTTATGCAAATAATTATGTGGCCCATTTCTGAATTTTGGGTTCTTACTTACCATGGTTCAGCCATAAAATATTTACTGAGCACCTGCTATGTACCAGGCTGTGTTCTGAATCCTGGTGGCACCCAGTGGATGTTGATGGTCTGATTCTTCTAAATTCTATGTACAGATCCTGCCTATTAAAAATGTGGGTTTTTTTTTTTCCGATTGCCTTCTTCAGATCCAGTGGTATGAATTTACCGATTTGGATGTTTTGAACTTAAAACAACATCAGGTTGAACTAAAGAACATGTAACTGAGTGACTTATAAAACCAAATCATTTTCATTTTCTAGGTATTATTAACCCAAAGAACCCAAAGGAAGCTCCAAAGTCCTTTAGTTTCGACTACTCCTACTGGTCTCACACCTCGGTGAGTATACTTACCGTGCAGTATAATAATAGAACAGTGCTGGTTGTGCACAGTTTTGAAAGAGCTTGAAGGTCCAAGAAAGAGTACAGAGATGACTAACACCTAGGAAAATGGAGAGAGTGGGGCCCTTTGCAGTTCTCTTCTTATTAGTAAAGGACCCAAATCTTGCTGGCTTCTAGGGATTTTTCGTGAACTACAGCTTGCATTTGTTTCTCTTCATTGCTTTTTTTTTCTGTTTTGTGCTGGAGTAGGAGAGGTTTTAAACTACTGACAGAACCTGATGACCAACAGAAAGGCCTATGAAAGGGGTTGGACATTTGTCACTGAAAGCTACGTTTATTGAGAAATAGCCATACTACCTAGAGTGAGTGCTGGGAAGTATTTTTATATGTGGACTGGACCTTTGAACTTTTAGTACCATTTTCCATTTAAGGAAATTTTCTTGTACCTTTCTGTGAATGGAAGAATGATGCTTTTAAGGTTATGGAAAGTGACATGTAATCGAGTGAGATAATTTCATGTAGATATTTTTATGTATGACTGAGCTGGATGACTGTGTTTGTGTGTATGTGTGTGAGATAAGAGAAGAATAAGCTATGTGTAGAAAGGACTTAAAAATTTTATAATATATTTTAATAGGTGACTGTTGAGATTCCAAACATTTAAATTTATTATAGCAGTAATCAAATAAGCCTAGGAAAGAACACGAATAAAATGCCATTTATCTTTCCTTTTAATCTCTACAGCCTGAAGATCCCTGTTTTGCATCTCAGAACCGTGTGTACAATGACATCGGAAAGGAAATGCTCTTACATGCCTTTGAGGGATATAATGTCTGTATTTTTGCCTATGGGCAGACTGGTGCTGGGAAATCTTATACAATGATGGGTAAACAGGAAGAAAGCCAGGCTGGCATCATTCCACAGGTAAAAAACCAAAAAACAACAAAAGACCTCTGTTTAATATTACTCTTAGTCTTCAATTGCTGTAACAATATATATTTTTCTTTTATTTAGCAAACATTTATTCAGGGACTATCATATGCAAGGGACAAAAATAAATCACTTGTTCCTTTCTTCAAAGGATCTGTTAGTCTAATGGAAAAGACTAGCATGTATACACGTCTGTCTTTAAATGTGGGAAGTTGGCATTCTGTAAAAGTTTTGCTGCATACCCCTGTCTGGGTATTCTATCTTTTGAACAGTGCTACCAGCTTCTTTAAAAAATGGTAGCGTGTGCCAGGCTTTATTCTGAATCCTGGGACACCTGGTCAGTGTTGTTGGTCAGATTGTTTCCCAAATCCCATAATATAGATCACCTTTTAAGCATATGATTATTTTTTAGTTTTTTAATTGCCTTATCAGAGATATTTTCCTTTTATCTTATTAATCTAATATCACAGTAAGCTTGAAATAGTCTGAGAATTCTTAAGAACAGTGTCTTTTGACCTGATATGTTTGGAATGGAGAGGAGTTGTGACATAGAAACTTAGGTATTTAGAAGGAACTTCTCTCATTAATAACAGAAGTGTAGTTTGCTTTTATTGATGATATTTGGAATTAATTTTAAAGTTTTGTTGTTGTTGTTTTTTACTATAGGCCTAGTGTGACCTCTGTATTCTGAGAATAAGATACACAAGAGAGTGGTAGCTACTTTTTCTAATGGATTATTGAACTGTAATTTTAAATTCAGCTGTATAATTGAAATGCTTAACTATCAGTAAAGATTAAGAATTTTTCAGAAAAAACTGAACATACTAGCGTATTTTCTTCTGTTAAAAATATATGTCAATATTAAGACATCTGTTAGGAATTGTCCTTTGTATATAGGAGTAGCAAAAATTATAATAATTAGAGAAAATACTGTGTAGCACTCATGATGTGCGAGCACTGGTCTAAGTGTTTTACAGATATTCACTCAGTTAATCCTCCTAGTTTGACCCTAAGAAGTAGCTGCAGTTGTTACCTTTATTTTATTTCCCTCATTTTAAAGATGAGGAAACTGAAGCATAGGGAGGTCATGTCACTTGCCCAAGGGAGTGGTAGAGCCAGAATCCCAATGCAGGCACGGTGGTTCTGGAGGCCTTACTTCTACTACTGTGTATACTTCTTTAGCAATGAAATAATTTTTTGTAGATTATAGCAAGTTATACTAAACAGTCTGTTTACTCCATCACCACACTTAGTTTCTCCATCCTTCTCCTTTAATCTTTTTTTTAAAAGATTTTATTTATTTATTCTGACAGAGATAAACAGTGAGAGAGAGGGAACACAAGCAGGGGGAGTGGGAGAGGGAGAAGCATACTTCCCGCTGAGCAGGGAGCCTGATGCAGGGCTCAGTCCCAGGACCCTGGGATCATGACCCGAGCCGAAGGCAGACACTTAATGACTGAGCCACCCAGGTGCCCCTAATCTGTTTTTATATAATTACATATATATCTCTTGTAGAATTTTGAAATACTTAATTTTAATGCAAAAGCATTAATTTTTAAAAACAAGATTATCATTTAGAAACTGCCATTTATAATAAATTATGAATTCTGTTTAGACTTCTGGAGAATCACAAACATAGAGTTCATTTTCCAAATGTGTACTGATTGCCTAAACATTAAATGTATAGCAGATGAAAATTTAATAGAATTTTATTAAGTATTCCCACTAAAATATCACATTTTGAATAAATTCAAAGGATTCGGAGAGTGAAATTTTGTGATTTTCCTGATCTAGAAAAGTTAATGTTTTCTGTTGGAAATGTCACTGTGAGGTAGAATAGCCTCTTATAAAGGGCTTGGAATCTTAAGACAAAGGTAAAGGGGAAAATTTTATACGGACAGAATTATTCTTTTATTTATTTATTTGAAGTAATCTTTACACCAAGCATAGGGCTTGAACTCACAACCCTGGGATCAAGAGTTGCATGTTCCACTGACTGAGCCGGCCAGGCACCTCCGTACTCAAAATTATTCTTAAATACCTTCATTTACTCTCTTGAAATAGTATACATTCTCTCTTTATACATACGTATGTATGATTTGTAATGTGTATGGCAACTGACAATATGAAATAAAATTTATATAGCATGATAAAATATGTAAAAAAATGTAGGGTTTTTGTTTGTTTTGTTTTTGTCAGAGAGAAAGAAAGCATATGTGAGCAGAAGCAGGGGGAGTGGCAGGCAGAGGGAGAAGCAGGCTCCCCCTAAGCAAGGACCCAATGTGGGACTAGATCCCAGGCCTCTGGGATCATGACCTGAGCTGAAGGCAGACGCTTAATTGACTGAGCCACCCAGGCGTCCCCAGAATGTAGTTTAATAGTAGTTTGACTGCTACATAATAACAGTAGATTCACTGTTACTCTAGGATAGTGTGAAGAATTGGGTTCTACATGAATTTAAAGTGCTAGGGACCTAACACAGGAAGAGACAGAACTTTTCCCCTAAATGTGGCTTGCTTTCTAAGGAAACATTTCTGAGATGCTGTCATCAAGGGAGAATAAAAATTCATAACTGTCCTTTTATTTCATTCAATGCATTCTCCTTTAATGTTGTTACCATTAATATTTTGAGAAAGAGAAAAGGGATCTCGCTAATTCATAGCACTCATGGGTATCTGTACTTCTCTCGTTTATGCTGTTCACACCTCTCTCCTTCTGCCTCTGTAGTTATGTGAAGAACTATTTGAGAAAATCAATGACAACTGTAATGAAGAAATGTCTTACTCTGTAGAGGTGAGTACAACCGTGGGTTAAATAAAGCCACAGGCCTCTGGACTCCGTTCCCTCCATTCCAGTGGGCCCAAGTGATGACTGTGGATCACTTAACCCTTCTCCCAGTTTTGTATTCTTAGGCTACTTCTGAGATTTGGTCATCATGAATAATGTTGCAATTAAATCCTTGTTCATAAGTCAGAAGCTTGTTCTCATAAGCTTTATTTTTAGTTATTTCCTTTAAGTATCCGGTTGTCAAAAAATATATGTGAATTGCCAAATAGCTTTTTAGAAAGAAACACTGTACCAATTTCCAGTCCCATCAGGAGGGTGTAAGTACCCATTGTGTCATTGCCAACTTGTAGTATTTTTGTTTTTTCTCTGCTAACTTGATAAGGGCTCCCTTTCTCACTTATTTAAATTAGAGCTTCTTTGAGGATTACTGTAATTGAACATCTTGTAAATTATACATATGCCTGTTTACCTTTTGAGATTGCAGTGTTTATCTTAATCATTTGTGTGAATTCTTTCCCCCTTTCATATTTATTAATAGTGATTTGTGATAGGGATTAGTTGTTTGTTTGTTTTTGAAGATTTTATTTATTTATTTGACAGAGACAGTGAGAGAGGGAACACAAGCAGGGAGAGTGGGAGAGGGAAAAGCAGGCTTCTCGCCTAGCAGGGAGCCCGATGCGGGCCTCGATTCCAGGACCTTGGGATCATGACCTGAGCCGAAGGCAGAGGCTTAACGATTGAACCACCTAGGCGCCCCCCGGACATTAGTTTTTAAATTCTGTATAATCAGATCTCTTCTCCCCTTACCCCTTTTTAATTGCCTACAATCTTAGACAGTTATTCTTCACCCAGTGTATACTCCAGCTCTTTGAAGAAGAGGTCTGTAGAATTACATTGTATTTATTTGAGAAACATTTCTACTCATTGATATGTGCTTTTTTTTTTTTTTTGATATGTGCTTTTTGAAGCTGTTTCACTTACCTCCTGCTTTGCTACTCAGTTCTGTAGTAACTGAAATTAAGTGTTCTGTTAACATGAGCCTGCTGTTCTGAGACATGAAGCTGTTTTTAAGCAAGGTTTTTTTTTTTTTTTATGTTATGTGTTGTGATGTTCTATAGGACTTAAACAATTCCAAGTTGACCCATGTAGCTGGGTCAACTTTTCTTTACCTATAACGTGTTGCATAAATCTATACATTTTAGAGAATTCTGCCTTGTGACTATCATACACCAAAATGGGAATGTGCTGCTCTAAAAATATTTTTGTTAAAATTAATTCTCTAAATAACTTGTCTCATCCTGTATTCTTTTTGATGACTAAATGTATAACAAATGAAAATTCAGTAGATTTTATTCTTATTAAAATATCACATATTTTAAATAAATTCAAAGGATAGAGTGATAGAATGTGACAATTTTTTGAGCTTGTAGATAATAAAAGAAGATGCCATTTCCTTTCATATTGGAGTTCACAGCTTGCTTGGAGCGCAGTGCAGTTGATACCGTACTTCCTTACGCTGGGACCTCTACCCCCTCTCCTGCTTCTCTCCTTTATTTGCTCCAGCCACACTGGCTTTTTGGCCGTTTCCGGAACAATAGGAACTTTTCCTACCTCAGGGCCTTTACATTTACTTTTTTTTTCTGCCCGAAATTTTCTACCTTTGTATATCTTTTTGTCTAAATATTTCAGCTCCTTCAAGTCATTTGCTCAAAGCTTACCCTCTCAACGAAACTTACTTTGACCACCTTGTTTAACCCTGCAGCTGGCGCTCCAGCCCAGCACTCCTGGTCTCTCTTGTCCTGTTCTCCCTCCCCTCTCCACCCCACCCCAGTTCTCTTCATGTTCTAACCTACTTTAGAATTCTGTTTGTTTATGTATTTGTTACTTATTTTTATTTAGAATCATAAACTTGCTGGGGCAGGGATTTTTGTCTGTTTTATTTACTGATGTGTCCCAAGTGCCTAGAAAATGCCTTGGAAGATGCTGCTGCTCAGTGAATTGAATTTGCCAGGTGGGGGCTGTAGTGGCGGGCTCGGAAGTAAAGGAACTAATGCTGGCTTTAGGTGGGTTTGCATGTTAGAGAATAAGTAGCAGAGCACAGCAGGCTTTACCTAGGTTACTTGGGTCCTCATACTCCCACACCTGGGTGAAAAGGGACAACAAGTCATTCAAAAAGTTGTAGTATCTTTCTGGGACTCTGGAGCGTATGTCCAAGTTTAAGTACTACACGGGAATGTTAAAGTACCGTTTCACTTTATAGGAAGACCTGCTTTAAGAAGGTGTACTTGTTGTCCTGTTGTTTTAATCTCATAGGGGATCAGTTACTCAAGGGTTCTCCATATTTTAAAAAACTGATTCTAAAATACAGTATAGATACACAGTCAGTGGGACGCCTAGGTGGCTCAGTTGTTAAGCCTCTGCCTTTGGCTCAGGTCATGATCCCAGGGTCCCTGCTCGGTGGGAAGCCTGCTTCTCCCTCTCCCACTCCCCCTGCTTGTATTTCCTCTCTTGCTCTGTCTGTCTTGGTCAAATAAATAAATAAAATCTTTTTTTTTTTTTTAAGATTTTATTTATTTATTTGACAGAGATCACAAGTAGGCAGAGAGGCAGGCAGAGAGAGGGAGGGGGAAGCAGGCTCCCTGCTGAGCAGAGAGCCCGATGTGGGGCTCGATCCCAGGACCCTGAGACCATGACCAGAGCCGAAGGCAGAAGCTTAACCCACTGAGCCACCCAGGTGCCCCAATAAATAAAATCTTTTTAAAAAAATAAAAATAAAAAGTATACAGTCAGATCTGAGACTGAGTGAAAGAAAAAAGCAATGGAAATGGCGGTTCTGTTGTTTCAGACACTCGGAAATGTGCCTATAGAAATTTAAAGTATACAAGTGCCAAATTTTATTGTGTGCTTGAATAGCTCAGAATACACAAGAGAAGAGCAGAATGAGTCTTCCTGTGGTGAATTCCCCCCTCCAGAGCCTTATTTGCCTGGACGTCTGATCTTACAGATATATCAGGACCAGAAGCAACCTTCAAAGCCAGACTCTTGAGTGAAGCTCATTTGACTTATGTTATGAAACCACTATTTTTATTTGTTACTTTCCCTTCTATTTGTTATTCTTCTGTAGACCAGAACATGAAACATCAGCAAGCCTGGTATATTATCTTACCTTCCCGTGGACAGACTTCTGTTGGAACCCTGCTGGTTTTTTAGTGAGCATGGAGTTAGAGAGGGAGGAGCTTCCTAGATGAGTGAGATGTTGGCTTGCTTCAGGTAAAGAAAGGATAGTCTGAGACCTTCATCTCCACGATAGGAACGGTCCTGCTGGTGGGACGAGAGTTCCGGCAATGTTCTAGCTGAGGCTTCCTCTTCCCTCCCCGGTCGTGGACGGGTCTCGCCGGGCCGTCAGACTCCATGCTGACCAGTCCTCACTCCTTGTGGTAGAAACATGGCTTGTGTGTGGTTAGTGTTACCATACTGGGGCTGCTGGTCTCTTTTTTGTCTTCCCTGCTCTGGAACGTTGGTAGTATTTGTTCGTGTTAATACTAATAGAATTTTTATTTCCAAGCTTTTAGAGTAACCTCACTGTAACCCCCAATTATTGACAACGGCATACATTTTAAAAAGTGTATTAGTAACTGGTAAGTTGCTACTAAAAATGGTATTTTTTCTGACTTAGGTAGTGGCTGCTGACTGCCGAGGTAGCCTTCTTAGCCCCTTTTCTTTCCTGAGTTCGTCAGAAGACTGGTTCTAAGCTAGACAGTGATGTCTGTGCGACTGTTAATAGAATGAAATGGGGGCGCCTGGGTGGCTCAGTGGGTTAAGGCCTCTGCCTTCGGCTCAGGTCATGGTCCCAGGGTCCTGGGATCGAGCCCCAAATCGGGCTCTCTGCTCAGCGGGGAGCCTGCTTCCTCCTCTCTCTCTGCCTGCCTCTCTGCCTACTTGTGATCTGTCAAATAAATAAATTTTAAAAAAAAAATTAAAAAAAATAGAATGAAATGGACTAGACCTATGGCATTTCTCTTTGTAAAGATTGCTGATCTCTCATTGTAGAGCTGTTTTTTACAAGTAATCTCTGTGCCCAGTGTGGGTCTTGAACTCACGACCCCAAGATCAAGAGTTATGTGCTCCACTGGCTGAGCAGCCAGGCACCCCTAATTGTAGAGTTGGGGTTTTTTGTTTTGTTTTGTTTTTAACGTTTTATTTTTTGACGGAGACAGAGTACGCAAGCAGGGGAGCTACAGAGAGGGAGAAGCAGGCTCCCCGCTGAGCAGGGAGCCTGATGCGGGATTCGATCCCAGTACCCTGGGATCATGACCTGAGCTGAAGGCAGATGCTTGACTGAGCCACCCATACGCCCCAATTGTAGAGCTTTGAATAAAAGTATAAAAAGAATTTTTAATGTATAGGATTTCTTTTTCCAAGTCCTCCAGTTCACTTAATAATTTGTTCTTAGGTGAGCTACATGGAAATTTACTGTGAAAGAGTACGAGACCTGCTGAATCCAAAAAACAAGGGTCATTTGCGTGTGCGTGAACACCCACTTCTTGGCCCATATGTGGAGGATCTGTCCAAGCTGGCAGTCACTTCCTACACAGACATTGCTGACCTCATGGATGCTGGGAACAAAGCCAGGTATGGTAGAAATAGACTAATGACTGAAGGCTTTGGCACATTTTCAGGTCCTTTGTTCCCAGTTAAGGATTTGAGACCACCTTTATACTTATGAAAGTTGCTTTAATTGTAGATCCTCTGATCCTTTGGCTGTGCTAGGGTAAAAAGAAAGGGTTTCAGCATATTCAGCATCTTCTCATCAAAATAATGCAGTGCTGAAACATGGCAGAACGTTGGTTAAGTTAAAATATCAGGTTTTGATGAGGTTGTGGTAAAATGTTGGATAACCATATGCCTATGGAATTAATTGTGGAATAAAGAATACAAATTAAATGCCCCGGTGGTTTCTAAAGGGACAACTGAGGTATGAAAAATGATTCCGATGGGAGACCTTTGGATTTGGGGATAACTTGATCGGCTCACAAATAAGGTGTATTGAGAACAATTTGTGCAAGTGACAATCTCGTGATCTATGAATAAAGCTGTTGTTTCTGATTGTTATAGTTATGCTATCCATTTTAACTTTCATCTAAGAATTCCATTGTCACATGTCACCTTTATGTTTATTTAGGACGGTGGCGGCTACCAACATGAATGAAACAAGTAGCCGTTCCCATGCTGTGTTTACCATTGTTTTCACCCAGAAGAAACATGATACTGAGACCAGCCTTTCCACTGAGAAGGTAGGACAGTGTCAGTGTCCGGGCTCGAGTTCATGGAATGGGGTTTTCAGAAGTCGCTCTTGCTACTCTCTGCAGCTTATGGAGGGGAGAAAGTTACCCTTTTTTTTTAAGAGAATATTTTGTATCTTTTGCTTGTCATTTTTATTCCCATCCAAAAGCAATTTTTTGAGTGAAATTTTTTGGGTTTTTGAGTGCAATTGCAAGATAGAAAGTAGGGTTAAGAAAAAACAGAGACTTTGGGTCTCAGAAACTACTTTGTTCAAAAGAATTAAGCAGTTCTGTGGGGAGAAAATCTTTCCTTTTTTATTTCTTGACTAGAATCTCTTAATTACTTGTTTGGTATGTAGATTTTTGTTTGTTTATTTGTTTTGAGCCCTGATAATGTTATTGGGGGGTTAAATATTTAAGCAAATAATTAAGCAGACAAGGTGTGTTTTCCCTTGGAAAGCAAAGGACTGCACAGCACCTGTGATGCTCTTCGAATACCTTGCTTGTTACTGTCTCCTTTTCTACAGTAGTTAAATGTAGTAGACTTTGGAGTTAAACTGCTTTCTTTAGATCGCGGCTCTGCCACTTTACAGCACTGTTACCTTGGGCAAGTTACTACCCTCTTTGTGCCTCAGTTTTCCCAACCTCATGGGATTGTTAAGATGATTAAATATTGATACAGGTTAGTGCATGTAATAGTGCCTGACTCAGAGTAACCATTCAGTAAATGTGAATTTTTTGTTAGTAATAAATTTATGTTGAATTCTTCTCTACCTATGTATCTAAGTAGCATGCCACTGGATTTTTAAACCTGAAGTTAGATTTATTATACTGGTAGTGATGAAAGATCCTTTGCCTTATAAATTGAGTAATTTGTGATACTGACATCACTAAAAACTGGGATCACCTTTTATTTGGTGACTTGTTTTTAACTGAAAATTATTTTATTTTTAAAAAAATTTTTATTTAAATTCAACTTAGTTAACATATACCATGTTATTAGTTTCAGAGGTAGAATTTAGTGATTCATAAGTTATGTATAACACCCAGTGCTCATTCCATCAAGGGCCCTCCTTAGTGCCTGTCCTCCAGGTACCCATCCCCACACCCACCTCCCCTCCAACAGCCCTGTTTGTTTCCTAGAGTTAAGTCTCTCTCTCTCTCTTTTTTTTTTTAGAGTTAAGTCTCTTATGGTTTGCCTCCCTAGCTGAAAATTATTAAAAAAAAAAAAAATACCCTTCATATAGGTGATCAGATAACTTGACATTGCTAGCTAGTTACAATATTAATGCTATTTACATCTTGAGTGAAAACATTTTTTCCTTTCTTCTATGATGTCCCGTCTACAAAAATAATTATGTTCATCCTATAACCACAGCTTCTTTGATAATCCATTTTGGATACTTTGGTCTAACTTTCCCAAAGCTTTATTTTTTTTAACAACTTTTATTGATTTGTTGAAGTACAATAGACCACACATAAAGTATAAAATTGGATTAGTGTGTATGCACCTGTAAAACCAATATCATAGTCGTAGCCACGTCCATTCCCCTGAAAAGCTGCCTCATGCCACCTTATAATAACCGTGTCACTCCTTCCACCTTTGTACTTATTAGGCAGTTCTGATCTGCTTTTTCTCACTACAGATTAGTTTACACTTACAGAATTTTTTAAGAATGGAATTAATAGTATGTACGTTTTCTTGCCTTGCTTCTTTCTTAGCATATTCTGAAATTCACCTGTGATGTTTTAGGCATCAGTAGTTCACTTGTTTTCATTGATGATTAGTATTCCATTATATAGCTAGATCACAGTTAGTGCATTAACTCGCCTGTTGGGGAGCATTTAAATTGTTGACAGTTTTTTTTTTTTTAAGATTTTGTTTATTTATCAGATAGAGATCACAAATAGACAGAGAGAGAGGGGGAAGCAGGCTCCCCGCTGAGCAGAGAGCCCGATGTGGGGCTCGATCCCAGGACCCTGGGATCATGACCCGAGCCGAAGGCAGAGGCTTCAACCCACTGAGCTACCCAGGCACCCCATGTTGACAGTTTTTGATCATGAAAATGAAAAAGCCATGAACATTTGTGTACAAGTCTGTGTGGCTGTTTGCTCTTGTTTCTATTGGTAAATACCTGGGAGTGGAGTAGTTGAGGCTTATGGTAGCATATGTTAAGCTCTGTAGGTCTACAACTCTGCTGAACTGCCTTCCAGAGTGATTGTATCATTTTACATTCCCACCAGCAGTGTGTGAGGGTCCCAGTTGCTGGAGACTTCATATTTAATGTGCCATTTAATGGGTTAATGAGTTTTATGACACACTGTTAAGAAATATGTCGTGTGTATCTTAAAACGACTTATTTTGAACCAAGGTAATTGCTGTGAACTTTTGTACATGCTGTGTCTCCCTGTGCAGTATGTAAGAGCTCTAACGAGTATTTGTAGTCTTCTGCATGCTTGATTTTTAATTTCCTGCCTCTTGGTGTTTTCTGGTTCTACCTGGCTTATTTTTGAATTGCCGCAATGTTCTTGTTCTTGACCAGGTCAGTAAAATCAGCTTGGTGGATCTAGCGGGAAGTGAACGAGCTGATTCAACTGGTGCCAAAGGGACTCGATTAAAGGTACTTATTTTATCAAACAGTTGACCTAGTCAATAAATGTTCTGTAACATAGGTCAGCAAACTGTGGCCAATAGGTCAAATCTGACCCACACCTGTTGCTGTAAATAAAATTTTACTGGGACACAGTCCCCTCTATTTGTTCATGTGTTGTCTGTAACAGTGAGGCTGAGAGCTTGTGACAGAGAACATGTGGCCTGCAAAACCTTTACAGAAACATTTTGCTGACGCCTGATCTATAAATTCAATGAAAGATAAGTAACATAGTTAAGGAGGACTTGATGGTCAGGGTGAGAGCTGAAAGGTGTTCTGAGGAACAGGCTAGGTGGAAGCATCACTAATGGGACAGGGACACACAAGATCCAAATGTGAGAATACATGCAGCCCTCTCCAGAGGGATGGTTACTTAACAAGAGCAGAAATCGCATGTTGGTGAGTCGGGGGAAGAAGACAGTGTCCGTACGCTTTTGAGACAAGCCATCTTGCCCATACTCAGGACTGTGAGTTAGGCATGTGGTCCTGGCATGGCATTAATGTGAACAGGGGAGACTGTGGACTAAAAGAGGGTTTTAGAATTTGTGGTCGTAAGTCAACAAAGAGTGCTAGCATAAGGCTCAGTTGTATCCTGTGCATTATAGATGATGTGGCTGTAGAAGATATTCTTCGTCATAATTCTTTCATGTTTGGTATTGATTTCAGGAAGGAGCGAATATTAATAAGTCTCTCACAACTCTGGGCAAAGTCATTTCAGCCTTGGCAGAGGTGGTAAGTATTATATACTTGATTACATGGGAAAACTTGTCTGTTCAGCAAATGTACTTGATGATATTTTATGTGTTTATGAAGACTGACCTTTTTTGGCCCTTTTGTGTAATCTTGTTTTCTCCTTTTAGAACTTTTCAGATAAGATACTAGGTATAACACACTTTGACTTTCTACCGAACACAAAAGAGATCAAGGAGAGTGAAAGTAAACATAGATCTGTAGAGGCCAGACTGGAAACTATTTACGAAGACCTAGGGTTTGGTTGCTTTTTGAGCCTTTACCTCAGATCTCTCATCAAAACCAAGGATTTTGTTGCATAATCTTTTCCTATACAATCTTTTTAAAGTAGGTTACAGTACCTTTTGGAGTTTTTTTAAGCATTTGCCTTGGTGAATGCTGTTGATTTGGGGGCCGATAATGTATTTTTAAAAATTGTGTTATTCTTTCCTATTCTTTAACAGTGGGATACTATAACTGCAACAGTTTTGTATCACGGGCTTCATTTTCTAGATTAAAGGCTAAGGAGGTACTAGTCATTGTATACTCTAGTTTAGTATACCATTTGAATCCCTAAAAAGAATTAAATGCTTTCTTGCTTGTTTCTAAAAAGTCATACTCAGTTTATTACTTTAAAGTACTTTCCTTTTGAAGGCTTAATACTGTGTTCTTTCTTTTAAATGCTTCATCTGTAGGATAACTGCACCAGCAAGGTACGGAGGGGTTTGGTAGGAATGAACTAGCTGTAGAATCAATTGTGATGATTGTAAATCCTCAGCAGGATGTATGGAGGCATAAGTAGGAATGGAGCCTTGAAAAATAACTTTTTGTTACTTGCTTTCTGGCTCTGGGATTTTGAATTGCTGTTCAGAGTGACCATGAATCATGAGACTGCACACCAAACCTAATTTAGGGAACATGATTTGCTTTGGAGTGGGAATTCAGAATAAAGGAACAAGAGGGAAAATGAGGAAGCGTCTACATTGTGTTTTTTTAATGTTTCTCCTAGTGATCTGTGGGACTGTCACTTGAAGAAGTCACCTTTAAAGCTCTTGAAAGGGCAATAAAGATATTTCTTATGGGTACTCTTCTAAAACATAACTGCCTTCTTGAAAGTATTAGGATATTTTTCTTAAACCTCTTTGTATAATCTTGTTTCCTATCATGAAAAGTCATGGATTATTTAAATTGTTAAAAAAAAAAATTTCCCTACTCTTTGGTTATATACAAAGTGAAGGCTGTAGAATCAAGTTAAACTCCATCTCTAGAACACATGCTCTTTGGGGCACCTGGGTGGCTCAGCATTTAAGCGTCTGCCTTCAGCTCAGGTCATGATCCCAGCTCCTGGGATCGAGCCCCATATCGGGCTCCCTGCTCAACGGGGAGTCTGCTTCTCTCTCTCCCCAGATCCGCTATGCTTGTGTTCCGTCTTTCACTATCTCTCTTTCTGTCATAAATAAATAAAATCCTTTTTCTTTAAGATTTTATTTATTTGACAGAGAGAAACACATCGATAGAGGGTACACAAGCAAGGGGAGTGGGAGAGGGAGAAGCAGGCTTCCCACGGAGCAGGGAGCCCAATATGGGGCTCTATCCCAGAACGCTGGGATCATGACCTGAGCCGAAGAAAGTCGCTTAATGGCTGAGCCACCCAGGCGCCCCAAATAAATAAAATCTTTAAAAAAAAATGTTCTTTTGCATCCTTTTAATCCAAATACAATAGACTTTTCCTTATATTTCTATACACATACTCTAGAATTTCTTAGTACTATTTTGCTTTAATAATAGAGCACTCAACAGTTTTCAATCACATGAATAACATTGGAGTTAAAGGGAGTATCTGCAATGAATTATTTTATTTTTAAAAAGATGTTATTTAACATTTGAGAGTGAGAGAGACAGAGCATGAGCAGCCGGAAGGAGCAGAGGCAGAGGGAATGGGTTAGGGTTAGGGTTAGGGTTAGGGAACAGGGAGCCCGACTCAGGATTTGATTCCAGGACCCCGAGATCATGACCTGAGCCGAAGGCAGACACTTAACTGCCTGAGCCACCCAGGTGCCCCTGCAATGAAATATTTTAGACTCATATTTTATTTTTTTTTATTATTATTTTTTTTAAAAGATTTTATTTATTTATTTGAGAGAGAATGAGTGAGAGAGAGCATGAGAGAGGAGAAGGTCAGAGGGAGAAGCAGACTCCCCAAGGAGCTGGGAGCCCGATGCGGGACTCGATCCTGGAAGTCTGGGATCATGACCTGAGCCAAAGGCAGCCGCTCAACCAACTGAGCCACCCAGGCGCCCTATACTCATATTTTAAAATATATAGGTTTGTTCTCTACTTGTACACAAATTACTTAATAGAAATAATGCTTTGTTTCTTTTGGCTTACTGGAAAAGCTGCCTTAGATTTAAAAAGTCTGTTGTTTGATTTTAGGTATATGTGTATATTCTTCAGATATCTAATCTGAGTCCCCAGACATGAAAACTGTTAAAAATTTAGTGGTTTTTCTAACTTGTCCATTTGCTCATTTTTAACATTCATTATCAACCAGAGGATAAGTTTACAAAGTATTTACCTGCATATTTCCCATGTTGCTCTGTGTCGCAATCATTTGCAAATGATTTTTTTAGGATTAGTTTTGGAAAATCCAGTTTAGAACTTTGCATCTGTGCCATAACTTTAATAGATCAAAGACAAATTTTAGGGTTTTTTTTTAATTTTTTTATTTTAATAAACATATAATGTGTTTTTATCCCCAGGGGTACAGGTCTGTGAATCGCCAGGTTTACACATTTCACAGCACTCATCATAGCACATACCCTCCCCAATGTCCATTTCCCCACCACCCTCTCCAAATTTTAGTTTTTATGTAATAAGTATAATTTGGGGTGAGTTAAAATGTACTGTTATTCCTACTGGGGAGGGACACAGGATTACACTGTCTGTATTTGATAGTACTTCTTTTCAGAGAGGCTAGTGATGTCAGTAAGTAAACGTTTTTAGGTAATTACTGAGGCCCTTATTTGTGAGAACAGATGAGATTAATAAGTGTGAGAGAGCAAATAGAAAAGAAGTGGCTAAAATTCTGAGATATTTTCAAATGGGAAAGGTGGAAGTTCTGTTTATGGTTCTTTATTTAGCTACTCCTTCTTAATTTAGTCTAATTGACCAAAATGAAAATAAAACATTGTTTGGCAAAGACACTGCTGATTTTTATAGGACTGCTTGCCGTCCTTGTAACTGATAAACTTTAGCTCTTGCAGCCTTTTCAGTACCAACCGCAGGCAAAGTGGAGTGTTTAGGTGTGGTGAGGGGCTGGAGAAGGAAGAACTGAGGAGTCAGGCCTCAGGAATTGTGCAGTGCACTGATACTCCCACTGAGCTGTGGAAGACAGAGGGGTAATTCTCCCCACAGGTCTGTGTCATTTAGAAATAGATCCTGGTATGGGAAGTGACTTTCCCATTGGTGGAAAGTGTGTCTGTGGGTGGACTAGGATGAATTGGAAGGGATGTTTTTGATAAGAGATGGAATTAAAGTGCTACTTGCCTACTTCCTTTCCTCCTCAACAGACCAGAGGTCAGTTACTTAGTACTCTTTTTCTGAGTACCCATGCTTTCGCAAGAACTAGATCATCCTTAGTTTAACCTTTAACCTCAGATTATACCAGGACTGGGGAGAGATGTTAATCAGTGAACCCTGGCTTCCTTTAGTGGCTTCTTAAATTGTCACGACCTAGTCGTCAGCCAGAACAAACTGCAGTAGCTATTATCTATAAAAGATTTGCATTAATTTTTACGTTCAAAGGATGTAATTCCTTCCATTTTAGTACTGGCTTTGTATTGGTGCCTTTTGCTCTGTGTCATGATAATGCAAAGGGTCACAGCTGTATAAGTAAATGCTTCATACATATATACGGACAATTCATCTCGCAGCCTTTACAGATCTCCAGATTAGCAAATCACATCATTGTCTTAGACATTTTCACATTGAGTCCTAACTCGGTTGGTTGGATTTATTTGGGGTATAATTTCCTTCTAAAGAAACCAAATGTATATTACTTTTACAAGAGTTGTTAGAGATGCAACAGTCCGCTTGATGATTTGGTGGTTGGTCAAGTAAATTCATTAACTAAATGACTTGGCTCCTACACATCTAACCTGGAATGCCCAGGATTCATATTTGCCCCTCTGCAAAAGTAAAATATCATTGAGGCTTAGAAATGAGAACGATGTTAAGGAATTATTGTTAATTTTGTTATGTGTGATAATGGTCTTACAATTCTGCTTTAAAGAAAAGAGTTCTTCTCTGTTGGAAATATTTATATTTAATAAATATAATTATATAAATTATACATAATAATATATATAATTATTATATATAATTATATATAACTAATAAATATTATAAATAAAATATTTATTTGTAGGTGAAATATTGAATTTGCTTTAAAACACTACCAGCTGTAAAAGATATGATATAGACACGATATTGGATAATAGTATATTGATGTTAAATTTCCTGAATTCGGTCATTAAAATGTGACTGTGTAAGAGAATGTCCTTATCTGCTGAAGTATTTAGGGATAAAAAGGCATGGTGCCTGCAATTTATTCAAAATGGTTCAGGAAGAAAAAGTGTAACGTGTTTGGGGGATAATAGAAACATGATTGGCAAAGAATTGATAATGGTTGGAGTTGCGTGATGGATGTATGGTAGGTCATTATGCTACTCTCTAAACTGTTGTGTATGTTCTAAATTTTTCCAAATAAAATATAAAAAGAAACAATTACTTTATTGCATGAACTTTGGGTGTTGTGAAGAATTGAAGCCATGAAAAATTTCTACAGTGATGGCGTTCTACTGTAGTTTACTTAGGAATTTTAGATTGGTTTGCCTTTCATGTGACTTTTTCCTCCCTAACAATGCTAAGACCATTTCTTTCTGTTTAATAGAGTAAGAAGAAGAAGAAGACTGATTTTATTCCTTACAGGGATTCTGTACTTACTTGGCTCCTTCGAGAAAATCTAGGTATGTTGATCACTGGTGTGTGGTTATCTTTTTAAAGCTGTTTACTGATTATCTCTTGTGGTTAATTGTCTTTTATGTTTGTTTTGGAGAAAATTAATCTCCAGGTATCCATGTTACTCTTGATTTAAGCTGGTTGGATTTGCTCACTTTTTAATCAGGGTTCTCTCCCCCATCGTGTTGACCTCAGAACAGGGACTGGTGTAGTTGTCTTCCTAACCACACCTGCTTCAAACTGTCGCTCCTTCTTCAAACCTCTTTGGAAACTTCATGTTACCATTTTGCTGATGGTTTTTGACCTCCAGGTCATTCTCTTTATTCTCTGTTCTGTTAGCCTCTTTCTCTCCTTATGAGAAGGGAGAGATCAGCTATGTCAGATGTCGCTGATAGGAGGAAGAGGCTGAGAATGGCCTGCTGGACTGTCCACGTCACTGTGACTTTGACTCACTAAAGGCATTTTGGTGGAGTGGCTGAAGTCTTCACTGGAGTGGGAGAGGGAAACTGTCACAGTAGATCCAAACTCCAAGATTAACAGTGTAACAGTGCCCGACATGGGAGCATGCAAGACACTTGTTGACTCTTGATTAAATCTTAGGATCTGAAATGCTGTTGTCTAATTTGACATAAATTTAATAAAATTCTTCTTTCTAAAATGAGTATGATTTGCAATAACCGTAATTCATCTTCTTAGGTGGCAATTCTCGAACTGCAATGGTTGCTGCTCTGAGCCCAGCAGATATCAACTATGATGAAACGTTGAGCACTCTGAGGTACTCCCAATTGATCTTGATAGCTAAATAGATTACTGTGCCACCATAAGTCATTTTGTTACACAGTTGGTTTTCTTATGCTATCTGGATAATTTTTTATGTAAGTAATGATCCATCCCTCTCATAACAGGGAAAACATAGGTTGAGGAGTTTTCATTTTTATTTATTTTATTTTTTTGGGTGGGGGAGATTTTTGTTGTAATAGAATTGACCTGTTTATGGTTTTCAATTCACTTTCAGTTTGTTACGATTTTCATTTCTGTAAAAAGAAGTTCCCTTGTGGTGTTTGTCATTATAGAGATGCTCAGCTCTTAACAAGTAATACAATTATGAGTATACATAGTGTTAAAAAAATTACAGACGGTTCACTAATAGAATATAGTTGGCTGTTGAACAACACAGTGGTTAGGGGTACCAAACCTCTGCACAGTCGAAAAACCGCATATAACTTGACTCCCCCAAAACTCAACTACTAACAGCCTACTGTTGACCAGAAGCCTTACTGATAACATAAACAATTGATTAAGCCATATTTTGTATGTTGTACGTGTACATAGGTTTGTGTATATAATGCCAAACTGTATTCTTACAATAAAGTGAGTTATAGGAGAGAACATGTTATTAAGAAGACTGTAAGGAAGAGACAACACATTTACAGTACTGGACTATATTTATTGAAAAAAATCCGATTATAAGTGGACCCATGTAGCTCTAACCCATGTCGTTCAAGGGTCAGCTGTATTTCTATATATGAATAGTTTTCATTACTTTAATCTAGAACTTTCTACTCTTCCCTTGGTGATGGAAAGAACCTTGTACAGTCTGACAGATGCATTTTGGGTCCTCTTTCTGGTGTTTGTTTCTTTTATGATTTGGGGTAAGTCACTAAAATTCATCTGAGCCTTTTTCCTCAACTTGATAAGATACTATAAAACTTTCTGATGCACATGCTGTTAGTAAGGCTCGTGAAGTGTGCAAATGCTCAAGCTGTTTGATTTAGAGATAGAAGTTATGGTACGTTACTTAGGAGAAGTGGAGTATCTGAGGAATGGCAAAAATGAATGTTCTTTCTGAATATAGATATGCAGACCGTGCAAAACAAATTAAGTGCAACGCTGTTATCAATGAGGACCCCAACGCCAAACTGGTCCGCGAACTGAAGGAGGAGGTGACGCGGCTGAAGGACCTTCTCCGTGCTCAGGGCCTGGGAGATATTATTGATAGTAAGTGAATTAAGGGTCAGCACGAACTCTGATCTCTTCCTCTTCAGGGTGCTTGTATTTAAACTTAGATTCAAAGCACATGGTGAAGTTAGATGGTGGAAAATGGTTTTTTTGTTTTTGTTTTTTCTTTAAAAAAAAAATCCAATGAAAATGATCTCAGAATCTTCCTTTATGTAATATGTACTAGTCTATCCAGCTGAGCTCATGACTTAGTTTTTAAAATGTAAATACGTTACTGCTTATATTTTTATTAGATTTTCATTTTAAATCAGCAGTGAAGTTTATTTGGAATGTTGAGCTTATTCTCCCTGAAAAATTAATCACTTCGTCAAATCATTACTTGAAATTTTTGTTTTTGTTATTAGGGGCTTCTCTGGATTAATGCAGTAGTGGTAATACGTGTGTAACAAACCCACCATTCCAGTCCCCTTTCGGATTAAGATTCACCTTGGAGTGGTATTTTTCCCCTCCCGCAAAATGGTTGAGGACCACTCCCCACCCGGCTCCCTATGAACACACGAAGGGGAAAATATTCATTTCCTGTCAAATTCAAGAATTAGACTTCCAGAAAATGTTATTTTACAGTGTTGTCTTAAAAGGAATCTTTTTTTAAACCTCCGTGGTCTGCCTGCATAATGTCTAATCAGAATTTAACTGGGTGATTCAGGTAGAATAGTATACGGGGTTTATTTGATAAAGCATATTTTTATTTTTTGAGTGAAAAATTAATATTGTTTGAAATTCTAGTAATATTTTCAAAGTCTCTTCTAGTTTAGTTCTTCTTACCGATTAGCACCTGAATTTAAGTGAATACAGTATACGAAATGATAATGTATTCTAAGTGTTAGTTTTTTTCATCTTCCCCAATGCCAAATGCTGCTCTGTTCCCTCTCTGTGTCACTGCTGAACCTGAACTTTGACCCTTCTTGTATTTTCCCTCCTGCTTACCTTCAGTTGATCCATTGATCGATGATTACTCTGGAAGCGGAGGCAAATGTGTGTATTTCATGTATTGGTTCTTTCCAGTACTCTGATTTGCTAATCTGCTTCTGCTGGATCAGCCTTAAAATGAGCTTTGCATGCCAGCAACCCTAAAAGGGAAATCCCAGACAGAGCATACCGTAGATTTGGAAATGATCCTGTTTTTGCCCTTCTCCATTTAGCAAACACTGCTGAATTTCGGTTTGTGGGTTAAGTAGTTTAGAGGCTTAAGAGTCTCTTGCTGCTTCTGCTGTTCAGTTTTTCCACTTACATGATTAAACTGAATCCAAAGTCATAACGGATGGTGATAGTGATGGCAGCAGCTCCCATTTCCTGAGTGTTTATAGTGTGCTGGGCCCCATTCCAGGGACCTTGAGTGTATTATCTCATTTAATCCTGTCCCTGATTCTGGAAAAGATTTCATTATGCCTATTTTACCCCTTGAGGACACCGCTTGCCTGGGGTGCTTAATTTGCTACTGAGAGCCCGTGGTTTCTGTGTAGTTAGATTGGATAGTGTAACCTCAGAGCCCTGGTTTTTAAAGTCATTACTATACCTTTTTGGCCTCTTGAGATCCTTCAAGTGTCTGATCATTTAACAGAAAAATCCTTTTAAATTAGCTATCTAGTTCTGAGCCTTGGTGAATGTACAGTTAAAAACAATCACTTCCGGTTGGCTAACCTATCCGTGGCTGAGTAGCTCGGAGTGTTGGGTTAGCACTCACCTGGGCTTATGCTAAATTAGTTTCCTCCATATTTTGGGCCTCAGCTTACATGGTGGTTGGGAAGACTTCTATTTCCTTCCTTTTCTGAAATTACAGATTTGATTTTAAGAACTTGGGTGTCCAAAATATGTGTTCAAAATGACATTTTTATGAAGGATCACACCTCGTTCTCTCCATAGATACCATTAAGTTGGTGAGGACATGATTTCTTACCCTTTTAAGATAATTCATGAGGGAATTTTTATCTTAGAAGAAATGAAGAATCTTGACTTTGTGGTGGCTAAGTTTTAGATTTTAGTTGATTTCCTTATTCATTTAATGAGGCATGTAATAGGGCTTGAAGGGAGGACATCCATAGAAGAAAGCAAACGTAACCCTGGCCGCCGTGATGAGCCCAGGCCTTGAAGACACAGTGACACTCCCATACAGAGTGACTCTTGGACTGGAACAGCTCTGTCTGAGATTTCCAAAGCTGACTGATACTGATGTGAGAAAGACATCATCTTGTTCCTGCTTTTGTGCCCCAGGGGGTGCTGCTATCAGCTTGTTGCCTCGCTCTTTTCTGAGCACTTGTGGCATCTCCCAAAAAGCTATGCATGACTAAGTTTTAATTTTGTCTCCATGCAGGAAAGCAGCCCTGACTACTTGTGAATTTCCATTTCAGTCTACTACTCTTAATTTCTTTTAGGGCTTGCATGTGTCCATTGGACCTTCTGAACTCCACCCATCCTATTCTTTCCTACCTTGCTGCCGTCACCCGGTGGCGGACTTTTTTGCTCCAGTTCCTATCCCCCTTTAGAAACTTGCTTGTTTTCCTACGTTCTGCACTTGCAGATGGTGGTTTTCAAACTGTCTTGAAGCAACCACTGGTTTTAAGGGGTTTCAAGAACTGGCTTTGATTCAGTAGAGATGAGTAGACCACAGATAGAGCAAATACTAATGTTTTCCGACTCTGCATTGACTTGTATCATTTAAAGAAAACTTAGTTTTGATACGAATTTTAAGCAATGTAGGTTTTCTCAAATTTTCAAACATGAGCTAATTGTAAAATAGGAATCCATCAGTACCTACGGTTTTTCCCTGGTGTCTATTTGACAAGAATGATGAATGAAGGAAATACAAACAGCAAATTAATGAGTTTTGTTGTTTGTGGATCTTTTTATCAAAGCTAAATTTGAAAACAAAACTTATAGTTCTCTTAAAGACCTTAGTAAGTGAAAGTGTGTCCCTGAAACTTGAATTTCATAGTAGGAACTCAGCTTACCAGGGACTCACGGTAGTACTGTTCGGCAGAGTAAGAGCCTCACTTTGAATAATTAGCAAATAATCAGCCTTGATTTTTGCTTGCTCTAATAGATGAATGTCAACTCTCCCAATTTCATTAATTTGCTAATTGTTCTTCCCTGTTGAGGTAATTGGCCCTGAGTTCTCAACCAGCACTTAGACAAAATTCTTGAGATTTCTACATTTACCTCTCCTTTTAAAAAAAGGCATATTTTGAAGATGCTTCTTATTAGCATGTTGAAATGTTGCTATACAAAGGACATTACAGATTTTTGTTTGAACTGTAGTATCTTCTTGAGAATTTTTGCTGAATGCTATAAAATACTGGGCCGGGTTGATATCACTGATAAATAAATGTTCATCTCTTTTCCTGTACCCTTACAAACTGCTGGGATTTAAGAGTAGTGGAAATCTAAAACATTGCAGATTTGGAGCTGTAGAGGGGATAGAAGGAATGTAGCATGTCTTGTTTACGGAGGGTGCCTGAGCATTATCTTTTGAGGCTCTTGTTACCTCCTACCAAACAAAATTTTAACCCGCCCTGGAATTTTTTAGATTCTAAATTTTTTAGTTTTAAAAGTGGTTCTTAACCTCAAAGATACCAGTATTAAAGACAGACATGTTTTAGAACTGCCATCTAGAAGAACAATTATAACTTGTCTTTGTTTTATAACGTGTCTTCGTCTTGGCGCTTTAATGCTAGCCTTTCTTACACTGGTGTTCCTTCCTGTCTTTTTTCTCCCTCTGCTCCTGCCCTCTTTTCTACTTTTTCTGCCTTTCCTTCTTTCTGTCTCCCAGATCTGAAAGATTTTCAGAACAATAAGCATAGGTACTTGCTAGCCTCTGAGAATCAACGCCCTGGCAATTTTTCCACAGCATCCATGGGGTCTCTTACTTCATCTCCATCTTCCTGCTCACTCAATAGTCAGGTGGGCTTACCATCTGTCACCAGTATTCAGGAGAGGATCATGTCTACACCTGGAGGAGAGGAAGCCATTGAACGTCTAAAGGTAAGCAATAATTCAGACTGAATGAAAGGTGGTCTATGTAGCTTCACGAAGCAGAGCTGGTCTTAAAAATCACTGAGATTTTTGTTCAGGATAGGGAAGAACTTTCTAACTCTTAGAGGTGTCCTGAACATGGAATGTGCTGCTTTATAAGATAAGTAATTTCTTTTTACCAGAATGCTTGAGTCTTGACTTGGCCAGGCAGCGATTAGAGAGACGTTTGGCTAGATCATTGGTTGGCCATGAAAATAACTGATAAATAGATAATGTCCTTTAATTCTGAGGTAGTTTATAAGTCACAGGGAAGTTGTTTCGTTAGAAATTTAGTAGGAGACTAATGAGTTAGAAGCACTTGGACTCATCTGAAGATGGAATTCTGTATAGAGCCATGTTTGTGTTATTAAAATAAATGGACAACCAAAAGAAGGCTTGAGCATGTGAGTAGCTCTACCCAGGTTTTTTAGAGACATGTGAGATGACAGCTTGTGGAAGCTCATAGCAAGTCTTGGAACCCTATTACTGCTGTGGGAGGGCTGCCTCCTCGTGTGCTGGGGCCCATGGGATCAGGGGCCTCCGCGCCGGGCGGCAGGCACGCTCGCACCCCGCGTGTGCGGGTCCGCCGGCCGTGGCACCCGGCCTCGCTTTCCCAGTCTGTGGTTGGCTCTGTTGGGAACATTCTTGTCTCTCCTCGTATGAAAGTGAGCAGAGGCAGCACCTGCTGACTTCTGGCTTCTTCCTCCCGCTCAGTGACCGCAGGGAGAACAGACCCTGCCGTCCGTCAGATCACGGGACAGTATCACAGACGCAGATGCCTTTTCTTCCCCTGCTCATTGCCTCCAGGGTGATCGTTGGAGCCACACCTTTGGGTCTTTGTATTCTCCATGCCAGGGCAGGGAAAACAAGGGGGGCAGCGAGAGTGTCGTCGGGAGCCGCGGGCCTCTTTGTGTTGCCCTCGGTGCTCTCCGCAACGACTGTTTGCTTGGGCACGGCTGAGCAGTGACCCACTTTGACGAATGAGTGATGGGAAGGGTTTGCTGAGCCTTTTCACCACTAAAAGGGAAGGAAGCTTGATAATTGAAGACGGCAGATGCTTTCATTTCGGCTTTTAGGTGAGGCCAAGAAAGATTTTATATGAAGAATGGGCCCCTGCTTCTTAATCAGCTGCCTTTTCCCTTGGCATTTTTTACTCACTTCTAACCTAAGGTGCTTCAGAAACTAAAGTAATGATCTTGTTCCTTCCTTCAGAACATGTTTGTAGGAAGTGGGTAGGTTTCTGATACACCTAGCAAAGGGAGAAGGGTAAGAAATCTTTTCATTTCATTAATTGTTACAGATCAAACGGCAATTCCTGCTTTTGTAA
The DNA here is from genome assembly GCF_963455335.1 of Martes martes. Classification (NCBI taxonomy): domain Eukaryota; kingdom Metazoa; phylum Chordata; class Mammalia; order Carnivora; family Mustelidae; genus Martes; species Martes martes. The sequence continues at coordinate 184,206,315 of NC_137891.1, read as the reverse complement.
AATTGCTTTTGAAATTGTAATAAAGACATCAGTGAAGCCTGTGCAGGACAGCTTCATGTGTGTGTTTTTTCACGATGGACATTGGTGACAGAGTTGCTATTCGGGGTCCAGTTGGGCCAGTGGGGGAAATGCAGGGGTTCCGTGAGCAGGAAGTAAAGTCTCCTACTTACTATTTAATATAAATGTTCCTTTTCTTGGGGGATTTTGAATCTTACTATATCGCCTATTAAAGCCTTGGTGTACAAATAAGATTATAATTTCTGTTAATTTACATCTTGGTGTAAAAGAAAAAAAATTTCCCAGCTGCCATGTGGCGCCATCTGAAAATAACGTTGAATGTTAGGAGTCAAGACGTTAACCAGACTCTTTAAGAATTAGGTCACCCCATGTCTTCCAGATAGTTTCTGGGGAATAACACTGCCATTATTCAGGGAACCCTCCCCCCAACCTTCCTCCTTCCCACCAAAACCAAAACAAAACTGTGTTAGTTTCATGAGAAAAGAAATTTAATTTTCCTTTAAGTCAACGTAAGTGAAATCTTCCATTTCCCCTACCTTTAGAAAATTGCTTCTTGCTGGTTTCGCCTTGGATCCCGAGTTTTAAATGCAGCGCGGCAGTCCTCTGAGGCATAAGTGCCTTCATTTTGCTCCTGTTTTGTGAATGGTGAGAATTCAGTCCGGCAGACCTGCATTCTAATGCCTCAGGCAGATAGCATTGTGCATGCACAGTGCAAGGCAGTGGTTATACAACAGAAGTGCTTGAGAATTCTTCCTTTTTGGACTGCTTCATTGTTGAGTGTCTAGGAGCTACGTTCCTAAGGCATGATACTGCAGGAGAAAAATACTGTCATGGAAAACTGTAAAAATATGATCAGTTTGCCAACTATTTTTTTGCATAACGTGTTGCTACTGCTTCGTTTTTTGAATAGCTTCTTTCCATATGGAAGAGACCCATGTTACCTTGTCATAAAAGATCTCGACCCCTCCACAAACCTCTCTGGCAAAGGAGAGTGAAATGTGATTGCTCTCATGTTTTAATCCCAACTCAAACTGAGTTGGGATGTATGTATCCTTGATTTGGATTCTTACAGAGTCAGGTTTTAAACATGTGACTGTAGCTACTGTGCGGTAGCTCTGGTGTTTATTAGTTCAGCATCAGAGCTAGTACTATGAGTGCCATCGCCTAGGCTTGAACTATAAATATCCACAAGTATCCGTTACAGAAGCACGCAAGGGCAGATGCTGTAGGCGGCCGGAGGGCCCCACACTTGGAACCCATGGAGCGCACCGTGTTCAGTACAGTAAAACCTTGGCTATCTGATGGCTTCAGGGAATGTTCTGTGTAGTAAGCATTGGACCTCTTAAATATCACAGTTGAAACATTCTTTTTTATGGAAATATTTCTGATTTGTTCTGCAGATTTCTCTGCCACCTTAACCGAATCATGACAAAGAAATTAAGTTGTGTTTGGTAGTGTGAACATAATTACTAACAAGTGCTACATAGATAGACATTCGTGATGTGAGACCAAAGTTGAATGGTACCTGGGCCCAGCATTTCTTAGAGCTTTAAGACAAGGTTCCTCATGTCACTGCTTTTTGGAATTTTTTTGTGTGTACTACCTCTGAGAAGGAAGGACCCTTAAAGATTGTCTGGACTCCTCATTTCTGAAGCATGCGTCCCAATTTCTTTTTTTTCTTTTTTTTTTAAGATCTTATTTATTTGACAGACAGAATTCACAATAGCCAGAGAGGCAGGCAGAGAGAGAGAGGAGGAAGCAGGCTCCCTGCTGAGCAGAGAGCCTGATAAGGGGCTCTATCCCAGGACCCTGGGATCATGACCTGAGCCCAAGGCAGAGGCTTTAACCCTTGGAGCCACCCAAGCGCCCCAGTGCATCCCAATTTCAATTTAATCTTATAAATTGGGTTTCTAGAGTGGGTTATGGGCGGCACTGGGTACTAGTGTACCAGTCCTGCCTGCAGAGTAAGTTGACAACTCAGAGATCGGAGGTTATCTCCTGTTGGCGTTTCGGTTTTATTTATGCCAAGTTCGCTATTCAGGCTTGAAGAAATAATATCCTTCACTCTTTCTTGATTGATGGTGAGCTGTTTTGTAGAATATTTTCTTTAAAAGCCTAGTGGTTCTGCCTTAACTGAAGAAGGCATCAAGAGTCAGGAAACCGCACTCTAGGGTTTAGTGGCTCAGATGTAATGTGGCCTCAGATTAGTCTCTTAGCTTCTCTGGTCCTCAGTTTCTTTATTTCTAGAATGGTTCTGGAATACATGGCTCTTTCTAGCACTGAACTTTTGCTTAGTATCATTTTCTTTAACCTTTCTTCTTCAGAGTTTTAAAAAGAATAGCTTTTTATTTTTTTTAAGATTTTATTTATTTATTTGAGTGAGAGAGAGCAAGGGCGGAGGAGGAGCAGAGGGAGGAGAAGCAGACTCCCCGCTGTGCAGGGATTCCGGATGCCAGCTCGATCCCAGGACCCTGGGATCATGACCTGAGCTGAAGGTACAGGCTTAACCCACTGAGCCACCCAGTGCCTCTAAAAAATAGCTTTTTAGACAACATAAAAATTGCAACGTGAAGCTGTAGTGAAAAATAAAGTTAGTACCATATTCAGCTAACTCATTAAATCTCTCTCTTTTTTTTTTTAAGATTTTATTAATTTGGGACGCCTGGGAGGCTCAGTTGGTTAAGCCACTGCCTTCTGCTCCGGTCATGATCCCAGGGTCCTGGGATCGAGTCCCACATCGGGCTCCTTGTTCAGCAGGGAGCCTGCTTCTCCCTCTGCCTCTGCCTGCCTCTCTGTCTGCCTGTACTCACTCTCTCTGACAAATAAATAAATAAAATCTTAAAAAAAAAGATTTTATTAATTTATTTGACAGACAGAGATCACAAGTAGGCAGAGAGGCAGGCAGAGAGAGAGGGGGAAGCAGGCTCCCCGCTGAGCAGAGAGCCTGATGCTGGGCTCGATCCCAGGACCCTGAGATCATGACCCAAGCCGAAGGCAGAGCTTAACCCACTGAGCCACCCAGGTGCCCCAAATCTCTTTTTTACAAAGAGATTATGTCCTGATTCATCCTCCAGGTGGGAAGTAGAATTAGAGCGTTCGCATTAGGATTGGCAGCAGGATGGAAACGGGATCCCTAGACAGGGATTTTGCTACCTTGGGGTGAGTTTATGATTGCCCCAAAACAGAATAGCTTTCATACAGCCAGATGAATCTCATACAGATGTGATCTTCTCCTGAAAATAACCAACCAGGTGAAAACAAGTATTTTAGTTTCTTGTGGGTCAGTGTGTACTCCCATCACTAGCGCCCGTAGCTTGTGGGCCACCCTCTGTGCGGTAAGCACTAGTCTGGGTGCTCTGTTTGGGCGGCTTGTTGTCCTAGTCCTTTCTTCTCGAAGTTACCATTTCGAGATTGTAAAGGTTTCTACCCAGCTGTCTTTGCTAAGCCTTACTCTCATGTAGGGTGTGGTGCCAGCTCGCCTCGAGTTTGCCCTCCCGGTCCTGTGCAAAAGCATTTAGTGCCACTCCGTTCGAGCTGTTTGGATAACTCCCGTAGCGCTGACTTCCTGCTTCGCTCTCGGCACACTTGCTTTCCCCGCCATCTCTCTCCTTGCTGAAGCTGTATGGGTGTGTTTGGTTGCTGGCCGTGTAGTCTGGCCCGTTGTTTCCTTTCTCAGCTTGGAGGGGTGCGTGCACCACATGCCAGATCTGTCCTCTTGGAGGCCGCTGGACAGGGCGTTCAGGTAGCCCTCTCAGTCTTTCAGCCTCTATGGGTGTTTGGAGGGTCAGTGATGGTCAGCTGAGGTGGTTTGGGCTTGTCCTCCCCTCCCCGCCCTCCCGCAGACTTGTTCCGGCATCTGCCTCTTTGTGACTGACTCTCTTCTGAATGAGTAGCTTATCGATGGCCCCTTTCTGTGGAGCGCACTGATGCCCGTGCTGTTTCTACCTCTTCGAGCCCCGTCATCAGTTTTGCTCTCTGCCCTGCTTGGCTCATTGTTCTTCGTCGTCGTCATCAGGATGCTCTCCTGTTTCTCCCGACTCCGGTACTCCCTTGCCTTTGCAGCTGCCGCCTGTAGTTCTCACTCGTGGCTCTCTTACATGCTCCTGTGCTTCCTTCCGGAGAGCCGGATCGCAGGCACCTTCGGATTGGTCGTGTTACATGCTCACTGTTTCTTTCTATGTAGATAATTATATTTTCACATCCCAGAGGCTTCTCACAACAGCCTGTTAAATGAATCAGTGAGCTATTTTGTGAACCGTGCAGGGTTTTCATCCTGAATCACTAGCACTGCCGTCATCAGAGCTGTCATCTCATCACTGTCATGCTCCTGGGCGTCATCATTTCTAATTTTGTCGCCATGACTAGTTTTTCTTCTGCTTTTTGCATGTGCTTGGCCCCCTTTCAGGGCGTCCGCCTCCCTCCATTTTTCACCGAGTTGATTCCTGCTTGTCCTTTATTCATCAGTCTGAGCTCACCCATTCTCCAGCCACCTGTGAACACCTTAGTTCTAGCATGTGGCACTGTGTTCTGTTGTTTCTCCTCCCCTGCCCGTTCACAGTCTGCGAGCCTGCTTCTCTGGCCACGCTGTGGATCCTGGAAATGCCCAGCGTTTCTCACCTCTTCCCTCACATGTGCGTGTGGCAGCTCCTGCTCGTGGTCTCTGCTCACACAGAAACTTATTAGCGAGCCCTGTTCTGAAAACCCCGTTCCAAACCGTTCCCTCATTTACCCCTTTCCCTTTCTTGCTTTTTCGCCAAGGCACTTGCCATGATCTGATGTACTGTATATTTGAATGATTGATTAAAATTTCAGTCTCTTTACTCGAATGTAAGTTTCACGAAATCAGGGATTTTGTTCCCTGCCACGTCCCTAGCTGCCCGAAACAGGGTTTTGTATATAATGTAGTTATGTGTAACTGTTGAATGAATGAGTCGTCAGTTACTTCTCTCTCCCTCGTATACAGTAAATTTCTTGAGAGCAGGAAACACGGTTTAGATCTTGTATTTCTGGCATTCATAAAGACTCAGCGGGAGACGAGGAAACTAGCACTTCAGTGGCTGCGTGCCTTCAGCTGAGATTAATACTAACCCTTTCTGTATCAGGTATTGGGATGTGTTCAGAAGGGCATTGTGTTGTAGAGGAACGAAAATACTCATTTACCCTTCAGGTTTTTGGCTGGGGCCTCTACAAACAAAAGACAGATTAATGAGAGAAAAGCACACAAATTTACTTAAAAGAAGTTTTATATGACTTGGGAGCCTTCATAAGGAAATAAAGACCCAAAGAAGTATTAAGCCTGAGCATTTTTTGCTAGGTTTGATAAAGAGGGAAGAGTCCTGGGAAGCTATGAGGGACCTGGGGGAACGCATCAGGGCCTGTTCGTTCAGAGGCTCTGAGTGCTCCTCGTCTTCGGAGAGGAGGGTGCCCCTTCCTCCAGGCGCAGGGAGGCTCCTCTTGTGCTCGAGAGGTTCCGAGTCCTCCTGCAGATGCCATCTCTCAATTTACTTTATCCTAAAATCGTCAGTATGCCAAGATGCCACATTTTAGAGGAGCGTGTTCTGAGCCCCATCAGTGCTCCGGGGAAATTATAGTGAGACGAAAGCAATAAATGCTTTGGTGGCTTTATTCTTCTTTAGAAGTGGCTGTCAGAAATAGTGTCTTGCATTTGGGAATGTTATTGTTACTCCTCTTTCTATACACACACACACACTCTCTCTCTCTCTTTCTCTCTCTCATTCCTAGGTATTTTTGTTAGGACTTAGGAGAATTTGTGTATCTAGGGCTGATTTAATGTTAGACCTAGTCTCCATGAATTTTATTGCACATAATATTAAGAAAGGGAAAAAAAATCTCATTGTATTAGATTCTGCCTCCTACCGACAAAGGGCATCGTGTGCCTCTTGCTGTCCATCCTAGACATAGCGTGTTACATCATAAGGCTCTTCTCCACTTTAACTGTGGGCTTTGTCTTAGGAATCGGAGAAGATCATTGCTGAGCTGAATGAGACCTGGGAAGAGAAGCTGCGTAAAACAGAAGCCATCAGAATGGAGAGGTCAGCAAGTTAAGCTCTCGGGGTATCTGCACATTTTCAGGGGAACTGGAATTCCTTTTATAGATGGAGAAGTTGAGCTGGAAGTAAAAATGAAGGGCCCCTTTGCCAACCGCAGAAGAGAACAGAACTCAGTCTGCTCGGGGCCTTCCCCCAGCAGAGCTTACATAGTCAGACATTCTCTAGAGAGTCCTGTGCTCATTACCATACTGCATGGTATTCGGGGTCCATGTAAAATGGAAGATATCCAGGGATAGAGGGTTTTTTTTTGTGGGTTTTTTTTGTTTTTTTGGGGGGGGGGTAAATATTTTATTATTTTAGAGTGCGAGAGGGGCAAAGGGAGAGAGAAACCCAAGCAGGCTCCACACCCAGCATCATGCCCAATGTGGGGCTCGATCCCATGACCCCAAGATATGACCTGAGCTGAAATTGAGAGTCGAGAGTTGGCCACTTAACCAACTGAGCCACCCAGGTACCCTGGGATAGAGTTTTTACTTTGTAAAACAACTGCTTTGGACAAAGGCCCAAATAATAAAGCTCTCTGATGATTGTCTGTGAGTTGTGTTTTATAGAACCTCTTCGGTAAGAGGTGAAATAGTTAGAGTTGCAGACTTTTAAAATTCCTTTTCTACTTTTAACCTCTCAGTTCTCTACCCTGAAGGTGACTGTAACCCGAAATAATACCTTATTGCGATGAATATACATTAAAAATAGGTCAGACCTGTCTTCCCCCTTCATGGAAGATGAGGTAGAAGTGAGTGCATGTATTGATGCCATGGATGCATCAAACGGTTACAATATTCTTACCATAGGGATCTTAAGCTAGAATTCTAGAATCAATGTGATGTTGGGCTGGGGAGCATCATATTTGAGAAAAACACATTTATAGACAACCTCCACATATCCAAGCTACTTTCTGATTGCTTTCTTAGATTTTGAAGAAAGGGTTCTTTGAGTTAGATGTCTGGCCTTAAGGAATATCCCTGTCTTCCTTCTTTTATATTAATGGACATTATTTATGAATTTCTGTCTGCCTCCAAAGTCAGATGAGACCAAGTTCTTACTTGAGTGAATACAAGTTTACCTAAGATGGGAACAGAACTTATTTTGAATGTGCTGTTTCCCTTAAATTCTCATGAAAGATGGGGTAGACAGTTATTTCACATTTGTATTCTTAACACAGACAGTAGTGTTTGCTCTGCATGCTTTACTTTCCAGTTCATAAGGTTTATTTAATTGACATTTTGGTATTGGTATTCTGATGTGCTTGTTATTTTTCTAGGGAGGCCTTGTTGGCTGAGATGGGAGTGGCCATTCGGGAAGATGGAGGAACACTGGGAGTTTTTTCACCTAAGAAGGTAGGAAACTGGTGAAGCTCAACCCAGCAGAAGCCCTTCGTGTTTGTCTTGGTCACTGAGGCACTGCCGGTCTTTCAGGGCTGGCCCCTCCCTTCATTTTATCTTGAGATTTGGCTTAATTTCTGATTTCATACTACATTACAGGGGCAGCCTGTTTCTCAAATGCCTATCATGTTTGCTGTTTACAAAATAAAACCCGAGGCAGTAAATCTAACTTCTGGTCATGATTCAGTATGTTTACTCATCTGCATTGTTGCTTTCTCTTAAATTCCCGGCCTCTCACCTAGCATACCTGGCTTCAGTTTGCCTACTCTTTCTATGTAAATTTTCCCACAGATGCCAGCAGCCCTGATTTATAACTCTTTGGAAGCAAATTCAGCTATTCAGGTTTGTGTAGAGAAATACCACACAAGTTTGTTTCTGTAGTTGTGTTGCAGACGAGCATTCTACTGAGTAAAGCAATTCCTGTCCTCACCCTTCTAGCCTCCTCTGCTCCTTTCTTAGCTTTTGTTTAAAAAAAATGACTCCAGTAGTTACCCTCCCACTTATATAATCTTAGTCGTTAGGTAGTAGATACCTAGTTGTTAGTAGCTAATTAGAATAGTAAAGTTGGTTTTGTTTTTTGGGGGTTTTTTTTGTTGGTTTTGTTTCATTTTGTTTTACTGAGTTGCTTCCTAGTTATTTGTAGATATTGGAAAGCTATTATCAAATTATCATTTCTGTTGATTTACAAAGCATATATATTCATGCCAGTAAAAAATGGTTCCTCATTTCAGATGACCCCAGCTTGGCTATAAGGGACTTACACATGTTCTGTGGGGTCTGATGATGAGCTCTCTAGGTTGGCATTGAATGGGCAGGGGTGTTTCATTTTTGTTTTTATGTGATAGGAAATATTCCTGGTTTTTGCTGGGATTCTTTAGGTTTGGTTTTTCTGTCAAGGTCGCATAACTTTTTTAAGGAATTCCATTGCTTATTTTCAACAAGTAAGAGTGTTTTAAAGACATTTTCGGTACATATTTTGAAACTGGAATAATAGTAACGGTAATTTGTGTGTCTGTACTGCCAACGGTTTGTGATTTTAATTTAATAGTGTTTCCTTCAGTAAGACATTATTTATTGAGATACCATTCTTAGGATTGTAGAGGTTTTAGCAGTTACAAGTTTGATCAGGTTTGTGCCTTGTGTATATTAAAGAGATCTTACATCTTTCAGAGTTAAAGAACTATATAGAAAGTTTTTGTAACAACTTGTAAAACTATGGCATTTAACACAAGTCATAAATAATTTAAGTGTTGTGACATAAACAGCACGTAATTCCACACTGAGATCTCTGTTTCCAAAGCTTTTTCTTACTTTAATTTTATGCATCTTGTTTTAACTTTCTAGACTTCCTCAGGAAAGGAAGGGATACATCCAAATTCAGTTTTAGAACCTGTTTCTAATGTGTTAACTTGATTGTGGTAATCATTGCATGATGTGTATGTATACTAAATTGACACGTTCGGCACCTTAAAAAAAATCATGTTGTACAACCTAAATGTATACAGTTTTTATTTGTCAGTCATACCTCCATAAAACTGGGTCAGGGGGGAAATAACTTTAAAGGCAAGGGGAAGCAAAACCTGTTTCCAGGATTCCCTTTTTCTGAGGCCAGTGCCCTGATGGGCTTTAGAGAACACTGTCCCCAAGGGCCTTGACTTTCTCAAACCAGCAGAGGTCTTAAACTACAGAGGCAGATGGTGATGTAGAGCTTTTTCTAATTTCTGTTTAATCATTTTTCTCATTCTCTGTTCTTAACCCTCTCATCTGATTCTTCTTTCATTTTTCCACATTCGCTGGCACTGTCTTGAGTAGATTTTGACCCCAAGACCGTGTGACTTATTTTTGGATTCCAGTGGGGTATTTTCACCAAAGAAGGTTGGTTTTTCAAAAATTTTAGAAATATTAGAGTTAGATGAAGAGGATTTTTACAAGATGTGTGTATTGTTGAATGTCAGTAATTTTAATTTCTTCTTTAAGGTAAAGACTAATAAGCTAAAGACAGTAACTGGGACCATGGAAGAAGTGATGAAAATTATAGAGGGAAATGCCAGGAGATGTGGGAACACTTTTTTTTTTTTTTTAAAGATTTACTTATTTTTAGGGGGAGGAGGGGCAGAGAGAGAAACTGAGAATCTCAAGCAGACTCCATCCTGAGCGCAGAGCCTGATGCGGGGCTTGATCCCACAACCCTGAACTCGTGACCTGAGCCAAAACCAAGAGTCAGATGCTCAACTGACTGTGCCACCTAGTCACCCCTTTTTTTAAAGCACTTTTATAGGGGCTCCTGGGTGGTTCAGTGGGTTAAGCGTCTGCTTCGGCTCAGGTCATGATCTCAGGATCCTGGGATGGAGCCCCTCGTTGGACTCCCTGCTTCCCAAGGAGTCTGCTTCTCCCTCTCCCTCCGCGCCTCTCCCCCTGCTTGTGCTCTCTTTCTGTTGCTCTCTCTTGTGCACGTCGCTCTCTCTCTCTCATGAACAAATAAAGTCTTGAAAAAAGATTAAAGCATTTTTATAAAGTAAATGAAAAACTAACTATTTTTGGAGATTGTAGGAAGGGAAAATAATTTTCCCTCTACCCTTTTGAGTTCTTGGCTGAGAGCCCTGTAATAAAAGGTTAAAAAGAGAAAAACAAAAATAAGCTTATTCACGTGTTTGCCTCATGTATGTGTGGGAGCTGCCCAAGAGAAAGTGAGTGACTCCCCAAGATGGCTTAGAATTCAGACTTAAATGCTATCCTAGTAGGGTAAGGGGAGTGGGGATGTAGGCATCTCAGGAGGGAATAAATGATTTTCAGGAAAGATGAAGGGGCTCTTGGGAGAATAGATGGGGTGGTTGTGATCCTTTGTGACAAAGTCTGAGTGCAGTGTCAACTTCTGGTCTCCTTTCCTGGGATACACATCCCTCCTCCCTGGTTGATGGACTCCCAAGGGGACATGACAGCTGAGGCCATTTAGGAGGACCTGTCTTGAGATGGGAGAGGGGGTTCTCAAAGAAAGCTTCTCCCTGCGTTTGCTGTCTTTCAGGGGACTTCAGCTCAAAGTAATATGTCAAAGTGGCATATTTTGTTACCCTTTGAGATTTTTGTCCAGATAGTTAAAAATTATGATTAACCCATCCAGAGAATTGTCCTGTCCTTATTTTTCTTTTGTATTCTTCATGCTTTGACCTTATGAAGAATTGGCTCTTGTGCTTTATCCCTGAACTCATGTTTTAAATAGAATGTATTAGTGCAGTTTGAGAAGGCCTGAAGAGAAGTGTTTTCTTTTTGTAGTGGAATTGCAGCTAGGAACTAGTAATAAAAGACATCCCTCTCCTAGGGACTGTGGATAATCTGGGAAGCCATTGCCCTCCTAGGTCACTGTTACTGTCACCGCCTGCCCAATGGTACTTGCTCCAAATTGATCATCTGTACCTTTTTTCAGACCCCACATCTTGTTAACCTCAATGAGGACCCACTAATGTCCGAATGCCTGCTTTATTACATCAAAGATGGAATTACAAGGTATATTTGTTTCTTTTGGTCACTTACTATTTTCTTTTCTCTTAAATGATGGAATAACTAAAGGGAAGTTATTTGTTGAAAAATTTGTTGATTTGCTGTTTCTCATGTCTGAAATAGTTACAAACTCTCTTGGCTTCCCAAATGATGTAAGTGCTTTATCCATCTGAACCAGTTAACATGTAGTTTTCCCTAAAAACCCTAAGTAAAAATTTTTTCCGTAACTTCTTATATGAATTCATTAGGGAGATTAGTTCACTCTTGTCTTTTTATAAAGCTGAGTGAGTTACATTGATGTATCCTTGCTCCTTGGTTTCTTATTCTAATGTAGGGAGGTTGATCATATGTGAAAATAAAATTTGCAGTTGAAAGCCTCTGATAAAAAGAAGCGATACCTTTTTTGTACATACCAAAGAATATTCTTTGGGAGAAAGGGGTTCATTGTTTTCAGTGCTTTTTGTGTCTGAATTTCCCTGGGAAACACTTTCCCTTGTGTTCAGGGTTGGCCAAGCAGATGCTGAGCGGCGCCAGGACATCGTGCTGAGTGGGGCTCACATTCAGGAAGAGCATTGTATCTTCCGGAGCGAGAGAAACAACAGTGGGGATGGTGAGAGTTCCTGGCGTAGCTTTTCCAACAACCTTTTCATTCTATATTACTAGAAATCCCCAGGGCTTGCTATTCCCTGTCTCTCTCAGTGATACTTTCTTGTACAATCTAATATTTGAAAATGGAGAAACCTGGCCTGCTTACAGATTCAGGGAGGGACATAGCTATTTTACATGAAAATAGCCTGGACTAAAGGAGCCCTTTTGTAACTGCCAAGAACTGAGGGGGACATAGGCAATTAGGCTTGGTCTTGAATGTTAATTATTTAATATACAAGTAAGAAAGGAACAAATACCCGGGGTAGTGGGAGATTTGAAGGACCTCTGATCTTAACCCAGAGCTTATTTTTATCTAAAAGGGAAGAAAAAGTCAGTCTTGATTTTTGTCTGGGTTACTAACAAAATAATAATCTAATAGTAGTATTTTTATACTATATGACTCATTCCTTTAATCAGAATGTTAGCTGCTTTTGATTTTACATTTCTGGTTAGTACCTATATCTTATACTTAAGATTTCTGATGGTTTTCAGTTTTATGGACTGAACTGTCAGATATCACCAAAACTAGCATTTCCCATCTTCTTCTGAGGTTTGTCAAATTCATTTAAATGTTTCTCTTAGCCACGCCCCTGGTTTTGATATCCTAAAATGAACTACTGGGTAGATGCTGTGCCACTTGGTTGGTTGCACGAATGTATTCCCAGGACCCTGAGTCTTCATAGTCATCTTCTTTCCACTGCTTTATTCCACTGGTTTGTGATGCTAATACTGGTTTGTTCTTCTTAGTTATTGTGACCCTAGAGCCCTGTGAACGCTCAGAAACCTATGTCAATGGCAAGAGGGTGGCCCAGCCCGTTCAGCTACGCTCAGGTGAGACTGGGAAAGTTGTTTTGGTTTTTTTTAAGTGCTTTGCTTTCTCCTCTTCTTCTTTTTTTAAAGATTTTATTCATTAGTTTGAGAGAGAGTGCACACAAGTGTGGGGGGGGGGAGCAGAGGGAGAGGGAGAATGTGGACTCCCTGCTGAGCAGGGAGCCCCCACATGGGGCTCCATCTTTGGACCCTGAGATCATGACCTGAGCCGAAATGAAGAGTTGGACACTTTAACCAACTGAGCCACCTAGGCGCCCCTGAGACCGGGAAACATTTGAAGTCTGTGTGAGCAACTCTTGAATTTTTGACCCTTTGTTTAAAGACTCAAGTATAATAGCATTAGGATTTCTGTTCTTGTAAAACTCCAAAGCCTGTCTTATTGCCTTAGAGAAAGGGAGGGAGAGTGAGGTTATTAACCTAGTGGGTATACATTTAAAAAATGGCTTCTTGGGGCGCCTGGGTGGCTCAGTGGTTTGGGCCTCTCCCTTTGGCTCGGGTCATGATCTCGGGGTCCTGGGATCGAGCCCCACATCGGGCTCTCTGCTCGGCGGGAGCCTGCTTCCCCCTCTCTCTGTCTGCCTCTCTGCCTAGCTCTGATTTCTCTCTGTCAAATAAATAAAATCTTAAAAAAAAAATGGCTTCTTAACTCTGTTTCTGTTCTGTGGTAGGAAACCGTATCATCATGGGTAAAAACCATGTGTTTCGTTTCAACCACCCGGAGCAAGCGCGGGCAGAGCGGGAGAAGACTCCTTCTGCTGAGACCCCCTCTGAGCCTGTGGACTGGACGTTTGCCCAGAGAGAACTTCTAGAAAAACAAGGGATTGATATGAAGCAGGAGATGGAGAAAAGGTAATGCAAAATATGATGTGGCCCCATGACTGTCACCTCTTTTGAACGTACAGTGTATAGCCCTCATCGAACAGGCCAGTGATTTCACAATTTATTCCTTCCTCTCTTGTTTTTTTTTCCTTCTAGACTACAGGAGATGGAGATCCTATACAAAAAGGAGAAAGAAGAAGCAGATCTTCTCTTGGAGCAGCAGAGACTGGTAGGAGTCCATCCCGAATCCTCTGTTAGGAAAAGGGCAGCTTGCTCTCATCCCTTCCCTGTTCCACAGATGAGCACCCGCCTAGCTGCTTGTCCAGCTCTCACTGATGCCATATGCTGTCCTCTCATTTCCTTAATGGAGAATGAATTTACATCTCCTGGTAGCCTTAGTCTGAAAAAGTGTCCATAGAGGTACAGTTTCGTGCCTTTTATGTCTTCAAGTTAAATCTTTAGTTCTAGCAAAACCAAGTGCTTTCTGCGGAACTAGTGGGAGCTTCTCTGGTAGGCTCTGCCTCTTGATCGTGGTTTCTGAGTATGCGTCAGTGGCGTTTTTTTAATGATGGTTATATTGAATATTGAATTTGGCGGGTGTTTGCCTTGGTTTTGTTTCTGATCACCTGATAGTACTAATTCTCTGCTCTTGGGCTGACTTGGGGATTGTTCTTGTGCTGGGCAGACTTTTTTTTTTCTTTTTCTTTTTTTAGTTAAACTGTGTCTAAAAGTGTTGCTGCACAGTTGCATGTGTTAATCCTTTTCTTTTCCCCTGCATGGAGTCTGAATTCTCAATAAGGGTCTCCGTGGCATGTGGGATGACAGGGGAAACAGGGACTACACAGTCAACTCAGTTAGGAGGAGGAGGCCTGGTTTCTCCAGGCTGAGAGAGATTTGGGTGAGCAGCTGAAAAGTTGGTTTAAGGTTGCAGCTTATAATGCGAATGGGTTTATTTAGCATTTTATGATCTGCATTGCTTCTCCAAGGTTGATAGAAACTGAATCTCATGAATAAGTAAGTTGACCCACTAGTTTAGATTATCATTTTAAAGCTATCCAGCTTTGGTTAACAAATCCCTGGTCATAAAAAGCTTCTTCTTGGCATTCATTTGATAGGTAAGAGAAAGATACGATAAACCTTTGGGTACTGTGGATACAATTTAGGATTTTTTAAGATTCACAGACTTCTTCTAAGATGAAGAGAAAGCTGGGATACTGGTTTCTTCCCTTAACATAAAACATAGCATCTAAAATACTGTGTGTAAACTGCAGCCTTCTGGTCATGCCCTGCTTTGGGGAAGAGAGGCTGGTGCTAAATAGGCCAGAAATACCAAGGTCTCGAGCAAAAGCAGGCTTTTCCAAGGCCACTCATTTCTTAGGCCTGGCAGTGTGTTAAAGTTAGTTTGTTATCTTGGAAACTATAGTGAAGTCCAAGAAAGACTAAATCAGGTCTGGGGGCCAAGATAATAGCAGTGTTCAGATCCCTTTGTGAGGCCCAGTTGACGTTTAGTTCTTCATGAAAACAGAAGGATTTGACTACATTGTGATAGGAACTTGAAAGGTTTGTGATACATGAGGAGCCTTTTAATAATGTATAATCTAATAACATGCCTCTGATGGTCTGTGAGAGATCAAATGAGGACAGGTATCATTAAAGCTGTATGTATCATTAACAGTAGTGCTTTGTATTTCTATAGTGCTTTATAATTTACAGGGAGCTTTAACATCCAGCATTTTTGAGGGGGGATTCCCAAAATAGCCCTCCTTGATAGGTGTGTGTATAAATAAAATGAGTAATATTACCTCCAATTTATAGTTGAGGAAACCAAGGAAAAAACATGCTGTCTTGCTCACTCTTAAAACACCTGTTAAGTCATGGGGTCTGAAGCTTAATCTTGGGGCTTCTGAATTGCTTTCATGTTCCTTCTGTCCAATAAGAGCAGTGCTTCTTCACCAGCAGGAGTCCTATTAAAATGCATATGCTGATTCAGTAGGTCTGGGGTGGGACCTGAGAGTCTTGGGTGCTAACAAGCTCCCAGGTGATACCAATGCTGCTGATCCAAGACCACCACCCTTTGAGTTCACCAGGTGAGATAGAATGATGACGGCTGGTGCTCTCCATAAGCAAGCACTGATGATCATTCTTGGCTCTGAAATAAAGATGATGACCATCAAATAAAGAGAAAGTAAATGTCTCTAAGACATACTTAGTTTCCAGGGGACATACTTAGTCTGCAAGTGATCAGGTCGGGGCTGTCCTGTGTTCTGTGTATCTGAAAGCAAGCTAGGATTTCAAGAGCAGTTACTTAAAGCAAAGAGGTTGCTTTCCTCCCCTGAGTCCAACTGTCTATTCCACTCAGATTTCTTGTCCTCCAGAAGAATTGATTTTTAACGCCTTAGCCTGAGGAATATCTAGCAGAAAATGTATTTTTACGACCCTTTATTGGTCAACCAACAGATACATTTTGAATGCACCCTATGAATAAACACTGAGAGGATACAAGAATAATCATTCAGTAAATATGTATTTAATATTATATGTAATCATTTTTACATAATGACAACTTTTAAAAATGGAATTCATTTTTTGAGTTTTCTATTATGGTAGTTCCCCAAATGCATCATATTATCGCACTGCTGAACGTTCTCTTCTAGTTACTGCTCTGTTACACGCTTGGTCCTCTCTGTGCTTGCTTTCTCACCTATCTTTTAGGTATCTTCTTTCTTCTTTCTGCACAAGCTTCTTGCAGAGTCTCTTCAGGAGGCCTTTGCATTGGGATTTCATGAAGACGGAAGCATCATTTAGTGACACGAATTGGCCAGACCTGAGTAGTTTTTCCAACCTTGTAATAAGTGAATCTAAATATCTTTAGATCTTTTTTGACATGAGAGAGGTGTACATCTTGGCACATAAACTTTGCATACAGAATTTTTAGTATCATGGTCAGTGTGTGATATGGGGCCATAAGGAGAACATATTCTACAAAGACAATATGGTAGTATTTTATTTTATCTTATTTTATTTATTGGGAGGGGCTTGGGGAGGGATAGAGGGAGAGAGAGAGAGAATCTTAAGCAGGCTCCACGCCCAGCACAGAGCCTGATGTGATGTGGGGCTTGATCTCACAGTCCTGAGATCACGGCCTGAGCCAAAATCAAGAGTTGGATGCTTGTCTGACTGAGCCACCCAGTCGCCCCCAATGTGACAGTATTTTTAAAAGAATGACAGTTACGGCCATTTAATTTGAGATCTTTTGGATTTATGTAGACTTTCCTATTTACTTATATTTTATTTTAGAGTTTAAAGACCTAATCTCTGTCTCCCAAGTGTGATATGAAAGCAGTGATTAGAGTATTTGTTATTTTTTAGATTAAGTAGGATTCATTTCATCCTTGAGCCATCTTAAAAGGAAAAGAAAAGAAGATGGGGTGGGAATAGAGTGATAGTTGTCAGTTATGTGAGGATAGTCAGTATATTATGTTCTGTAAAACTTAGTTTACACATACTGGTAAGATCTTTGGTAGGAGTCAGGTACATTTTTTTCTCTACTGTTTATTAATGTCCTCTTTTATCACTTCAAATTAGACATTCTGAGGTTTAAACTAAAAATGAAAAGAAAATAGTGTAAAGTCTAAATTTAACTCTATCTGCTGTTTGTTAAATTTTCAGCTAGAAAGGGCTATTTAATGGGCTTAGTACCCATTTACAGACCAATAGAAATAATACAGATCAGCACCTCCAAATTCAGGGACCAGATTATTGTCCTTACTGTTAAATGTTATTTTTTGGGAAATAACTGTACATAGAAAATAATGTACATAGGAATCTTTGGCCTAGAAAGCAAGATACTATTTACTAGAGATAATTTTGGTAATCACAGCCAAGTAAAAGAGAGTATTAAGATTTTTTTTTCTAACTAGACTATTCTGAACTACTCTTCTAAGGGAATAGTTTCTTTTCCAAGGAACTTTTATTTCCTGAATTGAAATTCTTCCTTAAGCCTTCCTTAATTCCGTAGGGAATTCTAAATCTAACATTGTTTTTGTGTAGATCCAAGATTGCTTTCATGTTACAAAGATGTGCTTGTATTATTTAAGAACAGTGATTATTATCCAGATAGCCCTTGAAGACCAGTTAGTTGGGCAGTCAGGTGCTGGTTTGCTTGTTAGTTTGTTTTTAAGATTTTATGTACTTACCTGAGACAGAGACCTAGAGAGTGCGGCGGAGGGAGAGGGGAAAAGCAGGCTGCCTGCTAAGCAGGGAGCCTGACTCTGGGCTCAATCCCAGAAGGCAGAAGCTTAATCGACTGAGCCACCCAGGCATTCCTAGGCTGTGGTTTTACTTGGGCCTATAACAAAAGTAAAAAAAAAAAAGCAACCTGACTGCCCAACTAACATTTTTGAAAAAGAGGTAAAGTGCAAACATAGCCAGAAAGACAGAATTAGAGGCAGCATTTTAAAGTGGATCTGAGTTTCATGTGCTGATAGAAAGAGTTGTCACTTAAAGTGATACTCCTCAAGTTGCTAGAGATGCCATGGGTTTTCATAGATTAAAAAAAAACATATTTATTAGGTCATATTTATTAAAATATTTATTGGGGAATTTCAAATGATGTTTAAAATAAGTGTATTTGCCTAGCTTAATTTATGTTCTGGAAACTTCTTAAAATTTTGGAGGTGAAGTGTGTATTGGTTTAAGTGTGTGAAATTAAAACAGCAGACCCACCGTAAGGACCCTTTTTTTATGCTTCCTTGTTCTCTAGATAACAAACGTTACTTGTATCAATGTAGCACATTGATTTAAGGTGACAAGAGAATAGTAAATCCGGTATATGCTCGTGGAAGGACTAGTTTCAAAACTCACTTGTCTTCTAGAAAAAACAGTTTGGTTGATAAGAACCCCGTGTGGTCTGCTAATAGGGATTCATTTTTAACATCATCCCTGTTGACTGCTTCTTTTTCTACCTTCTCCTCTTCTAACTTTTTTCTAGGGCTGCTCTTTTTAGTAAAGCTAAACAAAACGTGGCATCCTACAGCCTTACTAACCTTTGTTAATCCGCCTGCTCGTCACATCTTGTATGGCATCTGTGCTCACTCATGGGGGAAAGAGTTTCTGGAAGAAGCAACAGCAATAACCAAGGCAAATGTGGGGACATGGCTGCATGGGGTGTTAGCATGTGCGGGACGTAGGTTTTACTGCATTTCCGCAGGTGTTACTTCACAGCATTTTGTTAATGTCACGTGACCTTAGAGGGAAATGTCACTGTATCAATGCTCCTAAGAAATTGGATTGCACTTTTCATCACTTAAGCCAGAAAGTGAGAATTCGCATTAGTGTTACTAAACAAGCAAATCTTAATATTAATGGCCTATATATACATAAGCCTTAATAAACTTACACACCACTTAGGGGTTTTTTTATTTTATCTTTTTTTTTTGGTTTTGGTTTTAAATTTGGTTAAGGCTTTTTTGCTTGTTTTTTCTTCAGTTTGATTTTCCTTTTTTACATTTTAATTTTGGTTATTTCGGGGCCATTTTTTGATTTTGTTTTTCCAAAGGACGCGGATTCTGATAGCGGGGACGATTCTGACAAGAGGTCCTGTGAAGAGAGCTGGAAACTGATTACTTCTCTGAGAGAAAAGCTACCTCCCAGCAAGTTGCAAACCATTGTTAAAAAATGTGGCCTCCCTAGCAGTGGGAAGAAACGAGAGCCAATTAAAATGTATCAAATCCCCCAAAGAAGGCGCCTGAGTAAAGATTCCAAGTGGGTCACCATCTCAGACCTTAAGATTCAGGCCGTAAAAGAGATATGCTATGAGGTTGCGCTCAATGATTTTAGGCACAGTCGGCAGGAGATTGAAGCCTTGGCCATCGTTAAGATGAAAGAGCTTTGTGCCATGTATGGGAAGAAAGATCCCAATGAGCGGGACTCCTGGAGGGCAGTGGCCAGGGATGTCTGGGACACTGTTGGTGTAGGGGATGAGAAGATCGAAGACGTGATGGCCAGCGGTAAAGGCGGAACTGACGTAGATGACCTCAAGGTTCATATTGACAAGCTGGAAGATATTTTGCAAGAAGTAAAAAAGCAAAATAACATGAAAGATGAGGAAATAAAAGTCCTAAGAAACAAAATGCTCAAAATGGAGAAAGTCTTGCCACTGATTGGATCTCAGGAACAAAAAAGCCAAGGAAACCACAGAGCAAAGGAACCTGTTGGTGCTGGTGCCAGTGGCAAGTCTGAAAACGATGGAAGCAGAGGGGACAGTGGAGAACTTGCGAAAGAAGAGCGCGTTTCCCAGCTGATGAATGGGGATCCAGCTTTTAGACGCGGACGTCTGCGTTGGATGAGGCAAGAGCAAATCCGCTTTAAGAATCTGCAACAGCAGGAGATAGCAAAGCAGCTGCGTAGGCAGAATGTACCTCACAGGTTCATCCCTCCTGAGAACCGCAAGCCCCGGTTCCCCTTCAAGAGCAACCCTAAGCACAGAAACTCTTGGAGCCCTGGGACGCATATCATCATAACAGAAGATGAGGTCATAGAGCTTAGAATCCCAAAAGAGGAAGACGGAAGGAAAGGAAGTAAAGAGGAGAGCCAAGAAAAGGGGGGTAGAGCAACTTCTAAGGATACCCAGTTACCGTGGGGCTCTCAGGGCACGCGAAGTCAAGATCACATCCAAGTTAGCAAGCAGCATATTAACACCCAGCAACAGCCACCTCAGTTACGTTGGAGAAGCAATTCTCTCAATAACGGCCAACCGAAAAGTACGCGCTGCCAGGCATCTGCCTCCTCGGAATCGTTAAATTCCCACAGTGGTCACCCCACAGCCGATCTGCAGACTTTCCAGGCGAAGCGCCATATTCACCAGCACCGTCAGTCTTACTGTAATTATAGCACTGGAGGTCATTTAGAGGGCAATGCAGCCAGTTCCTTCCAGAAGCAGACGGACAAGCCCAGCCACTGTAGCCAGTTTGTGACACCTCCGCGGATGAGGCGCCAGTTTTCGGCGCCCAATCTCAAAGCTGGTCGAGAAACCACAGTGTAAATGACCGGACAAACTTGGAATCTTGGGGGAGGAAACAGGCAACGTTAGCTCATGATTTGAGTTGGTTCTAGCTTTGGCCTTGAGTTCCTACTCTTTACGTTATAGTTTTCATGTTGCGTTCCTACAAATCCTAACTAATTTTAATATTGTTAAAACATAAAACACTGGTAGACATTTCAACACCTCCCTTTTGTTTGTACATGCCATAAATGGGCAGTTTCTGGAATTTTGGACAAAACACTGAGACCTCCCTTATTTTTCTGAGACTTTCCTCCTTTCTTGGTGCCTAGATAACACACTTACTTACACAGACTGGTCTTGTTTTGGTGTAAGTTTGTTATGTTTTTATAATGCCTGTAAACTGATCTGATATCCAGAAAGCCCTGCCTCTTGGTTTATGCAGACATTCAAAAGGGGAATTTGATACACAGAATTAAGTGTCTGTTATTTCCCCCATAAATGTTAGACATTAGTTGAATAACACTCAACTATGTGGACACAGCTTTGGATGTCTCATCCATGTCTGTTCCTGTCTTTAAATATAATTGGAATTTTCATAAGCCAAACTGAATGTCTTCGGACATAGTTTATAGTACACAACTTTGCATCCTTCCGTAGAACTTCCCCATTTTCTTCGTATTTTACATAGAACTGATGCTGTAGGTTTGTTTGTGTTTATCTTTTGAATGTATCAGTATGTGTATGAAATTTGTCATAATACTGAAATCTTTACATTGGCACCATTTCTGGATTTGTTTGTAGTTTGCTTTTTGAAGTTTAACATATCATTTCTCATTTACACAGACACGCACGCACGTGCGCGTGCATGCGCGCGCACACACACACACATACACTCTCTCACACTCTGAACCATTCACCAAATCATGCCAACAGAAATACCAACAAAACACTTGTATGGCGCTTTGAGCAGCGTGTTTAAGCTCACAGGGAGGTTATTTGGTGGCGAGGGAAGAGGTGGGCGGTGGGGAGAAAGCCGCAGCATACGGCTCTGTGCTGTTTATTCTCAGTAGATGAGGAGATCATGAAATAAGTTAACTTTGGTTGGATTGACAATAAAGGAGATGATGTATAATAAACTATTCTTTGCGTAACAGTAGTGATACACACAGATGCTCAAGCAAGGAGAGAAGTCCTGATGAACATTTATTGTATCAATACCTCATTTTACCGTGTCGTGGTCTCAGTTTGCCTCACTGGAGAATCCACTAAAAAAGATGGATATTGATGGGAAGAAAAGAATAGTTTTCTACATCCTTCCTCATCTCTTGAACTTACCAGCAACTTAATTTTAAGAGGCAGCGCAAAGAGCCGGAGATGTCTGTGCTACTGCCCGACTTCGTGGTGACGACTCCTCTAAGTCACGGAGTCCCCGCCCAGCCCTCGCCTTCCAGACGATGTGGAATTGCAGTCAACAGCGCGAGTAGCATTCAAGGAAGCCTTAAAGATTGTGATTATATGGTTTTCTTTTCCTTTGCGTGTGGGCTCCATGCCTTATTAGAACACATTATTTTTAATCATAGTATTTTTTTTATTTTTTATTTTTTTGCTTCTAAGAAAATGCTTTCTTAATGCACAGAAAGTTCCTTCTGATTAACTTTGGGGATACTTTTGCTTTCATAGCTAGAACGGTTCTAGTCTTCAGCTGAGGTTTTATGGCAGATTAGACAGATTAGGCAGATGGGGAATGATGTTTGTAGTGGGTGGACTTAATTGAGACAATCTCCTGTACTGTGTGGTCTGAATGACCTCACTAGGCTACTTCAGATCGGTCACTTCAGCGCATCTTGTATAAGCCCCAGTTGCTCTTTATGATTCCTAGAAACATATATTACTTGTTCCTTTCTTGCAAAAAATTCATTTTCCATGACAGGTTTCCCCTGCTATCTGAAAGTAGAGTGTTTCTGTGAAACCTCTCATGAGCTGAACATGGTGTAAAGTGAAGAAACCATTGCCATTAATTTAAATGGAAAACGTTTTTGAGCGTTCCCAGACTCAAAAAAATAACCTCTCTTAGGCTTTTCTGGTGCCTTATGACACATCTTGCTGGCGGGTGTGCAGAATGAATGGCGAGAAAGTACAGATGCTCACAGACACACTTCAGAGCTCTGGCGCCTGGACGTGAGCTCCGGTGTGTGTTTCCCAGGAAGAGAGCTCAGTGCGGCCACTAGCGGCTTGGGATGTGCGTTGCTACCTCTAAACTGGCTCGTGCAAAACAAACACACTAAATGCAGTTTTTCATAAAAGCAAAAATCCTCTTTGAGTTTCCTTCAGTTAGCAAAAACAGGTACTAACATAGGTCTCTCGTAGAAGCGGAGTGGCCTAACACACACTTTGGAAATGCAGGTTATACCTGTTTTAATATTAGTAATAATTGACTCAGCTTTCACCTCTGTACCAAAGGTGGGCTCTCATTTCCCTAACTTGAAATACCATAGGATGGGTCCATACATTTTCGTTTTTATGGTGGCCTTTTAATCTTACTATGAGCAGGTGCCTCCCTTTCCCGCTAAACAGCGGGAGTATGTTTCTACTGGAGATCAGGTGATGTTACAGAATGAAAAGTAATACAGCATTTTCATTTACAAACGTGGGTTGTGGTAAGCATTGTGCCCACACTGATATTCCAAAGAATTAGGTTTGTGTTTGTGCTTCATCTGCTGATCTAGGTGCCCTCGAATTGCTAAAATGTTTAGATTTCTAAAAGAGCCCTTAATTTCAGATGACCAGAAAGGAAAGAACCAAGGTTGGATTGATGACCCCATATGTGCCCTCCTGCATTTCAGACCAGATGCTTATCTTAGAAAGTAACTTTGAATGAATAAAATGACTTCATTGGCTTTTTTACTAAATAAGCTACTAGTGCCATGCTTTCGTGAGACACTGGCATAGCTTACATTGCTTTGTTTTTAAATTCGACAGGATCTCTCCCTAAGCCTAAATGCTACATGGCCAAAGAGAAAAGGTCATCAGTAAACTGTTACTGTATTATTGAAGTATTCATAGCTATTATCATAGGAAAAAATGGGGAAAGTGTGCTACTGAAATTATCTAGTGGTCTGAAAATTACGGAAATGTGAAGGAGTGCTAATTACTTAGTATAATTTGTACACCACAGTGGTATTCCCTGAAGAGTCGGAGACATTCTGTTCATCCAGTAAGTCTAAACCGGAGGGCTTTTCCTTCATTTTTGCCTCTAATTCTTTCTAGTCCTTCAGATTGTTTTCTCCATTCACTGGATACGCAATGAATGGGAATCGTTTATTCCATTGAAGTGACTTGAAGTGACCTCTTGTGCTTTAGGTGCAGGTTGATGCCGAAACTAAACACAACACAGCCCAGAGTTTGCCACACTGATGTCTGCATTAAAGGCTGTCAGACTACAGGAAGTTACGTAGCTTTGCTCTGGTCAGCTGCTGTACTCCTCTGCCTGACTGATTCTTTGTAGACTTGCCTTAATGCTTGTTCAAAAGCCTGGGAGGAAGGGAAGCTGCCATGTCCTGGTGTGAAATGTCCCGTAGTGAAGACACCTTCTGGGTGCAGTGTAGAGCCAGCATTTGTCCTAAACTGTTAGAGCCAGAGTCTGCATTCTGAGCAGTTTTCATAATTGTCCGGTTTATGTCATCTTTCCAAGATTTCAAAATCTGCTCTAGCTGCTTTGTTTGAACCACTCTAGGTTGTGAAATGTATTGGTTTCCTGCCATCATTACTGTAAAAAGAAGTTGTGAGTCTTGTTCATGAACTGTGGATTTCTCCCCCATTTCTAAAATGAAATGCTTGAAGATTGTCTTTGAGTGTAAGATCTACCTTTTCAGAAAGGGAGAGTTAGTTTGTAATGTTAGATAATAAAGTCCTCGTTCAATAAAAGTTGAAACTGTCTTTTAAGAGTGTGATTTCTCTCTGATGCGGGAAGAAGGAAAAGTGAAAGAGGGTGGCGCTGATTAAGCCTGGTCTTGACTTTTGGAAGATGGTTGCAAACCGCATCTTTTTTTAAATGTATTTCTGCATGAATTTGATTGATTTAAAGATTTTGCTTCTGTTCCCTTTTCTGTTTACCAAAATTCTATCTTAAATGATATCTTTAACCCCAACTTTTTGCCACATTTTATTTAAATAAAAACTTGTCTAGTGTAAGTTGAGTTTACCTTAGCTGTGTTTTCAGTCTTTTCATCATAAAATCTGAAAGTTTTTACCATGAAATAGTATAGTTCCCTTCATATGGATAGAAACTGAATTTCCACAGAGCTTTCAGCTACTCTGTTCAGCTTCTCTTTTTCCCCTTAATTGCTGCTCTTCTCCACCCAGAGTATTTGTGGTGGGCTAGAGGTGACGCGGGATAAAGCAGAAGAGTTTTCTGGAGTGGGCCATCAGCCTTAATGATCATTTGGACGTGACATTTTTTATATTGAAAAATGACATAGTCATGTATTATAGAGTAGAGTCTCTTTTTTCCCCCTGTGAGTTTAGGATATGAAATTTGGAACTTGAGAAAAATGTTACGCTTGGATTGGTCTGCTGCAGGCCTCATACTCTGTCCCTCAGGGTACTTTGTATTTCTCTGCTTTTGGAAAAACTGGTGGAAAAGTTGCCAAGACCTGATGGACCATTTCTAGGGTGACACAGACGATTCCAGTGTAGTACGAGGTGTGCAGTGATAGTCATGTGCACAGGGGGAGAGTTGGGAAACGTGTTTGAAGGGGGAGGCCCTGAGCCCAGAGCAGAGTCCCAGAGCACAACCGGGAATTTATCCAAGTGACGAATGGTGGGCTGAGAGAGGAAGCGCGTCAGGTCCGGCGAACCGTGAGTGCCTGCGAGTAACCCAAGGTGGTCAGAACAGCCGCTGTGGGCCAGCGAGAGGTAACAGACGAGGACCGGGGGTGCCAGGGCCACATCATGGCATGCTAAAGAGTTGGGATTTTATCCTAAGTGTGTTGGGAAAATACCAGATGGTTTTATACAGGGGGATTGCACGATTAGATTCACCTTTTATAAATGGTTAAAGTCTCAGTTGGAAGGAGGCAAACTCAGAGCCCGGTGACCCAGTTGAGAAATTGCTATTTGGACTAAATGAGCAACAATACTTTCCCAAGCAGGGACAAAGGAGAGAAGGAAAGACTCTGATCAGAGGTAGAGTCAAAAAGTCAGCTTGTGGGTGGGATAAAAACCCCGTGTGTATGACCTGAAAAGTGATGAATGTTCTCATGTGGATCATGGTTGGAAAATAAGTGAGACCAAGACAGCCCTAGGGGACTGGGAGAAAAGAGGAGCCACTCCCATGTAAGGATAGGTGTGGTGGGATCCCTGGAGGGAGAGGTCTGAGGCGGCATCCTCATGGTGCCGGTGCCGCAGGTGGGGAGCAAAGTTAGGGCTTGACCAGAACCGGGCGTGGATACCTCCCTTCCGGCTATTGCTTGCTAATTATAATCTGCCATTAAAAGAGGAAGGCAGTATTAGCAAAAGGAGCCAAGTCTCTAATGTCAAAAACAGACCTAACCAGAAACCCTGGAATGATGACCTTGATTTCGCCATAAGTGCCACCTCCTGGGCGATGCTCCCGTGTGCCACTGGCATCTCTTCCTGAGATCTCTTCTCCCCTGTCTCTTCGCTTCCATCCTGGACCCTAAGCCGCTGTCCGCACGGCAGCCAGCATCATCTTGTGAAAACAAAAATCTGATCTTATCAGTGGCCTCTGGTGGCTTCCCATTGTGGTTTAAACTCTAACCTTCTTACCGAAGCCTACAGAGCGTTCCGTGTTCTGGCTGCTTGCCTGCCTCTCTGACTTCATCTCTTAACATTCCCATACTGCAAGCACTTCGGACTTTTTGTTCCTTGAAAATATGCCAAGTGTGTCCCCACTTCTGGGCTTTTGCACTTCCCCAACACTGGAGTCGTTCCTCGTCATGTGTGACTCCTCTCCAGACCTGCACTCACAGGCACTTCTGCCCCAGCCCACCCCAGGCCAGCTCTCACGGGTTAATAATGACAGCCTGTAGTAGTCTCCGTGCTCATCTGGTTCTTCCATGGGAACACAAACCCACTTAGAACAAATGCCTCACCTGTTTTAGTAGCTCTGCCGTTCCCCTGTACACGTTACCCAGAAGAGTGCTTCTGAACCTGATGCACATCAGAATTCCCTGGGGGCCCCTGAGAACAGAGACTTGCTGGGCCCACCTCCAGAGTTTCTGATTAAGGAGGTCTGGGGTAGGGCCCGATAATTTGCATTTCTTTTTCTTTCTTTCTTAGAGAAGGGGGGAGGTCAGGGGCAGAAGGGGAGTGGGAAGGAGAATCCTAAGCAGGCTCCACACCTAGCACAGAGCCTGACTTGGGGCTTGATCCCATGACCCTGAGATAGTGACCTGAGCTGAAATCAAGAGCCAGACACTTAACTGACAGAGCCACCCAGGTACCTCACAATTTGCATTTCTCATAAGTTCCTGGGTGATACTGATACTGCAGGACCAGCAGCCACCTCTGAGAGCCACTGATCTAGAACGGGGATTGGCAAACCTTTTAGGGAAAGGACCAGAGAGTGAATATTTTAGGCTCTATGGGTCCCACAGGCTGTATTGCAACTGCTTTGCCCCACTGTTACAGCTGAAGAGCAGCCGTATGCAAAGGAGTGGGGCTGGCCACGTTCCCGTAAGCGTTTTATTTCCAGCAAGTAGGCAGGGGCTGGATTTGTCCATAGGCTGTTGTTTGCCAACCCTGATCTAGAAGATAGTCGCTTTTTTTTTTTTTTAAAGGTTTTACTTATTTATTTGACAGAGACAGACACAGCAAGAGAGAGAACATAAGCAAGGGGAGTGAGAGGGGGAGAAACAGAATTCCCGCCGAGCAGGGAGCCCGACGCAGGGCTCGATCCCAGGACCATGGGATCATGACCTGAGCTGAAGGCAGACGCTTAACGACTGAGCCACCCAGGCGCCCCTCTTTACCCCAGTCTTGCTGAACTCACTCCAGTCAGACTCTCGTTCCGCACCACCACACTGAAGCCACTCTTCTCAGGGCCACCAAAGATCTCCACGGTGACAAACCCAGTGGTGTTTCTCAGTCTTCTGCTCTGACCTCAAGACACCAACACACAACTAAGACCTGACAGCCATATAGCTGATGGGCAACCAGCTAAGGCCAGACATCCAAGAGCCACCCTCAGTTTCCCCGTTTTTGTTTTTTTTCACATGCCCGGCCACATCCGCAGTAAGCTGCAGTTCCTCTGTCTGTAAAGCAAACCCCAGCTCCATTCTCCATTCACCACCTTTACTGCTGACACCTTGGGTCACCTGCCGCCATCTCCCTCTGCACCGCTATGACAGAGTTGTGACTGCTGTCCCCACGCTTTCTTGCACAGAGGGTGATGTTTTTAAAACATGTTCTAGACCCATATTACTTCCTGGCTCTAAACTGCCCAGTGGCTTCCCTTAGAATGAAATCCACAGTCTTTACCATGTCCCATAAGGCTGTCCATAACCCAGTCCATCTGCCTCCTTCACAACTGCATCTCTGAGCCTTCCTCACACCACCGCACGCGTTTTCTTGCTTTTTCCTAAAACACACCAGGCTCCTTTCCCTCTCAAGACCATCGTACTTGCTGTCAGCTCTATTTTGATTGGAATCATCACCACTGCCACCGCTCCCCCTGGAGATCTCTCAGCATGCCTGCTTAGATCTCTGATTAAATGTCCTCTCAAGGGGCACCTGGGTGGCTCAGTGGGTTAAACCTCTCCCTTCAGCTCAGGTCATGATCTCAGGGTCCTGGGTTCAAGCCCCGCATCGGGCTCTCTGCTCAGCAGGGAGCCTGCTTCCCCTTCTCTCTCTGCCTGCCTCTCTGCCTACTTGGGATCACTCCCGCTATCAAATAAATAAATTAAATCTTTTTTAAAAAAAAAAGTCCTCTCTGCAGACAGACCTTCCCTGAGCACTTAATCTCAAAGTTCCTCCTGTTCCTCTCACCTCTCCATCAGCCCCCATACCTACCAACCTTTTTCTCCTTCATACTACTTCTCGCTGCTGAAATTGTGTATCTTGTGTCTTTTTACTATTGATCGTCTCTCTTTCCCTCACCAGGGACACTTTTGTCTTATTTACCGCTGCGCTCCTAACATCTGCATGTGGTAGGAGTGATCGTGGTTAAAAGACCATGCCCTGGAGTCCAGCTGCCTAAGTTCAGATCCCTATATCCATGCTTACTAACTCTGATCTTGACAAAATTACTAAATTTCTTTAAGCCTTTTTTTCTTTAACATGAGGGTAACAGTAGTACCATCTTCCTAGGGTTATTGGGAAGATTCAGATAATCTATACAAAACATTAAGTACAGTTCCTGGCACAAAATAAGCTTAAAAACAAGGATGGGCAGGAGAGAGAAAGTTCTAGAAGTGGGAACAAGCCACTGTAGTACCCTTATAAATGTGGGGCTATATCTAAGCAGTTGGGACTCCTTACAAACACAAAAGACTACTGATAAATGTATTATTATTTGGTGTGCTTTCCATATCCTAATTTCCACCAAGAAATCAACAGAACAATAGTATTCAAGTCTATTTACCCATTTGTTGAAGGAAAATCCAATACTTAGAGTTTTTCTAATGACATGCAAAATGTCCTTGTTGGAAGCTTACATATAGCCTAGTTTGGAGAAGAGAAGGACCAGTTCAGGGTCTCATGTTGATATTCGGATTGTCAGCTGCTGCTAGAAATTTTCCCAAGTCAACTGCAGTTAAAATTCTAGCTCCATAGTGTTACAGGAAACCTTTTTATGTCCTCTTTGCTGCCACTAAAGCATAACCAGAGCTTTTAACTGTCAGAATAAAAGGATTTTGCTTTTATTGGTAGTTTGACCAGGTTGTAAACTGATTCTTGAAGAAAGCCTCAAAAATAAGTTAGTCACTAAAAGCTAAAGTTGGGGCTCCTGGGTGACTCAGTCGGTTAAGCATCTGTCTTCGGCTCAGGTCATGATCCCAGGGTCCTGGGATTGAGCCCCATGTTGGCTCTTTGCTCAGCAGGGAGCCTGCTTCTCCCTCTCCCTCTGCCCCTGCTCATTTTTTTCTTTCTCTCTCAAATAAATAAAATCTTTAAAAAGCTAAAATTATGTGACTCCGCTTATATGGGATACTAACAGTAGTTAAAATCAGAGAAAATAGACTGGTAGTTGCTGGGGGAGGGGGAAAGGGAAAATGGAGAGGTAGTGTCTAGTGGTTATGGAGTTCCAGTTTTGCAAGATGGAAAGAATTTTGAAGATGGATGGTCATGATGGTTGCCCAACAGTGTGAATGCATTTCACACCACTGAACTGTGCACTTGAAAATGGTTCAGATGGTAAATTTTAAGTTTCATGTATTTTACTATAATAAAAAATTGGGGGGAAGCCCGAGTGGCTCAGTGGGTTAAGCCTCTGCCTTTGGCTCAGGTCATGATCTCAGGGTCCTGGGGTCGAGCCCCGAGTTGGTTCTCTGCTCAGCAGGGAGCCTGCTTCCTCCTCTCTCTCTCTACCTCTGCCTACTTATGATCTCTGTCAAGTAAATAAATAAAATCCTTTAAAAAAAATTGGGGAGCAAATGAAAAACAAAAAAACCTTAAAGCTAAAATATTAACTATTTTCCAACCAGAGGGCTTTTAGGTTCCCACCAGAGAACTTTTAGGTAAAGTCACCTTTCTCTTTTGAAAGGATCCCATAGAACACACAGGTTTTTCTAAGGGAAAAAATAGTGCCCCTTCCCCAGCATTTTATTTTGAAATATTGCAAACATACCAAGAAGCTGAAAACATAGTATAATGAACCTTCGTAGACCCGTAATTATGTATTTTTTCTGATTCATTTGAAAGTAAGTTGCAAGCGTCATGCAGCTTACCCCAAAATACTGCCCTGTGTATCTTCTAAAATCAGGGATAGTCTCTTAATATCATTAACCTATCCGAGAAACTTAGTACTGATTCAGTATTATACAATATACAGTCCATTTTCCAATTTTCCTCATTGTCTGAAAAATATAATGGTGAGAAGTGCGTGTGTGTTTTAATCCCAGTTCCAAGCACCGTTTGTGTATTACAGTTGGTCATGATGTCTCTTTTCTCTTTGGTTTTTTAGGTATTTTTGAATAGGCTACATTTTGATTAGTCTGATTATTTCTCAAGATTAGATTTAGGTCAAGTGTGTGTGATAAGAAAGCTGTCAAGGTGACACTGTGTACTTCCCTCGTGTCACGTTAGCGGACAAAATGTTCAGTTGTCCTCTCACCAGTAATGCTAAAGTTTATAGATGTCATGTGACGTTTCCCAGCTCTTCCTTTGTCTTATTAACAGGCGTCCAGGGTGGCGCTCAGGATCGGGTGGCTCTTCTCTTCTGCATCCAGCTTTCCCCCAGCTGCTTGAGCATGTGTGGGTGATTCTTGCCGGATTCAGTCGTGCTGTCCGGGGTTGTAGGGTAGTTTTTCTAACTGCCGTTCCTCTGTGTTTACTTCGTAGCTGGCTTCTGCAGGGGCGCAGAGAAGAGCTTCTCCGTTTCCCCCCCTTCTTTTAGCAGCACTGTGGACTCCCGGATTCCTTTTAATACCCAGTGTGCTGTATCGTGTTGCTGTTATTTTTTTTTAAGGTTTTATTTATTTATTTGACAGAGAAAGACACAGCGAGAGATGGAACAGGGGGAATGGGAGAGGGAGAGGCAGGCTTCCCACCAAGCAGGGAGCCAGATGCGGGGCTCAGTGCGGGACACCATCCCGCCTGAGCTGAAGGCAGCTGCCTAATGACTGAGCCACCCAGGCGCCCCTTATGTTTCTGTTACTATTCTTTACTGGCTGCTGGGATTCGGTGCCTTTGGAAATGGCCCCATCAGGGTTTGAGCACTTCTCTGCTTTCTGGTGTAAGGTATTCTCACCTTGTACTTTCCTTGCTTCAGACCTGGAATCAGTTGTTTTCCCAAGGAGCCTTGGTTCCTGTTAGTGGAGAATAGTATTTAGAAACCAAGATCTGGGTGCTGGGTATACTTAGAAAATAAGCTTGTTTAATTATTTATTTTTAAGATTTTTTTTTTTATTCATTAGAGAGAGAGCATGAGAGCATGAATGGAGGGAGGGGCAGTAGGAGAGGGAAAGGGAAAAGCAGACTCCCCAACTGAGCATGGAGCCCAGTGTGGTGCTGGGTCCCAGAACCCCAAGATCATGACCTGAACCAAAGTCAGATGCCTAACTGACTGAGCCACGCAGGCGCCCCAGAAAATAAACTTTTTAAAACATGGCCTGTCACTTTGATAGTGTATATTACAATTAAGAAGACTTTCACATGCATTTTTTTTTTTTTAGATTTTATTTATTTATTTGACAAAGATCACAAGTGGGCAGAGAGGCAGGCAGAGAGAGAGGGGGAAGCAGGCTCCCTGCTGAACAGAGAGTCTGATGCGGGGCTCGATCCCAGGACTCTGGGATCATGACCTGAGCTGAAGGCAGGTGCTTTAACCCACTGAGCCACCCGGGCGCCCTCACATGCATTTTTAAATGGTTCATCATTTGGTTTTTCCTTCAGTCCTGTGTGTGGGGCAGGTCAGATACTAAAATGTCCATTTTAAAGATGACAAAAATGAAGTGTAGAGAGGATTTAACTTTCCCAGAATTATAAGACTAGTAAGAGCAGGTGCCTGGAGCAAAACTTTTAATTTATTTTATTTACTTATTTTTTTTTTTTGCCACAGTGCATTGTGTCCCCAAAAGTGTGTTTCAGTAGCTAATAAAGCTGTGTGGCTGGCTTCTCTTCAGAGCCAGCTCCACGAAAGAGAGAAAGCTTCCTCTGTGAGACTAAGTGATAAATGATGAGCCTTGGGAATAGTTGCATCCTTCTTAGTTAGCGTCGCCATTCGGAGTCTTTTCGTAATAGAGTTTGCTAGGAGGCTTTCAGTGGTCCTTTTGTAATGAAAAGAATATTTGACTTAACAACTCGGGGAGAACTCTGTTTGAAAACAGTACATGGCCATACCCAATCCCTCTGTCCAGGACAGTCTATAATTGGGTCATTCCAAGGAAGCAGGAAACCCAGGCAGTGTATCTTAAACTACTATGCTTATGCTGTGATTTGGTATTTTATTATGGGAAGGTCTCTTTTCTTAACCTTTACTTGATTTATTCTCAAATAAGGCAAGCTTTTTAAAATTACCACTCCAGGGCACCTGGGTGGCTCAGTGGGTTAAAGCCTCTGCCTTCGGCTCAGGTCATGATCTCAGGGTCCTGGGATCGAGCCCCGCATCGGGCTCTCTGCTCGTCAGGGAGCCTGCTTCCTCCTCTTTCTGCCTGCATCTCTGCTACTGCATCTCTGTCAAATAAATAAATAAAATCTTTTAAAAAAATTAAAAAATAAAAAAATAAAATTCCCGCTCCAAGGAACCTTTTTAGACATTTTTTCCTTAATCTTTCCCCACCATGAAATTTTAATACCTCAGACGTGTAGTACATCTCTTTATATACTGTATATATATAGTTGTGCTTTATGCACAAAAAGAGTAAGATTTTTGTATCCTTCAAGAACCATATTTTTACCCTCTTCAAGGTGATGCCACCCCCACTGAGAATGCGTCGAGTGAGCAGATGGAGAATTGAAGGGTACATCTGATTTGTATTGCAATAATACATTTTGTATTAAAATAGTATATTTTAAAATATCTTTCTTGAATAGCTAAATATAGTCTATACATTATTTTGGCCCGAATAGCACTGTGATCTTTTGGTTACCTGAAGGCTGTATGCTGCATCCTACAACTGCAAAAATAGCAGTGTTCCGTCCGCAGAGTTCAGAGTCCATGGTTCCCATCCAAACAGCTCATCAGAACTGTTGGCGATACTGGTGAATTTTCCAGTATTGTTTTTTTCTGGAATTCCTTGATGTGTGAAGGTTCTGCGTAAATATTACTAGGAAATAAATTTAAGGGATCCACGTGTTTTCCCGCTCAAAGTACCCCCTGGCTGGACCTTAACCCCAAATAAAGAACTCGAAAGAGATGGCCGTTCGCTTTCTTTAGCATTTACCCCTTACAGCAGCCTATCTTGTGTACTTTGTGGGGTTTTCCTAAGTATTTCGCTGTATGTCTTTTTATTGCTTCCTGTCTCTGTCTTCCCTTTTTTATCTTTTGCTTTCTCTGCTTTCCCCAACTCTGCTGTCCTTCCTCCTCCCCTCTGTCCACTTCCTCCCTCTCCTACATGTCCTCTCCTCTCTTTTCATCCAGGACTATGAGAGTAAGTTGCAGGCCTTGCAGAAGCAGGTTGAGACCCGCTCCCTCGCTGCGGAGACAACAGAAGAGGAGGAGGAAGAGGAAGAAGGTGAACTCCAGAGATGAACATTTCCCTCTGTAGCTTTTGAATCTGTGCCGTCAGATTAGCCCTTCATGTGTGATCAAAGTTGGATTTGATTATAGTTGACCCTACCACTTACCGATGCTTTACCGAGCCAGGTTAACGGGGATTCAGAAGATCCTCAATGCTGAGAACACACACTGCGCGCTCTGAGGTGGGAGAAGGGCTGACTGTGTTCCATCGAACACGAGGTTTCTTAGCTCGGTCCTTATGGGAGTCTCTTGGGCAGTTTACATCTATTGTCTCAAATTACTGTACATGTGAAGCTCGCGTATGTTACAGATAAATATAGGGCCTTATCTTTGGTAAGATACTCTTTTATTTGCTGACATATGGTTTATGCCCAGGATTACCCAGAGAGGACTTTGAACTATATTAATGTATATTAAAGCCATTTCTGGCGGATTTCTAATCCCACTGCTTAGTCATGCCTACCTGCTGCAGATTTTTCAGAATTTCTTAGCTGAATCAGGGCGTTAATTGTTTGTCATTTCCTTATGGTGCAGTATGAATATTCCCCTCAGTTTGTTTCTCCAGCCAACCTCCCAGTAATCTCGAGGCTTCAGATTAATTTTGGAGAAACTCTAATTTATGTACTAAATTCTTTACTTTTTAATATTGAAGTAAAATATGACCTTTTTATTTCTTGTACTAGCAAGAAAAGTACATAGCATATGAAGTTGTATAGTATGCCATAGGGTTCTTCTTCATTATAAGTCACGTATTACATGACTTTTTTTAAAAGGAAGAGAAGTCTATATCTTTCATGTACTGTTTTAAATAGAATTTTTTTTTTAGGTTTTCTAAAATGTATATACTACCTTCATAATATCAACAGAATTTAGTAAGCTTTCCTGAAAAGCAGAAAACAAAAGCAGCTGAATGGAGAACTACGGGAACATAACTTGATAAGAGAGATGAGGTAGAGGAGACGTGTAATTTCTCTGTAGTGACGAGATCACCATTTGTTACGCTTTGTTTGCTCTTTTCAGCTGCTTGGACACAACATGAATTTGAGCTGGCCCAGTGGGCCTTCCGGAAGTGGAAGTCTCACCAGTTTACTTCATTAAGGGACTTACTCTGGGGCAATGCTGTTTACCTGAAGGAGGCCAACGCCATCAGTGTGGAACTGAAGAAGAAGGTATGGAGGGCGGGAGCCCGTGGGTCATCTGGAGGTGCAGATGTCCCTCAGGGGGTTGTGGCTCTCATCTTGAACTAGCCTTTCCCCTGGGTGAACTCAGCTGCTGTTGGCTGTGAAACAGGGTTATATATGCCTTTATGCACCGTTTGTGCCTGGAACATAGTAGGTACTCATTAAATATTTATTACGTGACTTTTTTTTTCTTTTTTTTTTTTAAGATTTCATCTATTTATTTGTCAGAGAGAGAGAGAGCCCAAGCAGGGGGAGCAGCAGACGGAGAGGGAAAAGCGGGTTGCCTGTGAGCAGGGAACCCGATACGGGACTCAATCCCAGGACCCTGGAATCATGACCCAAGCCAAAGGCAGACGCTTAACTGACTGAGCCACCCCGGCGTCCCAATTACATGACATTTTTTTTTTTTAATTTTATTTATTTATTTGACAGACAGAGACCACAAGTAGGCAGAGAGGCAGATAGAGAGAGGAGGAAGCAGGCCCCCTGCCGAGCAGAGAGCCAGATGCGGGGCCCGATCCCAGGACCCCAGGATCATGACCTGAGCCGAAGGCAGAGGCTTTAACCCACTGAGCCACCCAGGCGCCCCTTACATGACATTTTTAAAACAACTTGTTTTCCATGTTATTTACAAATGAGGTGATTGTATTCCAACAAGAGCCAGCAAAACTTTTTTTTTTTAAAGATTTTATTTATTTGAGAGACCAGAGTAAGCGAGAGAGAGAGCACACGAGCAGAGACAGGCAGAAGGAGAGGGAAAAGCAGGCTCCCCTGCTGAGCCTGATGTGGGGCTTGATCCTAGGACTCTGGGATCATGACCTGAGCCGAAGGCAGATGCCCAACCAACTGAGCCACCCCAGTTCCCCAAGAGCTAGGGGAACGTATTAATAGGAGAATGCTATTTTCGGGTTTCTAAAAATCTCAATTTTCTTTGAGTTTTCAACCATGACATTTGCACCTATAAGTCCTAAGTGCCCTTCCTGGTCTAGGCCAGTGTACGCAGGGGACAGGCCCTCTGCACTCAGCCAGGCTCAGTTCCAGCAGCACTCCTCGTGTATTGACCCGTTCGCTCATTCCCTCAAGAGGAACTTTGCAGCGGCCCCTGCCACCCAGGGTTCTGTGAGGCCTGAAAGAAGGAGTAGAGGTAAAGAGTTGAAATAGCTCTTAGACTTGAAAAGGCAATAAATGTTACTGCTTTTCCTTACTACCAAAATGTCACACCACATCTTAGATTTGCTTCTTCTCCGTGTCCCACTGTTGAGGGGAGGCTACCAGGATGACAGCGGGGGGCAGTGGGCAGTATCACGTGGCAGGAAAGAGCACAGACGGCTCAGCCTTGGGAGATTCATTCTCTTCCCCTAGGGCTGTATTCTAGTTCTGTAAAACAGGGGAGGATATCTTCTTCATTCAGTCTCACCAGCCCATTTCATTTTGTACGTATTTACCCCTCTCTCCAAGTAGACGAAGTACACCAGGGGACTCTGTCTTTCCTTCTTGCTGCTGTATCTGGCGTTTACGTGATACTCATAGGTGAAAATACAGGGCGGTAGCAAGACGTAAATGACACGGTGCACGCAAAGCACTTACCATGTAGTCAGCACTTCTAAGAGTAGCACCTGTGCTTCTTGAATTTAGGATGGAAAACCAGCTATGACACTGCTGCACCCTCCCCCACCCCCGACTCAGTGAGAAGCTAGAGATGTCCTCGCGGGTCCAGCTTTTGTTCTCTTGTGTGAGTTCCATCAGCCAAAATATAGGGACTGAGATTTTCGTTTGTGTAAAAACACTGTGCTGGGCTAGGAGAGCAAAGTCTGTAAATAGCTTAATTTGAAATTAGGATGGTTCTCTACAGCTAATACAGACGTGGCCATTTTTCCCCAGTTGATCACAGGCTGTTCACTGAGCACATACTACACGTTTGACCTCTTTCCCGTGGGGTATGATTCTGTCGCCTCATTTCCAAGGCTGCCTTGCTGAAAACATAAAGGCCATTGGGATGGTTTCTTCTTTCCACATAGGTGCAGTTCCAGTTTGTCCTGCTGACGGACACGTTGTACTCCCCTTTGCCTCCGGAGTTACTTCCCACTGAGATGGAAAAAAATCATGAAGACAGGCCTTTCCCTCGTACTGTGGTGGCCGTAGAGGTCCAGGATCTGAAGAACGGAGCAACACATTATTGGTCTTTAGAGAAACTCAAGTATGAAAAATTCCTCATAAAATCAGTTGTTTTATTTAGGAAATAATAATAAATTGCTCGGGTGGGCTCCCTCAGACTCTCCACTGTGTGATGGCCCTATTGCTTCCTTTTCTGTGGTGCTAAATGCTGTTGCTCAGTGGGGCTGCCACCGTCCGTCCATGTTCTGCTAAGTGAATGAATCCTGCTCTGTTGTCACTTGTAGGTCGGATTTAGATCTCCCCCCATAGACCCTCTTACATTTTAAATGTTTCAATCTCATGATACCTAGTTCTGCCTTGGGTCTAGTAATCATTTATCTTTTCTGTTCCTGATCTGGTGATCGGTATTAAACAGGAAAGTTACAATATGGTTTCCTTTGTCTTTAACATGGTGAGATATTTTCCACTGTTAATATATTTGAGATGTCATATACCACTGAACTACGTTTCTCTTAAAATTCAGTAGCAGTTAGGTGGCCGTTTTTTACTTTGGTGGCTTGTCTCTAGACTCAGACACTGTGGATACTGAGTGTTTTGAGTTTCTCTACTTTGGGCCTTCATTCTTTTTTAATATCATTAAATGATGGGAGCAGGTTTTTTGTTTTTAATCTTGCATGGAAGATACTTCCAGAATGAAATTTTGATGCAATCTCATGATATTCAGCAGAGCACTTTATGTTTATGCAGGCAGAGGCTGGATTTGATGCGCGAGATGTATGACAGGGCAGGTGAGGTGGCCTCCGGCAGCCAGGATGAAAGCGAAGCCACCGTGACCGGCAGTGATCCATTTTATGATCGGTTCCATTGGTTCAAACTGGTAGGAAGGTACGTGATGATTTCTTCAGTGTCTTCTTTTTCAGTAGTGAGTGCTTTGTTTAAAACCTCAGCAGCTATTACAGAAAGTTAAAAGAAAAAGTGTGCGCAGATGCTCTACGTATAATCTTATCCATTCAGACCCAGCCACTGGGTCATACGGTAAACTTGCCTACGCTTTATTCAGTGTGCGTCCTTCAGTCTCGTCTTTGATCCAGAGTAATTGACAGCCTTCCCTGCCTCTTACAGTTGAAGAGCATAGATTTGCAAGAAAAAGAAAACCTGTATCTGTATCCTGCACAGTTTAAAATCAGTATGACTTACAGCTTACCAGCTGGCAACTAACTTCTTGATCCAACGTGTTCTCTTTTTTTTTTTTTTTTTAAGGCAATTTATCTCATGTTAGTCTTTGCCACGGGTGAGCCAACTGCATATCTTGGTCATCTGCCTGAGCCTCTTTTGTGTATACATAAATTTCAACATGTAATGAAAACAAGTGGTGCCCCTGTGAATCCATACGGAGTCCAAGTTCTTAGAGGTTTAGAATTTAAAAAGCAAAGAAATGTAATATGTTTTGAGCTTAGTGATTTCGGAAATTGAATTGTTTTTCAACTGCAAAAATTTTCTGACAGTTTTACAGGAACTAGGCCAAAAGAAGGAGCTGAAGTCCTAGTATTTTGTAGAAATGAAGTTAAATCTGTTCCATTCCACTCTGTTAGTAGAGTGCTTCTAAAGAGTTGAATTGGCCAAACACGTCTTATCCAAGCAAGGCACGTACTTGCTTTGCCGTACACCACTCCATCCATTTTGTTTTCCGCTCTGAGATGACGTGGGAATTGGAATAAAGATCTGTACTTTTTTTATTTGACCAAATGTTGAGTGGCTCCTTTGAGGCTTGGCTGCTGATCTTTTGTGTGAACTGGAAAATACAAGCATTTTTGCAGCACACATTTTACCTGGGATCTTCTACTCATGTATTTCCTTTGCTTTTCTTATTCTAAGGACCAGTCCTTGTTCCCTTTCACCTGAACCAGATGATTTATGCTCATTTTATCCTTTTGCTTTTCCACTTGCTTTTATTGTGTTGATTCCCCAGTGGGTTCTGTCCTGTTGACACCTATAGCTTCCTGTTTAACCAGCTGTTCCTCTCTCCTTCCTTGGCTGTGTCCCCTGGCGTCTTCCCTGGTGTCTAGCTCCCCCATTTTCCACGGCTGTGTGAATGAGCGCCTTGCTGACCGCACACCCTCCCCCACTTTTTCCACGGCCGATTCCGACATCACTGAGCTGGCTGACGAACAGCAAGATGAAATGGAGGATTTTGATGATGAGGCATTCGTGGATGACACCGGCTCTGACGCAGGGACGGAGGAGGGATCAGATCTCTTCAGTGACGGGCATGACCCGTTTTACGACCGATCCCCATGGTTCATTTTAGTGGGAAGGTTGGTGAGGTTATTGTGAGAAGGGCAAAAAGGGACCAGCTCTTGCTTTAAAGAGGCTCCTTGTGCAATTTGGATGATGTTCCTTAGCAGATTCCATTTGCGACACGCCGATCTCGCTAGGGAGAGCCCTCAGGCCGTGTCTGTGGGATAGTCAGTATTTCCTCGGTACAGCATACGGCAATGTGTAAAGGCTCTACGTGGAGAACCCCTTGTCTTAAACTCCCCAGTAATTTCCCTCTGAAGGGGAAAACCACAGAGGAGAAAGTAATTAGAGCTGAGTCTAGTGTTACAAGGTCAAAGAATGTTCTCATGTTGTGATGCTTCCTTTTTGTAGGAATGTGAGTGAAGAAGCATAGGGGGGTGATATGAGAAGGAGAGCAGAGCAAGGCCAAGGTTGGAACAAAGGATGTATAACACCGGCAGGAATCAAGAGGATAAAAGTGGAATTAGGAGTAGTGTTGGGTCACTTAAAAATAAAATATAAATAAATAAATAAATAAATAGGTAGGGCGTGCCTGGCTGGCTCAGTCAGTAGAGTGTGCAACTCTTGATCTCAGGGTTGTGAGTTTGAGCCCCAAGTTGGATGTAGAGATTACTTAAAAATCTTAAAAAGTAAATAAATAGGAGTAGTGTTGGGTTTATTTTTTACCTACTTTGAGTCAGAAAAAGAATCAGGAACATGAAGTCTCCTTTTGTCTGAAATGGGTACCTTTCTTTAGCCAGTTTCAGTGAACCTATCTGTAGATCTTTGGCTTCTGCCAAAATTTTACCTATAGGTTTTATAATGATGAAGCTCATGAAATTATCTGTTGACACCACCAACAATGGATATTTGTTCAGCACTGCATGAAACTGCTCTGTGTTAAGTTTGGTTTTCCAAACTGAGGCCTTGTCTCAGACTCCATCTGTCAGTGACGCAGAGCTCTCCTCGTATGCCCCTCATACTGAGGTCTTTGTCTACACCGAGTCTTCGTGCTGAAGTAATTTTATTACAAATTCAGCAGTACAGCACTCGCTGGATTCACAAAAAGTGTGTGCAGGTTTTAAGGTATGAAATTGAATCTTAACAGTTCATTAGGGCCACATGTTGCTGAATGCTTTAAAAATAGGGAATTATGCTGGTTCTCTAAAAATTAAAGCGCAGCACGTGTCCTGAGCCAGTAGGGAGGTAAGTCTCACACTGAGCTCATGGTGTGATGTCGGTCGCCTGGCAAGGACTAAATATAACTACTGGGGTGTGCGGTCACTGAGCTGGACAGAGGGCAGGACAGGCTTGCTGGTAGACACGAAAGCCTCAACTGTGACCAGGGCTTGTGATGTAATAGTAGACAGTCTTGGGAGTTTATGATAGCGGAGCGGCATCTATTCAGTTTTTCCATGCATAAGCATTAAGGGATTGTGCAGCCATGAATATTGTTTTCTGCTGGTGTATTGCCAGAAATAGATGCCTAGAATTTCAGAGAAGCTGATTTATATTAAAACTGAGAGCAGTGGTTCTGTGTACCAATAATGGGACCATAGAGCTTTTTCTTGTTTTATGGCTTTGTGTGTTCTAAAAGGGTTGGGAGTTAGAACTGAGTTTCTGTCCCTAAACTGCTTGTCCTGGTGCCAGCTGCTCAGCCTCTGAGGCTGCTCGTTGTGCACCGTCACACAGGGAGGAACGTGGAGCTTCATCTCACATGGCACATCGCAAAGAACCCTGACCCTAGGAGATGTTTGAGGCCACACGTTGGCTTCACTGACACCGAGGCCTGTCGGGTTCTCAAGTATAAATGAGGAGTTAGGTAGGAAAACGGGAGAGCCTTAACGATCTTTATCTTTTTGATTCTGTCATCTGCACTAGCCAAGTGAATATCCTCGTGAAGAGTTCTCCAAAGCCTTTGTATTTGGAGTCACTTGTGTGGAGAACTTAGGTCAGAATCCCACTTAATATGGACATTCACTGGCTTAAAATGTATGCATTATTTTCTCTACTGTTTTAATCATATCAGATCTAAGTTTAGGTATAAAGCAATCAGCTCTGCTTTGATTTTCAAGTAGTTTCCATATGTTTGGCTTCCCAGGTTCTACAGCTAACTTTAACTTGTGAGGAGGAGGTTAGTGGAGGGGGTGAAATCATGGCCATCAGTAAAGTGAGGAATAGCTCTTTACTTTTCACCCTTGACTTCATTTCTCATCTACAATCAAAACTGATAACTATGCAACTTTACCCAGATATGTAGTGGTCATTGTACGTATGAGAAGTAACTTCTTTCCTGTTTTTGTGATTCACAGGATTGGACTTCCCATATTGGCGCATAATTGCAAATACAATTCGCTTGTAAAATTTTCCACTTTCTTGTGAAATTCCATTTGTAGGTTTTGTTTCTTGGCCTTGGCTGCCTCTGGTGAATTTTTGTATGAAAATGAAAAGAGCTTGTCCCTTTAGCTATTCTCTTATGGCATGCTGGGATGTTATGAACCATCCATCATAATTTGGGATGAA
Source organism: Martes martes (assembly GCF_963455335.1). Taxonomy (NCBI): domain Eukaryota; kingdom Metazoa; phylum Chordata; class Mammalia; order Carnivora; family Mustelidae; genus Martes; species Martes martes. Next base: position 184,164,595 of record NC_137891.1, on the reverse strand, counting down.
ATGTAAAATAGTTACGCTAGTCTTCTGGGTTAAAAGGGGGCAAAAGATGGTTATTCTGACACCTAAGTCTGAACTGACATTGCGTTCTGTAACTGGAACCATAATTACACTGATTTGTCTTTCTGTTGACCAAACTTGTTTCCCTTGTTGATGTAACTTCACAGAACTTATGCTAATATACCCTTTACATCTTCCCCTCTCTCATTTCTGTTCTCCTTCAGTCTGCTAGGTCAAAGTAGAAGGACTCTCAAGAATGCAAAGTATTTATAAAAATTCCAGCTTAAAAAACTTCAGAGGAGAACTTCTACGGCATTGACCTTGGGCAAAGGACAGTCTTCCGATAATAATACAGGGAGAGCTGGCTAGGGACCATGCGGTTGTGTAGCCCCTGTGCCAGTGCCCCTGCCACTGCCGGAGAATCACAGAAGTCTCCTTTCTAAAACGGGAAATACACAAGAATACTTTCCATCCTTTCACCTTTGGAATAACCATTGCCACAGGTGGAAAGGAGATTCTTGCCTAAGTGTGTGGTCAGACAGTGCTTTGGTGTAATGCATGTGTGAACACGATGCGCAGTGCCTTCAAATGGGAAGCTTTTTGAAAATTAGAAACAGGCATCCCTGGCATAAGTATAAAAACAACTATACAAATTAAGTATAGTTAGGAACCTAAACATGTTCTCTATAGTTAATATCCATCTTGAGTATATCTTCGAAAAATCAACCTAGTATATAAAGTTGGATCACTTTGCTTCTCTACCTCTGGTGTAACCCATTTTTCTGGAAAATGGTCCACTTCTGCTTAAAGATAGAGGACAAGTCATGTACATAGACGCTCAATCATGTTGATTGGATGTTGAGTGTACTTAATAAATAGGCCAGACCCTCTGTAGACAGTGGTAAGCAAAATCAAACGTGAATCCTGCTCTCTCAGGTTTGCAGACTGGTGGTTGAGACAGACAAACAGTCATATAGATGTAAATCGTAGCAATGATCGAGTAGTCATGTGTGTTACTGAGATCACTTAGCGCTGGGGGAGCCTGTCATGAGAGTATGTTCAGAGTAAGACCTGACCTGCAGTTGTGAAATCAAAGGCGTGAGGTGGGCAGTAGAGTGCAGGGAGGGCTTCACGCCGGGGACAGGTGCGTGCCGTGACTCTGCCCCGCCGAGGCACTGAGAGCGAGCAAGTGGGCTGGAATCATGAGGAGCTGAAGGTAGTCTGTATGGTGCTGACTTGGAAAGGGAAGCCGTCCATTTGGTACCGTAGGCCAAATTCTTCGTCTTTAACCTCTGTCACAGTAGCTAATACTTGAGAGTCTTGTTTGTAATCCTTTTCGGAAGACTTTCCATTTTTAAATTTTTATACAGCATAGCTTTAACCCTCTGTTTCTTAGCATTTCCTTCCCCACCTTTGGAGCAGACTGAAAGGGAAGTAGACTTCATTTGATCTGATTCAGTGTTTTACTTACAGTTGTTTTGTTATAGTTTTCATTCACATTTCATTTATGCTCTTTAAGTTTTATTAACATGACTTTTTCTTTGGTTTACTTTGTCTATTTTCAGTATTTTTTTCATTACTTTGAGTTGAAATCCCACAAATCCACTCCATCTCCCATTTCTCTTTGTTCTAATGCAGACTCAGAGCAGGAAAAGAAGCAGACAGGCATATGTGTCACGTTCGGTTATGTTTGATTTCTTGGTGCAAATGTTTACTCTCTGTCTTGCTTTGTGTTCAAAGATCATATACCCAGTGGGAAGACAAGAGTAACAGTAGGAACTAGATTCTGTATCACATCCACTAATTGAAATGAACTTGTGATCACATTTTTATTGTTAAAAAAAAATCAATAGATAGAAAATAATGAAGTAAAAAGAGTACAAATGCGATGGGACTCTGCTAGTTTGTTTTGAAATAGACGATTTTAGGTCTATAACCTTTCTTTCGTGTTTCCATTTCTGAGTTAAGTTTTGGACACCAGGAACAAAAGCAGTCCTTTAGGGATCAGCTGTCTTTTTTTTCCCTGGATATTCGTCTCTGTGTCCAGCCAGAGTCCCCTATAAGCTTGCTCCTCAGAAACTTCTGGCTACAAATCCTCTTTGCTCATATGTGTCAGTCACCTGCTGAAAATAATAGTCATGTCCTAGAGCATTTCCGTAATGCTGTGACTTGAAATCTATTTTAGAGTTATTAACTGTATTTCAGGCCCATTTCCTGCCTTTTTTGTCTCCCAATTTCTGTTTTATCTCTTCGGAGAAATAAAACAAAACACCTTTACGTTAAAAGGTTAAGCTCTTCAGTGGGTTCCCTTTTCTCCACCTTAGCAGTATCCGTAGGACAGTCCTCTTGAAGGTCTACTTCCAATTGTTACTCTTCTACCTACGCTAGTCATTTTTTTTTTAACTTGTCATTTTTATAGGGAGTAACTTGGTGTCAGTTGGTCTTTGTCAACTGCTTTACCAAGCGTTTGCATTTCTTTCTGTATTATCTCTGCCGAAAAAGCAATGGGAGGCAGTCTGGTAGTACAGAACAGAAAGGTGACCTTAAGACAGGGCCTAGAAGCCCTGAGAATATTCTCGGGAATCTGAAAGCCAGCTTCTCTGCCTGCGGGGTGCTCAGATGTTTGTCTCCCGGTTTCTGTCTCTAGGGCATTTGTTTACCTGAGCAATCTGCTGTATCCTGTGCCCCTGATTCACAGGGTAGCCATCGTCAGCGAGAAAGGTGAAGTGCGGGGGTTTCTGCGTGTGGCCGTGCAGGCCATTGCAGGTAGGTGACCTTGCCCCCGCGCGAGAGCTGTGGGTTCTTCGCCTAGAGACAGGGCAGACCGGTTCTGTGTGGGCCACACTTCAGTTGCATGATGGCATGTCTGTCTCGGAGAAAGCTCTCTCTGCTTCCTTTTAGTTAGCATTCCCCCGTATCATAAATAGATTCTGTTAGTCTGGGCCACAGCTGTTGTGCAGTAATGGGATGAAGGGATTCCTTTAACATAAAGAACAACTTTTATAAAAGTCATTTCTAAAACTGCTTCAGAAGCAACAAAGGATATTCAGGACCTTTTTCTTGCGTAATTTTCTCTCACGGTACTTGTACCAGACATTTCAGTCCTTGGACTACTGCTTTGTTGTTTATGGATCAAGATTCTGCTATTTTACACTTCTCCATGATCCAGTCTACATTCTGAGGAAAGAATGTGGCCATTTCGTATAATTTCCAGATGCCCTGCGGTGTGGAGTGGCCTTGTAGCTTTTCCCCATGGAAATCTTTGGCACGGTCACCAGGGTCAACTCTATGACAGTTTGTGCAAGCACAGTCTCATACCTTCAACTATTCGTTGGGTAGTTTTGCATATCATCTTGCCAAGTGAAGAGTCCGTGTTTCTAGGTGTGACATTTGAACAATATCAAGAATAAAACCGATTCCTTATTAAATAGTCTCATTTGAGCTGAGCAGGTTGTAAATACACCTCTGCGTAGAGTTGCATTCAGCCCCTGTGACTTCACTGCTTCCGGCTCTTCCTTTCTTAAGCAAAAGCTCGATCTTCAGCATCTCCTCTTACAAAAGTCTTCGAACTAGAAGGCTCCGCCACTTTCCTGTTTATTTTATAATCCAACAAGAGCCATTCCTCTGGCCCCATCGTAGACTCATTTGATCCTTCTCTTTTTTGTTGTTGTGTTTTCTACTTAGCGGATGAAGAAGCTCCTGATTATGGTTCTGGGATTCGACAGTCAGGAACAGCTAAAATATCTTTTGATAACGAGTACTTTAATCAGGTGAGAACCCTTCCAGGGAGGGAAAAACTCATAGAAGGAAAAAGCAGAAGACAGGTTTATAGGGAGGATGTTCCCTAGAAAACAGTTCTTCTGGCCAGAGCTACAGAAGACAGGGAACCACGGGCTTGTTGCGTGAACACAGGACATGTCTAACAATTACAGAGGCAAAGACACTATGACACTAATTCTATTTTGTTACCTTTTCTCAGGCAGCTCTTAATCCACATACTTTTCCACCCATTGTTACTTTTGGGGCAAATAGACATGAGTAAGGAGGTTGGGGGAAATATGCTGTCGTGCTGCTTGATCAGCTCCCTGCTCCTGCCTTGTTTTCAGAATGACTTTTCTTCAGTTGCAATGACTCGTTCTGGTCTGTCCTTGGAGGAACTGAGGATTGTGGAAGGACAGGGTCAGAGTTCTGAGGTCACCACTCCTCCGGAAGAAATCAATCGAATGAATGACTTGGGTACGTAGACAGAGGTTACTGTGATTGGGGACGTTCTCAAAGAGGGCAAGATACTGACCATCATCAAGGGAGATAGTTGCTTTCATCGACTAGGAATGGAAAGCATGCCCTCCTCTCTCCTCTTTGAGAGTGGTCTGTGCCATATTTGAACCATTTGTGTGTTCATTTGACCCTTTCTAGATTTGAAGTCGGGCACTTTGCTGGATGGTAAGATGGTCATGGAAGGGTTTTCTGAAGAGATCGGCAACCACCTGAAACTGGGCAGTGCCTTCACTTTCCGAGTAACTGTGCTGCAGGCCAGCGGGATCCTCCCAGAGTATGCAGACATCTTCTGTCAGTTCAAGTAAGCCCCCTCTGCCTGCCTGCCTAGCTGGTGACCCAGGTGACATCCTTTGTGTACCACCCAGTGCTTCACTCTACATATGCGAGGTGGTTTTTTTGGTTTTGGTTTTGGTTTTTTCCCACATGTGAGGTGTTAATACTCTCAAGAGGGAAACAACTACCAGTGTCTGAAATAAAACAGCTTTCTTCACTCCAGGGGGCAGTAAGAACCAGAAACCTAAAATGGGATGAACTCGAGTTCGCTGTGAGGAGGGCTGTGACCGTGCATCCTGCTAAGAGGGTTCCACGGTGGCCTGTCCCCCCTCTGCTGGAAATACAGGATCTGATGTAGATAAGCCTGTTTAATCATCTTTTTAATGCTCTTCATGGGGAAATATCTTATTAATAAACAAGTCTGAAGGCCATGAATTATCCAGCCACCAGCTACGCCTGTTCAATACCTGGAGGAAAAAAACCATGCAAATGACAGTAAAATTCCATGTCAACTGAAAAATAACTACTTTGTAGAGATGTGACTGGTTTCATTCCTTAGCCACTTACAAACGCTATCCTATAACCCTCTGGAGTTTTTCTTCTCATAACTCTCCTTGGAAAACACTTTTTTGACAGTGTTAACTTTTAATACCTCCAGACATCAGTATGTTTTTTCATAACTGAGGAAGGGCCACAGTACAAGAGAGTGCGTTCTCCCTCGACTCATTCCTGAAGTCTGCAGTTGGCCCCTGGCGCCACCAGGAGGCTCCTCGAGAGTTCTGCCATCCCTGTCCTTCAGCATGTGCCTCTCTGCACATCAGGGGTCCTCGTACAGTTGACAAAGCACTGCCTTTATGGAGATTTTAGCCACGAATCAGATGTGATTACGGCACAGTAAGCCACTGATATCGTTTGCTAGAACTCACAGTTGTTGACATATTACCTATCGAATGTTGATTGTGCCCTGTCAGTGTGTTTTCACTAGCAGCCCGAAATTAACATGGGGGTGGACTTAGCTAGATGACCCTGTTGCTTTGAGCTTTCATTATTACACTAGTTAGACAACTGAAAAAAAAATTTTTTTTTTTTAGATTTTATTAATTTGAGAGAGAGGGAATGAATAGGGGAAAGGGGAGAAGCAGACTCCCCTCTGAGCCCCCAATGTGGGGCTCAAGCCCAAGACCCCAAGATCATGACCTGAGCCAAAGGCAGACGCTTAACCGACTGAGCCACCCACGCACCCCAACGACTGAAATATTTTATGGAAAAGACCTACTTGGTTAACTGGCATCTGAAATGCCAGTAATGTCATGTTGATCTTTTTGTCCTAACATCTCCAGCACAAGAGTAGCCTCTCCACCTGGTGTCAGCTCTGGAGGAGAGGGAGTGTTGACTCCTGTTGAAAGAAGGCTCAGATGCTTCTTGAGCTTTTGTAGACTTCCATCTGGCCTGTATAGAGAAGACACAACTGTCAAGCCGTATGAGTGATTTCATGCATCACCAGTGTGGAATCCCAGGATAATTGTCCCTGCTCTAAGCAGAGCACTGGAGGAGTGTAGATCCCAAATCAAGCAATGCCCCTGGCACATACAGCTTATAATCTGGAGAGGAACAAATTGGAAGGAAAAAAAAGATGTACAAGGAGAGGGGTACCTGGGTGGCTTGGTCAGAGTAAATCTTTGTATTCAGTCGTCTTTAATTCTACTTCTGTTTATTTCAGACTAATAGGGAGGGAGAGAGAAGTAAAACCCCACTATCTGTGAGCACAAATAAACATAGTCTATTGCTTCACAAATATTTCAGGAGTATCTTCTATATTTGGAGCACTAAGGAGATACTCGCTGTCTTTTGGGGACACAGACATGTGAACATATTATTACAAAGGGTGAAACCATTGCTACTGAAGGAAAATGGGTCCCTAGTACTATGGGAAGACACAGCTGTTTGGGTGAGTCAGGGAAGACTTCCTGGAAGAGGTGACATTTAAATTTAGTCTTCGCAGGTCATCAGAGACTGTCCTAGGCAAGAACACTAAACACAGGCTTTAGTACTACTTTATGGAAGCTTGAATCTGCCAGATCTTTTCTGCACAGAATGATTTCAATAATTTTTATTCTCAGTAAAAATAATGTTCCTACAAAGAAACAGGAAGTCACTGAATTCACTCTTGATGCTTTTGAGATATTCTTGCATGTGTGTCCACAGAGCTAAGTGGTCAGGGTCAGTTAATCTTTTAGTCATTTTTGAAATAAAATCTAAAATGCTGTCTGAGTGATAATGGAAAATATGTATCACAAGGAACTACAAATTACTTGGTTCAGTTAAAGACTCTGCTTAAGTAGGCTGCTTTTTTCTAGAGGATCAAGTCAGGTTCTTTTTTGTTTGTTTGTTTGTTTTTAAGAGGGAGGTGGTCGGAGGGGGCAGAGGGAGAGAAAGAGAGAATCTTAAGCCCGTTCCCCTCCCAGGTCAGGGCTCTATCTCACAACCCCGAGATCATGACCTGAGCTGAAATCAAGAGTCGGATGTTTTAACCAGCTGAGCCACCCAAGCACTCCTCCAAGTCAGGTTCTTAAAACATAGATCTTGATGAAACTGTGTAATTCGAAATTCATGTGTCCTGTTTTTTTTATTAAGCTTTTTGCATCGTCATGATGAAGCCTTCTCCACTGAACCCCTCAAAAACAACGGCAGAGGAAGCCCTCTGGGCTTCTATCACGTGCAGAATGTAAGTGGCATGGACGTTTTTGCCAGACGAATTGCAGGTCTGGGGGCTGTCTGAGATGCCGGTGTTAGGCAGTCGACCTGCCCTGCGTGGGCGGCCTTTGTCTTTCGCAGCCCTGGAAGGAGGATTATCCAAGCTGCGTGGTGGTGAGAATAGACAATAGAGGGAGGGGCCAGAGCGATGAGGTAATCCTCAGTGGACAGAGTGGCCAGCCTTCTCGAGTTACAGTGGGCCCCAGGAGTGTGTGGGGGTTGGGCTGCCCATAAAAATGTTCCATCAGTAGGAATGTAGTGAGTTGTTTTTAGTGTTTCCTTCCTAGAAAAATAAGTGGCTTTAATATGAGTTTTGTTAAAGTTAACGTATTGTTCTTTAAGCTATAAGACACTTAGATTGCTCAGATGTAGAAAAAATTAAATTATCTTTTGTAGCTAAGTAAGATTCAGTCTCTCTTCCTGGCAGCTGATCATATGATGAATCCATTAGTGCCCTTAGAGCTGTCGTTTGTAGAGTAAGACAACAGGCATCCCGTCTCTTCTAGGAAGGGTCGCCCACACTCGATTCAAAGTCTGCATCCTCGTCACAATAGCTGACGTTCTCTGAGATCTTATTTCTTCTCACTTACTGTTCCAGAGGCCTTTTTGTGTCTTTATTCATTTAATCCTTACCTTTATACTGTAGACCCTCATAAGCCCCATATGACAGCTGAGATGACAGGCACAGAGCAGTTAAAGTCACACACCAGGGTGACCGAGCTAGGAAGAGGCCGAGATGGGGTTGAAGCCGAGCAGTGTGGCTCTGGTGTTCAGGGTCTTCACCACGACGTGGAACGCTCTCTTCTCGCTAACGGTAGGAGCAGGAAGGACAGCACCGAAAATGGAACAGCGAACACAAAACACACTGTTTTCTTTTTTAGGTTTAACTGCATGAATATAAGCACGCACATATCTGATAAATATTCATTGGGCTAGTGTGCACAAGGACTGTGCCTGACACGGCTGGGGAGTAAGGATGAATCACAGAGGATTATACCCCAAAGAGCTTAGGGGAGATCAGATGAATATTTAAACAGCAGTAGCACACGATGGTGGAAAAGTATTCCTTAAATGCAAAGGGAGTAGAAAGAAGGCAGGGTCATTTCCGTTAATGGGAAGATACTTTAAAGTTATGTTGGGTGGAGAAAGTAGGTGGGGAACTTCCAGAAGGATATAGGGTAGTAAGGAAAGGTGGGTCAAACCTGTTGTTGTACCTGGTGCCTGGTCAACAGTCATGTTTTTCTCACGGTTGTTACTATTAAATCTGGGCCCTCAATGTAGGAATGACTTAGAGGCACCGAGACAGGGGCAGGCCTTCCGGGCAGAGCTGTAGCCCGGGTAGGTCCTCAGGCATCCCAGGGAGCGAAGCTCAGGCAGGAGGAACAGCAAGTGAGTTTGAGTCAAAACAGCACGTGTGTGAAGGGCAGCAGGTGCGTCAGAGGACGGACGGTCTTGGAGGCCTAGAGCTCGGGAGAGTAATGAGAACCTGGGAGGAGCCCCTGTCTTGATATGGGAGGCCTGCAGAGTCGAATACCCAGCACATCCCGGCTACTCTGAAGTGCTGACTTTCTGTGTGTGTGTGTTATAGCAGATCTTTCCCTAATCTAGCTTGGCTTTATTCCTGACTAGATTGCGGTGGAGGTCACCGAATCGTTTGTGGAATACATCAAAACCAAGCCGATAGTATTTGAAGTCTTCGGGCATTATCAGCAGCACCCGCTTCATCTGCAGGGACAGGAACTGAACAGGTTTGAACCAGATAAGCAACGATTCTTGTTGATCTTACTCGTACTCCTCCTGCCACTTGCCGGGAAGGAAGAAATCTTTTAAGGGATTAAGATAATTGAAGAACAGTTTTGTGTGTTACCTGATGTTTCCTCTATAGAAACATCAGCACCTTTTTTCTAAGCCACCCAATCACTAATTACAGGTGAAGCACGTTGACGTTTGCCCGGCTGACCTGGAGTACCATCTCTTTCCTAGGAAGAGACTTTGAGCAGGATAGAAAGTGAGGTGGTGTAACACAAGGATTGTGTGTAATTATTCCTCACTACCCAGAACTTTAGGAAGCATGAGCTGTAGTGGAGGCATCACAGGTGGTGAGAGCAACGATGGGGCCTTTTGGGTGATCGCAGAGTGTCAGTGTTAACAGGAAAGTTCTCATATTTCACTTATTAGCTGGGACCCACAAGGGGACTTTTATTAAAATATCTGGTTCTCAGTTTCACTGTGGGGATTATGTCTAGTGCCTGATATTATGCTTCATTGGAAAGTGCAAATGATTTGTTTCTAGAGGGGATTAAACATGCCGCTAATGTCCATATGAGACCCTTTCTCAGCCTTGAACTTTGTTTCCTTCCTTTGCAGCCCACCTCAGCCGTCTCGTCGCTTCTTCCCTCCACCCATGCCACTCTCCAAGCCAGGTGAGCCCTTCTCTGGGTGACACGGCCCTTATTCGGATCGCTTTTCAGACAGAAATAATTTTTACATGCCCGCTCCTCTCCTGTGTATCTTTACGTATTCCTGTGTCCAGCAGGAACTGGAATTCTAGGTTCCTGATTTAAATAAGTAAGAAACGATAGGGCTCCTTCCCTGCCAACTTTCTGGTGGTCTTATTGCATCCTTTGATAAGCTCCCTGTTCCTAAATCTCTCTGCTTTATATGTAACTCCTCCTGACTGTTGGGTGACTGGGCATTTCTTTGCATCTCAAATGTATTCTGCATGTTCATTCATCTTGTTTTGCTTTTTCTTTATTTTCATCCTTTTTTTCTCATTGCCCTCTTGCCACCCTCCCCCCAACCCTGTACTTGTTCTCCACCTCTGTACTGCTGCTCTCCATCCTGCCTTCAGACCATGAGAGAAAGATTGAACTCGTTCGGTTTCTCATAGCTGACTATGTGAATGTGCATGTGTTGGACGCGTTTTCTGAGCACGCCAACGCGCTTGCTTCCTCCGCTGTTGCCACCTTCCAGGATGGGGCGGACCCAGGGCCGTCTTCTCGCTCTCTGACAGTTCCAGGCTGCCAGAGTGAGAGGGCACCCAAACGACATGGTTAGTAGCTGACCTAGCTCTGCCGTAGATGTAGAACCATGCTCAGGGGCTTATCCTAAAGCCTGGCTCTCTGTGGAGGAAACACGCGTCGCCGCTTGTTTGCTGCCTGAACCGGGCCTAGGGTCTAGCATGTTGTCCAGAATACGCTTCCCTTGGAGAGACGTGAGGACGCACCTTCTCTGATGGAGCCGCTTTGGCCTCACCTGCGGGGGCGGGGCGGAGTCCCCTTGTGTTTGTTCACTTGGGTTCTTTGCAATGGTTCTTCAGTTTTAAAGATTTTTCCTAGTAGATGGTTTTTTTGTTTTTGTTTTTTAATGCTTCTGATTTTGCTTTTTGGCCCTCAGATGACCACCAGAGTCAGTGACACTGATTTTTTCTTGACTAGCAGCACCAGCTCATGTGGAATTCAGCCGGAGTGAATCGTGCAGATAGGCTAACATTTGACTAGGACTGTATGAGTCCTAAGGCCCCTTTAGGATACCCTGTGTCAGTGGGTCCTCACGATACCTCTTCAAGATTGCGGGCTAATATGCTAATCTGCTTCGTGTAGATGAGGAGACTTACTCCCAGAGATTCAGTGACTCAGCCGAAGTTGACTCGTAGTTAGTGGTTGAATAGTAGTTGGTCCCAAGTCACTGGACTCTCCCGCCAGTGCTCCCAGGTTCTGAGCAGAGAACGTGCACATTGGAATGACCTGGAGGGATTTCAGTCCTCTCAGAGGACTGGGTCCTGCCCATAGACATTGTGTCATGTAATTGCCTGGGCTTTGCTTTAAGATCCCACGTGCAGGCAGGTTTGGGAACTCCTGGGCTGGAGTGTGGGTCTTCCCTCATGCGCTGCAGCTTTGAGGACACCCTGTGAGGTGTGAGGCTCTGCCCACACTGCATGTTTCACACCACTTCCTGCTCTGCATGCCACAGAATAGGAGAGTCTAAGGAAGGTTTTTGAACTTTTTTTTTTTTTTAAGATTTTATTTATTTATTTATTTGCCAGACGGAGACCACAAGTTGGCAGAGAGACAGGCAGAGAGAGAGAGAGAGAGAGAGAGAGAGGAGGAAGCAGGCTCCCCACTGAGCAGAGAGCCTGATGTGGGGCTTGATCCCAGGACCCTGGGATCATGACCTGAGCTGAAGGCAGAGGCTCAACCCACTGAGCCACCCAGGTGCCCCTTTTTGAACGGTTTTGTGAGCACTTTTACTCTGCACAAAACCTGTGTTCTTGTCAACATATACTGTTTGCTGAGAGGGAGAAAAATACCAACTCTCCATTTTCCCCGTTCTCTGAATTTAGAGGCACTAATGTCATTGATGGTGATGTTTATCTGGGTCTCTACATTTAAATCTCAGCCCAACTCTTGTTACCTTTCCCGAGTGTGTCCTTATAGAACTTATGCTTTTACTAAGTAGACTTAGACCATATTTTGACATTTTTCTAAAAACTTTTATAAGTTCCAGCCACCAAATTAAACACCATGAGCAAAACCAGCCTTGGCCAGAGCATGAGCAAGTATGATCTTCTTGTTTGGTTTGAGATCAGCGAACTGGAGCCTACAGGAGAGTAAGTCCAACTTTATAAACTTTTAAACAAAGCCTAGGTTTTTCAAAGTTAGAAAATGTAATTTGGAGTCTCCTCTTATTCAGATTAAAGACTCATTGTCACTGTTGAATTCCAGTTTTGAATTGAATTTTTGGTGGTGTTGGTATTATTTTTTGAATAAGATGTTGGTCAAAGAAGTGACTGTCCAGAGTAATAATTTGCCTTCTTACTAGCAACAGCAAGAACATGGAGACTGGCACTTTGTACAAGGAAAGAAAACTTACAGAGTGGGTTTGGTCAGCAGCAAAGCAAAGGGAGTCAGAAGCATGTTGCACATAATATAGTCAGGACTTTAACCTTAATAATCTCAGTGAGAGGACTGGGGGCACAATGTTTCTTTAGACCAGGGTTTCTCAACCTCGGCACTGTTTTGGGCTGGATAACTCTTTGTCCTGAGCTGTCCTGTGCACTGTGGGATATTGAACCACATCCCTGGCCTCTACCCACGAGATGCTGGTAGTACCGCCCCTCCAGTGTGACAGCCACAAATGTCTTCAGACATTCCACATCACCTCCAGTTGAGGACTGCTGACCTAGATCACAATAATCAACATCAGCTTCCTTCCTCTGAGTGAGCTGCGTTAGAGTAAGCAGTGAATGTAATTGTTGTTCATAGTTGTCTCTAAAATGCTCTTGGAAAAACACACAAAATAGATCCCCATTCCGAAACAGAGGGGCTGTATCGGTTCATGTAAAGGGTGGGAATAAATGTTATCTTGAGGATAATGCTTAGTACCGCCATCATGATCATCTCCGTGGAACATTTTTTGAGTTCCGGCTCTGTGAGAGAGTATGGCCGTATCAGTACTGTATTTAACTGTCAGTAGTGACATTGCTTTAAGAAATCGTGCTTTCCATAGACACATCTATAATGTGATTATAACTTGCATTATGAGGGAGACATACTTGCGGTAAGAGTGTCTACTGAGTTCATTGCTTTCTGATTCTTAAAAACTGCCTAAAATCTGAAACGGTCCCTTTCTTCCCTCCTGACACTTCCTGTTGCGGTTGTACATTATTTATGGACGGTCCCTTAGGCAGGCGGGTGGGATGGAGCCGAAGGATGTTGCTGTGCTGGGAGCTCTTCGGTCTCGTGAGGGCGCTGTGTCGTGGATAAGTGACAGGGTTCGTTAAATGCAAACGACTGTGTGATGAAGTGCCCAGATGGTGAGGAAGACGGGGAGACAGAGACCACGGGGGCTGTAGCTACAGGGAGGGACTTGCGGGTGAGGTGACCCTCAGCACCAGCATCCCATCTAACTGCTTTCTTGTGCGTTTCTGTTTCACAGGTACATCCCAGCTGTGGTCGACCACACAGCGGGCTTGCCCTGCCAGGGGACGTTTCTGCTTCATCAGGTACTAACGAGGGAGCCAGAGAGGCCCTGAGAGAGGAGGGACCCAGAGCTCTTTCTCTTTCTCTGCTTGTCCTCCCCGTTTTAGTGGATATGGGGATTGGAGAGACCTTGTCCTCTTGCTGCTGCTTTTTTTTCTCTTTCCTTTTTTTGTATGTTTGGTTTTTAATGTTTCTTCCTCAGACCTTGGCCTATATTATACCCTTGCTTAAATATATAAATACATTTTAGAAGACCTATTTTGAAAAATGTTTTGTTTTATTCAGTTACTATAATTTGTGCAGCTCCCATGTCATTCTTTTAAATATAATTTTATTTTCTCGTATACAGTTTTCACATTTGGAAACTGTGCTTTCACAATTAAAAGTTTTGTTTTGCTTTGTTTTTAAAGATTTTATTTATTTATTTGACAGAGACACAGCGAGAGAGGGAACACAAGCAGGGGGAGTGGGAGAGGGAGAAGCAGGCTTCCTGCTGAGCAGAGAGCCTGTTGTAGGGCTCAATCCCAGGAATCATGACCCGAGCTGAAGGCAGACACTTAACGACTTGAGCCACTCAGGCGCCCCTTCCAGTTAAAGAGTTCTTAATGGAGGGGTGCCTGGGTGGCTGAGTTAGTTAAGCCTCTGCCTTCAGCTTGGGTCATGATTCCAGGGTCCTGGGATCGAGCCCCGCACCAGTCTCCCTGCTTCTCCCTCTCCCGTTCCTTCTGCTTGTGTGCACTCTCTCTCTCTGTCAAATAAATAAATAAAATCTTAAAAAAAAAAAATAACTTAGAAAAAGTTCTTAATGGAGATAGAAGATGGATGTTGCAATGGACTAAAAATCTGCCCATGCAATGTAGGTCCTCCTTTGGTAAATCAAAAGTAGATTCAGTGAGTGCTCAACAGTTCTTGACTGGGATGCCTGGCTGGCTCAGTCTGTGGGGCTTGTGATTTTGGATCTCAGGGTTGTGAATCCAAACCCCACGTTGCGTATAGAGATTACTTAAAAATAAAATCTTAAAAAAAAAAAAAAAGCTTATGACCCAGGTGGGCATAGGAGCTGAGGGTCTCATATTCTGGGTCATATGATCTGGTCATCTGTTCTTAAAGCCATGTCAGAACCTGGTTCTTCCTCAGCCCCTGACCTATATCCCTTTGTTCAGAGTAACAGTGGGGACAGCATTCCTCCCCCTCTCCATACCTCTTCTCTTGCCCACCCCTATACCGTACAGTCCAGAAAAGAACACACGAGGAAATCATAGATTGTCCCAGCTAAATTGCAACCTGGCTCTGTTACCTAGGGCATCCAGCGAAGGATCACAGTGACCATCATCCACGAGAAGGGGAGTGAACTCCATTGGAAGGATGTTCGTGAGCTGGTGGTAGGTGAGTACATGCCATCGGCTGAGGTTGGAACCAGGCTTTTTCGAGGAACACGGGGAATGTGGGGAAAGTGTACTGGAGAACACAGAGTGTGGAGGACATGTGGCCTTGAGTTTGAAGCTACGCTTGTTTCTCAGCCCCCAGGGTTAGGGATAAGGCATTCAACCAACCATTGTTTTACTCAGCTATTGTGGGAATGGCTCTGTGTTTGAGGCTCAGAGAGGGCAGAAGTTTCTGCTCGTTGGGAGTTTCATTGGGGAGACAACATATATATGTTTAAAACAGTTTGGGGAGCCTGGCTGGCTCAGTTGGTGGAGTGTGCGACCCTTCATCTCAGCATCGTGAGTTCAGGCCCCACCCAGAGTAGAGAGTACTTAAATAAATATATATACTTTCAAAAAATAATGAACAAATAAAGCACTTTGATGAGTAAGTCCCAGAATGAGGGCAAGTGAGAAAGATCTGTGCTGAGAATTAACAACAAAAAGAATCCAGGTGGGTCTGAGTAGATGCAGGAGAAATGAGAGTGTTTTCATCTGTTTTGTTTTCCACACACAGAAAACATCTTGAGTAAGAGGGTCAGGAACGGCTGCAGCATGCAGATGGCTAGAAACCCATAGCCAGGGTCACATGATGAAAAGAAAAAATTGACTAAACCTTATAAGCTTTAGAGTCCCAAGGCAGGGTTCTGAATCTTTATTGCCATGAACCCCTTTGGCAGTGCAAAGCCTCAGAATTGTGTTTTTAAATGTAAAAAATAAAGTACAGCTGACCTTTGAACCACATGAGGGTTAGAAACACAGTCAAATATTCACTTGTAACTTTTGACTCCCGGAATGTAACTGCTAACAGCCCACTGTTGACCAGAACCTTCCCAATAACTTAGTTAATTGACACATACTTTGTATGTTACATGTATTATATACTGTATTCTTTTTTTTTTTTTAAGATTTTATTTATTTGACAGGGAGAGAGGGAACATAAGCAGTGGGAGAGGGAGAAGCAGGCTCCCCGCCAAGCAGGGAGCCCAACGTGGGGCTCGACCCCAGGACCCTGGGATCATGACCTGAGCCTAAGGCAGATGCTTAACCACTGAGCTACCCAGGCGCCCTATATACTGTATTCTTTAAGTAAGCTAGATAAAGGAAAATGTTATTAGGAAAAGTATAAGGGGGCACCTGGATGGCTGGCTCAGTCGGTTAAGTGTCTGACTCTTGATGTGGGCTCGGGTCGTGATCTCAGGGTAGTGAGATGGAGCCCCCTGTCGGGCTCTGCGCTGGGGTTGGAGCCTGCTTAAGATTCTCTCTCCCTCTCCCTCTGCTCCCCTCAGCTTGTGCATGTGAGCTCTGTCTTAAAAAAAAAGGAAGGATGTGGGGAGGAGGAGTCAATATGGCGGAGAAGTAGCAGGCTGAGACAACATCAGGTAGCAGGAGATCAGCTAGATAGCTTAGCTAAACATTGCGAACACCTACAAATCCAATGGGAAATCAAAGAAAAGATCAACAATTCTAGAAACAGAAAATCGACCACTTTCTGAAGGGTGGAAAAACTCACCACAAAAAGAAGAGCAAGAAGCAGTACCGAAGGCTAGGGACCTAATCAATACGGGCATTGGTAATATGACAGATCTAGAGTTCAGAATGACTATTCTCAAGGTTCTAGCCGGGCTCGAAAAAGGCATGGAAGATATTAGAGAAACCCTCTCCGGAGAGATAAAAGCCCTTTCTGCAGAAATAAAAGAACTAAAATCTAACCAAATTGAAATTTAAAAAGTTATTAATGAGGTGCAATCAAAAATGGAAGCTCTTACTGCTCGGATAAATGAGGCAGAAGAAAGAATTAGTGACATAGAAGACCGAATGACAGAGAATAAAGAAGCTGAGCAAAAGAGAGACAAATACTGGACCACGAGGAGAGAATTCGAGAGATAAGTGACACCATAAGACGACACAACATTAGAATAATTGGGATTCCAGAAGAAGAAGAAAGAGAGAGGGGAGCAGAAGGTATATTGGAGAGAATTATTGGAGAGAATTTCCCTAACATGGCAAAGGGAACAAACATCAAAATCCAGGAGATGCAAAGAACACCCCTTAAAATCAATAAAAATAGGTCCACACCCCATCACCTGATAGTAAAATTTACAAGTCTTAGCAACAAAGAGGAAATCCTGAAAGCAGCCTGGGAAAAGAAGTCTGTAACATACAAGGGTAAAAACATTAGATTGGCAGCAGACTTATCCAAAGAGACCTGGCAGGCCAGAAAGAACTGGCATGAGATATTCAGAGCACTAAACGAGAAAAACATGCAGCAAAGAATACTATATCCAGCTAGGCTATCATTGAAAATAGAAGGAGAGATAAAAAGCTTCCAGGACAAACAAAAACTGAAAGAATTTGCAAACACCAAACCAGCTCTACTGGAAATATTGAAAGGGGTCCTCTAAGCGAAGAGAGACTCTAAAAGTAGTAGATCAGAAAGGAACAGAGGCAATATACAGTAACAGTCACCTTACAGGCAGTACAATGGCACTAAATTCATACCTCTCAATACTTACCCTGAATGTTAATGGGCTAAATGCCCCAATCAAAAGACACAGGGTATCAGATTGGATAAAAAAACAAAACCCATCAATATGCTGCCTACAAGAAATTCATTTTAGACCCGAAGACACTCCCAGATTTAAAGTGAGGGGGTGGAAAACAATGTACCATGCTAATGGACATCAGAAGAAAGCTGGGGTGGCAATCCTTATATCAGATCAATTAGATTTTAAGCCAAAGACTATAATAAGAGATGAGGAAGGACACTATATCATACTCAAAGAGTCTGTCCAACAAGAAGACCTAACAATCTTAAATATCTATGCCCCTAACATGGGAGCAGCCATCTATATAAACCAATTAATAACAAAATCAAAGAAATACAGCGACAATAATAGTAGGGGACTTTAACACTCCTCTCATTGAAATGAACAGATCATCCAAGCAAAAGATCAACAAGGAAATAAAGGCCTTGAATGACACACTGGACCAGACATCACAGATGTATTCAGAACATTCCATCCCAAGGCAACAGAATACACATTCTTCTCTAGTGCACATGGAACATTCTCCAGAATAGACCACATCCTGGGTCATAAATCAGGTCTCAGCCAGTATCAAAAGATTGGGATCATTCCTTGCATATTTTCAGACCACAATGCTCTGAAGCTAGAACTCAATCACAAGAGGATATTTGGAAGGAACCCAAATACATGGAGATTAAACAGCATCCTTCTAAAAAATGAATGGGTCAACCAGGAAATCAAGGAAGAATTGAAAAAATTCATGGAAACAAATGATAATGAAAACACAATGGTTCAAAATCTGTGGGACACAACAAAGGCAGTCCTGAGAGGAAAATATATAGGGGTACAAGCCTTTCTCAAGAAACAAGAAAGGTCTCAAGTACACAACCTAACCCTACACCTAAAGGAGCTGGAGAAAGAACAACAAAGAAAGCCTAAACCCAGCAGGAGAAGAGAAATCATAAAGATCAGAGCAGAAATCAATGAAATAGAAACTAAAAAAACAATAGAACAAATCAACGAAACTAGGAGCTGGTTCTTCGAAAGAATTAATAAGACTGATAAACCCCTGGCCAGACTTATCAAAAAGAAAAGAGAAAGGACCCAAATAAATAAAATCATGAAAGAAAGAGGAGAGATCACAACCAACACCAAAGAAATACAAACAATTACAAGAACATACTATGAGCAACTCTACGCCAACAAATTCAACAATTTGGAAGAAATGGATACATTTCTAGAAACATATAAACTACCACAACTGAACCAGGAAGAAATAGAAAACCTGAACAGACCCATAACCAGTAAGGAGATTGAAACAGTCATCAAAAAGCTCCAAACAAACAAAAGCCCAGGGCCAGACAGCTTCCCAGGGGAATTCTACCAAACATTTAAAGAAGAATTAATTCCTATTCTCCTGAAACTGTTCCAAAAAATAGAAATGGAAGGAAAACTTCCAACCTCATTTTATGAGGCCAGCATCACCTTGATCCCAAAACCAGACAAGGATCCCACCAAAAAAGAGAATTACAGACCAATATCCCTGATGAACACAGATGCAAAAATTCTCACCAAAATACTGGCCAGTAGGATCCAACAGTACATTAAAAGGATTATTCACCACGACCAAGTGGGATTTATTCCAGGCCTGCAAGATTGGTTCAACATCTGCAAATCAATCAATGTGACACAATACATTAATAAAAGAAAGAATAAGAACCATATGATACTCTCAATAGATGCTGAAAAAGCATTTGACAAAGTGTAGCATCCCTTCCGGAGTAAAACTCTTTCAAAGTGTAGGGATAGAGGGCACATACCTCAATATTATCAAAGCCATCTATGAAAAACCCACTGCAGATATCATACTAAGTGGAGAAAAACTGAAAGCTTTTCCGCTAAGGTCAGGAACACGGCTGGGATGCCCATTATCACCACTGCTATTCAACATAGTACTAGAAGTCCTAGCCTCAGCAATCAGACAACAAAAAGAAATTAAAGGCATCCAAATCGGCAAAGAAGAAGTCAAACTATTACTCTTTGCATATGATATGATACTATATGTGGAAAACCCAAAAGCCTCCACTCCAAAACTGCTAGAACTTGTACAGGAATTCAGTAAAGTGTCAGGATATAAAGTCAATGCACAGAAATCAGTTGCATTTCTTTACACCAACAACAAGACAGAAGAAGGAGAAATTAAGGAGTCCATCCCATTTACAATTGCACCCAAAACCATAAGATACCTAGGAATAAACCTAACCAAAGAGGCAAAGAATCTATACTCAGAAAACTATAAAGTACTCATGAAAGAAATTGAGGAAGACACAAAGAAATGGAAAAATGTCCCATGCTCATGGATTGGAAGAACAAATATTGTGAAAATGTCTATTCTGCCTAAAGCAATCTACACATGTAATGCAGTCCCTACCAAAATCCCACCCATTTTTTTCAAAGAAATAGAACAAATAATCTTAAAATTTATATGGAACCAGAAAAGACCTCGAATAGCCAAAGGAATATTGAAAAAGAAACCCAAAGTTGGTGGCATCACAATTCCGGACTTCAAGCTCTATTACAAAGCTGTCATCATCAAGACAGTATGGTACTGGCACAAAAACAGACACATAGATCAATGAAACAGAATAGAGAGCCCAGAAATAGACCCTCAACTCTATGGTCAACTCATCTTCGACAAAGCAGGAAAGAATGTCCAATGGAGGGGCGCCTGGGTGGCTCAGTGGGTTAAAGCCTCTGCCTTCGGCTTAGGTCATGATCTCAGGGTCCTGGGATCGAGCCCCGCATCGAGCTCTCTGCTCAGTGGGGAGCCTGCTTCCCCTCCTCTCTCTCTCTGCCTGCCTCTCTGCCTGCTTGTGATCTCTGTCAAATAAATAAAATCTTTAAAAAAAAAAAAAAAAGAATGTCCAATGGAAAAAAGACAGCCTCTTCAACAAATGGTGTTGGGAAAATTGGACAGCCACATGCAGAAAAATGAAATTGGACTACTTCCTTACACCACACACGAAAATAGACTCAAAATGGATGAAGGACCTCAATGTGAGAAAGGAATCCATCAAAATCCTTGAGGAGAACACAGGCGGCAACCTCTTTGACCTCAGCCGCAGCAACTTCTTCCTAGGAACATTGCCACAGGCAATGGAAGCAAGGGCAAAAATGAACTACTGGGATTTCATCAAGATCAAAAGCTTTTGCACAGCAAAGGAAACAGTTAACAAAACCAAAGGACAACTGACAGAATGGGAAGATGTTGATAAGATATTGAGAAGATGTTTGCAAATGACATATCAGATAAAGGGCTAGTATCCAAAATCTATAAAGAGCTTAGCAAACTCAGCACCCAAAGAACAAATAATCCAATCAAGAAATGGGCAGAAGACATGAACAGACATTTCTGCAAAGAAGACATCCAGATGGCCAACAGACACATGAAAAAATGCTCCACATCTCTCGGCATCAGGGAAATACAAATCAAAACCACAGTGAGATGCCACCTCACACCAGTCAGAATGGCTAAAATTAACAAGTCAGGAAATGACAGACACTGGCGAGGATGCGGAGAAAGGGGAACCCTCCTACACTGCTGGTGGGAGTGCAAGCTGGTGCAGCCACTCTGGAAAACAGTGTGGAGGTTCCTCAAAAAACTGGAAATAGAGTTACCCTATGACCCACCGATTGCACTGCTGGGTATATATCCTAAAGATACAAACGTGGTGCTCCGAAGGGGCACGTGCACCCGAATGTTTATGGCAGCAATGTCCACAATAGCCAAACTGTGGAAAGAGCCTAGATGTCCATCAACAGATGAATGGATAAAGAAGATGTGGTACATATACACAATGGAATACTATGCAGCCATCAAAAGAAATGACATCTTGCCATTTGTGACGACATGGATGGAACTAGAGGGTATTATGCTTAGCGAAGTGAGTCAGTCAGAGAAAGACAATTATCATATGGTCTCCCTGATACAAGGAAGTGGAGATGCAACATGAGGGGTTTGGGGGGTAGGAAAAGAAAAAATGAAAGAAGATGGGATCGGGAGGGAGACAAACCATAAAAGACTCAATCTCAAAAAACAGACTGAGGGTTGCTGGGGGGAGTGGGGACGGGAGAGGGTGGTGGGGAAATGGACATTGGGGAGGGTATGTGCTGTGACGAGTGCTGTGAAATGTGTAAACCTGGTGAGTCACAGACCTGTACCCCTGGGGATAAAAACACATTATATGTTTATTAAAAAATTTTAAAAAAAAAGAAATCTTTATGAAGAAAAAAAAAGGAAGAGAAAATACATTCACAGTGCTGACTGTACTTAAGGAAATAAATCTGTGTATATAAGTGGACCATTGTAGTTCACACCCATGTTCAAGGGTCAGCTGTACATAGGATTACAAAGGGAACTAATGGTACTGAAATTGCTCAAATACCAAACAGATTTATAACAAACTGTCCTTTATATTAATGCATTAAGTGCGTTAAAGAAGCAGTGGGTCTGATTTTTATCATTCAGAGTGTGATGAATGTCAGGATATTTTATCTTAGTATTATATGAAAACTTCTACGATTTCTGCTGTGGACAGAGTCACAGGTACTGCTGATTTTCCTGTGAATTGTCCCCTCCTTTCAGAATTGAAGGAAATGCCAAATTTCAGTCAGAGGTTTGTGAAAATAAAGTTGTACTTCATTTTCCCATTGAAGCACAAGGACCTCCTGAATTCTATACATAGACTCTTTGAGTTATCTGTGGACCAGATTAAGAACCTCTAGAAGGGAGATTATATTCTCTTCGTCTAGGGCAGTGGTTTTCAAGCCCTGGTTTTTTTTAATGAACACTTAATTTACTCTGTAACAGGTACATTTCTGAATGCTTTAAAAATACTAGCTTATTTAATATAATGTAACAAACATATAACATGGTTGTAACAATCTTATGAGGGCAGAATTGTTAATCCCGCCTCAAAGATGAGGCTCAGAGAGGTTGAGCAGTGTGCCTAAGCCTCACAGCCAGAAAGTACTGAAGCTGAGTTTTGGCCCCGGGCGGTCCAGCTCCACAGACTATGCTCTTGACCTCTAGGCCCTGCACCCCCTCGGGTTCCCCTAAGTCTTCATTTGAAGACGGTTGTAGGATTTTGAACAAGAAAGTGGTATAACGAAGGCGGTGGCTTAAGAAGTTGAAAGTGGGCGTAGGGCGGATTGGAGAAGGGGAGAGGTGAGCAGCCAGGAGGCCAGTGAAATGGCCACCGCAGTGTTCCAGACAGGAAGGGGATGACCTTCGTGGGCAGGGAGTGGTGGAAATAAAAGTTGAGGTGAATCAAATTTTTTGAATAGAGAATCAGTCAGGTTTCACAATGGACTAAATGTGGGAAGTCAGCAGAATGCCACACGGGAAATTGTGGGAGAGCACTCGGTGGTGAGCCGCGTGACCCTTCCAGCACCTGAAGGTACCTGGGTTTAAAAGTCTCTCTTTGGCTAAATGAATTTCTGTTGTGTTCGCAAGTGTACCCCTGTCCTAGTTTCTTTATTCTTCCTCGTAGGCCGGATCAGGAATAAGGCTGAGGTGGATGAGGCTGCGGTGGACGCCATCCTCTCTCTAAATATTATCTCTGCCAAGTACCTGAAGTCCTCCCACAACTCCAGCAGGTAGGGCCTCTGCACAGCCCGAGGGGGCCCCCCTGTAGGGGTTGATGGCTCCCCCATTGGGATTCCTTGTTCACCGGGGACTCCTGTTGAGGTGCAGAAACAAATTCCTTTCTCCCTTCAGACGTCCCTTTCCTCTCTGCCACGCTGCTCTCCAAAAGCAAATAGAGGTCGGGGTGCGGATCAGTTACCGGATCGAATGAATGTTCTGTCCTGTGTGGTGGAGTTTGCGTAGATGTAACACAGTCTGAAAGACAAGAGCAGCAAAAGAAAGTGCAGCCTGCTACCCAGGGGTTTAAAGTACAGATTAATTGTTGCTGAGACTGTTTTCCTGCGAAGGGGTTGCTGTGGAGGAAGGTCTGTTGGTCCTGAGTGTCGTGGAAACCTGTCCTCCTGGCATAGCGGACCCTCTCGCGTCTAGCCTTGGCTGCTGCCCACAGAGGGTCCAGGAGTCTATGTGTGCTTTTCATGTTCATTTGCTCATAAAGGTGACAAACTAATATATATAAACTCTCTGAACAAGGTTGTCTGCTATAAATAATGAATTTTATTTTAAATTTTAAATTAGTTTCTCTTAAAATTGCATCTTATAATCAAATGAGGACAGACAGTGCATAAAGTACACAGCCAATCTGCTTTCCCATGGCAGACTGGAGATAAATCTACTAGGCCCCCCTCTCTCCCCGGGAAAGGAGTGAAGTCACTGTGCACAGACTCCACTCCTTTATGTGGCAAGGGCTGGGAAGCAGGGCTGGCCTTTGCATTTCAGGAAGACTTCTTATACCTCTGTCTGTTCCTGAAAAATGTCCTCACATCTGTGTTGGAAAGAGGGAGAGGAAAAAGGAGACAAAAAGCAGAAACAGGTGTAAAAGTTTGGGGCGGGATTAATTTCTTTCCATTGTTTCCTTGTGGCGGTTTTGCATAGAAAAGAGGAAAAAAAGCAAGTGTCTGTTTTCTGCCTGTAGGAGGAGCTCAAGGCGCAGAGAGAGAGAGAGAGTGAGCGAGCGAGCGAGAGAGAAGGAATATGAGGGTGTACCTGAGTGGGAGGGGTGCAGAGATAAGGAAGCACCCTCTGGCCCTGCCTGGCCTAGCCCTGGGCGGAATCGTGAGCAATCCGTTTCTCTGAAGTCAGCAGTAACCGTACATGGTATTCTATCCAGCTACGTTGATAGCAGATATTCAGTTGGTATGCACCGTGCTTTCTTTGCAGCTGTAAGAAATAGATCTGAAATCTCCCTAGAATATTTAGCAAAATACACAGAATAATGATGCTTGGTTGAAATGCTGGTTGCCTACATTAGAGGAAACTTCAAAAGTTCGTTGATTCATACCCAGCCACAGGTCAAATGCTGTAGATTAATTTGGCTTTTGTTAGAAGCAGCTTCTTTCACAGAAGTATAGAGTTAATCAAAGAAGTTGGCCAGGGGCGCCTGGGTGGCTCAGTGGGTTAAAGCCACTGCTTTCAGCTCAGGTCCTGATCCCAGAGTTCTGGGATCGAGCCCCGCATCAGATTCTCTGCTCAGCGGAAAGCCTGTTTCCTCCTATCTCTCTCTGCCTGCCTCTCTGCCTGCCTCTCTGCCTACTTGTGATCTCTGTCAAATAAATAAATAAAATCTTAAAAAAAAAAAAAAATGTTGGCCAAAGTCAAGTATATTTAATAAAAAGATACACACTTTAAACATTTTAAATTTAAGCTATATAAATGTACATTAATTTGTCAACCTCTTACTGCAGGGCCAAGGCCTTTCCTTAAATTGTAGGCTCATTTATTGGACTTCGGATTGTCTTTCTTGCAAAACCAAGCCCATAATTCATCATCTGATTCTTAATTTGGTGGAACAAGAACTAGAAACCTATGAAGAATCTAAATGCAAAATCCTTTAAACTTTTCATCATTGATCATTAAAATTTTATTTTTGCCCCCCCCCTTTTTTTACATTGATCACATCCAAACTTAACAGCTGTTTTTTAACTCAGCATTATCATGTCTTTTACAAACATTCAACCTTGGGGCTGTGCTTGGGTGGTTCAGTGGGTTAAGCCTCTGCCTTCGGCTCAGGTCATGATCTCAGGGTCCCTGGGATCAAGCCCTACATTGGGCTCTCTGCTCAGCGGGGAGCCTGCTTCCCCCCCCCACCCTTCCTGCCTCTCTGACTACTTGTGATCTCTATCTGTCAAATAAATAAAATCTTTAAAAAAACAAACATTCAACTTGGAAAGCGCCTAGGTGGCTCAGTGGGTTGGGCGTCTGACTCTTGATTTTGTATCAGGTCACAAGCTCAAAGTCATGAGCTCAATCCCTGCATCTGACTCCGTGCTGACCATGGAGCCTGCTTGGGATTCTCTCTCTCTGGCCTCCCCCTGCTCACTCACACTGTCTCACACACACTCTCAAAAAATAAAATAATTCAACTTAGGGACACCTGGGTGGCTCACTTGGTTAAGCAGCTGCCTTCAGCTCAGGTCATGATCCCAGGGTTCTGGGATCAAGTCCTGTCTCAGACTCTCTGCTCACCGGGGAGTCTGCTTCTCCCTCTCCTTCTGCCTGCTGCTCCCTCTGCTTGTGATCTTTCTCTGTCTGCCAAATAAATACATAAAATACATAAAATCTTTTTTATTTTTTATTTTTTTTTATTTGACAGAGAGATAGAGACCACAAGTAGGCAGAATGGCAGGGAGAGGGAAAGGGAGATGCAGGCTCTCCACTGAGCAGGGATCCTGATGTGGGGCTCGATCCCAGGACCCTGGGATCATGACCTGAGCTGAAGGCAGCCACTTAACCAACTGAGCCACCCAGGTGCTACTCTAATAAAGAAAATCTTTCAAAAAAAAAAAAGAAGTTCAACTTAGTTTTGTTTTGCACTAAACAAAAATTCCTTTTGCCCTCATGTTTCATGGATTTGCCTAATATTTGATTAAATTAGATGATTTTATTAACTAAAACTGTATAAACAGGTTCAGAACCAAATACTATTGATACTTGGTAAGCACAATACTCAGGTCTTAGAAGCAAAGCGTCTGGCATGGGAGATCGCCCTGTCTAGGATGCTCAGTGCTAACGGACATCTGTCTTTATATTTTAAGAATAAGGAGAG
Source organism: Martes martes (assembly GCF_963455335.1). Taxonomy (NCBI): domain Eukaryota; kingdom Metazoa; phylum Chordata; class Mammalia; order Carnivora; family Mustelidae; genus Martes; species Martes martes. The sequence goes on along the minus strand of NC_137891.1, from coordinate 184,138,610 downwards.
CATAAGTGAATTTGGGAAGTTGCTAGGTGGAATTTGGTTAAGAGAGCTTTTATTCTATTTGCCTAAGGTTTACTGTTTAAAGTTGAACTTAACTCCAGTTTGGGGGTGTGAAGCACATTCGCCTGTGAGCGCTCTCCCGGGGCCCAGCTAGTGCTGTGCAGGCCACAGGGGCCACTGCCGCTTTTCCTCCCAGTCCTGCTTCTGGGTCACCTAACTGACGTGGTTTCCCTTCACGCCACAGCAGCTTCCTACCGTTTCCGGCACTGCGTCACCTGCAGACGGGGTGTTAATGGAGGTGGTGTCCACCATCCTTTCTGTGCCCAGCATTTTCCTTAACTAAATGTCTCAGGAGAGGGACCCGTGTCATTGTAAGCTGTCTGTCAGATTGTGCCCACAGAGTTCTCTGTTCGTTGTCCACTCGGATTTACTTTGCTTCACGGCAAATTTGTTTTTTATGTATTTTTTTTCCTTTTGCTTTGCTCTTTTTTCCTTTCCTTTTTTGTTCTGCTTCTACACTAACAAAAGCCTTTTCTGTGTTTTTGCAGGCTCTTTCTTGATAAGGATATTCCTAGGTATTTTCTGTTTGCTTTTTTGCACATAAAGATTCTAGTTTATCAGAATGCTTTATGTCTTCTGTTGCTTGGACCGCCGTTCTCATTTAGTAGTGTTGCCCCGTGCAGACCTAGGATAGAGCTGCGCCTTATCGTGTACCCTCTGTGCCCTGACTGTCCCTGCTGCGCGCACAGTTTCACACACCGCTTCGTGAGGGCCTGATAGAGCCCCTCTTTCTCGTCCCATTTACTAAACCTGCCCGTTTTATCCTTATGCACCTTCTGCTTCGCCTCCGCTGGATTACAGATTAGAGTGTCACTGCCCTCCTTCCGTGAGGAATCTCAGCCTGGGTCTTCTGTTCTTCTCTTTGTCCTCTGTCAGGAGCGTGAGGCTTTGCTGCTCTGTAGTTTTGCATAAGCCCTCACTGTTTTCTTGGTTTTGGCCTGTGAGGTAGTAGAGACTATTTGGGCCGCTGAGTCTGTGAGAAATAGGTGGTTTATTTTTAAGCATTTCTCTTTCTGCTGTCAGAGCTGCTTGTCTCATCTATTTATTTTCTTCTTTTGGGGTAGAAAAAAAATCCTGGTTCAGTGGTGAAGGAAGTCTTTTCCCATCTCTCTCCACCTCATTTAAGGGAGTTATTTGTCACAGGAGATCTAGGAAACGCAGCAATAGCACGGTTACCATTTGGAAAGGAGCGAGGAGGAGTGGAGGAGGAAGCAAAGTGTGAGGAAACTCTTTCTCGCTGAACTGGGTGCAGGCCAGTGGGACGGGACGTGCTCTGTGCCGAGCAGACCCTTGTCGTGGGGCCTGCCGGGGTGGGGGGCCGCGGGCGGAGCTGGGAGCTGGGCTGTCACTCAGTGCAGTGGTTTGGAGGGGGCGGCAGAACCGGCAGAACGGCTGTCCGGCCAGGTTTGTGGGGCTTTACCAGTAGGAAAAAGGTAGATATTAGAACAACTTAAAAAACAGTTTCTCATGGGGCACCTGAGTGGCTCAGTAGGTGAAGCCTCTGCCTTTGGCTCAGGTCATGATCCCAGGGTCCTGGGATCGAGCCCTACATCCGGCTCTCTGCTCAGCGGGGAGCCTGCTTCCCCCCCTCTCTCCCCGCCTGCCTCTCTGCCTGCTTGTGATCTCTGTCTGTCAAATAAATAAATAAAATCTTTAAAAAAAAACAAAAAACAGTTTCTGGGCGCTTATAAAGTCAAGCTTCAGGTTGTTATTGAAGCGTAAGATTGGTTTTCATGTGGATTTTTTTTGAAAGGTAACAAATAGTAACCAGTTTTGGTATTAAAATCATTCTTTTACTGAAACCTCAGCTAAGAGTAGCCTCTTATTCTTTTATTTCAAATCAGATTTTCTGTACTTAAATTATTCTGCCTGTTTCCTCTGTCAGGCCTCGAAGGTGTTTGTGACATTTCGAAGGCTTGGCGGAACTGGACTGGGATGTGAAGACAGGCTTCCAGGCTCCTGAGGATTTGCTTCTTGCTCTTTGTTGACTGACAGAGGCTTTCTTCCTTCAGTTTCTGTCCACATGCACTTGTCCTTTCCATCTTAATCTCTTTGATTGATCTGGTTTTATGTTTGTAGGCAGAGAAGCAGGCTTGTCCAAAAAAGAAAAGCATAGCTAAGTGCTCCTGGGTGGCGGGTGCGGTGAGAGACTGGGGGCCTGCCTTTTCCTTCCAGGGGATGAAGGCTCCGCTGTGTCGTTAGATTTCAGCACGCCGCAAGTGTTTGTTGGTGTAGGATGCGGTAGTGTCACTGACTGAGTGCCTGGACCGAGGTGACTTGGCTTCTTCTGGATGACTGCCTCTTGCCTTTCTGACCTCAGGACCTTCTACCGTTTCGAGGCCGTGTGGGACAGCTCCCTCCATAACTCTCTCCTCCTGAACCGAGTGACGCCCTATGGGGAAAAGATCTACATGACCTTGTCAGCGTACCTAGAGGTGAGGAGATTGTGAACCTCAATCACCACGAATGGCTGGGCCTGAGCAATGGGCAGATTACCACAAGTGAGGAGGGGAGGTTCAACTGATTGTTTTGTCAGCTGTTTCCTACTGTTCTGACTGTATTAGCTTCTGCTCCTAGTTTCTGTGTAATCACAAAGTCTACGATGGGGTGCCTGGCTGGCTCGGTCAGAAGAGCCTGTGACTCTTGATCCTTGGGGTCATGAGTTCGAGTCCCATGTTGGGTGTGGAGATTCCTAAAAAATAATAATAATAAATAAACTTAAAGAAGGTCATATGGCTTCTATTATAACTTCAGTTTTAGTAACCTAATCACCTTCTTCACAGAAGGTAGGATTTTAAGAAAACTTCGCCTCTTGTTTTTATGGCTTTGGGCAGAGCCTCGTAGTGATTAACAGCGTAGACCCTGGAACCAGCCTGTCTGTTCAGATCCCTGTGCTGCCACTTACTGCCAGCGTGACAGGGACTCTGTGCCTCAGTTCCCCCATCTCTTAAATGGGAGTAGTAATGACGGCATTTCCGTCACAAAGGGGTAGAGAGGTCATACACAAAAGCATTAGAACAGTGCTAGGCACATAATAAATAATAACTATTTGCCATTATTTCAGAAGAAAGTTTTTTTTTAATTTGGGGAAAATAAAGCAGCTGCAAGGACTGCGACCTCCTCTTGCACACACTGTCTGCTGAGCTGCTGTTGAAATAGTTGGTAGAGCTGACGTCTTCCAGCCCCCACCTCCGGGACCAGCTCTCCCACTCTGCGGGGCACAGAGTCCTGCCACAGGTGCTCTGTCTGCATTTAAATGGAGCCCACTTCTTTGTGCTTTCAGCTGGATCACTGCATCCAGCCGGCGGTCATCACCAAGGACGTGTGCATGGTCTTCTACTCCCGGGACGCCAAGATCTCGCCACCACGCTCTCTGCGCAGCCTCTTCGGCAGCGGCTACTCGAAGTCACCAGACTCGTAAGTGTCTGAGACAAGTGTAGCTTCCAGCTGGTTCGCCCACAGCAGACTCAGCAGAGCCCTCGGGGTCCCTGGCTTGCTGTGTCAGGGTCGGCTTCCAGCCTGATAGCGGGAGTGCGGTAACTCCCAGGTGTTGCCATTGACTGAAATACTGATGGATGCGTGAGTGTGTGAAGGGACGAAGGCGTATTACATTGGGACCCTCGCAGAACAGTTTTGCAGGGACTGAATGTTCTTTCAGATGTTAATTCTTACCGATTACCACTGGGATTTTCTTCTGTTAAAGACTTATTCCTATTTAAGGTACATCAAAATACGTCAGGCCTAACACAGGGATTACCTGTGCCTCACTTCCCAGCCTAAACAGTAGGGTTCTGTACCTTCCTAATCACATGCCCCCGAATTCGATGCTCACCATTTCATCCTAGTCAGACTTTCCCCCTCGTCTCTTCTCTTGTGGTAAGGCAGATTTTTAATTTGTATATTTGTATTACACACTTTTGGGTTTATCATTCAATTCATTTCCTCCTGTTGAAGTAATTCAAGAGATTGGGTTGAAAACAAACTCCTTCTAGGAAAAATATACTTCTTAAGTTTAGAATAAGAAAAGAAATAAGAAAAGTCTGTAATTGTATTTGAGGGTGGGCTGCAGTCCCGACAGCAGTGTTTTAAGTAGAAGGAATTGAGATTTTCCTGTTTTGTGCTGTAAGAAGTTAACCAGTTGTTTGTTTTCTTTCGAATAGCAATCGAGTCACTGGAATTTATGAACTCAGTTTATGCAAAATGGCGGACACAGGCAGTCCAGGTAAGCCCTTATGGATGGGGAGCTGATAGTTATCTTTGCCTGTGTTTGGAGTATATTATGTCAAAAATCTATCCTACTCATATAGGATAAATAGAAAATTTTTTAGAAAGCAGATATATTTCATAAGCCATTTTTTTTTTGGTGGTGATGAGTTTTTCTGAGTTACAACACTGTTTGGTTTGAGACCTCCTAAACAGTTATAAAAACTACATTGAACAAAATGTCATGAGGTTGCAATATATTATAACAAATTTTGAGTATTTTAGAATGAATTTGGGTTGGCAAACTTCATAGCCATTTCCCTTTCCACGTTAGTGCCAAAGATACCTCGGCAGGGTGGCTTTATAGGTGCTGTCGAGCTAGAATTCGAACTTCCCGTGCTCTAGGGAGATGGATTATTACATTGAATCTGTACTGTGTCCTTTTTGATGTCTCTTTGCACTGCTGCTGTTCCTCTAGCTTGGTGGCCTTTGTATTTCTGTGTTTATAAACTGGAACATGGACAAAAGTCAGGGTTTTTAAAGAGCATTTGATTAAGGTGAGTTTGAATCATTTTAGAGAACACTTATGGAAGAAGGTCAGGTCCCACAGGTAAGATTTAGATTAAAAACAGAACTTGAGTATGAGTCTAAGTCCCCATAACAGCTAATTATAGTGTCCAGATACCTTCTTAAGAAAGTTTCTTAATTAACATAAATTTATATCTTTGATACGTATAAGCAGCCTAACATTTTTTAAAAAATTGATGGGAAATGATGGTGCTGAAGCTGTCTGTCATCTGGAGTCCTAACCAAGCTTCTGAGTGTGGGGTGTGGCGGGGGGGAAGGGGGAGATGGAGAGGTGGTCCTTTCCTACTTTATTCATAAGTGTGTATTTTTATATATTTGGAACCATAGGGTACAGACTATTCAGTCTTTCTATATTTTCACTTAACACAATAGCTTGGGCATCTTCTCAAGTTGCATTACAGTCTTCATAGTTATCAAAGAATGTAACTCAGTTTTAAAAGAAGTTCAAAGAATTCCTTTAGGGGAAAAGGGATGAATATTTATTAGTAAATAAAATCCCATGTATCTTGAGTAAGTGTCATGATTTGCCATGTGTATGAATTATTTTGAGCTAAAAATGGAATCAGAGTTTTCTCTGAAAAAAAAAAATTGTTTTCTCTTGGCTCAGGCATGCAGAGGAGAAGAAGAAAAATCTTGGATACATCAGTGGCATATGTGCGAGGAGAAGAGAACTTAGCAGGCTGGCGGCCCCGTGGGGACAGTCTCATTCTGGAGCACCAGTGGGAGTTAGAGAAGCTGGAGCTTCTTCACGAGGTACCCAAGGGCAGGAGACGCTCAGGTGAACTCTTGAGCACAAGTCCCAGAATACCAACCACACACTCACCTCCTCTGTGTGATCTTGGCTTTTCGGCTTTCATTCATGATGGAGGCATATTTTCCTTATTAAGATCTTAATGAGCTTTGGGATGCCTGGGTGGCTCAGCAGTTAAGCGCCTGATTCTTGGTTTCGGCTCAGGTCATGGTCTTAGGGTCGTGAGATCAAGCCCCGTGTCAGGCTCGTGGCTTAGCGGGGGGGGGGGGGGGGGGGGGGGTCTGCTGGAGATTCTTTGTCCCTTTCAGTCTCCCTCTGCCCCTTGCCCCTCCACTCACACAGGCACTCTCTCTCCCTCCCTCCATCTCTCTCTCTCATATAAATAAGTAAATAATCCTTTTTTTTTAAAGATTTTATTTATTTATTTGACAGAGATCACAAGTAGGCAGGCAGGCAGGCAGAGAAGGGAAGCAGGCTCCCTGCTGAGCAGAGAGCCCGATGCGGAGCTTGATCCCAGGACCCTGGGATCATGACCCGAGCCGAAGGCAGAGGCTTTAACCCACTGAGCCACCCAGGCGCCCCTAAGTAAATAAATCTTAAAAAAAAAAATCTTGGGTCGGGTCCAGGGATGGAGCCCCGCGTCAGGCTCCCCTGCTCAGCGGGAAGCCTTTTTCTCCCTCTCCCCCTCCCCCTGCTTGTAGTTCTTCTCTTGCTCTGTCAAATAAATAAATAAGAAATCTTTAAAAAACAAAAAAAATCTTAACGAGGTTTATGTCCGCTGAGGCAGCTGTGCTGATCTTCTCAGGTGGAGAAAACTCGCCACTTCCTGCTGCTGCGTGAGAGACTTGGTGACACCATCCCCAGATCCCTGAGTGACTCGTTGTCCCCCAGCCTCAGCAGCGGGACCCTCAGCACCTCCACCAGCATCTCCTCTCAGATCTCTACCACCACCTTTGAAAGCGCCATCACCCCCAGCGAGAGCAGCGGCTACGACTCGGCAGACATCGAAAGCCTGGTGGACCGAGAGAAGGAGCTGGCTACCAAGGTGTGAGTCCCTTCCTCTCGCCGAGACCCCTGGGAGCTGGTTTTTCATTTTCATGTTTCTCTGAGGGCCTCTGTTTCAAGGCCTGTACTCGCTGTGAAGATAGAAATAAGTAAGACTCCGTTTCTACCCTTGCTGCACTCACAGGTGACTCGGTGACAAGCGTGTGGTAGAGGTCTGTGTCTGAGCCTGGGGGAGCCAGAGGAGAGGCCTCCACAGGCCGGGGCTGCGGAGCTAAGCTTGGAAGCCTGCCCCGGAGCGACCACGTAGGCTACGGCTCAGCGCTAGGGAGTCGCTGGGGAACACAGGGAGGGGCAGGACCAGATCTCGCAGGGTCTGGGGACTGGACTAGAGTGCAGTGTCCTGGGGGTGATACAGAAATATCTTAAGCAAGTGTTCGTGTTTTCGGAAGACTGCTGCGGCAGCAAGAAAGAGAGTGGGTTTGGGGTGACAGAGACCCGGGGCACAAAGAGCTGCTGATGGCACAAAGATCTCTCCGGGTGAGTGTGGGTCTCAGCTGAGGCAGGAGGCTGCGGGCTGGAGAGGAAGAGTCGTCACGGAAGAGACACCGGGCGGTAGCGTTGGCGCTCCTTGTTGCCCGGATGGGGTGGGAGAGGGCAGAGGGGTCCCTGAGGATGACTCCCAGGCGTGTGGTGTCTGGGCAGCTGGCCCACAGTGGACGAGAGGGGTGAGAGGGCTTTTGTGCTGTGTTGTTTCAGTAACCGGATGGTCTTCTAGTCAGTTTAGAAAAATAATGTCCATCCAGAAGTCTCCATGGCCTTTAGGACCAGGAGGAATCGGAAGGGGCACTGTTGTGTTCTTAAGCACTTCCAGACTGTGGTGCTGGCAGCTCTTGTCGTCTTGAGAATGGCTTTTTGACCCACTTAATTTCTCTTCATTAGGCATACGCCAGGCTGCCGTTGCTAAATTACATTCTTACTTTATTCTAGACCTTTTGGGGCTGCACCTGAGCTCCGCCGTGGGTGTTAGCCTGTTGTTCCCTCTTCCTGCCTGCATCGAGGGCTTCATGGAACCATTGAAACTCACACCTTCCTCTCTCTCCCCTAGTGCCTGCAACTTCTCACCCACACTTTCAACCGGGAGTTCAGCCAGGTGCACGGCAGCATCAGTGACTGCAAGGTGAGCCGCTCAGGTTCCCCTCCCGGGTTCCCTGCGTGGACGTGGCCTCACATGCGTGTAGCGTCGGGTCTGAGGATGAAGGACGTGCCCTGCTCTTGTGTTTTATTTAATCTCTCCGAGTCGGAACACTGACTTGCGCAGACAAAGGCCCTGCAGTATTATCAGATGTCTCTCACGGTATTATCAGATGGGACACATTTTGGCTTTTCCCGGAATCCCTTGGAGAAGACACTGGTGTGTCACTGTGTGACAGGACACCAGAAGTCCTGAGGTTCTTGGTGGCATTAAATGTTGTTGCCTTCAGCAAAGAGGCGAGTACTGAAAGCGCCTCTACAGTGCTCACTTAGTGCTGGGCCCTGCGACCTTTCCTGCTCCCACTTCCTTCCTGCTGGGGGGGCCTTTGCGCCCTCGCCGTTCCTTTCCTCGGGGTGGTCTCCTTCAGATGTTCCCGTGATTGGCGCCCTTATCTTGCTCATTTTTCTCTCGAACATCCACTCCTTAGCCACCCTCTGTAAAGGCAGCAGCTCCCTGAAGCCGCCTGACCTCTCTCCCTGCTGCATTTTTTGCTGTAGCTCTTACCGCCACCTGACGCCACATTTTATTCTAGTGCAGTTGACACACGGTGTTAAGTTGGCTCCAGGCGTACAACATAGTGATGGAACTACGTACCTTACCCAGCACTCGCCACGCAACAAGTGTCGTCCCCATCTGTCACTGCACGATATTATTACAGTATTCGCGGCTGTATTCCCGACACTGTCCTTTTCATCTGCATGACCGACTTACTCTGTAACCGGAAGTCTGTACCTCTTCATCCCCTTCATGTTTCCCCATCCCCTCACCATCTCCTCTTTGTTTCTGTACTTAAAAGCCTGCCTTTTTCCTTGTTTTTGTTTGTTTATTTGTTTTTTAGGTTCCACATATAAGTAAAATCATGTGGTATTTGTCTTTCTCTGTCATATTTCACGTAGCGTAATACCCTCTAGGTCCATCCATCTTGTTGCATCCATCTTGTTTATGGCTGAATGACATTCCACTGTGTGTATAGACATGTCTTCTCTATCCGTTCATCTACCAGTGGACACTTGAGTCGCTTTCCTGTCTTAGCTAGTGAACATAGGTGAACATAGTGTGAACACAGTGAACATAGGTGTGTGCACGTATCTTTTAGAATTAGTGTTTTCATTTTCTTTGGGTAAATACCAAATAGTAGAATTATTGGATTGTACGACTACCTGACACTTTGCAAATTGTTTGTTGATTTGTTCTCCACTTAGAATGTAAGCTCCTGTGGGGAAATGGACATTGGGGAGGGTATGTGCTATGATGAGTGCTGTGAAATGTGTAAACCTGGCGATTCACAGACCTGTACCCCTGGGGATAAAAACACATTATATGTTTATTAAAATAAAATAAATTTAAAAAAAAAAAGAATGTAAGCTCCTGGAGGACAGGGCCTCTGCCATATTCTTAGAATAGTGCCTGTTGTTTTAAATACTGGGCTCACAGAGATAGGCTCATTTAATTAATGCAGGACAGTCACAGAATGAAAAACCAGCCTGGCCTCTTGTAAATGATTCCTAATATGACAGGCCATAAAGGATTTGTAAGTCATCTTCTTGAGTGAGCTGCAGCAGCAGATATATGAACGGGAGGTCACTGGGTGTCATAGCTCCTCGTTAGAGAGGCATTTTGGGTTTTCAGCTGAATCTCACTTGCTGTCTTCCGTTCGCCCCCACCCCCAGTTGTCTGACATCTCTCCTATCGGACGGGATCCCTCCGTGTCCAGTTTCAGCAGCGCGACCCTCACTCCTTCCTCCACCTGCCCTTCTCTGGTAGATGCTAGAAGCAACTCTCTGGAGCAGAAGTAAGTACGCTAGTTTCCTTAAAGTTTACTTAAAAAAATAATAATAATAAAAGAGGCGGCTGGCTGGCTCAGTTGGTGGAGGGTGCAGCTCTTGACCTCGGGGTCAGGAGTTCGAGCCCCGCATTGGCGGTAATGATTACAAGAAATACATATATACATACAAAAAAGAGGAAGAAAAGGAACCTCAGACTTCACAGAGAGAAGCTAGCCTAAGAACCAAAGATACACCAGCCTTCCTCTAGCTCTGGTTCTCCACTGAGGGCAGAACCACCCCTCTTGGCAGCACTCAGAAGTACGTGGGAGCCCTTTATGGCTATCACAGCCCCAGGGAGATGCTCCTGTTCGTTCTTCCACCATGTCTCACCAGCTTCCTGCACGAAAACCCTTGGTTCCTCTTCTGAATCCCTCTCCTGCACATTTTGGCCTACCATTCCCACTCCTGCGTGGTTCCCTAGTCCTATCAAACAGAGCAAGTCCCCATCTTGGGGAAAACACTTTAAAACTAGTTTGGAAATTAGATTTTGATGGCACAATGAAACATGTTGGTAAGAATAATAGAGACAAATTTAGTCTAGATCCAATGAATTCATCCCTGTAATCACTTGTTTGTGATTCACCGTCACACTCCTGGGCCTGTCTGTGTTCAACGTGCTTGCCTGTCAGAACCCACCTGGTATCGTCCAGCTGTCTGTCTTACTGTACCCACAGGGCCACCAGTGAGTGTGGCTGAGAAAATAGCACAACCAGGTGATTTAATTAATTTGGGATGTCATCAACTATAACCTTATTTAATGGGCTGCCACTAAGAAAGACAAAAGCACTGCCAACCAAAATGTGGCCTGTCATCAATTGTAAGATACGTCCCAACTTGAGAAATGGTGAAGTATTTAAAAGGGATTTTTGGAATGGGTGAGATACAATTCACCAGGCTAAGCTGCTCTGTGATAACTCACAGTGCAGTGTGTAGGCGCTCCTGCTCATGTCACGTCCCAGGCTGCCCTCAGGCGGTGGTCATTCGGGGAAGCCAGCTTCTTCCCACTTGTTTGCTTTCTCCGCCAAGCCCCCTAGGGCAGTGGCACTCCAATGTCAGAGCGCACCAGCGTCACCCGGGAGGCTTGTAGAGATGGGTAAACGTCCATCGTTTCTAATTCTGTAGGTCTGGGTTGGAGCCCGAGAATTTGAATTTCTAACAAGTTTCCAGGTGAAGGTGTCGCTGCTGGTTAGGGATGACACTTTGAGAAGCACTGCCCTAGTTGTGGCCTGGGAACAAAATAGAAACACGTAAGGGAGTGGAGTTGATGCCCCTGACACTTCCGTTTGGAGGGCTTCAGAGCGGGAAGAGGGACGGCGTGACTCGGTGACTTTTGTAACTTCTGAAGGGTGACCCCAGTTAAAGCTGGAATTAACATTCTGATACTGCTTGTCTTCTCAGCCGAGCTCTCTGCAGCCGATGTTTGCAAGGCCCCTGCTGGTGAGGGGGGCTCGTTCCTCCCGGTGAGCGGGGTGGACTCGTTATGCATGCACCTCACTGACGCTCCTCTTGCCCCTAACCTGTCTCTTTTAAAGGACCCCAGAAGCCAATTCCCGGGCCTCTAGTCCCTGCACAGAATTTGAACAGTTTCAGATTGTCCCAACTGTGGAAACACCCTATTTGGCCCGAGCAGGAAAAAATGAATTTCTCAATCTTGTTCCAGATATTGAGGAAATCAGACCAGGGTGAGTACTGTACTGACCAGGGGTGCCGGGTATAAAAGACAGATCACAGTACTTTTCTCTCTGCTCTTGTACCCGAGGTGCACGTTGCTGTCTAATGCCAGCGCAGTCTGGGCTAGGGAGCGGGGCTGGTTCCTACCCCGCGGTGTCCCATCAGGCACGTCACCACACCACAGTGTGCTTGGGGGGCGGCACTTTGTGTTCTTTTGCTGTGTTACTTTAGCAGAGAAGATTCGAGGCCAAACAGATCTTTGGCCCGTTTTGTTCATCCTAGGCACTGGGCCTCGGTGAGACCTATTTTTGTGTTCCTCAGGCCATGATCACTTTCTTTTTGTAAACAACCAGCCACTGTCCTATTGTCCTTTTTAGCTCCGTGGTCTCTAAGAAAGGGTACCTGCACTTCAAGGAGCCACTTTACAGCAACTGGGCTAAGCATTTTGTCGTGGTCCGTCGGCCTTATGTCTTCATCTACAACAGCGACAAAGACCCCGTGGAGCGTGGCGTCATTAACCTGTCCACGGCTCAGGTGGAGTACAGCGAGGACCAGCAGGCCATGGTGAAGGTCAGTCCGGCTCTGTCGGCCGATGGTTGCCATGGTTACCCCTCCCTTCCGAGTTCTAAACTCTCTGCGGTGTGGTGTGGCCTCTCTCCTGTGTGTCTGGTCTCCCTGAACCTTCAGTGTGAGGTGCTTGGTGCCCTAGGAGGCTGGCAGGGTGGTCTCCGCTGTCAGCAGCCATCGTAACTGTCCCGTCCCCCTGCGTCTCTTTCAGACACCCAACATCTTTGCCGTGTGCACAAAGCATCGTGGGGTCCTCTTACAGGCTCTCAACGACAAAGACATGAACGACTGGTTGTATGCCTTTAACCCACTCCTTGCTGGCACGATACGGTACGAAGTCATCCTCGTGTTTCCTCCTCCTTGTTGGCTTTTGGTCAGTGTAAATCAAGAAGGAAGTCTTGTTCCCAAAACGTAGGTTGAAGATAGAGGAAGGACAGCCGCGTAAGCGTGGTTGTAACGTGGGGACGAGACCTCCGCTCGTCATCAGCTATGGCCTGCCGTTCTGAATGGCTAAGGGAAGCTGGTCACATGTGCATCCAACTAACATCCTGCTTTGATTTTTTTTTTTTCAAGATTTTATTTAATTTCCTGAGTCAGGGGAAGGTGGTGAGAACCTTCATGGTCTCCCAGTAGTCCAGCCTGTGAGCCAAGCCTCTGATCCTGTCAGGGCTTGTGTCCCAGGGTCCCCCACAGCTTAGCCTACCTACTCAGGAGCCTAGAGACCTGGGCCTTGAGTGCTGGAGGGGAAGAGGATCAAGGAGGGGAGTGCTGAGGGAGAGACGTCTGGATCTAGCTTTCTAACCCTCCTGTTCCTCTGTCACCTTAGGTCAAAACTCTCCCGCAGATGCCCCAGCGAGCCGAAGGACTGAGTGACTGTGCTGAGCGCCCTCACTCGCCTGTGAGAGATAAAGAAAGTGTTGCCTCTCACTTCTCTCTGTGATTCTTGACGGCCCCTCTCGTGTGTAAGCCTGTGGAATAACCGCTTTCCCTCCTGTCAACACTCTTTCCAGCTCTCCGGGCCCCCGTCTCCATTGCTCCGTACCCTTCTCTTTTTTCTTGTGCTGAGAATCTCAGTAGTAGCATGTGGCCTAACAAAAGGGAGAAAAACAAACAAAAAAACAAAAACAACCCAGAGGGGATCCAGTGACTCTCCAAATCATTTTTTCGTGTCTTTTGGCTTCCTTTTGTATAATGGGTCCCCGTTATGACCGCCTGTGATGTCGGCACTGTGTCTTTGTCTGGTTTTTAAGACAACGTAATACTTCTTTTCCTTTTCTCTATTTGTGATGTCACTTTAATTTTGGGGTGGGGGGGTGGCGTAGAGACTACGGGGAGGGGAAACATCTAGCTCTTTTCAGAACCTAAAAGGAAAAAACTTAACCTTTCCCTCTCCATTTCTTTTTGCCATTGCGAATCCCTGCATTTCCTTTCAGGGAAAAGGTGGTCATGAGTTTAGAAACGGCACAGGTGTGTTCTCTGAAAGTAGAGCTTATTTAGAACGGGGTTATGCGGTTTTCTTGTAGTGGGAGAGAGAAGGCAGGACTTGTTAGCGGGCCTGGAATGGCGGCTACTGCTGACCTTTAAGGAAGGGAAGAGCCCAGGATATCACCCGTGGAGTTGAGAGGACGGTGGAATCTGACATTGTATCATGAAGGGAGGCAGACGGTGAGATGAGGAGAGTTCCTCCCAGCAGGCGCTCCTGTGAACCACTCTTCTCTCAGAGTTTCTCATTTTTCTTCTTGGCATTAGCGATGGTGGTACAGTTTGGGATTAGTGCGGTGTCATACACAAATGTCCCACAAGGGGGGAGTGACTTTCTGCTAATGAATTTGATGGTCGTTGCTGTCATTATAATTCTGGTGATGCTGAGTAGTGACCTCGTGATTGTTGTAGCTCCTTTTGATCAAAGAAATGTAACTTTCAAGTTCAAACTTGGAAGTCTCCCTCTGAATCCGGGGGTCGTCTCCAGTGATCCTGGTCAAATGGAAAATGCTTTCAGTAATGCGTCTCCTCCCATAATCAGAAATAAGCAGACACGGCGGGCTTTGCCTTTTGGATCGAGAGATTAAAACAAATCCCCTCCCACCACTGAAAAAAAAAAGAAAAAACAAAAGGACCCCCGGGGGCAGAGCGGAGGCCCACCTGAGCCCTGGCCCCAGTGGCTGGCTGCTGCCCCGACCTTGCCTTCCTGGGATGTGGAAACACCGCCGGAGAAAGAGGAAGCCCGCGGCCGACAGTCTCCTCCTCTGACGGAACAGGGGCCTCTGCCTCCAGACGCCATCGTGGAAGAAGATGAGATGCTCTTTTTTCTTTCAGCTGCCGGGAAGTCTTATAGGAACGGCCTGGGGAAGGGAAGGCCTGCAGGTTAATTCAGCTGCTTTGCCGGTTGATGTGGGGCGTTCTGTACCATCCTTACCCCCTCACACACACCCCTGTTGGCCGTCCCTCAGGCACTCGGCAAAGTGTCTGCCCTCTCTCACCTCGTGGAGACTGAGGGTCTCCAGCCTTGAAGTTGCTGCCTTTCCGGTGGTGCGGACCAGCTGGTTTTCCGCGTCGGGCAGCTCGGGGCAGGGGCTCGTGCCCGCTGTGGAATAGAGCTGGGCAGGCGCGCGTCAGCGGACCCTTGCTTCTGACCTCCTGGTGGGGCTCATGTCTGAGAACAGGTCTTCTGGCTTCGGTAGAGTTGCCTTGCGGAGAGGAGGAAAAGTGAATCATGGCAAGCTGGAGAGAAAGGATAGAAATCCCAGGCTGTGATCTTAGCTGAGAAGTGATCAATAAAAACTCCAGGTTTTTTTTAACTTCCTTCCTCTCCTTAAAACGTAGGTCATTAACTATGATGTTACTTGTTTTCTAAGCAGTGCGTGAGATTTTCAATGTAGTTAAAGGTTCCTTCGTTGTCTAATGGGCACAGTATGCCCTTCTGTGCCCTTCTGGTGTAGACTCAAATCCAGGATCTGTTGGTGTTTAGAGACCGCTGCTGGACCGGAATGAAATCTTATTTCAGGGAAATGAAGATGAAATTCGAAGGTCACGTTTTAAAATGAAGTCACGGGTGCCGCTGCTGTTTGTCGTGAAGTCTGACAGAGGGACCCATGTCCATGGCAGAGGGAGGTGGGGAGGGCTGAGGGGGAGTCAAATCATGGGATACACTGAAGTGACGTTTGGTTTTTCTTCTAACTCAAAACTGGCTTGGAAAGTCTTTGCTTTGGAGGTGTCAGAGATGAGAGCTGGCGGCACTGGACTGTTCGTAACACCCCTGGGTGAGAGGGCCCCTGAGGAAGCAGGACGTCCACGTCCGGCGGGGGTCTCTGGCACCGGTGCTTTGCGCCATCTGAGGACGGCCCTTGTTGGTTCCCCTTTCCTTTGGCGGCCCGTGTCCAGGTTGGAGCTGGAACGGTTTCAGGATTAATGTTCCCTTTCTGCGCAGACCCCTCCCCACTTCAAAGCTGAAAGACCATTTATAGCAGGAACTACTTACGAGGCTTTAACTAAAGCCAGGGTGGCAGGAAAGTTGCTATTTAATATTAACATATTAATATTAGTAGTTCAGGAAACTACCTTTTGAGGGTTTTTTTTAATGTGGTGTTTTTTTTTTTTTGCCCTCAAAAGCACTCCTTTAAACAAGCAAAAAACAAAAAGAGAAAGCTCCTACACAAAGGAAGGACAAATGAGTGCTCGCTAAAAGTAATCATGTCCTCCCCTCCTTCCCCACCCTCCTACCTCCTGCCAAAGCCAAACATGACCTCACAGCCCGCACAGGGCCGGCGCCCACAGCCTCCTCACCTCTGCGCCCGCCTGGGAGTCAGCCAGCTCTCGGGCCGGGCTGTGCAGGGCCAGCCAGCCGTGCACACGGCCAGGGGTGCAGGGAAGGGCTGTTGCTGGCAGCGGGGTGGGCACCCAAATCCTAGCACATCGTTAGACGCTCAAGCCATCACTGCGAGAAGGAAAGTGATTGCTCCCGGCTAAGAAACCATGGTTGCTTTACATTTTTTCCCCCTTCAGCTGCATTGAACTTCCGCAACTACTCGATATTTTCAGTGGGGTTTTTCAGCTCTTTTAAGATGAAGGAATAAGTTAAATCATTGTGAAAGATCTTTAGGGGTCTAAAAATGACTTCTCCTGGCACATATTTCAAAGCAAAGACTTCGTTGCCTGCTGCTTGTTGTGATTTACAGGGATATTTAATTTTTAAAGGTATTTGTATATTTATACAGCTGTAATGAATTGCACATTGGCTTGGGGAAGAACGGATGACCCAGTGCGGAGCAGCTCTGGTACGCTCCCATTTCCTCGCGCTGTGTCCATGTGGGTCCCCCAGGACGGGTCAGGGCTGGTCGGTCTGTTAGACTTGGGCCCTTCATTTTTGCTTTGGGTTCCCTTTCTGAAATGTGATTGTTAACCTGCTCCTTACAAAGAAGACACTAATTCCGCTGCTGCTCTCAGAAGGTTTGCCGAATGTACTTGCCAGAGGCCTCGGACTTGTGTGCGCAGGGGCTGTCCACCGTGGCCGGCAGCACCCACCCAGCGTGCGGCCAGACTGTGACTGTGTGCAGGGGATGGACCAGTTGTGCTTCCTTAGGAAACGGAAATGTCAGCTGAGAGATGATCTGCGCTTGTTCAAAAGGCCATTTATGAAATTCGGATTTGAGCCCCATGAAACCTTAGGAAAGCCTCTGATCATTTAATGGAAAGAATGAGAGTTGATGCAAATGTCCTGTTAAAAGCTGTGCTCAGAAAGTCCGAGCTGAGGTTGGTCTCTTGCCAAACCCTGGCTGTTGCATGTCGTCCTCATGTCTTCAAGTTCCCTTTCTCCAGGCTGCACATTCTGGCATCGGTTTGTCCGAGGACTCCAACGGCCCTCTCGCGTGCAAGGCGCCACCCGTCGGGATTTCGGGTCTCTTCTCACCATCCGCGTGCGCTGCCACGGAACCCGTGGAGCACACGTGGCCTTTCTGAACCAAGACTTTGCAAACTGATCTCTCCCCAGTAAGGAGTTGAGCACATTAGTAACAATGTACATTATTAATTTCAGATTTTCATTTTCATGTTTTATTATGTAAATATTACCTGATGTTTGGAGCTTGAGTATACAGAATGTAAATATAGTTCTTGTATTTGTACTAATTCTGGTTCTTTTGCTGTATAGCCTTAGATGTGCAATGCGGACATTATCTAACTGTGTATGGTAACCTTGCATCACGGAACTCTTAGTGAACGAGGTAGACATAATAAAGGTACAACCAGTGCATCAGAAGGCTCTGGACGTGTGTTTGTTCTCCTAACTTGAAAGGGACCTACACAAGCTTTTTTTTTTTTTTTTAAGATTTTATTTATTTATTTGACAGACAGAGATCACAAGTAGGCAGAGAGGCAGGCAGAGAGAGAGGAGGAAGCAGGCTCCCTGCTGAGCAGAGAGCCCAATGTGGGGCTCGATCCCAGGACCCTGGGATCATGACCTGAGCCGAAGGCAGAGGCTTTAACCCACTGAGCCACCCAGGCGCCCCTACACAAGCTTTCTTGACTTGCAAAGATGTTACTGTGATGTGACCGGCGTGTTCTTTTCTGATCATTCAGAGTAGGGTTATTTTAAAGCCAGATGCTGTTTCTTTGAAAATGCTTTCCTCCCAAGTGCTGTCCGGGCTCTGCCGAAGCCTGTCCTACGTACCTACCAGGGGTTCTCCCGCGGGTGGTGTGGTCTTTCTGGTGGAGAGGGGACTCACGTGCCATTCTGCTGAGTGTCACAAGTTCCCGTTGTGAGCAGAGCCTGAGCAGGGACCAGTGTCCTAGTGGTCTGGGGGATATGGGGGTGGGACAGAAGACGGGAGGGAGAAGCAGCATTCAAACAAAGGGCGGTGATGGGGTCGGTGCCCATCTGAGAGGCCACCCCATGCCTGCGCCTGGGGCGCGATAACTCGGCAGCAAACAGAACGTGTCCCAGCATTCTTGTCCCTTTGAGGAAAGACCTTTGTGTCATGAATGTGGAATGTGTATCATCGAGTGGTCAGTGACAGAGCAAATGGCCACTGAGTGGAAGGTGAGAGGGGATGGGAGGGAGGCATCCTAGAGCTTGTCGTCAGGAAGTCCTTTGTCGGCGGAGGACTTTTGAGCAGACACTTGAACGAGGGAGCGGGTATGCATGCCAAGCCTGGGCAAGGAGGTCTCCAGGCAGAGAAGCCAAGCCCTTGGGGCCGCAGTGTCCTCTGTAGGGCCCAAAGGTAGCAAGGAGGCCCGTCTGGGTAAGGGGGAGAGCGCTAGAGCCGTGGCGGCCCCAAGTAGCCAAAGACGAGGTGTTTAAGGCTTAGGTAGCTCCAATTCCATTAGTGTGAAGTAGAAGTCAGTGAAGGGTTTGGGGCGATGAGTCACGTGGTCCTATTTGTTTCCAGAAGCCCGTTCTGACCGCTGAGTGGAAAACAGCCTGTGGGGGTGTGGGTGGGGGTTCGTGGAGGAAGGGAGACAAAATAGGAAACTGTTGCCCAGTGTCCCCAGGGGAGGGCGGCAGCTGGGATGCAGGTAGGAGCAGTGAAGGCGGGAGGTGGGGTCCGACCGGGATATTCTGACGTCAGAGCCCGCAGATTCGCAGAGCCACCGCACGTAGCCGGGGAGAAGGGCAACGAGCGATGCGTGCCTGGGCGCATGGAACGTGGTGCAGTTGCCTGAAAACGAAGATTGGGAGAATTCGGGGGGCGGGGATGGTGCTCGGTGAAGGATTTGGTCTGGTCATGCTCACCTGGAAACCCCGCCATTTGCACCTGACTCTGCAGCCACCGAGGCGGCTGGACTCAAGGGGAGCGGTGGGGCGTTTGGGAGTTGTCAGCGTGAGGGTGACAGAGCCAGGCAGAGGCGAGGAGGCCCGGGCACGAGTAGCCGCTGAGAACCGAGGCTCGAGTCCTAAACGCCGCCACCGGGACAAGTCAGGAGCCGGAGGACGGACACGGAGGAGGGGCGGCGGAGAGAGAGGGACACCGGCAGCCCGGGCTGAGGATGCGGTGAGGACAGAGCCACTGAGAACTGTGTCCAGGGCAGCTGCGACAGGTTAAGGTCGAACCGAGCAGCGACCGCGGGTTTTGGCAACAGGGAGGTCCAGGATGTGTGAGGGAGCCAGAGGCGCCCAAGAAATAATGAGGCTCGCAGCAGATCAGAATCATCTCCTCGGTTACTATGAAAGGTTCTGTTAGAGAGCATGAGGGTTAGAGCGCTGGTGCCCCGACTCCCGGGCGGTCTCCTTGAGCGGGGATTCTGGCTTGCAGGCTGCGGTGTGGCCCAAGTCCCGCATGTCTTACCAGCTTCCAAGGGGGACGCCAGTGCTGCTGTCGTGGGCCGCCTCCGAGGTGCAGAAGTAGAGAGGAACAGCAGACTGTGTTCTCGGGGGGCAGGTGAGTCTTCCTGGAGGAGAGGAAGTGGCCGTGCTGTCCATGCTTTCCAAACTCGCACTGACTACTTCTCTCCCGGGGTTCCTTGAAGGGCTGGCGGGAGCAGGAAGTTTCCAGTGATGGGGCCCACGTCACGTGGAAGGAGGCGTCAGGAGTGGCTCTGCCCTAGCAAGGTCATTGGTGAGTAGAGCAGCACTGTCTTGAGTGGTGCCAAAGAAAGCCCACCTGGGGGAGGTTCAAGGGCAAAGGGGAGGAGAGGCGGTTGCAATAGTATGGATAATTCTTACGGAGATTTGTACCATAGAGGGGGAAAAAGAACAAGGATACTGAGTTTTAAGGAGGGAGTGATACGTACAGACGCGTGTGTGTGTGCGCGTGTGTGCGTGTGTGCATGTGTGCGCGCGCAGACTGGGTAAGTGAGCAGGAAGGGACACCTGGCCCTGGGAAGAGAGCCGGGTGGAGAGCTTTGCTAGAGCCATACCCTGGAGGCTGGGGCGGTGGCGCGCTGGGTCTCAGCCCCCCGGGGGCTCTGGGAGGCCAGGCACGGCGGGAGCACACCCAGGGCCACTAGTGGTTGCCACAGTTTCTCTCCGTGGGCCTCCTCAGCCTTCGAAGGTGGGAGGGCTCCAGGGGTTATGCCTTCCTGAACCCTACCGGACTGTGCACTGACTCTGACTTGCTCTCACAGAGTGGGGTGTCTCCTGCAACAGGGCCTCATCCTAGCTCGTGGACACTTGGTGCCTCACCAGGGTCGCTCTCTTGAGAGTCGCCATGTCTCTCACAAAGCTGACACATGGGACGTCGGGAGGTCCCCTGGAACAGTGCACATTGAATGCATTACTTTCCTACCTGGTGGTACTTGTCTTTCCACTTGCGGTCGGGTTCCCTTAGGAACTCTTGGTCTCTGCACAGCCCCTTTTAACCTAGCTTTTTGAGTACTTTACCTGCTTGTTACTCTGGCTTTTGAAGATATGGTCTCCTGGCTTTTTTCCACAATTGTTCCTTCTATGTCGCACGTGAACGAGTCCTTTGAGTTCAGATGGAGGAGTTAGAGCAAGTGAGTGGCAGAGCTGGGATTTTCACATCTGCCCCAACTAGTATGTTTGTTAACTCAGACACCTTCTTACGTAAATCTAACAAAGGATTCTGCTCTGGGAGAGTTGCATACAAGGGCTGTTTTTGTAGAATTCATAGCTGTGCTTTGATCTGGGATTTGGGGATTTAGGGCAGGGCAAAAAGGTAAGGTGAATAATAATGTGAGTTGACTTTCTTAAGCATTGTAAGCCAAGCATTTGAGGATTTTCTAAAAACTAAAGGTCAGCTTCCTCTGGTTCTAACAAGCCTTGGCTTTACTCTGTTGGTCTCTGGGAGAGACTTGCCTCTGTCGCTGCCCGGCCGTTGTGTGCGGGTCTCAGCCTATCAATACACGTGTTGTGGCTAGACCAGCCCTGTGGTTGAGGATTTTCATTGCAAGGTGCCCCTCAGCAAAAACAATCAGGAAACCGGGAACAACAACAACAGAAAAGTTTATTATTTTTACAGGACCTGGAAATTGCCTGGCACTCCTGGGGCCACCCAGCAAGGTTACAGTTAGAGCACCCAGGCCTGGGTTCTGCTTTTATTAGGGGAGGAGGGGACCCAGGGTTTAGCTGGGTTCACTTTTTTTTTGGTAAGATTTAATTTATCTATTTGTCAGAGGGGGAGAGAGAGCACAAGCACGGGGAGAGGGAGAAGCAGGCTCCCCCCCGAGCAGGGAGCCAGACACAGGGCTGGATCCCAGGACCCCGGGATCATGACCTGAGCCAAAAGCAGACACTTAACAGACTGACCCACCTGGGCATCCCTGGGCTCACTCTTTATTGGTGAATTTAAAACAAAAGAAGGAATTTAAAGGGAGGAAGAATAAACAAGTGGCCCAAATGGTCAGTTAATCAAGATGTCTAAAAAACAGAGGAGCCTGGGGAATTGGGGAGGGCGGGATGGGCTCTTTATCTAGTAGCCTGGCTGCAAGACGTTTGAGAGCCCCATCAAAGCTTAAGTGTCAGGTACTTAAAAAAGAAAACCCAGCTGTCACTGTACTGACACCTGTCCTCTCCTAAACCAGTTTGCGGCATGTGGCCAACAGTCCTGGGAAACAGCATTTTTTGCTGGTTGTTAGCACCTTAGCAAAGAAACGGGACAGCTCTGCTGCATGTAACATTAGTAATACACGGAAACAAACGGGGGCTGTTGGATTCGATGCTTAAACATATTTGCCTAAAGCGAGGCCTGTTCAGTAATAACCTGGGTGTGTCCAGATGTTTAGTCACATTGACTCAGCATAATTTCTCTCGCTTGCCAAATCTCAGACTAGAGCAATCAACTTGTTCCTGCTGCCAAACCTGGTGGTCGGGCTTCCTTGCATCCGAGCCCCACGGAAAGAGGGAATCCTGGCAACAAAGCTGAGAGGTGTGCGGGCACCAAGGCCCTCTTGAAGGGAGCCGCCGTGTCAAGTCCCACCTGTACAATTTGCAGAAGGGCTTGTTTGTTCTCTAAAACGAGTCACAGGAAGGCCATTTCGATTTAGCTTTCCTTTTAAAGTCAACTAAAGGTCACTAATATGCAGCTAAACCCAGTTTCGCTGGGGAGACATGTCTCTGTGAGTCTCCTGACCACAGACGGCCTGCTACTCCCATGAGGACGGAGTCCGGGGCTCTGCCTCCACCAGCTTGGCCTAAGTTCTGTTCTGCCTCTAACTGGCTGAGGAAGTCAGCTTCCCTGCACTGAGTCTCCTTGTCACATTAGATAAAATGGCATCTTGAGGGGCGCCTGGGTGGCTCGGTCGGTTAAGCGTCTGACTCTTGATTTCAGCTCAGTTCATGATCTCAGGGTCATGAGATCAAGCCCCAGGTTGGGTTCTGCTGTGCTCAGTGAGGAGTCTCCTCCTCTCTCTCCCTCTGCACCACACACCCCCCAATGCTTTTTCTCAAAAAAACATAGCAATTTGAAGTTTGCAAGGAACTTTCCTATGTATTAGCGGACTTTGCTCTGCCCGCCCTCGGAAGGAGGCAGGACGCACAGGAGGTGGTCCTGCAGTCAAGGACCCTACAAACTTCTTCTTTTTTTAAATAAACTGCCCGGCATGGGGCTCAAACTCCAGATCAAGAGTCACATCATCTGCCAACTGAGCCAGCCAGGCACCCGAAGGACCCGCAAACTTTTGTTAGCCCCTGGGGAGAAACAAGAATTGGGGGAGGTTCCTGATGCCTTTGAACTCTTCAAAGCTCCTCCGTGCACGTTGGGCTTCTTGGTGGCGCTCGTCCTGTTACGAGGCTGTGGTGCCGAAGGCAGCCCGTCAAAGACGAATGCTGGTGGAGGCAGCCCCGGCCCAGAGTCTGTTTCATTTTGCCCCCAGATCGGTGTCTGGAAACCCCCAGACCCTGACCACTCTCTGACGGCCTCAAGGTGAAGGCCCTCGCGGCCGACCCAAGGACAGTGCTGTGGAGGGACTGATTAAGAAAGTCAATTCGATCTTTAAAATGTATTTGGCTGAACTCTTATTTAACAGGTTTGGCAGCCGCAGTGAGACCTGAAGCGAACTTCCAGCAGCACTTGGGGACAGAGGGACCGGTGTGATACCCGTGAACCGCTGGAGTTCACTGCCTTTCTCACTGTTTCCAAGGGCTTTTGGTAGGTTCCTCCCGGATCTAAGCTCTGCCCTTTTTGTGTTCCGGCTCCTGATCATATCAGCTCTGCGTTACAGGGCCGGTCAGTTTGAGTGGCAGAGAGTGATGCCCAGAGCCAAGCCCCTGGCCTTTCAGATAACAGGTCCCCGGATGGAGAACCTCCGCAGGTGTCCCCGGGTAGCAGCGGTGCTGCCCACGGGGCCGTCTCATGGCTGATACTTTAACATCTCTTGGTCCTGCTAATGTGTTAAGATGCACGTTTGTTTGTCTGTATAGAGATAAAGGCTTACTAGCGGGGATCACGGAAGAGGCCAAAAAGCCACAAAAACTGGTGGGCCCAGGCTGAACATTTAAAGACGGTCTGAGCACTTGCCACCTCCAGAAGACTCCCGTGAGAGGGTTACGTTGGTCAAGGAACACGTTAGACTGACCTCAGGTCACCCACTGACCTCAAGAAAACTTCGTGCAACGAGGTGCACCGTCCAACACACACAGTCTCGGCCTCGCCGCACATCCTGTTACGTATCAGCTCGGCTCCGAGAAACCCAAAGTCTTAGCTAACAGGATCCTTAAGTTCTAAAGAGTCACACGCTCGACCTTCCAGCCACCCACCTGCTTGCTTTATGTGTAAGAACAACAGAAGCTTTTCCTGGAAGTTGCAGAACTAGCAAAAACAGCAAAATCTCTCTAGGCTTCTTTGGTGTCCTGAGGAATTTGGTTCAGGAACCGGCGGTCCGGAGGCCCCAGAGCAAGGCCAGACAACCGTGCGTTGCCCGCCATGGGCGGGGGATACGGCTGTGCACAAATCCATTTGCAGCCGGGGTCCTACGGAGCTGCCGCAAACCCTCAGAATTACAGCCTAAAAATACAATCGCGCCTGAGGGGAATATTCCAATTAGAAAAGCTCAATTAGGAAGTACCTTTGGAAGCAAAGTTTCCCAAATTAAGCCAAATGGGATACTGGTCTTAATTGGCAAGTAGAAGCTTCTAAAAGCTTCCGAAACCCCAAAGTGGTTTCATTAAGATTCATTGCGAGAGGCTAATGAAAAATCACAGAGGTGAGAGGTGCCTAAAACAAAGCCTAGAAGCCTGATAAACCCCTGTTCCCCTCTGTCCTCCTTCCAGTGCTCGCTCTGCTAATCCTCTGAATGGTTTCTCCCCTCTGAAAGGACTACAGAACTGTAGACAGAAGTCCGCCAAGCGAATGGCCTTACCCACACGCCCCATCTACCTTCAAAGAAGGGCCCCACACGGGCCCCGCCAGAGTTGATGGAAGGGAGGGGTTTTCTGGTAAACAGGCAAGGGGGAACTCTGGTAGATCCCAGAGCCAGCAGCCGGGATCCTGGAAGAACTGGCAGAAGCCAGCAAAGGGTGGACATTCTTACCAGGATCAGCTCTTCGGAATCTCTCCGCTGTGTCCGGTTGCGAGCGGAAAATTTCATGTGGTCCCTTTCCAACTCCAGACCCGCTGGTCATTGACCCTCTGCGTCCGGCGGCCGCCGCCTGGCTCTTCTCGCTCATGCAGCTGGGCTTGGCCTTCTGCCTGCTTGGGACTTGCGGTTGCGTTTCTTTCTTTTGGCTCTCACGGGGAGTAATTCTGGATCTTGGGAAGTTACTGTCCTTCGCACCCTCTTTGTGGGCCGTCTTACACCAAAGGGGGGATTATTCAACACTGCCAGAAATAGGGGAGATTATTCAATACTGCCAGAAATATTTAAAATTAGAACTATGGACCCAGGGGTGCCTGGGTGGCTCAGTGGGTTAAGCATGAACCTTTGGCTCAGGTCATGATCCCGGGGTCCCGGGATCGAGCCCTGCCTTGGGCTCCTTGCTCTCAGTGGGGAGTCTGCTTCTCCCTCTGCCCAGCTCCCCCTTACGCTCTCCCTCTCTCAAATAAATGAATAAAATCTTTAAAAACAAAACAACAACAACAACAAAAAAACTGTGTACCCAGAGGGAAAAAAACAAATTGAGATAATGTAGTGGGGAAGGTAGATGACCCAGGATATCATTTAAGGTACAACCCAATTGTTTGAGGAACTGAAAGCAATTGTCCTTATCGTTCACATCTTTACAGAACTAGAAATGCAGCTCTAGAAGCAATTCAAAGTTCTCCTGTTTCTTTCCCAATCCCCAAATTTCCCCTAATTATCTTAAACCACTTGTAAACTATTGGCTTTAAGAAACCAAAGTCCTTCTAGAGGAACGTGCATTCTTTCTTTGTCCCTCAAACTTAACACATCTTATCAGGACTTTGAAATGCAAACACAGCCCACGATCACCTGAGATTGAAGGGAAAAGAGGGGGGAAAGAGGCCTTTTAATAATATAAACCACTAAAAGGTTCTCATGCCCAAACTCTAGCACCTCTTCCTCACGATCAATTCCAAGAACAAAGACAAGTCTTGAAAATCTTCTCCGCAAATACTAGAACGACAGTGTCCCTGCACCTGCCTGGTGTCCTTATGTACATATGGTACAAATGTGACATTTTTCTACCTCCAATAGGATTGCTAAAATGAATTTGTCAAAGAGCTCTATTTAGTTGGACAAGTGCTTGTCACGATCGGGCATTCTAAAATTCTCAGATCACAGAAGCTAATCCAAACGCTTTTTCAAGTTCACATGATCTGGGAAAATATTCAGTTCCTGGTTTAATTAAAAGAGACTTGTCTCTAGAGTTATCAGCATTAAAATTAAAATTTTCATTCTGCCTGCGTTTACTGAAAGTCAAACAGGTTGATATCAGGATCTCTTGCACAAAATGTTTTTTTGTTTCCTTTTTAAGTAGCTCGGAAGAATGATGGACTTTGATGTCTCATGAAGTTTCTATATACCCATAAAGATCTTGGTAACCTAAAATCTTAAAGTTTTGTTGAGTTAGGTTAAATGATGAATTAAGTTAAATTCATTAAATATGTAGATCAATAAAGATATAACACTAAAATATTAGTTACTGAACATAGGTTTATCTACTTTTGGCTTCCTACTTAACAGAGAAACTACAGATAAATTTGGTTCGTTAGTAAACGTGGGTGGGGTTTTTTATTTATTTTTTTAAGTTTGGGGGGGGCGCCTGGGTGGCTCAGTTGGTTAAGCAGCCGACTCCTTTTCTTTCTTTCTTTTTTTTTTAAGATTTTACTTATTTATTTGACAGAGAGATATCACAAGTAGGCAGAGAGGCAGGCAGAGAGAGAGGGAGAAGCAGGCTCCCCACTGAGCAGAGAGCCTGATCCGGGGCTCAATCCCAGGACCCTGAGATCATGACCTGAGCCGAAGGCAGAGGCTTAACCCACTGAGCCACCCAGGTGCCCCTTGAGCAGCCAACTCTTGATTTTAACTCCTGTCATGATCTCCAGGTCCGGGGACTGAGCCCCATGTCGGGCTCCCAGCTCAGTGGAGAGTTTGCTTCTCCCTCTCCCTCTGCCTCTCCCCCTGCTTGTGCTCTCTCTCTCCATCTCTGTCTCTGTATCTCTCTCAAATGAATAAATAAAACCTTTAAAATATATATATGTTTCTTGGGTTTTTTGTTTGTTTTACTTTTAGTCTGCTTAAGTTTCTCTGACTTGGAACATTCCAAAGGAGTTGTCCAACTAATTGGCCCTATCTGCTATATTAAATTGCATGGGAAGCATTGTCAAACAAGAAGCAAAACTTAATTTTCTTTATGCTGTATTTGTACAATGGTGGCAGATGTGCATAATGTCCATTCTGCTTCTACAGTAATGGCCCCTCGTTGCCAGACTTGCCATCCTGACGTCCTGGTAACATGGCACCAGTCCGCTCCTGAATCAGAGGAGGTAAGGGGGCTGACCCATGTCTGTAAATTACGGGAACCATCAGGGCCTCGGGCAAACCAGGACAGCACTTGGTGCTTCCTAATTTCCCGGCAAACTCCATTTTTCTGTTTCTGCAATCCCCCACCTACCATAGGGCATTTCAAATTATAGACTCAAATTATAGACAGACATTGGTGGAGAAGCTTCTGTATCACAGAACCAGTCTACCTGCATTGTCTACTTGTCAGGTCCATAATCCATAATCCATAATCCACAATGGACTTCGAACACCTGCCGCTGGCCTTCGGTTTCCACCTAGTACGAGTTACCGATACGCCCTTGTCATTACTACCTGTTTTCCAGGTGGGTTAAAGCCTTTCCCTCCCTCATGACGATTGCCCTCACAATGGCAAAGAAACTGTTAAAAATGTGTTTTCCATTTCGGTATCTCTTCTATAATCTCCAGTGAACAAGGCACCCACTTCACTGGGCAAATCTCATGACCCTTAATGGAAACCTTGTGAACCTGTTGACATTCTACCGGTGTACAACCTTCTGTCAACTACTGTTAAGCCTCCAGTGTGTCCCACGCAAGCCTGTCACCGAAGTTCAAGGGGCCTTCCCAGATCCCAGTTCAGAGGATCCTGTGGGTCCCAATCCAGAGCCCGATGAGTGGGTGTCCCGCAAACGTGAGCAGTGCAAGACAGCCCTCGAGCCCCGTTGGAAGGGACCATGGCAAGTGCTGCTGACGGTGTTAAGCCTCAGGTTCACGTCCCACAGCTGAAGCAGGTGCCACCTGTCACCTGGCCCGGCACAGACGGTGGAGATCTCCGAGCCCAAGTGGCAAGGAAGAAGTGTAGCTGATGCCAAGGCAGCGCTTCCGCCCAAGCCAAGGGATCAAGGCTTCTTACTTTTTTTTTTTTTAATTTTTTTTAAAGATTTTATTTATTTATTTGACAGAGAGAGACCAAGCAGGCAGAGAGGCAGGCAGAGAGAGAGAGGAGGAAGCAGGCTCCTTGCCAAGCAGAGAGCCCAATGCGGGACTCGATCCCAGGACCCTGAGATCATGACCTGAGGCTTAACCCACTGAGCCACCCAGGCGCCCCAAGGCTTCTTACTTTAAACACAAGAACGTTCTCCTTCTTTTCCTTTCTTTTACTCTGGCATTTGTCCTGGACAGATAATACGCTCGTCTTTATGTCCCAAGCCACAGCTAAGGAGAGGGGTCCAACCTCAGGATTCACAGCAACCTTTTATTTCAGGCTACGAGAAAATCAAACTGTGCTCCTGACTTTTCACAAGCAAAATCAGACATCTCGTTGGTCAGCTCCCCTGGTAGGAGGCTTTTGTGATTCCGGACGCACTCCTTTCCCCCTCCTTCCCTGGTTAGGGATGGATGTCGGCGAGGGCTCTACCATCAGGAACATCTCCTCGGCTCTGAAAATGACGGCAAAATCTGCTGCTGAAGTTCAGGAGCTCTCCGCCAGCAAACCTGGGACTTTCTGGCCAAGGTAGTTCTTTTTTTTTTTTTTTTAAAAGATGTTATTTATTTATTTGACAGACAGAGATCGCAAGTAGGCAGAGAGGCAGGCAGAGACAGAGAGGGGGAAGCAGGCTCCCCGCAGAGCAGAGAGCCCGATGCGGGGCTCCATCCCAGGACCCTGAGATCATGACCTGAGCCGAAGGCAGATGCCCAACAACAGAGTCACCCAGGTGCCCCAAATGAGGAAATGGTTAAAAAGAAACCACAGGTCTGAAATGGAGGCCCCTGGGTTAAGGCCCCAAGTCAGTAAACAAACAATACCTAATCTAACTACAGTTTCGACTCCCCCGTGCAAACCCACCTCCAAATGTGTAACCTTCAACATGAGAATTTCCTGGCCAGCATTAGGAAATTTACTGAGAGACTCTTCTGTTCCCATTAGGAGGGCAACCTTGCCTAAAACAATGAACTCTTCTTTTTTTTTTTTTTTTAAGATTTTATTTATTCATCTGATAGAGATCACAAGCAGGCAGAGATGCAGGCAGAGAGAGAGAGAGAGAGGGGAGGAAGCAGGATCCCTGCTGAGCACAGAGCCCGATGATGTGGGACTCGATCCCAGGACCTTGAGGTCATGACCTGAGCCGAAGGCAGAAGCTTAACCCACTGAGCCACACAGGCTCCCCTAAAACAATGAACTCTTTGCGAACAATTTCCTTTTTTTCCACTCTCTTCTCTACCTTTAAAAACCTTTTCTTTTCTGGGTGGGGTGATAGGCTAGCCCGGTGATAGGCATTAAGGAGGGCACGTGTCGTACGTAATGACCACTGGGTGTTCTACGCAAATAACGAATCATGGACACTACATCAAAAACTAATGATGTACTGTATGGTGACTAACATAACATAATTTAAAAAAAAAAGCCTTTCCTTTTCTGTAGCCCTTTGGAGCTCTGCTCTACTTGCTAGACAGGATGCTGACGATTCATGAATCAGTGAAGTAAATTAAATCTTTAAAATGGACTTGGTTGGGGGCACCGGGCGAGCTCAGTCAGCAGAAGGTGTGACTCTTGTTCTTGGGGTTGTAAGTTCGAGCCCCACATTGGGTGGGGCTATCTATCTATATAAATAGATAGATAAATAAATAAAATGTACTTGGTTGACTTTTTGTTACTTAACAATCCAAAGAGGAATGTTTCGTGGTGGTGAGAGATCAATACATCAGGAAGATAGAACCATTATAACCATTATCTGCATCTAACATCGGGGCATAACATATGAGGCATAGACAAGCGAAAGGAGAAGTGGGCAACTGAAAATTCATGATAAAAATTCTCATCAAATTAGAAATAATAGACATTTTTCAACATAATGAAAGACATCTATGAAAAACCTAAAACATCATGCTTAGTGGTGAAAACCTGATGCTTTCCCCCTAAGATTGGGAACAAGGCATATATATCTCCTCTTACCACAGCAACACAACAGTGTACCCAAGGTGCTCTCCGGTACAAAAAACAAGGAGAATAAAAAACAAATCGGAAAGGAAGAATTAAAACTGTGTGCATTCACAGATAACGTGATCACAGATGACAAGGCATTGGGACATGACAATCAACGAACAACAATTAGTTGGGTTTCTATGTACCAATAATGAACAATCCAAAACTGGTCACAGGAAAGTCCCATTCACAACAACACCAAAAGGAGTATTTGGAATTCAGTTAATAAAAGTGCAAAGTCCCTGCACTCAAACTACAAACATTGCCAAAGCAAATTAAAGAGGATCTAAATACAAGGAAACATGGTAACATGTTCATGGCTTGGAAGAACCAGTATCCTTGAGGTGGCCATTCTCCCCAAATTAACTGTAGATTCAGCGCACTCCCAATAACATCCCAGGGTGCTTCTCTGTAGAAACTGAGAATCTCATCCTACACTTGATCTTAGCCAAAAGGCCAAGAAGCGATTGAGAATCTCTTTCTGAAATTTATATGAAAATGGCAAACGACCTAGCATAGCAAAAAATAAATAAAAAAATAAAAAAATTGACAAGTGTTGCTTGAACAGTTGGATATCCATATGGAAAAAAATATGAACTTAGACCCTTCCCTTACATGTCATACAAAAATTAACCCAAAATGTGTCGTGGCTCTACACGCAAGAGCTAAAATTATAAGAGTTCTGGATGAGAACATAGGAGAAGATCTTTGTGACCTTGGCTTAGGTCGAGATTTTTTGGATATGGCACCGAAAGCATGATCAGTTGAACTTTATCGAATTATAAATCTTTACTCTTCAGAAGACACCATTGGGAAAATGAAAAGACAAGCCCCAAACTGGGAGAAAATATGTGTAAATCATATATCTAATAAAGAACTCGTATTTAGAATATCCAAAGACCTTTAGAACGCAATAAGACAAACGCTCCTCCTTTTTAAAAGAACAAACAGGCAGAATTAGGCTGTACTTACGGAACGGCTCCCAAAGACAGAACATGGGAAGGAGGAAAGAAATAACTTACAAGTTAAGAAATAACTTACTAGTTGGAGGGGCTGGACAGACAGCGCCTCGGCTGGTTGTGAGTGGTACCATCCCTGGTAAAAGCCTGTACCTCTGACGTGATGACAAGAGAATGGCACTTTACCTCTGCGGCATTCTTCCACAAAACCCACAACCCCAGTATAACCAAGAGAAAAAACATGAAAAAAAAAATCCAAATCGAAGGGCATTCTATAAAATCCTTGACCAGCATTCCTCAAACCGAAGGTCACAAGGGGCACTTGGTGAAGTCGGCAGAGCACGTGACTTGAGCTCGGGTTTGTAAGTTCAAACCCCACATTGGGAGTAGACATTACGTAAGAATAAAATCTTAAAAAAAAAAAAATGAAGGTCATTAAAAACAAGAAAAGACCAAGAAATTGTCATAGCCCAGAGGAAACAAGACAAGATAGCTAAATATAATGTATCCTGGTTAGCCCCCAAACAGGAAAAGTGCCTTTGTAGAAAACACTGTTCTAATGAAGTCTGGAGTTCAGTGAACAGTATTATATCAACATTGTGCTTTCTTAGTTGTGATGAATACGCCACGGTAATGTCAAGATGTTAACCACAGGGGAAACTAGGTAAAGCCTGCAAGGTTACTGTCTGAACTTCTGCGACTTTTAAAATAAATCTAAAATTTATTAAAAACAAACAATGGGGCGGCTGGGTGGCTCAGTCATTAGATGTCCACCTTTGGCTCGGGTTGTGATCCCAGAGTCCTGGGATTGAGCCCCACATCAGGCTCTCTGCTGGGCAGGAAGCCTGCTTCTCCCTCCCCCACTACCCCTGCTTATGCTCTCCCTATGTCTCTCTCTCTCTGTCAAATAAATAAATAAAATCTTTAAAAAATTAAAAAAAAAAACAGTGAAGGGGCACCTGGGTGGTACAGATGGTGAAGCCTCTGACTCTTGGTTTTGGCGTAGGTCATGATCTCAGGGTCATGAGATTGAGACCCTCATTGGGTTCAGCACTGGGCATGGAGACTGCTTAAGATTCTCTCTCTCCCTCTCCCTTCCTGCTTCCTTCTCTCTCTCTAAACAAAAGAAGACAAAACAAAACAGCCAAAACAAACAAACAAACAAACAAAGAAAAACAAGGAAAAGATTTGAATGGATATTTCATCAGAGATAATACATGAACAGCAAATGAGCATCTGAAAATATGCTCATCATCATTAGACATTAGGGAGATGCAAACTGAAGCCACAAGGAGCTACCCCCTCACACCCACTGGGATGGCTGGAATCACTCAGAAAGCACCAAGTGCTGACGAGGATGCGGAGAATCAGGAAGGCTCCCACACTGCCCGCAGGGATGGAAAATGGTGCGGCCACTGTGGAAACAGCTCAGTCCCTCCTCAGACATTAAACATGCACCACAGGGGCTGTTTCTGCGGAGTGTCTACCCAAGAGAAATGAAAACATGCCCACACAACGATTTTGTATGTGAACGTTCAAGATTTATTTATTTACTTTTATTTATTTATTACTTATTTATTATGTTTATTTACTTACTTTTTAATTAATTAATTTACATTTCCAAATGTCCATCAACAGATAGACAAATTGCGTGGTTAGATTACGCACAGCGGTCTACCACTCGGTGATAAACAGCAACGTACTGTTCAGTTGTGCGGTAGCACGGACAAAGTCAGAAACGTGCTGCGTGGAGGAAGCCAGACACGAAACATCACACCCTCCAGTCCTGCGAAATTTCTAGGACAGGCAAAACCACAGAGACCAGAGGTTGCCTGAGGCTGGTGGGTGGGAGCATAAGTTGACTACAGACAGGCACAAGGGAACATTTTTTGGGGAGACGGGGGGTAGTGAGTGTCACACTGCTGTACAAATTAACTGAAAGTCATCCAACCATACACCTACTATCTAGGGATTGTATGGTCCATAAATTACACTTCGAAACATCTTTTTTTTTCCCAGCTTTATTGAGGTATGGTAGGAAATTTAAAGTCTACCTCTTGATGATTTTGATATACACTGACACTGTGAAAGGCAGCATCCCATCTAGTCAACGCATCTATCACCTTATTACTTATGTATGTACGGGTCTTTGGGGAAACGTGTCAGTTCTACTCTCTCAGCAAGGGTCAACCATACAGTATCGTGTTATCAGGTTTAGGGACCCTGTCAACATCACATCTAGAACTTGCTCATCTCCCAGCTGAAAGTCTGTGTCCTTTCCCCAGTCCCTTCTTTCCCGCACTCCCCTATACATCAATAGATTTTTTTTTTTTTTAAAGAATAGTTCTATGAAGAAGTTGTGACATATTTTTTTTTTTTTTTTACGTAAGCTCTATGCCCAACATGGGGCTTGAACTCACGACCCCGAGATCAAGAGTCACAGACTCCACCGACTGAGCCCACCTGTCACCCCAGCATACGATTTTAAGCCAGCGTCTGATAGAGTTTATCATTCAAGCCAGAACAATTTAGAGAGTGAGAAGGATTGCTACTAAAGCTATGCAGGAAAACAGGTGTGAATGAAGAGTGTTCCAGACATCTGCAATGAACTGTACCCCTTTAATGATTTTTTTTTTAATTTTTATTTTTTTAAAGATTTTATTTATTCATTTGACAGAGATCACAAGTAGGCAGAGAGGCAGGCAGAGGGAGAGGAAGGGAAGCAGGCTCCCCTCTGAGCAGAGAGCCTGACGCAGGGCTCGATCCCAGGACCCCGGGACAATGACCCGAGCCGAAGGCAGAAGCCTCAACCTACTGAGCCACCCAGGCACCCCTGTACCCCTTTAAAAAACAAAACAAAACGGTATAAACCAGACATTTGACAGCAACAGTTAGTGAGTGGCCATCTGTTGTGTGTAAGGCACAGGAAGGTGATAGAAACAGACAGGACCGAGATAGACATGGTGTCTCTGCTGCTGCCCCCTACCTGGGATCCCCTAAAGGGATGTAGGGCAGAGACAATGACTATGGGGAAGAGGATAGGCTGCTTGGAATGATACGCATTTGGATGAGGAAGACAGATATTGTGCGATTCATGGGTAGGTCAGGGGAAGTTTTTCCATAGCAAACAACTCAAACAATGGAGCATTTTATCACCAGCTGAGTTCGAACTGCTCAGAAGCCTTGCAGGAAGCTGCAAAGTTGCTCTTCTGCATCTATCCCCAGAGGGCTGGGAGAAGCCTGGGAGGAATGTTTTTGATTCAATCCTATTTTCCACTACAGTTTGCATCTCTTCTGTGTCCATTCCATAGAAAAAGACAGGGGGTAGCATGTCCCGGTCGGTCGGTCGTGTCATTTCACCCTAGAGCTACCCTCTGAGGTTTTGTCCTTCCTGTTTTACACATGAAACTCTTGAGATGCGAAAACTGGCCCCAAATTGCATAGCTGGAAAGAAGCGGAACCGGAGCGAGCTAAGGACAGTGTGGCAGCAAGACCCACTCTTCCCCTTCTCTATCAAGCAGCTTCCGGATCATCTGAGCAGCCGTCTGATGGGACTTCCGCGTGCGGTCCTACCACTGAATCCATCTCCGGACCCCAGGGTCCACTGAGGGGGGGGCCTTGGAGAGCATCTAATCTGTCCCCAGAGGGGCAGTTCTGATATACATCTCCAATTAAGCCAGTCTCGGCTCTCTGAACCCCAATTTCCTCCTCTCTGAAACAGGAGTTGGGCTAGATCTGTGGTTCGCAAACCACTGCTCTCAGACCCTTTTATACTCTTAAAAAGGACTGATGATACAGAGAGCTTTTGTTTCCATTCTATGAATATTTACTATTTAAGAAATCAAAATGGAGAAACTTTTGAATAACAATTTCCCAAAACAAAAGGAAACTCAGTGATATGTGTCATTGTTTGACAGTTGTGAAACCTAGTGTCTGGCTTACTACAGTTTGAGACAGCTGGATTCTCTTACTTGCTTCTGCATTTAATCTCTTCCATATCACTTGTCTCAGAGCCTCTAGAAAACTCCACTGGACACTTGTTAAGAAAATGAGGATGAAAAAGGCAAGTCAGATCTTGCTAGTGCTATCGAAGTAGCTTTGTGCCCACTTCTCCCTGAAGAGGGTACCAGGGACGTCCACGGTCATGGACCACCCTTCAAGAACTATTGCAATAGGTGGTCCAGAGACCATCTGGAGTGAGAATCACGGGGGTGATAAAACACACTTCCAGACCTACCCCAGATCTATGAAATTGGAGTTCATATTTATCAAGCTTCTTTGCACACTGGAGTGTGAAGACACTTGGTTGGGAGAGCCCCAAGATTCCTGCCAGTCAGGTCCATCCAAAACTACAAGGTCGCCGAAGCTGGGGTGAAGACCCAGGTCCCTAGGCCTCAGTGGTGACCAGTGGCCAGTGATGGCAGCGGCTCTGCCCTCCCTGGTTTTGTCTGCTCCGTCAGCTCCCCATCTCCTTGTTCACTTCCTTCCCCCTTCAGGGAGGTATTAAGGGCAGCCGGGCATCTCGCTTGTAGCTTTAAAATACATTCTGGGGCGCCTGGGTGGCTCAGTCCATTAAGCATCTGCCCAGGTCATGATCCCAGGGTACAGGGATCACATCATCATCCTCATCCCACATCGGGCTCCCTGCTCAGTGGGGAGTCTGCTTCTCCCTCTTCCTCTGCCCCTCCTCTCTCTCATGTGCTCTCGCTTTCAAAAAATAAAATCTTTTTTTTTAAAAGCTGCTGTTCCTCTTTTAAAAAATAAAATACATCCTGGACTTTATTGGCGAAAATCAAAAACAAGAAACAACAGGTGTTGGCACAGGAGGTGAAGGAAAAGGAAACCTCTTGCACTGTTGGTGGGGATGCAAACTGGTGCAGGCACCTCTGGAAGACAGCATGGAGGTTCCTCAAAAAATTAAAAATAGAGCTACCCTACGATCCAATAATTCCACTACTGGGTATTTACCCAGAGAATAAGAAAACACGAATTCGAGGGACGCCTGGGTGGCTCAGTCGGTGAAGCATCCGACTCTTGATCTCAGGGTCCTGAGTTCAAGCCCTGAGTTGGGCTCCATGCTGGGTGTGGCTCCTACTTGAAAAAAAAAATGCACTAATTTGAAAAGATGTATGCACCCTTATGTTTATAGCGGCAGCATTTCCAGTAACCAAACTATGGAAGCATCCCAGTGTCCGTCGATGGATGAATGGATAAAGACAATGCAGGGGGCGCCTGGGTGGCTCAGTGGGTTAAGCCGCTGCCTTGGGCTCAGGTCATGATCCCAGGTCCTGGGATTGAGTCCCGCATCGGGCTCTCTGCTCAGCGGGGAGCCTGCTTCCTCCTCTCTCTCTGCCTGCCTCTCTGCCTACTTGTGATCTCTGTCTGTCAAATGAATAAATAAATAAATAAATAAATAAAATCTTAAAAAAAAAAAAAGATGATGCGGTAAATATATATAAATTATTTCTATCGGAATCTTACTCAGCCTTAGAAAGAATGAAATCTTGCCTTTTGCAACACGGATGGAGCTAGAGAGCATCATGCTAAGTGAAGTCAGTCAGTCAGAGAAAGACAAATACCGAATGATTTCACTCACATGTGAAATTTAAGAAACAAAACAAACGAGAAATGGACAAACCAAAAACCAGACTCTTAACTGTAGAGAATAAACTAATGGTCACCAGAAGGGGGGGGGAGGCGGAATGCGTGAAACAGGCGGGAGGGATTAAGAGTGTACTTACTGTGGGGTGCCTGGCTGGCTTAGCTGGTAGAGCATGTGACTCTTCAAGCCCCTCATTGGGGGTAAACATTAGTTTTTTTAAAAAAGGGTAACACTTATTGCGATCAGCACTAAGCAACGAATAGAATTCTTGAGTCACTACGCTGCATACCTGAGACATATTAAAATCCTGCATGTTAACTATACTGGAATTTAAAAAAAAAAATGACTGATGCTGAACCAATACATAATTAAAATAAATTCTGGGCTTGCTTCCAAGCCCGTATTTCTGCAACCAGGAAAAGCAAGAAGGAATGAAGGAAAGGGTCTCACGGGACAGGGACTTTTTCTTCCTCAGAAGGAAGTTCGGTTCTAATCTTGGCCCCACCTGGACATTGTACAGTGGGTCAACCACAGAGTTCACGAACACCACCCTCCACGCAGGAGAGGGGAGAAAGAAAATCCGAACTTCAGGACGGTAAGCCCTGGCTGGTACAAAACGGGCAAACAGGGAAGCAACTCAAGGAAAAGAACAAATTAACAGAATGCCTTTAGTGCAGAAAATAATACAGGAAAATTTCTACATCCAAGACAGATCCTGAGATTTTAAATATTCAGAGTGAGATTCCGTTACATTCAAAAATACTGTTAACTGTGATTTACTCAGACCTAACTTCCAATAGGAAAAGACACGGTAGCGGGACACAGCTTACAGGTAAGTTAGTACAGTGTATCTCTTAAAACCTGTATTACAAAGTAACTTGTGCAGTTGCTGGGATGGAACTAGCTTTGGCCTTGAATGGGTCACAACTGGGCCACTAACTAGCCACTAACCAGCGGCGTGACTTTTGTTTCTGGTGAGCACTTACTACGCGCAAGGGTGCAAGGTACATGTTAGATGATATGAAGCATTCACAGAAGAAACACATCATAAAATGTACTGGAGGCGCCAACCCGAGTGTCCTCTGCTCCGGGGTCCGGGTGGAGCCGCCCGCCGTCCCTCCGCCGGTGACCGCGAGCCGCCGGGCCCCCAGTGCCCGTCCCGGGAGCCCCCATCGCGCCCCCTGTGTCAGTCCCGGGAGTCCCCTGCTCCCGACCCGGCCCCCTCATATGTCCCGGCGCCCCCGCTCCCTCCAGTGGTCCTCGCGCCCCGCCCACGCCCCAGTGCCTGTCCCGAGGGCCTCCCGCCGCCTCCACCAGTCCCAGGCGCCCCCGCCCTGCCCGCCTCTGCGTTGCCATCGATGTGCTCGGCGCTCTCCTGAGCCGGCCCCGGGAGTGGGCGGGTCCGTTTGCCTCAGGTGGTCTAACAGGCGCCGGGGAGGGCCAATGGCGTAGCTATAAGCCCCGCCCCTTCCTTCCGATTGGTCGGCGCCGGAAGGCCGCGGCCAAGGCCCTGGGGGCCAGAGCAGGAGCGGGACTCAGCCTCCGTCGCCGCGGCGCGCGCTCTCCGCTCTTCGGCTCCGTCCACTCCTGCCGAGTCTGCCGCCGCCGCTGCCGCCGCCATGGCCCAGTGAGTGACGGCCCGCGGGCCGCGGGGGAACTTTCCGGGGACCGGCGCGGAGGGTGGAGCCACCCCTGACGTCGCCTTGACCCCGGGGGTCGCGGGAGCCCGGCCTCGTGGCGCCCGGAGTCCCGGACCTTCAGGGTCTCAGCCCCGTCGGGCCCAGGCCCTCTGCCTCTCGCGGCGGCGCCGGGCGGACCCCTGTGCCCGGAAAGGGCCCGGCGGGGAGGGGACCGGCATGGCCGAGGGAGGCCCCCCGGGCCGGAGCCGGAGGGGAAGTGCCTGGACGGTCGGCGGCTCTGCCTGCGGGGCTTCTCCCCGGCGGGGGGGCGTGGGGGACGGGGGCAGCCGCAGTGAGTCATTAGCGGGTGGCCTGGGGCAGAGCGGAGGTTGCACGCCCTCCTGCAGGATTAGTGGATCTCAAGAGAACTCGCCGGCTGGTGAAGTGGGGAGCGCAGGGTGGCCCGTCTGCAGTGGCCTGGGCGGTGCACGCCTGGTTCTCAGGGGTGAAGGGGGGGCAGGGGAAGAGGGAAGGCAGACTGTTCACAGGAAAAGCTAGGACACTCTGGGTCTCTGCGTTGGAATGGATTAAGTGGAACTGACACGTTTTCTTTGTTCCCTTTCCTGGTCTTTTAGAGCCGACATTGCACTGATTGGACTGGCTGTCATGGGCCAGAACTTAATTTTGAACATGAATGACCACGGCTTTGTGGTAAGTCCGGAGGACACACACTTGTCTTGTGGGTTCTTGGTGTGTCTTGGTGCGCTGCTGCTGATTTCCAAGATCGTGTGCAACTGCCACTTACTTCTCCTGACAGGCCCCTGTTGCTGCTCATGAGGTTTTGCCAAGGAAGGAGAAGCACCAGTTCGCGTGTGGGCGGTGGGGCTGGGGCTGGGGCGGAGGGTGGGGGGCGGGCAGCTCCACCAATCTCCCGAGAGTCTTGCTAAATGCATCTGTAAGGTTGCAGTGGCAATAAACCTACTGGGATCTTTCTTTTCTTTTTTTAAGATTGTATTTATTTATTTGAGAGAGCGGGAGAGAGAAAGTTGAAGGCAGGGGTGAGGGGCAGAGGGAGAGGGAGAAGCAGACTCCTTGCGGGTGGGGCTCCATCCCAGGACCCTAGGATCATGACCTGAGGGGAAGGCAGAGGCTTAACTGACTGAGC
The DNA here is from genome assembly GCF_963455335.1 of Martes martes. Lineage (NCBI taxonomy): Eukaryota > Metazoa > Chordata > Mammalia > Carnivora > Mustelidae > Martes > Martes martes. The sequence continues at coordinate 184,099,551 of NC_137891.1, read as the reverse complement.
CACCCAGGCGCCCCATCTTGCCCATAGCTTGAGGAGGAGAAATCCGCCCTGGGTTGGTAGAGCTGTAACTTCATTGTCTAGTGAGAACTGGGGTGAGTGAAAGTTTAAACAGTACAAACACTAAGCTTGTTCTGATACAAAAAGTACTGGTGACAAAAGATAACAGTTTGCAGCATCAAGTCCCTTGATTTGAATCTGAGTCCCAATCAGCTGGTGACAGACTCCAGCCTGATTTGCCTCGGGCAGCTGACCTTTGCTTCTGTTCCTTTCTCTGCGGGTAGAAGTTTCACTGCCACTTAATCTAGGGTCTGAAGGTCTTCTGTGTCCCGGATCTCCTGAGCAGACCTTTTTTTTTTTTGTCCTTCTAGGTTTGTGCTTTCAATAGGACAGTCTCCAAAGTTGATGATTTCTTGGCCAATGAGGCAAAGGGAACCAAAGTGGTCGGTGCTCACTCCTTGGAGGAGATGGTCTCGAAGCTGAAGAGGCCGAGGCGGATCATACTGCTGGTGAAGGCCGGCCAAGCTGTGGACGATTTCATCGACAAACTGGTGAGGCCAGCTCTGCTCCCAGCTGCTGTTGGCGGGGCGGGGCGGCTCTTCTCCTGCAGTCCGTCAGCTGTCACCGCTTTTTACTTAAGAGATTTTTTTTTTTTTTTTTTTTTGCCTCTTTGGTGTCTGGATGTGAGCTGCTTAGTTCAGACCAAACAGTGCTTCTCTGTCTCAGTGTTGGTTAACCTGATCGGCACGGATTAAGTCACAGCGTATCCTCAGGTGGTAATAATTCCATATATACGAAATTCTGGGGCACCGAGAGACATTTCAATTAGAATTCACTAACAGTAGGAGCAGAAATAGTAGGGAGCTCGGTCCGTCTCTATCTTTTTTTTTTTTTTTTTTAAAGATTTTATTTATTTATTTGACAGGAGATCACAAGTAGGCAGAGAGGCAGGCAGAGAGAGAGAGGGGGAGGAGCAGGCTCCCCACTGAGCAGAGAGCCTGATGCCGACTCGATCCCAGGACCTGGGATCATGACCCCAGCCGAAGGCAGCGGCTTAACCCACTGAGCCATCCAGGCGCCCCCATCTCTATCTTTGATGGTCAAAAAAAACTTACTGTTTTGGTTGTGGATTATGCATGCTTAGAGCTGTTCACCAATAAACGTGGTATCCAAATTTAGAAGTAGATTTCACTTTTTTCAGCATTTGTATAAAGTAATATGTAATCGTTGTATAATTTAATATAAATGATGAGATCCCCTTAGGGGATCCTAGGGATACCTACATGCTGGGTACTTATTTCTGAATGATTTGTTGGCTCTAGCAGGTATATCTTTTTTGGAAGAAAAAAACCTGTGTGTATGGGCTGCAATGGCCTTGCAAGGACAGGAGGGTGACCCTCGGGCAGGTGCCCAAGAGAGGGCCTCTGTTGTACTTCCGGCCCTGAGCCTCAGCGGTAGGGGGACTGCTTTGTGTAGGTGCTAATTCTGTTGCTGTAACATAACTTAGGCTGACCCGTCCTTTAGGCCCCGGGGCGAGGGGGCGGTGGGCTTCCCTGTGTGCTTCACCAGGCTGTGCCCTCACCGAAGGGCCGATGGCCACTCACCCACTGGGAGGGCTGTGGGAGGGGAGGAACCAGTGGCGACAACAGCTCCTTCCCCAGGGAATGTGCCCAACAGCGTTTAGTTGAAGCGCTGTTGCTGTGAGTGGTTTCTGGGGCGCCTCTGGGGCTTTTCCTCAGCACAACTCACCCACAGTCCGTCGGTGGAGACAAGCTCACCGCCGGTGCCATGCAGCCTTCGCGTGCTTTTCCCACCAGCAAAACCCACAAAACCACACACAGTGTATGGGCGAAGGGGAACGTGTGGAAATAACTTACGAAGATAACTCAAATTCTCAGTGACAGCTCTGGAAAAACCAAGCATTAGCTGTGAGAACGTAGTGACAATAAACGAAGGCAAGGGATGAACATTCCTTTTCTGCGGGAGTCCTGTTAACAGTTGGGGGGTCTCCGCAGGGAGCGGAATTTGTAACCAGTGTGTTACCACTTTAAAAAAGAATGACCTAGAAAGGAAGAATGCTGTGATAAGGAAAGGACACACCAAGCTTTTCGTGTAGCGAGATGCTAAGCTGATCATGATTAGCTATACACAGAAGGGACTGGAAGGCCGTAGCTTATTCTCCAGCATAAGAAAATACGAAGTCAAGTTCACTGGATCCTTGTGCGGGGAGACAGAAGAATAACTAGTAAAGCCAGCCTCGTCATGCCCTGTAGGATGACGTGCTTGTCCGAGGCCTGGTCTCCTCCTGCCACCTCCAGACGGGTCTGGTCATGGAGTGACACACCAGACCCGCTGATGGCTGCTTACCGGGCCCCTCCGCTGCTGTGGGCAGATTCTATAGGAAATGATGGGATCCTTTAGAACGAGTCCCATTGCTGGGATTTGGGACTCTAAGACAGCCGGTGGCACCCAGTGGAAACACAAAATTTTTCAAGCAGATTTTGGTTGTTGTAAAATTTTAAATCTCATTCTTTTTTTTTTTTTTTAAATATTTTATTCATTTATTTGACAGAGAGAGAGAGGTCACAAGTAGGCAGAGCAGCAGGCAGAGAGAGAGGGGGAAGCAGGCTCCCTGCTAAGCAGAGAGCCCGATATGGGGCTCGATCCCAGGACCCTGAGAACATGACCTGAGCTGAAGGCAGAGGCTAAACCCACAGAGGTTAAAATTGGAAAATTTTAAAGAGAACAAGCTTTATTGCAGAGCGTTCCGACTGGGTTGCGAGCCTTCACCTTATACATAGGCTTCGCTCTAGCCATGGAGGATTACCGAAAATTAAACATGTGCTTTTATTTTTTATTTATTTTTTAAACTAAAGATTTTATTTATTTATTTGACAGACAGAGATCAAAAGTAGGCAGAGAAGCAGGCAGAGAGGGGGAATCAGGCTCCCTGTTGAGCAGAGAGCCCGATGTGGGGCTCGATCCCAGGACCTTGAGATCATGACCTGAGCCGAAGGCAGAGGCTTAACCCACTGAGACACCCAGGCGCCCCAACATGTGCTTTTAGATTGGATTTATCTGGGATAAATTCTCGTTTGTTTTAATTGGTCAAGGTACGTTCTCTTTTGTCTTCCATTTCTTTGGGCCACCGTAATGCTTGCATCTGGTTACAGGTACCATTGTTGGACACTGGTGACATCATCATTGATGGAGGAAATTCTGAGTACAGGGACACCACAGTAAGTATTCTTCAGTCTGAGTTCTTCCTGGTTCTGAGAACGTTCTAGAAAAAAGTATCAGCATTGCACACGTGCTAAAAGAGTGGACCCTTCTTCTGCAGTGCTGATCCTGGGGCTTGGTGCAGACCCTGCTGTCCTCAGCCTCTGTTTCTGCTAGAACGTACTTGAGGTCACCTCAGGCATACGTGTAACTCAGAAGCAGGGCTTCCCCGTGGATGCAGGAGGTGGACAGTTCGTACTTAGCTCTGCCCTTCTCTGCCAGCAGCCCATGATGCGTCCGTGAACAACGTGGTTGAGAACCACGGCTTTACTGGCCTCGCGTGCTGGGAGAAGACCCTGTATCGTCCTAAATGCCAAGTGGCAGGAAGTCATACTTGTATGAAGCCAACTCTTAAAAACCAAACCCGTACCCCCCAAAGCCCACCAGCTCTTAATGGAGTCTGACAGTACTAGACCTTCCAGGAAAATGAGATTTATTTATTATTTCCCTTTGGGGGAAGGGTAGCTATTTTAAACTTCCATGGATTTTTTTTTAATATTTTGCTTATTTATATATTTGTCAGAGAGAGAGAGCACAATCAGAGGGAGTGGGAGGCAGAGGGAGAAGCAGGCCCCCTGCCGAGCAAGGAGCCTAATTTGGGACTCGATCCCAGGACTCTGGGATCATGACCTGAGCCGAAGGCAGAGGCTTAACCAACTGAGCCACCCAAGTGTCCCAGGTTTTTTTTTTAAATTAAGTAATTTCTACGCCCTATGTGGGGCTCAAACTCACAACCCTGAGATTAAGAGTCGCACGCTTTACTGACTGAGCCAGCCACGCTCCCCGGACTTTTTTTTTTTGTCCTGACTCCCAAACTGAGTGTATTAAATCTCTTTTTAGAGTTATGTATTTCTTTTTATTATTTGTTTGTTTTTTTAAGTAGACTCCACACCCAACGTGGGGCTTGAACTCACAACCCTGAGATCAAAAGTTGCATGCTCTACCACTGAGCCAGCCAGGTGCCCCGGGCTAAAATTTCTGGAATGATCAGGTTATTCTTGGATCCTGGGGTCATTTCATGTCCAGCGTGGGCTCTCCATACCTGTCTTACACCTCCTCTCATCCACTGGGAGAAACTGTCTTATGGAAGCATAATGAAATTCTTTTTCTGTCATGTAGAGACGATGTCGCGACCTCAAGGCCAAGGGAATCTTGTTTGTGGGGAGCGGTGTCAGTGGTGGAGAGGAGGGGGCCCGGTATGGCCCCTCACTTATGCCAGGAGGGGACAAGGAAGCCTGGTGAGTATCAAAGGTGCCACCCTTTGCCGCACAAGGGAGCCTGAGCTTGAGGGGAGTGAGCCGTGGGCACCTCTTGCCACCCTGATCCCTGCGGGGCCTGAGTGGCGGAGATGCCGGGAATAGTTCTTCTGTCTGTACGTTTACCGCGTTGACATCCTATGTGCAGGCTCTCTTCTGCCCTTTGTTCTCTGCTATTCCCTCCAAGACTCATACTAGAAGCTCTAAACAGGCTTACCGAGTTCAGGGGCTTTAAGGAAGCCGTTCGAATAATGTCTTGGGCGCTGTGTGGACTGAGAAGTAAAGTCTGCCTCTCCAAGTGGTGCCCAGGGCTAGGATAACTGCTCATTTAATAATTGTGAAAAATCCCTGTCCCTGGGAGAGTGAGGTGGAAGTTTTGTATCTGACTTGGGGACAAAACAAGTTTTACACTGTGCACTGTGCTGTCCGTAAGGGGAAGTGTTGGCCATGGCGTCAGTGATGTCAGAGCAGGGGTGCACGAGGTGTAAGGGGGGGCGGTGAATGGGACAGAATCAAAATGAAAAGGTACAAGTAATAATCACATCTGACTCAGACGGAGGGAAACTCGCTGCTGAGATTGCAGAGAGAGCAAGCCGGACGGAGGGAGGTGGGCGAGCAGGAGAGAAAGAAAGAAAAAAGGGATCCTTTTGAGGGAGACATGGAAAGGTACCATTCTTTTCTGAATGAGTTTGATTTCCGGTGTGCTAGAATTACATTAGGGGTTAAAGTAAGGAGTGATCAAACCTAATTCCCAGAGGTAAAGGGTTTCCTGGGGAAAGTTATTCTTTAAATTAGCTCTCTGATGAGTAACTTGGGATTCTGTGCAGCATGTGAGATTGAAAAATTTTATTTATTTATTTGAGAGGGAGAGAGAGTGTGTACGTCAGTGGGGGGAGAGGCAAAGGCAGAGGGAGGGAGAGAATCCCAAGCAGACTCCCCACCCAGCGCGGAACCCAAAGTGGGACTTGATCCCAGGACCCTGAGATCGTGACCTGAGCTGACATCAAGAGGATGCTTAACTGGGGCGCCTGGGTGGCTCAGTGGGTTAAAGCCTCTGCCTTCAGCTCAGGTCATGATCCCAGGGTCCTGGGATCGAGCCCTGCATTGGGCTCTCTGCTCAGCGGGGAGCCTGCTTCCTCCTCTCTCTGCCTGCCTTTCTGCCTGCTTGTGATCTCTGTCTGTCAAATAAACAAATAAAATCTTAAAAAAAAAAAAGAGAGAGAGAATGCTTAACCCACTGAGCCACTCAGGTGCCCCCGCAGCATGTGAAGTCTGGAAGTAGATAGAGATCTTCCTGCTTCTCAGAAGTTTACAAACTTTTTTTTTTTTTAAGATTTTATTTATTTATTTGACAAAGATCACAAGTAGGAAGAGAAGGAGGCAGAGAGAGAGAGAGAGAGGAGGAAGCAGGATCCCTGCTGAACAGAGAGCCGGATTCGGGGCTCGATCCCAGGACCCCGGGATCATGACCTGAGCCGAAGGCAGAGGCTTTAACCCACTGAGCCACCCAGGCGCCCAGAAGTTTACAAACATTGATCTCGGGCTAGACAAGCAGACGATGCACACGAAGATACTTGCTAAGGCAGCGACGCCCCACTCGCTCAGTGACTCCTTCTCTCAGACTGTCTGGCAGTCGTAAGCATACGGAAGACTTGTTCAAACTGTTCGCTCAAAGTAGTAGGAACGATGGTTAATACAGTGTTTAAAAGGCGGTTGCCTGGGCGGCTCAGTCAGTTGAGCGTCCGACTCTGGATTTCGGCTCAGGTCATGGCCTCGGGGTGGTGAGGTCGAGCCCCGGCAGAGGTAGGAGTGGTGCCGTTGCCCAAAACGCTCAGTACAAGTTCAGGGAGGTTTTAAAGCTTCGCGCGAAGCTGTCTTAGCTCTGATCCTGAGCATGAACGTTGCAACCCTGGCAGTCCCATGCCTTTACCAAAAACTTTTTGGAAGAAGCCTTCAGTGGTCGGTATTGAGGAGAGTGTAAGCAGAAAGCCTCGTGAGTTCGCGTCTCCTCCCCGGGGGCAGTGGGAGGGATGAGGAACAGCCGCTTTTTCTCCGTGTCATAAGGAAGCTGCCCTGGGAATCCTTGCCGGGTTCTGCGGGTGCCGGAGCCCCGCCGGGCCTGAGGCCACACGTCCAGACCGATGACAGGCATCTCCCCAGGAGCCTCCCTGTTGCTTGCTGTTTGGAGTCACAGCGCCCGAGAAATTTCTGCTGCTTTGATGCTTCCGGCTGGCCTTCCTGTCTTCTCCCACCAGCCAGTCTGCAGCCTCTGCGGGGCTTACCTCGTGGACTCGGCACATTCATTACTTTTTCCACAGTGGGTGGGGGGCACTTCCACCTCTCATCTGTAAGAAAAACGATTGGGGTGGGGGGTCCTTGAGTATTTTACTGAGATCTCGGTCCCTCTTTTCAGCAGCTAAACTACACGGTTCCTTCCCACAGGCCCCACATCAAGACAATCTTCCAAGGCATCGCTGCAAAAGTAGGAACGGGGGAACCCTGCTGTGACTGGGCAAGTTCTGGCTCCTCTTTCAAGCCGGCTGGTAACACGGGCGCAGTCGGGGCAAAGCGCACAGAGCCAGGACCACCTGGGGGGCCACAGTTAGTTTGGTGACCAGCTTCACAGTCTTGAAGTCGCTAGCGCAGCGATGGCCTAGGACGCGTGCGTCTTACGTGGCCTGGCCTCCTAACTGAGTATTTCAGAGCCTTGAGGCTGGTGTTAAAAACAGCCCGGCTCCATTCATCTAGAAGTTGGATTCTTCAAGAAGGCACAGCAAGGACGAGGTGAAGCGAGACCCGTGTCATTAGCTGTGTGACTTCACGAAAATGAAGAAGGTGTCACAGTCCAAGGTGGGCTTTGCCTGCCTGCACGGAAGGAGGAGGATCGAGGGGCTGGTGCGGTGCGCTCGGAGGTCCGGGCCACGGATGCGGAAAATCTTCCCGTAGCTCGGGATCAGGTGTTCTGTGCTCGAACAGAGCCCGCAACGTCAGGCCTTCCGCCCTCACGAAACAGGAGGGAGGCCTGGGCTTGTTCCTGTGCGCCTCCCTCCCTGCGTTCTGTGTTGCCGCTAAGATCAGTTCTGTCCCTACCTCGGGCCGTGTCCTGGGTGGGCAAAGCGCCAGGCTGAGAGACCTGACCTGTCACCCCGGCTCTCCGTCCACTGCGGGCCGTTAGTGAGTCAGTCAGGAAAGTACGTGGGCTTCAGTGTTTTGTCCCTAAAATGTGAGGGCGGGGTGGGTGGTCTCCGAGGTCTCTAGCTCCTAGTCTCCTCTGTTAGTTTTACTTCGTGTGAGGGAGGTAAAAGGCAGAGGTGGAGGAAGCCTGAGGCAGACGAGCAATGAGGGGGAGGCCCGACCGTGCCCGGTGACGGCCGCGGGGGCCCCCGGTCTGGTCCGTGCCTCTTAACCAGTGTCCCCGAGTCCGGCCGGTCTACTAGGGTGGAGAGGGGCTGGGCTGGACCTGGAGGGTTGAAGATGTTCTCACTAGTGTCAAGGACTGGGAAGGGAACGTTCCGGCCTCGACAGTCAATTACTGCAGTGCAAGGACAGCCGCAGTCACTCCCTTGTAGACACGCTTGGGACAGAATCGTGACGAGAAGCCAGTACTGGCCCTGCTGGGTCTTGACCGAGTCAGGGGCTGACATTCCAGAGCCTCCAGGCTTACTTTCGGGCTGTTGAGAAAGCTGGTGTGGATACTGAGAGCAGACACTCCTTCGTTCACTCGAAGTTTCAGGAGCGACGGGGTGAAGTAGGACGTTATAGGCCGTGGTACGCGGCAGCCACAGAAGGCGTCAGGATCAGAAGGGGGCAGGTCAGCAGCGGAAACGCAGACGGCAGGAGTCTCTGATGGAAAGGTCAGTCGTCCGGATCCCAGCGGTGACAGCAGAGAGCACGCAGGTCAAACAAACCTCGGGCCACCGCGCACGTGGATGCCTGTCGTGGAGATGGCTGCGCCCGACTGCGGAGCTTGTCGCCACCGATGTTTGACCCCGAAACTCCCTTTGTTGTGATTCCTGGCCCACCGAGCAATTTTCAGATGCTTTGGTTCCCCGCACAGCTCGTCTGTAGGGACGGAATGTGCCATTGGGACTGAGCCTTGTAACCACTAAAATCTGTAGTTACTTTAACCTGAATTCACAGACGGGTGTTCCAGCTGCATACGTCTCGCCAGCTTTCTCATAAACCCGTATCTCGTCAGCTGAGAGACTGACAAGGACACATTTCGAGGCTTACCAGGTGGACGGCCAGACCAGGGATCCGGGGTCATTTTACCCCTTGGTAGCCCCTTAGCAGCAACTACGACACAGTTAACGTGTTTTCTAACTCAGCCGACGTGCTGTAAGCCCCGGCGGTGGGAGAGTGGTAACTTCGGGAAGTTGGGTCTTTCGCTGAGCGAGGGCCCTTCCTAGCAAGGGAGGGCGGGAGATGCAGGCTCATGAGCTGCCGTGCTTGCCGCGAGTTGGGAGGCTTGGAAAAAGCTCGAGAGGAACGAGTTCAGAGTGAGTTTGAAGGAACACTCGACTGGATGGGAGCTTTTATTCAGTGGTGACGTAGTGATGCTTAATTTTAAAAATACTACAGATATTTGTTTCCTACCTGTTATTTTTCTGTATGGGGAGGGAGCCTCGCCAGAGAATGTGCTGCGGGCTTTCCCGGGGTCCTGCCTCTGAAGGCTGCCTGGTGCCTGTCGTCCCGACAGGTGGGAGACGAAGGAGCCGGCCACTTCGTCAAGATGGTGCACAACGGCATCGAGTACGGGGACATGCAGCTCATCTGTGAGGCCTACCACCTGATGAAGGACGTGCTGGCCATGGAGCACGACGAGATGGCAAAGGTGAGTCCCGGGCCTGCGTCTGGGCTGCAGCGGCCCCTCCTGCTCCGGTGAGAGGGATTTGCCTGCGCCGGTAAAGCCTTCCTCCGCCTCCTTCCAGTGGTCATGCTGGTGGGAGGATGGACTCAGCCCAGGGGCATCTGGGAGGCTCCGTCGGTGAAGCGTCTGCCTCCAGCTCCGGTCGTGATCGCAGGGTCCTGGGATGGAGTCCCGCATTGAGCTTCGCGGGGAGCCTGCTTCTCCCTCTCCTCCCTGAGCATGCGCCCTCTCTTACTCACTCTCTCAAGTAAATAAACATTTTTAAAATCTTAAAAAAAAAAAAAAAAAAGGATGGACTCAGCGCGATTTAAGGGAGGCTGTACGATCGGGCAGCTAGCCGCGGAGCCAGGTGTGCCCCGAGAACCTTGGCATTGATCACTGGCACCATTTAGTGGCCCTTCCTGTGTCGGGCCTGTGTGCTTTCATGGTCGTTACCTCATTTGGTCCCGCATCGTCCCACGGGGGAGGCGGAATGGAAGCTTGCTTTCCTGGTCAGGTTGGGACTGGCTGTTAGTTAATCAAAAGTTAATCAAAGTGGGGGAACCATAAACATCCCCCACAGGGCGCCTGGGTGGCTCAGTGGGTTAAAGCCTCTGCCTTCAGTTCAGGTCATGATCCCAGGGTCCTGGGATCCAGCCCTGAGTCGGGCTCTCTGCTCAGCGGGAAGCCTGCTTCCCCCTCTCTCTGCCTGCCTCTCTGCCTACTTGTGATCTCTGTCTGTCAAGTAAATAAAATCTTAAAAAAAAAAAAATCCTCCCTCCAACATTTTATTAGGAAGCAGATGTTCAAACACACAGCAAAGTTGAAAGATTTGGTCGTGAACATTTGTGTGCACACCACGCACATTGTCGTACTAGCATTTTACTTGCTTTGTCGAATGTCTGTCCGTCCCTCTTTTATCAGTTTGATCTTTTAAAAATACATTTCAAGGGGTGCTTCGGTGGCTCAGTGGGTTAAGCCTCTGCTTCGGCTCAGGTCATGATCTCAGGGTCCTGGGATCAAGCGCCGAGTCGGGCTCTCTGCTCAGCGGGAAGCCTGCTTCCTTCTCTCTCTGCCTGCCTCTCTGCCTACTTGTGATCTCTGGCAAATAAATAAATAAAATCTTTTTTAAAAATAAAAAAAAATTTTTAAAATAAAAATACATTTCAAGGTAAGCACCAGTACTCTTTTCTCTAAAGACTTCAGCATTGTCACTAGGTAAACATTTTTTTTAACTGGAAATAGAGGAAGACACATTCCTCACCCATCCAGTCCTTTCCTCCAAGTGTGGCTCTGCTGGCCAGCGTCATAGTCCTCTTTCTCGTCGTCTAGGGTTTCCCCTTCCAGTGCCTTCGAGTGGAACATGATTTAGGGACACTTCCTTGCAAGGTGCACACTGCAGAATCCTTCCAGAGTTCTTACAGTTTTTCCTCCTAATGTTTTTGTTTTAAAGATTATTTTTTTGAGTCATCTCTACACCCAAGATGGGGCTTGAACTCAGAACCCTGAGATCCAGAGCTGCAGCCTCCCCTGACTGAACCCCCTCCCCGGCCACCCTTCCTCCCAGCTTTGAAACGTGTCATCCCTGCTTTGTTTCGCTGACCTGCGTTCACTCTTCTTTCTAAAACAATTTAACTTAATTTTCGTAGAAACAGTGCTTCTCTTATTGTGTGTTCAGATATAATCGATTTACTGAAAACAACGTATGTATGGATACGAGTGCTGTCCTATATGCCGGGAACTGTTCTCCGTGTTGGGGACGTAATAGCAAAACAACCAAAGCCCCTGTCCCCTGGCCGCACGGAGCTGGGACACACGACCGTCGCTCCGCGGGCAGTGTGCAGCTGGCTGGCGGGAGCTTGGGAAGGAGAGGAGGGGGGCGTAAGGAGGTCCGGTGAGCAGGGACGGCCTCCGGGGAGGCGATGGTGCGAGCAAACACAGCTGACTCGTGGGGAGCAGCAAACTCGACTCAGGGGAGCGGGGCTCAGCCCCGTAGGCGGAGCGAGTCGTGAGCACCGGTCACTGCAGACCGAAGCCGGGGGCCCGGGGGCTTCTGCACAGGCCTGGTTTCTCTCACGCTGTTCCTCCCACGTCCCGCGCTAGGTGTTTGAGGAGTGGAATAAGACAGAGCTCGACTCCTTCCTCATCGAGATCACGGCCAACATCCTCAAGTTCCGAGACAGCGACGGCAGACACCTGCTGCCGAAGATCAGGGACAGCGCGGGCCAGAAGGGCACGGGCAAGTGGACCGCCATCTCGGCCCTGGAGTACGGCGTTCCCGTCACCCTCATCGGTAACGTGCGCTCCCCGCCGAAGCCCCTCGTCTCTCGGTTTCGCTCTTGCTGTCCTTCCGGGATGCTGGTGTAGACCGGCCACTACGGACCGGCCTCCGGGAGCTTGTGTGCGGCGCGCGGCGGCGTTCGGTGCTTCCCGCTCCTCCGGCGCTCCAGCCTGCGCGCCAGCCTCTCCTCCTGCCAACCTTCTCTCGGTCATGCGGGCTCTGAGGGGCATTTGGGAGTTCCTGGCTCTCTTATCCAGTTCGACCTTCCGGCTGGCTTTTGTCTTGGGGACTGAACTGTGGTCAGTGACCTCCACGGCCTTCTCATGGGGAAGGTCACGGTAACGAAATTGTTCATGAATGACATGAGCTTCCGTCCTCAACATTTGTTAAAATTTTGCTGTGGTTCCTCCTCCCCGATATTTTACTTATTTTTTATTTTATTTATTTTTTAAAAGATTTTATTTATTTATTTGACAGAGAGATCACAAGTAGGCAGAGAGGCAGGCAGAGAGAGAGGAGGAAACAGGCTCCCCACTGAGCCCCTATTTTTACATTTTATTTAAAGTTTATTTATTTTTAAGTAATCTCTGCACCCAACATGGGGCCTGAACTCATGACCGTGAGGTCGAGAGTCACATGCTCTTCCTACTGAACCAGCCAGGCACCCTTCCCCCAGATATTTTAAAAATAAAATATAGCCTATACATTTCAGGTCCTTTAGGAACTCTCTTCCTTTGTTCCTTCCCCTTCCTTTAGAGGAAAGCCACGATCCTGACCATTGGTGTGTGTCCTTTTCATGGATGTTGTGTTTTAGAGCAGCGAGCTCAGCCTCAAACTGGAAGATACAGGGTGATGGAAATCGTAGAAAGCAGAAATGAACAGATGACAGATAATAAGAGGATTCATGAAACAAGTTGGTCCTTTAAGAAAAAAACAGATACATTTCTGGTAAGATTGAAAACAGCAGAATAAGGTGCCTGGCGTGCTGAATGAAAGGCTCATCTCTGCTCCTGGCAGAACGGCTCCCCCTCCAAAAACAGATTTTCCTCTCCGCTCGACCTGTTAGAGGCTGCCTCCCCCCCCCACCCCCAAGTCTCCTCCCGCCTTTCCTTTTCCTATGGATTAGGGCTCTCCGAGGCCAGCTGTGAGCCACGCAAGGAGAAGCGGGTCGCTTAGCCAGCTCGGTGCAGAGGGCAGTGGTCACTCTTGAGCTAACGTGAGGGCTGCCCAGGGCAGGGGAGTGAGGGCACAGCCGCCAGGAACAGTTTCTTGGTCACCGACGCCGGTGGAAGGGCGAGGGAGGGTCAGAAAGGATCCTGCTCTCGGGTGGAGAGAGGCTCCCCTCTCCCGGTCGGAGGCAGGCCAGGCTTCGTCCCTGGGTGGGCACCCTTCGTGTTTGCTGGACCAACGGGGAAGGAAGTCTTCGAGCTGACCCTTGGGTAACACGGGGTGTTGTGCCACCCTGGCCTCCTTGCGCCAGCCGTGTCACACTGACACTTCCGTCCCCTGGTGCCGAGTCATCGTGTGTGTGTGCAAGGGTGGCGAGGGCAAGCCCACCGGGCTGCCCCTTGATGTCGGTGTGTGTGTTCCGGGTTTGGGCAGTGCTGTCAGGTGTGTGGCCGGTCCCCTTCCCTCCAAAACAAAGCCCAGAGGTTTTACTTCATTTTATCTGTGGGGGACGGATTCGTATGTGTAATTTACTCTAATTGTGTAATGTGTCAGTTGAGCAAGTCGTCTTTTCGAAGGGCACATTTTTGAGAAGGTTAAATATCTTGATATTAAAATACCGTATTGAAATGTTGTTCATTCAAATGAAACAAAATTATGGTGATCGTGGACGTACTGGAAAAGAAATTTAAATGATTAGAAAATGGGGTTTTTGGGGCTCCTGGGTGGCTCAGATGGTGAAGTGTCTGCCTTCGTTTCAGATCATGATCCCCGGGGTGCTGGGATCGAGTCCTGTGTCGGGCTCCCTGCTCAGTGGGGAGACTGCTTTTCCCCCTGGTGCTCCCCCTGCTTGTGCGCTCTGTCTCTGTCAAAATAAATAAAATCTTAAAAAAAAAAAATGGAGTTTTTTGAGGGGCAGGTCTGCTGTTTCTCCATGTACTGGCTGTTGCAGACAACCCCCAGGTCAGGGCGACACCACTGTAGTTGAGCACTGAGCGAAGTTCATGGCTGCCTGCTGTGAACTAGTTTTCGAGGGGCAGTGAGTGCTCCTAAAGAAGAGAGTCTTTGGTGAACATTCAAAAATCAAAGCCCTCCCAAGTGAAATTGAAATTTTACATATGGACCAGCAGAGTAATTCTGAACCAAAGTGGTTTTACTTCCTTGTTTTTTCCCCAGAACTCCTCCTGTTTACTTTTTTTAAGATTGTATTTTTAAGTAATCTCCATACCAACGTGGGACTCGAACTTATAACCCCGATATCAAGAGTCGCAAGCTCCACCGGCTGAGCCTGCCAGGCGCTCAGAGCTCCCCTTGTGAATTGCACGTTGATCTTTGTGACTCTACCTGTGTTTATGCTAGAAGATTGATTTCTTTGGAGTTTTGATGATCAAATCAACTGTCTAGAGGTTTTTATAAGTTCAAAATTTTTTATAAGTTTGAAAATTTTTTTTTTTAATTTTGTTTATTTATTTGACAGAGATCACAAGCAGGCAGAGAGGCAGGCAGTGGGGGGGCAGAGAGCCTGATGCAGGGCTCGATCTCAGGACCCTGAGATCATGACCTGAGCCGAAGGCAGAGGCCTAACCCACTGAGCCCCCCACGCGCCCCAAGTTTGAAAATTCTTTCTGAGCCAGGTTCAATTTTGCGGCCTAAGGTTGAGACTTCAGCTCTTGGTACAACTGGAGATCCGTTCCTTTACTAATTTCCCTCATTCTTTCTGGCGTATGTGTACTCTTTTCCCGCCGGCTTCATGCGTGAGCTCCGGTCACGTTCTCCCCTCCCCTCCGCAGGAGAAGCGGTTTTTGCTCGATGCTTGTCATCTCTGAAGGACGAGAGGATTCAAGCCAGCAAAAAGCTGACGGGTCCCCAGAAGATCCAGTTTGAAGGTGATAAGAAAGCATTTCTGGAGGATATTCGGAAGGTGTGTTCCAGTCCCTGACCGAGGTGGCTGTGGGTGCCTTGGGCAGCCGTGGGGGTGGGAGGCCGCGGGAGGCCGCAGAGTCCAGCCGTGTCCTGTTGCCACCGTCCACGCTAGGCCCGGCCTGCTGGCGGGGAGGACGCGGCTAACTCTCGCTCCCACGGGTCCGTCGTCCCTTAGGCCCTCTATGCTTCCAAGATCATCTCGTACGCGCAAGGCTTTATGCTGCTGAGACAGGCGGCCATGGAATTCGGCTGGACCCTCAACTACGGCGGCATCGCCCTGATGTGGAGAGGGGGCTGCATCATCAGGAGGTGAGCGTGTGGCACACGTGCCCCCCCCCCCCGCCCCGTGCCCCAGGGCGGTGCTCTTGGCGCCCGAGTGGACAGTCTCCCCGCCGACTCCTTCCCCTGCTTCCTGCCGGGCGCTCAGTGCGCCCAGGTTAAGGCGGTGCTTTCTTCCCTCCTGATCATTTCAGCGTGTTCCTAGGAAAGATAAAGGATGCATTTGACCGGAACCCACAACTTGAGAATCTCCTGCTCGATGCCTTCTTTAAGTCAGCTGTCCAGGACTGCCAGGTGGGCCGCCAGAGCCGGGGGCCGGGAGTCTGGTTTTTCACTTCCCAGCCTCGGCGCTCGTGGCGTTCTGCCGCTTGGGGAGGAGGCAGGCGTCTTCCCTGCGGGCTGACCACTCGTCTTTGGTTTGTTTCGGCTCAGGGCGCGTGGCGGCGCGCAGTGAGCACTGGGGTCCAGGCGGGCATCCCGATGCCCTGCTTCACCACCGCCCTGTCCTTCTACGACGGGTACAGACACGACGTGCTGCCGGCCAACCTCATCCAGGTGAGCTGTCTGAGCAGGTGGTCGGCGCCACCCGGGCGGCGGCCCGTCCCTGTTACTCCAACCACCCAACTTCTTGTCTTCTAGGCTCAGCGGGATTACTTCGGGGCTCACACTTACGAACTCTTAGCCAAACCCGGACAGTTTATCCACACTAACTGGACGGGCCACGGGGGCAGCGTGTCGTCCTCTTCATACAATGCCTGATCAGACCAGTCACCTGCCACGGTTCCCGGGACGGGGGGAGACATTCCAGGGGCCGCCCGACGCTGCTCACCCAGCCCTCCGCCCTGCTCTCTGCTCAGACCTTTTCTAAAATAAAGTCTCCTAAGGGACTCCTGACAAGGTCACGTGAGTGTCCATGTGCAGTGGCCCTGGGAGAAGCACGGTGCCCTCTGCCCTGGCGTCCTGGGGCCGAGCAGGAGGCCAGCCTGTGCACGCTTGTGTGCCCCAGCCCCACACGGCCGTGTCCCCTGCTCAAGGCACGCGTGGAGGGGGGACGTCGCTCAGACTGGGACGTTTGCGTCACGTGGTAGGTTTCCGGCTTTTCTCCACATAATTAAAGGTAGATCCTCCGTGTGCCAGTGCTCCCGACTCGGCCATGCGGAGCCGCCGGTTTCCTCCCACTGGAGCCTGTTTGCTTCCAGCCTCGTGCGCTTTTCCTTCTCCGTTTTCTTTTTAACCCACTGAGCCCCCCAGGCGCCCCATCTCCGTTTTCTTTTTAAAAAGACTCCCAGACAATACAAGAAACACAGCAAGAGTTAGCATCGTGGTTACCTGTGCGGGGAAGGACGAGGAGGTGACACGGGACACGAATGTTTTCTCGGCTTGGGTGCTGGTGTGTGGCTGTTGGTGGAAAAGTCTTCGTGCCTTCTCTGTGTCGCACTTCACGCTGAACGTGTCAGGAACTACATTTAAACGATGTGAGGGGCTCCGTGTGCCCCCCTCTTTCTGTTCGTCCCTAAGCCGGGCGCATGGGTGAGGGGTGGGATTTTTAGTGACCGGGGCCTGGTCTTCAAATTGGGCTGTTCACTTACTTTACCTTGTTTACTCAAGAGAAAGAATCCTGCTGGCGTACTTACTTACTGGTAGGGTTACGTGGCCTGGGGCCAGTGGAATTGCTTTATTCCAACAGCTTAACTCCAGAAGAGCTCTCTGGAACGCTCTACACCGTCCTGCGAGAATCCCGGCGTAGAGCACAGTGCTTCCTTGTTCTGACCGCTGGCGCTACTCTGGCCTCCGACCGCTTTCAGAAAAGCGCAGGGGCTCGCAGAGCTGACCCGAGAGCCCGTCCTTTTCATGAAAGGCTCAGCCTGGATGTGAAGCCTTAGCTAGACGTGGCCTGTCACCCCTCCCTCCCCGCCCCCACCTTCAGATCTCAGAGGTGCTGAGTCACTGCCTACGACTGTTTTTTTTTTTTTTTTCTTAAAAGATTTTGTCAGCGAGAGCGCGCAGGCGCATCAGAGAAGGAGCGGCAGGCAGAGGGAGAAGCAGCTCCTTGTTCAGCAGGGAGCCATGCTGGGCTCGATCCCAGGACCCCAGGATCATGACCTGAGCTGAAGGCAGATGCTTACCGGACTAAGCCTCCCAGGCGCCCCGACAGGGCTTTTTTTTTTTTTTAATTTCAGCTGGCCACCGTCCAGTAAGTACGTCCTTAGTTTCTGATGCAGCGTTCAGTGATTCCCTTGTTACCTAGAACACCCAGTGCTCGTCACACACGTGCCCTCGCCCCCTGACAGGGCTCTGTTTTAGGGGATGTGGACCCGTCGATGCAGCGTTTCTCACAGGTGATCTCTGACCGCCTGCGCTGAGGCAGGCAGGTGCCCCTCGGGTGGAGAGCGAGCGAGTCCTTCGAGAGAAACACTGGGGGGGGGGGCGGGAGGCCAGGCGGCAACAGCGTGGGACGTAGAGCTGGACTGCGCAGAAGAGTGAAATCCTGCTCGGGCGCGCACAGACTGACCCTGCTCACCACCCAGAAGCTGCGGAACTTCAGATCCAGGCCCTCCCTGCCCCCTGCCACCTGCTGCCGAACCCCTGACTCTCCCTGCCCTCAGTTTTCCCGGGTGTAAAATGGGATAATAGGGCCTGTCTGCTCACGGCTATTTTGAAGCCTCGAGTAAGAACAGGCCAGCACCTGCAGGTAGTAAGCCCCTCTGTGTGGCATTACTGTTCCCGCTTCGGGCTGCCCCTGTCCCTGGCGCAGCGGGGTTTCTGCCAGTTGGAAACCGCATTCGCGTCCCAGCACCCAGCGGCGAGTTCCCTCTGCAGACCAGGCCTCCGGAGGCTCCTGGTGGGCTCCCCCGCGTCTGCCGGCGGGGCGTGTCGGTCGAGACGGGCATCTTCCAGGAGGTCACTGGAGGCCGGGGGCGCTTCTCCAGTTGTGTTCAACCCCCCAGCCCCGGGGGAGGGTCTTGAGAAAAAGGGCAGATTCGGATTCAGCAGGATGGGGTGCGGCCCCGCGCTGTGCGCGTCTGATGAGCTCCCTGCTGCCGCCACCGCGGTGGCCCATGGACCCGAGAAGGGCCTGGGCGCACGGGGAGGGTGGCCGGGCTCCGGGGGTGCACGCCCCAACTCTGCTGGCCAGCAGCGACACCGGATTCCTCCGACTGCCACTTCCTCATCTGCGAAGCGAGTTAAAAACCACTTCCCCGGGTTACGGGGACGGTAACAGGTAGCAGGGGCGGGCAAGTCACACATTCCTGGAGGAAGATGTGGAGCCCCCCCTTTCAGGAGAGGCAGAGGGGCCTTCAGGATAGAGCTACTGTGTTATAGTACACTCACATGTACGGTAGCGTGTCTGTGTTCACTGCCCGGTAATCCTGCGCGCTGTCGCAGTTACCGCCGCGGGGTGCATACCACCGCCCTAAGAGCGGGTAATAACCATTATTACCCTAATTCTGTGGGTCAGGAGCTGGAAGGCACAGAGGGCATAGCTTGTCTCTTTTCGACGGTCTCCGGGGCTCAGCAAAAAAACCTGAAGGCTCGGGGCCACTCCATGGCCAGGGGCACTCCGAGGTGTCTGTCCTCTTCGTTCATCTGGTGGCCGATGCTGGCTGCTGGCTGGGACCTCAGCGAGGCTGAGGAAGGTACGTGTGGCCTCACCGGGTGGCCTTGGGCCGCCTCATGGCCTGGCAGCCCCGGGCTGGGCTAACGTCTTACCTGGGGGCTCGGCTCCAAAGCGGAGCGTTCCGGCATTGTTTCAGCCACATTCTGTCGGTTACGAGCAAGTCATAAGCACCCCCAATTCAACGGGTGGACGGCAGCGCGGCAAGGCTCCAGGGGAAGCATGGGGGTCAGGAGAGGGTAGCTCGATTTTTTGAGCCAAAAGCTGCCACAAAAACTTCTCTGGAAAAAGACGATTTGTTAAGTGAAGCCAGGAGCTCTGGCCCTATTCGGGAGTTTTCCTGAGCGTCTCACACCATATCGATGGCGCATCCAGGAATATGATCAGAACTGTGGGCCGGGCGCTGTTTTAAGGGACTCATTTACTACAACACCCCCCGAAGCAGGTACTATCGTTACCCCAGTTTACAATCGAGGCACTGGGATGTGGAGGAACTTGTCCGAGGTCACAGGCCCCCGAAGCCCTGTCGCCGGAACACGGCTGCCCCGCACACCACCCTCCTGCTCAGCGGGCACATTCACTCCTCCACGCGGCCCCCCGCACACTTACTGTCACCTCCACATGCCAGGCACGGTGTCGGGGAGCCCGCGTCTGTGCGGGGAGCACACAGAAGGTCCTGAATTCTTACGACGGCCGACAGAGATCGAGTGTGCGGAGTCAGCATTTTACAGGGCAGTTTTGGAGGAAATAAGTGACGACTGTTAGTGAGCTAAGTGTTCAGGGCACCCTGTTTAATGCAGCTGAAAAAGATCCAGGAAACCCGCAAAGGCCCATCTGACGTAGGGCGAGGGCTCAGAAGCCAGGCGGCCGCTCGTCAGATCTGGGCTCCACCACTCCCTAGTGTGTCAGCCTCGAGCAAAGTCCTCTCGCCTCTGTGACCCTGGCCCCTCACATATCAAACGGGGCCCCAGTACCCACTGTGAGGGCGCCTAAAACAGCCGAGGAGCCTGGTAAGCCCCAGGGAAGGGTAGGCTCACCCCTGGCAGGACAGGCCTGGTATCACATCGTGGCACAAGGCTGACATCTAGTGGCCATTGTCGGGGCTGGGTCTTCACCCGGCAAAATCGCTCCATCAGAATCAATCCATTTTCTGTGCCGTAACGTCTCAGCTCCAGACCTCCCCTATTAGACTCTGAAGTGTGTGGGTCCCCCACAGACCACTAGAATAATGTTCTTTTGCCCTGGGAAGCAACTGATTTATTTATACATATAGATAGATGTGTGTGTGTGTGTGTGTGTGTATGTGTGTGTATTTTTTAGAGAGGGTGGGGTGGGCAGAGCGGGAAAGAGAGAATCCCAAGCAGACTTCACACCTAGCCCGGAGCCCGATGCAGGTCTCAGTCTCATGATCCTGAGATCACAACCTGAGCCAAAATCAAGAAGTGGACGTCTAACCGACCGAGCCACCCAGGCGCCCTGGCAAGCAGCTGCTTTAAAATGGGGTAACATGCAAGGTACAAAGCAGAGACAGGGCCCAGGAGATAACCGTGACTATTTCTTGAGCACTTAGGTGCAATTTCGGCCTCACAACCACTCTCTGACGTTAGTACTAGGGTCCCCACTTTATAAATGCAGGAACTGGGGCTTGGAGAGGTTCTGCGGCTCGCCCTGGGTCACAAAGCTTGCGATAGGGGCTGGACTCTGAACCTGAGGTCTGGGCCTAGGGCTGGAGCTCCCCACCTGCTCCCAGCCCACTCCACGCCCCCACCCCGGGGCACCCTTCCTTCCTGCTGGAGACCAGAGAGTGGCAGCAGGGGGAGCAGGGTGGCTTCCAACGGGCAGAACTGGGCCTGCTAAGGCAGAGGCCGCACGTCAGGGACATCCCATGAGAGGTCGACCCTGCATGGCACTGGGGACCATCCCAGAAGACTGGACACTGGGATTCTCTCAGGGAGCAAGAGAGAAGAGGCCGGAGGCACCTGTCATCTCAGATTCAACGGAAATTGATCAGAAGGCCAATTCCTCCAAAAAGAGGTTCTCTGGTCTCAGCCATCTGCACGCTCGTAGGGCTTGGGGGGCACTTCTGTGGAGGAGGAAGACCAGGAGTGGCTTATGGGCTTACCTTTATTGTAAAACACACACACACTTGTTGAGAAATGTGGAATGCAGGAAAATATGAAGTGAAAATCTGAGTGCCTTTCTCTGCCTTCTCCTCAACTCACTGCTCAGAAGTCAACTATGTTTATCACGTGTCCTTCCGGCTCTTTTATTCCTTTCAAGTATCCCACGTCTCCATACAGATGCGCATGATCTTTTTTTTAAAAAACAAAAAAGGTTATTCGGGTTCATACCGGTCTGTCTGCAAGTTTTCTCTCCCTTAAGGTCATCATTCTATAAACTGACAATTAAAATACGTTAGAGCTTTGTGTTTCTAAGAACCCTTTGTAGATATTTTGAAGAATAAAGTCTCCGGGTTCGGCGAATAATCGCCCCTCATAGCTGTGTGTGTCAGATCTCTGTAGGATTCGGCAGAGACGTGGACCGCTTGCAGGTGAGGAGTCAAAGGGAAATCCCTGTGGGATTCTGCCCCGCAACTTCTCCCTCTGCCCCCAACTTTCTCCACACAGGTGGCAAGCGGGGAGGTTGCCCATGTGTTCTCTCTGTTGAGCACACCCCGAGCGCCCTGCTTTTCTTCCTTAGTTCCGTATTTGTCAGGAAAGGCCGGTGATTTCCTGGGCACTGGGAAGGGGTTGGAAATAACCCTCAGCGGCTCTCAACGCTCACCTCCCGCTGTAACCAGGAATGAACACGACCCTAAGCCTTAAGTGTGCGGAGGCCCAAGGACAGTGTCTGCTCCCTAATGACTGCAGCGACACCAGAAAAATATACAACCAGGTCAAAGGCCTTTTTTTTTTTTTAAAGATTATTTATTTATTCATTTGACAGAGAGAGATCACAAGCAGGCAGAGAGAGAGGGGGAAGCAGGCTCCCCGCCAAGCAGAGAGCCCGATGCGGGACTCGATCCCAAGACCCTGAGATCATGACCTGAGCCGAAGGCAGAGGCTTAAGCCACTGAGCCACCCAGGTGCCCCTCAAAGGCCTTTTTTAAAAAAACTGGGGGGCCTGGGGCGCCAGGCTGGCTCCGGAGGTGGAGCTCGGACTCCTGATTTCAGGGCACGATCTCAGATCCCACGTGGCTCCGAGTCTGCTTTCTCCCTCTCCCTCTGCCCATGCGCACGCTCTCTTTCTCTCCCTTTAAAATAAATAAATCATTAAAAAAAAAAAAAAAAAAGGTGGGGGCCCTGGAGCACCTGGCTGGCTCAGTTGGACCAGCATGAAGTCTCTGGGCGCGGGAGTTCGAGCCCCATGTCGCGCAGAGCTTACTTTTTTTTTTTTTTTTTTAAATTGGGGGCCCTTGGACTGCTGATGAGTGACTGAGCCTCTGCTGTGTCACCTACTCATTGCGCGGCCGAATGCGACAGTCATCCAGCAGGTGTCTGCAGACTGACGTCCTAACGCGGCCGTTGGCGACACAGTTACGGACACTGGGTGGATTTTGCAAGGCCTGCGAGTTAGAGCCACACGCATTTGACAGGGAAGGGTGCCGCCCGGCGACGCTGTCCCTGCACACACGGGTTCTTTCCGAGGGCTCGAGGGCTCGACTGAGCCGCCAGCCGGGGGCCGAGCCGCGGGGAGCCGGTGGGGGGCCAGCGCGGCGGGGAGATGGCTTTGCGCCGCCGGGCCCCGCCCCCGGACCGCGAAGGAACGTTCCCGGAACGGCCGCCAGAGGGCGCGCGCGGCGCGACGACCTGGAGCTTCGCGCTTTGTCCCCCAGCGCGGCCCGTCGCCCGGCGCCGCGGCGGGAAATCCGGCGCCACGGCGGGAAATCCGACGCGCTCCTCCCAGCCACCGCCTCCTTCTGCTCTCGCGCGCCTGCCGGGGTCTGCCCTGCTGTGATGGAGGAGGAGGAAGAGGGAGCGGCCGAGGAGCAGCAGCGATTCTCCTACCGACAGGTACGGGAAAGTCGGGTCCCCGCCGGGCTGGAGGAGGACGGCGTCGAGCTTCCGGAGAGGGAAAGCCCCCGAGGCCTCCGCCGCGCGCTCCTCGGGGCGCGTTCCCGGGGGCGGAGAGCGCGCTCCGGCCGCCTGCGCCTGCGCCAGCTGGGCTGCCGCGGGGGGTGCTGGGAGGCGGTTTCCAGGGCAACGCGGGTCGGAGTCGGGCGGCTGGGGGGCACCTTCTGGCTGGGACGCCCGGGTCGGCCTTCTCAAGACAGGGCTGTAGTGAGGATAGGGTGTGCGCCCCGAAAGGGGATCCGGGCGAAGCCCTCCGCGCGGGGCCCGGCTCGTCGCCGCCGGGACGTGCGCGCTCCGACCTGCAGACGCGGGGGCGGCGTGCGAGCCCGATGGCCGGCCGGCTCCTTCCCGCGTGGGTCCCCGCCCCGGCCCCGCAGCCCGAGCGGCGCGCGGCTCTGCCCCGGCCCCGCCGGCCCGCCTGCAGAAGCCGAGCGACCGGAGCCTCCTCCCAGGGCGGTTGCGGGCAGCGCCAGGAACCAGCGCCCGGCGCGGAGGCCTGAGAACGAACCGCAACGCCCTGAGGAGGTAAAAGGCAAGAACCAGGGCGGCCGCCTCGATGAGCGTGAACTGAAGAGCCGGGAGTGAGCTCAGTGCCCGGGAGGGCCCTCCTTCCCGAGTCCCGTTTCGGGAGCTCTTTGCCCACCAGCTCCCTTTCTCTCGGGAAGCGCACGGTTTCGGGAAAGGTTGCGAGAATAGTGCGCGCAGCAGCCGCGTGCCCCTCGCCCGGAGTCGCCCGTTGCTAGCACTTGGCTGCATTTACTCCTTTGCTCTTTTTTTCTGAGTCATTGGAGATTTAGTTGCGGGTATCTTCACACTTTCCCCTTAAGTTTTAGTACCGTCGTGCCTCGCCCAGTGACCGGGGTGTGCTTTTTCCTACGTGACCTCCAGTACCACACCCAGGCAGTTTACCGCCGGGAAAATCCTGTTGTCCGACGTTCAGTCTGTTCGCACAGTTCCCCAGTTGTCCCGAAGCTGTTTCTCCTACTGGTCTTTTTTTCCTCTCATCCAGGATGCAGTCAAGGGGCATAACTTGAATTTAGTCATCCTGTCTCTTTGATCTTCCCTGGGACGGTTCTCCCCCACCTTCTTCGTCTTTCCTCACGTGCACGGTTTTGAAGAGCCCGCTGATGGCAAAGGTGTCCCGGGAGATCAGCTCTGAGAGCTGGGCTGTCTTCTCCAGTTTTGTATTCTCAGACCCTAGTACAGAGCCTGGCCTCCTGTGGACAGTCGGTGCTCGCTGAAGAGATGAGCAAGGCTGCAGAGATGGGCCGAGCAGGCTGCGGCTCATTCCTCCAGCTGTTCTTGGCGCTGGGTGGACAGGAGGGAACAAATTGGACAGGGTCCTGCCCTTGAGCAATTCAGGATCTAGGGATTCAGCCTTGAAGTGCAGTGTTGTCTGCAACGCTGAAAAAGGCACTTGGCCCCGTCCAGGAAGCGTGCAGAAGGAGGAGGGACAAAAAACTTCTAGAACATTCAGAAGGCTCCCTGTCCTGTTCCTCTAATGACACTCCCACATGTACATAAAAAAGATGACCGGGGAGGCTCTTTATCCCTCCCAGGGTGATGGCCTCTTTGTCTTCTCCTACCACAGGCCTCAACTTACCTTTTGACATCCGAAACTAAGAAAGGTCATTGCCCTTGCTTACTGTCTGGCCTTTCCCCGGGGGTACTGGACCTTTGTTTCTGCGGTTCCTCCTGTCTCAGCTGTGAACACTTGCTAGGAGAATTTATGCTGTTTGGGGTTCAGCTGCCCCCCTGTCCAGTTCAGTTCTGTCTCTAGCATAGAGAAGGAGCACATCCAGGGGCACAGTAAGTTTGTAGACAGCAGACTGAGATCTTGGCCTGGCTTCGTTTTGCTTCTTTGCTCTTCTGCAAGGGAAAGCTCTGTTTTTGAGTGTCTTAAAGGGTTACTAAGGAACAGTGAGGGTCCTGGTAAGGAACAGTGAGGGCTAGCAAGCCAACAAATCGAAAGAAGGTAGGATGTGTCCTCATAGGCCTTTCCCACCATGGTCCTGAGCGTTTGTCCTTTGTCGCATGCGGGCCTGAGGCTGGCAGAGACTCAGCGGGGTGGGATCCTTTCGCATTTCACTAGAGTAACCCTTGTCTGGTTTCTCATTGTTCTCGAAACACCTAGCATATGCCTTTGCTCAGTAGGAACGGGTACACGTTTGTGGAATATCTGGGTGACGTCATGCAGATATTTTGCAGGTGCGAGTCTCACTTTTCTCCCCGCTGACCTGCCATTGTAATTCCTTATCTTTACTTGACCTAAATCATAACCATTAGCAAGGAAGTAATGTTTCTCCAAGTCACACTCCAGAGGGCCTCACTAATTTATTAGTACACTTGAAAAGTCACGCAGCCATTATGGAAAGTGCTGAAGGAATTAGGCTGAGCAGACCCTCTCCTTGGTCTTAATTTTCGGAGACGCGGAAAGCTCTTATTTGCAACCTCACCCATGAGGTATTTTGCTTTTTTGCTTCAGAGGCTGAAAGCAGCCGTCCACTACACTGTTGGTTGTCTCTGCGAGGAGGTCGCATCAGACAGAGAGATGCCTTTCAGCAAACAAACCATCGCAGCGATCTCGGAGCTGACCTTCCGGCAGTGCGGTATGAAGCCAGGGCCGCCTTCTCTGTGGATAGAAATCCCCCAAGTAGCTTTGCCTGGGAGAAACGTGTGGCTGGTCTTACCAACAGATGGAGAACATTACCATCGGGTGCTATTCATGAAACATTCCTTTTCTTGGCTGGAAGATTCAGATGTTTTATGGAAACATCTACTTCTGTTATCCAACACTGGGCATGAACCCCTTTATTTCTTCTGTTTTAAACTGCATGGAACGTTAGTGTAATAGACATTGTAATAGACATGACATTGTAATAGACAGTGTAATAGACATTATGTTTTTATCTCATTGCTTTATAACATTTTTATATCACTCATGCCATGTTCATATGACAGCTGAGCTTGTGACATTGGTATCTGCCCGACATCCAGGGAAATGAATGTCCTCTCAAGCCTTAACTTGTAGCAAAATTTAAAGTTAAGGGCTCGTTTCATGGCAGGAGAGGTGTGGCCACAATGACCACAATTATGACAAGGAGGTCGTAATGAATAAAATACACAACCCAGTCTAAAGGCTCCCAAAATAGAAAAAGCCAAAAACAGCGAAAGGCTCCTGTCCAGGGATGGGGCGGCCCGAAGTGCCTCCTCCTGCCGTGGAAGGGGCTTGTTGCATTAGTCACTGTGTTGTGGGAGCTGAGGTTGCACTTCGCCTCCTTCCGAAATAAGATTGACGTGAAGATCGCTAAACTACTTCTTTTTCTCTTTCAGAAACTTTTGCCAAAGACCTTGAAATGTTTGCAAGGTGGGTAGAGAGCTTGCGTGTCTGATGCCGTGTGTGTTGACGTCCTATTCGCTCTCTCCATCTGGTGGTGCATTTCAGGAGAGCTTTTGGCTTTTGTGTGTATGTGTGTGTGTGTGTATTTATTGGACGCTCATCCCTCATCGTGATTCTGCAAGAATAGAACATCTGCTTTAATCACATTCATTCAGACTTGATTTGGCATTTTTTTTTTAATCTCTTCTGAGTACTTTTTGTCAAAGAAGCAGAGTTGCTCAGTTCCTGGTTTAAAAGGAACAAAGAACAGCTCCAGGGCTAGGAGTGCGCAGGGCGTGTGTGTCCCGCAGGGCGTGTGTGTCCCGTAGGGCGCCGTGTGCCCAGTGGGACAGCGCCCAGCACCCAGCTGCCAGCACCCAGCGCCCGCCCGCGCTCAGCCTCGGGTTCGCGGCGTCTGTCACCAAAGAGACACACTCCTTGAGAAGTGGGTGACTTGCTTTCAGTGGGGAACCTTGAGCTTTTACATGTGATTTATGCTCATCTCTTCAATTAGTATCTCAGGTAATTGAAAACAATCGCAACGAACTGCTTTTACGGAGCGGTTTGAGTGACGGGGGCCGCGAAGGGCTAAAGCTTTCCAATTTGCTCCCACCTCTGAGGTGGTGCCGGCCTCTCCCGCAGCCCGAGCTTTCACCTTGCTCCTCTCAGCTCTTTGTTGCTGGGGTGGGTATTTTGAATGAATTAAAGCAGTAGGGTCTCAGAGGGCAGACTCTAAATCTTTCCTGTCCCTGTGTATATGGATCCCTAAAAACCGCTCAGCCTCGCCAACTTGGCCAAAAGGGGTAAGATAACATTATGGGATACTAATAGCTCCTGCCATTTCTTCGTTGTAAATTCAGGGGGTGGCTCCTTACGCGGCGCCCATTACCTCCCCCACCGTGTCCCCTGCGATTACATTTGTCACCCCTCTTGCCACGTCTTTCCTTTTTTCGGAAAATACAACTTCTGTTTATTACGAAGGGTGGCACAGAGATTAAATATGTAAGCACGTGATTATTTGGTTTGAACATAAAGTTGATCAGCACCGAGCTGGGGTTCTACATCTCAGCACAGCTGGCATTTTGGCGCGGCTCATTCCGGGTTGCGGCGGGGCCTGTCCTGCGCATTGGAGGGCGTTTCTGGGCCTCTCCAGCCTCTCCCTGGTAGATGGCAGCAGGAAGCCCCCAGTAGCGACTTTACCTGCCTTTTCTACATTCGCTGTGGGAAAAGACAACGAGCGTTTTTAGATGCTTCGGTAAACATACTAGAAATAAGAACGGAATTGGAAATATTTAGCATTGTAATACATTGAGCTTTCAGGACTCTGTGTTTTATGATTGCGTAAAGAGGTTGATTTTCTTTTGCTGGCTGCTTGGTGGGTGGGGGGAGAGGGCTGTGTGTCGCTTAGACTGTAAGCTCCCCAGGGAAGGGCATCACCGAAGTCAGGGGATCTGTGTAAGGAGGCTGTCTGGCTGCTGTTGTCTAAGTGGGAGAGGAAGAGGCTTACTAAGAGATGCCTCCCCTCCTGCGTGTCCGGGGGTGTCCAGAGCTGTTCACGCTCCCCCTGCCCTCTGAACCCTGAGCCAACACAACTGTGGATTTTCTTTGAAGACTCATCCTTTGTCTAATTTCATAATACTTCAGTTTGCTGTCATATTTAAAAAAAAAAAAGTCCTGTTTTAAAGTTTATCATAAGGTGGGGGGGGGGTGAGGGAGCTCCTGGGTGGCCCAGTCCGTTAAGCATCTGCCTTTGGCTCAGGGCCTGATCCTGGGGTCCTGGGATCGAGCCCCGCATCGGGCTCCCTGCTCAGCAGGGGGAGTCTGCTTCTCCCTCTGCCTCTCCTCCCTGCTCATGCTCACTGTCTCACTCGTTCTCTCTCAAATAAATAAATAAAATTGAAAAAAAAAATAAAGTTTATCGTGGAATGGAATTGATATTCCTGGAAGGTAAGCTTTGTTTATCCTGTGGCTTTGCGTTTTCCCCGAGGCCACCGTCCTCTAGAATTGTGAGTCCTGCAAGGAGTCTGAGGACTGTTTCAGGCAGCTTTGTATTAAATGGTCTTTGTAAGCTGGCTGGGAACCTAACCGGGATTGGTAACATTGTTTCCATGAGAAAAGGGGTTTAAATTTGATACAGTTCACCTGTAAACTATGGAAAATCATTTCCCAATTTAAGTTGTGAATTTCCTTTACTTGGCTTTGAAATCTCTAGTCACCTGATACCATTAACGGGTTAAAGATGTCACATTTTGAAAAAGATAGATACGAGACAATAAATAGATCTAGGAACATTTTGGGAATAGTCTTTAAAACCTGCGTTGCTAAAAGTGTTACATGAAAAACTGCTTTGTGATTTTCCCCCTGGGTAATTTTCTGGAGTCAGCTGTTTGATTTAGAGAGTGTCTGATGTGCGGGCCCGTCTGTTTAGGGAGGCGCTGGCATTAAAGCAGGGTGCAGAGCTGGCACGTACCAAGCTGCGTAGCGGAGAGGCTCGGCCTCGCGGTTTCCCGAACGCTTCCTTGCGAACAGATCAAGGAACCTCACTCTGCAAACAGGTCACTATGCTGCTGCTGCTTGCTTGTTCCTTTCGTGGCATTCTTCGCACAACTTTGCGAAGAGTGTGGAAACCGGCAGAGCGGCCCGAGCGCGTGGCTAAGGACCACGCTGTGTCCGTGGCACCTAACCGCCCCCTCCCCCTCCCGGTATGTCTGTGGCCCGGAGCCCTGCTTTGTGGCCGCTCTGATCTCCCCTTCTGACTGTTCCCCTTCCCTGCTGGGCCTTGCGGATGGCTAATTAGAAGTTGTCTCCTGAAGTGGAATCTGTCGCGACAGGCAGATGCTGTCAGTCGTGAGGCGAGGACACAGGCCACCTGCACATTTAGCAGGATGTGATGGTTTAGTTTGGCCGAATTATGGAGTGTAATTTCTGTGATTTTATCTTGAACGGAACAAATAGTCGGCGAGGACTGTGTCGGCCAGTGTACTGGTTATCGAGGTTACGATGATGCCTACTTATTCCTGTGCGCAAGTTTCTACTTATTTTTGGCGGAAGTGAGAAATGGCAAGAAATGGTGTAATTAGGGGCGCCCGCGTGGCTCAGGGCATGATCCCGGAGTCCTGGGATCGAGTCCCATGTCGGTGTCCCTGCTCGGCGGGGAGCCTGCTGCTCTCTCTCCCTCTGCCCCTTCCCCTGCTCATGCTCTCTCGTTCTCGCTCTCAAGTGAATAAATAAAAATGTTTAAAAAGTGGTGTAATTAGAGCAATAAATTATTCACTAGAGCTTATTATCTGAAATTACCTTTTAAAGCAAAGTTAAGAGGCCTGGAATGAGAATTCGAGTCCAAGTTGTGAGCAAGACACGGTCCCCGATTGAAAGGACGTTCTTCGTTCTAGCTCGGCTGTGTCTTGCTGGGAAGTGTGGTGGGGCGGGGGGGGAACGTTTGCCTGAGCTGCTTCCTGTCATTCAGCCTCGGAGAAGAGCTTCGGGGTCTTGGGATCTTTGTTCTTCTGCTTCACATCGGTTTAAGCAGAGGTGATCTTTGTGCCGTGAGGTATGGTTCCATTTTCTCTTTCCGCTAAAGGCGTGCGCGGACGTGCCGCGTGCGCTTCCTGCGCTGTTCCGTGTGGCCGTTGTGCCCAAGCAAGTGCCCACTCGGGCCCCGTGGCCTCGGGTGGAGGACGACAGATGGGCTGCTGCTTCCTTGGTCTCTTTATTTAATTAGTGTCTTGGCGAAGTCACTGCACTCATTTTTATGTCATTGTTGCTTAATGAATTTAATCTAAAAAGATGGGCTACTTAGAGATCCTTGCTAGTTTGGAGTCTGACCATGAACTTTCGGGTTCCATCAAAACTTGAAGTGATACTAAACATTTGGGTGAATTGTTCCTGCCCTTTCTACAGACACGCGAAAAGAAGCACAATTAACACCGAAGATGTGAAGCTCTTAGCCAGGAGGAGTAATTCACTGGTGAGAGATGAATTTCTTTCCTCACTCCCCTTTCCCATCAGAATACATTATTCCCAATTAATCACTCGCAGCCATGAAGCGATTCCCCAGGGCACCTTGCATTAAAAACGAGAGACGGTTGAACCATTCAGACCTGCCCGCAATTTATAGTCTCTCTTTCATTATGATGGATCTTGCTAAGCCAATTTGAAATTTTCTAATCAGCACTCTCTAGATTTCATAATTTGCCTTTTTCATAACATCTCAAAACTTTGGCCCTGTGTTTCATTTAGCGCACGGTGTCAGAGACAGGCCACAGGCTAAAGCGTGTGGGGAGAGTTGTGCTTTGGTGCCCACAGCTCTGATGGGCCGGGTATGGAAGCAGGGTCTGCACAGCCAGGATGGGCAGAAAACTGAGCACGTTTCTCTCCCTCCAAAGAAATCTAGACGTCGTCTTGGCCACGCCTTCATTTTCCAGCTGATGCTATGATCATCCCTGGCCAGTGGCCTCGGCCTGGGGCAGACCCAGGGCAACCGAGGTTTTCTGACTTTGTCTAATCCTGGCGGTGAGGATCCTTTCCATTCCCCATCATGAGAGCGCCACCAGGCTGGACCTTTGTCTCTTCTCTGCTCCATCTGCCCTGCCTAGAATAGGGTCTGGCATACAGCAGGAGCTCAATAAGTAGTTGCGTAACAGTTGACAGTTTACAGGGAGCTTTTGTAGTTATTATTTTACATATATTATTTAAACCTCACAGTCACCCTCTGAGGGTTTTTCATAACATAATTTATTAGCCCGATTTTACAGGGGTGGCCGCTGGAGTTCCGGAACCTCGCAGAGCTAAACACGGAGCTCTTGGGTGGGTGGCCGAACCCCGACGGTCTAGCCCGGAATCTGGTGCTGCTTCCACTGGGCTCTCTTTTCTAAGACCCTCTGCCCAAAGTAGAAGTCAAGGTTAAGGATGATGTGATTTCTAAGGAAAACAGCTAAGGCGGCAGGCGGTGCTGTGTGTCCACAGGGAAGATACTTCTCTCTCTCCAGCTGTTCAGTGCGAGTCACGGCTGGTAGCTGGCCGGCTTCGGCGAGCCGGGCCTGCCTTTTGCAAGGGAATGGGCAGTGCCAGTCGTCTTAGAATACTAGCTGGGAAGTTATCTGTTTGTTGGACATATGTTTACTTCCAAATACTGTTTCTATTTTGGGCTCTTAATTTTTTTTTCATGACAGAGTTGTGGAGTTGGTAAAATTTACGCAGTTTTGTAAAATTCTCCCCGATGGCTGGGACCAGAGTTATTTCCCCGTATCCCAGGCCCTGGTGCTTAGGAGCTGCTCGGCGATGTTAGCTGGATGTGCTGAGGGGGTGTGGATGGTCCTGGTGCTTGGCAGTATACGTAGGCCTGGCGTGCCTTCTGCTCGCCCCACGTTTGTACTCTTCTGATCACTTGAGGAGCTCCTGCCTGTTGGGTAGCAGTGTGGGCAGCTGTCGCTTGATCACTGGAGTTGACTGCTTCTTCCAGAAACAAATTGGAAGTTCTGTTTCACTCTGAGGAATGGAACCCAGGGTTTTCCACTCGAATTCTTCGGGCGGGGGCGATTAGGAGGGGTGTAGACTCCCCTCCCCTCCCCTAGGCTTATAGAGTGGCTTCACAACCAGCCAAAATGTAATTCTTTAATTTTTTTTTTTTTTTTTGGTAGCTAAAATATATCACAGAGAAAAACGAAGAGCTCACTCAGTTTAACACAGAACAGAAAGCAAAGAAGAAGAAGAAGCTAGAGGATGACAACACAAAATCAGTGGCTGCGGCCGCGGCTGCCGACAAGGACGGTTCTTGACCCTGTGGCCACCAGCAGACGCCTCCGGCAGGGGGTACGGCAGGGAGCAGCACTGCCATAAAGGGATTTTCGAAGGGATCAGTAGAGATTAAAATAAAAGGCTAAGAGGCTTGCTGGGCTGTGTTCTCTGAGTCGTTGGCTGCAAAAGCTAGTGTCCGAGCCCGAGATGCTGGAGTGGAACGCTCCGTGTGTCCCCTTCTGCTGCGCCAGCACGGGTCCGAGTGGTCGCTGTCCGAGTGGTCACTGGCGTCATTCATCAAGTGGTGGCTGCAGTGCCATGTGCTCGACTTTTTCAAGCAAACATCTTCTTTATTCTTTATTCAAACTTCTTTTTTTTTTGTTTGTTTTAAAGATTTTATTTATTTATTTGACAGAGATCACAAGTAGGCAGAGAAGCAGGCAGAGAGAGAGGGAGAAGCAGGCTCCCTGCTGAGCGGAGAGCCCATGTGGGGCTTGATCCCAGGACCTGGGATCATGACCTGAGCCGAAGGCAGAGGCTTTAACCCACTGAGCCACCCAGGCGCCCCCAAACAACTTCTTAAAGCTGTTTTGTTAGTTCTGTCGCTCGCCGGTGTGGTTTTTAAGCCTGCATCACGTGTGACCAGGAGGTAAATGGGACGCTCACAGGGGCACGTTTGGAAAATGTCCGTTTTTGAAGGTGATTTTCTCCAGAAACAGTTTATGCCACTTTTCTCTGGCCATCTCGTAGTTTAACTATGGTTCCATGGGGGGAAGGTTTTGCTTGAGAGGAAAACCTGCTCCGTTCGCAAACGCTTCCGTGTGTGGGGCTCTGGTTCGGTCTGTGAGGGCCGGAGCTTCGAGTCCTGCTGTCTCCTCTGCGGGGTGTCAGGGGCGCCCAGGGCATGCCCGTGCCTTGCTGGGGCAGGAGGGATAAGGAACGGGACTGCATTCGGGAGCCCTCTCTGCGCCGGGCTTCCCCGGGGCTCCGCATAGCACCTCCGTGCCCCCTCACAGCCTTACGGGGTGGACCTGATTCTCCCCACTTTACCGATGTGCAGACTGAGGCTCGAAGAGGTTGGCGCGCTGCCCGGGTCTGCTGACTGGTCGAGCCAGTATTCACCCTGAGGGGGTGCTCACCCCCAAAGAGGGGGCGAGAGAACAGGACAGATGTTCTGGATAGAACAGATACGGATCACCGAGAGACACCCCACAACAGTTGGCTCTCGAGGGGACACATAAGCTGTGGGCACAGGAGGGCCCCGAACGCAAGCTTCACAGTCTCGGGGTCTGACGGTGACTCTTCCTCTCACTTCAGAAGAGGGCTGTGACATCCATGTGTCACACCAGGTGAGAGAGGGGAATCCTAAAGCTTTTGCCCTGAGCGTCCTGCTCCCGCCGAGATCCGTACGGCGCAGCTTCCTTTCCAGGTCGGCTCTGTACGTCCGCATCAGGCGACGTGGGCGGCCGGACGCGGCAGACTTGCCGCAGGGCCACGGATGGGGATGGGCCTCCGGGTCTTGCGACTCCAGTGGCGGTGTGACTCCCTGTAGCTCTGCCTTCTCATCAGCGAGACAGGGCGCGCGTGACAGGAAGAGGGAATGAGGAGGACTGCTGTTGGGGGTCTTGTTTTTATGGCTTCTGTGGCTCTCTGAACTCCGCATCCACGGGACTGGAAGTGGAGAAGTCTGGGCGCCGTGGGGGTCCCGCATCTGGTTATGGGGCTGAGTGGGAGGGGGGCGGCTGGCCCTGGCCTGGGTATGTTGGTGAAGTTTTCTAGCCAAGTCGGAAACTCGACTTGATGTTCATGTCATCTTTGGGTGTTTTCGCACATTTATGTATGATTGTGTTTTTGAAGATTTCATTTATTTGAGAGAGAGAGAGAGAGCACGTATGGGGAGGAGAGGGAGAAGCAAACTCCCCGAGAAGCTGGGAGCCCGATGCGGGGCTCGATCCCAGCACACCTGAGATCATGACCTGAGCGGAAGGGAGCTGCTTCACCCACTGAGTCACCCACATGTCCTGTTTATACTTTAGATGAGAAGGCTTACAACACGTTTTTCACGGCTTGTAGCACAGGAGGGGTCAGACTCTTCGAGGAAGAGCCGACTCCCTTTTTTTGGGTTCTCTGGATCAGCCTCTTCCCCACCGCCGCCCACCC
This sequence comes from Martes martes, assembly GCF_963455335.1. Classification (NCBI taxonomy): domain Eukaryota; kingdom Metazoa; phylum Chordata; class Mammalia; order Carnivora; family Mustelidae; genus Martes; species Martes martes. Next base: position 184,065,556 of record NC_137891.1, on the reverse strand, counting down.
CGTATGCTCCACGTGGGGTTTCGCCCACTCTAGAATGTCCATAGTGATGCTGATCATTTTGTGTGATTCCGTCTTTGGAGACAGATGGCAGAAGGGACTTTGGAGGGCCCTGCTTCCGTGGGCTGGCTTCTGCAGAGTCCTGGAAGCTCCCCTAAACTTGAACCTATTAACCCTTTACCAGGCGATGAACCAGACAAGGAAGTGGGTGTGTTTGGAAGGAATGTGTCCTGGTCACATAGAAGGGGGCAACTTCCATTTATAATACTTGCTGTCTTCTTGTTAGACCAGTTTCTTGAAGCACTTGAAATAAAGGGCCGCTGGTGACGTGTTATTACTGAAATTCAGCAGAGTCAGGGAACTTTGAAAGCCTCCCTTTCTGCACACAGCGGCAGCTGGAACGCGCGGGGAGAGGTCTGCGCGGGCTCGTGCACAGCCGAGGCTTTAAAACCTGTAGGGCCCAGGGGTGCCTGGGTGGCTCAGTGGGTTAAAGCCTCTGCCTTCGGCTCAGGTCATGATCCCAGAGTCCTGGGATCGAGCCCCGCATCGGGCTCTCTGCTCAGACGGGGAGCCTGCTTCCTCCTCTCTCTCTGCCGCTTCTCTGCCTACTTGTGATCTCTGTCAAATAAATAAATAAATCTTTAAATAAATAAATAAATAAATAAAACCTGTAAGGCCCAGAAAGGCTCCACTGGGACATGCGTCTTCCTTTACTGAACTGTGGAATTTCTAAAGAGCCCCTCGGGGTCCTTTAGTCCAGGTTCCCCACCACCTGGGAACTCCTGCAACATTCTCCGGGGACAAGAGCCCTTCCGGTGACGGGACGCTCGCTCTTAGGTTTCTTCTGTACTTGGAGAAAAGTCCTCCACCCTCGAACTTTCTCGGTTCCGTTTGGACCTTTAGAAGGAGCACTGCTGTTCAAAATAATTCAGGACTGAGCTTCTAATCAGAAGTTCCCATTTAACATCTTTCCAGGAACACGTTCTTGCCTAAAACCTTAGGTTATCAGCTTCCGGAGGGCAGACTCTGGGCTGGACAGGGGAGGGCGGGCGCCTTGTGCCGTGTGGGGCTCGCGGCAGGCACACGGGATACCCGGCCCCCGGCGTGTAAGATGTGCTGGTGGAATAAGCTTGAGTTGCTCGGCTCTTGGGGGGGCTCCCACATGGAGAAGGTTGGAGGATGTCGTCGTCTTAGCGCTGCCCGATGTCCGTGCCTCTCGTGGGCTCCGCGTGGGCTGGGTGCTTTACGGGACCTCCGTTGGTCCTCACAACAGCTCTCTGAGGGGGTAAGTAGGTAGTCTTTTTGTATCCCCATTTTACAGATAAGGCAACAGGCCACAGAGGGGCCAGGAGCCAAGCCTTCAGCCCTCTCCTCAAAGGACCAGGATGGGTGGCCGCTGGCTTGAAGGCAGCCCGTAATGAGAGGACACGTGGCCTTCCTCCACCCGTGGCACCCCACCCTCCCCGGCACACTCCTGTCGTGCTTCCGTTCGTGGGCTGTGGGTGCTACCCCCTGGCTAGGCTCTCCCGGCCCTGCTGGTGTGGGCGGCGTGGGGCCTGCTCAGTTCTGTGGATGCGTGCAAGGTGCTCGGGGGGTCCAAGAAGTCCGCCCAGTAAACTCGGCAAGAGGAAGCGGGCCGAGCTGCTGTGAATTTCTCATCTGTGAAATCTCTCCATGGGGGGGGGGCACCCGGCAGCCTTAGTCGGTAGAGAAGGGGACCCTGGATCTCAGGGTCATGAGTTCAAGCCCCATGTTGGGCATGGAGTCTACTGCATTAAAGAAAAAAAAAAAAAGAATCTCAATTTTTAATACCGTTGTGGGAATTTTCTTAGGCAAAGAACATTATTTTCGTATAGAAAGAAAGGACAGAGCGGCCTGCGGTGATGAGCCCTGACTCCTCGGATCACGCCCGTTTGGCCCAGAGTCGCCACAAGCCTCCACAGACCTGGGATCGAAGGTGGAGATGTCCCCGGGGGCAGGGGTGTGAACCAGGACTTTGGAAAGCTGAGAGGGTCCGTCCGTCTTCACTTTTGGAGAGAGCCGTCCCCTCGGTGGTTTCACTCTTCACTTGGAACCTGGCCGTGGCTGCTGGCCCCGTGTGGCAGGTCTGTGGCCAGTGACTCAGTTTACCAGCTGTCTCAGTTGGATGAAGACGGTCTGCGCACTTGCCTGTGGAATTCTGAAACCGGGGCCAGGGAAGGGGACGCCCCGGCGGGCTGCGCGGAGGAGGACTCCCCCTCCGGCCTTCCCGGGGGAGCTGGTCAAGTGCAGGTCCCTCCGGGGCCGGCCCCCGCGCTCCGGAACCTGCTGCCCTCTCGTCTGGGTTTGCAGCCTCCTTGCCTGCGGTTCGGGGAGAGCCGCCGGGTGCTCCGAGCGCCTCCCTGCACACACCCCCCCCCCCAGTCCCCCCTCGTCCCTTCGGCCCACGGCGGATCCCGTCACACCTCACGTGGGCGGAATTTCAGCTCCTCGGCTCCTCAGCCGCCGCTGATTTTCTATTGTGTGAAATCACTTGGCTTTGTGCTCCCGCTTCCTGCCGCGGGTGCGGGCGCGCGTGTCGCGAGGATGCGGGGCCGCGGGGGCCAGCGCACGTGTCCTGCCAAGTCAGCAGCTCCGCTCCCAACTCGCGCCACCGTCGGCGGCTTTAACGAAGGGGTTAACTCCGTTCCGAAAGCAATTTTGTGGGCTGATGGCTTCGGCAGGTGCGTCACTGCCTGAGTGTGAGGGAAGCGGGGGCGCAGAGACCCGAAACACAGCCGCAGGTGGAGCTTAATTAAAATGCCCGCCCCCGCGCCCCACCCCTCCACGAGACCCAAGTGCACAAAACACCGACTTCGGGGCTGCCCGAGACGAGCAGCCCCAGAGCTTCGGCCCTCAGAATGCCGCCACCTCTCTGCTTGCTGCTGCTGCTGCTGCTGTCGGGGGCCACGGCCCCGGCGGCCCTGCCCCTGGAAGGTGGCCTCGAGGGACACGACGACCAGGTGAGTAGCGCGACGGGCAGGCGAGCCCGCTTTCTGGCCGGCTCGTTCCTTGGCCTCCTCGGATCGCCCCCGTCTCCAGGGCCGAGTGTGTGTAGGACAGTCAGCAGGCAGGGCTGACCCTCGCAGTGTGCCCTTCAGCTGTCCCCGGGGCCCGGGATGTCCCCTCTTAGACCACGGGTTCTCGTTTACCTTCGGCGGTCCCAGCAACCTGCAGAGAGCTCGGACACTCAAGGGGGAGCCTCCCTGCCGGGCCATCTCCATTGCGTCATCTTTGAAACGGCCCGCATTATTCACACATGCTTCTAGAATCTTAATTTATAGGTATGGGACTCTTCTCACTGGCTCAGATTCATTGACATCATTACAGTTTCCGTCGTGAGAGTTCGTAACTTTGTAAGGTGATTTATTTTTCTCTTTTTTCCCCCCCATTTTGAAAAAGTTCCAAGAAAGAGTACATAAAGTTGGCCATTAAAAATGGATTTTTCTCTAAAATTACCAGATGAGTTTCAGACAAGTCATTTATCATCAGGTTGCTCCTAGAAGCTTTCTAAGGAATTTGAAAGAAGGGAATATCACGTCTCAATCTGATCTGTCTCAAAAAGTAATTTGTGGACATCCAGGAGTCAGACTGGGCACTTGGCGGCGGGGAAAATGATAGATTTCCTGACCTCTTCTAATGAAGGACCTCAGCCAAGATTATGGGCCAAACAAGCCATTTGTTTTCTTTGAAAATTCTTAACTTTTCCTTCTCTAATTAGAACTATTTCATTAAGGTGTTCTCTTGAGTTCTTCATTCTTTATTTTATTTTTTAACTTTCTCATCCTTTAAATGGAAATGTGATTTATTCTTCTGAAACATTTTTTTTTTTTAAGGAAGAAATTATGGATCTTTTAATGCTGGCTGAACCAGATGGTTGATTATTTTTCTTTCCTTTGTTCTCTGCTTCTTTTTGAAAGCATCTGCAGGAAGGGATGGAAATGAAGAAAAACAGCCTCTTGACTTTCCTGGCTGGGTGGTACCAGTGGGTGTCCCAGGCGGGTGCAGCTCCCTTCACAGAAGGGGGAGCCGGGGAGGCGGCCAAGCGACAGGACGTTCCGCCCCCTCAGCGGTCACTGCGGGAGAAGACACCCTGCAAGGATTTCTTCTGGAAGACCTTCTCCTCCTGCAAATAAAACTCCACCCCCCCCCCCCCGATCACTCGTGCAAAGGAGTGTAACGAACCATCTGAATAAAATGTATTAACAGCTGTGATCTTTCTTCTACTTCCCGTGTACTATGAAAAGTTTTATTTATTTATATCTTAAAATATTTTATTTTTAGGGGCACCTGGGTGACTCAGTGGGTTAAAGCCTCTGCTTTCGGCTCAGGTCATGATCCTAGGGTCCTGGGATCGAGCCCTGCATTGGGCTCCCTGCTCATCGGGGAGCCTGCTTCCTCCTCTCTCTCTGCCTGCATCTCTGCCTACTTGTGATCTCTGTCTGTCAAAAAAATAAAATAAAAATCTTAAAAAAAAATTTTTATTTTTAGTAATCGCCACACCCAACGTGAGGCTTGAACTCAGAACCCCAAGATCCAGAGTCCTGTGCTCCACTGACTGAGCCAGGAGGGCGCTCCCCAAAGTGAACATTTTTGATAAAGATTTTCATGTTTTCTGCTGTAGGGTACCCACTGGGCTTTCTTTCCACCTTCGTTATGTGCTTGGAAGGTCTTCCCTTGTCTCCCTTTGATTTAAAACGGCTAAAGGTGACATATTTAGGAATCCAGAATGACATCTTATTCAGTTTGTTTTCATAGAAATCCTCTAATTTTAAAAAATATTTCCCTCATGCTAGAAGCAAATTTTTAACATTGTGCTCAGAGGGCAAAATGATTACTTCTTGTGTTTTGGCGAAAACCAATTTAAAAACAAATGTCATGCTCTCAAGCATGATCTCCTGTTCACATACTTCTAAGAAGAGTTCCATTCAAACCTGCTCTGATAAAATACCCACGCTGGTTTTCATTAGCAACTTAATTTTAATTTGTTACAGTTCTTTCATGGATCAGAGCTTCTACATTTGTGTCTTGAAGAATGAAGTCTGTTTGTCCCAAGGCCTTATTTCAAACCAAATACACAGCAGGGCTGCCGTCTCACCTGGTTGCCTCAACTTCTAATTCCAGACTGTCAGGATCACAGGGTCCAGGCTTTGTTCCGTGACAGATGCATACATGTATTCTTAAAAAATATATATTTATTTATGTAAGACAGACAGAGCGTGCACACAAGCAGGGGGAGCGGCAGGCAGAGGGAGAAGCAGGCTCCCCGCAGAGCAGGGAGCCCGATGCGAGACTTGATCCCAGGACCCCGGGATCATGACCTGAGCCGAAGGCAGACGCTTCACCGACTGAGCTGCCCAGGCGCCCCCAGATTCATATATGTATTGATATCGTTACGTGTATAATTGTGATATTTTCCCGATCCCCAATAATTTCCACAGAAGGGACAATGAGTGATGGCTACACAGGAGGGGAGTTTCTTTTTCTATGTTATGAGGCCGAGCAGCTGTCAAGCCGCATGCGGACTGGGATTTGGGGCTGGTCCAATGAAATGAGGGGTGAACAAGTCAGTCAGTTTCTAAACCCCCAATCAGGTCTTTATTCTCCCCATAGCCCCAACGTCCTCGCTTGATTCCGTGTATCGTTTATGGCTCTTGAATGACAGACTCTAACAGAAACTTCCAGGGTGATGGTATTTAGATGCTAAACTTTGAAGTTCAGAGATTGCTACGTGGAGTTACGGGAAGTTTCTGAGGGTCTACTATGAGGAAGCTTGGCAAAGGCTGGCTGGAGGAGCATCGTCATCGTCTTTTCTCTGGACACCAGGGGAGCAGGCGCGGAGGACTGCTGACCGTTCCGTTCTGTTTTCTGCGGCGCTGAGCTCGTGTTCATAATTACTAGCTGAGTAAAGTATAATGTGTTCGAGGAGCCTTAATAGCACCCGCACTTCCAAACACAGCAGCTTTAAGAGACCGGTAATTGGGTCAGTGCCCTGGTGCAGGATGCCGGCCTGAAGGGCCAGCTAACCTTCAGAACTTGGTCTTTTAAGATTTTTCTAGAAGAAATAGCATGCTCACTGTTTTTCAGTTTCAACGGGGTCATACCTACAGAGTCCTTAGGATTGGGGACTTTTAACTTTGAACTAAGTAATATCTGAAGGATAATGAGGCTCTGCTAATGAAACTGGCAGGACATCTGTCAAGTGTAAGCTTACCTTATTTGGTTCGGGGGCTTAATAAAACGTTAACTGGCCGCAACTGCATGGTAGGCTAGATTAATATGCTCATGATGAATACATTAGGGTGAAATGGGTATATTAGGGTAATTTTCTACCATCAGGTTTCGGGTAGACTTTTCTTAAGTATACCTTTGTGTAGCTCAACATAGACAAGTGTGTAGATGTGGTCGTCGGCACCTGGACAGCTTGTAATTCATTCTTGCGCACTTCTTTTTTAAAAACTTGTTATTTGAGAGAGAGAAGCACAGATGAGCGGGGCTTAAGGGCAGAGGGGGAGAGAGAGAATTGCAAGCAGACTCCATGCTGTGTGCAGAGCCCAATGCGGGGCTTGATCCCACGACCCTGAGATCATGAGATCATGAGATCATGGGCTGAAATCAAGAGTCATACGTTCAACTGACTGAGCCACCCAGGCGCCCCTCTTGCATTTATTTCTAATATTTGGCACCAGAATGGATCCTTAACTGCTGAGAAAGAATTCAGTGTGACAAGAACACTCGACAGAAATCCTTCCTAGTAGTTCTATTTCAGGACTGATGGCAAACCATTCTAGGCTTTAGGAAACGCAGACCAATAGGCTCATGGGAGACACTTAAAAAACTTGATTTAGTAGCACCTGCTGAAGGGATCACCCACATCCTAATACCAGCTTCTTCCGTAGAGCTATGGGTTTCATTTTTAAAAAGTTTATTTCAATAACCTCTACAGCCAGCGTGGGGCTCAAACTCTTGAGATCAAGAGTCGCACGCTCAGCCAACTGAGCCAGCCGGGAGCCCCTGGGTTCCATTTTGGACAAATCAGAAGAGGAAGAGTTAGGTAGGTTTTAAAAAGAAGGAAAATTTCAGTTTCTAGATGAGAAAGGAAGAGGCAACGGGCAGCTGGGCTACCCACTATTTCTAGCTTGTCGTAACACTAATAAAAGTAACACTGATTTATCTTTTCCACTTATAATTAGTTAAGGGATCAAAAATACATGTGCTTGTCTTGTTAAAATAATTGTAAACTGGAGGAAAAGCTACATTTTGGTGATAGTTCTTAGAAAACTGTTGGGAAATACTGAGGAAAATCCACTATCTGTCCATTAACCTGTTGGTTCATTTCCTTGTAATTGCAAAGTGTGCTCTTTCTAAAAAAAGATTTTATTTTCGAGTAATCCCTACAACCTGCACGGGGCTTGAACTCACAACCCTGAGGTCCAGAGGAACATGTTCTATACTGACAGAGCCAGCTGGGCGCCCCTGCAAAGTGTGTTCTGATTTAGTTTGAGCAAACAGTGAACTCTGAGGTTCTGCAATCCGAAAATTCAGTGCATTTCCTGGGAATGAGTCTATCCCCCTCATTGGAAGCCTTCCAGTGGGACGGAGGACCCCACTGTCAGAGGACTCAGGCAGTGGCTGGGTGTTGAGAAATACCACTTATAAAGTCCTTAAAAACTTCAAGTAATGCAAGACACAGCAAGATATTTTAAGGCAAAACCCTACAAATAAAATAGAATGGAGAAAACCCCTGAAGGCCCCCCCCCCAAAAAAAAGAATAAAAAGAAAAAATTGAGTGGATGGCTAAGAAATAAGAGCTAAACAACCTGGTTAGTAAAGGCACATTAATCATTTTTGTAATTAATGAAGGTTTTCTTTTCCCAGACTGCTATTATTTTATCCCTTTCTCTCTGGAAAATGAAAAACCCATTAGTTTTTTTTTCCCTTTTGCTTTCCCCCAGAAATTAAAGGTTGGTAAGTGGTAATTAGCACAGCTCCTGTCAAAGCCAATTGCCTAATGGGGACCGACATTTGACTTGAGCTGAAGGAATGGGATACGGCTAATGCGGAGCTCAGTAGTCCCAGCTGCTTCCTTTTGACATTCTTTTCTCCTACCGTTAAGAACAGGCTGCCCTGCTCGCTCGCTCCTATTTTTAGACCTATTGCTGGCTGCTACGTTTCTATTCTAGAAGGCCTGCAGGCACAGCGGCGCGGGGAAGGTGAATGGCACTGGGGGCAGTATAATGTGTTTGCGGCTGCAAGCGCTACGCATTTTGGGCCCGAGTTTGCAGACTAAGGTCTTTGCTCTGTGGATCCATAGCTAGGGGCCCCCTCACGCAGCTCTGTCTTTGCTCCTGCCCCGCCGCTGGGGGGAATAAGGGAACCTGCTTTCCAGCCTGTGCTACGTACTGGGCTCCGCCTCAGACACTACTTCATTTAACCCTTTCAACAGTGGGCTTGGTTCCCTCCAAGCCTACAGTACTTTCTCCATTATTCTACGCAGCCAAGAGGCTTGGTGGGTTGGTTTCTAGCAGAGCATACCAGCACCGACACCCAGGACAGCCAACGAGAGCTCTCCTGTGGATCGGACACACATCACTAAAGACTATTTTTTAACTCAGTGGGGCAAAGATGGAGATGATGTTAGGACTGGTGAGTAGTGGTACCACTGTTCCTGGAATCCAGGCTTCCTTTACCACTGGGCTTACTGTACAGTGCTCGCGGGGCTGTTCACTTCGCTTACACCACCAGTACTGTGCCCGCGGTCAGAACTCTTTCGGCAGTTATGTTGTAGGCACAGGACTTTTCCAGTTCGAGCTGACTCCCACTTCTTAGGTTGCTAACAAAACCAGTGATCTGGATGCAGAAGGAAGAGTGTGTGGACCCAAGAGAAAACACCTGTAAGTGGGAAGTTCGCTGGGAACCTGGATGGCTCAGTCATCATCAGTCATGATTCTGGGGTCCTGGGATCAAGCCCCGCGTCGGGCTCCCTGACTGGCAGGGAGTCTGCTTCTCCCTCTCTCTCTGCCCCTCTCCCCAGTTTGTGCGTGTGCTTTCTCTAATAAATAAATAAAATCTTTAAAAAAATAAGTGGGAAGAGTACTGGAATTCGAACCAGAATCCTGGCCCTCCAATTAGCCTCCTGACATGGGGCCAGTCTCTGCGCCGCACCGAGCACAGCTTTGCTCATGCGTGTGAGACGACGAGCCACACCCTGGCCAGCTCACTCAGTTTTGTGAGGCTCCAGGATGGTCAGTGCTGGCACGGAGCAGACTGCAACGTACTAGAAGAATCCCCCACTGGCATTAGTGCCCCTCCAGGGGCATCCTGAAAGTGTGTGGGGATGTTTTCCGTTGTCTCGGGGCCTGCAGACTGCCACTGGCATTGAGCGGGTGGAGGCAGGCGGGCGATGCCAGTTCTGCCTGCCGAGTGCGGGATGATTCTGGATAACAGAGAATTGGCCCATATCATGCATGACTTTTGAATGTCATGCTGGACATTCACCTGGATGGAAGTCTGTTCCAAGTCAGAGTACAAAACCTAAAGACCAAGTTTGTACAGAAACAGAAGTATACAAGCCAGAAGGCTCTGCTTTGCACCCGGAGAGACTCACAGTCATATCACATGGAGATCGATTTAATGACCTTTCATCCCCCCTGCTGATAAAACATATTAGAAAACTGAACAGTCTCACGGTGGTAACAGATGTAATTTCACAATTAGAAATGGCAAATTGCACTCACCATATGTCCCTGTGGTCTGCAAACTTAATATGTGTCTTTACACAAACCAAAAAACTCATTAACTTGAGACGCGAGTTTGTGGCCGTACATCAACTCCGTTCTGTCACCTTCTCGACTATCATTTGTGTTTAGAATTCCGCAGTTCTGGCTTCAGAACAAGGATAATGGGTCTGAAGTTTCTTTTCACTGTCCTTGACAGTTTCTTTCAAACAGAGGACATAAGAAGGTGTCATCAGAAGAGGCGGGGTTCTGCTGACACAGCCTCGTCATTCCAACAGGTGGGAGGGCACTTCTGGAAGGGAAGGAGGCCAGTCCTCCGGCCTGTTCCGGGAGAACACCCCGTAAGGCGGGTTGGAGGGGTGGGGCGGCTAACAGTGAGGCAGCAGCTCGGGGAATTAGGCTGAAGGTATTTCTTGCGAATAAAAACAAGGTCGCAGGTTCTCCAGCGGCGGCTACGCGGGCTCTTGTTTGGCTCGCTTGGGCTCCCGCGGTTCTCCGGGCGGCGAGCTCTTCCTCGCGGACATGCTCCGGAGAGAACGCAGGCTCTGCACCTGCTGGAGACGCAGGCTGAGCTCCTGGTGACAGGCCCGCTGCACCGTTTCCGTCTTCTTTACGTCCCAGCTCAAGGCAACGGCAAGTGCTCTGGGGTCTTCCTTGGTGACCAACTGCGGCAAGAACGAGAACCACTGAGAACCACGACCTCTGCTCTCAGGCTCCCATGGGCTTCTTTAGGGGAACAAGACCAGGCCGCACCAGCCTGGGCTACGTCCTGGCGTGGAAATGGCAGAGTTCTTTCGCATTTGGTGGCCACGGGCCTTTTCTTACCCTCCAACACCGCCAGGAAAGGATCTCTGGAAAGTCAAGTCCTCCACTTATAGGAAATGTAGCCCAGTGCAAGTCAACAGGTTTCCTCCCTCCCAGCGACACTGGGGAGGTGCCTGGGACAGGGACAAGGATGAGGAACGAGAAGTGGCATCCGGCTTCTGGGTCCGTGGCTGTGGAGCCAGTACAAGAGGACCCCCACAGGCGTGCCTTTCACTACATCCTGCATGGGCCTCACCGACTACGGACTGTCCTCCGGGGCCGACAGAACCAGACACTCGAGCCCTGCCATGCCTCCCTGTCAACGCCCGCTCACTCCATAACCCGCTGTGCCCCAGAGAATAATGTTTGACGATCTGAGGGAGTGCACCCCGTTTTGCTCAAGCCATGGGATATAGATTAAATGAGATGCTTTGCAAACGGGCAGCTGTGAGTCAGGCTCTGCAGAGGTGGAAAGCACCCTCGCACACGCGCCTCTGGAGGGCAACACTGCACCCCCGGGGGGAGTGGCTCGGTGCAGCTCAGGGTCCCTGGTTCTCGCCCACCTCCAAATCCCGGCTAGACAGACTCAGCTCTGGGGCCGGCTTCTCCTTCAGTGCGGTAAGGACCTGGCCGGTAAGGGTGACTCCGGGGGAGCTCTCGCGGTGAGTCCCCGCATCGACCGCATCCATGTCGTCACTGAAGCCGGCGCTGGACTCTGCAAAGCAGACACGATGGAGACGGCACACGGTGTGAGCGCACCGCCGCACATCCAGCAGTCAGGCAGGACGGAAGCAAGTCATTTCATTTCAGGACACCAGCGGCTGCGGCTGCTCGCCTGTCTGACCCCATTATAAACCCCGGTTCTCTCCCCAGGAAAGGCTCTCCAGGCCCTCGGCCCTCAGGGGGACTCCCCTGGCCAGTGGTTCCTACCTTGCTGCTTTGACAAGATGCTGCCCTCCTTCTCCAAAGCCTGGAGGTAGAGCTCCAAGAGCTGCTTGGACTGACGGGCTTCCTCCCTCTGGTCAAGCACCTGCTGGAGGGTGTTCTGAAGCCCCTGCACTGTGATGCAACTTTGGCAGAGTTCCTGAGCCAGGTCTGAACACGGAACGTCAATGAGCACCTAATGAGCAAAACAGACTAAGAAACCTACAAATACTTTCAAAGCCCAGTGGCCCCGACCCGGCCCGGCAGGCTCTCTCCTTCCTTCAGCAATTCGTGCCCTTGCTGCCTCTAGGGAACCTGCCAATGTTTACCAACTACACCTCTGGGAATTTATTCTACAGAAAGCATGTGGGTGAGATGACACTGGTCTAAGTTTTTGGTTGCGCTGTCTGGACCAGCAGGACTGATGACAGCCCAAAGGTCCACCCAATGGCAGTGACTCCTTAAATAAGTCACGGTACACCACAAAATGGAATACCATGGAGTGGTAAAAAAGAACAAGTGTCTTTCAGATACTGATCTAGAATACTCTCCGAATATTTTTTTTTATAAAAGATTTATTTATGGGGCACCTGGGTGGCTCAGTCATTAAGCGTCTGCCTTTGGCTCAGGTCATGATCGTCCTTGGATCAAGCCCCCCATTAGGCTCCCTGCTCAGCCGGAAGTCTGCTTCTCCCTCTCCCACTCCCCCGGCTTGTGTTCCCTCTCTCATGGTGTCTCTGTCAAATAAATAAATAAAATCTTGAAAAAAACATAAAAAATAAAATGAGTTGTTCTTCTGGAAAAAAAAAAGATTTATTTTTTTGAGAGAGAGAGAGAGAGCACATGTGTGTGCGTGAGCGGTGGTGGGGGGCAGAGAGGGAGGGAGAATCTCCAGCAGCCTCCCTGTTGAGCGTGGAGCCTGTAGCGGGGCTCGATCTCATGACCCTGAGATCATGACCTGAGCCAAAATCAAGCTGGAGGCTCGACCGACTGAGCCACCCAGGTGCCCCTCTCCAAATATTTCTTTCTTTTTTTTTTTTTAAAGATTTTATTTATTTGACAGACAGAGGTCACAAGTAGGCAGAGAGGCAGGCAGAGAGAGAGAGGGGAAGCAGGCTCCCTGCTGAGCAGAGAGCCCGATGCGGGGCTCGATCCCAGGACCCTGGGATCATGACCTGAGCCGAAGCCAGAGGCTTTAACCCAATGAGCCACCCAGGCGCCCCAAATATTTCTTTAAAAAGGAGTAAATATGCTTCCACTTGGGTAATATAGAGGAGGAGAAAATATATTTGTATTTATTGGTATACAAAATAGCCCTAGAATGGGAATCTGAGAGATTGGTTGTCTCTGGGAAGGGAAACGTAGTGGCTGTGGCAGGAGTAAGATTTTTCATGTATATCCCTGCCCCTCCCCTGCCCCCCACCCCGGCCAGGCAAACAGCTTTATTGAGATATAATTCACACACCTCACAATTCACCCATAGGACGGGCATACCTAGGTGGGTTTAGTACCTTCACAGAGCTGTGCAGTCCTCGCCACGATCCAGTTCAGAACATTTTCACCACCCCGAAAAGAACTGTACCTACTAGCAGTTACTCCCTATTTCTTTTCCAAGTTCCCCCCAACCGCAGCCCTAGGCAGTCCACTTGCCTACCTTCTATCTCTATGGATTTGGCTATTCTGGCCCCTTCATATAAATGCAACTATAAATCCGTGGTCTTACACTTCTGGCTTTGCTCACTTTGCACAGTATTTTGAAGGCTTGTCCTGTCACAGCGCGTGTTAATACAGCATTCCTCTAAGGGCTGAATGACATGCCATCGTGTGGCTAGGCCACATTGTACTCACCCGTTCATCAGTGCCTGGCGTTTGGGTTGCTTTCACTTCCGGGCTACCAGGATACCTTCCCATACCCCCTCGGATTTTGAGCCATGTGACTGTGTTCATATTATTCATTCAAATAGGTATGTTTATAAGTTTAAAAAATTACCAAAGCCACTCCTTGACCGGGCCTCTCTTGACCTCCCCATCTAGACCACTAGCCTGGCTGCTCTCGGCACACTGCCCTACCTGCTGCCCATCTAAGACGCTTCCCTCCATCAGAATTCTGTGTGTGGCTTGTTCACCACTGCACCCCCTGGACAGGACCCTGCCAGGCACAGGGCACGGGCTCAAGAAATATTTTTTGGAATTAACACATACTATTTTTATCCCAGTTTTACTGGACAGGAAATGCAGGCAAAGAGGCTAAGTTACTGGCTCAAAGTCGTAGTGAAGGAGCTGGGATTTCATTTGGCTCCTCTCAACTCCATACTCTTTGGCACTACGTCCTTAACTCCCCGCCCCCCTCCGTGAGCCTATATAGGTCTAGTGGGGCCTGGACATCTGTATTTTCTTTTCTTTCTTTTTTAAGATTTTATTTATTTATTTTGAGAGAGATGGAGAGTGAGAGAGCAGGGGGAGGAGCAGAGGGAGAGAGAGAGAGAATCTCAAGCAGATTTCATGCTGAACACAGAGCCTGATGCGGGGTTCCATTTCACCACAGTGAGATCAAGACCTGAGCCAAAATCAAGAGTCAGACACTTAACTGCCCGTGCCCCCTCAGGCGCCCCTGAGCATCTGTATTTTCTACTCCAGGTGCGAGAATTAGAAAATGAAGAGTCTTGGTTGTCACCAAAGCAGTGTTTGAAAATTAAGGAATAATGAAATTATTCTGGCGAGACGCATGGAAACTAAGGGGCTGGGGGCAGCGGAGGCCAGGTGAGCGTGGCCGCGGGCTGTGGAGGGGCTCACCTGGAGGTCCTCCTCGGACAGGAGGATGATGCTGGACAGGTCCTCCTTCAGCTGCCTGGCCACATTCTTCCACTTCAGCCCTGCCCCGCTGTCTGTTTCATCTACATCGAAGGACTCTTGGGAAATCCACGCGGTGCCTCCATCTGCCATGGGGGGGGAGCCAGTCACAGGGAGACCCGAGGCGCTATGTTCACCTCCTCCTCCAACACACAGGCCTCGAGGATACTGTACGTGCTTCCCTGGCCATTTAGGGTAATTTCAGTGGTGAAGGAAGAGCCTTTCCTCAGGGGTTCAGAGGAAAGCCAGTCCTCATCTAGGACCTCTATTTTCCCTTCTTTCCCACCTTCGATTTATTTCTGTTTGAAACTGCTCTGTATCCTTCTTATGGAAAGAAGCCGCTTCAAACCTGTGGCACGGTCATGCACACCCAGGACCCTACCACACTTCCCTTTAGGTGAGCTGTATTTCTGCGTGCACCCCGTTTCTGTACACAAAAACGTTCATTGTCCCCAGCACTTTCTCCTGTGCTTGGGGTTAGTCTCATCCTTGACTGGAGGAGCTGTAGTCACTGTCTGCTGTCCCTGGGGCTCAGTACAAAGGTGGCTGGCAGAGCCACTGCTGGAGGGTGACTTCCTCAATTTAGCGGCATGGTGGCTTTCTGCAATGGGGACACTTTTTTAGCCTTTGATCCTTGCTCATCGATATTAGTCCCTTTTGTATCTCCAGTGATGATGATGGTGTAACACTTACTGAGCGCTTTCTGTGGGTCAGGCAAGATCTACAGGCTTTTTATCAGGGCTTCTCAACTGGGAGTCATTTTGCCTCCCCCCAGAAGACATCTGACAATGTCTGAAGGCATTTTTGGTTGTCACAATTGGGGTAAAGAGATACTGCTGGCATCTAGTCGGCCAAGGTCAAGGGTGCTGCCAACATCCTGCAATGGGCAGAACAGTACCCACAACAAAGAATTCTCCAGCACAAAATGTCAATAGTATTGTCGAGAAAGGCTGGTTTGGTATATATTATGTTCTATCAGCCCTACCACACCTAGGAGAGAGAGATACTACCATTATTACCTCAGTAAGGTGCTAAGAAGTTAGGGAACTTGCTCAAGGTCACATGGCTAGCCAATAGTACTCTGGAGTCAATGCAGGCAGCTTGACTCTGCCTGGATCTCTCTGCCATGCCGCATTTTAGTTATTGCTGGTCTGTAAGTTATTTGAGAACCGGGCCCACGTCTCATTCATCTTTACCCCAAGACTTAGCACCACGCCGCGGCATGCAGAAGGTGCTCAGTAAATGTTAGCTGCGTAAATGCTGAACCAGACAAACAGCAACTAGGCGTCTGTGCAGTAAAACGAATCATGGTGGATGTTGTATTACATAGATGACTTTATACGTGGCCAGGGTTTCTTACCTGAATTGCTGTATGCCCACTTCTCATTATTGGCCAACGCTACAAACTTGGTATTGGAAGGTAAACACAGGAAGTAATCGTCATCATCCACGATGGTGCCATCCTCTGCCAGAACCAGGGTGACTGGAGCCAGGGACTTATCAATGGCCAGAATGTCAAAGGCTGAGAGGAATAAAATATTTGGCAATTGACAAAGTATCCATAAGGAAATTACATCTGTCCCTGTACTTTCACTATATATATGCTCCCAGAGCATAGCAGAATTCCTGGTAGTTAACAGTAGCTACGATAACAACTAAAATTACTAGCAAATATACCACTTACCACATGCCTGGTACTAAGTGCTTTTCATATACAGTATTCTCCTAAAAATCCCTTAAATATGGACAATTGTTATTCCCATTTTACAGATGTCAAACCCAAGGCTCAGGGAGGTTAAGTAACTTGTCCAAAGTCACACAGTAAGTGTCAGAGCTGAGATTTAAACCCATACAGTGACTCCTGAGGTAGCTTCTCTACCTCCACATTAGAAGGCCCTCACGTATCTTTACTTGAAAGATGGTTTTGGTTTGAAAAACAAAGCAAAGTCTGATTTGATTCCATGGGAACGAGCAGTCTTTCATTCATTTGCTTGGTGGTCATCTTAAATTCTTCTGTGTCAAAAGTCAAAAGAAAGAAAGAAAAAAGAAAAGAGAGAAAGGAAAGAAGAGAAGGAAGAGAAAAGAATAGAAAAAAGGAAATGCTTTGTGTTCTTTGAAGCCTTAATCTCTGCAGCCTTTCTAACCTATAGGAAGGCACAAGAGAAGCAGAAGTTTGTATCAGTAGCTTCTCATCTTTATTGTCACAGGGCAAGAGGCTTGTCCAGGGAGGTCTGCACCTCCCATTTGGTGATGACAAAGTCTAAAATGCGACTGGGATGAGAGTGAGCAGCAGAGTAGCCATGAGATGACATATATGGTTGGGCAATGTTGTCCAGCACCCAAATAGAACCGCAAGTCTTGCAAAGGCTGAGCTCCAGAGAACACAAACACTTATACAAGCTTCTGTGCCCAGTGCATCCAGCTGATGCACTCAAGGGGAACTAAAACTTAAGCACCCTTATGTCCAGAAAAATATGTTCATGTTGGTATGGCAAAAACCATCTCACTATAGCATTTATAACGCTTTGGCCGCTCCTGGATCTCTGAAAGATTCCTGTCTGATATCTTTCGGGTCTTGGTGACTCCGAGAGAAAGCACTGAACACTGACATCCCCTTTGACTACATTCCTGGGGACCACTCGCCTCACACCTTTAACCAGTAGAACTTCTGTGGATAAACAATTCGTTGCTACCGGCTCATAATACTTGTAAGGCATGTAAATGCATCATCTGCTTTGAGAGTCCCAAGGATCCTGTAAAGCAGGGCTGGAAATATTATACCCATTTTGCGGATGAGAAAACTGAGGGTCGTGGGCTGCTTAAGTACAAGGTCAAGCAGCGAGTCGGTGTGGGGCCAGGACTCAGAACTCTGGTCACTCACAGCACCTGCTCCTTGCCTGGAACTCCAGAATGGTCGGTAGCAAAACCCTCTTGGCCGCACAAGTGCCTGCCGGAACTGACGGTGGAAAGGCGCTCCCACCCCGCCCGGGGGCTCAGCTGGGGGCGCCGGGATCACCGTAGGGAGCCCGGGTGGCAGAATACACCCCGGGCTGGGTCTGGTCCGAGGTCCGAGTGATTTTAGGCAATGCACCCAAGTCGAGTCGGTCTTAATTTGCATATTGCTTCCCGTCTACCTTCCCACCATTAGGAGTCTCACACGAGATAATCGCTTTGAAACTTGTCTATCCCTATGCCTACGGCGGTTATTTCCGGCCCAAGTCGCTCCTGCGGACCCGGCTTCGCCCGTGCCAGACATCCTCAACCGGGCCGGCTCCCCGCAGCCACAGCCCCGGCCCCGGCCCCGGCCTCGACCCCGGCTCCCACAGCCTCCGCCCGCGTCCCGCGCCCACCCTTGCTCCTCAGCTCCTCGAGACAGGAGGCAGCCACGCCATGCTGCTCACGGCTGTGGTTGCGGCGCAGCAGACAAGGCTTCAGAGCCCGGGTCTCAGTCTCGGCTTCCCCGACCACCTCCATTCTCTTCAGGGTGGGACCTGACTGACTCGGGGAAGTCAGGGAGGTTCGGCGCGGCGCCCTCCTCCCTCCCGCGGCGTGCCGGGAGATGTAGTTCTCTTTGCGGCAAATCACGCATACCACCAAGGCACGCCGGGAGATGTAGTTTTAGTTGCGGCTAACACGTATGGCTTCGGGGGCATGCCGGGAGCTGTAGTCTCTTGGTTCGAAGCCTACTTCGTTATGTTGCTCAGTTCGGCCCAGAGGAGTGTTTTTGTGCTATAATATATTTAGGAGTTTCAGTACCGGGATCAAAATGAGGTCAACAGGGATTTATTTTGCATTATGAAAGACACGCATATATGCTCCCTTGGGTTTTTAGAGCGCTCTTGTTTACATATATAGATGCATAATGTTAATATTTAAATGGAACAATCTGTCATTGTACTGTATTAATTTGTTTTCCCTCTCCAAACTGAAAAGATCTGTAAGACGTCCCAACTTTCAGGATAATCTGAAGGAAGTCAGTTTAAAAATTGATGGCTGTAGTTTTCAGTCCTGTTGAAAATGTAACAGAGAAGCATAAGATACATTTCCACCAGTTCGATTCCCTGCTTCAGCTGTGCAAATTGGGTTGGGATCCCGGAACAAAATGCTTACATAACTAGATTAAACATTAAGGTCTCAAAGAAATCAGAGGGGAAAGGGAAAATGCGAACCCCATCACAGTTTGAGATTGTCCAGATGCTGCTTGGCAATAAATTCATCTTCATTCTAATACTGCTACTTACCCACTCTGAAACAATTAAACATTAAAATAATAATAAAAAAAATCAGGGGCACCTGGGAGGCTCAGTGGGTTAAGCCTCTACCTTTGGCTCAGGTCATGATCTCAGGGTCCTGGGATCCAGCCCTCCAAGGGGGGGGGGCTCTGCTCAGCGGGGAGCCTGCCCCCCGCACCCCCCTTGCCTACTTGTGATCTCTCTCTCAGTCAAATAAATACATAAAATCTTAAAAAATTAAAAAAAAACACCAAAAAGTTTCCTCGTTTAAAAGTGGGGGCATATTATGGAAACAAGAAATAGCCCATATTCATTGAGTCTCTTTCATATTTTGTTTATTAAAAAAAATTTTTTTTTTAGATTTTATTTGTTTATTTGACAGAGAGAGAGAGAGATATCACAAGTAGGCAGAGAGGCAGGCAGAGAGAGGGGGAAGCAGGCTCCCTGCTAAGCAGAGAGCCCGATGCGGAGCTCGATCCCAGGACCCTGAGATCATGACCTGAGCTGTAGGCAGAGGCTTAACCCACTGAGCCACTCAGGTGCCCCTTTCATATTTTGTTTATAAGAAAATAAGGTATCTCCTAAGAAAAGAGTAGGCATTTAAAACAGCTTTTGGTAGGGGGAATTGTTACTTGAGGCAACCGTTTTTGAACACTCCATAATCAATCATAAAACACAACTGCAATACGAACAAAGTTCTAATACATGCAATCTTTTAGTGTAATTTTATAGTTAGCTTAAAATCTAACTACTATAAAGTAAGAATGTGGAAGCCTCTCCTCTCCAAAAAAGCTCCATTCAGCGTTCTCCTAATAGATCTGCAAACCTTTATCAGACTCCTATCTCCAAGATGCTGTAGTTGTGTGTGCAGGAGCTGAGTCTTGGATCTTTTTATTTCTATTGGTTACCAAAGTTTCTGGCAAATAGTAGGCATTCAACAAAGGGTACTGAACTGAACCATAAATTAATTAATTTCCAAGTTTCTTCTCATTCATTCATTTATTAAAGACTTTGTGAGTCCCTGCCTGTACCCAAGGCATCGTGGGGATGGGCAGAGATTTAATTCAATGAGAATAATACACATATAAAAATGCAAAAAGGACGGACTTAGGATCTTCTGGCCAGCGGAGACCTAATGGAAATAGCGTGAGGTGACCCAGACGTGGGAGTTCACTCTCCTCCTTACATGCCTGCCATCGACCAGCTCAGTTCCGGCTACTTCGGTCTGGGCATGTGTGCGAGAGCGAGGGCGCTTGGGAGAAGCCTCGCCCAGCGGCGATAGATTAGTTAGGCCTCAGAAAGATGGCGTCCTCGGAGCAGGCAGAGCAGCCGAGCCAGGTAAGGGGAGTGGGACTGCCCTGCCGTAGTGGTAGGGACCCTGGCTGGAGGGGGCGCTCGGCGTGCGGCTGGCAGCCGGGCGGGGGCCCAGAGCCTCCGCAGCGAGTGGCCCCGACCTCTTGCCCCCTCCTGGGCCCCGCCCCTCCTCTGGTCCTAGCCGTCCGGCCCCTCCCCCGGTGACCCCTCTTAGACCACATTCCCGAGCTCGGGCTCGGGGGCGCCCGCGGGCCCCCACTTCCAGCCTGAGGGCCCCTTGGGCCCCGCTTGCGCTTGGCCGGGACGGTGGCAGGACCCTTGAGAAGCCTCCAGCCCTGAGCTGTAAGGGCCCCTGCTTGAGAAGATAGGGGTGAGAGGCTCGATCGTTCTCGGTTGTCCCCTCCCAGGAGGGCCCTGACTCCATCAGGGTTCCCACTTTCCCACAGCCTCAGCCTCGCTGAAGTGGCCCCACTGCCGGCTTCTTTGTCACCTTTGCGCTTTCCCAGCCAAATTGGAGGGTCGGAAATGTACTCGGACCCTCGCAGTGCGTTGGTAGGAAAGGGACTCACTTGTAAACAACAGACGCCACCAGGCTTTTGGTTGAGGATCCGTCCTTGCTTCCCAGAGTTTGGTTTTCTCTGTCAAAGGACTCCGTTCTAGCTTTTCAGACACCGATTCAGCTAACTCCCATTCCATTTAGGGGACCTTGAGGGCCCGTGCTCTTGCCTGTACGTCTGCTGTCGGGAAGCAGTGGATGATAAGGCCTAGGAAAGGATTTGAAATTCAGGGGTGGGGTGGGCTGGAGTGAGATGGTTGGGGTAAGGGGTATCTAGCATTTACTGAGGGTGTGCTGTCATGCTGGGGACAAATTAACATTTATGGTTGTTTAGTGCTCATTATGACCTTTATGAAAATCAGGCTATTAACTGCCATTTCACAGAAGTGGATGCTTAAGGTCTGTAACATGCCCTAAATCATGTGTCTGATTGGGTCTGGATTTAAACCCAGATGTGTGGCTCCACTAGTTACCACACATGCTTAAATTTAGTTAGGATTAGACAGAGGAAGAAGAAAATGGTTCCAGTCTGGACTTCATCATTCACCTCCCACCTCCTTGAAACACCTGTAGATTTTTCACAGGTTCCTGGTATTTTCCTTCCTTGGGAGAAGAACACTGCTTAAGGTTTCTTACTGTTACATTCTTTATGATAAGTCTATTACAGGAATAGCACTTAAAGGAGCTGTGTGTTCCCCAGACCAGCTTCTGTTAGCAGAGTGCGTGATTCAGAAAGATGTCTGGATTGTAAATTATGGGAAATAACTAAGACTGATTGTGGCCTTCTCATTGTCAGAAATTCTGGGGTGTAGGAGTGTCTCAGAGGAGGGGGCCTTCTTTCTTGTCTTCTCCCACTTAGCTTGCTCAAATGCTGAGGCTTCTCAGAATCTAGGCCTTTCTGAACCGTTATATGTTAGGAATGTTCACAGCCCAAGATTAAAGGCGTCTTCGGTCCTGATTCTTCTAGGACTTTTAATTTGCCAGTGCTGTGAAGGTTACTAAAACGCTTGCCACTTGGAATCATTGTAGTGCCCGAGGATTCCTTTGGTTCTGGAAATTGTCCTCTCTGTACGTGTAGAAGGGATCTAAGGTCCTTTCAGAGGGTTTGGCCAGCACTTGTTTGGTTTTCAGCTCTGCTTCTCCTTTGCCCTCCTTTCCAAAGCTGGTAGAGATGGGATTGCATCAGAATACGCTGGCAGTCTTGGGAGCATTTGAGCTCTTCATGCCAAATTCTGTCACTGTCTAACAATAAGCTGCAAATGCATACTTATTAAATGAACTAACTCCTTTCAGCAGTTGCTTGTCATTTTATTTTCAAGTCCTGATCTACTTGGCTTCCCATTCCTCCAGTCAAAGCAGAATGGAATTGAGGGGACGATTTGGATGATTCCCTGCAAACCTGGTCTGTAAGAAAGAACACATTTTGCCTTTGGGGCTGAGTCAGTATTTGTTTCATAGAAGGTCTGTTGGTTGGCTTTGTGGCCTCAGTCTCTCATTTTGAAAGATACAGGGTGATACCCAACTCTTTCTTCCTTTGAGAGACAGTGTAGAACAGTGGTGTGGGCTCCAAAGCCATCCCTATTGGCTTAGAATCCTAACCCCACTACTTAACAGCTGTGTGGTCTTGGGCAAGGTACTTCTTTGCCTTTAGTTTCTCCATCTGCACAATAGGAATAACACCAGTGCCTATCTCAAAGGATTTCTCTGAGGATAAATAAACTCACTTATATTATTTAATTAATTTATTTATTTAAAATATTTATTTATTTATTTGTTTGTTTTTTAAAGATTTTATTTATTTATTTGACAGAGAGAGATCACAAGTAGGCAGAGAGGCAGGCAGAGAGAGAGGAGGGAGCAGGCTTCCTGCTGAGCAGAGAGCCCGATGTGGGGCTCGATCCCAGGACCCTGGGATCATGACCTGAGCCGAAGGCAGAGGCTTTAACCCACTGAGCCACCCAGGAGCCCCTATTTTAAAGATTTATTTATTTGAAAGAGAGAGTGCACACGTGTGTACCAGCAGGGAAGGGGCAGAGGGAGAGGGAGACAGAGTCTCAAGCAGACTTCCCACTGAGTGTGGAGCCCGATGGGAACTTGATCCCACAACCCTGAGATCATGACCTGAGCTGAAACCAAGAGTCAGACACTTAACCAATTGAGCCACCTAGGCGCTTCTAAATTAACTTAATTTTAGAACAGTTCTTGACATAGTGTGTTATCTGTTATTATTGCATTCATTAAACTCTGGATTTTCACTTACAAATGAGAAATCTTTTTTCAAGTCTTATGATGTTTTTTGGGGGGTATGATTTTTCACGTATTGACTGCCAGCCCACTAAAGTTCTTCCTTTATTTGTTTTGGAGTAATTTCCTTCCAATTTAAAGGAATATCCTGAATGTTGGTGTTTATTCTAGCTGTCCTTTGTGACTTTTAGAAATCAGTAACATACTTGCTTTTTTTCATAATGGTGGTCTTTTTAGTCTTTCTTCAGGATGGTGTGTTGGAGTTGGAAGTCAGATTTATCGCTTCCTACCCTTGTTCTGTTTTCTTCATGCTTCTCTGGTGTGCATGGTTGATCTTACGAGATGCCCTTCTAGTCTGCATGTGGTGTGGCCCATAGAAATGGGAGCAATTATCCCTATTTCTGTACTTCCCCGCCAGTTGTCTTCAATGAAGAGCAGAAGCACGGTTCAGTCTGATTGTTTAGTGGTTCCTGACTGTTGAGTATATTACAGAACATAGATTTCAAATCTGTTGAGATTCCCTGGATGTAGTATATTCGGGATTGAGAAAACCCAGAAGCAGGGAAGGGAGAAGAACCCAGTGAGGACAGTAGGGCGTAGAAGGGCATGACCTTGTATCCCGACAGACTCTGAACTCCAGCACTCACGCGCTATCGGACTTGCCACTCCACCTCTCTGACCCCGTTTTCCCCTTTGTAAAATAGCGATTACCCTGCAGGGTTGTTCTGAGGGTCGACTGAAATCGTGGACGTAAAGAGCATCTGCTTCAGTCGGTGCTCAGTCTGCGTTGGTTCCCTTCTCCGAGAGTCTACGGGCAGTTTTGGAAGTCTGCTGAACTCTTGAATCACAGTAGTTCAAACGAGATACTTTCCCCCTCACCTTTCTTCTATTTTGAAAAATTTCCAACCTCTAGGAATGTTGAAAAAATAATACAGAGAACTCTTGTAAAACTCCTATGAAAACTTCAAGATACACTGTTTACATTTTGCTGAATTTGCTTTATTTCTGTCTCTTTACATATATTTTTTTAAAGATTTGTGGGTGAGTTACGGACATCATGGTATTCCGTCCTAGAATACCTCACCTTGTCATAAGAGTGAGGTTATTCTCTTATATAACCGTGATACCATTATCACACAAGAAATTTAGTATTGAGGGGTGCCTGGGTGGCTCAGTAGGTTAAAGCCTCTGCCTTCGGCTCAGGTTGTGATCCCAGGGTCCTGGGATTGAGCCCTGCATCGGGCGCGCTGCTCAGCAGGGAGCCTGCTTCCTCTTCTCTCTCTGCCTGCCTCTCTGCCTACTTGTGATCTCTGTCAAATAAATAAATAAAATCTTTAAAAAAAATTTAGTATTGATAAAATCTTATTTACTAATACAGTCCACATTCAGATTCTCCCAATTAAGAAAAATCCAAATCCGATCAAGAAATAGGGATTGCATTGATTTTTCTCTTTCGTATGCTTTAATCTAGAATGATCCCCTAGTCTTTGAATTTTTTCTTTTTCTTTTCTTTTTTTTTTAACTGAAGTTTACCATAGACTCAGAAAGTGTACAAATTATGAGCCCGGCCTAGTGAATTCTAGCGGTGAAAATACTTGTGTAACCAGTACTTACGGTAAGAAATCAAACATTACCAGGACTTCAGAAGCCCGTCTGGTGTCCCTCCTGTCCAAACCCCTAAAGGTTGCCCCCATCGTGACTTAAAATCCATACATTAATTTAATAGCTTATTGAGTGACAAAGTCCTTATGGCCAAAAACTTTACTGTGGAATTCTAAGAGGTGTGTTGTGGTCAGTTTAATGAGTTTTGACAAATGTATATACCTGTGTAACCACCACCACGATCAAGAGCAAAATAATTCCAGTTTTCCTAAGTGTCGCCTTATGCTTTGTCCCAGTAAATCCTAACCTTTGGCCTCAGGAAATCTGAGCTACTTTCTGTCATATTGATTATATTTGTCTTTCCTAGAATTACATATCAATGAATTCATAGTGTATGTCTTCTTTTGTGTCTCACTTCTTTTGCTCAGAGTAATGTCTGTGAAGCTTACATTGTTGTATCAGTAATTCATTACTTTTTATTAGTATGTAATATTCTCTTGTATAGACATACCACAATTTCTTGATCTGTTAGCCAGTTTATGGACATTTGGATTCTGTTAATTATCTATTTCTGCGTAACAGCATTACAGCAAATTTACATAAATTACCAAAAAGAGTGCACATTTTTTGTTTCAGTTTCTACGAGTCAGGACACAGTTTAGCTGAGTCTGACAAGACAAGAAATCAAGGTGTCTTCTGGGGCTGTGATCTCATCTGGGTCTTGGCTGGAGAAGGATCTGCTTCCTAGCTCGTGTGGCTGTTGGCAGCATTTAGTTCCTTATGGCCTGCAGACTGAGGACCTCAGTTATTGGCAGTGAGCCAGAGGCTGCCAACATGTTTTTTGCCACAGGGGTCTTCCTAACATGGTCTCTTGGCTTCTTCAAAGCCAGTGAGGAAGAGAGTCTCTTAGCAAAATGGACATTATAGTCTCACATAGTGTAACCACATACATGTAATTACGTTCATCCTGTCATGTTTGCCATGTCCTGTTGGCCAGAAGCAAGTCACAGGTCCTGCCCGCTCTCAGTGGGACCACACAGGGGCAGAATACTAGGAAGTGGGGGTCCTGGGAATTATCTTTGAGTCTGTTCCCCCGGTTCTAGGGGCTGCTCTGAATACTCATGTATTGTGAGGAGATATGTTTTCATCTTTTTCGGTAAATACTTACGAGTGGAATTGCTGGCTCATATGGTAAGTTTATGTTTAGTCTTATAATAAACTGCCTAAGTGTTTTTGCACAGTTGTACTTTTTATTCTCAGCAGCAGTGCGAACTGCTGCTGAGAATAAAAAGTACGAATATGAACATTCCACTGTCCTACATCCATACACACACTTGGTATTGTGTCTTTTTAATTTTAGCCATTCTACTGAGTATGTTTGTAGTGGTATTTCCTTGTGGTTTTAGTTTGCATTTTTGTGATGGCTGATAACATTAGGATCTTTCCATGTGCGTATTGGTAGAGACTGGGGTTCACCCCCCCATATGGATATGACTTATTCCAGTATCATTTCTTGAACAGGTTACCCTTCCTCCATTGAATTATCTTGCCACCTTTGTCAAAAATTAAAAAAATTGGGGGCACCTGGGTGGCTCAGTCTGTTAGGTGTCTGCCTTCGGCTCATGTTGTGATCCTGGATCCAGTCCCGGGATTGAGCCCCACATAGGGCTCCCTGCTCAGCAGAGAGACTGCTTCTCCCTCTGCCCCTCACCCCACTCGTGCTCTCTCTCTCAAATAAAAATCTTTTAAAAAAAAATTTGGAAATTGTATATATGTAGGTCAGTTTCTGAGCTCTGTTTTGTTTCATTTATCTCTGTGTCTCTCCTAATGCAAATGAAATGCTGTCTTGATTGCTGTAGATTTATAGTAGATCTTAGAATCAGGTGGTGTAATGTCTTTTGACTGATTTTTCAGAATTGTGTTAGCTTTGGTCCATGGCATTTCCATACAAATTTTCATTTCATTTCATTTATTATTATTATTTTTTAAGATTTTATTTATTCATTTGAGAGAAAGAAAGAAAGCATGAGCAGGGGGAGGGGCAGAAGAAGAGGGAGAAGCAAATTCCCTGTTGAGCAGGGAGCCTGACACAGGGTTCGATCCCAGGACCCCAAGATCATGACCTGAGACGAAGACAGATGCTTAACCGACTGAGCCACCCAGGCACCCCTTCATACAAATTTAGAATCACTTTATCAATTCTTACAGAAAAGCTTGTTGGAATTTTTGTTGGGATTGTGTAGAATCTATAGATCAATTTGGGGGAGAACTGACATCTTGGCAATATTGATCTTTTAATTCATTAACATGATATGTATCTCATTTAGGTTTTTTATTTTTCTCAGTAGTGTTTTGTAGCTGTAAGTTTGTGGGTTATGTACACATTTTGTTAATTTTCTCTTCTAATATTTCATATTTTGGTATGCTGTTTATGGTTGTCATGTTAAAATTTCATTTTTAATTGTTGAATGCTAGTATATAGAAATAAAATAAAATTGTATCACTGTTTACAATAGTCATACTATGGAAACAGCCCAAATGTCCATTGATAGATAAATGAATAAAGAAAGTGTGATATATGTATATATATATGAATATATATAATGGAATTTTTTTTTAAAGATTTTATTTATTTATTTGACACTCAGATCACAAGTGGGCAGAGAGGCAGGCAGAGAGAGAAGGGAGGAAGCAGGCTCCCTGTTGAGCAGAGAGCCCGATGCGGGGCTCGATCCCAGGACGCCGGGATCATGACCTGAGCCGAAGGCAGCGGCCTTAACCCACTGAGCCACCCAGGCGCCCTGGAATTTTCTTTTTAAGATTTTATTTATTTACTTGAGAGTGATAGAGTAAGCACTAGGGGCAGAGGGACAAGCAGACTCCCCGCTGAGCAGGGAGCCTGATGTGGGGCTCAATCCCAGGACCCCGGGACCGTGACCTGAGTCGAAGGCAGACACTTAACTGACTGAGCCACCCAGGCGCCCCTATATAATGGAATATTAATTCAACTATAAAAAAATAATGAAATCTTGCCATTTGCAACAACATAGGTTGAGCTAGAGAGTGTAATGCTAACTGAAATAAGTCAGAGAAAGACAAATACCGTATAATTTCACTCATATGTGGAATTTAAGAAACAAACGAGCCGAGGGAAAAAAATAAGAGAGACAAACCAAGAAACAGACTCTTAACTGTAGAGAACAGACTGATGGTTGCCAGAGGGGAGGTGGGTGGGGGAATGAGTGAAATAGGTGATGGGGATTAAAGAGTGCACGCATCATGATAAAAAAAAATAATAAAATAAATAAAATTGAGTTTGTATATTGGTCTCTTATCTGTAACCTTGTTACACTCACTTATAATTCTAATAGCTTTTTTTGTAGATTGTATGATTTCTCTGTAGATGATCCTCTCATCTGCAAATGAAGATAGCTTTACTTACTGCTTTCCAATTTATATGTTCTCTAGGACTTCTCATACAGTGTTAAGAGGAGTATTGAGAATAGATATTCTTTTTTTTTTTTTTTTAAGATTTTTATTTATTTATTTATTTGACAGAGAGAGGGAAAGATCACAAGTAGGCAGAGAGAGAGGGGGAAGCAGGCTCCCCGCTGAGCAGAGAGCCCGATGGAGGGCTCGATCCCAGGACCCTGGGATCATGACCTGAGCTGAAGGCAGAGGCTTAACCCACTGAGCCACCCAGGCGCCCAAGAATAGGTATTCTAGCCTTATTTTATATCTTAGAAAATTGAGTCTTTACATTTAAATATGATACTAGCTATAAGTTTTTTTGAAGGTGCCCTTTATCAAATGGAGGAGATTTAATTTTTTCCAACTTTTTGATTTATTGAGTGTTTTTGAAAAAATTATGTGTGTTTTGACTGTTGTCATGTGCTCTTTTTGCTATCTGTTGATCCTGTTGTTTTCTTTATTAATATGATGCTTCATGTTGATTGATTTTCAAATGTTAAACCAACTTACTATTTGTGGAATAAATCCTACTTGGTTATGATGTGTTATCCATTTTATATATTGCTGGATTTGGTTTGTTAGTATTTTGTTAAGGGTTTCATTTATGGTTTTTTTTTCTTTTAAAGATTTTGTTTATTTATTTGACAGAGAGAGAGAGATCACAAGTGGGCAGAGCAGCAGGCAGGGGGGCGGGAAGCAGGCTCCCTGCTGAGCACAAAGCCCAACGCAGGGCTCAATCCCAGGACCTTGAGATCATGACCCGAGCCGAAGGCAGAGGCTTTAACCCACTGAGCCATCCAGGCGCCCCGTCATCATTTATGTTTAAGAGAGGTATTGATCTGTAGTTTCCTTTTGTGTGTGTGAAATTTCTGTCTAGTTTTCATATTAAGGTAATGTTGCAAGGTAATGTTGCCCTCATAGAATGAATTGGGAAATTTTACCATTTTTTTCTTTTTTTCTTCTAAAATAGTCTGTATAGGGATGCCTAGGTGGCTCAGTTGGTTGGGCCACTGCCTTCAGCTTGGGTCATGATCCCAGGGTCCTGGGATCTTGTCCCACACTGGGCTCCTTGCTCAGCGGGGAGCCTGCTTCTCTCTCTGCCTCTGCCTGCATTTGCTCGCTTGCGCTCTCTCTCTCTCTCTCTCTCTCTCTCACAAATAAATAAATAAATAAATAAAATCTTTAAAAAAATAGTTTGTATAAGATTGGCTATATTTTTTCCTTAAATGTTTACTGGAATTCACCAATGAAGCCACCTGGGCCTAGAATTTTTTTTTTTTTAAAGATTTTATTTATTTATTTGACAGACAGAGATCACAAGTAGGCAGAGAGGCAGGCAGAGAGAGAGGGGGAAAGCAGGCTCCCCGCTCAGCAGAGAGCATGATGCGGGGCTCGATCCCAGGACCCCGAGATCACGACCTGAGCTGAAGGCAGAGGCTTTAACCCACTGAGCCATCCAGGCGCCCCGTCATCATTTATGTTTAAGAGAGGTATTGATCTGTAGTTTCCTTTTGTGTGTGTGAAATTTCTGTCTAGTTTTCATATTAAGGTAATGTTGCAAGGTAATGTTGCCCTCATAGAATGAATTGGGAAATTTTACCATTTTTTTCTTTTTTTCTTCTAAAATAGTCTGTATAGGGATGCCTAGGTGGCTCAGTTGGTTGGGCCACTGCCTTCAGCTTGGGTCATGATCCCAGGGTCCTGGGATCTTGTCCCACACTGGGCTCCTTGCTCAGCGGGGAGCCTGCTTCTCTCTCTGCCTCTGCCTGCATTTGCTCGCTTGCGCTCTCTCTCTCTCTCTCTCTCTCTCACAAATAAATAAATAAATAAATAAAATCTTTAAAAAAATAGTTTGTATAAGATTGGCTATATTTTTTCCTTAAATGTTTACTGGAATTCACCAATGAAGCCACCTGGGCCTAGAATTTTTTTTTTTTTAAAGATTTTATTTATTTATTTGACAGACAGAGATCACAAGTAGGCAGAGAGGCAGGCAGAGAGAGAGGGGGAAAGCAGGCTCCCCGCTCAGCAGAGAGCATGATGCGGGGCTCGATCCCAGGACCCCGAGATCACGACCTGAGCTGAAGGCAGAGGCTTTAACCCACTGAGCCACCTAGGTGCCCCTAGAATTTTTTTTTTTTTAAGTTTTGTTACATACTTAATTTCTATTTTATTTTATTATTTATTTTTTAAAGATTTTATTTATTTACTTGACAGAGATTGAGAGATCACAAGTAGGCAGAGAGGCAGGCAGGGAAAGAGAGGGGGTAACAGGCCCCCTGCTGAGCAGAGAGCCTGCTGCAGGGCTCGATCCCAGGATCCTGAGATCGTGACCTGAGCCAAAGACAGAGGCTTTAACCCACTGAGCCACCCATGCACCCATATTTATTTATTTTTAATGATTTTATTTATTTTGAGAGAGAGAGAGCATGTGAATAGGGGGAGGGCAGAGGGAGAGGGAGAGAGAATTTCAGGCAGACCCTTTAAAGGTCATGATCCTGGAGTCCTGGGATCGAGTCCCGCATCAGGCTCTTTCCTCAGCAGGGAGTCTGCTTCTCCCTCTGACTTTCCCCCTCTCCTGATTGCTCCCTCTCATTCTCTCTCTCTCTCAAATAAATAAATAAAATCTTTTAAAAAAATAAACTAGAAATCGATAATAGAAGAAAAATCTGGAAAAATCCCAAATGTTTGGAAATTAAACAACAGATTTCTAAATTATGGGTGAAAGAAGAAATCATAGGGAAGTAAAATATTCTGAGCTGAACAAAAATGAAAACAATATAATTTAAATTTGTGGAATGCAACCAAAGCAGTGCTGGGAAGAAAATAACATTTTGAGTACCATACTAACTTTAGAAAATATGCTAGAGAAATAAGAGCAAATGAAACCCAAAATAGAAGGAAAGAAATAAATGAGAAATTCTACACGTTGCAAAAAACATGGAATGCTTTCAGATTTGCATGTCATCTTTGTGCAGGGGCCATGCTAATCTTCTCTGTGTTGTTCCAATTTTAGTATATGTGCTGCTGAAGCAAACACGTACTTTATTTTGTATTTAGTTTTGAAATATATTTTCACTGGATATAGAATTCTAGGTTGACAGGTTTCCCCTCACAGCCATTTTAAAGATACAGTGCTATTATATTTTTTTATTTGGGTTGCATATCTTCTGATTAGAAGTCTGAATTCATTCTTAGTCTTGATTAATATTTGTAGGTAATGGTTTTCTTTGTTTTCTGGCTGCTTGTAAGATTTCTCCCTTTTCATGGGTTTTTAGCAGTTTGATTGTATAGTGCTTTAGAATGCTATGTGTTTGCTTTGCTTAGGATTTGTTGAGCTTCTTGGACTTAGGAGTTTGTAGTTTTTATCAGACTTGGAGAATTTTCAGCCATTATTTCTTCAAATATTTTTTGTTCTTTTTCTTTTTTTCTTTGCCCTTCATTTTGGTCAGTTTCTGTTGCTGTGTCTTCAAGTTCACTTACCTTTTTTTCTGCAATATCTAATCTACTGTCATACCCATTTGGTGATATTTTTATTTCAGATACTATATTTTCATCTTTTGAAGTTCTACTTTTGTTTTATGCAATATATTTCTCTCCTTACTACGATCCTGTTTTCCTTTGAATTTTCTTTTTATTGAGGCATAATTGACATATTTCATATTAGTTTCAGGCATGCAACATAATAATTCAGGTGTGTATTTTTAGAATTGCATTAAGTTCTTGAATAAAGTTATGACACCTGTCTTAATGTTGTCTGTGAATGATTTCTTCTAATTTTTCTGATTATTATGGATCACATTTCCCTGCCTTTTGACATCTTTGAGATTATTATTATTTTTTAAAGATTTTATTTATTTATTTTACAGAGATCACAAGTAGGCAGAGAGATGGGCAGAGAGAGAGGAGGAAGCAGGCTCCCTGCCGAGCAGAGAGCCCGATGTGGGGCTCGATCCCAGGATCCTGAGATCGTGACCCAGCCGAAGGCAGAGGCTTAACCCACTGAGCCACCCAGGCGCCCCCATCTTTGAGATTATTGACTGGGTGCTTGATGCTGTGAATTTTTATGTTGTTGAGGGTCTGGATTTTGTGGTCTTACTTTGAAGAGTGTTGAGATTTGTTCTGGTAGGTAGTTAGGTTACTTTCGGTTCATTTTGATCCCATCAAGTCCCGTTTTTAAACTTTGTTAGGGTGGACCTAGGATGGCCTTTACCCTAGGGATAGTCTGCCCTTCCCCTACCAGGCTGTGGTCCTTCCAGGTCTCCACTGAGTGCTCTGACCGAACCGTGAGGACACCCCGTTCTGGTGCTCATGGCACACGAGGGCCTGTGAGGGCTCCGGGGGCCATTTACCTCCCGTCTTCTTCATTGCTGTTTCTCAGCCTGTGGAGTTTCACTCTGTGCTTGCACACATTTTACTGTGCACACATTTACTCAGGGAGCCTCTGTGCAGGTTTCTGGAGCTCTCTTTTGGCGTAGCCCTCTCCTCTCTGGAACTCAGTCCTACAACTTTCAGCTGCCTTAGCCTCCCTGAACCCTAATCTCTGTTTCCTCAATTCAGCAAGAGACTGCCATGCTCTGCTGGGATTACCTCCCCCCCCCCCGCCCCCCGCCGACCCCGTTCCCTTTCGTCTGAAACATGCCTCTTGGCAGAAAACCAGAGTGACCGTAGGGTCATATCATTTGTTTCTGTTCTGTCCGGAATCAGTACTATCCAGTGTCTACAAACAGTGGTGTCCTGTATTTTGTTTAGTTTTCTAATTGTTCACAGTGGGAGGTTAAATCTGGTCCCAGACTCCATCACAGAGCAGAAGTCGTCGGTTGATTTTGAGCAGAGGAGTGAGAGCATATACCTTCTATCCGCTCATCTCACCCTGAACTCGACGTGGTGGGATTTTCCCCATTATTCCCACAGGTGGGGAGACTGAGGCTCGGGGAAGTTGAGCAATATCCCCACAGTCACTCAGTTACTGGTGCCACAGTTCATGCACCTGCCTCTGTGCCAGCGCCTCTCAAAACATAATTGTTGAATTGAACCTTATTCTTCTCTGCAAAGAACTACAGGCCAGACTGGCGTAGGACGTACTCAGAGTTACCCAGCCTCGGGGCAGGCGTGGGACAGGATGTTCTGCCAGGTGCTCAGACCTGAGCTGTGTGTGCCATCGGTCTTTGTCGTGCCTCAAGGTCAGCACTTGGGCACACCTTCTGGCTGGGGGAGGTGGGCGCCTGGGCATCAGGAGAGAGAGCACCTTTGTGCCTATCAAACCGGTAGCATCTCTCTGCCACTGGGGTCTTTTCTTGTCTGTTTGGTTTTTTTAAATAGTCTTACGCTCTTGCTCTTGTGGCCACATTGAGAGGGTTTTCTGTGTTAGAGCCGTTGTTGTAGTGGTTTGCTGGGGTAGACGGGGGCGAGATCTGATTATTACTGTTTTGAAATTATAGTCTGTTTGCAGCGTGGAAAATGAATTAGAGAAGAAGCCAGCGAACATGGATGTGGGTGAACCGATGCAAAGGCTCTTGGCAGTCGTCCAGGGAGGAGATTTTGGAAGCTTTGACCGAAGTGATGGCAGTAGAAGTGGCGAGAAGTGGACGGACTGATTCCATGGATATTTAGGAAGGAATGTTGGCAGGACTTGATAATGTGTTAGCTCTGGTGAGTGGGAGAGGAAGAGCTGTCCAGAATGGTCCTTTGGACCCGGGTTTGTGTATTTTGGTGGAAGATTGTGCCATTCTCGCTGACAGGGAACTCTGGAACCTCTTCCAGAGGTTCAGAACCTGTGGCAGAGGGAGAGGATCGTGAACCTGAGGAGGAACTTGTTGAATCCAGAGGAGGCGGGAAGGCGGCTGAATGGAGAACTTGGAGGGGGTCAGGACTAGAGGTCTAAATGCGGGAGGTTATTCCTGCCCATTGGGAGCCTTAGGAGGGAGCGAGCAGGGTGGGGGAGGGGAGGCAGGGAACAGGAGATCAGATTCCCTGAGACTTTCCACTTGGTGTCATGCGGGCTGACCTTGTCCTGGGACTTCGGATGAGGAGACAGAGTCCTCCCAGTAGAGGCCTTGTCATTGTGCTGTGTGCCAGCCATTCGGGGGGCAGCGGGGTGCGAGGAGATCTTTGGGGACCCTCTGTGGACTGGACTCTTTCCTCTCCCACCTTCCCCCCGCCCCAGCAGGAGGCCTGGCACTTGCCATCTGAATGAGGTGGGAGGAGTATGGAGGCTGGAGGCTGGCTCCGGAGACCCACAGATGAGCTGCACTTGTCTGGATATTATCTGTAGCTAATTGGAAATTGGCTTGAACATCAGTAACAGTAAACTAATCAGAACTCCCTCAAACTGCTTGTTCTATTCTTTTGGAGATTTGTGAGTTTCCTCTGAGTCTGTCTGTCTCTGTCTCTTCCTTTCTCTAAATTTGGCCAGATCATCAGCCAAGGGTTGGAGGCGAATGTGAGATTCAGTGAGAGGAGAGGGTAACAGACTGCGGCCGGTGAGTGGGCTGCATTCGCCTTGCCTGCCGGTTGGTCTTTAGGCCCGTCACTAGCTTATTTACACAGCAGGTTCCGGCTTCCTTACTGCTGGGGATCGGTGTCCTCCGTGATAACTGATAGTAGGAACCATTGTCCCTAGTTTCTTTGCTTCCTGGCTCCAAGTAGATGCCCAGAGAAGATCTAGATTGTGGGTACCTGGGGCCCCCTTGTGGCTGGATCTTGTTCTCTACTTCGTCTCTGCTTTTCCTGGTCACTTGGTGGGAAGATAGCAAAAGGGAAGTTTCCCTCTCCCATGAAGCCTTTCCTCCGGACTTTGCTCTTCCTGTGACTCTTGTGATGGTCCGCAGCCCTCCCTGCTCAGCTGCTGATCTCGTGCCCTCCTAAGCCAAACCTAGCCTTCTCCTTGAGGCGCTGTGGCAGTGAACCCAGAAGCAGCCTCTTCACGTTCACCAGCAAATTCAGACTCCGTGGGCGGGCTGCTTCTTACAGGCAGCCCACCGTGGAGCCCTCTACAGCCTGAGAGCTGGTGAGAAGTAGGAGGAACAGGTGCTGGTGTGTGGCTTGAGAACGGCGGATCTTTGGTTTTCGGATGTCCATTGGGTGGCACTGTGATCTTATTTTTGTTTCTGTTTTTCTTTGCAGCCAAGCTCTACTCCAGGAAGTGAAAATGTGGTGCCTCGAGAGCCACTGGTAAGTACCCAAGATGTATAGTATCGTTTCTAGTCATGAAAATACTGTGCGAGTGTGGAGAAACCCTAAGACCCGGTAGTTTTGCCTCCTCATTGTCTCCTCAAAAGTAAGTGCTGTGTGGAGACTAACTTAGTGACCTTTGACTTGGGACTTACTGTCTGGCATATAGGGGTTAGTGGGCTGCCTCCTTAGGAAAGCCTGGTCTTTTCTGGAACGGAAAGCGTCCACCGCAGGGCGTGGTGCACCGCTTTGTTTGTTGCTATCAGTAGTGATCAGTGGGATGCCCGAACCTTTTGGAGGTGGGGTTGGGACCAAGTCGCTACTTGATTGTCTGAAATAGCGATTTTGCCCTTCAGGGTGAGGGCACGGCGTGGTGGCCTTTGAGGAACAGGTAAGGCAGGGAGTTCTGTTTTTGCCTGGTGGGTCATTTGTGATGCTCGCTACCAGCAGTAAGTGCTTCTAGTACTGACAGGGCAGTGGCCTTCTGAGTACTGAATGAAGGTAACCTTCACGAAGTGCTTTTGCTTTGATGTTCTGAGCCCCAGTCCCTGCCAGCAACCCCCCTCACCCCCAGCCATTTTCATCCTGGCTTGCATTTCAGGGCTCACTGCAAATCCTGTTTGTTGGGTAGCAAGACCTGTTCTGCACTAACCAGATAAGTTTTATGGCGGGCCAGCTTCTAGAGCTTTGTCTTTGTTTGGATGGTGATAGCAAACTCAGGGATGCACCGCCCAGCTTTGGTTTCCCAGGCCTGGTTTTCTTGCCTCTCCTCCAGCAGTAGTGGGAGGAGGTGATGTGAGGCCCTTAGCTGGCGTGAATAGGCCTGAATTTTAGCCCGCACTCAGGCTTTCCAAGGCAGAAGGTGAGTTGGATTTGGCGGAGGCTGGAAGACCTGGGTGACGCAAGCCCTGCTGGGGCTGTTTCAGGGAAGTGCGGTTGTCTTCTGTGACACCCGCTGTTACCAAGCGTTACCAAGTCCAGCTCCCTTCCCACCACACCCCACAGCGCCTTCGTTTCACTCTTGGTATTGCCTGGGTTTGTCCTGGAGGTCAGGGAGGTGGGAAAGCCAAAGACTTCAGAAGGGCTTCCCCTAGCCAGGCCCTTAGCTAGGAAGCTGGAGTGTTCTCCTGGGGCCTGTCAGTGCCCCGCAGGCTGGAGTTGTGGTTGGTTTTGGATTAAAATCCAAATTGAACGCTGTAGTCCTCTGCAGCCCTACCTCCTCGGTCTCCTTTTACATTTTTATCTACTGACCTGACTGCTAACCCCCGGCAAAGCTGGCTGGTCCTTCTTTTGTAGCATGATTGGGTCAACACTTGGGGGTTCTTTCTAGCAGCGAGCGCTAAGCAGCAGCAGCCTTGCTGATTTCTGGGCATTTGGAGCCCTACAGCCCCTTTGCTCGGCTCGTGTTTCTGGATGCTGTTCTTTTTCCTGCTCTACTCTTCATCTGCTTGGTGTTTGGTTGGATTTTCATTTCTTTCTTTTCTGGGAGGCCCCGAGCAGTCTTCAAACCCAAGTAGCCTGTGATCGTCCAGAGTTCAGACTCATTCTCTCCAGGCCAACTCTACAATTACCTTATATTTAATTAATATTTTTTTCCCCTCTTTACGTACTTGCTGCATAATTGCTCAGAGGAAAGAAAACACATAGCAGCAATTTATATATATATAAAAAAACAATAATTAAAAAAAAAACCCGAAATAAACTCCCATCTCATTTGGGCTGATCCTATGAGTTGGGTAATTAGGGCCCTATTAAAAGGTAGACCCTTTCTCCTTCCCCCCCCTTTTTTTATTAATTTTTTTATATTAAACTCCCACAGTCTCTCAGTCATGCCCTTATTGCTTTTGGCCAACCATTTGCAGCAGCCTGATTAAATGAGGGCACCAGCCGAGTTGTATGGTCTTGTGTGAGCTACTTCTGCCTCTCGAGAGCAGTGGTGGGAGGGTGCCAGGCAGTGGGGCGAGCCGAGGACTAGCGAGGACTCATGGCGCGTAGGGGTACAGGACTTTGAGCTGGCAGTAGCCTGGATGAGAGTCACAGGGTGCTGGCGAAGGGATGGGGTGGTATCCCCCACCCACAGAAAGCCCACAGCCCTCTGTCTGAGTCTGCCTTCCCCGGGGGAGGTTTCTCAGGCGTGTGCATTAGCCATCTCTCGGATGCTCAGGAGGAACAGACAATAGAAGAATAAAATTAAGCCTTCTTCTTAAGTAATTTATGCACTTTATTGGGGAAGAAAAGGCATTTGTACACATGAAACAATTAGTAGACAGCACAAGACCATATATAATTTTAGCAAACAGTACAAAATCGCATATAATTTGGTGCAGAATTGCCTGGCTGGGAGCACAAGAGCCCTCATTATTCAGCGAAGGAAGAGTTCTGCCCGGGGTGTACTTAGGGATGTTTTTTGGTGAAACTTGAAGCGAGGTCTTGAGGAGTAGGATTTTCCCGTGTTGGGGGAACACCCTGCGAAGTCGCTTTTGGTTTTGTTTTTAACTGAGAGCATATTTTCCATAAAATTCTTCCGTGGAAGCTGCCTGTTCTCTACGCTGAAAGGGCTGAGCATGGGATACTGAAGGCATCTCATCTTACTCTCGGTCTCCAGAACTAGATGATGACTCTGGAGTAATTTTTCCCTTTATTGGGGAGGTGAGTTGTGACCGAAGTGGCTCCGAGGAGTGGTCAGTACAACGCAGATGGCACGGACGGGTGGTATTCTGGGGTTCGCACTAGTTTTTTGCTTTATCTGCTGGAGAAAGAGGGCCTGATTTTCATTTCTGCCCTCTCCGGGCCTGTCCAACCAAGTCGTGATTGTGGTGGTGAGGAGTATTGCCTTGTAGTCTCTGAAGGACGCACTGATGTTTTCCGCCACCCCCTTGTCCAGGTGACGCCCACACAGTGACTGCGTGTTACCTTCCCTTGCCCCTCAGTCCTCCTCCCTGCCATGAAAAAACCACCCCAGCAACCCCAGCCGTATGAGTGAGATAGTTGCCCTGTAATGTTGTAATGCCCTCAGGGGTGGAGATTGGTGAACAGACCGGTCTTGATAAATTCTGTAAACTCCCAGTTGAAATTCCCTTATTATTGACGATAAAACTCTGCCCAAGTTAAAATGGCTGATTGCTGTTTCTTCTTCATAATTTCTTCCCTGAGCTTTGCCTCCTGGGGCAAGGAGCTTTGGCAGTCCTCCAGAGTATTCACTTCCAGCTCCCCCCACCCCCCAGCCAGTTGTAAACCTTCCGTAAATTCTCTCAGACCCGAGTTTTCTCGTCCCCTGTGGTGGGCATGTGCTCGGGCCTTGGGTCAGGTCCTGCTCGGCTCTTGCAGGATCAAGCCCCACGTGGCTGATGGATCTTTAGATGGGTGGACGGTTGTTTACATGGAGTAACTGGGGTTCTGTCTTGCTGGGATTCAGAAACTAGGTGGCGCTTTTTTTTTTTAAGATTTTATTTGTTTATTTGACAGAGAGAGAGAGAAAGAGTGTGTGCAAGCTGGGGGAATGGCAGGGAGAGGGAGAAGCAGGCCCCCTGTTGAGCAGAGAGCCCGACATGGGGCTCGATCTCAGCACCTTGGGATCATGACCTGAGCTGAAGGCAGATGCTTAACCTACTGAGCCACCCAGGCGCCCCAGAAACTAGGGTTAAGTAACCGTCTTTTAGTCATCTGAGTTTAGGTTATTTGAAGTGAGCAATAAATAAAGTTTCATGTGTATCATGCTCACTGGTTTCAGCACAAGCTCCTCAATACCCAGTGGTCCTGGAAGTCGCCTGTTTTATATGATGCTTAAACTAGCATTTTGGCTTTTTGCTCCTTGACACCAAGTTCTTCCTAATGGATGTGTCTTCTGCCATTCTTTCTTCCTCTGACTTACCGGTATAGTTTTTGGTTCTGTTTTGGTTTTTATCCTTACCTTGCATCCCTCCACCGCAATACTCCCAAACTACGATGAATTTATTTTTATAAAATATGATGGTCATTTCTACTTTATCACCTTCCCTAGGCTTAATTGTTTTTAGTAGGGTGCATTATTATTAAAAATAAGGATGCCCTGCACTCGCAGAGCCAGGCCACGTCTCAGCTTCGCCCTCTAAGGACAGAATATCCTGTGGCCTCTGGTTTCTCCTTGAGGCTGACGGAAACTTGCCCCGGGGTCCTCCATCATGAATCTGATCTCAATCCTTCTCGGGGAACTCATCTACCTTATGCCTGGGACACCGAAGATTTTCTCTTTGGTTTTTGAAGTCAGTTAATCAGAGGCCAGTAATCAAAAGGCCATTAATCATTAATATCTTGCTGAATTCAGGGAGTTTGTGAGCTCTTCTTTAAGAATACCTATGGCTAGGGGCGCCTGGGTGGCTCAGTGGGTTAGAGCCTCTGCCTTCGGCTCAGGTCATGATCCCAGGGTCCTGGGATCGAGCCCCGCATCAGGCTCTCTGCTCAGCAGGGAGCCTGTTTCCTCCTCTCTCTCTGCATGCCTCTCTGCCTACTTGTGATCTCTGCCTGTCAAATAAATAAATAAAATCTTTTAATTAAAAAAAAAAAAAAAGAATACCTATGGCTAGGGGTGCCTGGGTGGCTCAGTGGGTTAAAGCCTCTGCCTTCAGCTCAGGTCATGATCCCAGAGTCCTGGGATTGAGCCCTGCATCAGGCTCTCTACTCCTCAGAGAGCCTGCTTCCTCCTCTCTCTCTGCCTGCCTCCCTGCCTACTTGTGATCTCTGTCTGTCAAATAAATAAATAAAATCTTTAAAAAAAAAAAAAAGAATACCTATGGCTAGTTGCCTATCTCCTAGAGACCTTGAGAGTGTATTCCTGGCACTCACCCTGTATTTGTATCTTTCGTGGCTAGAGTACTTTGGTCTTACCTCCTGCCGGGCTCACCAGGGACAGGTGCTTCTCGTGTCTTGTCCCCACCAAAAATCTCTGAAGGGTGGCATCCACATGCTCAACCCATTTCTTCGTGTACACTCATGTGCCCATGTCTGTTTGTACGTGTGTATATGTAGGATGTATAATGGATATATTTCATAAATGCCAAAGCAGTTGGCGGAGAAATAAAATGGATTTTTTTTAAAAAGATTTTATTTTTAAGTAATCTCTGTACCTGATGTGGGGCTTGAACTCAAAACCCCGAGATCAAGGGTAGCATGCTCTACCAACTGAGCCAGCCCGATGGCCCAAATTCATTTTAATATTGTGTTCATGAAGATGTATTCACAAGCTCAGGGGTAATGAAACTGGCCCATTTAGAGATTTCAGAAAATTGTCATTTTCTTTGGAAAAAGAAATCAATATGGCAGATCTAAAGTATTAAGCATCATTATTGTGAGGATCTGTCGTGGTTGAGTCCTGTGCTGAGTTAGGTTTACTCAAGTGAGCTGTAATTTCCACTCAGGGACATCTGTCTGGGTACAGGTGAGTGGGGGCGACATCATAGGGCTAATCCTAAATCTGCTCTACTTATTTCTTTTTAAAAAGTGAATCATGTACAGATGTTAGTACTTAAACCATTACTAGCAGCACATGGAGGGTGGGTGAGCCTCTCACAACTGCTGCTGAGAAACTTGGGACTGAAATCAGGAGCAGACAACTGAAGGGTGGGGATGGCGGGACACCCCTCTGATGACACGCCTTTGTTGTGGGAGCAGGCCCGAGGCCTGGTGCCTTTCAGATTGGGAAGGTGGTTGGCTCTCCTTTCCCACTCTTAATCAATGGTGGAAATCCTTCAGTGATGAAAATGCTTATTTTGACACTGACACCCTTTGTGGGGAGGGTGCCAGAGAGTCCCACAGGTCATGGGGAGAGGAAGCTGGTGAGAGTCCTCGGTGCTGGACGAACTTGAGAAAAGCCTCATTCTGGCTCTGGGTGGATTGTCTATAATCTCTAGGCCACTTACTGATTTTGAAATTACTGTCTCTCCCTACTTCGTCCTTCCCGTTCTAGAGGAGGTTTATTGAATACATTAGGTGGAGGCCCTTCAAGTTCTTCCCTCTTTCAGGTGAATGAAGAGGTGGTTTTCTTCAGTTTTAAGGTATCCTTTTACAAATAATTATTAGACGAATCGAAACTCTTAGGAATAATAATTAGGGAAGTGGAATTTGAAATAGTTACTCATCTTTGTTTATACTTTGGGTTCCTGGCTTTCATGGAAATGCCTGCCGTTTGTGATAGTTCCTGCAGTCAGAGGCCCTGGCTGTCTGGTGACCAACCCAGCAAGTGTCCTGGGGACTCAGGAGCCGAGCGCCCCTGTGCCTTTTGCAGAGTCGCACAGAGACTGGGCGAATTCAGCCCATAATCTTGTCACCCACATCATTCGTCCAGAAGGACAGGCTGCAGTTGCCTGCTGTCTCCGGGAGATGGTCTCAGAGGTCTCAGATGTCAGAGGTCATTGCTGAAGAGGGGGTGAAGGAAGCTCTTACTTGGGCAGGGGGACAGTCCAAGGTTTTTCTTCTGCTGCAGATCGATCATTATCTTATTTGAAAGACTTTCCGCTTAGAAGCATTTTTTTTTAAGTGCCACCTAAAGGATGGGTGTTCCATATGCCAACTCCGTAAATCTCCCACGAGCCCCTGGTTTGAGGACCGCCGAATGTCATGTACTGAGGACTGCCAGGTGCCCTGCGTTTTCCGGGATAATTTCAGTTGAAATATCTTCACGCATTCTCCAACCATGCAGACCAATTTGGGTTTGAGAAATACGGTCCTGTAGTTCATCCCACTTCTGCACTCTGAGAAGCCGCAGGAAGATGAAGTAGTGCTTTGCAGGAGGGCGCATCCGCCGCCCTGCCTTCTCCCCTCCCAGCTCTCCTTTCTTTTATGGTTTGTAGTTATCACCGAGATTTATGCTTGTTGCTCCACAAATCTTCTCCCTGCCATTATGAGTTTGTCTCAACAGCCTAGAGATGGGGCTGACACTGAGTGATTCTTGAGGTAAATCTACCCGGGGGCACTCTGTGACGCTCAGAGTCACACAGGAGCTAACTCATAGCCCCCAGTGGGCCGGATAAATTGCCCTTGTCGAGAAAAAGACGTGCTGCCACCTTTGTGAGCTCTTGCCTTAGCGGTGTCCCTGGTGACACAGGGGCCTGTTTGTGCGTACTGAGTCTGGGGGGTGGCGCTCTGGGTCCCAGTCACACCCTTCACCCAGCACTGTCTGTCAAGAGGCCTTTCTCTCTCTCTCTGCTTCTCTCCACCCCCCGTCTCTCTCTCTCTCAGTCCCCTGTGGCCCCAGTGGGCTGCAGCAACAGGATCTCTGGGGGGACAGGCCAGCTTTCTGCAGCCTGCTGGGGGAGGAGCTGCTAACAGGAGCGGCGCGCACCCTCGTGCACCCTGATGGTTTGTAGAAATGGCTTAGTTTGTCCACATTTAACTGCAGATGGATTTTGGTGGAAAAGGGGAAAAAGTAGAGCACACGTCTTAAACATCGTTTCTCCCCTTTCCTTATACTTTGTCTTTGCAGCATCCTTTTGGCTTCTGTGTACTTTCAAGACTTATTTCAAACCTCTTGGCATGTGAATCACCAGCATCAGTAAATACGTGTTTTTTAAAGTATCAAGAGCTCACATTAGACAACTCCTTGAGGCGACGGACCTGCTGTTTGGCACCAGGAGGCGCTGCTCCAGGAGGCCTGGGGGGCTCGGAACTGGCGGCTCCTGGCCCATCCCGTCCGCCCATCCCGTCCGCCCCCACTCTGCAGACCGCGAGGTCCTCAGCTCGCCCTGAACCTGTGTGTTCCCATCCTATTTGTTAGCGAATGAGGCAGTTTTGTTAAATATGCTGTAAACAGGCGAAATACAGAAGTGCTCAGAGGGAACTGCAAATATGGGGTGTTTTGTAAACACGAATGTGAAAAGAAGGTTCTGTGGAAGCTAAGCTAAATGTTTTGGTCCATGTGAATTTACCAAAAGAGAATGACTTCTTAAGTGTGAGCAAGATGACAGTTAAACTGGGGGAAGATCATAAAAATCTAGAAGTATCCAGTACTTTGATTTGCCTTACTGGTGTCTTTAAGTTCTCACTTTGCTTTAGAAATTGCAAAGGGTGTGTCATGGGTGGGGTTAATGCAAGAAAGATGTCTGGGAACTTCAGTCTGTGGGCCCACACTCAAAGAAAAGGGCTTGGCTCCACATCAAAAGATTAGCAAATGACTGTACGTTTATAGGTTTTGAGTTAATGTAAAATGTTTAAGGTATGTGGAGTAGGCTCCGTTTTTAATGATTCCCGGCTTTAACCGATTTTTCGATTAACTGACCAATTACCAGCTCTGATGCCCTAGGTCAGGAGGGGTCTCCCGTGCGTTTTTGCTGGGCTAGGCGCTGGCCTCTTTATTTTTGTTAGTTTGCTTCACCCTAACAAGCAGGAGAGAACTACTCTTTTCCTCAGTTTACAGCGAGGAAACCAGCCCAGGGCAGTCCAGTTCCTACAGCTTGCAAGGGGCGGGACTGGGAGTGACCCCCCCCCAACCCCCCCCCCCCCCCCCCCGCCAAGTGCAGGTGCAGACAGCCGAGCTCTCTCATCTGGGTCACAGGCAGGGACAGTGTGCTGACCTCCGTCTGCCTTCAGCCGGGGTGCGGGAGGGGCCTTGGCTCTGTTCAGGGGCTGCCCGGTGAGTCTGGGTCGCCTCTGAAGCTGCTGCCTTCGTGCGCGCTCCCCGGTTGGAGTCTTTCGTATGCATCTTTGCTGTTGAAAAGGCACCTATTAATTTATCAGAGGTGATGCGGGCCTCCTCGTGCTGGAGGAGGCGTCTGCACCCATGTACCTCACTAATGACAGGTTAAGGGATCGAGGCGAGATAATAGGGTCTTTTCAGCCGTGCCTCTCGAGCAAAATGCTGTGTCCCTGCTAGCTTCTAGGGGGCAGCAGCTGCTCGCTGTTTTACCTCCTGCGGGCGGAGGAAAGGTTCCACAATCGAGCCCTTTGCTTTCGACTCTAGCTCCGCAGTGGTGCCGAGCTGTGCAGGTCTCCAGGAGTCGCCCGAACCCGCATGAGTAAAGAATTCGCAGGATCCAGGGCCTTCCATC
Source organism: Martes martes (assembly GCF_963455335.1). Classification (NCBI taxonomy): domain Eukaryota; kingdom Metazoa; phylum Chordata; class Mammalia; order Carnivora; family Mustelidae; genus Martes; species Martes martes. Next base: position 184,021,617 of record NC_137891.1, on the reverse strand, counting down.
CCTGCTTTCTCTGCCCCCCTCAGGTAGATCCTTTATCTGCATCCCCATCAACACGCATAAATCCCTGTCACAGTGAACAGCAGAGTTCACTTGCTTTGAAGATAAGAGACGTAGAGACTTCGTTAATGTCAGATCTTACTTGTTGCCATTGATAACCCACTCTAGTAATGTGTAGATGTTTTGAAATTTTCCCCTGTGGGCACGTGTCTTTTCTCTGTTGGGAACAAGACTGTCACATGCTTGATTACCTGTTCTTCCTCTGGGTGCGTCCCTCGGCCTCCCTCCCCTTCTCTCCCCCACCCCAGCCAGGGTTTACAGAGGTGTGTGTGTTTTCGGTTCTAAATGACTCACTTTCATGAGCACATCCAAGGGGAGACTTTGGATTTGCCGGTTTTTTGAGACGCTGGGGCCCAAGCGTGCACATGGCCAACTTGTGCCTGGTGTTGAAGTGAGTGACTAGCACCCGCCCTCCTGCTCGCCGGCACTTCACCAGGGCCCTGGCTCTCAGGTCCTCCAGTTCTGTGGCTCAGGGGAGAGGCGGAAGGGGGAAGGGGGAAGGCTTGGTTGCAGGCAGGGCTGGATGGTTGCAGTCCACGCTAAGAAGCAAATTGGCCACGACGTTTCAGCCCTGGGAGGTTTATTTAGGATTGGCTAAGAATTCTCAGCCCTGACTCCACTGTGGGTGGAGCTGGTGACTGGCAGCCGCTCTCGGGGCTCTGCCTGCTTGCGGGGCTTTCATCCGAGGACCCCCGAGCACCGGGGAGGGGTGGGAGTTTCCGTGCCAGCTCCCAGAGGGGCTTTCCTCAAAGACAAAGGCATGCCTCCTCACCTCACCTCTCCAGCTCTCTCTCTGTTGTCTCTCTGAAAAATGGCAGTTAATAGAACCTGCTAATGAACAGAAGAAATAACTAGAAATAGTGGCAAGTCATTTGACAGTGAAGTGGTTTATAACTTCTGTTTATCAAATGATTATAATTATTATTATTGTTATCTCTATTGGATTTTTGAAGAACTCAGCCTGGTCTCCAGAGCCCCATTGATACCGCCTTTTCTTATTTTCTTCGTCATGTCTAGAAAATAACTTTATTCCAGTGAAATCCAGATCTGTAGTCCTCCCCCCCTCCCCGGGCCCCCACGCCCTGGCTCCGTCTCTCCCCTCTCTGCTTATCTTCCGTGGCCTCAGCGGGCTCCATCAGGTGGGGTATCCCCCACTGACCAGCCTGGCAGAGCTAATACTGGCTGCAGGAACGCTGCGGTGTTTGTTTTTGCCGTTCCTGGATTTGGTTTAATGTACAATTGATTTTTTTAATGTATTTAATCATTTTTTTCTTACCTCATAAGGATTAACCTGCACAAACCTCATTTTATCCTAAGTGTGGCTTTGGGAGGAAGGGAGAAGAAAATTGAGTTTCTCTAGCTTATTTTTATTCTTTCACTTTTTATTTTCCGAATGGCTTTTCCTGCTGAAGCAGCTCCGTAAAATACAATGTATTTTAGTGGCCATTACTTACTCATTACTAACTGGTCTCTCCTGCTTCCCTTTGTCTGTGAACTAAATACAGGGGGCCTAAAGATAATTGGTAGCTCTATCACAGACTCGCCAATTATAGATCAACAGGGAAGACAGCCCCGTGATGGTTTGTGGTTGCCACTGGCTGCCCACCTAGCAAATGTGTTATCCCTCCGTATCTGCCACCGGGCTGGGCTTGACTGCAACAGGCCTTTCCTAATTTTGTACCTTGGCTTTCCTAATTGCTGCACATGGTTTCCCTGATTTACAGATGTCAGCTTCACTTTATTTCTCCCTGTGAGTGGTTCTCATGTCCGTCTTGGTCTTCTTATTAGTTCCTGCATCTTTGTTATGTCTGTGAAGTATGAACATAGGTTTTGTTTCTGTTTTTCTTTGCGGTTCCCTGTGGGCCTAGAATGGTTAGGTGGCTGGCTGCAGATAAAAGATGCTCTTGAAATTAGTGCTTTTCTGTAGTTTGGTCTGCTGAGTCCAAGTAAAGGCAAGTCTTTGTGGGTGCCCAGTTTCGTCCCCTTTTCGAGTGTTTATCTGATTTGTATGAGAGGAGGCCCAGGAGGGGGGAGGAGAGTTGCATCTCACTGTTAGGTTACCAGACTCTGGTGGAAGGCTGTCAGGTGCAGACATAGCATGGGAGTCCCCATGTCGTACAGCCGAATTTCCAAGCAGAATGCATATTTCGTTCATTTGTCTCCTGGGTATTTGGCACCTAGGCATCATGCTGATGCCTCTGTGGGATGGGAAAACATCCTTATAGCTCTGCTCTGGGCAGGAAGTGGGCGCTCAGTACATTTCTGTGGAATGTGTGTGTGTGTGTGTGTGTGTACGCGTGCAAGTGTGCGTAGACTCACTTTGGTCAGTGGTGATGAGCCCGGGAGCCAGAGAGCACAGCTGCTGCCTGGCTTCGATGGGGTCTCAGGGTGCAAGGTTCCCACTGGTGCCTACATACGCGGGTGTGTAGTGTATCATTGCCACGTAAGCAACATAAAGCGGGCATTTTATGACAGGGAACATCAGAGGAAACATTAGAGCTGAGACCTTTATAGCCTTTCCATTATTATGGTTTAAATCTTGACAGTCTTTATTCGCAGTGACACTGGGACCAGCAAAGACCGTGCTCACTCCCACCGCCTTGTCCTCTCTCCACATCCTGTTCCGTCGCTGTGATAGGCATCACGAGTGTGCGGGCAGCAGGGCTGCTCTGCAGTTTGTCTAGAAACAGCCCCTTTTGACTCAGAAGTTGGAAACCAGATGACTCACCGTTCTGTTTGTTTTATTGTAACTGTCATTTTGTAAAATGCCCTGAAAGCTTTAAACTGTAAATGCCAAAGTGGGCTCTTCGTCTTTCTTTTTCAGTTTGTTTCCTCTTGTGTTATCTCTCATCTTTTCTCTCATGCCTCTCCTTTCTCCATCCCTTTCATACTTTGTTTCTCTTTCATTACTCTCTCTCTCTCTCCCTTCCTCCCTGCCTCCCCTCTCCACCTTTTGAGGGCTGTCACGGCGTCTGCAGTTGAGGCAGTCTGCTAACATCATGCTGCTCTCTCTCCCGCCACCTCATTGAGAGTCTACACCCTCCAGTTTTTGTGTGGAGCTTGGACTTAGAAACAAACATCTGCGCACGTCAAAGTTTATGAAGTACTCTTTGGCGGCAACTCTAGAAGCTAAGTGCCATGTCAGATCATAACAGCTACTCACCTTTCGTGTATCTATGTTTTGCACAGTGGGTACATCCTGGGTCTCCCCACATACCCGTCTCCGCCCTTATGGGTGCCACAATCATGGTGAGAGCACAGGATTTCCTACGACTGACTGGAGGACCAGGTACCAGTCTCCCTCAGCAAAGTGCTGATTTCCGTGAGAGGCCTTGAGCGAGCATGCCAACCATTTTTGCTCCAAGATGTCATTTAACTGGAATTCCTGAAGTCAAGAGCACCTGCTGAGTCCTATAGCTTAGGTGGGATGTTGGGATCTAAATTTTTAAGGACCTGAACTCTCAAACCAGGACTTGCAGGATCTTTTTTCCAGCAGTTTCTGACACCGTGGCACTTGGCTGAGTCACCTGATTGATGACATGAACCTCACTGGGTGTTAAACACCTGGCCAGGGAAACAGGGACCCTCAGTGGATTCCCCCAAAGGATGGCAGACAGATTGTGGAATTTTAATGAAGGTGGGGTGGGTCCCCGATGTTCATCTGCTTTGGAGCATGCAGAATCCCAGCATTAACTTCAGGATTGTTGGTTGGAAGCCTGCACTGGTGTCAGTGGTTCTATTCCGTGTTGGTCAGATCCATAAATCCAACTGAACTAATTTTAGAAGGAGCTAGTTAGAATGAAAAGGAGCAAAAACTTCAAACGCGCAGGAACCTCTCTTAATCGGATACTCCTTGTTGTTTTTCTTCTTCTTTTAAAGGCTTTTGGTCTATTTTGGCCTTCAGAGTGAGCCATCCTCTGAAGTCTGTTATAATTAAACTTCTTTCCTATATGTGTCCAAGGAAGGAGAGTGTTTCCCAAGTTGTGAATCAGGGTGGGGTGGGGGAAATGGGCTATCGTTATAATATTTAATGGATTGATGGTGTGAGTTTTTTTTTTTAATATTTTATTTATTTATTTGAGAGAGAGACAGTGAGAGAGAGCATGAGCGAGGAGAAGGTCAGAGAGAGAAGCAGACTCCCTGTGGAGCTGGGAGCCTGATGCGGGACTTGATCCGGGGACTCCAGGATCATGACCTCAGCTGAAGGCAGTCGCTTAACCAACTGAGCCACCCAGGTGCCCGATGGTGTGAGTTTTAAAAATGAGTTCTGTGTATCTATCTGCTGGGTGGCATTCAACATAGATGCTCTGTTTCTCACCCACTTGGCTGGATGTCTGATTCCAACATGACCGCCATCCCTGCTGCTGGAAAACAGAAAACCACAGGCTGTTAACTTAATACTCTTCTCTTCTGGGGCTAGGGTGGGAGCAGGGTGGGGAGCAAGGTGGGAGTAGGGCAGGAGTGGGCGGGCAGGAATGGGGAGGGGGGCACGGGCTTCACATCGGGATACTCTCACTCCCCACTGGAGACAGATGTTCCCCTGTTCCAGCTGACCTTTGAGCAAGGATTCCAGAGTTTCTGGCCATTTTAATTAAACCTCAACGAGAGGTGCCCGGAAAGCCTGCGTATGACCTGGACATTTACTCGTCGGGACCAGGAGCAGCCTGCCAAGTGTCCGTTGCAGGCTCCCCCCAGATTCCCTGCCTATGGATGATTTCTCCCTTCCTGGGCAGGGCCTGTTGGAGAAGCAGAAGGATCATTTAGTGCTCATGGCTTCTCTGCTGAGCTATCCAGCAGGGGTGCCAATTCTTCCATTTAGCTGACTATTATATAGCCCTTAAAAGGGAAGGGTTTATTTTAGCTGGCTGCTATATTGATTGCTACAGGGACGTTTCTATTTTCACTGGCTGCTATATTGACTGGGAAAGGGAAAGGGGCCGTATTGCCGGGAGCTGTCATATTGACTGTTACAGAAAAGATCTGTATTTAAGCAGTACCAGTGCACTGGGATCTCCCAGGCAGGATATTAATGCTAATTCATCCGCTCACCCCCTGCTGCGAGTGTTATTTGTTTAAATCTGTAGATTCCCACAGCGCGTTTATATCCTCACTAGAGTGAGCTCTGCTCCCTGTAATTATTTAACATTATATGCTGATATAAATTGTAACAGTTAAAGAATGGTAATGAGTAGCCAAAAAGAAAAGAAGAAAAAAGAAAAGAAGGAAACAGGGGAAAATGGGGGGAAAAAAAAAGAAAGGGAGAAGATATATTAAAAACACATATGATGTATACATATTAGAGGTGTGTACATGTACACGTATGACATTAGAAACAGAGTCAGCTTCTAAAACAGCAGCGTACAACCTGTGGCATCCTTTTTCCCACTTCAAGTTGACTTGTACAGTGCGACAGAGTCCCTGCCTTGTGCATCGGTGTGTGGGTGCGTGCACACATGTGCTCACATCCCCCGTCAGAAAGAGACTGTACTGATGTGTGTTCTCTGCAGTTTGCACACACGTGTATTATCACATGCGGTGTGTATATGTACTCCGTGTAGTGGCAGGAAATTTATCCATTAGCAGTTCAATTTCTTTAAAGATTTTTATTTATTTTTTTGATAGAGATCACAAGTAGGCAGAGAGGCAGGCAGAGAGGAAGGGAAGCAGGCTCCCTGCTGAGCAGAGAGCCGGGGACCCTGGGATGATGACCTGAGCCGAAGGCAGAGGCTTTAACCCACTGAGCCACCCAGGCACCCCAGCAATTCAGTTTCTTGATGGCTACCTGATATCTGAGTTTCTTTCGAGCTTCTGCGTTTGGGCAGGAACTCTGGGCCTGAGACCCATCTCTGGGAGAGCCACGGGGAATGCTCAGTTGGGATTGAACCAACAGGCCATTGGGTGTCACTGTCGCTCTGTTGGCTGTAGTTGAAAGAGGGCTTTTCTGCTGGGGAAACTGGATCTCACACAAAGTTCTGTTCAAGTTGGAGGTGTTGTCTTTGAGTTGTTTGTCTGCATTCTGAGACACCGTCCCCACCCCGTTGTAGAAATGTTTGTTTTTTTTGCTTGTTTTTGCTGTGTTAAGCCCTAGCATTTATATTGTTCTTGAAAACTGTGTGCAGATGGCCAGTTTGGCTATCACCTGGAGCACGCAGGATGAGGACTTCCCATGAATAGAAAACTTCCGCCTTCATAGAAAGAGCCCGCTCAACAGCATTCTGGAAACCCTTATTGAACGAGGAGGGGGGGTTTGGGCAAGAAAACAGAGGAAGAGAAATCTCCTAGCGTCGTCTAAATTCGGTGAGTGCCTGTATCTCCTCTGCTGCCTGTCCTGGCCTCGTGGAGGTGGGGAGTGTGCTGAGCGCCAAGCTGCCGCCTGGTCTCAGAGGAGCGGGCGTGCTCCTCCAGCCGGCTGCTCCGGCAAGCGTGGAGCGGTGCCAGGCTTCACCACAATTCATACTGTGTCAGTTTAATAAATGCACTACTTAAATTATGAAATTACAAAAGAAAAAAGAGAATGCACTTATTCAGACTCTTAATACATTAAAAATAAGGCATTAAAACTCTGACTTTTTTTTTTTTTCTTCCAGAATCAATAATGAACAGGAAGGGTTGTAGACATTAACAGTCATGGACATTCAAACTCTTATACATAAATTATCTCAGAAAAATGCACATAAGACTTGAATAATGTAAATACATTAATGCATTTAATAATTTAAACATTAAAGCGCAAGCAGGAATTTGAGGCAGAGGCTGTTCTGAGGTAAGGGATTGGTCCTAGAACGTGTGTGTCCTCGGATCGATGGGTGATTTCCCCTAGAGACACCCTGGGAAGAGAGTGCCTGGCTTGCTGGTGTGAGTTCCCATGCCAAGAATCCCTGGGCATTTCTGATCTCAGCTGCCTCCCAGCCCTGCATTTTCATATGTCCCGACCTTCATCCTCAATTCCGTGTTCTCTCTATTTCGTGCTTCTAATTGTTTGTTCGAAAATCAAATGCTTCCACTTCAAAAACCAGTGAACTTTGAGAGTGTCTTGTTTGGAAAACCAAGCCAAATTAAAAAAAATCCTTCACCCAGCTCTAGGCTGCTTGTGTCTGGGAATACGGAAGTGCTTGTTCTTATCATCTTGCGGCGCGCCCAGCCCGACCTCCCCCGCAGCCCCGCAGTCAGTGGGTCCAGGTCGCAGTGCGCTGATGGATTTGGAGACAGATCTGATGGGAGTGCAGAAGTGATGTATGGTGTCGGCGGCTGGGTGTTGGGCATGAAGGCCACAGGTTGCCCCGCCAGGAAACAAGACAGGTGCCATGGTGTTAGACTCAGTGGTCGGTGACTGCTTGTGCCTCACTTCGATTTGAGGGTTTAACCACTGGAGAGACTGATGTTACTGTTTTGTTCCCCTGTCTTCCAAAATCGTATTCACAACAGCAGAAACACTAGAAAGTTAAAGCCCCCTTTTCTGGCAGAATACACAATGACTGGATTCAGTCTTTGGCATCTGCACGGTAGAGTGCCCTAGGAAAAACTCGGAAGCCAAGTGTTCATTTGTTCGGCCTGCCGCTGTTTTCCGGTAGCTCCCCAGCATCGTTTGATAGCCCGAATCACATGCGAAACTGGCAGAACCATAGCAAGTGTGCTACCGGGTACGGAGTCTGGGAACTTTTTCTCCACCTGTGGAGGAGATGTGTTCACTGGGTCAGTGACGCAGGTTTGCTCCCCTGGGTTTGCCTTGGGCCTAAGGGACCCTTGAAAAATGGTTATCAGATGGTAGTGACCAGACAGAACCTGTTTTCGTGATTGCCAGGTCCGTTAGAGACTCTCACCTGGATCTCCGATCTCCTACCTGAAACTTGACCTGGGGTCATCTTGATTTGACCTAGGCCTTGTCTGTTCCGGCATCTGTGGCTTTGTTTGCAACCATTTCCAGGCTCTGTTGCAGCCAAAGGCAGCCTGCTCTCCAGCGACCAGCGATCGCGGTTACAAGCCAGCTCGTAACCATTCTCAGGACCAGCAGTAGGCTGTCCTGGTGTGGGGACCGTACAAACAGCATTGGGCTGTGCTGCCCAGACAGCCAGAAGGAAAACCAGTTCTTCCTTTTTTTTTTTTTAAAGAGTTTACTTATTTATTTGACGGAGATCACAAGTAGGCAGAGAGACGGGCAGAGGTTGCGGCGAAGGAGGGGGTGGTGAAGCAGTCTCCCTGCTGAGCAGAGAGCCCAATGCCGGCTCGATCCCAGGACCCTGAGATCATGACCTGAACCGAAGGCAGAGACTTTAACCCACGGAGCCACCCAGGCGCCCCAGGAAAACCAGTTCTTTAAAAACTGTTAATCAGGTGTTGGTTTTGAAGGGAGTAGTGTCAGGAATGGGTGAGGAACGCCTGGGAAGAGATCTTGAGGTCATTTTGTCACCCTTGTGACGTACACAGGTTCTTCTCCATACCTTGTAAACAGTATCTTCGGGTCATGACCCTTTCCGCACCTGTTTTGCCTTAAAGAGGCATGGCCTTCCTGGCCAGTTTCTTTTCAGCTTCGGGATGAGATGTCAATCCCAGGTCTGTTGTGTTTATTTCTTTTCAGAGTTTTTCAAAGCCCAGGCCTGGTCCCTCTGTTGCTTCTCGACTGGAGACTGGACTCGTGAATAGTGGCTGTCTTTCCCGCCTGCGGTCCCCTCTTCGTCCTGGTGGAGGGAAGAAAGTGAAATCGGGGAGCACTCGGATCAGGGGGATTTAATTCTCTTTGGATTAAATCTAATCTAATTCTCCCTGGTCACACCCAGGGAGGCTTGCTTCTCTTCCCTTAAGTTCCAAGAAATGTTTTATGGCCTTAACCGCATAATATGCTTGTGCCAGATTGGGATGTGTAGCAGAGGTGATGGTTGGGGGGGGGCACAACCTCACTCTCTTGTTGGAGGTGTATAGTGCTGGCTGCCGTCAGGCGGAGTGAGCAGATAGCGCCGATTGGGGGTCAGTTCACCCCTGTGATATATCCCTTATGCAGATTTCCTTTGAAGAGTGAGGAGTCAGGTTCATTAATTAAAGGAGCCTGGCTCGAGCGCCCTGTAATTATAGGTGCTAGAAATCTGAATTTTAAGAGGTCTGTGCAGCTGCATTTTGAAAAATGTTAGGGAGGCACCGAGAAGTACAGGCTGTGGGCAAGAATGTGGCTGAACCAGACTTGGGAGGTTCAGGTTTTGGCAGAATTCCCCTTTAAATTCATATTTATTCTGTCTTTTTTTTTTTTTTTTAAATGGGAAGCTGAAGCTCTGATTTTTATTTATTTATTATTGTTATTGTCATTATTTTGGGGGATGAAATTTACACCCTGTGACAGACTGGTATTGTCAGAGTATGGAGGCAAAAAGTATAAATTAGAAGATGCTTTGTTTTTAAGGAAGCAAAGGATATCTTTGGGTTCTAGGGATGCAGTGTTTGAAAAAATTAAGTAACTTCTTTCTTGAAATGAGTGAGGGGGAAGGGAACAGGAAGTTATTTTGAATGCGATACAGGGAGAGCAGTCCCAGGCATGTGCAGGACTCTAGAATCTTTGTGCCTCCTTCTCTTCCCCAGAACAGTGTCCCCTCTGCCATAAATCACTTTTTTGATGTGAACCCAGAGGTATAAACAAAAAACTTTAGACCTTTGTGGGAAGTCCTGACCTGTCCTTTTTCTTTCTCATTTCCTTAATTATTTGTAGGTTGACCTTTTGCTTTGGGTGGTTTCTCTCTCTCTCTCCTTTTTTTTTTTTTTTTAATTTTTCTGTTTGATTTATAAGGTCTCTTCTTACTTCTTGTTAAAAGCCTTTATTTTGGACCGTGACTGTTTGCATCTCTGTTAATTAACACAGCTAATTTGGAATGTGGATAGGAGGGGGGAAATGAAGGTGTGTAGGGGTCCCTCACTCACTTCCCCCAAGAAGGAAAGAGGAGGCAGGCGGTGAGTGGGGTCTCACCAGAGACCTGTGCGGCCAAACACGCAGCGCAGACGCACAAACCCGAGGCCTCTGTGAGCCTCCTTTGTCCTTACTGGCCGTCTTTTTGGGGGTCTTGCAAACGTTATCCCATTTCACAGTGCGGACCCTCTGCCTCTCCTTTGGGAATTACAAGAGGCTGAGGAAATATTTTTAATGAATAAATACACACACACACACACACACACACATATATATATAAAAATAAGTAAAAATGTTAAACGATAACCTTCTGTACTCTTTTCTTCCATTCGCTTATGTGCGTATACTGGGAAATCTAGTGAACCTATAAACTGTGGAGTAGAACAAAAGTCTCGGAGGCTATCATTTGCTGCATTTACAATATGCAGATTGCAATTCCAATTAGGTTGAAACCTCTATTTAGCAGAGTGGTTTTGTGAAATAAATAACTTTTGAAGAAGGCCTACTACATATAATAAATACCTATTTTTCCTTCACTCGCTGGCATCGAGCTTCCTGCCTTCCAAACACTTGCCCTGAAGTGCTGATTCAGAAGCAGGCGGCATCTTTGGGCTCTTAACAGAAGAAATGCTTCTCCCTTGCTTTCCTGGCACGGGGATTTCATCCTTGATTTACAGGGCTCAGCTTGTTAGCGCCGGCAAAGGGGAGATGGTGTGAAGGTCATTATGTCCGTTTTGTCCTCTTGGAGAGAGAATGAGGGTGTGTGTGTCTCCCTGTGTGCGTGCAGTGGTAGTGGTGGGGTTCCGGTGCCCCCCGCTCTGTCCAAATGAGTCAGCCAAAACTCTTGTGTCTCTTTCCCACCCTCTCTACTACATGTCGTCCAACAGGGGGTGAGTGATTTTGAAAGCCTAATTCAGAATTTCAGGAAGAGTAGCGCACCACCTAGTAGAGAGCTTCCTCGCGGCGCCCCCCCCTTTCATCCTCCTCCCCTTCTCAGCCCAGGCGTGACAAACTGGCGGGTAATGAACAGATCAGGTCCTCCTATTAGGCAAGTCCCAGGGCTGGAAGCTGCTCTCGCTTTGTGCAGGTCCTTTAGTAGCTCTGCGCTTGTGGGTGGTGGTGCTCTAAGTGGCCCTAGTAGAGGGCAGAGAGTGCTTTGGGGAAACGCGAACAGAACGCTCTTTGGAAGAGAGAGAGTGCTTAAAAGGGAGAGAGGGGGCAGTAGGTGCCCAGCTTGAAAGCACCTGGTGAAAATACTTGGGCTTGCACGGTTGCGGTCCTGAACACCGCTGCCTGTCTCAGCACCGGTCCTCTGGGTTATAATAGGATGCCTGATTACAAAGAACATTTTGAAGGCCACTTAGTCCCAGGTCGGGCTGTGCATTAGGCGGCTAATCCTTTGCCGTAATGCCGGACTAGAATCTCAAAATTGGAAGTAAGCTGTGTGTTGTGTTCCAGCTTTGGCGGTAAATGATTCTGTTACAGGTGCTGCCCTGTGTGGCTTTTTCTCAGCTCCCCAACTTCTTTTTCCCCAGTGGAAAGAAAAATTCGTTGTGAGAGTGTCTTCTTCTACCTACCAGTGACTTTTAAACACGACTTTTCTACTTACCTTATGTGGCTGCTTTTCTCATCTTTGTGATTTGAAATATTGACATGTAGATTAATATAGTAACGTGCAGGGGCTACACATAGGCTCAGGTCCTCGGGCCTGGCATGTTGGAGCAGAAAGAAATACCTAATTGCATCAAAACCACTCTAAGTTCATATATGTGGAACCCATCAAGCTGAAAGCATCCAGACAGCATCTGCTGTTATCAAATCACTCGCGAATCCAGCTAATTAAAATAGAGCTTCATTTTTCTGAACCATTGTTTGGCAGGAATTCGAAACGGGTCTAACCCAATTTCTGCGTGTTTATGAGCCTTTATTATATCAGAGGTACTTTTCTGTAAATGTACAGGGCAGCGTTAAATGAATTGACCCGCGCGGTATTGCTGTAGACGTACTGTGGACTTGCTAATGATCTCTCCCCCAGCTTTCTGGTTTCCAGACAGACTCCGGAAAGCTTCATGCCCTCCTTTTCTATCCTCTGCTCTTTGTCCTCCTCCTCCTCTTCTTCTTCTTCTTTTTTTCTTTTAAATGTTCAGTTTTTAGCTTTTACTTTTGACTGTCTTGCTTTTTTTTTTTTTTTTTTTTTTTAAACAGGACACGCTTTTCGTATTTGCTCCCTCCGTGTTTGCTTTTTCCGCTTCTCCGGTTTTCTCTTTCTTCCGCCCTCCCTGTTCTCCCAGGGCTTCCAGGGGTTGGGATTTGCCCGCTCTTGATTTCTCCCTGTTCCCTGTTCATTCTTCCCCCTCCCTTGTCTCTCCTCCCGGTCTCTTGCCTTTGACATTCTCTTCAGGGCCTGTCCTGGAACCTTCTCTTTCTCCTTTTTCACCCCCTCCCATTTTTCGCAATAAAACGTCCTTACACCTTTGTCTCCACATGCAGATGCAGATGAGGGCGGAAAGTCGGTGCCTGGGGAGGTAGAGGCATTGGCCGGTGGGAGGTGACGTCAGCCGGTTTTGTTTCTCTGAGTTTGCTTGCGTGCTTTATTTTCGGTTTTTAAAAGATTTTTCAAACCACATCTACTCTTGTTTATAGTCTAATAATCTTACTTTGAAGATCAAAAAGTGTGGTGTAAATGCTAAGTTATTCTTCCACGTGACACTTCGGCGCGTCTCTCGGCAGCCTTAGTTCCATTTTACAGATGAGGAAGTAGAAACAGGAAAGGTGAGCACCTCTTGGAAAGTTACCAAAGAAGTTGGTGACTGAGTTAGAATTAGAACCAGGTCAAGTTCGGCTCTGCTTGGTTGATGATCCCTCCCTATCAGAGCTTACTCTTCGCCCTGTGAGAGTCCTTTGTCTGTAAGAAAGGGCGGGAGGACACTGCTCCGCCTTGCCTTTCGTGTGCTTCCTTTTAGCCTTGTGAAGTTTTTTACATTTATAGTCTTTAGAGGTTAAATGAATTTCTAGGTAATGCCTGGGAAAGGAGGAGGCCAAACCATTTACGGGCTGGTAAAAACCGGTCCCTTCCAGTCTTGAAGCAGAGCGCTCACTTTCCCCTTCCAGCAGCTTCCAGTAAGTGGGTCCACGTCACACGCGCTGGCCCCAGTGATCAGAGCATTGTAGGAAGCATTGCCGTATTTGATTGAATTTAGCCATTCGGGAGTGACGTGTATATGAAGTCGTCTCTTGCATTACTGTGGCCTTTATTATTGCTAATGCATTCTGACATTACAGGTGTAGCCTTGGCCCTCCCACAAAGGGCAAGGCTGCTCTTACCAGGCTTAAGAGCAGAATTCATGAAGCTGTTATACAGTGAAACTGGTGTTCACATTTAGTTAATAAGCAGAGTAAGGGAGATGCTTTTATGGAAAAGATAGCCAAGTGACAGAGGCCTTTCCTAATTTCTCACCTAGCATTGTTTCAGAAAAGTGGGTCTGTTATAGTTCTCCTGCAGAGAACTGGGGCCGAATGGATAGAAGGCTCAGCAAAGTAGATTTCAGCTCTGTTTAAAGAAGGACTCCTGAGGGGCACCTGCCCTTCTTAGTCAGTAGAGGATGGGACTGTTGGTCTCAGGGGTGTGAGTCTGAGCCCCACATTGGATGTAGAGATTACTTAAAAAAAAAAAAAAAAAAAGACTCCTGAAAATGAATTGACAGCCTCTTGAGAGCACGTTCTCTTGTTTCTCTTATTTTATCTGTAAGCATTGAAGTGGAAGCCATGATCATTTGTCTAGGTTGTTGAAGAGAGGGGAGTCTTAGATCATATGTGGGACCGGATGGCCTAAGGTCCCTTTTGACTCCTTTCCTTCTCCTGGATTGTAAGAGCAAAAGCCACATCTCTGCTTGTTGTGCCTGGTTTTGCAAGTGCCTGGTGTGCTGTGTGGAACCAGTGGATGCTCAGCCACGAGTCATTATTTAGTCTTGGGCTTCCTGCTTCCTAATCTAACTTGAATAAAAACTGTTCTTGTTCAGTCCAGGAAAACCACCATCTCTTGCTCCCTCCTGGATGACTCATTTTGGACAGGCACAGTGAGATGGCCATCCAGATCCAAACAAAACACTTTGAAACTTTGGGCTGGGAATGACATAAAATGGGTTATATACTTTCTTACTTTATTAGGCAGAGGATCTGGAATATAATTCAGTCCTCATGACTCAGTATTGTCATTGTAGATATAAATGTTTATATTGTGTTACAAGTGTAGCTCTGTGTTCAAAAACTGTTGGACTGTAGACATGTTGTATGACTCCACCTATGCCGAACGACCCCCAACTAATCAACTTTTTGAGTTTTTTATTTGCTTTCTATAGATGTTTCTCTCTTGACCTTTGTTGCTAGGCTTCTTCCACGGTCTGGTCTTTGTCCCCTAAGTATATCTCTGTTAGCTGGCTTGTTTCTCTTTTCTCATTTACAGTATTAAAACTGCAAATGGCTATCAGATAACTAAGCCTGTATGTAAAGTAAGTTGTAAGTAAGTAGTGTGAGTAAAGCTTGGCTAGGTGCAAAATACATGGAATCTGTCATTTCTTTTTTGACAGTGGTGATTCCCCCCCCCCTTTCCTTCTCTCCTTCCTCTTCTCTGTTGGTTTTCTTAACCCCCCCCCCCCTTTTTTTTTATTTGGGTGAGATTAAAGAGCTGAGCTCCAGAAGGGTTGGGTCTTATCCTTGACTCTCCTTGACCCGAGCCGGTATCCCAGGGTGAGGTATCACAACAGACCTGCCGCCTCTGGGAGTCAGCTGAGAAGTGATAGAGTGGATGGCAGAAGGGTGCAGAAGGTGTCTGCATAAGCTCTCGTTTTACGGAAATGAAGGAATGAATCTACGGCCGGAGTTGGACTTGAGAGGCCGGGTCTCGGGACATGTTAGTGTTAGGGCTGGACTCTGTGTGCAGGTGTCTTGAGACCCAGCCTGCTTTCTGTCCTGCCATCCTACCAGGTTCCGTTCCTTACCAATTTTGAGCAGAACGTGGGTGAATGAGGAAATACAGGGTTTGTGCAAGGTAAAGTCATGGAGAAAACCTCTCTGCTGGCTAGGGGCAGGTTCAGATGAAAGTACATAAAACCAAAAATGGTTTCTGTTTGTTGCACTGTTTGGCTGTGTTTGCACTCAAGGCTGATATCGATATTGTAGGAGAAGCTTTAATCCTTTCATTCAAATTTACAAGAAATGCTGTTTCCTTTTAGTTAAAAAAAAAAAAAAAAAAAAGTCCAAGAGAGCATTTGATTTGAGGAACCAAAAGTCTAGAAAATGTATCCGGGAGTCCTCGTCAATTTGGGGCATAATGAAATATGAAAAATACTCAATAAAAGCTCCTTTATTACTTTAACTGTTTAAATGTGGAGTTTTTAGCCATCAGGTTAATGTTTTGGTATCATTTTTTTATTTGATTGTGAGCACTTTTCCAGGTAGCTCTGCCACTCGAGCGCTAATCAGATTCCCACAGATGAATGGTGCTAGCTGCAGCCTGACATCACCGCAGTTTTGCTTCGACATTATTTTATTTGGTTTTCCTGTAAAAGTTAATAACTCCGTGTCCATGTGTTTAAACAGGCAGGAAGAGGGAGAGAAAGGACAATGAGCAGAGAACGGGGAGCGAGGTCTCGGGAAGCTTCTGCCAGACTGAGGAAATGTAGGGATTTTTGTGATTTCAGAGTATTTCACCCTCCTGGTGGGGCATGGAGAATCAAGAAGGTTGCAGAGCAAGATGGTAATTCATAATCCTTCAGATAACAAAACGTGAACTTCTCTGTTTCCCACACAGAGCTGGAAGGAATTGGAAACGAGCTACTGTTGATTTAGAGGGGGAGGAGCAAGGTGCTCAACAGAACTGATTTGCTTAATGGTGAAAATTGTTTAAATGTTGCATTAATTGTAAGTAAATTAGGTACTCATTTTAGATGACCAAGATTGGTAAGAACTTCAGCTGTCGGGTGTAGAGACCCTCCGTTTGATCTGTCCATCAGAGGTGGGAGGTCTGTAATGAGGGCCTCGTGGCCAAGGTGGCTCTGGTGTCTAGTAGGCTTCTCTCGAATCTTTTATCTTTAAAGGTGTATTATTATTTTTTTTTTGTAGCGTTGTTAATAATAGGAATGTTCACCATGGTTAGTGAAAGATAACAGAATGGTTCAAGGCCATGATAATTACCATTTGATTCTTCCTGTGAGCCGTGGATTTCCTTGCTGAGCTAAAAGTTTTTAAATTGGGGCTTATCAGAGAAGGCAACTGGAGTGATAGTGTTTGATTCACTCTCTTTTCTGAGTGGCCTGTGGGTACGAATCTGACAGTGGGGGTGAGAGTTCCACAGCCCTCGTTTCAGTGCTTCCGCGAAGACATTAAGAAGAGCGATGCCTCTTTCCCCATCTGTGTCCGAGGCATAGCTTGGCTTGCTTCTCTATTCTGTACTCGTGGCATCCAGAAGTTCCTCCTAAAGTCAGCTACAGCGGCATGACCTACATCAGATATCCCTTTCTTAGAAGATAGAAGCTGGCCACCAAGTTTCTTATCTCTCATGGACGACAGATAGCCAGAGTCGGTTCTACCGATGTGCCCCATCTCTGTGGACGGCCTATTCCTGTCTGCTCTCTGGGGCTCGTGTGCTTGGGGAGGAGGGTGCTTTTCCTCTGAGAGGAGCTGATTCCATTTCCCTTGTTTCTAGAAACTGTTTCTAATCCCTATCATCTTACTACAAATTTGAAGATTTTTGAGTCTGCCAGCATAAGGAATAATACTTTTGGATCTCATACTTTTACTTTTTTCCTCTTAGGCTATAAAAGAACCTAAACTAATAGCAGGAACTAGGGCTTGGTGGTCTTCTGTTAGTGTGGATGTTAACTGTTTACTTACCTGGGCTCTCCAGTGGATGTAAAGGTGATTTAAAGGCCTTCCACGTTTGTCATTTTATATTTATTTATTTATTGGTATGCAAAATATTTTACATTTAAAAAAAGATTTATCTGCTTATTAGAGAGAGAGCAAACATGAGCAGGCGGGGCAGAGGGAAAGGGAGGGGACTCTGAAGCAGACTCTGTGCTGGGGGTTCGATCTCATGCCCCTGAGATTATAACCTGAGCCAAAAACCAAGAGTCAGAGGCTTAACTGACTGTGCCACCTGGGCAGCCTGTATACAAGATATTTCAAAAAACACACTATCCGGTTAAGCAATATCCAGTCTCAAGGCCAAGGCAATTGCACGTGAGTTAGAATGGAGTCCAGGCGGCCCAGCTGAAAATTCCTCTTTTCTTTCTTTCTTTTTTTCTTTTTTTGTTTTGGAGGAGTACAGATTAATTCAGTAGGTTAAGTAGGGAATGCTCCATGCAGAGAGGGCAGATCAAGTACAAAAGCAAAAAAATACAGCATGTCACAGTGTGGAAAGAGCTAGACCTTGTCTCTCCTTTTGTGTGTGGCACCGCACTGAAGAAGAGCTAGAGGCATACTTGCTTCTGTTACGAAAACAGTTTTCTCTCTTCTTTTTACTGCTGTCTGTCGTCTGTCTGCTTATTTGTTTAGTCCCAGTACACGTGTATAGTGGTACCAGGACTGTTGACTTGCACTCCCCGGGAAACTGTGTTAACTACACATCAGTGCTTACGTATGGTTCCTTTAGTCCTCAGACTGTGGTCTGCACTTGTTTCCTAAGGTACGTTCGTAATTTCCCCCCCATGCCCTTCAATGAACTTATGTCCTACACCTGAAACACAGATTCTTTTTTTAATTTTTTGTTTATTTTTAATTTTTAAAAAGATTTTATTTATTTATTTGACAGAGATCACAAGTAGGCAGAGAGGCAGGCAGAGAGAGAGGGGGAAGCAGGCTCCCCGCTGAGCAGAGAGCCTGATGCGGGGCTCGATCCCAGGACCCTGAGATCATGACCTGAGCCGAAGGCAGAGGCTTTAACCCACTGAGCCACCCACGCACCCCCCCCCAGATGCTTTTTTTAAAATAATTTTTACCCCCTTCACCCGTTTCTTCTATCCGTCAGCCCCTGTCTCTGGCAACTACTAATCTGTTCTTCCTATCTATGAGCTTGTGGTGGTGGTGTTGTTGCTGTTGTTTTAAGATTTTATTTATTTATTTGAGCAGTGGGGAGGGACAGAAAGAGAGGGCGAGGGAATCCCAAGCAGACTCCCTGCCGAGTGTGGAGCCCAACAGGGGGCTCCCTCCCACCACCTTGAGACCCTGACCTAAGCTGAAACCAGGAGTCCGACACTTAACTGACTAAGCCACTCAGGCGCCCCTTATTTGTTGTTTTTCTTTTTTCTTTTTTTATTCCACATATAACAGAGATTATATGGTATTTGTCTTTGACTTCACTTGGCATAATACCCTTGAAGTTCTTCCAGGTTGTAACAGATGGCAAGATTTTGTTCTTTTCCTTTATGGCTGTATAATATTCCTCCTTGTGTGTGTGCACTTGTGTGTGTGTGTATGTGTGGGGAGCAGGGAGAGAGAAGAGAGAAAGGGAAACACACAGAATAATTTCTTTATCCATTCACCCATTGGACACTTAGGTTGTTTCCATAGCTTGGCTATTGTAAATAATGACATTTGTCATTTTAAATTCTTTTCTTGCTGTCTTTGCATTCAAACTGTTTCTGGGCTATGTCTGTTTCTCTTGTATTCAAATCTATTTTTTAACATTATGTCTTTCTAGTTTTTTTGTAGGATGTCTGGTAGGAGTGTCTTTTAGTGATGCCTCGAAGGTTTTAGTGTTGTGTTGTATGTGGGGTGACTGTAGACAGAATTTCTTGGTCCAGAGCTTTTCTTCCGTGGAATCTAGGAGACCATCTCATTGCCCTCCGAGCCCAAGGTGCTAAGCCAACCTGAAGGGGCCCTGTCCCGCACCGCCTGATGGTCATCCGTTCGGTGTCCAGACTCTACCATCTCTATCTATGCCATAACCTTTGTCCCCTTTCTAGTCGTTCCACATCTCAATAATGCATGACCGGAGAGGGCTTTGCCAGTCTGCGTGTGGCCCCGACTTCAAAAGAAGGGGGACGTGAGGCGCATCTGAGAAGTAGTGGCATTGGGGAGCTGTAACCTTCAGAAAGCAGAAAATTCAGCCTGCGGTGGAGAGGGACAGGGAGCTAGAAGCAGTGGTATCATTAGGAAGGTCCTGGGGACTGAGTGCTACATATTTTTAGTGTTGGAGTCACCAGCCACCGTCACTGAGTGAGCTCACAGTTCTCCTAGGGAGCATCTTGGACACTGAGTCATTACATTCCTTTGGAGTGATTCAACTCAACAGCTTGACACCTTCATTAATTTTACAACACGAAGCCTGGGTGCTCTCTGCTTCCTCTTTAGCGGCGCAGGGAAATTAGAGGAATATAGAAAATGCAAAACCGAGGGAAACTGGCAGAAGGAGCAGTCAAGGAGCTGTTGAAAGACACCGTGTTAAGGAATTGAACTCCTTGCCTTTTCTTGGTATCTCTTGGGACCGAGCACCCAACTCTTGCCACACATCTCTGGCACATAAACCTTTTATTTCTGTTCCTGGCACGCCAGCTGGACCTCCGACTTGCAGCCAGCTCGTTTGCCTTCTGCGCTGAGGTCACTGCTACCGTGATCCGTGTATAATGGCATTTTCCTCCTCTTTTCAGTATGGAGGCTATTACAGTTTCTTCTCTAAGCAAGACTTCAAACAATTTGCTGCCAGTTGGATTTCAAAGCCAAGGAAAAGGCAAATGTCATCCTTTTTTCCTCCCCTCTTTGGGTAACTGCTTTGTTGGTCGCATCAAAAATTAGAGGGGCTGCTATCTAAATTCAGGTGGGGAATGCATGGGGACAAGGCATTTAAATTTGCTTTTCTTTCTCCCTGAAGGAGAAAATTCTTTTCCTTCTCAACCTTTCCTAAAAAGGAACTTTGATCTTCTCAACCCAGAAGCAAGGGTTTTCATTTCCTCTCCGGCAAGCGTGTGCACTCCGGCCCTGTGTGCGGCAGGCATGGTGACAGGCGAGCCGGCGGCGCAGCTCCTGCCTCTCAGCTCTGCCGCCAGCTCCCCGGGGGCTGCAGGCTGGCACCGGAGTACCCTCCAGAGTCACCCTCGTGCCCTAAAATCACTGTCACTTGATAGTAAACCACGCACGTTGGCTTGAGATGCTTTTTATTTCCACACACATTTCTGGAAGAACTAGTTTAATCAAATAACAAAACAATGACATGGTGACAAGCAGTTCATGCAGTATTTTTAACTCAGGCCAGGAAGAAGAATGTAAATGCAGAGGTATTTCACTTTGAAAGGTAGTTTTGGTGCACACGACGTTGCCACTTTTCATAAAGGCTTTTACTACATATATCAGTGTGTTTTAAGAGAGACTAGGGTCAATAATGCGTGCTTTGGAATTCCCTAAATACAGATTTACACAGCAGACCTTAAAAATATTATGTTCTATCATGTCAACTCTCGTGCACTCCTACCAGATACATTTTATTTCTTTAATGTGAAAAACAAAAGGACAGAGGAAAGTAAAACAAAGGAAATTAGGGCCCACAAGCTTAATTAGTATAGGGTTGGAACCCAAATCAACAATGGGAAGGACACAGTGACAAAAACCAGGAAATTCCAAGTTGTAAGAGAAGCTCCTTCCTTTAACTCCTTGAGTGCTGGGGCACTTGCTAGCGTACTCCTTGCCCAGGTGCAGGAGGCTGGCTCTAGTACAACGCACTGTCTTTAGCTTTGAACTTCCTGGCTTTTGTTGACTTCCCCCTCTCCTTTCCCCCCTTGATGTAAATGAAACATACCTCTGTGTGTGTGTGTGTGTGTGTGTGTGTGTGTTAACTGTAGATAAATGGGCTAGAAGTACCTCTTGATTTTGTAACCCTCAGAGAAGGAGAAAGAGTAAAAAAAAAAAAATTCCTGTCAATGTCATCTGTTCATTTTTAATGAGCAATTTTAAAAAATTGAAAATAAAAGAGGAAAATGAATAGGTGTTGAACCAGCCCGTGATATGTAAATGCCAACTAGTAATTACCTAAAACCTCAATTTTCATTCTGTTTCATCTTGCAAAACATTTCATTTTCCCTGAGTGAAAACACTTCACTGGGGCTGTGCGAGTCAGCGGGGCGGCTGCCCCTGGCCTGCGCGGCCGCCGGCTCCGGCTAGGGGGCACTTTGGCTCTGCGCTTCGGCTGCCCGAGCGGCGGCGCGTCCACCTCAAGGTTATTCCCCTCTTGCCATTCCAGTGGTTTTGCTCCGTGTGTTCCGTGGCGCCCCTCCCCCTGCTCCCACTAGTCTGGTTTGGGGAGCCTCGTTCCTCCTTGTCCTTGCACGGACGGGATCGTATTGAATTTTGGCTGACCGAGCCTTCCTGTGCATATTAACTTTCCCCTCACCTGCCTGCAAGCCCCTCGGCTTCCGAGGGGCACCTCGCACTCTTCAGAGCGGCTTTCTGCCAGGCCCCATTCCTCCCTGTGGGATTTCAAACGCGGCAGTCTCAGTTTTTATGTTTACTGCCGCCGCTTTTTCTTCTTTCTTTTCATTTGGGCGACTGGGGGGAGGATAGGGGGGCGGCCCCCCTGGTTCTGAGCTCACACGCGTTTGCTCCCGTGCCGTACTTAGAATGAGGGTTCTGACATTTCTTTTGCGGGCTCATAGATTTCCTTGGCGTTCTGGTCTAGGATCTGACCCCTGGTGGGTGCATTCACGCAGCGTCTCGCTCTGTGGCTCGTGGGTGCCCCTGCTCCTAGGGTGGTTACCCTTCTCAGCCCCTTCCCCAGCTAGAAGGAGAGCAAGGAGGCTTGAAAGAGCCTGAGACGGGCAGCTGCAGATTAGAGAGGATTCTGGATGCCGAGAGCCAGAATGATGTTGTCCTAGGACCCTGGGTCTCAGAGTGCTTTGCCTGGAATCTCAAGGAACGCGGCCTCTTTAGTGAGATATATAGCTTCATAATTAGCCCGTTGCATTTTTTCACGAGTGCTAGCATCAGCGTTCTACGATGTGTTTCTCTGATTAACAGCTGCTTTGCAACTATTTCCTTGTGCCACCGATGACCATATTTGTCAAGGAACTCCTGACAGAGTACTGATTTCTTACTAAAATGCAGCATTTCTGTTTGAAGAGGGTGCTCTCATTCTGAGCACTACCCAGCTTTTAAAGTCAGTCCTTGTTAAAACTCCAGTTGGCTTTGGTCTAACGCTTGTTAACAGGATTCTGGGTATCTATCTACTTTAGAGCTCGAGCATAGGAACCTTTCACAGGCAATTTAATCTTCTGAGCAGCGCACGTGTGGCCGTGCAGCCTCGGGAGTGGGGTTTCCGGGCCGCACATCGGTCATTTCTTTTGCCCTCTGGTTGTGATCTCTCTGGGTTAAAAAGGACTTGGCTTTGGTTGTTGGTGTCATTAATTTTTGAATATTTTTAATATTTTAAAATAGCTAATGAAGGCTCACAGTTTAGGAGATAGATGTGTATGTAGCACACGGGAGTGCTGGAGTTGGTGGCTTTCCAAATAAGTGTCACTGGAGACAATGCATCCGGTTTACATGTCAGGTGCAAAGTGCTCAGGCTTCCTCACACCCCAGGCTCGTTATTAGGCAAGCTCTGTTCTCCCGTCCCCCTGGTGCAGAAAATAAAGTGTGCGTTCTGAGGATCACAGTGTGCAGTTCTTTTGAAGGGGAGTGGGAAACGCATAGGAAGCACCTCTCCAGCAAGGACTGCCAGAACCTCGATTCTTTTCACCAGGGATTACTTACCCTACACAGTGCATTTAACAGCGCATAGTTCATTGTAGATAGCCGCCGAGTATACCGTATTCCATTGATTTACAGTTACAAATCCTGGGCTCTCAAAGAAGGATCTCGCGATTGGCCGATCATCTGGAGTCCATAGGGACGTTCAGCCCCAAGTCCCCTCTTCCTCCTGGCTGCAGCGGTCCCTCTGGCACGCCCAGTGTGGAGGTGGGCAGTCACTTTTGTGACAAACAGGGAAAATGACTAAATCTCACCAAGACTGAGGAGTTGGTGGTGCCAGGGTGGTTTTTATTTTGCTTTTTGCGGGAGGGAGGCAGAAGATAGGGTCACAGGAATAGGAGTGGCAAGAAACTTTGCTTCTGTTTTCTTCTGAGTTTGTCACCTGTATTTTTATGACTCCAGCTCCTGGTAATTCAAGGTGCATTCATTAGGAACTCTCGGTGCAAGAGGAGGGGAAAGGAGCGCCGATTCCACGTTTCTCGTGGGCTCAACAGCGAGTGGCTTCCCACAGCGGCATTAGGTGCTTTGCACCAGAATTTTCCCTGGCTTGCTGCACTCCCACAACATGTGCAATAAAGTTCCTGTCTCCGTTTTACATCTTTGACATTGAGGCGGAAGATTTGGCCTGAATTTATGTAATTTAGTTGGGCACAAATATAACCCATGAATAGTCACATTCATCTCCTAATTAGAAAATCAAACGATAATACAGGACAGGCTGCAGGCACCCCATCACGGGGGCCAACAAAAGCATGCTGTGTGTGTTGGGCCTCTGCGGAGGAAGAGTCAGTTGAGTTGCTTCATGAAGTTAATGAAAAGTGTCCAACAATGGGTGAATGAAAGATGCGGCCGAGGGGCGCTGGCAGTTATTAGTGTGCTAAAATCTTTGCATTGTGGGTAAAGATTTGGGGGAAATCTTGGACCATCTGTAGATGAATCAGCGGGCATATAAAATTCCAGATTGGACAGGCCTTTCCCCCCTTTTGTGGCGCCAGGGACTCGGGCGGCGGGGTGGGGTCAGGGAACGGGGTGGGGTGGGGGGGAGTAAAGAGTAGCCGAAGAATAATTAGTGAAGGCGGAGCGAGGTTTTCCCGTGTTCACACTTACACGGAGCTGCTTCCCTGGGTATCTTTCTTATTCAGCACATTATGTTGAGGCTGTTAGTTTGGATGCTTTATATTTTTGCGTCTGGCGTAGCGATACCGCCGCTGTTAAATATGTGATTTGCCTGTCGCCTGCATTTTCAGACAAAGATCAAGAGGAACATAAACAAGCCCCAAATATACTTTATGTAGGTGTTTGGCAGGATGATTTTATATGGCTTGAAATTAGTGAATGGAAACTTTAAAAGAAATTGTTCATATTTTTGCAAGTTTGAAGTGTGCCGGGACTTTGTCAAATTCCCGTTAAAATAAATACGTCAATTTCATCTCCCTTCCGAATTCATTTATCTTGCTTTTTTAAAAGGTGTTTTCTACTTTACCTGATGTTTAAATTGGATTCGCTCGTTTATGCTGTTCTTTGCTATATCCCCCACGTTTTTCTTAAATGAATTACTAATGACAGAGCACTCCATCATTCCCTCTCTACAGCCACTTTAAGGAAAGCATGGTGATCTAAACCTTTTAACCTATTAAAGATGATTTTTCCCAATTGAATCAGACCCACCACAGGTGTAATAACTAATCATTTAAACTACACCTGCTATTATGTATTTTTAAGCCATTATGCGTGTTGGATAGATGATAATTCATGTTTATTGCATTGTCCGATGGATCCGTTTTGCCTACACTAGGCTGATTAATGTATTTAAAGAAATAAGAGATGCAATTTTTAAAAAAAAATTGATGGAATGCGCCAAGCACTGCATTGAGTGCACCATTAAACCCATCAGAACTTTGCTCTCTGACCAGAAATGCATATACCAAGGACTATATTAAAAAAGCAAGGTGAAACCTGTGCATTTTAGTGGTGGGATTCTGTTTTCTTTCTCTGTCATGGAAAATTTTGGAAGGATGAAGGAAAGGTCGATGCTTCTATGGGTAAATGAGAGGAGCCGTGCCGTTAATATCTGCTGCTTGAGACCCGCTCATCCACATTCCCTCTGACACCTGGTGCACACGCCGGCGCGTGCACTCTCTGCCGCATGATACTGGTGCCGTAATTGTCTTGTGTGTGGAAGGTGTGTTTTTCCTCCAGAGGAAGAACAGTCATCCCCGAGCCATCTGAACCAGGCCGATGGCCGCTGACCCCGTGGGGCCTGTGACTGTGTAGCTGTCCACTCCTTCCTGGACATGGGCCTCTCTTCCTCTTGTCTCTCACCTTCCTCCTTCCCCACGGCCTCTTCCCATTTCTCCTCTCCCCACTTCTTCTGCCTCCCCTTCTGGTCCAGCTCCTCTGCTTTCAACGCTTGTCCCATGGCCACCTTCTCCCCTGCCGCTCCGTCCTCCTCCCCGCTTCTGTTTTCCTCTTCTCTCTCTCCCTTCTCCCACCGGTTCATTAAAATGCATCCATTTTGTCGATGTCTATCAGATTTTTCTTAGATTTGGTACCACCCGAGGGGCGTGCATGCGGAGTTGGGTGTCTAGAATCTGGAGCATCGGTTCTTCTCTGAGTCCAGGGCTGGTTGACTACCACCGCAGCTCATGATGGGCGTTAAGAGGTTCGCAGTGCTGGACGGATTACAGCCAGTCTCCAGGAACATGAATGTGTCTTATCGCTGCCGGGCCTGCATCTGCAGGTCTGGGACACCTGAATTCATCCTTCAGGGAGAATGTCTCGGGCAGCCTCCAATAGAGGGATTACAGGGGAAGGTACATAAGGGAATTGACCTGGCTATCCCCCCCCCCGCCCCCATTTATCCTCATATCTTTTGTTACCAGAGAGGTCTGGCTGGTCTCAGGATTAAATTCATATAAAATATGAGGGGAATACTTGTGAGTTGTCATCCTTTGATAGTCACAGTACTTCGTGTTGAGTCTCTGGATAGCTGCCACCCTGAGTCTGAAGGATCTTAGAAAAATTCTTTATGTTTGGTCCCTTACAAATGTTTTCTTTCAACAGCTTGGGAGTGAACACCGGGGTCTGTTGACTTTACCTGTAACGCGAGACTGTATTATTCTTTTGGTCTTGATGAGATGAATAATGCCAGTCATTTAAAATGGCCCCTTTCCTCTGTGGGGCAGGTTGTCGTGTCCCACCCATTGCAGTAGTGCCTGGGACGGAACGCACACAAGCGACGTGCAAACACACGCGTCCTGTGTGCCGGGTGGCGCGAAGGCTAACACCTTCAGTGGTTTTCCTTCCACCCCCTCCTTGGCTTATTTGCAGATATGAAGATTTCATTAAATAATACCATTACCAGAGATGGGGGAGCATCTGTCAGTCTGTCAGCTTTTAGCCGTGAAACCCCAAACTTTGTCCTTTGAAGTCTCTTCAGTATTGAGCTCCGTTGCATAAGAGGGACCAGTGTGAGTGGCCGTGTGCGTCGTCTCTTATGTAATCCTTCCCAGCCGGTCTGTGCTCAGCACTTCGCCAGGCTCTGTGGAGGCAGCTTGGTCTCTTCTCCTCAGATGCTTGCAGTGTAGTTGGGGAGGCAGCCTGAACATTAGAAGACAGTATAATTATGTCTTCAATTATATGGTACACACTACGAGCATTAAAGAATTTAAGAGAATAGGGAGATCAGAGATGGCTTGCTTACTTAGGGAAGGCTTCGAGGAGTTAGCACAGCTATAAAAGGGCCGTGCTGGTGTGCATGCATGTGTGTGTGTGTGTGTGTGTGTGTGTGTGTACATGTGTACGTGTGTGTGTGTGTGATGTTTAAACTGGTAGAGGGGAGAAGAGAGACCTTTTAGAACAAGGGCATAGCTCGAGCACAAGGATTGTGACATGGATGAGCATCGCCAGGAGAGGGCTACCTGCCGAGGAGTAGGAACATTCGGCTTGAACAGGGAGAAAAGGAAAAGATTATGGCAGGTCTTAAAAGCTAGACTGAGGGGATTAGGTTTGATAGAAACAGATACAGGAAGCCAGTGGGAACTGACATAGTCTCTTATTTAGGTAGATTTTAGATGTGAGAAACAACTGATTATATATTTGACCACAGTGGTGTGCTTATTTCTGCGGACCTAGGATAAACGGGTGGGATTTTTAATCTTGAAATTCAGACTATTGAAGTTTACTTTTCTCTCTCTTTTATCTCCCCGACCAGATTGCCACAGCAGTGAAGTTTCTACAGAATTCCCGGGTCCGCCAGAGCCCACTTGCAACCAGGAGAGCATTCCTTAAGAAGAAAGGTACAGGTTCCCCATGGCCATGCAGCGTGGCCTGCAGAAAGGGACTGGGGACGGGACAGATGGAAGCCATGGTGTTGCTGGAGGGACCTTCCGTAGCTGTCCCGTTGGGGTGGGGGTGAGGGGAGCCCCCTCAGTGGGAATGCAGGCTTCTTTCCTTAACAGTGGAGCAGAGAGATGATACTGTCTGGATGACCCAGCACCAGATGTAAGGCCAACAGCTTAGTCCAAGACAGCCTGGCATGGGCAGCAAGAAGAGGCCCACTGGATAAGACTGGAGGACTTCGCTTCTGGTCCGTTCCTCTGCTAATACGACCCTGGCTACACAGTGACTGGCTTTAGGTTAGGAGGTCAGCTGCCTCCGTAAAGAATCAGGAAGAAAGAAATTGAAGGACGAGGGAAATGAGATGACTAAACAAGGTCAGGTTAAGGTCAAGCTTGGGGTCAGTCTGATTTACGGATTGAAGTGGTAAATTACTGGTTTTATGGTATTTCTGTAAGCAGGGATTAAATGGGTCTTGACAAATTCAATATTGTCCAAAGCAGAAAGAATCTCTTCTGGCTCTGTTGCAATTTAGGATTTTTTCTTGTTCTGTAAAATACAAAGCAAACCCCAAAACAAACAAAAAAAGGAATCTGGCTTTTTTACTCTTTGAACATCTGATTTTCTAGAAAGCTGGAAAGTTATGTAGAGGCCCTTATACACTATGGTGGGGGGAGCGTTTTCTTCCTCCTCCTCCACCTCCCCCTGCCCAGCCCCGGCAAACAAAACTCTTTTTCCTTCAGGAGCTGGAATGTCAGCTTCAGAATTCGAGGTTGTGAGCTTTAAGTCAGCCGTGGCTGGAATAGAAGACGGAGTGGTATGATGGTGTTTCCCTGGTCTGCCCCATGGCGTCCCACTGCAGAGATGCTCGCAGGACCATGTCCCAGGCCTGCACCCTTGGGGTCGGGGCAGAATGAGCCTGAAGCTCTCCATTTGCAGGCATCTGTTCAGAGGTAGCCTTAGGGCTGGCCTCTGCGATGGAGTTGGTGAGGGGCGCTGTGCATTTGCAGGCGGCATCGCGCTCGCCCCCCATCAGTGGGAGGTTATTACAATTTGGAGTGCGTTGGCCGGCCTCTCTACTCCGCAACCATCATGCCATAAAAGAGTTTTTCCTTGAAATATGTGTACCTATGGGGAGTAATTAATCATAAAAGCTTGGGGATTTCAGCTCTCTCATCAAAGCATCGAAGCCGGGGAAAGCTGAGCCTAAAAGCTGTGCTGATTACCCGGGGTAACCTGAGACAAAATCTATGGTTGCCGAGAGATCCTCTGCCCCAGTATATTGTGCGGTATTATAACTGCCTGATCTTCTCTCCCACTGACAATGACCAGTTATTCCTCATTTTCTCTCAAACGCGGCTGGGTTAGAATTTCATTTGCAGAAGGTATTTAGAGCAATTTAGAGACAAATGTCTCTGGTGTTTGCTCGGCACTTCCCCACCGCAGGCTTTGCTGAGCAGTTTTAGTATCGGGAGCTCCATCTAATCTGTTTAATTTTAATAAATCCCTGACTGGGAGAGGGAGAGGGAAAAAAAGAGAGAGAGAGAAACTCTGGACCAAATAATACTTCTTTTGAGTTAGTTGGCTGATAATTACTGTGGAGAGGAAACTGTTTTGTGCAATTATTATTTGTTGCTCCTTTAAAAATAACACAAAACAAAACTGATCGATTAGTTAACCCATCAAAGAAGAGTGTTTGCCCTACACATGCCCCATTCTGGGCCCCGGGGACTCAGCAGAGAAGAGGGCAGACAGCAACCCTGCCCTCGCCGGGCTGACATTCTAAGGGGAAGGCAGTCATTTAACCAATGAGAAAACGAGATCCATAGTATGTAGAGTGTCAGGTGCCGCGCCGGGTGCGCAGGGCTGAGGAACACCAGTGCTGGGCGGGGGAGCTCCAACTTTCACACCTGGACGTGGCCACCAGAGCGCACCTCTCCGAGAGGGAGATGAGGATTGGCCAGTGTGGAGTGGGCCCAGTTCCTCCTCGACCCCTGATGTGGGTGAGAGTTTTTAGAATTTCAGGCAGCAGGAACCCGGAGAGGCCTCCTACCTTTCTTCCTCTAAAGAGAGCCACAGGAGTCTACCCTGCGCCTCCGTCCAGAATCACTGGCCGTAATCACCCATCTCCATTATCCTGTAAAATGCTGCTTCAGTCAGTAATTATCTGTTTCCGAGTTGAGTCCCAGTAGGGTTAGTTCTGGCAGGACCTTTTCTGGGCAGAGGATTCCAAGATTTGATTGGAGTCTGGGGAAGAAGCGCCCCTACGTGGATTTACACTTCACTTTTTAAATTTCCGACTGTTCCTTGGGTCAGGTGTGCACGGTCCGCAGCCGGCGCTGACGGGGTGAGGGAGGAGGAGCTTTTGGAGAGGAGCCAGCATCTCCCCTGTCCCTAATGGTGCTTGGGAAGGAAAGAGAACTGGCTGGCTGGTGTGTAGAGGCGGGGAGGGTGTCCTGAGGGGAGGGACCAAGGTTCTGGCATCCTCCCCATGGCTCCCTGCAGGGCTCGTTGCAGGGGTGGGTTTGGAGCGCTGGCTTTGGGCGAGCTCGCAGCTACTGTAGTCTTGGCTTTTCCTAGCAAATGTCACTTCAGGGAATTGCAGTGGAGCACTGCCTTGAATTATAATCTTGACTTTCTTTTTTTTAATAAACATCTCTTTCCTGAAAAGGCAAATCCAATTTTGTTTTTCTTTTAATATTATTTAATATTTAATATAGAAATTGAGGTCCCTGTAGTGCATGTCAGTTCAGTGGAAAATGAGGGTTACTTTAGGCACATCAGCTGAGTTTGTTTTAATGTGAAGCCACAGCCCGGAGCAGGGCTGCAGCCTGCCTCTGTCACTGACAGGTTACATGTTGTGCTTTCTGATTCGGGGTGCTGGGGGCACCGGGGGCAGGCTAGTGGGGAGCGGATGGAATAGGCATGCAAGAGCCTTGGTTTGCAAAGGTCTCCTGTGTTTGTGGTTTTTTGGTTTTGTTTTGTTTTTGTGTTTTGACTTCTCTCTTAGATGCTTTAAAGTCTGAATATGGAGTCATTAATGAGAAACTTGAAGTTATTGGAATCATTTATCATTTTCCTTGAAGTTTCTACTGCCATTTTGTGTAATTTACAACATTTCTTTCTTTTATCGGGAATTTTTTGGATGGAAGAGAAAAGCAGCTGTTCACCTTCGGAGTATTGGAATAAACGTTTTTGTTTTCCTTCCAAGCACTCGATTTTGCAGATGGCACATCAGCCACACAGGCAGCCACGCATGAGCATCACTGGACTGTGCGTGGGGTTTATGCCCTCCTGGAACTGGACCACATATGGAGGCCGTTCTCACCAGGCAGACATCATGTCTGGGCTTTAAGTGGGCTGCAGTTCAAGAGGTTAGAGCAGCTTATAAACAGCCATAGAATCGGTCCAGAAAGTTGAAGGCTTGGACAGTGTTGTCAATAGGCTTACGTTGATTTGACACCCTATCCGACCACAAAGTGTAGGAGGCAGGCTGCTTCCAAACATGTTGGCAAGCTGAGTGTGAGGTGGGTAAAAGTGATGCCTGTTCGTTGTGGGGGGCACGAGGGGAGTAGGTGAGGTGGGGGGAAGATAGCGCTGCCTGGTAGCTTACTCCTAATATATCTGTTGCAGAGCAGGCTTCTAGAAAAATGAGCATCATTCACTTCTCTGTGTAATCCTGTATAATGGGGCCTGGGTGGTGTTGGATGAGACTTGTGCTCATTGTGCCCTTCTCAAGTGTGTAAGTAAAGAGCTGTTTTCTCGCTCATCTAATAAATAGTCCAGGGGGAAAGAAAACTAAACAAAAGAGACACACCACCATCCTTTCTCATTCTAAAAGGTGAAACAAGATCTTATCTTTCTTCTGTTCCTGGAAGCGGAACCCCTAATAGCAAAGCCGCCTCCTTGCTGGAAATGAACTTGAGGAAGAAACCTGATGGTCTCAACCTTGGTAGTAGGGTAGAGGTGAAGGGCTGATCTCGATGGAGTATTTCAAGGGGGAGTAAATTCTTACACAGATTTCAATTTAACTCTCTTTTATTACTTTTCTTTTTTATCATTTACGTCCATTTCATGAGGTAGTTTGCATGTCCTTGAATGGAATCTCGTTACCATGAAAGCTTTTTTAGCATTGATTTCATAACAGTCTTAATTTAATAGCTCCGTCATTACTGAGAAGCTCTGGGAGTGGGGCCCTGGCTTTCCAGGTCACTGACCTTTTAATTACAAACCTTGTTCTGATGGCCAGGTTATCGACTGGACAGCTCCCAGCTTGTGCCCCCAGGATGAGAACGAAAATAACTGTTTCCTCCCCCATCTCCAGGAAAAAAAAAATTGTAACCTCATGTGTTTCTAAAATTAATTTTCTCCTTCAGCTTTACTTTGTAATTAATTCTTTAATGTGTCTTAGTGAAGCCAGAAGTATTTTTATAAGGCTGTTTTTTCTAGAGCTTGAGTCCAGCAGAGAGCTTGAGGGGGCAGGGAAGGAAGACCCCATGCTTGGCTGTGGCCCATTTCCTCGCCCTCAGAAACTTCTGTGGCTGAACTGGAAGGAAGGGTATTGGCTCTGTGAGGGGTTGTCTGGCCCTTCTGATTCTTTCTTAATGAGATGTGGATTGTGGCATCGAGACTCAGATTCATTCCTGCATTTGCTGGAGTAATTGTGTCTTTTCTGTCATGGACGTTTTATTTTATTTCTCTGTTTTTTTAAAAAGTAGTCTCTACCGCCAGTGTGGGGCTTGAACCCACGACCCCGAAGTCAGAGACACATGCTCCACCGACAGAGCCCACTGGGTGCCCCTAACACGGACATTTTAAAAAGATGCTCCCCTTCCGGGCAAAGATGGGGATTAGGTGATTTTTCTCATTGTCTTACCTCTCTGTTAGAGATGACTGGAAGAAACAAAATACCCGACCTCGAGAGTTCTGCTCAGTGATGAGGTTGAACTGGATTAGATGATCTAGGTTCTCTCTCACTGTTGATGAAGAGGGAAAGAAAGAGGAGAGGATGGTGGCTGGTAAGTAGGGTGGCCCCTGGCTCTGGTTTGCCCCACACTGTCGTGGCTTTAACACTGGAACTCCTGTGTCCCGGAATTCCTGTGTTCCTTAGGTCCGGGCACACGGGTCACCCCACCCCGGCAGGGCAAGCCTTACCCCAGAGTGTGAGTGACCCAGAGAGACAAACTGGGTGTGGTTTTGGAAGCTGGAGGAAGAAGTTCACCAGCAGTCAGTCCCCGAGAGTCCCGCCTGCAGTCCAGTGGCATTTCCTCAGACACTGCCTGCTGTCGCTCCCCTGGAGCCCGGCCTGGCATGGGTCCCGTGCGGAGAGCCTCTGGGCCTGCAGGCGAGTGAGGAGCTGCCGGTGCCCGAGCAGACAGGGCTGTGTACGGCAGCCTCCGGCTTGTTCCTGAGGATGATTGAGCACCTCCATCCATCTGTTGTGAACGGACCGTCTTCCTTCCCTGCCAGTCTTGCATCTGCAAATCCGTCACCTGCTGTTCTGGACCAGCCTATCCATCACACTGACTGGTGTTCCCCCCATCAATTTTCCTGCTCCCCTTGTTATCCAAACTTGTCTTAAACTCCAGAGATTTTTTTCAGCATCCAGGATGAGGGCTGCAGCAGCTAGACCGGCGGAAGGCTGTAGAAATGGGGACACCATGGCTTCCCTGTTCAGAGGGGGAGCTGGTGGCACTTGTTCCCCCAAGAGTCACGTGGTTCCTACACTTCAACCCTCCACGGGGGACCACGGGCCAGAGGAGCTTTGGGGGTGGGGGTGGGGCGGGCAAAGCTCTTTTGGATTTAGCCAGTTGCTTTGAGGTTTTTCCTGAAAATGACGAATGATTCCTCTTTTCTTAACCTTGTGTGCCTGCAACAAGGCCACAAAGAAAAGCAAAGTGACATTATCATGTGTGGTAGTAGTAGTTTTGAAGTTTTTTTTTTTTTCTTTTGGAAAGGTAAGCTATGTACGTGGCTTCAGATATTAAAACCGTAAGGAAAGATGTGGTAAAAAATTAGTCTTCCTTTCGTCTCTTTTTCCCGTCCCCCTCATTCTCTTTTCCAGAGGATGCTTCTATTTATTCAGTTTCTTCTGTATCATTCCCAAGATCATCTATCCATATAAAAGCACGTTAATATTTATTACTCCTCTCAGAAAAGCACAAACACTTTAAATACAGTAGTAGCATATTTTACACTTCACCTTTACACTTGACATTACATTTGGGCATTCATTCCACATCAGCACCTACAGATTGGACTCATTCTTCTCAGTGGCTGCGTAGTACTCCAGGATGAGCGTGTGTCAGAAATTTTTTTTAACCAGTCCCAAATTAGTGGACATTTAGATTGGTTCCTGCCTTCTGCGAATGCCCCAGCAAATATTCTCCTGTCGACATTGTTGACCCCGTGTTAGTTGGCACGATGCTAAAGTAGAAGCGCTTTGCATACGTGACTAGGCCAGGGTATATTTTTCTTGCTTAAGGTTTTGTGAGACTTTGAATAGAAAGAATATAGAAAGAATATAAAAGTGCTTTCTAATATAAACGTGACTTAGGTAGAAGGAGATTAATGAGAAAAGGCTGCATAACAAATTGTCATTAATGCTTACCACAGATTTGGATTCCGAGAGGTCGTTCTGGTCATTGGTTTGGTTACAGGAAAAATGTTTTCTAAAAGAATCTTTTTTCAGCCCCCCCTTTTTAAAAAAAATTTTTTATTTTTTATTTTATTTTTTTAAGATTTAATTCATTCACCTGACAGACAGAGAGAGATCACAAGTAGGTAGAGAGGCAGGCAGAGAGAGAGGAGGAAGCAGGCTCCCTGCCGAGCAGAGAGCCCGATGCGGGGCTCAGTCCGAGGACCCTGGGATCATGACCTGAGCCGAAGGCAGAGGCACCCCTCAGCCCCTTTTTGAAGGGATGTGGGCTCAGAAATTTACTTCTTGATGCAAAAAAGCATTCAAATAAATGGAAAGCTTCAGAAACTTGGCTGCAGCCTGTTCCAAATGGAACACACAGCTTCATTTTCTTTTGTCATTTTTTGATGTTTTACGGGTCTTTGGCCATTGGTTAGGTGGTCGGTCTTTATTCAGTACCTGTTGTGTGCAGAGTGTTACCATGTTAGGCACTTCCTGAGAGAAGAACGAAGCACCTGTCTTTCACAGTGTAAGAGGCTCCTTAGAAGAAGGGGGGGCGGGGGTGGAGTGCCTCTGAACAGTGTCTACACGGACCCGCAAAGGGCGCCAGTGTCTCAGTGAGAAGGCGGCCCTGTCCGACTCGGACAGACCGGCGTGTAAAGCTCGCTGGGCTGTGAGTCCCTCGAAGGCAGAGACTGTCTGGCTCATCCCAGCTTCCTCCATCACCAGCGGAGCCAGCCCCAGTGAGAGGCTAAGGCTAAGGAGGGAGGGCCTGGGCAAACTAGGAATAGAAGGTGCTTACCAGGACGAGTTGCAGAAGGAGTTCGGTTTTTCTTGACTTGACAGCTGCACACATCTGTTCGTCTCCGGTGCACACGTAAGGCAGTTTCAGGACTGCTAGCCTGTTCGCCGTCACCGACTGGAGTACAGTGTTTGTATGCAGTTCTTTTTGTCTTTAGCCTTGTTAGTGTCCAGTGAAAATGCTCTTTTCCAGTTACTTAGGTCAACAGAGTTCCCTCTTAACTGTCTTAACGTGGACAACCCGGGAGGCAGTGGTTGTAGATGGTCAAAAGAGTGGGGAAGCGAGGCTCATGCGGAGGCTCATGCAGAGGCTTACGTGCTGTTAGCTGGGTTGGCCCCTGGGCTCTGCAGAGAAGAGAATTGAGGTTGGTGAGATGGGCAACAAGGAAGGAGTCAGCCTTAGGACTCGATATTATAAATCATGGTTGACAGCAGTATTTGAACCAGTTGAAACTCTGTCACGGTGCTTTCGAGGAAGTTAACTCTGGGCTCTGCATTTAAACTGAAGAGGCCTGGCAATATAGAACCCAGGGAGAAGGCCCTGCCACATCTCTTGTCAAGTGTGGAGGATCTGGATGGGGAAGGTGGCAGCAAAGATGGAAATAAGAATGCCAGCACAGGGGCTCCCGGGGGGCTCAGTCAGTTAAGTGTCTGCCTTCGGCTCAGGTCATGGTCTCAGGGTCCTGGGATCGAGTCCCGGATTGGACTCCCTGCTCAGTGGGGAGCCTGCTTCTCCCTCTGCCGCTACCCCCTGCACCTGCTGCCTGCTCGTGCTCTCTCTCTCACTCTTAACTAAATACAATCTTTTAAAAAAAAAAATGCCAGCATATTTATGTAAAGAATTTCATGGTTTACGAAACACAGATTAATTTCTTCTTCATTATCATCTTTTAGTAGGCAAGTTAGTAAACATTTGTTGAATGAATGAATACGTGATTTAATGAATCTCCCATTTTATAGATGAGGACACGGAGGCTCAGAAAGATTAGGTAGTGCAAATACGTGGCAGAAGTAGAGGTAGGACCAAGTCTTCTGACTAGAATTCTTTGAACTCTGCCCCATTATTTCTGGCAAGAAAGGACAGAGCTACAGACATTGCAGGAAAAAGAGTAAGCCACGCTCAGTAGAAGACTGGGTATGAGAGGTGCAGGAGACGGGACCGGAGACTCAGGGTGGTTTTGGTGTGTTAAGCAGATTTACAGAGGTCTAACTGACAAAGAATAAACTATATATATTTAAATTGTGCAACATTAAATTTTTGACGTGTGTATAGCTGTGTATAGCTGTGAAACCATCTCTGTAGTCAAGAGAGTGAGCACCCTGGTCACACCCAGATGTTTCCTCCTTCTGCCACACACCCCACCCCCCACTCCCCACTCTGGTTGCCATGTAAGCTCCAGTCTGCTTTCTTTCACATAGATTACTTCGTACTTTCCAGAATTTTATATAAATGGGATTGTAACTGTGTATACATTTTGGTCTGGTTCTTTTCACACAGCATAATTACTCTGAGGGGTGTCTGCATTGTTATGTGTATTAGTGCTTCATTCCTTTTTTATTGCTGAATAGTATTCCATTGCTTGGATAGAATACAACTTGTTTATCCATTCTCCTGTGGATGATTATTTGAGTTTCTGATTTTTAGCTAATAAAAATAAAGCTTCTGTGAATATTTGTGTATAAATCTTTGTAGGGACATAGGATTCTTTTCTCTAGAGCAGGTACTGAGGGGTAGAATGTCTGGATCCTGCGGTAGGTGTGTGTTTAACTCTTGAACAAATTTCCAAACTGTTTCCCAAAGTGGTTGTGCCATTTTGTTCTCCCCAGTTGGGTATGAGTGTGTAGGTTTGGAGCCTGGAGAAAAGGAAGATGCAGGTGTCACATTTATAATGTCTTTTCAGTGGTAAAACCACGTGGCTTTGGAAGCATTGTTAAAAGAGACTAAATAATGCGGTCATGTTTGGAGTACTCCAGCGTGGGAGGTAAGAGTGCACAGACTGTCTGGGTTGAAATGCTAATGTCACCACTTTCTAGCTGTGTGGCCCTGGATAAAATACTTACCCTCACTGTGCTGTGGTTTGTCTATCTGTAAAATGGGGTTAATGGTAGCATTTACTACAAAAGGTTCTTGTAAGGATTAAATGAAAATAAGGTAAAAAGCATTTAGCAGAGTGCCTGGTGCTAAAAATAAGGGCTTAGTTAACGATGACCATGATATGACAGAGTATATCCTGTTAGAAGGCACACTCTTAATGGGGTGCCATCAGTTTGCTGTCATGTTATTATTTTTTTTTAATTTATTTATTTGACAGAGCTCACAAGTAGGCAGAGAGGCAGGCAGTTGGGGGGAGGGAGCAGGCTCCCTGCTGAGCAGAGAGCCTGATACGGGACTCGAGCCCAGGACCCATGACCTGAGCCGAAGGCAGAGGCTTAACCCACTGAGCCACCCAGGCACCCCACTGTCATGTTATGTTAAAAAGATAACTGTGTTGGTAGCATAAAAATCCACGTCACGAGAACCTCTAGGAATTTTGAACAGAGAGGGATTTAATACAGGCAGTTAGAAGCTTGCTCGCTATAGAAAGGGCCGGAGAGTGGAATCAAAGCCAGGCCTCCAGGAATGACTTTCAGAGCACGGAAGGAATGACTTGCCAGGGGGTGCCACTCCGCCCCCTGTTCCCATCAGGAAAGCGGGGAATCGGGAGGCTGCCACAAGAACGTTCAAGTTCAAGAGCACACCCTTGTAGCTGTGACTCAGGGATCGGGAAGTTGCCACTGCCACCACTGCAGTGTGTTCTACATCCGTAGAAATAGTAAGAGGACATTAGGGTGTGAACTTGGCTTCTGCCTCTGTAAAATTGCCCCCAACCCCCGTGAAGTGAGGGCTAGAGATTGGGCACTGCGATAGGGAACCTGGGTATTTCCAGTATCTGACTTGCCGATTGGCCCATGTTCGCCACAGTCAGAAGCAGCAGGTACAGGTCTTTGACCTCGTTTCCACTTTTCAGATCACCTGAGACTGCTCTTAACTCCCATCCAGAACCCTTGCTTCCAAGGAGTCTGGGGAGGGTAGCCTTTAGCATCCGGCGTCTCTAATAGAGGAAGGCACACTTGGAAGAGGTGGGAATGGACTCTGAGCGCCATCGGAGGAGCCCGTAGAAGAAAAAAGATTCACACATACAACATATTTGCCCCCAAACAGCTTCTAAGCACCTCTTGATCACAAGCCTCTTTCTTACTGAAGGCTTAACTCGGGATTTTTCAAGTCATTTAGATAAACATTCCACAAAATGAGGAAGGCATTCGTTGGGCTCCGAAACACTCTAATAAAAAAGTTCTGAGGAGGGAACCTGGGTGGCTCAGTGGGTTAAAGCCTCTGCTTTCGGCTCAGGTCATGATCCCGGGGTCCTGGGATCGAGTCCCACATCGGGCTCTCTGCTCGGCGGGGAGCCTGCTTCCTCCTCTCTCTCTGCCTGCCTCTCTGCCTACTTGTGATCTCTGTCAAATAAATAAATAAAAAATCTTAAAAAAAAAAAAAGTTCCGAGAGTTCACGGTTTCAGTCTTCAAGCAGGTGGCGGTGGTTTAGTTGTCGATCTGAAGTACTTCATTCAACAAAGAGCAAGTTGTGTGTATGGAGGGTTTTGTGTTTAGTCACCTGTTTTGAGAAGAGCTGGCCCGTTGGTTGTTAACGGAAGCCGTGTGGTGATGTGTCTTCAGTTTGTCTGAGAGATAAATATTGACACGTTCTTTATCTCCACTGGCTTTCTGAGCTGGTTGTAAGAGTACTTGTCAGTCCTTCCTGGCTCACTTAGGGATGGGGTCGTAATGAGATTCAGCTGCTAAGGGTGGGCAAGCGAGTTTTCACCAAAGGGACTCCATGGTATGTGGGTTTGTCTGGGCAATGTGGGACATTTAACCTAAGGTCTGACATGAGGCAATCTCTGCTTTACAATGTTTTATGTTGACTGGACTATAGTTAGAAAGATTTTCAACTAACTTTGAATAGTATTCATTCATGTACCAGTCCATTATTATATTAACATTTGTGAGGCTCTCCTGCTGTGTGTGTGTGCATGTGTTAAGAGTATCTGTATTTGGAAGCATGAGTCAGTGTGTTTTTATTTATTTATTTATAAAAAGATTTTATTTATTTATTTGCCCAGGACCCTGGGATCATGACCTGAGCTGAAGGCAGAGGCTTTAACCCACTGAGCCACCCAGGCGCCCCTAGTGTGCTTTTATTTTTAATTTACTTTTCGTTGTAGGCTTGCTAGGTTGGTCAGTCGACAGCTCTGTCTTCTTTCCATTTGGGACAGTGAGTAGAGGTCGCTCCTAACGGTCCCGAGGCAGCAGCGTGATGGGGCAAGCAGGCTCCTGTTTCCATTGAACAACTCGACTACTTTTTCCCTTCCAACTTTCCACAGGCCTGCGTCTGGTTTCGAAACCAGCCTCGTAGACACTAGTCTTCTCAGATGTTGCCCCTTTCAGCAGACAGGAGACTTGTGAGCGCTCCAGTCTCTTACTGTTAATTATTCTTTTTAGTTTGGAAGCCCTTTCGAGCAATCTTCTGTAATTAGATTGTCGAGGAGATTGTCTGTAGTAAGACAGTGGTCTTTAAGTTTTGTGTAGATTTTCAGTTTGTTAAATGATTGCAAAGGCTTTCATTCATAAAGTTGAAGTTTACTTTATCATGGCATTTCAGGGGAAAAAATCATGACCCTCTGTGATAAATTAAATATCACAACCACACAAATGTCATCTTTTCAACGAAACCTAAAAGTGCAGAGGAACGGGGCTCTCGTCCACTCTGTTTTGGGCTTCAAGCTGGATCTATATTCTCAGGCGACAGGAAAAATATTTTACCACTGACAGGGGTAAACCTGTGAAGCTGAAGAACAAAGCCATACCCTCTCCTGCTTTGCGAGTCACAAACAGAATTGTCAATTAAATTATTCTAATTGCAAAATTTGGGGTCTTGGCCGAAAGAACACAGGTTGAGTTTGAAGAAGAGGCTGTTAGAAAAATCGGTTTAACTTACAAACGGAGCTAATTTGTATAGAATGTAATTGAAAGAGAATAAATATGGAGATTCATGATGACCTCTTTTGAGTCCATTTCTGATATTTACTTACAGTTTTTTTCAGTCAGAGCCTCTCCGTGAAGCAGTCCTGAAAAGAGCAGACTAAGTACTAAAATAGAACAGAAAATAGTGCCGTTGTGTGCAAGACCTGAATACCTGATTTTGAAAGATTTTTACCCTTCATTCATGCATTCATCCAGCAAGTATTTATTGAGACTGTTTTTTTCACAAGGCATTTTGCTGGCCCTAGGACCAAGAATATCAGGGTTGATAAAATGCAGTGTTCTGGGGTGGAGACAGAAGTGTGAAATGTGCAGAATTGTCACAGCGAAGCAAAGGTGCTCTGATAGAGGGTATTGGGAGGGCAGGGGCAGGAGTGTTTGCATCGGGAGGGTCGCTGAAACCGGGCTACAAAGAACAAGAGTGTCCGCTGAGCAACAGCCATCTCAAAGACTCCAAGGCAGAAAAGGAGCCTGATGTGACCCAAGAACCCATAGTAGTCATGAGTGAAAAGAAGAGTGACATCTTACCAGCTTCCGTCTGGAGAAGCCATTGAAAAGAAAAGTTCCACTGGACTTTCATATCCGTCAGTCTGTAATGTTTCATATCATCAATGACCAAGTTCATCGCTGTTCTCCAGGCATCCCTAGCGTGTGGTCTGCTGAGCACTGTGCTGAGTGCACGCAGTGGGGACACAAAACCCATGTCATTGGAGAACTTGGTGCTGAGACTGTAGAAACTACTAGGGATGCAGTTACCGTGACTCATAAGCAAGCCCGAGGTGATTTGATACCGCCTGTAGGATCACGGCTAGCCTATATAGATTGCTTTACATTTAAAAAAGTGTTCTCACATACGTTTACTCATTTAATCTTCATGCTAACCCGAATTAGTTCCTCAAAAAAAGTGCCCGTGAGTGTGAAGGCTTTGGGCAGCCCGCTGAAGCTGAGGAACAGGTGTCTGCCATCACTGAGCCGTTGAATTTCAGTGCACCGTCTGCTCATGTGGACTGGGGCGCTCTCCTTGAAGAGTCCTGTTATTAGCAAGGAAAGCCGGAGTGACCACAGAGGTGGTTTATT
This sequence comes from Martes martes, assembly GCF_963455335.1. Taxonomy (NCBI): domain Eukaryota; kingdom Metazoa; phylum Chordata; class Mammalia; order Carnivora; family Mustelidae; genus Martes; species Martes martes. The sequence continues at coordinate 183,981,003 of NC_137891.1, read as the reverse complement.
TCCTGCACGCCTTTTCACATACATTTCTGTGATCAGGAATAGAAGTTGAATGTAATTTTAGTTTTATTTAGTGGGATTTTCTCGCTGCCTTCTGCGAGGGTTCTTGCCTAGAGAGCTTATTCTTGTGTTCGAGGAGAGGAAGGTTCGGGTTTGAGAGGATGGCTGTATTCGTAAATGCTGTTGACTTTGTTGTTCTGTGTGGAGGCTTTTATCAGGACAGTAAAGGGTAAACAGGGTGATCTCTGCTCTAGCGGAGAGGTCGAATGGTTGCATCACACAATCTTCTAGAGCATCTTGCAGCAAATACATGGGTTATATTAAAAATTGCAATCATATCATTTTTTATAGTAAATTGCTGACCTTATGCAGTAGAATCAGCTTTATTGAATTTCGCCAAAAATGCGTTTATAATTCTGCCATACACACATGATATTCATGTCCTTGCTGTCCATGTGGAAATGTCCCTCTTTATGATGTTAAACAAATTAAATCGACTTTCTCCTGAGCCGCTGTGCCTCACCTTTAAGATCCACTCTCAGGAGCTGAACCTCCACGGAGCAGAGCTCACCTCCGTCAGCACAGATGTCATCGTGTTACCCAGAACACCGGAGTCTAGTGCCCTAGGAAGCCTTGCCCCAGCGACACAGACCTGGCTTTGAGATTATTTTGAGGTGGTTCCGGGGCCGTTAATGTGTATTGCGCATACAGCTGAACACTAACAAGGCCTTACCATAATTGCTCTGTTTGGTTTGAGGAAATGGTAGGTATTTGTTTAAAAGCATCTCATGATGAGCTGAGAGTAGTACACACAGTATGGTTGGTTCTCAGCTACTCGCTGGTGAATATTCATCGCAGAAGTTTAATCCTGGATCAGTTCTTTAATTCTCCGTAGCTCTGCTCCCTTTCCAGCCAGGGATGGATCCAGGATGCAAACTAGTTTTCAGGTCAGTCTGACAACAAACATGGTCAGGAAGTTATAAAGCATTTTCAGGTGAAACAAGCATTTTTAAATTTTCTGCTTCTTAGAATCATAGCTCAGAGTTTGTTTCTCCTTTATATGGACTGTTAGGTATATGTCTGTATATGTCTTTTACGAATTGCTAGTTCCCAGTTTCATACACAGAGACAGTATGATTCAGTGGGAAATCCATCCATCCATTCTAATTTAGTAAATGCCCGTTTTCTCTGTGGCCAACATTTGTGCTAAGCACCACAAATATAAAAATAAGATTTAATATTCGTGGTCTACTGAGGTTCCACGATGTGTAAACAGGTGTCGTATGCGCGGTAACAGATTACAGGGCTCTAATAGGTGTATGTGAAGGGGCCCAGGAGAGAGGGTGACCAGTTCTTTGGTGGGGCAGGAGGATTAGAGTGGAAGGGTTAGAAAAGGCATCATTATAGGGGAGGTTACCCTTATAGGTCTCCCCAAGAGGATTAGTTGCCTTTAGGGGTTGGGGAGCAGTTGCTGACCTTAATCTCTGCAGGGATGGAATGGGACCATTTTCTCTGAGAGCAGAAATGGCCTGGAGATTCAGGAAGCAGGCTGGAGAGTTGAAGAGGTAGAAAGGGGTCAGACCTTAGGTATGGTAACTCGGGGTTCGGATTTTATTACGTGGACGGTGGGGAAGTACTGAAGGTTTTATGTTGAGTAATATGTGCTGTTTGTGTTTGAGAAAGCTCTCTCTGGAGGTCGGGTAGGCAGTTGGGAGTTTGGGGCAGTAATTCAGGTGAGAAATGATGGATGGACAAGGGCGGTTGTTGTAGGGTTGGAGAGGATGGATTAGGGCGGTATGGAAGTAGAAGCTGCAGGCCTCGGTCGCTGAGTGATGGAAGGAGTGCAGGCGTGAGAGGCGTCTGCGCTCACTGTCAAGGTTTTGGCCTGGGGACCTGGGTGGAGGAGAACGGATAGAGTGGAGAGAGTGCCGGTCCGGGAGTCAGACAACGTGGGGTCCAGAGAGGGCCCCCGTGTGATTAGTGCTTACACCGGTGGCTGCACCACGGTGTGTCACCGTCAGACACCAGTGGCGTGGTGTGGGTCTCCTGGCTTTCATATTGCTTCCACGTGGTGACTGTCAGATGTGCTCTCTGTGCAGACACTGATGAGTGGTCTCACTGACATTGGAAGCTCTCTGAAGCTAGAGAAGATGGCATTTGTGAGGCAAGTGGTATTTTATCTGGAAATGGCTTCTCTCTCTCTCTCTTTTTTTTTTTTTAGATTTTTAAAATTTATTTGACAGACAGAGATCACAAGTAGGCAGAGAGGCAGGCAGAGAGAGAGAGGGGGAAGCAGGCTCCCCACTGAGCAGAGAACCCAATGCGGGGCTCGATCCCAGGACCCTGAGATCATGACCCGAGCCGAAGACAGAGGCTTAACCCACTGAGCCACCCAGGCACCCCTGGAAATGGCTTCTCTATGAGAATGCGGTCACTGCTTCCTGGTGAAGCCTGCCTCTCCTTTCCAAGAAGAGGGTCCCACTGAATCGGATCAGGATCATGGTGGGCTGCCACTGGAAACACTTCTTCCAGAAAGCTCCTCTCTCCCCCTGCCATCTGTCCTGTTTGGCTGTTTATTTTATTTATTTATTTGGTCCTTTTATATTTGTATGTATTTCCACTAACCCACTCATGACGGTCTGTAGGCTCTGCTGATGTCTCCACGAGTGTCAAGGCCTCCCTGCGCAGTGTACGACCTGATCGTGACAGCGACCTGACCCTGCATGTGCCTTGGTTTTCTGGTAGCAGGTGGCCTTCTCGGTACCTTAACTGTTATGAATCTGTGAGTCAGAGGGGTAAAAAGCGTGTGGAGCTCAGACCGAAAGCCCGAGGCAGCAGCTCCAGCAGGAGTGAGAGCGAAAGAGACCCAGTTAGTGCTGTTAGTGATGGATGATTCCCTGGGAGGTCGCAGACCTCAGTGCAGGTCCCCTGGAGGAGGAATGGGGAAGAGCATTTCCTTCCTCAAACTGCTCCTCTGGTGCTGTTCCAGCTCCACCCCAGGTGCAGACACTCAGCCGCAGACTGCCCTGCGGCTCCCTTCCGACCCATGCCTGGGGCAGAGTGCACTTGTTTTGGTGGTGGGTTATGATCTGCAGTTTTATTTATTTATTTTTATTTATTTATTTTTAAAAAGAATTATTTGTTTATTTGACACAGAGAGAGCACAAGTAGGCAGAGTGGGAGGCAGAGGGAGAGGGAGAAGCAGGCTCCCCGCTGAGCGGAGAGCCCATTGTGGGGCTCGATCCCAGGAACCTGGGATCATGACCTGAGTTGACGGCAGCCGCTTAACTGACTGAGCCAGGCCGGCGCCCTGTGATCTGCAGTTGTAGAAATCATGTAGGTTGCACACCTTTTTCAAAAAAGCATACGTGAGAGCAAGTTTCTTCCCTGTAGAGATCTTGCTCAGTTGGCTTTTGTCCAGCCTTTTCATGGAAAACAGCCTCCTTATTTGTTTTGGGGCAGCTTTAAACTTGGACGTCTCCAGAATTCACCCCTCTGGTCCCCGCATTAGAGTCACCTGCAGGACGGCTCCCTGTCCCCACGCGTTCCCCCCCCACCCCAGCCCGGTCAGGTCTCTCACTGACCATTTCTGTCTGGGATGGTCACTGTCGTAGTCTGCTTTGATGGCTTTTGCCTCTTCTGCTTTTTTTTAGATTAAGATTTTTAAACATTATATTAAAAAGAAATTGCTAGTGAATGGTTTGGGTGTGTGGTATTGGCATCCTTTCCCTTCTGGTAACTTTTCAAGACATTGACCTGAAGAGTCTTTCCCCTTCCTCCTTCCCTGCGCACGTGGTGGCGGTGGGAGGGGGGGATGGGGAAAACTATGGAGAAAAACATGTTAAAGATGACTTCCAGTGTAAAACGAGAGGGAAAAATCAATGTTTAAGGAAACCCAAAAAAAGCACCTCTCATTATAGTAATTAAATGGCAGCATTTAACCTATCAGAATGTTCTGCATGTGTGAGAGACAAGCCGAGGAGCTGTGGGTTTGAAATTACAGCTCTAATCCTCAGGGAAGAGAATAGTTAAATAATTTGTTTTTGAGGTGCAAGAGCAGAGCTGGGGAGGTTGTGAGTGTGCGTGTGCGTGTGTGCGCGCGCGTGTGCCCCCGTGAGGGTGAGGGGCCTCGGTGCCTGTGTTTACCGAGAATACCCTGGAGATCAGTATTTATCAGCACCTGTGTGCTGTCAAGAAGAACACAAGCTGCTGTTGCCCGTTCATTAGGTTTCCAGAAGAGTCCGGGTCTCACCTGTGGCCAGGCATTGCATCATAACCGTAGGACTTGCTTCACGCTGGCCCTCTGGGACACACAGGAATAGATTGGAGAGGAGGCCGGGTGAGACAGAAAGAGAGACAGGAATTAGGGAAGGAAGGAAGCGGAATAATTTTAAAGAATGTGCATGGCACAGACTGTCAGGGCAAAGCATTCCGACTTACAGGGCTGGCACTCACAGGCCAGGCTGGACATCCAGTGAGCGCAGGGCCAGAGGGAGAGGGGCCGCCCTCTCCATACGGCCTCCTCTGCCAGTGTTAACGGCTGCTGGCAGGGTTTGTCCTATGCCGTGATGCAGCGCTGGGGTCTCTGTGAATGACAGGGATTAGCCGTGGGTCCTGTCTGCCCCATCAGTGGCGTGACCTTTGTCTCTCCGTGCCCCTTTGTGCTACTGTTAACGCTTTGGCCTCTGCAAGCTGCTCTGTTTCTCCCCGGTTAGTCCCAGAGCTTGGCAGCTGCAGTCAGAATTCCACAGGATAGGCTGACACATAGCAAAGGGGAGCCGTGCACATCTGTCCCTGTGCCCCTCATTAGGGCATGAGCTCTTCGGTGACTTGGGGTGGGGGTGCTGAGACGCTGTGTTCCTTTTAGGCTCACAGTCCCCGCCGGTCTCTATGAGAGTATGAAGGGTTTCTATTATACTAATAAGGAGCCCTGGGGACTCTGGTTACAGTGTGATAATCGTCCCCTTGGAGGGCCTGAGGCAGTCTGTGTGCGCTGACCTCATCCTGGGGGAGAGCTGATGAAACTCGGGCGGCCGGGCTGCCTGCGGTGGAGGGGGAGGGGACACGGTTGCCGGGTTTTTCTTCTCCTGCTTCATTATTATCACTCTTGCTTGTCTTTGGGGCATTTCATCAAAACTTATTCAGTTTTGCATAAGAACTTTCAAGAGCTGATGAACCTAATGGAAAATTTTCTGTAGTAACTCAGTACAGCAACTCACTTCACACATACTAGCTAATTAATCCTTAGAGCACCCTGGGGACAGTGGAGGGGATCAAAAGGGCAGTGACATTTTTAAATTTCCATTTTATAGACCGAGAGACTGAGGCACCTGGAAGAATCTGTGACTTGGGTCCAAGGTCGGGGTGGGGGTCCCACAGATCAAGAAGCTGAGCTTAGAGCTTCTCTGCCTTTTGGCTTCTGTTGGGACGGCTGGGTCCCACCTTAGAGGCATTGAGAAAACCACCTGGATTTTTGCTTCTCCTCCCATCCTTCCCCTGATCCCCACGTGACGCTGTGTCTGGAACCCAAGTTCATGTTCATAACTATAGGTCCCTGCCATCCGTTGTCATTGCTGCCTGGTACCTGCTGAGAGTCTGTGCCGTCGATTGCTTTAGCTGGTCCCCTCGATGGACAGCTAGATGATTTCTGCTTGTTACCACTGTAGCAGCCCTTCTTTAATATCCTTCAGAAATAGGCATTTTCTTCCTTTTGTGATTACCTTTTTAGAGTAAAGACCTTAGAGTGGAACTCTGGGGTAGGGAAATGGGCTTGTCTTCGTCTCCTTGCGCATTGCTGGCCTGTGCTTTGACAGCCTGTGCCGGCTCCCATGTCGACAGCTGCCCCTAGTGCGCGTGGGCCCGCACATGAGCTCCGTGAACTCAGCCGCGTCGTCGTCACTGTGTCTTCTTCCGGGCAAGTGTAGAAGCCGCTGCCCAGGTACACACACACCTCAGCAGCATAGAAATACTCACCTATTTCTCTTCTTTTATGCATTTAGTTTTCTTTTATGGAATTTGATCTGTTGTTAGTAGAGCCACAGGAGAGAGAACTTTCTTTCTTCCTAGTGACCAACTCGATCATTCCAGCACCATTTTTCCCCGCTTATGTCACATCACAGTTCTCATTTATGAAACTCTTAAGTATGCTGATGTGCGGTCAGGGATGATCTGTTCTTGTTCTCGGATATACGTATTGCTTGTTGTATCTTGATTGTTCTAGACGTGTTACATTTTTTTATCCATGTAGTGTAAGTTTTACTCTCCCTTTGTACTTTGGAAGAATATTCCTGGCTTTTCTGGCCCTTGTGTACTACTTTTTTTTTTTAAAGATTTTTTTAAAATTTATTTGACAGAGAGAGAGGGCACAAGCAGGGTGGGCGGTTGGTGGAGGGAGGGGGAGAAGCAGGCTCGCCGCTGAGCAAAGAGCCTGACATGGGACTCGACCCCAGGACCCTGGGATCATGACCTGAGCTGAAGGCAGATGCTTAACCGACTGAGCCACCCAGGCACCCCATGGCCCTTGTGTACTTCTTTTTTTTTTTTTTTTGACCCTCAGGCAGGCGCGATTCACAGCGGCCCTTGTGTACTTCTAAGCTCATGTTCAAATCACTGTATCAGGTTTCCTCCTCTCCTCCTTGATCCCACTCCTCCCCATGCCAATCAAAAATAAAAATCCTTTTGGAATTTGGAATTACATCCAATGTAGAAATGGCTTTGGGGAGAATTGGCATCTTAGCGATACACAGTTTTCCACTCATGAAGGTGGTGTATCTTTCAAGTAAACTATGGTCCTTGCTAATGAAGTTTGACACTGTTCCTTTTTTTTTATAATTTTAAAAATTTTTTAATAAACATATAATGTATTATTAGCCCCAGGGGTACAGGTCTGTGAATCGCCAGGTTTACACACTTCACAGCACTCACCATAGCACATACCCTCCCCAGTGTCTATAACCCAACGACCCTCCCCGCCGCCCCCTCCTCTCTTATGGTTTGTCTCCCTCCCGATCCCATCTTGTTTCATTTATTCTTTTCCTACCCCCCAAACCCCCCACGTTGCATCTCCACTTCCTCATATCAGGGAGAAGTTTAACACTGTTCTTGCATTTACACTTACAGGGCCTTAATTTTTTTATATTTTGTAATCTTTGCCAATATTTAGGAAAGCTATGGATTTTTATGCTTTAAAAATTATCTTACTGTATTCTTTTTAGTAGTCCTAATTGTTCTTATTGGTTTTCTTAGTAACACATTATGTGGAAATAACATTTTCTCTTTCCAGTATTATATGACTTTGTTATTATTTTGACTGGGCCTCCCAGAACAGGATTAATCAAATACATGTGCTCAAGGAAGTGAAATGTTTCTCTTCAAAGCATCAGTTTAGAAACGAAAGGCATAGGAATATGAAAGAAATAATAACAATCCCTAGACTTTTAACCTATGCTAGCCAATATGTGTTCTTTGACCAAAAATGTTTGACATGCTCGTAACAACTTGGTATTAGACATTATTTCCATTTTTTCAGGCGGAAAAGCTGAAAGACAGTGGACATGGTTTCCAAAGTCACTTGGCCAGTAGATCAGTGACTAGACTCCAGAAGTGTTGCTCTCTGTGTGAAACAGAGCCACCGCCTCGGAGAGGGAGGCGGAAGGGCTGGTGGCCAGTAGAGCTGCTGCCCTTGCCAGCACCACCACAGCCCTTCCTACAAACACCGTAAAGTCTGGGGAAAAAGGGCAAGTTTTTGACTTAAAGAGTACGTAAGAGGAGAATACCATGGGACATCAAAGGTGACCTCTCCTGTCTCAAGGAGGTGTGCACTAATGGCACCTTCTGTGTCCTCAGGCTGCTGCTACCCTCACCCTGAGACAGATTATGGCAATGGATGGAACATGGAGTCGTTGGATTAACGTGGGGCTGGATCACTGAAGGGTGGGGCACTGGGGCTGCCATTGTCACTAGATCTTGTCCCTCTGTGCATTGTCACCAGATGGTAAGATTTGAACTCTGCTTTTAGCTGTCTCTTCCCTGCACAGAAACTTGGGGTAACTCTTCGTCGTCTTCTTTTTTTTTTTAGATTTATTCATTGAGAGAGTGAGCGAGCGAGCGTGCATGCATGTGGGCGTGCTAGTGGGAGGGGCAGAGGAGAGGGAGAGGGAGAAAATCCCTAGCAGACTCCCCACCGAGTGCCAAGCCCGACTCGGGGTTCGATCTCACGACCCCAAGATCAAAACCTGAGTAGAAACCAAGAGTCAGAGGCCCAGTCAATTTTGCACCCAAGCACCCCTGTGGTTCTTCGTTGCTTATAGGATCAGATCCTGCCTGTGCATACTCTTTCCAACTTGGGCTTCTTCTTTTTCTTCTTCTTTTTTTTTTTTTTTTTGCCATCTTTTTATTTTGAATAAAATTTATTTCAGAACTACTGAAGAATTAAATGGTGCACTCAACATCCAGATACCTCAGATACCTCTTATCTTGCTTGCTTTCTCTCTTTCTCACTCTTTCTTCACACACACACTTATTTTTCCTGTTTTAAAAGTAAGTTGCAGGTACCATGACACTTCAACCCCAGTTACGTCGGCATGTCTCCCCAAATAGGGCGTTCTCTCATGTGACCAAAGCACCTTGTGACTCCTAGGAGATTAACACTAATTCCATAAAATGGTCTCACGTGTAGCCCATACTTAAATTTTCCTAGTCCCCAAATTCCTTCTGTACCCTGTAGTCTGGGGCTCATGCAGGGCATTTTACTGCCGTGTCTCTTCATCAGGAACTGTCCTCTTGCCTTTTCTTGTTTTACTTGTCATTGACTGTTTCGAAAAGGTCAGTCAGGTCAGTTTTATAGCATATCATACATACTGGATTTGTCTCATTGTTTCCCCTTGATAAGGTTGAAATTAAACATTTTTAGCAAGGATACTTGACAAGCAGTATCATGTCTTTATTATTGTATCACATCAGAAGGTGAGAAATGTCAGCTTCTTGCTAATGGTGGCGTTACGTCGATCACTTGGTTCGCCAGGCAGCTACCAGATTTTGCCACTGTAAAATTCTCCTTTTTAACGAGTAAGTCATCTGAGACGTGCTTCTTTGAGGGTATGTTCTCTTAGTGCTCAAGAACCTATCATTCGGTGGTTTTAGCGACCACTGGAGATCCTTGTTCGAATCAGCTGTTTCTTTGGGATTTTAAAAATAGTAATTTCCTAATTTTATTGTTTTATATACATTCATTGCGTAGTATTTTTCTATAAAGAAGAACTTTCTCACCTTCCCTTTTCTGTCTCTCTCTCTCTTGCTCTCACTTCCCTTTGAGTATCACCGTATACTGTTCAGTTCAGAGTATTATGGTTCATTATTATCATATTTCATTTTAATGCTCACATTGTTCCAAGTTAGATCAGTGGGTGCCTCATTCAGGTTAGCTCCTGGGTCCTTTGCTTTCTGGCACAAATGTCTCAGGTGCACCTTTTACTGTCTGTGACCTAAGCCAGGCATCAGACATTTTCCTCAAGTGTTGTTTAGTAGGAACGTTACTTAGAAGCTGGGATCTGGACACTGGTTTTACACACACACACACACACACACACACACACACACAGACACACACACACGGTTTTCTTTTTTTCACATGATAACTTATGTGTATACGTATACACGCAATTAAAACAATATTACAGGATTTTCCTTTTGTCTCTTATTTTGCATTTATATATTTTCTTATAGTGAAAAACTGAATTTTTCAGAAATTTGGTACAGTTATCACTTATTGTTTCTCATAAAGAAAAATGGTTTTTAAGTTACAAACTAATATTATCATCAATATTTCTCTCACTGAGGAGCTTAAGAAAGCTTTGAGCTATCTTTGCAGTTCTTTCTGTCCTTAGAGTAGATTAGAAGTTTTCTAAGTTTTAGGTCTGTGGAGCTCTGGGGTCCCCCACAGCCCTTTCAGGGAGTCAGGTCAGAATGATTGTCAAAGCCAGCAGTAAGACATTATTTACCTCTTCACTATGTTGACGTTGGCAGTGACCCTGCCGAAGCAAGGCTGGGTAAACCTGCTGGCCTCTCGCTGTAGTTTCTACTGCTGTGCACTGGCGGTTTAAAAAAATGCCATTTCACTGAAGACCGTTCTTGATGAAAGAGTAAAAATGATTAATTTCATTAAGTCTTGCCATTTGAGTTTGTATCTTTGTAATATTCATGTGACGAAATAGGAAATAGGCATTAAGTACTTCTGCGTTCGCAGCAGAGTGGGTGCCTGAGGAGAAGTTCTTGTGTGATCGTTTGAGTTATGAGCTGAACTAGCTACTTTTTTTCTTGGATATCAGTTTTACTTGAGGGAGTGACAGAGACGCTGTGATCAAGTCAGACTTCAGTGTTTGAAAGACACAGTCTCAAAAAAAAAAAAAAAGAATAAAATGAGCCTGTTGTTTTATGGGAAGCATACTGACAGTATTTGTTGTCAGTAATAAAAGTTGAACTTTCAAATGAAATTAGAATTTTGGAAAAACATGTATCCACCACCATGAACTAGGCGGTTTTCCCACAGTTAATGAATTCTGAGGAGATCATGGTGATCTAATGAGTGTGCTGTTTTGATCGTATATAAAAAGCATGTTGGGGCACCTGGGTGGCTCAGTGGGTTAAAGCCTCTGCCTTTAGTTCAAGTCATGATCGCAGGGTCCTGGGATTGAGCCCCACTTCGGGCTCTCTGCTCGGCAGGGGGCTGCTTCCCCCTCTTTCTCTCTGCCTGCCTCTCTGCCTACTTGTGATCTCTGTCAAATAAATAAATAAAATCTTCAAAGTGCAAGATAGACCAATAGATTTTAATGGAACAGGATATGGAAGTTTATTGATAGAATTTCAGATACCACATTGCAACGGATCCTTAAGAAACTGGCACTTGTGGGGACAACTGGGTGGCTCCGTTGGTTAAGCGGCTGCATTCAGCTCAGGTCGTGATTTCCTGGGATGAGTCCCACATCAGGCTCCTTGCTCAGCGGGGAGTCTGCTTCTCCCCCTGCCTGCCGCTCCCCCCGCTTGTGCTCTCTCTCTCTCTCTTACTCTAAACAAATAAATAAAATCTTAAGAAAGAAAGAAAAGAAAAAGAAAAAGAAAAATGAAAGGAAAGGAAAAAGAAACGAAACGAAACTGCCACTTGTAGAGTTTTGGTGTAGTATCACAGAATATCCACAATTATCTGAGAAAGCTATTAAAAGACTTCTCTTGGGGTGCCTGGGTGGCTCAGTAGGTTAAGCATCTGACTTCAGCTCAGGTCATAATCTGGGGGTCCTGAGATCAAGCCCCATGTTGGGCTCCCTGCTCAGCGGGCAGTCTGCTTCTCCCTCTGCCTCTGCCCCTGACTCTGTCCCTGACTCATGCTCACGCTCTCTCTCTCAAATACAAAATAAAGAAGTAAGTAAAAGACTCCTCTCTTTTTGCGCTATATATTTGTATTAGTCTGTATTTTCTTCTTTTGCTTCAGCCACACTGACATATCACAGCAGATATGAGAATCCTGTTGTCTTCCATTAAGCCAGACATAAAAGAGATTTGCAGGAAAGTTAAATTGTGCTACCCTTCTCAGTAATTATTTTTTGTTCTGGAAGCTAGTTATTTCTTTTTTTTAAGATTACTTATTTGAGAGAGTGCGTGCAATTTTGCATGCAAGTGGGTGGAGTGGCAAAGGAAGAGATTCTTCAAGCAGAGTCCCCGCTGAGGGGCAGAGGGGCTCAGTCTCATGGCGCATGAGACCACGACCTGAGCTGACACCAAGGCTCAGACGGTTAACTGACTGAGCCACACAGGAGCCCCTACTTATGTTGTTTTGTTTTGTTTTTTTTTAATAAAAATATTATTCATATTAATATGTAGTAAGTTTATTACTATTATTATTATTTTTTAAAATATTTTATTTATTTATCTGACAGACAGAGGTCACAAGTAGGCAGAGAGGCAGGCAGAGAGAGAGAGGAGGAAGCAGGCTCCCCGTGGAGTGGAGAACCCGATGCAGGACTCGATCCCAGGACCCCGGGATCATGACCTGAGCCGAAGGCAGCGGCTTAACCCACTGAGCCACCCAGGCGTCCCGATTATTACTATTATTTTTAACTGAATTATTTTTAAATTTCTTAGATTTGATACTTTTTTTAAAAGACTTTTTTTTTTTAAGACTTTTTATTTATTTATTTGATGGACAGAGATCACAAGTAGGCAGAGAGGTAGGCAGAGAGAGAGAGGAGGAAGCAGGCTCCCCACCAAGCAGAGAGCCTGAGGCCGGGCTCGATCTCAGGACCCTGGGATCATGACCTGAGCCGAAGGCAGAGGCTTAACCCACTGAGCCATCCAGGCGTCCCAAGACTTTTTAATTAATCTCTGCACCCAGCGCCGGGCCCGAGCTCACAACCCGGGGATCAAGAGTCGCACGCTCTTCTGACTGAGTCAGCCAAGTGCCCCTTCAGTTTTGATTTTTTAATTGAGGAATAATTGACATACAATATTATATTAGTTTCAGGTGTCCAACGTAGTGACTCAGTGTTTATATACATTATGAAATGGTTGCCAGGATAAGGCTGGTTACCATCTGTCACCATACAAAGTGGTTACAGTGTTATTGACTATCTTCCCTTTGCTGTACATTGTATCCCTGTGTCTTACTTACTTTGTAACTAGAAGGTTGTGCATCTTAATCCCCTTCACCGATTTTTGTTCACCTCCCTCCCCCTTCCCTCTGGCAGCCATCAGTTCTCTGTCTCTTTGAGTCTATTTCTGCTTTATTTTTTTAGATTCATGTAGAAGTGAAATCATACAGTATTTGTCTTTGATATTTCACTTAGCCTAACATCCTCTAGGTTCATCCATGTTATCATAAATGGCAAGATTTCATTCATTTTTAAATAGCTGAGTAATATTCTGTTGTTTATATACCAGATTTTCTTTATCCGTTCATCAGTTGGAAGACCCCTTAGCTTGCTTCAGATCTTGGCTGTTGCGGACAATGCTGTGATGAACATAGGAGTGTGTATATCTCTTTGAATTGGAGTTTTCAATTTCTTTGAATAAGCACCTAGAAGTGGAATTGCTAGATTGTAGGATAGTTTTATTTTTAATGTTTTGAGGAAACTCCATACTGTTTTCCATCGTGTTTGCACTAATTTACATTCCCAACCAACAGTGTAGGAGGGTTCCGTTTTCTCCGTATCTTTGCCAACACTTGTTCTTTTTTGTCTTTTTGATAACAGCCTTTCTGACAGGTGTGAGGTGATACTTCATTTTGGTTTTGATGTGCATTTTCCTGATGGTTAGTGATGTTGAGCATCTTTTTTATGTGCCTGTAGGCCATCTGTATGTCTTGTTTGGAAAAATCTCTATTTTTAGGTCATCTGCCTATTTTTAAATTGGATTGTTTGTGTTTTTTTTAAGATTTTATTTATTTATTTGACACAGAGAGAGAGAGAGAGAGATCATAAGTAGGCAGAGAAGCAGGCAGAGAGAGAGAGAGGAAAGCAGACTCCCCACTGAGCAGAGAGCCGGGTGTGGGGCTCGATCCCAGGACCCTGAGATTATGAGCTGAGGTGAAGGCAGAGGCTTAACCCACTGAGCCACCCAGGTGCCCCTGTTTGTGTTTTTGATACTGAGTTATATATATGCTATATACGTTTTAGATGTTAACCACTTATGGGTATATTATCTGCAGATATCTTCTCCCAATTAGGAGGTTGTCTTTTTGTTTCATTGATGGTTTCCTTGGCTGTGTAAAATCTTTTTCGTTTGATGTAGTGTCAGTTGTTTATTTCTGCTTTTGTTGTCTTTCTCTGAGGAGACAGATCTAGAATATTACTAAGACCAATGTCAAAGAACTTACTGCCTTTTTCTTCTGGGAGCATTATGGTTTCAGGTCTTAATTTAAGTCTTTAATCCATTTTGAATTTGTTTTTGTATGTGGTATAAGAAAGTGGTCCAGTTTCATCTTTTTATATGTAGCTGTCCAATTTTCTCAGTACCATTTATTGAAGAGACTAACTTTCCCCGATTGTATATTCTTGTCTTCTGTATTGTAGATTGATTGGCCATATATAGTGGGCTTATTTCTGGGGTCTTCGTTCCATTGACCTTTGTGTCTGTTTTTGTGCTGGTCCCATACTGTTTTGATTATTGTAGCTTTGTAGTATAGTTTGAAACCTGGGAGCATGATATATCCTCCAGCTTGTTCCTTCTCAAGATCACTTTAGCTAGTCAGGACATTTTGTGATTCCGTACAAATTTTAGGATTATTTGTTTTAGTTCTGTGAAAAATACCATTGGTGTTTTGATAGGGATTGCATTAAATCTGTAGATTGCTTTAGGTACTGTGGACATTTTAACAGTGTTCTTTTTTTTTTTTTTTAAGGTTTTTGTTTATTTGAGAGAGAGAAAGGGAGAGTACAAGTGGGGTGAGGGGCAGAGGGAGAGGGAGGAGAAGCAGACTCCCTGCTAAGCAGGGAGCCTGATGAGGGGCTCAATCCTAGGACCCTGAGATCATCACCTAAACCGACGGCAGATGCTTAACTGTTGGAGCCACCCAGACAACCTAACGATACTAATTCTTTCAATCCATGAACATGGTTATCTTTCCATTTATTGGTGTTGTCTTCAAATTCTTTAATCAGTGTCATAGTTTTCAGAGTATGGGTCTTTCACCTTCTTGGTTTAATTCCTAGATATTTTATTCTTTTGGATGCAATTATAAGTGGGATTATTTTCTTAGTTTCTCATTCTGATAGTTATTGGTGTGTAGAAACACAACAGATTTCTCTGTGTTGATATTGTATCCTACAACTTTACTGAATTCATTTATTCTGATAGTTTCTGGGTGGAGGCTTTAGGGTTTTCTGTATATAGTATCATGTCATTGGCAAACAATGATAGTTCTACTTTTCCCTGACCAAGTTGGGTGCTGTTTATTTCTTTCCCCTGCCTAATTGCTGTGGTTAGGACTTCCAATTCTGTAATGACTAAAAGTAACAAGAGTGGACATCCTTGTCTTGTTCTTGATCTTAGAGGAAGAACTTTTAACTTTTCACCAATTGAGTATGATATCAGTTGTGGGTGTTTGTAATATATGGCTTTTATTATGTTGAGGTACATTCCCTCTCTACCTCCTTTGTTGAGAGGTTTTATCATAAGTGGATGTTGAATTTGTCAAACTCTTTTTCTGCATCTACTGAGATGATGACTTGATTTTTTAAAAAAGGTTTATTTTAGAGAGAGCGAGAGCATGAGGGGAGTGGCAGAGGGAGAGAGAGGGAATCTCCAGCAGACTTTGCGCTGAGCAGGGGGCCTGACGCAGGGCTCGATCTCATGACCCTGAGATCATGACCTGAGCTGAAATCAGAGTCAGACACCGACTGAGTCATCCAGGAATCCCAGATGATCTGATTTTTTATCCTTTGATATGTTGACGTGGTGTGTCATGTTGATTGATTGGTGGATATCGAACCATCTTTGCATCCTTGGATTAAATTCCACATGAATGTGTTTTATGATCCTCTTAACATATTGCTGAATGCAGTTTTGGAGATTTTTGCACCTTTGTTCACCAGGGATATTGGCTTGTGTAGGTTTTGTTTTGTTTTTGTTTTTATTTTGTTTTGTAGTGTCTTTGGTTTAGGTATCAGGGTAATGGTGATCTCAGAATGAGCATGGAAGCATACCTTCCTCTTGAGTTTTTTGGAACAGTTTGAGAATGATAAATATATATATATTTTTTTGAGAATGATAAATATTAACTCTTAAAATGTTTGATATAATTTACCCATGAAGCCATCTGGTCATGGGCTTTTGTTTGTTGGGAGTTTTTTGATTATAGATGCAATTTCATTACTAGTAATCAGCTGTTCATATTTTCTATATCTTCCTGATTCAGTCTTGGAAGATTGTATATTTCTAGGAAATATTTCTTCTAGATTGTCCAGTTTGTTTATGTATAATTGTTTGTAGTAGTCTTTTTTATCCTTTGTATTTTGTGGTATTTTAACTTCTCTTTCATTTCTGATTTTATTTATTTGGACTCTCTCTTTTTTCTTGATGAGTCTTGCTAAAGGGTTATCAGTCATCTTTTCAAAGAACCAGCTCTTAGTTTCATTTGTCTTTTTTTTTCCTAACTTTTTGTTTCATTTATTTCTTCTCCGATCTGTATTATTTTCTTCTTCCATCTACTTACTTTGGGCTTTGTTTGGTCTTTTTTAAGTTTCTGTAGGTGTAAGGTAGATTGTTTATTTGAGATTTTTCTTGTTTCTTGAGGTAGGCCTCTATTGCTGTAACCTTTCCTCTTAGAACTGCTTTGCTGCATGCCATAGAGTTTGGAACATTGTGTTTTCATTTTTATTTATCTCAAGGTAATCTTTCATTTCTTTGATTTCTTCATTGACCCATTGATTGTTTAATAGCACATTGTTCATTCTCCACATGTTTGTGTGCTTTTTTAAATTTTTTTCCAGTTCTTTCCTTGTAACTGATTTCTAGTTTCATGAAATTGTGGGCAAAAAAGATGTTTGCTGTGATTTCAGTCTTAAATTTATTGAGACTTACTTTGTAGCCTAACATGTGATCTGTCCTAGAGAATGTTCCATGTGCACTTGAGAAGAATGTGTATTCCGTAGTTTTGGATGGAATGTTCTATATCTGTGTGTCTATCTATCTATTAAGTCCATCTAGTCTAACATATTGTTCAAGGCCAGTGTTTCCTTATTCATTTCCTGTCTGGATGATCTAGCCACTGATATAATGGGGTGTTAAAGTTCCATACTGTTGTGTTACTGTCAGTTTTTCCCTTTGCATCTGTTAATATTTGTTCCGTATATTTAGGTATTCTGATTTTGATTTCTAATATGGTTAAGTATCAATGCATATGATCTTTACTAACAAAAGCTGTTTGAAATCCTTAATAGTTTCTAAGAGTGTGAAGGGGTCAGGAGATCAAAATGTTTGAGAACCACTGCCCTTGAGATTGCAGTACACATCTTTATTCACTAAAGTCTCATATCTGTGAGGATCTGTACTGTTTCCCAGCGTGCTTGCTCCTTAGAACACTTCACTTCTCTTTATTCTCTTCCTGCCTTTTGTGTTATTTTTGTAGTTTAGTACAACATAGATTTCAAACCCTATAATATATATAGTATATATATAATAAAAAACATTAAACAACATTATAATGTATACTAAACAACATTATTGTTGTTATTATATACAGTCTATATTTATTTATATTTGGTTTTACTTTGTTCTTCATATCTTCCTGCATTTCTGCCCTCTGTCTAGGATCATTTTCCTCTGTCTGAAGAACTCCTTGAGTGTTTCATTTAGTGCAGGTCTGCTAGTGACAAATCCCCTCTGATTTTATCTGTTTGAAAATGACTTCATTTCTCTTCATTTTTTAAAAGGCTTTTTGATTTTGAAATGGTTCTTTTAATACTTAATATGTTTTTTAAAGATTTTATTTATTAGAGAGAGAGAGTGCACAAGTGGGTGAAGGGGCAGAGGGAGAGAATCTCAAGCAGACTCTGTGCTGAGTGTGGAGCCCATCGTGGGGCTTGATCTCATGACCCTGAGATCATGACCTGAGCCTAAACCAAGAGTCGGTCACTCAACTGATTGAGCCACCCAGCCGCCCCTCCTTAATCATATTTTTAAATAAATTATAATAGTAGCACAATGAATTCCCATATACCTTTCACCAGATTCCTCAAATGTTGACATTTACTTCACCATATATACTTTCTCCCCACTTCCTCTCCCCTTCCCTTCTCCTTTCCTATAGACACATGTACACATGCATCAAAATCAGGAAAATAATTTGATAAAGTTCAATCATGTAATCAATGCACCTAGTTCAAATATGGTCAGTTGTCCTAATAATGTCCTTTGTAGCAAAAAAGAAATTTCTTTCCTGGTTCACCATCTAATCCATGATCTTGAGTTGCTTATGACTGCTGTTATCTCATTAGCCTCCTCTAACTTGGAACACAAAAGGCTTTGTCTTTAGTGACCTTGAAATTTTTGTAGCATAAGAGGACAGTTTTGCACTCTGTACCTCAGTTAGCATCTCTGCTCTTTCCTGAGGACTGGATTTAGTTCCTGTACTTTGCATGGGAATACCGTGGCCATGGTACTGTGTTGTTCTCAGGGCATTGTGTAAGGAAATATATGACACTGGTTTGTCCCACTGTTGGTTTCACTTTGGTTTGTTGGCTGAGGTGGTGCCTCCCAGGTTTCTCCACTAGAGAGTTAAGATTTTTTCCCTTTTGTAATTAATAAGTATCTTTTGAGGAGATACTTTGAGATTTTATAAATATCCTATTTTTAATAAACTTTCATCCACTCTTTTTACCATTAATGATTCTTAATCAGTTATTGTGGGGGTTGCTGAATCCTCCTATCGGCTGCCTCAGATAAATTATTATGAGGATTGCTGAATGGTGATTTTCTGATCCTTTCTTTTGAAATATGTTCTTGCTGGTACAGAATTCTAGATTGGCAGCGGTTTTCTTTCAGCACTTTGAAGATGTTATTTCATTATTTTCTGGCTCCCATTGTCATTTATCAGTCTTATTATTGCTTCTTTGAAGGTAATACGTCTTTTTCTTCTTTAGTTGCTTTTAAGATTTTTCTTTTTCTTTTTAAAGCAGTTTTACTGTGATTTGCCTAAGGTGTTTTCTTTATAGTTATCCTGCTTGAGTTTTATAGAGCCTTTGAATATGTGCCTTGATTGCTTTTTGTTAGCTTTATAAAATTATTGACCATTATATCTTTAAATATGGCTTCTGCTTTGCTCTTATTTAGTTCTCTTTCTTGGACTTCAATTAAGATTATGTAAGAGCGTTTTTTCTATGTTCTATATGTCCGTATGTCTTTTATGCTCTGTTCTGTGTTCTCCATCCATTTCCTCTTCTTTCTCTTCACCGACCTATCTTCTAGTTAACTAATCCTCTCTTCTGCTGCGTCCAGTCTGCTGGTAAACTATCTGTTGAGTTCTTAATTTCAGTAAGTGCATTTTACAACTGTAGAGTTTCCATTTGATTCCTTTGCATCTACTCTGATTGTCTCTTTGTGTACCAGTGTCACATTATCTTAGAATACGTTTAATTAGGTAGGGTTAATCTTCCCTCATTGTCTTTTCAATTACTCAGAATTTATTTTTTTGGCCTTTTTTTTTTTTAAGATTTTATTTATTTATTTGTTTGACAGAGAGAGAGAGAGAGATGGTGAGAGGGACTACAAGCAGGGGGAGTGGGAGAGGAAGAAGCAGGCTTACTGCTGAGCAGAGAGCCCATTGCGGGGCTTGATCCCAGGATGCTGGGATTGTGACCTGAGATGAAGGCAGATGCTTAATGACTGAGCCACCCAGGTACCCTTTTTTAGTTATTCTTGTTACTTCCTGTATAATTTTCAAAATTAGCTTGCCTAGTTAGGAAAAAAACATAAGACTGCTAATGTTTTAAATATTGGGATCATATTAAATTTATAGGTTAGTTTAGGCCAGATGAAATCTTTATAATATTCACACTTCCTCTGTAAGACTAAGATAACCCTTTCCACATATTCAAGATTTCTTAATATCCCTTAATATCTTTATATAGATCTTACCCATTTACTTCTAAATTTATGTTCTGGTATTTTTCTTTTGTTTCTGCTTAAGTGGTATCTGTTCTTTGATTATGTCCTCCATCCAGCCTTTAATACATTTATTTTATTTTATTTTTTTAAGATTTTATTTATTTATTGGAGAGAGGGAGCATGACCAGGGGAAGGGGCAGGAGAGAGAGAGAGAGAATCTCAAGCCGACTCCCTGCTGAGTGCAGAGCCCAGCACGGGGCTCAGTCTCACGACCCTCAGATCATGACCTGAGCTGAAATCGAAGAGTTGGACACTTAACTGACTGAGCCACCCAAGTGCCCCCAGCCTTTCAATTTAAAGGTGATTTTCATATACAGTTGGCCCTTGAGCAATGTGGGGTTTAGGGGTACCACCCCATCCATCCTGTGCAGTTGCAGATCTGTGTATAACTTTTGACTCCCCCAACACTTCATGGCTAATCAACAGTGTTGATTGGAAGCCATACTGATAATAGTTGATTATTATATATTTTGTGTGTTATATATATTATATACTGTATTCTTATAATAAAGTAAATGAGAAAAAACATAATGTTATAAAGGAAATCATAAGGAAGAGAAATTTCACTTACAGTACTGGATAGAAAAACCGCATGTAAGTGGACCTGCTCAGTTCAAACCCATGTTGTTCAGGGTCAGCTGTACTGATTTTGAATGCAAACATGTGACTGTATGGTTTATAAAAGATGTTTTTCTTCCTCTTTTTTCAGTTGACTCCTGTTAGTTTTCCTGGCATATCAGTTTTCTAGGTGCTGTTGGGAAATCACATTTTTACCTGTTCCTTTACAGTGTTTCTGTCTCTTCTCTACTTGTCCAGTGGCATCATCTGATACCTCCAGAAAAGTAAATAATACGATGCTTTGTGAACATCTTTGTCCTGTTCTTGACTCTAAATGAAATGCATTTATGTTTCCCTGTTAAACATGATGTCAGCTTCGGAGAGTGACACTAACCGGCATATATACAAGTACTCCTGCATCTCTCTCCCTCTCCCACCTTCCCATCATGTTAAGTAAATATTTATTAAGAGTTTTTAGTGTTCTTGGGGTGGGGCAGGTTGCTTAGTGTTCTATACACTTATCAATAAGGAATCCTCAGAATTTCTGCTGGAGCTGTGAAATTCCCCTCAGTATCATCAAAAACATCAGGCGACTTATTTTTTTCTTGGTGTCACTTGCTCTCTTGCACTAGTCTGAACTTTTTGCTCTCTAGGCCTGCTGTGTAGCTGTCACCTTTCTGCTATTATTCTGGGTAGTCCCTTTATCTCTCTCTTCTGATCAATTTCCTCTTGTCTGGCTCCTGGGGTTTTTTCTTGGATTGCTTCTTCGGTTTGGTGGAACAGATCTTTCCAAAGCTTCCTAAGGAGCACGTGGGAGGAGGGGAGTAAACATTTTTAGACCTAGCATTTCTGAAAATGTTCTTAGTTTTACCTTCATGTTTCATGTTTAAGTTGGCTGGGTTTAGAGTTTTAGTTTGGAAATATGTTGCATCAGAATTTTGAGGGTACCTGCTGTTGTCCTCTAACCTTCCAGCATTGCTGCCGAGAAGTCTGATGCCATTCAGATTCCTGATCCTTTCTTCGAGAACTGTTGGTTTCCCTCTGAAAGTTTACTTCTTTTTTTTTTTTTCTTTCTTTTTGAAGATTTTATGAGAGAGAGAGGAGAGCTCCCAAGTTGGGGGGAGGGCCCGAGGAAGAGGGAGGAGCAGACTCCCTGCTGACATGCGGGGCTTGATCCCCTCAGGTTCGTGATCTGAGCCAAGAGCAGATGCTCAACCAACTGAGCCACCCAGGTGCCCCTGAGGGTTTACTTCTTATCTTTATTCTACATATTCTGAATTTCACTGAAAATTTCCCTGTGCATTAGGGAGGTTCCCCCCTCCCCCCATTCACTGTGTTCATCATTTGCTGACCTTTCATTAGAAAACTCATATCCTTTAGCTTTGTGGAATGTTCCTATACTATTTCTTCAATAATTTTCTCTCCTTTGTGTTCTGTGTTTTGTTTTACAGGAATTCCTATTGGACTTTAGATGTCCTGTGTTGACACTCAAATATTTTCAAAGACTTTTTCTTTCCTGTTTTCCATTCTTTTGGGGATTTTGCCCTGCTTTGTGGCTAGTTCCTTCTAATATTTTATCTTCTAATAACTTTATCTTCAATATTACTCTTGAAAAAAGATGGGGGTTTTTTGTTTGTTTTTTTGCTCAGATCTTTAAATATCTTCTTTTTCTCTGAGTGTTCTCTTTTTCTGACATTCTGTTCTTGTTTTTTTGATGCAACATCTGTTTTTTTCCTCTGAGAATTTTTCTTTTTTTTTTTGTTGCCTAAGTAATTTGTGTCCTCTGAGTTCTTTTTTATTGTTTTCGGGGCTCTGATTTTCATTTTTGAGATTTTGTTTAAATGTCTGGTGATCCTTTGCTGTCTAATATTTAAGATGGAGGCTGTAAAAAAATTATTTGAACTATTTGGAATAGTTTGGGCATGAATCCTTTTTATCATGTTAATGTAAAATGAGTTAAAAATCAGAGCTGTGTGTTCAAGCTGCCATATCCCCCCGGAAGTCTCCTTTAAAGGGGATTTCAAGAGCTATTTTGACTCTACAGAATTTTCATTGTATAAATAACTAAAATCTCTGGCTAAAATGTGATTTCATTTTATGTTCAATGTATTAACAGTAATTGCTTCTGGATGGTATTATGGAGGTGATTTTTCTCATTTAGCTTCTTTCAGCTTTTCTCTGTTAAAATAGTTGTTTCCAGTTTTGGAATATTACTTTCATAATCAGAAAAATGAAAGTTTGTTTCAAAATCAGAATAAAAAAAACCAGTTGTTTTCGTTTGGAATATTACTTTCATAATGAGAAAAATAGCAAAAGGACTGAGTTTTCTTCATGCTCCTTCCCTTAAACACCATCATTCTATAGGATATTTGGGAAAATTGAAGCAGAAAATGGAGTTTAATTAATTTAGTGCAATCAGGTGACTAGATACTGGACACAAGTTAGAGATTTTTAGTCACTTGTTTCCTCAGATCAAGAATTTTCTGAAATTAAGGGCTGACAGACCTGACTTGTTAAACTGCTCAGTAGATTCCTTGAGGATAAGAATGATACCTTTCTTGTTTACTGATTTGTCTTCAACTCCAATATAGTGTCTGATTTAGTAGGCTCTCTATAATACATTTTTTTTAAAAGATTTTTAATTTGTTTATGGAGAGAGAGCACGAGAGATAGAGCATGAGAGGGGAGGGCGGTGTGGAAGAAGCAGGGTCCCCAGTTGCAGAGTGCCTGACACGGGGCTTGATCCCAGAACCCTGGGATCATGACCTGAGCCGAAGGCAGCTTCTTGACCTCTGAGCCACCCAGGAGCCCCATCTATAGTATATGCTGATGAATAGGTAAGTTAACAGAACATGCCATTGCTCCAAAAAATGGTTTTGGAATAATCAGATACTTATGTGAAAAAGTCAGCTTTGATTCTTACCTCACAACAAACATAAACAATAAAGGTAAATTTGTGAAGTTTCTAGAAAAACACAGCAGAGTATCTTCATAATCTTTGAGTAAACAAAGATTTCTTATTTAGCCACAAAACCTACTACCATAAAAAGAAAAAAAAAAAGCTACATCAAAAGCAAAAACTTTTATCCATGAAACAGTAACCGTGAGAGCAAAAGGACAACCCATACATCCAGGAAAAGGTATTCGTGATATATGTATTCGACAGCGGTCTTGTATCTAGAATGTATAAAGAACTCCTACAGATCAAAAAGAAAAAGTCAAATAACCTGGTTTTAAAAAGTGTTCAGAAGGGGCATCTGGGTGGCACAGTTGGTTAAGTGGCTGACTCTTGGTTTTGGCTTAGGTCATGGTCTCAGGGTTGTGAGTTGGAGCCCTGAGTCAGGCTCCCTGCTCAGCATGGAGTCGCTTGTCTCTCTCCTTCTCCTTCTGTCTCTCCCCCTGCTCATGCTCGTTTGTCTTCTCTCTCTTTCTCTCCCTCAAATAAATAAAAAATTTTTAAAAATGTTCAGAAGATTTGAACAGATGTTTTATTAAAGAGCATTTCCAAGTGATTGATGAGCTTATAAAAAAGATGCCCAACATCATAAGTTAGAAGAGTAATATAGTTCCAAACCGCAGCAAGTCACCACCATATGCCCACCAGAATGACTAAAATTTAAAAAACTGAGAATGCCAAGTGTCGACATGAATGTGGAACAGCTGTAACCCTCATACTTTGTTGGTGGGTGTGCAGCCACTTTGAAGAAAACTGTCATTTTCCACTAAAGTTAGATATATCCTTGTTCTGTGACCTAGCAATTCCAGGTACTGGGTACAGACCCAAAAGATAGGCGTATATATAGACATGAAAAGACATGTGCACGAGTATATATATCTGTTTTTACTTCTATTCAAAATAGCCTAAACCTGGGGGAAAGTGTCCATCAGCAGAATAATGGGTAATTTGTGGTATAGACACATAATAGAATATTACACAGAATCAATTACTGCTTTGTGCAGCCAAATGGATGGATCTTAAAGCATTTTGTCAAGGAAGTCAGATGTAAAAGAACAGATACCATTTATATGAAGTTCCAGAACAGGGAAGACTACAATTAAGGATCAGAGTGATAGTGTTGCCTTGAGGAGGGTGTGGACGGGAAGGGCTGTCTTACTGCCTACTAAGAAGTATTCTGCCTCACCATCGAGTGGTGGTTACACAGTATATGCATATGGACAGATTCTCCAGCTGTGTACATAAGAGTAACTGGTATGTTATCTCTCAATTTTTTAAAAAATATTTTACCCATTTTTTTGGCAGAGAGACAGCAAGAGAGGTTTGAAACATAAGCAGGGCGAGTGGGAAAGGGAGGACAGGCTTCCTGCCCAGCAGGGAGCCTGATGCAGGGCTCGATCCCAGGATCCTGAGATCATGACCGGAGAGCCAAAGGCAGACACTTAATGACTGAGCCGCCCAGGCGTCCCTTTTTTCTCAAATTTAAAAAACAGGGCTCATTCTTATTAGACTAGAGGAAAATAGGATTTAGAACTTTCAAATCACATTCAGAGGGAAGAAAATGATCAGATCAACAAAGATCAGGAAAGGAAAAACAAAAACTAAAACTAGAGGCAGTGAACACAATAAATATTTGTGGGATTAAAACAATCCCCTATTAAACAACAGATCCCAGACCCACTACAACCTGAGGGAAAGACAAAGGCCAGTTTTATGCTGTTTACAGGAGAAACACTTTGAAATGAAACAACATAGGAAAATTGAAAACAAGGGACGGGCCGGGTGTAGTGAGCAAATGCAATCCAAAAGAAGCAGAATTGGCAGTATTTATATTTGGCAGATTAGAAATTCCAGGTTAGAAAATATTAAAAAGAATTGTCAATTTATACCATTACAAAGTTCATTCCAGCCAGAAGACATAATAATCATGAAACTTTATGCACTTGAGAACATTTAATAAAACGATATAGAGCAAAAGCTTTTAGAAATACAAGAAGGGGCACCTGGGTGCCTCAGTTGTAAGCATCTGCCTTTGGCTCGGGTCATGATCCCAAGGTCCTAGGATCGAGCGCCACATTGGGCTCCCTGCCCAGTGGGAAGCCTGCTTCTCCCTCTTCCACTCCCCCTGTTTGTGTTCCCTCTCTCGCTGTGTCTCTATTAAATAAATAAACAAAATCTTAAAAAAAAAAAAACCAGAAATACAAGAATTTAAAACTGCATAGTTGAAGATATTAACATACTTCAGAATTTAACATACCAGTGTCACAAAATAAATAGGAATGTGAAATAATTGGATAACAATGAATAAACTTGCATATAAATATGTAGAATTTTGTACCCACCAAACAGGGAATATTCAGTTTTTCAGTATGTATGGTACATCTACAAAAAGGTAAATTGACTGCAAAGAAAAATCTCAAAGTCCAAAGGCAGAAATCACTTAACACCCCCTTCTCTGCCCAAAAGACAATAAAAGTAAGATTTACAGTAAGAAGATCCGTAAGAAAATTTGGCCACTGGAAAACTTGTAACATTTTTCTACAGAATTCCTTTCATCTATTTTGTTTGGATTTTTCTGACATTCTTCTTTTAGCTTCTTGAGATGAGTACTTTATTTTCTTTCTTAATTTTTATTTTTAGGAATTAGAAAAAAAACCCCAGAGATATCTAATACTCCCTCAAAATAGATCCCTGAAATGAGGAAGTATTGACTCACAGGGAATGATTTTTTTTTTTTTTAATACTCTGGATACATAGCAATAGTTTTCCACATAATCTTACCAATTCCTTCACCAGGGTCTGAGAGAATCTGTCTTAATATACTAAATGTGTCTGGTCCCTAAAAAACAACAAAACAGGAACAAGATCACTTTCTCAGATTACTTTCATTTGCATTTATTTGATTAGTAACACAGTTGAACTTTTATAATATGTTTATTTCTTCTCAGAAATGTTCATTCAATCTTTTATTTTCTACTGGGATATTAGTGCTTTACTTATTGATTTTTAAATGCCCTTTATATATTAAGAATATTAATTCTTTGTCATGTTTGCAAACATTTTCCCCATTGTTCCTTGCCTTTTATGTTTTTTAATATATAAAAGTGATTATTTTCACATAATCAAATCTATCAATCTTCTAATAACTTCTCTATTATTTTTATGAAAGAGATTCCTTTCCCATAATTATTAAATAATAATAATTATAGTAACAACAACAGCAACAGCTAACATTTATTGAGGGGTGATTATGTGTCAGGCAATGGGCTAAGTGACTTTATTTAATCATAAGAGCCCTGTGAGGTGGGTATTTTTTTTATTATCTTCTTATATTTGAGAAAGAAACTAATGAGAGAGGTTCAGTAGTTTATCCACAAGCATCAAACCAGCAACAAGTTAAATATTCACATACATTTTATTTCAGTATATGGTTTAAGTTTTATATTTAACTCTTTGATTCCTGAATTTAATGAAGTGATACGAAGTAACATTCTTCAACTATCAGTTTTCCCAAAAATGTTCTTCAGATAGTTTTTCCCCATTTGTTTGTTTTGCTTCCTTTATCATATATTAAATTTTAGTATATAACAAGGTCTCTTTCAAAGATATCTGTTGTATTTATTGGCCTATATACACAAGTGCCACAATGTTTTAATTTCTATATCTTTATCATTAGTATTAATATATATAAGAACAAAATTTACTCCATCATTTTTCTCTTCCAGAAACATTCTGGGGGCACCTTAGTAGTTTATTTGGTTAAGTGTTTGATTTCAGCTCAGATCATGATCTCAGGATTGTGGGATCAAGCCCTGTGTTGGGCTTCATGCTCAGCAGGGAGTCTGCTCGAGATTTTTCTCTTTTCCATTCCCCCTTCCCTGCTTGCGTATGTGTGCACTCTTTCTCTCTAAGACATAAATAAATCTTAAAAAAAAAAACAAAACCCCAAACATTCTGAGTTAGAGTTCTGGCTTTCAGTCATAACCAAGTAGCTTGTATCAGAATAACATTCCCACCAATAATGGATATAAATTCTGGACAAAATATTTTGAAAATGTTATTTGAAGGCAAAGAAAGCAACCAAATGCAATCAGAAATTGGGGGTGGATTTGATTCTTGAGAGAAGGAATCACTTTGGGTGAGAGCCAACTCTGTATGCCTTATCCTTGAGGGATTCTGTCTGTTAAGTTCTAGCAAGTAGAAGTTAAACAGAAAGCTGCTACCATGTTGGTTTGAGGAATTGGGGGACGGATTTCAAAGATGCCAGATTGGCTAGAACTTAGAAGTGGAAATTACAGGAAGAAGAACTTTGGAGGGAGTAACCCCAGCCTGCATATAAACACCCTTCAAATTGTAGGCTAACTCCTGAACTGCCCATACACAGGGCAGGTGTCCCAGGTTCCAGGCTGGTTTCAGCAGCTAACTACTGTAGGAAAAGCAGCATTTAGAGCTTGAGTCTTATCAGGTTAGAGGGTCTTGATAAACCCTTTGGGCTTTCATTTGAATCTGCAGAAGGAGCACCCAGTAGGAGGAAACAGGTAGGAAATGCCTATGACTATGGCATTTTCCCTAGGATTAAGGATTAAGCACAAAAAAGAAATAGGTATAAAATGACCTGCCCCAGATTAAGATGGTCTGCCAGT
Source organism: Martes martes (assembly GCF_963455335.1). NCBI lineage: Eukaryota > Metazoa > Chordata > Mammalia > Carnivora > Mustelidae > Martes > Martes martes. The sequence goes on along the minus strand of NC_137891.1, from coordinate 183,953,199 downwards.
AATTTGACTGCCTACTGGGATAAAACTCAGGTCTTTAGAAGGAGACAGCAGGATCCAGAGCCTCTACAGCCTACCATCCACAATGTCCAGTATAAAATAAAGACTTTCTAGACTTGTGAAGATGAGCAAACAGGAACCTGCGACTCTTACTTGAAGTGAGAATCAATAGAAATAGACTCATAGATGCACACACAAAAACACTTCAAAATAGCTGGGAAATACATTGAGTGTATGTGAAAAATATGGGTGAAAGGATGAAGAGGTAGGGAGTTGCTGTATAGATACAGAAGCTGAAAGGAAGAACCAGGTGAAATCTTAGAACTGAAAAAGATAATGCTTGTCACTGAGATTTCACTGGATGGGACTAATAGCCAACTGGGTACAAGAGAAGAAAGGATCAGTGATCTTAAAGACAGGTCAGTAGAAGTCATCCAAACTAGAGTACCAAGAGGGAGAAAAGATTGAAAAAATAGGACCAGACCTTCACTGATCAAGTTGGCTAATACTCGGGTAATCAAAACCTCCAAATCTGAGAAGAATGAGGCTGAAAAAATATTTGAAGAAATGTTGGGGCACCTGGGTGGCTCAGTGGGTTAAAGCCTCTGCCTTCGGCTCAGGTCATGATCCCAGGGTCCTGGGATTGAGCCCTGCATCGGGCTCTCTGCTTGGTGGGGAGCCTGCTTTTCCCTCTCTCTCTCTCTGCTTGCCTCTCTGCCTACTTGTGATGTCTGTAAAATAAATAAATAAAATCTTTTAAAAAATATTTGAAGAAATGTTGGCTGAAAACCTTCCAATTTTGGTTAAAACATGCACACACACAGCAACCAGGAAGCATGGCCAACCTCAAGCAGGATAAATGCAGAGAAAATTACATATATTATATTATAGTGAAGCTGCTGGATACTAAAGACAAGAAAAAAGAAGAGTGATCAGAATGATGCTGAGTTACGGTCAGAAGTTAGGTAGCCCATTAGACAGTGGAATAACATCTTCTAAAAACTGAAAAAAAAAAACAAAACAAAACCCCATCAACCTAGAATTCTATACACAGTAAAAATATCCATCAAATATGAAGAAGAAATAGTGGTATTTCTAGTAAAAGCTAAGAGAGATTGTTGCTAGCAGACATGCACTGTAATAAATATCAGTGGAAGATCTTCATACTGAAGATCTAATGGGGCTCAGTCGCAGGAGCCTGAGATCATGACCCGAGCTGAAGGCAGCCACTTAACCGACTGAGACACCCAGGCCTCCCTTACTTGTACATTCTTATGTGCTTATGCAAGATAATCTTTTGGAACTTTGGAAAATATTTAAAATAATTGGAATTTTTATTGATCAAATCTTTCAAATTAATTTGAAAAGACTATTGCATTTATTTCAGTATTTTTATTTCTTTCTTTCTTTGAGAGGGAGGGATAGGTAGGGGAAGGGAGAGCAGGAAAGAGGGAGAAAGAGCATCTCAGGCAGGCTCCACGCTCAGCACAGACCCTGATGTAGGGTTCGATCCCTGGACCTTGAGATCATGACCTGAGCTGAGACCGAGAGTCGGATACTTAACCCCCTGAGCCACCCAGGTGCCCCATCAACATTCTTACTTCTCTTGCAAGGTTTTCTTTATATAGATCTAACATACTTTAAGATTACTCATAGTAATTTTATATTTCTTGTAGCTATTATGAAAGGAATTGATCATCATTTTAATTTTTAATTACTTGTTGCTAGTATGTAGGAATGCTCTTGTGTTTTTAAAAAGTATATATTATAAATCTAGCTATGTCATTAAACTTTTTTATTGAATTGATTTTTTTTTGGATATGTAATCCTGTTGTCTACAAGTGATTATTTTGTGATCTTCTTTCCAGTTCTAAAATATTTTAATTTTATATCCTGCCTTATCACGTGGGGTAGAACTTCAGAAATAATGTTACGTGGCAGTGGTAATGAGTTTTATATGCATAACTTTATTTTAAAGAGAGAAAAACAGAGATTGTCCCCACGTGTTACAAGTATATCTTTCAGTTATTAGCAATCTGCAGTCCATTAAATACCAGTAGGCTTTATTCACGTTTACTGACACACTGAGCAACTGTTCAGTGACTGCCCACGACAGGTTGATCCATATGTTAGGCTTTGGGGATACAGCAGTGAATAAGACAGTAAAAGTCAAAGTTCAGCAATGTTAGACTCCTTAGAAAACCACCCAAGACAAAAGGAAGGTTACAAAGCTACCTATGTTTGGCAACCAGAGGAATACTGTATAGATGGCAGTCACTGCAGACACGTGATGTGGCTGGGGGGTGACCAGAGGAGACTGCGGTGGTGGGAGAGAGAACCCAGGACAAGGGACAAGACTGGAGTAGGACTGGAAGGAGTGTGCAGCGCGTGGAGCACCAGGGGAGAGGACTGAAGAGTACGAGGCCTTTCGGGCTGGGGACAAACTAGTTTGCCCTACTGCGGGGTGAATACACAGTTTTACATTCACCTCTGGGGCTCCTTGGAGGTTCTGAAGAGATGTTCCAAGGGCAGAGAGGGGTCAAGAAAGTCGGACTCTGGGTTTGTTCCATGTGCCAGCCGACTTTCCCCAAACCTGAGCAGCTGTTTTGCATATTGGGTTTCTTTCTTTTGCATATTGGATTTATTTCTTCTGCACAGTTTCATTGAACACCTGCGTAAGTGCCTGTAGAATCTAGGTGGTATCGTAGGTACTGGGAGTACAGCAGTGAATGAAATAGCCCCCATCTCTGCCTTCAGGGAGCTTCCATTCTAGTGGTGGGAAGGAAAGGAGAACGTTAGGGGAAGAAAATGTAACCGTAATATAAGGGGAGTAAGCAATAGAGAGTTCTTAGAAGGTTGTGATTTTAGATGGAATGGTCTGGAAAGTCTCCACCAAGGTGACATTTAAGCAAAAACCTGAAGAGAAGGAGGAAGCAAGCCATGCAGATTTCTGGGCAGAAAGAGTTCCTGGAAAAGGGAACCATCTGTACAAAAGCCTGAAGAGGGAGCTTGCCTGGCAAATTCTAGGAACAGAAAGGAGGCCAGAGTGCAGGCAAGGTGGGTCACAGTGAGAGCTGAAGACACAGCACTGGTAGGAGGTGAGGTTGTATAGAGCAGCACTGATCCACAGGAAGAGTTCGGTTTTACTTTTTTAATAAAATGGAGACCGTCATAGGGTTTAAGCAGAGGACTTACATAATCTGACTTAAGCTTTTACAGGATCACCCTGGCAGCCACCGTAAGAGTAGACAGTTGGAGAACAATAATGGAAACTGGGAGAGCAGTCACATCCCTGGCTGTTACGTGGCGGCAAATCCAGCAGAATATCCTGATTTGTTGGATCTGAAGTCTGAAAGGGAAGCAGAAGTTAAGGATGACTCTCAGGGTTTTGGCCTTGTGACTAGAAGGACGGAGTCGCCATTAATCTTGGCGGGGCAAGACGAGGAGCTCGGTGTTGGACGCGGTAGGTCTGAGGTCTCTGTCAGGCATACAGGTGAAGCCACAGGTGGGCAGACAGATTAATGTGAATAGAGTTCAGAGGGGAGGTCTGAGCTGCAGATAAAAACTCAACAGTGTTAACTTCTTGATTTTGATGGTTGTGCTATGGTTATGTATGAGCATGGACTCCCTGCCCCAGAGTCAGGAAACGAATACTGAAATACTTAGGGAGGAAGGGGCATCCTGTCTGTAACATAGTCTTAAACAGTTCAGGGACAAAAACCAGATAGATCGATCGATAGAGAATAGTAAAGCAGATTTAACATTGGAAGAACCTGGGGGGTGCGGGAATATGTGAGATTTCTTTGTACTATTCTGGCATCTCTTCTGTAAGCCTGAAATTATTTCACAATAGAACACTTTTTAAAAGTGAGGGAAAATACAGATATTCCAGATAAACAAAACTGAGGGAATTCATTGCGAGCACACCTGCACTGAAAGGAACACTAATGGGGTTTTCAGACAGAAAGAAAGTGATCCTACCTGAAGACGGAGAAATGCAGGCAGGCAAGGGAAGGGACAAATGGAAATGGATATTGGCTGTATAAAATAACACAGTGTCTTTCTTGTGGGGTTTAAGACGCACATATAAATGCAATGCGTGACAGTAACACAGGCAGAAGGATGGATGAAAGTGTTGGAATTGCTGACAAAATGGTAACATTTCTCAATTTATATGAAACGATAGTAAGTCAGGGGTGTATGGTGGCATCTAGGGCATCAGTTGCAGACACCTTTCACTCTTAAGAATCCAGGATCCCCCATGAGCAAATACAATAGTGGGTATCATTGCAGACGCACAGTCCACCAATGGCTGCTGAAATTAGATGGGAAAGTTTGAGAGTCTCTCCTCTAAGCTATTTAGTAACTATAAAAGGAAGGTTAGTAACACTACAGTGAAGAAATCCATCAAAAACCACCTTGTCTACAAGCCGATGGAGGGGAAAGCTGAATTAAAAAGTTGGCAGAAAGAGAAAGGAGGGCATTAAACAGATCAAAAGGAAAACAAATTGTGAGATGAAAGAGATAACCCCCCAAATTTCAGTATTCATGTTAGATGTAAATAGACTAACTACCCCCATAAAAGCAAAGTTTGTCAAGATTAGATTTAAAAAAAAAAAAAAAGGCTAACCCCCACCAGTGCTGCTTACATCAAACACACTTTTAATGAAAAGACACATAGGATTAAGAGTAAAATGATGGGAAAAGATACTGTGCAAACACTAACCAAAAGAAACCAGGTACTAATATCAGACAAGATAGACTTCAAAGTAGAGCGAGAGGTAAGGAAATTTCAGAATGATCAATCACCAGGAAGATTTGACATTTCCAAGTATGTATATACCAAATAGCATCACTTGATTATACAGAAAGCAAAAATGGACAGAACTGAAAGGAGAACTAGACAAATCTGCTCTCACAATGGAAAGTTTTAAAACCTCTTTCTTAATAATTGATAGTACACACAGGCAGCAGTCAAGTTTCTAACAACACAGTTAACCAACTTACCATATTTATGCATCTGTATATAAATAGCGTGTGTCTATACATACATGTACATGGCACTGTGCCCAATGAAGACACTAAGTATGCAGAAAGACAGTTCAACCTCATTAGTCATCAGAGGAATGCAGATTAAATTCAGAATGAGATAATCACTTCACACCCACCAGAATGGCCAAAATGGAAAACCCCTGAACTTTGGTGTTGGATGGAAGGGCTAGAACTCTCCCGCACTCCTGATGTGAGTGGAACTCGGCCTGACCACTTTGGAAATTTGACAGTGTCTGTTCGACTGAGAATACGCACACCCCACATGATCGAGCAGTTCCCCTCCGAAGTCTGTGTGTAAAAACGTGGTTAGCAGCATTGCTGTGGAACAAGCAGATACGTTGTCGTTCATGCTTATCCTGTGTCAGGGTACTGTACGGCAGTCGGAGGGAGTGAACCAGGTGCATCACACAGGCATCGTGTTGAAAGAATGCTTTTGGAATCGTTCCATTTATATGTAGTTCAAAAATGGGCACATTTCATCTGTGGTGGTAGAAGTTCAGTGGTGACAGGGAGGACACATGAGAGCTGCTCCCAGGGGCTGTTGTTTTATTATTATAATTGTTTAATCTGGGTGGTGGCTACATGGAGATTTTCACTGTGTGAAAATACATCAAGCTGTCCACTTAAAATGTGTGCTCCTCTCTATGTATATGGAATGCTAACATAAGTTTACTGAAAACTACAATGAGGCTATTCTTTCACCTTTCAGGGTGACAAAGAAAAAGCTTGATAGCATCATGCAGGCAAAGTCGTGGGAAACACATGCACGCCGGTGGGAAGTAAATGGAAACCACTCTCAGGAGGGTCAGTCAATGTTTATCAGAATTAGAGCTGCGCGTATCAGAGCCTACTTTCAGGGACAGCTTGCACATGTACAAGTGGTACATATAAGGACTTGTTTTGGGGCTTTGTAGTATATGTGCAATAGGGGACAAGTTAAATCATGGTATAGCCACAAAATGGATTGCCTTATAGTCAGTAAGTAGAATGAGAGAGCTCTACAGATGCTAGTAAGAAATGCTCCCTAAGACGTATTAATTACAAATAGCAACTTGTAGAATAGTGTTTACACCATGCTATTATTTGTACCAAAAATATGCATGTGCATATATATACGCTAACATATAAAATGTACATTATATGGATATGGAAAAGCACTTTCATATTCACAGACTATCTCTAGAAGACACCTAAGAAATGAGTAGCAGTGGTTGTCTCTGGGAAGATCTAACAGCGTGGCCAGCTGGCAGGAGTGGGAGGGCAACAGCTTTTCACTATATACCCTTTTGTATCTTCAGAATACAGAATTGTACTGTGGAAATATATCTGTTGAATATTTCTAAAACAATTGTTAAAACTCCCGTAGGTGGTGTTTCGCAGGATACCGCTGTGTCGCTTCTTAGTAAGTCTGGTACGGCCACATTTTTCTTCCCATTGAAGCAGATCTTTGGTTTAACACCAGACAACACGGTTGGCTTTGCATATGGGTGCCAAGATGTATGGGGAAAATGTTCCCCGTGTCAGGATGCTCCGACTGTAGGGTGTGTGGGAATGAGTTGATGAGCAGACAGCAAATTCATTCGTCCTGTGTCATGCCTGCTTGCAAACACAACACTCCTTCAATGGAATGGTGGGCCCTCCCTGCGGCTTGTAGTGTAATTTCCCTTCTCTCTTCTGAACATGTGTAAGTTGGATTAAGATTAAGTTAAAAATGATGCAACTCTCCTGCTTCCTTTTGTTCTTTTTTTAAATGTAATTAAGATCAAGCTATGAATATAACATCTGCTTTTTATGTCTTAATGTATCAAAAGCATTTTCCCATGCCATCAGAAATTGTTCATGAGAATGTGCACAGTTGAATAATATCACATTACTGAAATGTGTCCTAATTTGTCTAATCAGTCCTCTTTGGACATTTATGTTGTTTAAATGTTTTGCTTTTCTTAAAAATAAGGTGAGGAACCGTCTTTGCACAGTAGTTTTATACTACATTATTTCCTAGAAGCAAAATTGTTGAATCAAAGGGTTATGAACATTTTTATTTTTATTTTTAAGATTTTATTTATTTGGAGGGGGAGGGACAAAGGCAGAGGGAGAGAGAATCTCAAGCAGATGTCATACTGAGCACAGAACCCAGCACGGGCTTGATCTCAAGACTCTGAGATCATGACCTGAGCCGAAACCAAGAGTCGGATGCTCAACCCACTGAGCCACCCAGGCGCCCCTGAGCATTTTTAATACTGTTGAGATAAAGTGCTGACTTATCTTCTAGAAGCTTCTCAGTTGGCACTTCCACAGCAGGCTTCTCAGTTGGCACTTCCTTTGCCAGCTTTGGGGTATTCTCATGCCAAAAAGTCATTTTTATTTTGAAGAAATTCAATCTTAATAACTTTACCAACACATCTGAATGATATGCCCGGAGCGAGGGCAGGATGTTGGTGTCTCCTTTCAACATGAATAGAGGTTCGGAACACTTCCCCCGTGTTGACTGGAATCGCGCAGGTTCCTGAGCGTCCCCACCCGTGGGCATTGGGACCTGAGCTAGACTGCTTACTGTCCCTGTAGCTCAGCTTCCTTACCTGTAAACCGGGAGCCAAAGGGGCTACCCCTGCCACCCTTCGCTGCATGGGCTACACGCTGCACAGGCCCACGAGATGCCATGGGCACAGTGACATGGGGCCCTGCTCCTGTTTGGGATTCAAACAGTTAAAAATATAAAAACTCCTTAAATTATTCTTTGACACTTGGGCTTAATAAATTCTGGTCGTTATTTCTAGGAGACTGGAAATGTGAATGATTTTTACTTTTCGTATTTTTATTTTCTGCGTGTTCTGCAGTTGATGTGCTATTTTTACTGTCAATAGATACGTCTATGTATTACAGATCTTATGTTTATGTGTTATACAATATTACATGTTTTATATTATAAATAGAAGACAGACAAAATATTCTTTCAGCCTAAGAAATTGAGGCGGGAAGAGGTCTAAAGGAGGCTGCCATTTAACAGGTAGGGAAGATGAGGTCTTGGTTCTCACACTGCCTAGCAAAATAAGCACTCAAATATTTATGCATTTGGTTGAATACTAAATATTTATCTCTGCGCTAGTAATGTTGACTATAGCAACCAATACCAAAGTCATTTGTGCTACACAAATAGGTGGTGACAAAATAATTTATGTACTGTATTGGCCTATTAGGACGTAGAATGTTTTAATGTGTTAATATCAGATTAACATGAGGACTTTTAAAAAAATTTGATAGCTGCATAGTATTTTAAAACTTTAGGAAGTAAGTTGAATGCCAAAGTTGAAAAGGCCAAAGCCTTTTCATCATATATTTAAGATTCAAGATGTTAAAGAAAATCCCAAATGAACATTGAACCATCACAGCATTCAGCTGAGTGACTGTGTCTTGGTACACTGAGCTCTTGTGCCACCGTTCTCCTTAAGGAACAAAAATCTCCACCTTGATTTGGGTCCCATAGTAAGTTGTTTCCCAAATCAGTAACATATGAAACAGCTTATGGCTGTCCCTACCATCCCAAAGCAAATGTTTGTTTTGTTGCAGTGATGGAAACATTTCCATTGGCGAAGCAAATATTTAGAGCTGAAAGAAACATTTGGGCGGCCAGGATGTGTCAAAATAGAACAGATGCCTGCCTTTTAAAAACACACATTAAAAAAAAAAAGAAGAAAGAAAGAAAGAAAGAAAGAAAGCTACCTTGTACTTGGCTGCTGTGGTTACAGCCACAATGGGTTAAGCAAGAAATTAGAAAATGTGGATATCGTTCTACTCTGTTTCTGGGCTCATCTCTATACCTTTTTCTATCTTGTTTTTTCTCTTCCAGGAAATGGGGATAACCATTTTAAGTGATCTTGCTCCGGATTCAGGGTTTTGGGGTTTTTTCCCCCCTTCTAGATTTTTTTTTTTGTTCTTAAAAAGTAATTTATCCTTTTGGGGTGCTGGGGTGGCTCAGTGGGTTAAAGCCTCTGCCTTTGGCTCAGATCATGTTCTCAGGGTCCTAGGACAGAGCCCTGCATCGGGCTCCCTGCTCAGCGGGGACCCTGCTTCCCCCTCTCTCTCTGCCTGCCTCTCTGCCTACTTGTGATCTCTGTCTGTCAAATAAATAAAATCTTTAAAAAGAAAAAGTAGTTTATCCTTTTGAATTGGAAATATATTCACATGGAATACAGTTCCTAAGGATAGACAGTGTGAAGTCTGCCTTCAGCCTCTGTCCCCAGCTAAGTCCCTTCTCTGTCTGTAACCAGAGTTACCTCTGTCCTCTCTCTCTCTCTCTATTTTATGCCCACAGTGACTAACTATATATGTTTGTGTGTGTGTAGATACATATATTTATTTTTTTAACACAGAAGTTCTGTATACCCTTTACCTTGTTTTCTCCCTATGGTCATATACATTATTTTTGTTTTTCTTTTTGAGGCGATTGATTTTAAGAGTTTGCTTATCAAAAATGTCCTAGTTGTGTCAAATAGTAGAGGGGAGCAGGCATGTCAGGCTGCTCATACTTAACACCCACCCCCCCCCCCATAAAAAGAACTCAGTGTTGAAAATCTGGTTCTGCCTCTGGGCTCACCAGAGGCTGTAGGTGAGTCACTGTGCCTCTCTATATCATTTTCTCTTGATTTTTAAAACAGAAGAAAGAGGAAAGGAAAAGGTTAGGTCAAGCAGATGAGCTTCAGCTTTTCTGCCAGATCTGAATTTCTTGCTTGGATGTCAAAGGTGGAAAAAATTTAAAAAAAAAACAAAAAACAAAACTTCTTTGCCTCTTCTAAAACAGGAGCAGGATTCAAGTATAGTTAAAAGCGCTTATTAATTTGGGTTTTCTGCCTATGCACAAACATACCTTTGGCTTACCTGCCCTTGGCATTCAAATAGCTATGATTCCTGATTATCACACCCTTCGGTCTTTAAAGACACACTTCCTTCCCCAGGACTTGTTCAGTGCACCATGGCAGGGCTGACTTAGCCTGTTGCCAAGGACCTGCTGGCGTAGATACTGCCGTCCACAGCCGGCAACAATATTTGCCGTGCTATTAATCCTTTGGAATTGATGATCAAATAACAAAATCAACTCCTCTTTGTTTTTGTTTTTAATTTAGCAGAGAGGGATTAAAAGAAAAAAAAAACCTTTAGACTATAGATCTAAAAATAGACATCGTGGATGCTGATTGGAAACCCTCCCAGTCTTTCATATGAGAGATCTCAATTTGTGTTACACCGAGGGGCAGCTCACTTCTGTCTTGTTCACCAGTTATACTACTCCCCAGAGAAGCTCAATAAATTTTATAGGGAAGTTTCCTCCTTAGGCGGAAGGAGCTAAGCTCGGTGACTGGTGTGGTTGAAGTAATTTAAGGCTCCGAGGGAGTACGTCTGGCAGTGGAATAACGTATCCGAAGTAAATGTGCAAAACTTGTGATCCTGGCCGTTGATGCTGCTGAGCACCCAGTCCCGTGGCCCCAGCCTGTCTGATTTGGAGTGAAATTGATCCCTGAAACTTGCATTTAATTCACGGCTCAGACAGTCCTGCAGTCTTCACTAGTGGAGGCTGCAAAGCCTGCCTGCTGGTGTGCTGGTGTTTTCACCACCAACTGTTTGAAACATCCAAACTTGGACTTGGCTTAGTTTTTACATCTCTCGTCTGCCTCTCTGAGACGCAGAGGGATCCTCTTCCTCTGACATCAGGGGAGCAGCCTGCCTTCCCTTTCAGACTTACAGTGGAGCAGGGCTTCCCGGTTCCTTGGTCTCGAAGCTAACAGTGCAATACATTTTGCACTGGCTTTTTACTCAGTGATTTATACTAGGAGACGTGCTGGGTGATATCCAGTGTCCTTTTGTCTTTGTGTTTATTTTTCTTGCACATTTAATGTATTTAAAGGATATATTGTCTTTATGGTTCACTGGGATAAGGACAGGGTTGGTGCAAGTTTTAATGAGAGGTCCCCGGCTCCCTGTGTTGAGATGAGAATTATATTCATGGTTGGGTATCTTTCTTTCTTTCCTTAGGTGGCAGGAGGCAGTGTTTTGCTGCATTTTGAAATAGCATTTCTGCCTAACGATTTTTAGAAGGGTACTGTGAGGACATTCAATTTCAGGGCATCACCAGCAACTTTTCTCCTGTTGTTTGAACTTTCCTCATTTAAGGAGACAGGAAAGTCTCACGTCTTGTTCCTGAATTTACGTATGAGTGTCAGGATGGTGGGGACCGGCCCTACCATCAGGTCAATTTTTATAAAAACTCTTTCATTCGTGAGGTAATGATATTTGGAACTAGTTTTCTCAAAAACTGTTTTCACTGCTTGGGAATAGTTAATCAGGAGGGGAGAAAGCACTTGGCTTATTTGCTTAATATTTTAACCAAGTGAATTAGACAGGTTGGGGGGCTGGGGGAGGGGATAAGAAAGTGGGTGGGGGAGGCCCCATAAACAAGGTGATATATAATATTTTTTTTGTTCTCCTTTTAAATAAATACCGATCAGCTTTATGTTCAGAGACAATAGGAGCCGTTGGCTTAAATTTGCAGTTTACTGTATTTATGGCTGTAATATCAAGGTGCTGCCGTCGTAATTTCATGCCCCAATGAGAAGAGCAAGGTCGAAGCAAATGCTTCCATCGGCATCTGCTAACACACTGACTCATAAACAAGGCCCGGCTGGATCAGGTGGCACGGAATAATACAGGCTAATGAAATACAGCATAGCTTTCCATTACTGTTAGTTTTTACAGTGTCGTCATTACGTGTAATTTATGTTTAAAAAATTCAATTTTATACAAGGCACTGGGAAATAGGGGTCTACAGGTCATCCAACGACTTTTAGAGGCTCTGAGAGTCCTTATTGTACTCTACTGTTCCAACAAAATGTTAATAAAATAAAATAAAAATACTTTTTCCCCTCCCCCCCCCCAAGCCTTTTCTGAGAGAGTTGATTTTTCTTTTAATTTGGGGAGTATTTTTAGCCAGCTGTCTTCTCTGCCTCATCTCCTCTCAGAGTGCGCATGGGGAGATAACGAGTCGTGTTCTCAGAGAGGTGACCCCCGCACGGTCTCCGCGCGTCCCAGATGAATCACCCAAGTCCTGTACATGGGCGGACTGTGACAGGGGAGGAAGATGGCCCCAGTGGCCAGCCCGCAGCTCCTGCCCTTTGCTGCTGGCCCTCTGGCCCTTTTCCCTAATCCCAGCCAGACTTGACATTTTTATTATAAAACTCAGGCCGGGCTGGAAGGTGCCGTCGGGTGTTCATTACCTTGCTTATTTCCAAACTATTTCTAACCCCGCTGTCCCGGTCGTTGTTTGACCTACAAGATGCAGAGAATGCTGCTGTCTGCTGTCACCCGTCTTTCTGCTTCACCTGCATAGGGCCAGGCCCCGTGGCAGTGCTCTGCGGTCACTGGGGACAGCACCGAGGTGACTTATTCTGAGAAGCCCATGCACTGCCTGTCCTGCAGGGAAAAGCTCTTCCCGGTGCCCAGTTTTGTCTGAGTCCGTGGGAAAGGACCTGCAGCCTTGTGCTCCCAGCCAGCAGGCTGCAGCTCACAAAGTCAACCCGTTTGGTTTTGTTTGCATTTGAACTGAAACCTTTAGAAAAAGAAAACAAATCTGTGTATTTTCTAGGGGATACAAATAAGCAGGTGTGGTAGCCCCAAGGCACTTCAGTTGCCCGCAGCAGTAACAAGGGGCTTTATTAATCAATAGCTTGTAGCTTGCTTGCTCTGTTCTTTTAAAAGAATGCCACCCTGGAGAAAGTGTTGGAGAAGAAATCTTTGGCCAGCTCCTGCACAGGGGCAGCAGCCATCTCCTTGTAAAGGGCACTGGTTCTGGAAGTAGATTCCAGGCAACTGAGAACAAGGAGTCCACCCTGATTGCTGGTGCCCGGGACCTTCGTTTGCACGATGTGCACTGAGAGCTCTCGGTTTTGCCAGTCAGGCAGCTGTGGTCTTTTTTTCTTTTTTTATTTTAAAGATTTTACTTGCTTGAGAGAGAGAGAGAGAGAGAGAGAGAGAGAGAATGAGCAGTGGTAGGGGCAGAGGGAGAAGCAGATGCCCCCGCTGAGAGAGAGCCGGACGTGTGGCTCGATCCCAGGACCCTGGGATCATGACTTGAGCCGAAGGCAGACGCTTCGCGGACTGAGCTACCCAGGCGCCCCCAGACACCTGCGGTCTTAAAGGTGAAATGACACTGCCTCTCAGAGGCAGGCATCCTGGCTTTCTCACTTTGGACAGGTGCCCTCACTCCTTTCTCCTCCTCTTGGCTAAAGCTAGTGAGTGGACAGACTACCTGAGCGGGACTTTCAGTTTTATTCTCTGTCAGTGATACGTTTTAACTGTCACAGACCAGGGCTGGTAGCTCTTGGAATTGGCAAGTGGCAGAGGCTGACATTACTGAAAGCGTGTGAATGCAAAGTGCTAGTGATACCACGTAATGCAAACTGATACTCCACCTGAAAGAAAATCTTGGGCTTTACTTTATCGAAATTGGCTGATTCTTCCAAAGGTGGGAGCTAAAGGAAGACTTGAGGGCAGGAGGTTTTCCTGCCCCGGGACGGCGACACCCTTTGCCCCCATCTCTGCTCTGCTCAGCCCTTGTACGGTCCCTCTGCAGTTAGATTTTTCCTTGCAGATAGCAATCAACTGGAAGGAAGTGTGTGTGTCTAATTTGCATGAGATTATTTAAAACAACAACAAAAAAAAGGTCTGCATTAGTCAGGGTGATGGTAAACAACGCAGAGATGCCTTTTATAATATAGCCTGTGCCTCAGCCTTCACAGCCAAATATAATTCACTTCCAATTGGCGGTTTCCTTTATTATTCCTTTTAACCTTTGGGATTCTGCAAGGTCTCCATCTAAGCTCTCCATCGCTTGTCTCACGGGGGCGGGTGGGGACTTGGCTGTCCTGTGTGTGGGTCCTGAAGCTGTCCCTCTTCCCGAAGGCAGGGTCGGTTCAGCACCAGGAGCCCATGACTGCATAGTTAACTGCTGTGTTCTGAAGGAGATGACTCCCCTTCCAGCCGAGTCTCCGTGAGTCCCATGTGAGTCCCCTGAGTTGAAAGACTACTGAACCTGAGCCTGAACCTGGCTGGCCAGTGCCCCCGAGCTGGGGACACTCCGAGGAAGGGGGCTCTGAGGGAAGCACGGGCACCCATCTGTGAGAGGCCTCCGGATTTACTGCAAGTTAGAATATTAGAACGATGTGAGGACACTACCCTTGTCATTCCGGAGTTGTACAAAAAGTTGTCCCGGTGTCATTTGCAGATAGGATCCAGGCGTTCTGTTCCTGTGCTGTTTTGGTCTCTAGCCTCCCAACACCATTCGTCAGCCCTCGCCTGGAGATGGGGGTGCCAGGTGGGGCTCAGAGAGACCATCTAGTGCTTCTCTCAACCTCTCACAAGCTTGAAGACTCAAGACGTGGTCTCAGAAGCTGCCGTTTGTTGTTTCTGTGCTAAAAGGGACAGTCACCAGGCCCCAGACGGAGAGCCGTGGAGCCGCGGGTTGTCAAGCCAGCAGCACCGTGCCCTGCCTCGCGGCTTCTGAGGCACGTTTTCCCCCTCCTTGGGCTTAGTTGTTGTTCTTTATCTGTTAAATGAGTGCAGTGGCTGGGATCATGGTCCAGCTCCGAAATTATATTATTCAGTGAGATCATGAAATTTTTTTTTTTTTTTACAAGAAGAAAAGTGATTCATTTTATGTAACTAAATCAAAATCCTGGCTCTCCGGAGGACTGGGGATATCAGAATTCCAGCCAATGTAAATTTAGAGCATCAAATGATAAGGTCTCTGAAAAACAAGAGCTTGGAAGGAAGTGCTGATGCCCTTTAAACCGCGGCCTCACTAGTGGGCTCGGCTGCAATAATGCAAGGAACATGTTTTATTAGGAAAATAGGCTTTGTAAGAGCTGTGGGCCAGAGGGCAGAGCAACGGGCAGGGAGTGCTGTCCCTTTAACCAGCTCCGCTCTCAGGGCCGCAGCACAGTCCGTGACTTACTGTATATTTCCCCAGCGTTAAACGTTATCGTACTTGTTTATATTTGAAAGAGCCAGAAGGGAAAATGAGAAAGCAACTGAATGCTCCTTTTGGGAAAATTATCCTCATTTGCAGCCAGCGGCTGACAAGGCACACGAACCACCAGGTTTATGAAATCCCGGGGTTTATTGGTGACCACCCGTCCCCGCCCATGCCGCGCGTGCCTGCTTCTCCTGCGGCTGAGGATGAACTCGTTAAAACCGGGTCTTTCCTCCCAGAAGTCTGAAGGGGCTTCCCCTTCCCCTTTGGAAGTTGAGGGCCGTGCCGCCAAGCTGGATGGAACCTGAGAGACACACGCTCGCGGTTCCTGCCCGACTGTCCTGCCCCCGTTTCTCTCGGGAGGCCTTTGGGGCAAGCTGGGAATTTGGGAGGAGGAGCGGCCCAGTATAGCCCCGCATACTTTTGTACTCGAAGGTGCTGGACGCCGGCCTTTTCATCTGCCCTGGCAATGCGTGGAGAGCGGGGTGTGCTCTGGGGGGAGGAGGGCCAGCAGCACTCCGGCTTCCCAGAGGGGCGGCCTTGCCCACCACTGGCCGACTCCCCTGGGTACAGGGGGGGAAGGGGTGGGGCCGCGGTTTCAAAGGGGCACAGTCCTCCACTGCTCGGCACAGGGAGGGGCAGGGCCCGTAGTCGGAGTAGTTCAGGCCTTGTCGCCGACCTGAGAAACCGCAGAGGCGCTCAGCCTGCCCCACGCCAGTGTGGTGTGGGCAGCGCTGGGCTTTGGAGCATTAATGTGCCCCATCTGTCCGCCCCTTGGCACAAAGTGTGCAGCGCCGAAGCTGGAAGGTGCTGGTCCTCCGTGTACTTCCTCTCCCCCCGGGGCGGATCCACCGTGCCATGGGCCGCCAGGTGGGGAGAAGCTCTCGGCCCTCGTGTAAAGGCTCTATGTGGCGGCCGCCCTGGATCCTGGGATTCCTGGAACAGCACGGGCCGGCCAGAGGGGTGTCTGCAGACTCAGCGATACGTCCCCACTGCTGCTCCCACTCTCGGTGGCCCGAGCACTTTTGTACCCACTGTACCCACTTCTCGGATCGGCCTTGCGGGCAAGCCTTTCTCACACCTGTGCGCCACACCTGTTCCTGTTCTTTGGTGGGTGGGCACTCTCATCCTCGTCCCACAGGGCCAGCGTCCCCAGTCGGCCGCAGCCATGTGCCCCCTGGAAGTGGGGTCTCATCCGGCCCACCCCGGCCCGTTACTCTCCCATGGGCAGATCCTCGCCACACCCGGCAGCCTCTGCAGATGGCGCCCTGCCATTCCCGGCCGTCCTGAGCACAGCGCGCTGGTGTCGGGAGGATTAAGACAAAGAGAAGCGGAAAAGCTAGCCAAGGGCGGTACAGGCAGCCTGTGCTAGGCTAGAGCAATAACCATCTGAAAGTTTGGGCCTGGCCTTGTTTTGATCTGTTTTCTTGTTTTATTTTCTTCTTTACATTCTATATCCCATTCATACTAATCACAGTCAGTCCTGATTTTTCTTTTTATTTCTGCATTTGTCATAAAATAAAGCAAATTATTCCCGTCTTCGGAAACGATCGAGACTAATTAGTCGTCTCACCCAATAATTAGTTTTTTGTTTCCCTGTCTGTTTTCATGCATTATTGTTAGTTTTTCCCCCTCTTTTTTTAACACCATTACAGATTAAAATGAGTCACATTTGCAGTTGATGGTATCTGTTTTCGGGGGAAGAATGGAGAATTGCAGTACGGAGCGACTTCAAAAGCAGCAATAAACTCAAGGATAAATTAAGGAAATTGAATGAGCCACATTTGGAAGCAGTGTGGAGGCTAATATTCTGTCGCTTAAGGTTAAATTGCAACTGAGAGAGGTTCCGGAGAATCCGAAATCGGAGAGGAAACTTACCAGGATGCTAGGCACTCTGTGGCTCTCAGGGTCTTTTCTCAATGAAGATTTCGTTGCGTCCAGGGACAGTGGCAAAAGGTATTCACCTGCAATTATGTCCTCTTCTCCCCCCAGGGCTGACAGATGAAGAGATTGATTTGGCTTTCCAGCAGTCGGGCACGGCTGCCGATGAGTCTTCGTCCTTGGGCCCGGCCACACAGGTGGTTCCTGTCCAGCCCCCTCACCTCATTTCTCAGCCGTACAGTAAGTCATCCGCTCAGACTCCTGCTTTGACCTTGACTGGGGTTCAGGATTCTGCCCAAAGAGCAGTGCTTCCCAGCTCCCAAACTCAGAAAGCCAGGGGGCTTTAACCGGGACTGGTAGACTAGCTCTTGGGTTTTTCCAAAGGAATGTGCCACACCCAAACCCTCTTCTAGACAAACTTTTAAGTATGTGACAAAGGTTTAAGAAGAGACGAGGGACCAGAATAAATGAGTATATTGTGTTGTTTCAAATATTTTGGTTACAAGTAAGAATGTATAAAAGTATTTCTTGCTTCTGTTTCTATTTTCTTACATCATGCTTTGCGTGTCACTCTTTCATCAAGTACATGAACGTCTGATTCATGACCCCGTTCTCGTTTGCTCACTGAAATGACTCCTCTCCTAATTTTACTTTTTAAAGTTTATCTTAGTAGATTTGGGGTGGCTTCTTCCTTCCTCCCTTTTTCGTTCCTCCCTTCTCCTGGCTATACCATGTATATTTATGTGGTGACAGTCTCTTAGAGAATTTCAAATTAAATGTAAAGGTCCTTTTTGAATT
The DNA here is from genome assembly GCF_963455335.1 of Martes martes. Classification (NCBI taxonomy): domain Eukaryota; kingdom Metazoa; phylum Chordata; class Mammalia; order Carnivora; family Mustelidae; genus Martes; species Martes martes. The sequence continues at coordinate 183,935,456 of NC_137891.1, read as the reverse complement.
AGCTTTTAATTATTACATGAGAACATACCCATGTTTTTAAGTGAAGCTGTTTGAGGAATAATGCTTCTTCAAACTAGTAATAAATGTACCATCTCCAAAATACAGCTAGAACCCCTTCTTTAAGTCATTCATGAAAAGTCGAAAAAGATTAAAATTCACTTCAGAGTGATGGAAAATAGGTCAAGTTTCATGTCTTTAACATAACTCAGCCTTGGATCTGTTGTCTTTCAAAATGCTTTTTCTGTAATTGTCTTCATTTTAATTGTCTATCTCGGAAGTTTTATTTTTTCAAAACTTGTTAACTTAAAACAGTGTTAGATGTCAGATTTTGGAAGGCATAACAAAATGCCTTCCAAGCCAGGCTTGTTTGGACCCCAGCACGTGGTCTGGCCCCTTACTTTGCCGTCCTTATGGGCTCAGGCAGTGCAGGGGGCCGGGTGGTGGGTTATGGTGTCACGGATCTCAGTTAGACATCTCCTTTTGCTTTCTGGATAAGGCTGAATGGGCGAGGTCAGGGAACACGAATTCAAGTTCACTTCATCCGTAGTCACCTTGTCTCACAAACCACCGGCATCCTCTGACCTCTGAGACCCAAGAAACGGTGCTCAGCGATGAGCCTTGTACTGGAGCTACTGAGTCAGGAGCGACCACTTGTCGGCCTGGGACTCGTGTCTCTTTCCTGGCCAGCTTTCTTTCCCATCTACTGTGATTGTTCTGGGTCACTAAACATAACTCTCCATGTTTCCTTCTTTTTTTTTTTTTTTAAAGATTTATTTATTTATTTGTCAGAGAGAGAGAGAGAGAGGAGCGAGAGTGAGCACAAGCAGACAGAGTGGCAGGCAGAGGGAGAAGCAGGCTCCCTGCCAAGCAAGGAGCCCGATGTGGGACTCGATCCCAGGACGCTGGGATCATGACCCGAGCCGAAGGCAGCTGCTTAACCAACTGAGCCACCCAGGCGTCCCTCCATGTTTCCTTCTATCCAAAGACTAGGTCTCCACACTTGTTCTTTCGTTGTGTCCCTGGGCCCAGCCATTTAATGGGATTTGTGGAGGACAGGCAGTGGCAGCTGGGGTGCAGAATTTTCTAAGACGCACATCTGTTCTGTTCCAGCTGTTTCCTCCGTGGCTTAAAACCAAACAGGTCTCTCGGCTACTTGGAAACTTCTTGCTCAGAACAAATTGTTCTGGTTGGGCACAGAGTTGGCCTAAAACCTCATGCGCTTGTCTACTTTTGGTAGGCACAAGGGGTTAAACGGTTGGTCTTTCTGAAAGAGGAAAAGAGGGGGTGGAGGGGGCCAGTGCCGTCATCTAGATTCTTCTGTCCAGGTCTCTCTGAGAAGAAGCATTACACGTTTAGGTATTTAGGTAGGAGTATTTTTAAGAGTCTCCCAGCCCTAAAAATAAAATACATCTTCTTAGAGACAGACTCCTTCCTGCTTTGACGCTAGTATAAAAACAATGGTAATGGCAATTTTAAATCCCTGAAGTTTCTGCTTGTCATTGTTGAGCTTCGCTCCTCTTGTACTGTTACACCGCTCCTTTCAGCTCCGGGGGTGACTCTACCTCTTCACTTCTGTACTTTTGCCAAGAGGTGTCAAAACTGCTCAAAAGGGAAAAAAAAAAAAAAAGCTTGATTTTGATTAATATAGAGAAACAAGACTTTGCCTGACTGATAATAAAACTGATAAATGACATTTGAATTACTTGTAGCGGTAATTTATTACATAAAATATCTTTTATTTGACATGCGATTAGTTGCTGGAAGCATCACTCAATCTGACTAGTTTAAACATGCTCTAAAATGAACCCCAGTAAAAACCAGGGCTGTCTGCTGCCGGCGTTATGAAATATACTAATCCTGGAGTGAGGAAAAAATCTGACTTTAAATATTTAAATGATTAATTGGGTTTATATATTTTTTTTACCTTTCTAACCCCCTTAATTACAAGCAAACTCAGGGGAGTTTCTGAACTAGGTGTGCCATCTGCATGCTTATCACTGAGGCATTGTCTGCGTCCTGGGAGGGATTTATGGCCTCCGCTCATGTGTATTCCTGCCCATTTCACATCTAGAGCCCTTTCCTTTCCATGTCTTGGCTCTTTAAGGACGGATACTCCATCTCTGAACCTTAGCCTAGAAAATGGGATTCTCTGGGCTCAGCCCCAGAGGCTCACGTCTTGAGGAGGGGTAAGCTTTTTCAAGACCGCCCCGGGGAGCCCGGTGCTCTTGGATGATCACCTCTGGACCCACTGGCCCTTCTGCTTTGGCAGCACATGTCCCACTCTGTACCTCTTTTGGTATCTCTGCTCTTTGGTGAATGTGGTTGACCTTGAGATGGTAGTAAATGCCTGTGTCAGCAAAGAGAACTTGGACACCTGCCAGAAAGGCACCAGGTCAATCCGTCCGTGTTTGCTAAGCATCTACTGTGTGTCATCAGAGATACAAAACATGATCCCTAAAAATCTTACAGGCTCTCTGGGAGAGAAAAGATGAACTCTTAAGAAAAGGATAATAATCGAAGACATTGTGATTTAATGCCAAAATTAATTATACAGACAAGAAATTCCATAAGAATACAGAAAAGAGAAAAATTAATGTGGGCTAGAGAAGTCAGAGAAGTCTTTGTGAAAGCAGTAGGAGGTTGACATTGAGGGGAAGCTTGATGTCACCTGGTGTGAGAATAAACCAGTGTTGTCAGGGCTCAGAGGAAAGTCAGGCAGAGCTCAGAAAAAGTCAGACTGGGATTCGAGAGGAAATCTGATGTTCTCTGCTTCTCGTTTTGCTTTCTTTTTGTCCAACTTTGAATCAGGAATCGATACGTGTGTACATCCACAGCGCCTATCCAGTCCTGAGCGTAAAGTTCTGATAAGTGCTTGATTGATTTGCTGCAAGCTGATTTTTCTTCTTTCCTCCCAAAGAAACAAGAAGCAAGGTAGCTTTGGGATTTAGGCAGGGTCATTGTAAATTTTGTAGGGTAATATTTTTTTCTTAGGCTTAAATATTTTCCCTCACTGTCTTTGTTAACCAACTTAAGTCTTTCAAAGAGTGACCTGTATAGCTTCAGTTAGGATGTACGTGTGTGAGGTTATTGAAAGACTTTGACATTGATTAGAAATCTTGAGAGTGTGGGTTCTTTCTCACTGGGCTTCTTCATAGCCCTGTTTAGCAACCTATACTTACCTTGACCATCTTCATTCACTGAGCAAGCATTTATTATTTTATTCCTGCTATGGGCCAGGCACTGTGCTAGACCCCTGCAGTGAAGAGATTAATAAGGCCTACTTGCTTTCTCTAGTTTTTCCTGTTGAGCAGAAGAGGCAGTTAAGCAAACAGCGGTGCTTGCGAAGTAGGTCCAGGTAAAGCCAGTGGCGCAGATGAGGCAAAGGGGCACTTCAGACTGTGGAAGCGGTTTAACTGGGTGGGCAGAGGGGGATATGATCAGTTCATTGACCAACCAAGATGGGTAAGAGCAACCAGGCTAAGAAGGCAAAGGCATATGGACCATCAGAAGTACATTGATTTTTTTTTTTTTTACATCAGAATGTGTCACCTAATCATTCTTGAGGCTGTATTACCTGTCTGACCATATTATTATTATTTTTTTAAAGATTTTATTTATTTGACAGAGATCCCAAGTAGGCAGAGAAGCAGGCAGAGAGAGAGGAGGAAACAGGCTCCCTGCTGAGCAGAGAGCCCGATGTGGGGCTCGATCCCAGGACCCTGGGATCATGACCTGAGCCGAAGGCAGAGGTTTTAACCCACTGAGCCACCCAGGCACCTCTGACCATATTATTCTTAGACTAATATGAAAGTTACTTGTATCATCTGAGAGGATGCTGCGTGGAGAGTTCGGGAAGGTGTTCTGGGAGCGTGTGAGGGACTGTCCAGATGCTCTGCCGGAGTGCCTTCCCCTCTTTGCCCGGCCAGCTCATTGCTGTCCCTCAGGGTCGGGGGCAGCTGCCAGCTGCTCCAGGGACGCTCTCCAATGCCTCGTTCCAGCAGGACGGAGGTTCCCTTTGGCCTGCGCTCAGTCCCGTTTCCTGCCATACTACCCTTAAGTGTGTATTCACTTGTCTTTTCTTTTATATCGGAGTTCCTGGAATTAGAGACTTTTTTTCTTTTTTCAAAATCTATAGCCCAAAACTCAGCCTCAGCTCTGCAAGTGCTTGTTGAATGGGTGGGTGGTAGTGGAGATGCGCGTGGGAATCGACAGGCTGTTTCTGTAACACCGCCAGCGGGGGTGGGGGGGCTTCCCAGGCGGCCAGCGAGTGGGGCCTCCTGCGTGCTCGGCCACGCGGGCTGCGGGAGCGGAGGACGGGCCTTGCGTTCAGGAGGCCGCCGTTTGACCATTTAGAGGAAAGCCCAGTGCTGGTGGGAGTCCAGCGAGGACTAACCCGTGCCGTCTTGCTGGGGGCGACAGGGAGAGCTTTCAGAATTTATGAAGGCACATCTCGCTTTTGACTTACATAGGAGTGTTTGGTTTGTGTACTGAAGGAAATATTTCTTTAATTTCTAGGAAATTATATTTTTTCTTTTGTCCATGTGACTGGTTTAATAAGTGGTTTAGCATTTCAAGAGCTAGCACCCCGTGTGTTCTGTGCCTTGTGTTACCCCCACTGCGGTGCCATGTGGGTGCCACCTAAGTGCCATTTGTAGACACTGAAGAGGGCAGGTGTCGCAGGAAAGAACCAAGTGAAGGAACCCACGCCTTAGGTTTCTTAGGCCGCTGAAAGCGTCTTTGGTGCTGGTGGTAGGTAGGATTGTATCTTTGCCCACAGTGCAGCCTCTGTTCGTTTTACAAGTTTCTGCAACAAGTAACAGGAAACCCAAGACAAGAGTGGCCTTAAACGAGATGGCAGACTATTTCTCAGTTCTGTGAACGTGCTCTGCACCCCGACACCTGGCCGGCCCCCGACCTGTGCTCCAGTGGGACTGCTCCAGCCCCAACTGTCCCTTCTGCTGTCCAGCCAGCACGAGGAGGGACAGGAGGGAGAAGGGTCAGCCTTCTAAGGACACACGGCCACACCCGTCTGCACAGGAGGCTGAGAAGTGCAGTCCTTGTGCTGGCGAGCATGTTCCCAGCTTTTCCTCTCTTGCGGAAGGTTTGAGTTGGAATGCACACTGACTGCAAGATGATGGTTTCCCTTGGGTGGAGAGGAGCACGTGGCTAGTTGCAATGGTATTTGAAAAGCTTTAGCTGGTAGAGTAGGTGGGTTTAGGATTGCTAATTTATCATGCTTCATAACATAAATAACATAAATGTTATATTCTTTTGTATGTATCAGAAATTGCGGGGGGGCACTTTAAAAAGTTGAATGTGGGGGCGCCTAGGTGGCTCAGTGGGTTAAGCCTCTGCCTTCGGCTCAGGTCATGATCTCAGGGTCCTGGGATCGAGCCTCGCATTGGGCTCTGGTTAGCGGGGAGCCTGCTTCCCCCTTTCTCTCTGCCTGCCTCTCTGCCTACTTGAGATCTCTTTTTCTATCAAATAAATAAACAAAATCTTAAAAAAAAAATAAGAAAGTTGAATGTGAATTCTCAGGTCTTGCTTCTCCCGTTGGTGTCCGCTGCCAACCGAGCAGAGGGAGAACCTGGAGCCCACACTGCTGGCTGTTGTTCTCAGTCACTGCTGGCTCCCTTTACCTTTTCTCTTTGTTTTAAAAATTCTAACCTTTTTTTTTTCTTAATCAGTTTTATTGAGGTATAATTTACCTAAAATAAAGCACATGTATTTTATTTGTATGACTCTGAGCTTTGACAGGTGGACACTCCCATGTGGGCATCACCACATTGTAGAACGTTGGCGGTACCCCAGAACATTCCCTTGTGCCCTGTTCCCAGCCAGCCTGACTCTGGGGCAACCCTTGGTCTGCCATCCGTTGCTTCTGACTAGACTTCTCTTTCCTGGGTTTTTTTAATAAATGGAATCATACAGTGTGTACTCTCTCTGGTCTGGTCTTTCACCCAGCATAAAGTTTTTGAGCTTTATCCAAGTCGCTGTGCGTAGCGGGGGTTCCTTCCTTGTTACTACTGAGCGGTTTCCGTGGTGGGGATGGGCCACATTTGTCCGTTCACCGGCGGATGGGCTGTGGGGCTGTGGGCTGTTTCCAGTTCTGATCTATGATGCTCAAAGCTCTTGTGAATGTTCATGTACAAGTCTGTATGTTTTTTTTTTTGTTTTTTTTTTTTTTATTTATTTGTTTGATAGACAGATCACAAGTAGGCAGAGAGGCAGGCAGAGAGAGAAGGGAGGAAGCAGGCTCCCTGCTGAGCAGAGAGCCCCCAAGTCTGTATGTTTTTATGTCTCCTGGGTAAATGCCTAGGAGTGGAGTTGCTGGCTCATATGTTAAGTGAATGTCTGTCTCGATAAGAAACTGCCAAACTCAGGGCACCTGGGTGGCTCAGTCGGTTAAGCCTCTGCTTTCGGCTCAGGTCATGATCTCAGATTCCTGAGATCGAGCCTCACATCGGGCTCTCTGCTCAGCAGGGAGACTGCTTCTCCCCCTCTCTCTCTGCCTGCCTCTCTGCCTACCTGTGATCTCTGTCAAATAAATAAATAAAATCTTTTTTAAAAAACTAAAAAAAAAGAAACTGCCAAACTCGTTTTCGAAGTGGTTGCACCATTTCCCATCCCCATCAGCAACGTGTGAAAGATGTGGTCACCCCATAGCCTCGCTGTTGGATGTTCTCCGTCTTTTCTAACGCCAGCAGTTTTCACACATATACAGTGGTATCTCATAGTGCTTTGAGTTTACGTTTCCGGGATGGCTAATCACGTTGAGCGTCTCTTTACGTGCTCACTGTGCATTTGCGTAGCTTCTTTCGTGAAGTGGCTGTTCCCATCTTTTGCCAATTTTTAATCATCTTCTTGAATTGGAAGAGTTCTTCCCATCTTCTGGATTCATGTGCTTTGTTTGATGTCAGTTTGTCAGTATTTCCTCGTGGCCCGTGGCTACCCTTTTCTTTTTGACGTTGTCTTTTGGAAAAGGTTTAAAAATTGCTGATGTCCGAAAAAAAAAAAAATTGCTGATGTCCGTTTATCTTTGGGTTTCTTTTTTTTTGTTTTATTGTTGTTGTTTTCATTTTTGTTCTTACAGCTTACGGTTTTGATGTCTTATCTGTGATAACTTTACTTCCCCCAATGTTGGAGAGGTTTTAAAAAATTTTTTTTAATTTTTTAATTTTGTAAATTTTTTTTAATTACTTTTCAGTGTACTAGAATTCATTGTTTATGCAACACACCCAGTGCTCCATGCAATACGTGCCTTCCACAATACCCACCACCAGGCTGGCCAAACTTCCTATCCCCCACCCCTCCAAAACCCTCAGATTGTTTTTCAGAGTCCATAGTCTCTCATGGTTCATCTCCCCCTCCAGTTTCCCCCAACTCCCTTCTCCTCTCCATCTCCCCATGTCCTCTGTGTTATTTCTTATGCTCCACAAATAAGTGAAGCCATATGATAAAAAAAAAATTTTTTTTAAAGATTTTATTTATTTATACGACAGAGAGAGATCACAAGGAGGCAGAGAGAGAGAGGGAAGCAGGCTCCCCACTGAGCAGAGAGCCTGATGCGGGACTCGATCCCAGGACCCTGAGATCATGACCTGAGCCGAAGGCAGCGACTTAACCCACTGAGCCACCCAGGCGCCCATAAAAAATTTTTTTAAACGAAGCTACTGAAGTGCATTTTACACATCATAACACTGACCTGTTTCAAAGGTGCAGTTCCTGACTTTCCGTATCTTACTGAGTGGTACACTCATAATCAGTGTGAGCACTTTCCTTCCCAGATGAGATCCTCTGTGTCTGTTTACCAAGACTCTCACCACCCACCCCAGGCAGGCACTAATCTGTCACTGTAAATTTACCTTTTCTGGACATTTCCGGTAAATGGGATCATCCTATATGTGGTCCCCCGTGCCTGCCTCCTTTCAGTGAGCACTTTTGTGGCTTCTCTGCGGGCTGGCATCCAGCAGCACTTTCTTTGTATTGCTTTTTTCTGTACCCGTTGTATGGGCAGACCGTCTGGAGTCTAGCAGCTCACCGGCTGACCCACGGTTAGGTTACCTTCAGTTTTGGCCAACCTGAACCACACTGCTGAGAGCACTTGTGTGCAAGTCCGACGTGGGTGTACGTTTTCAGTCCTCTTGCGTGGACCCCTGGGAGTTAAATTGCTAGGTCATATGGCAGTTTTGTATTTCTGGATTTTTCGTAATTTTTCTTTCTAGTCAGCTTTCTTGAAGTATGATTTATACACAAGAAGATTAATCAACTTTAGTGGCGCCTGGGTGGCTCAGTTGGTTAAGCATCTGCCTTCGGCTCAGGTCATCATCTTGGGGTCCTGGGATCGAGCCCCTTATCGGCCTCCCTTGCTCTGTGGGGAGCCTACTCCTTCCTCTCCCCTGCCCTCCCCTGCTTGTATGTATGTATGTGTGCTTTCTCTTTCTCTCTCATAAATAAATAAATAATCTTTTTTAAAAAATCAATTTTAAGTGTATAATTTGGTGAGTTCACAAGTTGTAACTCATTTAACTCATGTCACCAACACTGCAATTACAATATAGTAAATTCCCACGACCCCAGGAAGTGTCTTTGTGCCCCCGCACCGCACCAGTCCTCTCCCCAGCATCAGGTTCTTTCGAACCAGCAGTCTACTTTGGATCACGCAATTTCCGCCTTCCAGAAATTTTCACGTAAATGGCATCATGTAGCAGGTAGTCTTTTTGTCTAGTTTCTTTCTTTTTTTTTTTTTTTTTTTATTAAAACAAACTTATTTATTTGTCAGAGAGAGAGAGAGTACACACAAGCAGGCAGAGAGGCAGGCAGAGAGAGGGAAAGGGAAGCAGGCTTCCCACTGAGCAGAGAGCCCAATGCGGGACTTGATCCCAGGACCCCAGGATCATGACCTGAGCCGAAGGCAGCAGCTTAACTAACTGAGCCACCCAGGTGTCCCTGTGTCTAGTTTCTTTACCCCAAGGTAATTCTTTGAGACTGATCCTTTGAGATATATAGACCAATCAGATTATACACACACCCAATACACACACTTCTGTGACATATACCCCCCCCACATTACTTTAAAATATAAAAACCATTCTGAACTCACAGCTGGATAGAAGTAGGCCAAGGTGGGGCTTAGCCAAGTGGGCAGTTTGCTAACTCCTCTTACTCCAGTCTTTGGATATGCCACAGTGTGTTTGTCCATTGACCGTTGATCGTTGTTTGGGTTTCTAGTTTGGGGCTCTTAAGAGTAATGAATGCTGCCGTGAACATTCACGTGCAAGTGCAGGCATGCTTCCTTCTCTCTTAGTTTCACACCTGGGAGTAGATCGCCTTAGCCACATGTTAGGTGGATGTTTGACTTTGTAAGAAATTATAAGACTAGTTTGCAAAGTGGTTACACCATTTTACACTCCCTTCAACAATGCAGGAGAATTTAAGTTGCTCTGCTTTCTCGTCAGCACTTGGTATTCTCAGTTTTTAAGTTTAGCCATCCTAGAAATTTGTGTGTAATAGAACCTCATTGTACTTTTAATTTGTATCTCTCTAATGACTCCTAGAGATATTTTCATGCACTTATGGCCATGCATAGGTCTCTCATGGAGCATCTCTTCCAATCTTGCACTTTCTTCCAGGTCATGTCGTTTTATTGTCGAGTTGTATGGATGTAGCCCTTTATCAAGTACATGTTTTGCAGATATTCCCCCCACCCCCAGCCCGTGACGTGCTTTTTTGTTTTCTTGGCAGTGTCTTTTGAAAAGCCCCGATTCAAGCTTTTGATCATGTCCATTTTATTCTTTTTTTCCCCTTTTATGGCTCATTCTTTTTGTTCTTTAAGATGTCTTTGCCCACCCCAAAGATTTTCTTCTCTGGTTTCTTACAGAAGCTTTAGAGTTTTTGCTTTTTGGCCTCAGCGTGTGATCTGTTTTGAGTTCATGCTTACGTATGACACAAGGGGAGGGTCGAGATTCAGTTTCCTCCCCCCGTGGCTCTCCACTTGTCCGGGCACAGGTGTTACACAGATTATTCTTTCCCTGTAGAATTACGTGGGCCTCTTCATCAGAAGAATCTCCGGACTAGAGAGGCCTGGGCCTATTCCCGGGCTCTTCTGAATTCTTACAGTTTAATTAGAGCTCGTATATTTTAATCTGTGAGTGAGGATACAGATATGACTGTCAGTGTCCTTCCTGCCTGAAGATGACACTAGCGATAGCGTAGCGGCCCGTGGGAAGTGGGAAGACTGTCTTTCACAGGATGTTCACGTGAAGATAGGCCTTGGATTTTCAGAGGTGACCGCTGTGGGGCTACAGTGGTGTCTTTGCCTCACAGCTGTCCAGCTGCTTCTGTTCGGAGCTGTTGTGTTTCTAGCTCCTGCTCTCTGGTTGGTGTGTCCTTCCGGCTGCCAGCAGCCGTGCTCTGCCGTGGGCCTCAGTGGGCCCCCTGCACGGTGGCCAGCCCCCCGCAGCTCTACCCGTTACAACCGTCCCGCGGGTCACCGGTCTCGGTGTGTGTCGCTAGCCCCGCCCCTCTGTGCTGTAACAAGCCCGGGTTTGGCAGACTGGCTTGATGCCAGGACCTTGCTGTGGAAGAGCCTGTCTTATTTAATTTTCAGGGTGGCTTGTTGGGATGATTTGAGCAGCTAGATGCGGCACCGTGTGGCATCACAGCCCCAGCCTTGGGGAGCGTGGAGGGGACCTTGCCCCGCGCTCAGGCCGTCGGCCTCCCCGAGGACTTGACGGTTTCTCCGCGTGGTCAGAAGCTCCTCACGCGGCCGCAGCAGGATGATCCTGGGCCGTCTCCAGCCCTTCTCTGCTGATGACCCGTCAGCGGATGCGGCATTTCCACGGCATCAGTGAGTCCAGGTGCATGACCAGGTGGCTTTAAGTTCAACATTGCTGTGATGGGTGTGGGATTGCCAGCCCCACACGTGTTACCCGATGTTTGTTCTCGCCTGCTAGGTGAGAATTTCTTGGTCAGTGGAGGTTTGACTAAAGGAATGGAGTCATGTTGGTTTACGTGTGTTCATGGAATGGTTAGGGAGTCCCAGGGATGCGTCTCTCCTGCCCCCGACGGGGCCGCCGTACGCCGTGGAGTCGCCTTTGGGCAGCTGGACCTCCGCGGAGAGTGTCCGAGCTCCCGCTAGCTGACAGAGTCCTTGGAAGGTGAGAGAAGCCATTGAGGTTCGAAGAGCCCCACGCTCTTCTCTCTGCGCGTTTGTCCTCGGACCTCGTTGCCGCCTGAGGCAGCGGAGCAGGGCCAGCAGTGCCCGTGCGGGGAGCCACCTGCTGCCACCGTTAACCTCCTCATTCTTCGTGAGACGCCAGCGATGGGGTCTTGGTAAAATACTGGGCCATTCAGCTCGTGAGCTGGTCGTGCCTGTTGGAGGAGTGCTGTGGACAATTTGAACCCGAGCGACAGTAAACATATCATTGTTCCTCCGTTCTTCCAACGTAGCAGAGCTCTGCCACCTTCAGTCAGGTGGCCTGTGCTTGACGAGAAGAGGAGAACGTCCTTGGGAGCCGTCAGGTTGGTGGTGTGGAACCAGGATCTCTGATCTCGGGCTTCGTGTCGGCTTCGTACGCAGACAGGCATCTGCTTCCAGACTGGAGGCTCTGAAGCTTTTACAAAGGTCATTCCTTCCACTCCCATTTCTTCTGAGTGAGAGGGGAAAAGTGACCGGCCCCATTTTCTGCCCTTAACTGTAAAATTCTGGACCTTCGAGGAGCGTGGGGACCTGCTGCCCTGCTCTCCGTGCTCTCGTGGGGGTCTGCACCCGCTTTGGGGGAGATGGGCCCCAGGGTCAGCGGCAGACAGGACTCCAGGTGGTCATGGCTGGGGCCCTGAGCCAGTTTGGGATCACGCCGAACGCTGTCCCGGGAGCCCTCGTCTGTTACCCTTTGAAAGGCGTGCGGCGGGTCAGAGTTCCCTCCGTCTCCTTTTTTCTCTTTTTTCATTTCGCCACAAGACAGAATTGTATCACACATCTCCAAAACGAGTAAAATGGCATTTCAGCTTCTTGTCTTTATAGACTCTCTGAACTTTAGGAAAGATCATTCTGGTCCCTTTTCATTAATAATGAAAACCAAGGGGCAATAAAATGTTCTTAACGCGAGCATGTCAGGAACGAGGCGCGGTGCGGCAGGTGAAGGGTGCGGCCGGCAGGGAGCCACAGGTGTTGCTTGGTGCTGAGGAGGTCAGCGCTCTGGGGAGGCGGCTGCAGCTGTCGCCGGGGCTCTGGTTCGCGGACCCGTGAACTGCCAGTACCTGTTCAGCCGCCCGGCTCCGGCGCGCGGAATGAGAGGCTGCGCTCCTCAAGACAGGTACGTTTGCGGCAAGAAGGACCCAGGCAGGCTTCGGGCTTGTTAGTTTCTTGCCCGGTTCCTGCTGTTTTCTTGCAAGGTTGTTTTTTTTTTTTAAAGGATGTTGACTTTTTTTTTTTTTTTAAGATTTTATTTATTTATTTGTCAGAGAGAGTGAGCACAGGCAGACAGAGTGGCAGGCAGAGGCAGAGGGAGAAGCAGACTCCCCGCTGAGCAAGGAGCCCGATGCGGGACTCCATCCCAGGACGCTGGGATCATGACCTGAGCCGAAGGCAGCCACTTAACCAACTGAGCCACCCAGGCGTCTCTTCTTGCAAGGTTTTGAGGGCGAATTTGAGAAGTCGGTGGTGAATACAGAATTCTGGACACGTGCCTGTCTTGAAGGTGCTCTCTCTGATGACTTTGACAGCACGGATGGATGTTCTGCGTGTGAGTGAAAGCCCTCCTGGCCAGTGACTCTCTCAAAGAGTGATAAGGTTACTCTGTCTCCACTTTTTCCTCCTAAAAATGAGCTCGTGCTGGATGTTGGATGTTGTATCAGGGCACTCAGAGCCAAGTGGACTTGGAATGAGAAAAACGAGAAGGTTGCCCGGAACTCAGAGCCTCCTGGCTCCGCCAGGTCAGGGTGAAAGGTCCATCCACGGTCTCAGTGGTCTCAGAGCTTACGATTTAATGAGCTGCAGCTTGGCCACGTAGATGCTTGCTGCCTCGGGGTGTTCCCACAGCAGAGCTACAGAGTTCCTTCCCTTCTTTCTTGTTAAGAGAGGGAGTCAGGGGAGGGACAGAGGGAGAGGGAGAGAGAGAATCCCAAGCAGCCTTCATACCCTGCACGGAGCCCGGGACGGGGCTCCATCCCAGGACCCTGAGGTCATGACCTGAGCCAAAATCGAGTCGGACATTTAACCAACTGAGACTGAGCCACCCAGACGCCCTGGCGGAGCTCCTTTCTGGAGACAGTTTCTGTGACCCTGCATGTCACTACACAACTCTGGGAGGGAGTGGGGATGTCCTGGCTTGCCATAACCCACACCCCAGAGCCCATGCGAGAGGGGACGGATACATTTATATAAACATGGATACGCTACATGCCAGGAGACACCATAAGCAGAGTCAAAAGAAAAATATACTGGAAAGGATTTTTGCAATTTTTTAAAAGGATTTTATTTATTTATTTGAGAGAGAGCGCGAGCACACAAGCAGGGGGAACGGCAGGCAGAGGGAGAAGCAGACTCCCCGCTGAGCAGGGAGCCCGATGCAGGACTCAGTCCCAGGACCCTGGGATCCTGACCTGAGCCGAAGGCAGCCGCTTAACCGACTGAGCCCCCCAGGCGTCCCGGACTTTTACAACTTCTGTCAGAGACAGGGGGCTTATTTTCCAGGCTCCTCTGTCACTGTCATCTCTGCCTCCTGAAAGCCACATTCAGTTGTATAAGAAGTTTCTATAAATTGATGAGGACATTACTAAAGACATTGAGTAGGGGAGTCGGGATCGTACACAATACGCCAAAAAGGACAGATAGTGCAGAGATGCTCGGTCCTCACTCACAGCGAGGTTGGTGCAAATGAAAACGAGCTTGAAGTAGTCTCTTCTGGTTTAGTACGGGCAGCAGTCCGGTGTGATGAGCCCCTGGTGTTGGCGGCTGTGAGGTTCAGCTCCCAGGGAGGACTATTTAAAAATCTCTTTCATGGGCACGTGGGTGGCTCAGTGGGTTAAAGCCTCTGCCTTCGGCTCAGGTCATGATCCCAGGGTCCTGGGATGGAGCCCCGCATCAGGCTCTCTGCTCAGCGGGGAGCCTGCTTCCTCCCCTCTCCCCTCTCCCCTGCCTGCTTCTCTGCCTACTTGTGATCTCTGTCGAATAAATAAATAAAATCTTTTAAAAAAATTTAAAAAAAATCTCTTTCAGAATTGCACATTGCATGTACCTCCAACCCAGGCTCCTAGGAATTCACGTGTACAGGTGTCCTCGTACATACATGTGAGATGACACGGCCCTTGGGGGCAGCATCGTGTGACATAGTAGAGGCTGGAAATCAGTGGGGAATGGCTTCAATGGAGTATTACGCAGTTCTGGGCAAAAAAGCAGGCTGAGAGGAGGAACGAGAGGGAAAATAGCGCGAATCTGTGTTGCCTTATACGTGCGTAAGGAGTCTCGGGCCGGACAGACAGGAAGCAGTTCACGGGGGCTCATGATGGTGGAGGGAACCAGTTGGCAGTAGGGTGACAGATGCTCTGTGCCGTTTAGGCCACATGTATCCATGAGCCACTCAAAAGTTGCCAAACAAAAAAGGGAGCTGGGGGCTGGGGGAGAGGCCACCTGGTGATTACAGAGTGTGCGCAAGACTCCAGGGCTGGGCCGCCTTGGGAGGCTGGTTTGGGATCCACAGGCCATGCTGGCGGTGGGGGAAAGTGGCCAAGGAGAGACTCCTCCAGGCCCCTGCGTCTCGGTCACGTCTGCCTCCTGAAACCCCATTCAGCAGCTCCAGGAGGAGGGAGTGTCGCCCTCGCCCCTTGGAGGTCTTTGCCCCTTGGGTCCCCCTGCCACTGAGCCTGGAGAAGGTCCCTCCCCTGTTCCCCTTTGTCAGGAGATGCCAGGATATGACGAGTACCTGGCGAGCTTGCGGGCGCGGGGAAAGGTGAGGGCTGAGACACACAGTGTCTGTCCCCGCAGGTGCCCACGGCGCTCTGCCCCGGGAGCCGCGGTGCACTTGTCAGGAAGTTGGGGACAGCTGCTGCTCTTCTCTCTTTACTGCTCCCCAGGGTGCGTCCAGACCCCAGCTTCCTTGTCATAACAGCAGGCCCCGGGTGGGCGCCCTCTGGATAACTTGCCGTGGGCTCTGTGGTCTGATTCTGCAGACCCGATTGGCGTCCTGCCCCACCGATCGTTCTGGAAATGGTGTGTGGTGCCTTCGTGGCCGATCGCTTGAGAGGAGGCAGAGCGTCCGGGGAGATTGTGGACATGCAAGCCCTTTGTAAACCGTCCGTGGGAAAGATCACGAGGTAGAAACCTCCGCTCTCCTCCTGTGGGATTGGAATTCTGTTCAGGAGTCAGGGGAGCCCCTGAGATGGTGTTCTAGAGCCCCAGGCCAGGGGTCTGCTCCCGCAGGGGGACTAGCTGCCCGTGTCCGGTTCCCGCCCAACAGCAGCCTGGGCTCTCCTGAGCCTCTTTTTTTTTTTTTTTTAATTTAAGATTTATTTATTTATTTGACAGACAGAGATCACAAGTAGGCAGAGAGGCAGGCAGAGAGAGGGGGAAGCAGGCTCCCTGCGGAGCAGAGAGCCAGATGCGGGGCTCGATCCCAGGACCCTGGGAATCATGACCTGAGCCGAAGGCAGAGGCTTTAACCCACTGAGCCACCCAGGCGCCCCTCTCCTGAGCCTCTTGTCCTCTACCGGTGGGTCTTACCTGTTGTAGCCCCTGGTGGGAGCCTCCTCCTGCCTCTGCGTCTCTCCCCACCCAACCTGTATCACCTTCGAGCGTAGTTCTCCCGGAATGTAGAGCTGACTGCGCCACTCCCAGATTCAGAGCCTTCAGTGACCCTACTGCCTGTGACACGATGATGATCCGGTGGCCCGGCCCCGCTCTCCACCTGGCTGCTGGGTGTCCCACCTCTTTCCCCCAACTCCCCCCTCCACCACTCCCTCTCGGTTGACTCCTCTCGGTTCTCGCCCATCTCCCCTCTTGGGTAGGCTCATTTGCTCACTTGGGCCACGCCAGCTGCCTTCTCTCCTTGGAGCCCAATCAACCCCTGCCTTGGCACTTGCTTGCCCCCTTCCTGGAGCTCTGTTCCTGGGACCCCACATGTTTCAGCATCTGCCTCCTCCAAGACCCTGCCCCCCCGGCTCTCCCCCACAACATGGCCCCATTGGGCCTTCTTTTTGTTGTTGTTTAAGGATTTTATTTATTTAAGTAATATTTCCACCCAGTGTGGGGCTCGAACTCAGGACTCCGAGATCAAGACTTGTCTGGGCCTGCCAGGCCCCCCTCCGCGTTGAACCTTCCTGGTCATTCTCTGGAGTTACTTTTTCTGTTGTTCGTAAGCTGCCTGCTGCACGGTTCAGGGTGGAGCAGGCCAGGGCACCGGGGTCTCGTCACCCCACGCCCCTGAGCCTGCAGCACTGTCGGGCACACAGCTGATGCTTCGTGAAGTCTTGAACACACAGATGGTTCTGTCTCTTCCTTGTCCTGTTCTGTTCTGAGGTGGCTCTTAGCTCATCCCTGTCTGTACTGGGGCGTGGGAACGCGTATTTATGCACACCCAAGTGTGTTTGTGTCAGCCTCACAGGACCCTTTGTGCCCTGAGAGTGGAGACCATGCCCTAGGTCTGCAGATCACCTCTGCCACCTGACTGCCGCCCTGGGACTCGGCTCCCGGCTACCCACCTCCACCCAGCAGGTGTGCTGTTGAGGGGGGTCGTTCTGAGAGCCCGGACCGAAGAGGGGACATGGCCAGGCCGCTGTTCCCACTGGCACGTGCTGTGTCCTACAGTTGCATGTCGCAGTTGCTGATCCTTCGAGATGAAGAGGTGGTGCACGTGCCCTCCCCTGCCCGGGCAGGACGCGTGCACTTCTCCTGACGCGCCTTTTCTCCCAACCTCAGGCCCCGTCGGGTCCCGATGGAGAGACTACGGTGCCTTGGCTGTCATCACGACAGGCATCGCGTTTGGCTTTCACCAGCTCTACAAGGTATGTCCGCCCTTCCCTGTGCCCCCCACCCCAGCATTCAGCCCCACTCCCCCCCGTCCCGAGGTTGATCTGTGTCGAGGTGCCCAGCCCTGGAGCGCGATGGCAGGAGAGCGGCTGTCCGGGGGCAGAGTACGCATGAGCACGTTTTCTGCGGGCGGCGTCTGGTTCAGTCTCCGTTCCCTGCCACCACCTGGGCGGGTGCCCTTGGCGACTTCAGACCCTGCTCGTCTGCTACACTGGGCATCTCTCCTCAGAGTTCCCACTGTGCAGAGTGACCGTGGGGCCTGTCCATCGGCAGGCCGTGTCGGGTACTTAGAACAGTGCCCGGCATATGCTGAGTAGTTGGAACATTTTTAAGAGATAGAATGACAAGGTTGTTGAGAGCAGGGGCACTGGAGCCCAGCGGCTTTGCTGCATCCCAGCTCTGCCACTTAGCAGGAGCTCAGTGGTCTCATATGTAAAATGGGGACAATTGTATCTACCTCATAAGGCTGTGGGGTGAAGCTCCTTTGGAAAGTCTATGTGCCCGGCACACAGGAACCACTCTCTTTGCTGTTCTCAGGATCTTATTTATGGGCTCTGGTTTTGTCTTCTACATATTGTGTTGACATCCATGTAAATCTAGGATTCCCCCCCCAAACTTCATAGTCAGCCCTCAGAATCCCAGACTTGGTTGCTTCCAACAGAACTGCAGGCATGAAATGAACACGTACTTCCTTGATATCAAATACTAACCAGATACGAACTACCAGATACTAACTTTGACTAGAAGCAGGCAGGTCTTTTCTGGAGGGTGCAGAGCCAGGGTAGGTCCCAGAGACAAAAGGCAAAACAGTGGCCAGAGGACTTGCTCTCTGCGTTGCTGGAGAGAAGGCCTCTTTCCTCCCGATGCCGCCTGCAGCTCCCGCCCTTAGAATCCGAATGGACAACCCGCCTCACTGTTGTCACTTTGAGCACATGAGACGTGTTTCAACTCTGGGATTCTGAATTTTTGACTTCTGCAAAAGCTAGTGACAGGGTTGTTGCAGAGTATACTTTTTTCAGCGGAATGTCTATTCTTGGAATTGGAAATTTCCATGTCAAAAATCCAGAAGCAAAATGTTCTAGGTCCCGGGACTTCTCCCCTTGACCCGATGCCCTTCCCTTACCCTGTGTGCTGAAGGCCTATTTCCAGTCGCTGTGTACAGTCACCAAGAAGAGTAAAATTCTAAGCCACAATTCTCAAAATAATGTCCCAGCTCTACTCAGCGGTACCTAATGATCACGTGGCCGCCCTCGGACAGCCTGTGGTCTGCTGGAAGCGGCACAATTCCCGTTGCGGCGAATAAGACGTATCTTCAGTTTTTCCCACGAAGCTCTGATCTTTATTCTTTGCCTTAAAAAATGAAAGAGACATTGAAAGACCAGTGGCAGTGGTGATGAGAATTTCTTTAGTTTCTTTAAATTAAAAAAAAAAAAAGAGGTAAGAGGCGTCACCTTGTTTTGTAACCGTGTAACGATTTAGGCTAGGGGAGCGTGTGTGCTCTTTCCTTTGGCTTTTTTGATCTCAGGAGTTTTCGCGTGTTACATGTGTAAGAATCCCTGACTTATCCTCGGGAAACTCGCAGCCTGGAAAGTAAGGCTGCATTTGATGAGTTTCCGCTCAGTTGTGGGTAATAACTCACATAGTGGTTGAAAAGCACTTTGCGAAATAGAAAATGCTTCTGTGTGTTTGCTAAATAATGATCTTCACTCCGGAGTCGCTCCTGAAGGGAGTCTCCCGCAAACACCTAGTGAGAGAGCCCTCCTTCTCCGTCCCTAGTACGGAACCCTTAATGGAGAATTCGCTGCCTTTTTTCCCCATCTGTGCCCCAAATGGAGTAGGAAGCCAAGTGCGCCAAGTGCTTGGGTCCCACCTGCCAGTTACCCCACCTGCCAGCCCGTGCTGCCTCCAGCGCCTGCTCCCCTCTGTTAAAGCCAGAGACTTGAGCTCACGCTTCTGAAACAAGAGGCATCAAATACAGAGCTTCTGGGGTGTGATGCCCATGTTCTGTCACCCAGCCCTCCCAGCGGCCGCCCTGCTACCGACCTTCCCCCCTTCCCACCTCGAAGCAGGCAGCCGTGTAGCAGCGACGCCCCACTTGCCTTCTTCCTGAATGTTCCAAGACCCACATCCTCACCTGGGCTTCCCAAATTCTGGGCCGCCTTGTTTGGTTGCCCTGTGGCATCTGCTTCCTTCTCCCCAGGGTCAGTTTCTTCAGGTTCTGCCCCTTCCTCTGCCTTCTGGCCTCGTGTCGGAAAGAATTTGACTGCGTCTGACTCTTACCCGAAGGACGCTGGTTCTGAGGGTTCTGAGGACTCAAGGCTTAGTTTAGAAATAACTAAAGGAGGTTTAGTTAAAAGGAGGTTTAGTTTAAAGAAGGAGGTGTGACCTCCTTCGCTGGTCTCAGAACACCGTGTATTGTTCCCTCGTAAAAGGACCAAAGGCCCAGAAATCTGCTGTGGATTTTCATCTCGTTTCTTGAATAATTTTTTTGTTTGTTTTATTTTGCTCATTTGTCTCTGAATGGTGGATCATTCACGTGGGTCAAAATGTTTAAAGGATCAGAAAAGTGTGCAGTCGAAAGCGTCCCTCCCGCTGTTGCCTGGAGGCCACCAGGGGCGTCACTGTCTTGTATCACCTTCTACATTTTTATCTTACAGCTTTCAAAGCAGAATCTTAAATATTTTTTTTTACAGAAATATACGTAGCATCATGGAGGTAATTAAATAAAAGGGCCCAAAATAGACTGACTTGACTTTAACTTGTCCCTACTTCCTGGTCCTCATCCTTATGCAGAATCTTAATCAGCCTCGTAACTTTCAAGCGTCTCATTTACGGCGTTTGTGTCGGGTTTCCGAAGCCCAGAGGTGACAGAGAGAAAGTGGGTGGGCAGAATTTGAGAGGTGGCTGGAGAATGACCCCCCGCGTGCGCCCGCTGCTCATGCCCGCCCTGCTCCTTCTAGAGATACCTGCTCCCTCTCATCACGGGGGGCCGAGAGGACAGGAAGCACCTGGAAAGGATGGAGGCGAGTCTCTCGGAGCTGAGTGGCAGCGTGGCACAGACAGGTAAAGATTAATGACTCCATCAAGTCGCCCCTCCGAGCCTCCGTGCGCAGCCCCTTCTCTGCCCCGCCCCTCCCCCTCCGTCTCCACTTTATGTGGTGACTTCATTTATCTGCTCTGAGAATCTGTTCACATTTGCAAATGAAGCCGCCGTCATTTCGGTTTAATTTGAAATTGCTTGTTTACTGTCGGCGCGGCCTCAATTAATTATGTTTTTACGGAAAGGCTCCCAACCTCAGAATATTAATAAGGGGAATAAAATGACAGCCTTTCTAAGGGCTGTAAAGTTCATTTTTAATTTCTGCTTCTGTGAGGTTTTCAGGGGGGTTTTCGGCGGTTTTTCCCCCTTCCCTCTAAGAATCCAGCTCAGGGTCAAGAAAGGCTGTAATTACTGCGGCTCCGAAGACCCCAGCCACCTCCTCTGTCATCGACTCCACGGGCCTGGCGTTCATTACCCGGTGCCCCAGCGATGGCCCAGATTAGCTGGGACCTGTCGCACCAAAGGTGGCTTTTCCTCTTTATAAACTTGTTTACTAGGTGGAGGCTCTGAAACTAAAAACTCCCGCAAGCTCCAGAGCTACTGTCCCAGGCAGGAGGAGCCTGTCCCCGCTGGAGTGCGTTCGCAGAGCCCTTAGAAACGCTGTGGTGTGTCAGCCCCGGGGGCCCATGGCTCCTACACAGTCCGCTGACACCTTGATGAGGGGTGGGTACCTGCAGCCTCGGGACTGGGTGTGGAGGGCAGGGAGGAGCGGCGGGAGGACAGGGCTGTAGCTCCCAGGATCGCGGACCTGAGATGCGTTTCTGCCAGCACCGGAGAGTCCGCAAGTCCCACCAGGACGCGGTGAGGGGCTGCGATGAGGGAGCACCGAAGTCGGCGGAGCCGAGCAAACCATAAGCACATGTAGTTGGAGGGGAGAGGTTTCGGACGGATGTACTGTTGACCACGGACAAGTGCACAATGGAAAGATGGAGGGGGAATGCTAGAGGTCAGACGCGGCGCAGGTAGATGGCCCAGAGCGCAGATAAATTACATGCATTGCGGGTTGGTGGGGGGGGGGCGGTGTCTGCAGATCAATGAGATGCGGCAGCTCTAGGTGTGTGGACAGAGAGAAGAAGAATCCGTGTGTATCATTTAACAGAGATGCGACTGCTTTCTCCTCCCAGTGACTCAGTTACAGATGACTTTAGCGTCCGTCCAGGAGCTGCTGATTCAGCAGCAGCAGAAGGTGCAGGAGCTCGCCCATGAATTGGCTGCAGCCAAGGTACGCGTGCCTGACCCTCTCCGGATCCAGGTCTGCCCTGCTCGGGGCTCAGCCCAGGGCTTTTGTGCCCGGTTCACTGCATTCCGTGGGGGCCGACTCTGTCTTTTCTCATGCCCGGTACATGGCAGGGGCTCACACCATCCTGGCAGTCACCTTCTCCGTGTCCCCTCCTAGCAAGAGGTGGGAGAAGCAGCTCTTTGCCTGTGGCCCTCCCGCGGGAGCACACATCCAAGCTCTGGGTGTGGCTGGGGTAGACACAGGATGGTCTCCACAAGCATGTTAGGTCACAGGGAAGTAGGGGCAGTGTGCCAGGAGCCCGGTGAAGTCTGCTACAATGGGCAGATTCTCTGCACCCAGCTCTCTTGAGTCACATGAAATCAGGTGACCCCCAAAGGTGCACCAGCTGGGATCGCCCGGGGCAGTTTCCATGCCTCACTGCCCGCATCTGAGTAGTCTCGGCAGTATGAGAGCCTAGGATCAGACCGCCTGGGTTGAAATCTGCGTGTGCCCCGGGCTAGCTGTGTGAGCACAGGCAAGTTCCTTAACCTTCCTGAGTCTTCATTTCCTCACCTGTAAAATGAAGCTGTAATGGCACCGCCTTCATTGTCTGTGCCCACGGCAGGGCCTGGCTCCTGTCGGCAGCCAGCCTGGGTCTGCGGGTGCATGATGGGTCATTCCCGGGGCACTGTCTTGGACAGACCCAGTCCGAGAGACACGGGTCCAGGGGCTCCAGGACGTCCGCTGTGCTCCCCACTCCCTCCCCTTCCCCATGCTGCTTTCTGGTTGCTTCCACGCACAGCCCATACAGTCAAGGAACCTCCTCTGAGTGGCTCTCCCAGGAGAAGCCCCGCCCAGCGCAGAACCACATGGGAGCCCACACTCAAGTCTTTTGCATTTGCGAAACCAAGTGAAACAGGGATCTTTCCGTTTCCGATGGAATCCGGGGTGCTTCCTATGAAGAGGGCCCCTCCCCAAGAATCCCCTTCAAGTTCGTTGCCTGCACTTCCTCCTCAGGTGGCCGTGGTAGCCCGTGGCCACCTCTAGCCACCGTGCGTGCTCCCCGTGGGTGGGCAGCCCGTAAAGCAGCCGGGAAGGCTGGGGTATGGCCCCCACCCTGCTCTCTATTATCTTTGGGAGCGGTGGCCTGCCAATGGCCAGAAGCCGTTCCGGAAATTGGCAAACTGTTTGCAGACCTTAAGCATTAAGATTAAGACCACATGTTGCATTTTAAGCGGGGGGGGGGGGGGGGGGGCGCGAGATGGTGCTTGGAGGCTGAGAGTCGCTGAGTTTCTCGTGCTTGCTTCCCTGGCGGTGCCCCCCACGCCCCACCCGTCCCCAGCCCCCTTTCTTCCTCTCCTGTGCTGAAGCGGGGCTCACTGGTGTGGTGCCTGAACCAAACGTGTGAAGACTTCGGTTACCCCATAAACCAGCGACTCAGAGCTGTGTTTTCTCAGCTGTAATGTAAGTTTTTATATCTGGCTTCCAAACTCCTACTGCAGCACTGTAAAAAATTAAAAAGAAGAGCGTTAAGTAATTAAAAAACCTACATAAAACTGAAGGCTGAGAGTTTTCTACAACTGTTTTTTAAAGAGACTGGCTAAAAAGCCCCAGATGTCAGATTTTATTTCTAAATCCTGGCATCTGGCACCATATGCGTTTGGAAATTTGAGTCCTTTGTAGGCCGGTGAGTGGAAATTGCTCCCTTGTTAATGGGCTGCTATGGCTTTCAAGGTCTCCGAGAAGCCAGAACGGTGGCTCCTGGATCTGCGCCGTCTGGTGGTCTGGAGTAAGGACCCCGAGGGGATGTGTGTGCGGGCGACTGGTGTTTGCGGGGGGTTGCGTGCGCTCCCTCCAAGACCTCCAGCCCCTCTGCAGGGCTTCTCCCGTAGAGGAATGCTTGCCCGAGCAGGGCCCCTACCCCAGGTCAGAGCCCGCCCCCCCCCCCCCCGCCAGGCTGGTGGGAACAGCCGGGGTCCCTCCGCTCTGCCGGTCTGGGCCTCCCTACGTTCTCCTGAACTTACAGTTCCAGTTTGTGGGTCAGGCCAGGGTAGAGGTATCCGGGAAGCTGGGTCTTGCACAACTTATCCGTGCACTTGAAGCCACCCGGAGCCGACCTCCAGGCTGGCGGAGGCAGCCCCCACACCTGGGCCCATCACAGCTGGAATTGGCCACGTGGCCACCAGCATCTGCCTTTTGGGGGCCCGCCGTGTGGACTTTCCTCTTCTCCGTCTAACCCAACAAGATTTGCCGAAGAAAGGTGTCGTTCTCTGAAGTTTATTTGGAAAATGGTCAAGGATAGTGTTTGTCCGAGGGGTTGCGGCGGCTTCTCCGCGGGCCCCCTTCAGGGAGGGAATTGGCGTTAGGGCCTGGGACGGCGTCCTTCTCTGCTGAGCCTTCAGAATCATCCCAAAGTGGTAGCTGTAGACGGGTGGTGTGGCCCGCGCGTTTCGGAGCTTTGCGGATAGCAGGGGACAGCGTGGGGCCTGACCTTGCTGTGCCAGGAACCGCGGGCTGCCCGGCCGCGTGGGAAGGTGCTTCCGAGGTGAAGCCTGCCGTCCGGCCTGCTTGGCGCTAGAGCTGCGGGCCGGGCCGGGCCGGGCAGGTGCTCAGCGGTCTCCCCGGCCGGCCCTCCAGCACGGGCAGCACCTCAGGGATACTGCGGGTCTGGTTCCAGATCTCCACAGTAAAGCCAGTGTTGCAATGAAGTGAGTCAAATTACTTTTTTGGTTTCCCAGTGCGTATTAAAGTTATGTTTACACTATAATCTAATAAGGGTGTAGTAGATTTATACCCCCAAAACGTGCATACCTTTTTTTTTTATTTATTTTATTTTATTTTATTTTTTATTTTTATATTTTTTTATTTTATTTATTTTTATTTTATTTTATTTTTTATTTATTTATTTTATTTTTATTTATTTTATTTTATTTATTTTATTATTTTTATTTTTATTTATTTTTAAAATAAATATTTTATTTATTATTTATTTGTCAGAGAGAGAGAGAGAAGGAGAGAGAGCGAGAGAGCAAAGGCAGACAGAGTGGCAGGCAGAGGCAGAGGGAGAAGCAGGCTCCCTGCTGAGCAAGGAGCCCGATGTGGGACTCGATCTCAGGACGCTGGGATCATGACCCGAGCCGAAGGCAGCCGCTTAACCAACTGAGCCACCCAGGCGTCCCGCGTGCATACCTTTTAATTTAAAAATACTTTATTGCTAAAAATTGTTAACCGTCACTTGGGCTTTCAGTGAGTTATATGCACTGATCATAGAGCCCTATAACAAACACAACAATAACGAAAAAGTTTGAAATACTGCGAGAATTGCTGAAACGTGACACAGACACACAAAGTGAGCAGATGGTGTTGGGAAAATGGTGCCGACAGACTTGCTCGACGCAGGGCTGCCCACAAACCTTCACTTGGTAAAAACACACACAGTACCTGCGGAGCACCGCGAAACGAGGTGGGCTGTCCGGCGTGGGTCGTGGTGGCCGCCGGTCTGGGCCCCGGGGTTCCCTCCTGTGTGTGCTGGGATTGTCTCTGCAGGGAGGGCGGCTCCGGGGGAGCAGCCCGTGTGGAGCTGGAATTCACTTAGTTGATTGTTTAGTTTTAATGGGACATTTCAAACACGGGCGGAAATGGAAGGGCGCAGAGCGGACAGCGGCGTGCTGCTGGCACACCGCGGGGCATGGTCTCGGTCCCCCGGCCCGCAGCCCCCAGCTCGCTTGGTGGCACACACCAGACGGGGGATCATTTTCTCCTGCAGACACTTCTGTCTGCAGCTCTTGGGGATAAGGGCCCTTGTGTTGCCGTTGTTTTACATAGTCCGAATACCGTTGTTACAGATCTATTACGTGTCACAATTGCCAGCATCGTCAGATACCCAGACAGAGGGTGCCATCCTTGGAACAGAGAGACCCGGTGGCAGAACCTTCCCAAGGGGTCTCCAGTCTGTGCCCAGGACATAGCAGGCCCTGGGTGTCACACTCTCGCCCTGGGTCCTCTAGAAGCGGCAGCCCCTCCTGCCACCCTGGCATCTGAGCCCCGTGGGGCAGGGGGGAGGTGCCACTCTGATACTTGTTCTCCCGTGTTTTGACTTTCAGGCCACCACATCTACCAACTGGATCCTGGAGTC
This sequence comes from Martes martes, assembly GCF_963455335.1. NCBI lineage: Eukaryota > Metazoa > Chordata > Mammalia > Carnivora > Mustelidae > Martes > Martes martes. Next base: position 183,909,976 of record NC_137891.1, on the reverse strand, counting down.
TCAGAATATCAATGAGCTCAAGTCGGAAATTAACTCCTTGAAAGGGCTGCTTTTAAATCGGTAGGAGGAGAGCGGGCGTGGGCTGTGGAGCCGGCGCTCCGGGGGCCCGGCCAGCTGTCGTGGGCAGGGGCACGTCTCCCCGAGGGGCCCCTGTCCATCCAGCGCCTGATGGAGCTGGGCGACTCGGGCACCGAGTTTGGGAATCTTCGGAGCTTCTGCCTTCCCTCCCTGGGAGGCCCCCTCCCTCCCCACTCCACGGGGGACAGTGTGCAGTGCCCCCGAGTTCTCGAGCACAGCCGTTCCTCAGCCCTGTCAAGACCCGCTCAGGGATACCTGGAACCAAAACGCAGGACCTGGGACGAAGGAGAACATCCCCGCCCTGAAACAGGGCCTCCAGGCAGGGACACCACCTCCTCCTCCGTCCTGGGCCCCAGCACGGGACCGCTCGGGGACAGTTTGGCCCCAGAGAAGTTTTTTGCCAAAGGGCCAGGGAGTCCTTGGTTGGAAGGATTCTAGATTCGAGGCAGGGACAGAAACAGTGCCTGCCACCCCCTCCCCTAGCTCCTTTGGTCTCCTTCCGCTGTCCCTCTGTGGTGCTGGCACCTTCCATGAGCCCCCACAGGGGAGGCTGTGTGACCAGTGCTGCCCTGAGTGGAGGGTGACCCACTTGTCCTGGGTTTAAAACCGCAAGCCCCCTGTGTCCCGGGAGCCGCTCCGTCCTGGGATGGGTACTGGGACAGTGGGTCACCTCACCTGAGGCCTCAGTTCTCTGGGGCTCAGTGGGGACTCCGCGAGGCAGTCCAAAGGCACCAGGTGGCCCTTCACTTAGGGTCAAAGATGGGGGCTGCGGGGGTCTTGTGGCCCCAACTAGGGGATCTAGTTCTCCAAGGCACCTACTTGTAGGCCCTCTCGAAAGGAAAGAATGCGGCCCTAGAGAGGTGTGTCGTGAGGAGAAGTCCTTTGTTTCTGAACCTCGGAAATAAGAGCCTTGGAGGTCAGAGGGACAGAGTGGGGGCCTTTGGGGAACGCGCTCATCTTGTGAGCATCTGGGCCGCGTTCGCGCTGTGCTCTCCGTGCTGTGGGATCCGAGGGGGAAGAGCTGTTCCGCGACCAGCACTGGTGGACGGTGTGCCCAGGAGAGAGCAGGCTTTTGTCCTCTTGGCTCAGGCAGAGATGGGCCCGTATGCCCTAGACCATCGCCAAGTGGACCTGACCTCCCGGGGCCCTCGTGAAATCGGCTTCGGGCCGGCCGGCTGCTGGCGCAGGGCCCAGGGCTCAGGGCCCAGGGTGGGGAAGCGGGAGCAGAGAAGCGACTTCCCTGTCAAGTGTGGAGCTCAGAGGTTTTCTAGCCAAGCGCACCAGTGTTAACCCTTCTGGTTCTGAGGTTTCTGACCCCACGGCCGGTGGCCAGGTCCTCCCACTTCCGGCCAGGCCGTGGACAAGGTAGATGGAGTCGAGGCCACGTGCCGTGGGTTCCCGACTCTCTGGCTCAGTCTCAGCGCCCTGCTGGCTCCCCGTCCGCACTGCCCCTGCTCCAGGCCCGAAGGGCCAGGAGGGAGCGGGCTTCGGTGGGGGCAGCCCCTGGGGCCAGCTGGCCAGTCCCTGGCAGGGAAGGCGGGCCCAGTGCCAGCAGGGAGGGCCCGAGAGGGACCCTGAGCGGGGCCGCCGTGACGCGGGCCTCCCCTGGCTTCCACCCCGGCTCCTCCAGCCTCCCGCTGGCCAAGAGCCCTTCTTTCTGGGAAGGCGGCAGGGAGGGAGGTGAGGGCCTGAGCTCCGTCCTGTCCCCTGCTCAGCGGCCCTGGGGGAGCGCTGTGCCCAGGGGCTGGGGGGTGGGGCTCTGCTCAGGGCCCCAGGGTACTGGCACCAACCCTGCTTCTCGTCCCCTTGGCCAGGAGGCAGTTCCCGCCGTCGCCCTCGGCTCCGAAGATCCCGTCTTGGCAGATCCCGGTCAAGACCCCGTCACCCTCCAGCCCCGCGGCCGCCAACCACCACAGCAGCAGTGACATCTCGCCCGTCAGCAACGAGTCCACGTCGTCCTCGCCCGTGAAGGAGGGCCACAGCCCCGAGGGCTCCACGGCCACCTACCACCTGCTGGGCCCCCAGGAGGAGGGCCAGGGCGTGGTGGACGTCAAGGGCCAGGTGCGCATGGAGGTGCAGGGCGAGGAGGAGAAGAGGGAGGACGAGGAGGACGAGGAGGACGAGGACGTGAGCCACGTGGACGAGGAGGACTGCCTCGGGGTGCAGAGGGAGGACCGCCGGGGCGGGGACGGGCAGATCAACGAGCAGGTGGAGAAGCTGCGGCGGCCGGAGGGCGCCAGCAACGAGAACGAGCGGGACTAGGCCCCGGGGTGGTCCCCCGCCAGAGGGACGCCGGGGCCTGGCTCCTCCTCTGGCTCCGGGAGGGCGGCCCCGAGCCGCGTCCGGGCAGAGCCGCTGCGGCCTCCGTGGGGCCTGAGCCCTGTGCGTGGGGTCGCGTTCCCGCGCGGCCAGCTGCCCCTCACCCGAATGCCAGCCCCAGCCCGCCACTTCCTCGGCTCAGCCCCAGCCAGATGGGCCTGTGACCTCGTGCTCACGCCGGGCGGGGGGCGCCGAGTGCCCTGGGCTCCGGCCCCCCTGAGCCCCGGCTCCCGGACAGAGTTCTTGGCCAGGGTGTATCTGCGGGGCATCTTAGCTAACCGAGCGCCGTGCATGACCAGAGGTAGCTGAATTGCCTGGCTCCGGATCCCCGTGGGGGCAGGGCTGCCCTGATGTGTCTGCTGTCCTGCCTCCCTCTTGTCCTGCCGTGGCTCCTGTATCTGCCTCACGAGGGGCAGGGGCCCGTCCTGTCATGTCTCCGGAAGCCACAGCCCCGTGCTCTTCTCTCTCGGCCGGGGCCGGGGCCCCCCACAGCCAGGTCTCATCCAGGTGACGCTGCCCCACGCACTGCCCCGGCCCCACTGTGCCCCGTCATCCTTCCAGACGAATGAAATCATACTGCACTTCCGCCGTCCTCGCTTGCTGCGTTGTGGCTCAGCTAACCCCGTGGCGGGACGTGGGTCGCTCTCCCACGTAGGAGCCGGGCGCCAGGGCCTCCCTGTCTGCCCTTCCCACCCAGAAACACATGTTCATTTGTGTGATCAGGTAGAGGTTTCAGAATACAAGATGCTACTGTATATAATTGTAATAAATACGAGTTGTCACTATTTAATTCCTGCCTGTGGCTCCCTGTCTGTCATGGTACCCTGTGCCCGGTGGCGGGGTTCCCCTGGGGCTGTGCCAGGTGCGCCCTGGGGTGGGGGGGGGGACGGCTGGGGGGCCAGGCCTGGGCAGCCCTGCCCTTGGGGCCAACGGGTGGCGGTCCCCTTCCCGAGACGGGTTTTGTGAGCTGCGCGCTGCCTGCCGGAGTGTGGTCCTCGGTGCCGAAGGGCGACATCCTGATGCAGGAGGAGAAGGGACCTCATGTTACTGTATATAGACCTGGTGTGGAGTGTGATGAGCTCTCCTTCCTTAAATGGATGCATGTGCTCCCAGGAGAGCATGTGTCTCGCTCTGTCTTCCTCCCCCGTCTCCCGCTCTCCCTCCCTGTCTCCCGTTAACCTTCACACAGCGCTCAGCTGCGCCCGGAAAAACAGCGCGCGGAGCCCCCACTCCCTCAACCACCCCCCCGCCCCGTGCTGTGGCCGGGCGTGGGGACAGAGGGCACGGCCACCTCCAGGTGCCTGTGTAGATACAGAGTGAGGACAGACACTGCAGGACGCGTGGCCGTGGAGGCGGAGCCCCGCAGCGCGCTCTGTCCCCCGCTGTGGGCGCGCACCTCGCGGGCCTGCGGGCCACCGCGCTTGTGCCACTGCCCGATGCCCAGCCTCGCGCCCGCCGGTGGCCCCGGGGAAGGAGTGGTCGCAGATCGACAGGTGACAGTCTCCGCGCTGGGGCTGTTTTGGCTCAGGAAACATTTCTTCTCCTGCCTACGCACCTTTTGGGGGCTCAGAGCCCAATCCCCTCCCCGCGGCTGCAGACTCATTCCTGGCTCCATGGCCCAGGGCACCACGCAGGGGGCACGCGGCGGTGATTCAGCTCTTCCTGCTCCTCCAGACTGTCCGGCCCTCTGGCTGGCTCTCAGGTGTCACCTTTGATGCCATAATCTCCCGCAACATCCCTGCGGTCCCTCGTCCCCGCCACGTGCTCCCTAGGGCCCAGGAGATCCCGCATTGAGAGGCTCCCCCGCCGCCTTGGCTGCCCCCGAAGCATCCAGGCTTCTCAAGTCTGCGGGGGCCACACCAGCCTGTCTGGGGCGGGGACTCCCCCGTGTTGGGGAGCCGGGTGGGTGGACCCAAGACAAACGAGCAGAGGGCTGGAGGCCTGGTCCCAGCCCTCGGCCCCTGTGGGATGTGGCCGGAGACCGAGCCGCCTGCTGTTGGGCCCGCTGGGCCACTGCCTCTCCTCAGAGAATGGAAACCCCAGGTCCTCGGTGGGTGCTTTGGGGGTCCCCCCATTCAGCTCTTCAGCTTGGTGACCACTTGTCACCGTCTCTAACTTGGTCTCGAGCTTCACAGAGGTCCCTCCTGCAGTGGCCCCAGAGCGGGAGAGCAGAGGGCAGGGAGCCTGGGGAGGGGCCGGCCGGAGCTGGCGGGGTGGGTGTGCGGGGCGAGCGGCGGCCCCCCGAGACGGGGCGACCCGAGGCCTCGCCATCCCCAGCCAGGGGCAGCGGGGTTCACTGGGTGGGCAGGGCCCTGGGGCTCATGTGCGGGAGACGGGGAAGGAAAACTGGACCTGGAGGCCTTTGGCCCTGCGGGTCCTGAGCTCCAACGTCAGCTTTTGAGGACAGAGAGTCTGGCGAGATTTCAGGGAGGAAAAAGCCCCTCCCCAAAACGGCGTGAGTGCTGCCTAATAAAGGCAGCTGCTGGACGGAGGGAAAACAGCCCTTTGAAAAAACAAGCCTTTCATTAGAAAAATAATGCATTTCATCCAAATAAGGTAAAAATATTTGGAATGGGGCAGAAGTGAGCAGCAGGCAGCGCCCGTCAGGCCTTTCTGGAAGGGGGAAGATTATTAAACTCAATGACAATGTAGTTTTGTAAAGTGTCTTTTAGGAAGGAACCAGCCCCAGCTCTGGGAGGCTGTGGGACCGCTGTCCTGGCCCCGAGGTCTCCGCCACCGCCCCCCTGTGACTCCCAGGCTGTGGCTCCGCCGTAGTCGAAGCCCACCCGGCCAGCCTGGCCTCGTGTTGGCCCTGCTCCAGGAGGCTGCGCCCCCACCTGCCCTCCCGGCCTGCGCTCCGGGGCCCCGGCCCCTGGGGCCGGGAAGGAGAGCTTTATGGGGGCGGGAAGGGGCTGCGTTTGGAGTGTTGGGTGTTTGTCCTATGGGGGAAGCAAGCGCAGAGGTTTTAAAAGTCCCATCAGTACAGAAAGGAGGAGAGAGCACAGATCTCCCCTCCTCTCCGTCTGGGTGTGCGGCCGTGCCTGCGGGCCTCCCCCCTGTATTTTAGTAAAGACCCACGTGGTCCTGTGACTTGCTTGTCATGTGTCTTTGGGGGCTCACACCAAGCGGGAATGGAGAACTTCTCTAGAAGCTTCCTCTCCCACCCTTGCCCTTTGCCCAGCCAGGAGCGCTGAGGTTGATTCTTGGGTTCTGGGTTCTTGGGTCTGGTCCCAGAACCGCCCTCTCCTCTGGTCACTGCCCCAGCCCTGCCCCTGCCCTCCTCCTGCCTCAGCCCTGCCCCAGCTCTAGCCCTGCCCCAGAGCCCAAGGAGGAGGAAGGGCAGGCAGGAGACGTTTTCTGACAACCTGACCTCAGGAGTTTACTTAATCCTTAGTGTTTCTTCGTCTGTTTGTTTAAGACAGTTTCTGCCAAGGCACCCAGGGAAGAGGGTCGAGGGCTCCAGGCAGCAGAAACGAAGGTGCTGGTGAGACCCTGCAGGTGCGGCTGCAGCCTGGGGTGCTCACCTGGGGGTAGACCCCAGTCCTGCAACTTGGCCTTGCACAGCTGTCTCCCACCCTGGGGTCAGCCGCCCCTGCCGGGGAGGGGGCGAGGGGGCAGCCACCGAGGAGACACCCTCAGGGTGTGGTGCTGGGATGGGACCGACACCCCCATCCGTGGGAGGGCCTGAGCTGGGGGGTGCTCTCCGCAGCCCCCGGGGCCCCCCAGACCCCAGCTCCCCAGCCACACTCCAGCATCACGGGTGCCTTTCACCTGGATTATGAACAAATCTTAGTAGTTATTGAGCACTTTAAAGTTCAGGCTTTTCTAGAAGAAGAGAGAAGATTTTACTCTTTCGTAAGGGGAACGCCTGAGCCCTTCCTTGCTCCCTGGCGAGTCCTGGAAGGACCGTCTTCGCGTGACGGCCACATTTTTAAATCCCCCGCAAACTCAGGCGTCCGGACTCTGCCTCCCCCAGCCAGCGGCCCCGGGAGAGTGGTTTCCAGCATTTAGCAATTCTGAGAATGCCCGAGGGGGGCTCTGGCCGGGGCTGAGCAGGTTCTTTGGTGGGGAGAGAGCTTTGGACTTCCCGAGGCCCCGAGGCCACGTGTCTCCCCCGAGTGGCAGGGGGTGCGGGGCTCACAGATGCAGCAGCGGGGGGCGCGCTGCCCCAGGCGCCCTCTGCCTCCCGCCTGGCTGCGGGCCTCCTGGGAGCCGCTTCCTGTCTGGCCGACAGAGAAGGTTGGGGCGGCTCCTCCCAGTGAGGGTGGCACGGGCCTGGCCCCGCAAGGTCCCCAGGGCTCCAGCCCGTCTGAAGGGCCCGGCTGTCCACCCTGCTTCCGGGAGGCCTGACCTGGGCCTCCGGGCGGCCACACTTCTTCTGCCACCCGTTGTGCCCTGGTCCCGGGCCAAGAGTGCCTGAGGGGCCAGGGCCACCTCATGGGGGGCCGGCGAGCAGGACGCCTTTGCCCAGGTTGACTGGGCATGCTGGCGACAGGGCCCAGGGTGGGGGCCGGCCTGTCGCTGGCTCCAGGTGGGGATGGGGCTAGGAGGCTCGTGAATGCCGGGCCCGACTCCCGTGGATGGATGACTCAGCTGCGGGTGGCACCCAAGCCGGGCCAGGTCTGTGGGAGGTGGGCAGGCCGCTGAGCTCAGCGTGAGCCTGTGCAGCTGGTTCTGGCTCTTTCCGAGAGGTTACAAAACTCTTCAATTTGCCCCAGTTTGGGTGTAGGAGCATCACACCACCGCAGCTCATGAAATCCAAGAAGGAAGACGTTTTACTGCGCTTCCTACTGGGTCCGACGGTGGCGGGGGGGGGGGGGGGCGGTGTGCTGCTGCAGGTGCAAGCCCCTCCCTCTTGGGGGTGGAGCAACATGGTCTCGGTGGGCACTGGCTCCTGGTGGGTGATGCGGCCACTTCTCTCTGCCCTCCTCTGCGGGCCATGCCTGGGACTCGGGGCAGGGAGCTGGCCTGGTGCAGCCTCCTGATGGTTCCCAGGTCCTTGTCCCCTGTAGGGTGTTTGGAGGGGCACCTCGAGACCCAGCGCCCGCCTCCTTGGGCCAGGTACAAGGCCCTCCTGATCTATCCCCCTGGGCCTGTCGCCTGCCTTGTCCTGAGTCAAGCTTGGAAGCCGGACCTGCCGGCACCTCGGCTGGGCCGCCCTCCTGTCCACTGTATGGGGGTCTGCCGAGATCAGTCTGGGCCGGGAAGACCTGGGGGGAACTGCGGAGGGAGCGTTTGTGTTTTTTGGGGGGGGGGCATCTGCTCTGAGTCGCTCCTTCCTTCCCTGGGCCCCAGGAGTCCCTGAGAGGCAGCTGATGCGGGAGCCCCCTCGAGCTGGCCCTCCAAGGCCTCCCTGGGCCCTGCCCCCCAGCCCCCTGCTGCGGCACCCGGGGGCAGCCCTGCGGCCGCACCACCCACTCGCCCGCTGAGGTCCGGGCTTGGCTCCGTGCCGCTCCTCGGGCCCCATGGGAGGGCTGCTCGGCCCACCAGGGCCTGTGAAGCTCCAATAATGGTTTTAATTTGTTGAACTTGTGTTTTATCCCATAAATTAGTCACTGTTTTATTTAACAGAATCGAGATATCCACAAACAATAGGCGAGTTCCAACTTGAACATTTTAATAAGACAGAAAAAAGTATATATTTTCGCGTCTGTTACAAACATATTTATGTAAATAGCCTGTGGGCTGCATTCCAGGAAGAAAGAAAAGGAAGGACCTTCTGTGCTGGGGCTGGGTTGGGAAGGAGGCTTTTGTGGTGGGAAGGACACTGAGCAGGGTGCTGGGCGGTGTGGCCCTGGGAAACTCGGGGGGAGGCGCAGCCCCTGCGCAGGTCCTCCTGCCAGACACCGGACCCCGCACCCCCAGCCCTGGCAGGCTGCTGCCCAACCAGGAAAGCGGGGCCCCTGCTTCCCGCCTCAGGAAGGTGGCCGTGCTCGGTGCAGGGCTGTGACATACAGGGAGGTGGTCCTCTAAGTGGAAGGACTTGGGGGACCCCACACATGTCCCCCCCACCGCCCCCCCTGGGGCTTTGGGATGCTTTGGCCACCTGGAAGGAGGTCAGCTCAGGGCAAGGCTGGCAAGATGGTGCCGATGATGAGGGCTAATGGGAAGTGGGTCACCATCATAGAAGCGTCAGGGAATACCAGGCCTGCGCTCTGGGCCAGCCTGGTATTGATCCTGCCGCCACCCACGCTTGCGAGGGAGCCCCCCTGCCAAGGGGCCACCAGGGCCAGCAGCTCAGGCCCGGGGCTGGTGGCTGCGGACCTAGGAATCAGCCCCCTCTGGCTCTGCCCCCGTGTGCTCCAGGCAGGAGCCAAGCCAGCATCCGGATCGGATCCGGGTACGCACCGTTCCCGGCCCAGACAGGTCCCTGCAGGAAGGAGGAAGGAGCCGGAGGAGGAGGCAGAGGGATGACCCTGCCAAGCGCCTGCCCAGTAGCCCTGGCCATGAGAAGTTGGGGCCGGCCAGGGTCTCAGGGGGCCCGGGGAGCCCATGGAGACTTTGCCCGAGGCCAGAGGCTTCCGTGCCAGTCGGCGGCTGTGCCCTCCAGCAGCCCCTGAGCTCACGCGGGGGCTTCGGGCAGCGCTGGGGAAGGAGGCCGCCCTTTGAGTGCACAGGGCCCGAGCGCCCCACCGCCTGTGCCCAGCAACCGGTAGGAAATTGGGCCCATCCCAGGGCGAAACTGGTCTGCCCCTTTCCTGCCAGGGTTGAGGGGTGACTGACTCCCTCCATGCCTCCCTGGCCTGTGAAGCCCGGCCGTGGCTGGGTCACCCTGCATAGCTGGGTCCCCGCTGGCCACCTGGGGCTGATTTTTTAAAATAAAAGATCATTTGATAGATTTTTTTCCAGTTTTTATTGAGTGAAAATGTCAAACCTTGCATCAGTCATGCAAAAAAAAAAAAAAATCAAATAAATAAAACACATATATTAAATTTCTAATAGCACTAAATTCAAGTGGAAAAATATTCAGTTAACCAGGTGCCGAGGAGACCAGATTCAAGTAATCAGAGCACACGCTGTTGAGTTCGGTTTTCACGTTCTGCATTTTTCGTCTCAAAACCTCTCTATATATCTCTATATATCTATATATGTATATACATATAGATATATACACACATATGTGCATACATATTATTTTATATTTATATATATACACATACATAGTTATAAAACATTAAAAAGAGCATTGGTGGATCAAGCATTGTTTTCCCCACAGAAAGAAAAGAAAACAAAAATTACACATTAAAATTCAAAATGAGCTAGCAATGGCTTATAGTCCTAGTGTGCAACATGAAGGTTACGAAAGGCTAGACTTCGCACTGTCGGCATCTTCGATTTTCTTTTTTCTTTTTAATTCTGCTACATTGAAAAATGTTTTTGTGTTTTGTTTTTCTGTTTTTTCTTTTTTTGTTTGTTTTCCTTTATAAAACTCCCTCCACACACCCAGCGGTTCGGTGGTGGGGCACAGAGTCTGGGCAGGTGCCTGGCAGCAGTGCGTGGCGCCCACAGAATTCAGGAGGCTCCAGTAGGGGCTGTTTTAGACAACGACTTGCTGCCTGTTGAATCAGGTACACTCCGTGTGGCCGCTCCTCCCTCCCTCTCCAGTGCAGATGATCCTGGCTCTCTGGCTGTGGGCAGCCAAGAAGACACACACACACACACACACACACACGCGCACACACACACACACACACGCGCACGCGCGCGCGCACACACACACGGACAAAAAAAAACACAAAAAACAAAAAACCAGTTCCCCCTGCCATCTGGGGCTCCCCTTGGAGATCTGTAGGGAGGCTCTGGGTGACAGGCCTCCTCCAGGCCGGGCATGGCTCTCTTCCTGTGGCCGAGTCTCAGGGTCCCACCTGAGCCAGGCTGGTGGCCAGGACTGGAGACAGGGGAAGCTCGGGCCCTCTGCCCTCGTCCCTCTCCCCGTCACAGCCACTGGCCCCCTGGTGCCCTCCCCCCCACCCTGCCAAGCTGGGCTCAGTGACCTCATCCACTCTGGGAAGGGGGCATGTTTTGCAAAGGGAAGCAAATCTGGGTGGGTTGCACCAGTAAAGAAGCATCCCAAACAAACAAAAAATAAAAACAAACTGGGAAAAAAAAAAAAGCCCTATAAAGCCACACGCATAACCAATAGAGAAAAACTCAATTGTTAAGTTAACTACAAACTTGTATCAACAGTAATAGTCCTTTTTCCTTGTTTCTACAAAATTCAAGTTAAAAGTTGGAATCACGCAGCTCCCGTCAGTGCTAGTGTAAGGACAGACAGCCTCAGACTGGTAAGGCCTCGAAAATCAATGCGAAACGAAATCCCACGTGAGCGATTGCACTCGGTCTCCAACCTCAGGGCTGGTCCGAGGCGGGCCTGTGCTCTTGGGGCCCGCCTGCCTTTTTTTTTTTTTTTCTTTTTTTTTTTTTTTTTGTTCTATGTAGAATAATAACCTTTACAGGAAAAATACTGTACAACTTTCTCGCATTTTTCCCCCCATTTTGAATATTAAAGCCCCAAACAGTGGTATCCTTCCTGTTCCCACCACATGGGTGGCTGAGACCCCTGCCAGGCCCAGCACCCCAGCACCCCAGCACCCGCTGCTCGTTGGTTTGGAAGCGCACCCAGCCTCGGCCTCCCCCCGGGGGGTAGAGGCCGGGGCCTGGGAGTCACCAATCAGCAGGCCGAGGGCCCCAGCCCTCGGGAGCAGACGCCAGGGCTGGGCCTCGCGGTCAGGTGTAGCGCCCGGGCCTCCCAGCTCTCCTCATTCTTCCGGGAGGTTCCCTCCGCGGTCCCTGCAGTGTCGCCTCTGCCCCGCTCCCCCAACGCCCCAGGGCCCGGAGGGAGCGTCTTAGCTGCATGAATGGAAGGCCCTGCCAGATGCTGCTGGGGCCCGCCTCTGGGGGTGAGGGGTGGGGGTCGCGGTGACCCCCAGCGCCCTTCCCAGTCCTGAGCAATGAGGAATCCCACCGGCCTGGTCGTGGGGCCCGGGGTCCGGCCGCGGGGAGGGGCGCGCGGGGGCGGCTGCCCGGTCATCGGCACCCGCCTGGCCCTGCGGGGTCGGGGGGCCCCTGCTCCTCGGTCCCACCCCGGACAAGAGCACCTTCTGTTTCCCTGAAGAAGAAGATCCCCGAAGTGCAGCCAGAGGAGGGTCGCTCGCAGCCTGTCCTTCCAGCCGCGGGCCGCGCGCCGCGGGCGGGGCGGGGGCGGCCCCGGAGCACCAGAGGGAGGCCCCCGCCTCTGTCCTGAGACGGACTCGGGGTCCGGAAGCACCGGCGGGGCCGCCCCGAGCCCGGCAGCGGGGGCGACCGTCTCGCTCTGGACCGAGGGCAGCACTGCCCAGAAACAGCATCTCTTACGAAGGGAATCGCAGTGGCCACCAGGGCAGGGGGCGCGGGCGAGGCGGCCCCGGCCCCGGGCCCCGCCCCTCGCCCCCGACGGCCGGCTAGGGCGAGGCTGCGGCGGGTGCGGGGGCCGCCAGCTCCGGGCTCCGTGCCCCGGGCCCCGCCGCCGCCGCCGTCGCCGCCTCGGCCAGCGACTCCTCCGAGTCGGTGCGCAGGTCCTCGTCGTCGTCGTCCTCGTCGTCGTCGTCGTCCTCGTCGTCGTCCTCGTCCTCGTCATCGTCCTCGTCGTCGTCCGCCTCCTCCTCGGGCAGCTCCAGCTCCTCCTCCTCGTCCTCCTGCGACGACTCCCCGGCCGCGGGGCCAGGTGCGGGCGCAGCGGGGCCGTCGCGGGGCCCGGGGCCTTCGGGCGGGCCTGGGTCGCCGGGATCGCCCGCGTCGCCCAGCCCCGTCGCCCCCGGCCCGCCGGCAGCAGCGGCGGCGGCGGCGGCGGCCGGCGGCAGGAAGAGCAGGGCGCCCCCGGGCTCGGCGCCCAGCGACAGCGCCCCGTCCAGGCCGACGGCGGGGCCCGGGGACGCGGCGGGCGGCTCCCCGCGCTCCTGCTTCTCGTGTTTGCGCTTGTGCGAGTCCATCTGCGACATGCCCACCACCGTGTGGCGGCAGCCCGGGTAGGTGCAGTGGAAGTGCGAGCACTTGAGCTTGTACTTGCAGTCGGGCACCGCGCAGTCGGCGCTCGAGCTGAACTGGCAGAAGCCAGCCGCGCTGATCACGTCCTGCTTGCCGTGGTGCTTGCGGTGCGCCGTGACCTTGGTGCTGTCGGTGCAGCGGAAGCGGCAGCGCAGGCAGTGGAAGTGCGTGCTGCTGCCGGAGAAGGGGCAGTCGGCGAAGTGGCAGCTGAGTGAGGCCTTGAAGCGCTTGAAGTCGTCCAGCACGAGGTTGTCCACGCGGTCGTGGTGCTGCGCGTGCTTGTACATGTGCGTGCGCCCGCAGAACTTGTAGCCGCAGTTCTCCCGCGTGCAGTGGTAGTGGGTGACCTTGAGCGAGAACTGGCAGGCCGCGTCCTTGCAGTCCTCGTAGAGGTCGAAGCGCCGGAAGCCCTCCAGCATCATGCCCTCGTCCAGCATCTTCCGCGAGGAGGCCGTCTTGCGCCTCTTGCCGAAGGGCGACATGTCCTCGATGATCCAGAAGCGCTTCTTGGCCCCGGAGGCTGTCGGCATGGAGATGGTGTTCCCTGGGGAGGGGCGGGGGAGGTCAGTGCCCCCGGGGCACCATTCTCAGCATGTCACCCATGCCGGCAGGCTCCCGGGGCCTGGCACCATGGCCAGAGGGTGCCCCTGGGGGGTCACCGCCTTGGCTCCTGTGCCCCCTGGGGGGCTCTGGGGGCCTCTGCCCTCCCCCTCCCCAGAAGAGCCTGGGAGCCCCAGGCTTCCCCTTGCGTCATCCCATGTCTGCATCCGCCTGGGGTGGCAGAGCAAGTAGCTCGGGGGCTGGGGGGATGTGGTGGCTGCTTCCTGGCCAGTTTGGGTGGGAAGTGAGGACACGTCCTGGCGCTAATTGAAGCTGAAGGGGGAATCTAGGTCGGCAGAGTATAATTACCCAGGTTGGACGGGGGCCAGGACGCCACCATGCACCCGCCTCTAATGAGGGACAAGCCAGCTCCTTCTCCAGCTGGCTAACCAGTTCCCCTGGCTGCCCACCTGTCTGCCCAGGGGACCAGCCTACTTGCAACAGGGAGGCCAGGCACCCGGGGGCTGTTTGGGACTGTAACTCCCTGCCCCGAGGGACACCTTCCCTTTTGGACCAGAAGGTTCTTTAAGGTCTTGTTGGGGTCTTCTGGCCCCAGTTAGCCAGGAGAGGGCAGCTCTGCTGAGGGCCCGGGGCCAGAGCAGGGGCTCAGCCAACAGATGGGTGCCCATCTGTGCCCTCCCTCCTGGATCTGATTGCTTCCCTAGACTTAGGGTGCCCTATAGCCAGGGCTGCCTGACTGGCAGTGTGGCTCTGCTTCCACTACCCCCTTTCTGGGATGCACTGTGGCCCCTATGGCTGCAGGGTGAGGGGCGCGGCACAGGATACCCGGGACGGGGCGGCCATTCTAGGGCTCCCTGCCCCACAGCCTAGAAACCAGAGGGAAAGCTTCAGGGCTGGGCTCTAGCCAGGGTCAAGGGTGGGCATCCCCCAGGCTTCTCCCATGTGGCTGCCCCATTCAGCCCGCCGTGAACCTGCCTAGAAGGCCCAGCCTGCACAGCCCCACTGGGCTACACCGTCCACTAAGGTATAGACCTAGTCACCCACCCTTAGCAGGTGAAACCAAGGCCTGCCATGGGTTGGGGGTGCCCAGCAGAGGACAAGGGATGGTCTGGGGCTAGGAGATCAGGTGTGTGAGCAGCAGCTGCTGTCACAGGGTCCTGTCTGGTTATGCTAGTGACAGCTTTCCATGGGCTGAATTCCACTGTGTGTGTTGGGGGGGGCCTCTACCCTGCTCTCTGCCACAGCCCCGGGTCTGGCACAGTACTGGCCTGGCACTCGGGCAGAATGGGAGGCACAAATGAGTGAGGGCAGGTACAGAGCCAGGGTGATGAGTATAGCAAAGGGGAGGGAAGGTAGGTCTCATCCCTGCACAGCATCAGATGCGTGGAGGTGGGGGGTAGGAAGAGGAGGTCCCTCTGCCAGCGAGCACTGCCTGGGGCTGGGCCCTGGAGACCCCCTGCCTCTCCCTGCTTGGCCCCAGGGATGGGGTTCCGGCTGCCGTCGGGACCTTGCCTGGACCCAGTGCGGGCAGGAGTCGAGAGGTGCTGTCCACGGGGCAGGACTAGGCTCTCTGGTTTCGGGCTGGGGCTACTGGGCTGTGAGGGGCACAAGGTGGCCTGGTCCTCGGCCCAGCAAAGCCACAGAAAAAGGTCAGGTCCTGGATCATGGCCTTGAGGGTCAGCTGGGGTGACAAACACTGGTGAGGAGGTGTGTGCGAATTACCTGCGGCATCCTGAACTAGGGGTACGTCACTTTTTACTGGAGTTGGAGTGGCAGTGGCGGGCGGGAAGCGGGGTGGGCTGCCGACAGGGTGGCCCAGGCCCCGCGTGGCTCCGAGAGTGGCACTGAGCAGAGAGTATGAGAGACAGGGCGGAGAAAAGAGGCATGGGAGGGAGGGGAGGGGTGCCCGGAGCACGGCGGCTGAGAAGGATGGGGTCAGTGGGGGCTGCGGAGCCCCGCGGACAGCCTCGTCGCCAGCGGCAGCAGGAGGAGGAAGAGGAGGAGGAAGAGGAGCCGGGCAGCCTGGAGAGGGTGGAGAAAAGCAGAAAAAAAAAAAAAAAAAAAAAAAAAAGAAAACCAAAACAAAGAAAAAACAAACAAAAAAGAACCCAAATGAGAAACCCAATGGCAGAAGCAAGTATGATATGAAAACATGTGGACAGAGGAGGAGAGAGAGGCAACACGAGAAAGCAGGGAAGGAGGTGGCAGGGGGAGGAGAGAACGGGAGGGGGAGGCTGTGCGGCGGGAGGTCACAGCGGCCTCGGGGTGGCTCTGTGGCCCAGCCCAGCCTGGGGCGGAGTCCAGTCTGGGCCAGCCGCTGGGGTGGTGGGCCAGGGGCCTGGGCCCCTGGCTCTGGCATGTCCCCGGCCTACCTGCCCTCTGGGCGGAGGGCTGTGCTACTCTGTTCACGCTCACAGAGGACAACCCAGGGTCCCTTCCTGGAAACTGAAGCCAAGGGCTGAGTGCTGGCAGGAGGCGGCCTCTATGACCCATGTCCCTAAGGCCCCCCCGTGCCATACCCAGAGGCCGGCTCGGTCCCCCTCTGAGGCCACTTGACCATGACCCTCCAGTCCTCAGGGGGACCCAGCAGTGCCTGGGGACCTGGAAGGAGGGGCCCCGTCTGGAAGTCCCCAGGCCCCCCGTGCTCACCGGCCGCAGTGCTCTCGTTGCCCACCGGAGTGCTGGAGCAGCTCCGGTCCATGGTGGACGACTCGGAGGACACGGCGCCAGGGCTGCAGCCTGTGTAGTCCATGTAGTCATCTGTCTCCGCATCCATCAGGCTCGGGGGGCCCTGAAAGCAAGCAGGGGAGCCCTGAGGAAGCTGGGCTGGCGGCTGCGCTACCCCCCGGGGGGGGGGGCAGGCTGTCGCTTTGGGGCGGTGTGCACCCCCCGCACCCGGAAGCAAGAGCGGGCTGCCGCCGGTGATGCCGGTGATGCCCTGTCGCCACGCCACGCCGGCGCGAGGGAGGCGACGGGGGTGGCGGCCGGCCCGCCCCTCCCTGGGCTCCCACCTGGGCGGGGGGCGCGCGGTCGAAGTTCTTCCCCAGCATCCTCCGCATGTGCTTCCGGGCGTGGGAGGTCATCTGGTGCTTGAGCAGGAAGGAGAACTGGCAGCCCTCCCGGATGCAGTGGAAGTGGCTGTTCACCTGGTTGTACTTGCAGCCTGTGGACAGAGCCCCGCCCGGCCGTGAGCGCCCGCCCCGCCTGCCGCGGGTCACAGCGTCTGGGCCCCGGGGAAGTGTGGCCTGCGGGGAGAACGGCGCCCCCCCCCCTCCTCCTCCGAGGGCTTGTATTCCACCCCACCCCTGGGGGGCATGAGGGTGTGTGCCGTGGCAGGCTGCGCCCCCATCCCCAGCCCCTCCTGGGGCTCCACGTGAGAGACCTTAGTGACCCATCCACCGGGTCAGCCCCCTCCCAGCAAGCGAGATGTGTCCCCCTATCCCCTCTGGGGAGCCCTGGTGCCCGTCCCCGGCTCTCTTTAGGCCTCTACCCTGCCCCCGCCCACCTCCTCTTGGCTCTGGGCTGAGAACAAACAGCGGGCAGGGCCGAGCCAGTGTCGGCACAGGGCAGGTGAAGGCCTGCCCGTCTCCATGGCGCCGGGGCTGGCCAGGTGTCTTATATCACCCCCCAGCTTTGTTTGGCCCCAACCACCACCCAAACCCCCTAAAACTGAGTAAATACAGACAGCTACGGAGCACCCCGACACCCGTAAGCTGAGCCCGAGGACAGCACAGGCCACCGAATATTGACATCTGTTGCCACGGTTACCAACCCTCTCCGGGGCCATGAATTCTTCTCGAATTAATACTTGAAAGAAAGGTTTGTTTCCTGCCTTTCTCTGGCGGTCGCCCCGGTGTCTCACCCTCTCCCTCTGGAAGGGGCAGTCAGCAGAGACAGCGGCCCCACCTCGGCTCTGGCCACCTGAGTCCCAGCAGGCCCTGCCTGCAGCCCAGAGGTCTGCTTGCCTGCCTCATGGCCACCTGCCTTCTAGGTTCTAGTTTGTTCCTGGCAGATTCCTGCCCCACCTCAGCAGGCCTGGGAACACGTGGCTCTATCCCGAGGCAGATGGGTGGGCTTGGCCTCTGCCCACTCATGGCGGAGCCCAAAAGACATCCCCACTCAGGGGGCCCTGGCTGGGGGCTGTGGCCGGCTTTCCAGCTGAGGGCCCAGCTCTCAAAGCAGACTCCCTTCCCTGGCACCTGCTGAGAAGCTCAGGGCACATGTGGTCTCCTTCCCAACCCCACGGCCAACTTCCTCTGGGTCGACCAGGTCGCAGACACTCTGGGCTGACCCACTGTGCCCCTGCTTGTCCCCCCAGCTCCCCCCGACCAAGCATGGTGCTGGCCAAAGCAGACATTCCAAACCCTGACTGCCACCAGCCCTGCCACCTCCTGCAACAGCGTGCTCCACACACAGCCGTCCCTCAATGACACGTGCTACACGACCACGGGAGCAGACAAAGCAGGGTCCGCTCTGGACAAAGCCCTTGTAGTGCAAGCCTGGGAAAGAGATCCCAGGGCAGGCCACTTTAGGAACTCCTACGTTACCCGCACAGCCTCAAGGGAAAAGGAAAGGGCCCCAGGTTCAGGGCCTGACTCTGCCCATGTGGCGTTTTCCCTGGGGGCTGTGGGGGGTAGCTGGGGCACTCCAAGTCACCCTCGCCCCACTTCCAGGGCTCTTTGTGTTGGGTGGTTTTCCCCATGTGACAATGCCCAGCCTGTGAGATCTGGGACATTAACAAATCGCAGAGCCTGAGAGGCAGGGAGGAGAGGTGGGTACTGGGAGAAGGGGCCAGAGCTGCACCCCGCCACCTGCTGCAAGCTGCCGCCCCAGTCCCCACTGCCAGTACCTAGCCTGCCACACTCTTCGCGCTTGGTGAAGTACTTAAACCCGTTGGCCGCCCGCCGCTCGGCCTTCTCATGCTTCTTTATGTGCCATGGCAACTTGGTGGTGATGTTGGTCACGAAGTAGCAGCCGGTCCGGAGGCAGTGGTAGTGTCCGCGCATCCGGAACTCGCAGTGCTGCAGGAAGGGGCGGGGGGTGGGGGTCAGGAGCAGGCCAGTGGCTTCTGTGAGCTCCCACCTGGCCCCCGCCTCTGGGCCATGGCAGGCCTTCCTCTGTGCTCATAATCAGGAAACATGATCAGGTACAGGCCTTTCACGAGCCATTTGACTGAAACATCGACCTGGTGATCTCGCCCACTGCTACTGATCTCACACCCGGAGCAGACATCACTAATCTATCCCGGTGCTCTTCCCCGCATCACTCAGCTCTGGGATCAGACTCCTCCTCAAGGCGTTCTGACAAACAGCCCCTACCAGTCTCAGGGTAGGCCTTTATGAAGGTGAACTTGATCTGCCCTTCCTGCCTGGGGCATGGACAGTTCAATCTCTAGCTGTCCAGTGGGCTAGGCATCTGGGGAGAGGGAGCACAGTTCCAGAGTGGGTGGAATGATGCCAAGCATAGAGTAGTGGTCCAGCATGAGGTCCCCACCGAGGGCTAGAATGACGTGACGACCCTCACCAATGGAGCCCCAGTTTGGACCCCTGCCCAGGAGCCTCCAAGGGCCCAAGGCCCTGCCGCCCTTTCCAGGGCGGAGGGCGTAAGGCAGGAATCCCTGCCGGGAGGAGCTGGTCCCCGGCCCTGGTCCCAGGCCCTGCTCCGGGCCCCCGCCCTCCCCCGCTCCCATGCTAACCTGGTTGGGGCAGAGACACTGCAGGGAGTAGTATGCGAACTGGTCTCGCACGTTCACCAGGTTGTTGCTGGGGTTGATGTGGTCCAGGCAGTGCGACTCGGCCTTGCCGGAGGTTTTACACACGTACTTGCAGTTCCCAAAGAGACAGTGGAAGTGGAACTTGTTGGCGTACTTGCAGTCCGTCGTGAGGCAAGGGTCGCTGGAATGAAACCACAGCCCAGAAGGTCACTGGCATTGCCAGGGCCCTCCCTTCTGACATCCTGACATTTGTCATGTCGGGGTTTTGCTCCCTCATCCCCTGTGGCGCAGCTCAGAGGAATGGCCCCTGGGCTGCCTTCCTGAGCAGCAAGTGGCTTTGGCCAGAGGAGACTACAGATCCCAGCATGCACTCCTGCCTTCTTTTTGGACTGGATGGTGCAGGAAGGATTGCACTGTGCAGGCTGCCCAGAGCATTGCATGCTGGGACACGTAGTTTCCATGGCCACACCTCAGGATTATAGATAAGGACGGCTGCAGTAACCTCTTGGATGTGAAAATGAGAGATGGTGCTGCCAGCCCTGGCGGGGGGCCAGTGAGGGCCTGGCTGGCCTGGCACAGGCACTGCCCTGGGTGTGGCTGACTGACAGGGTGCAGATGGGTGGGCAGCCCTACCAGGAAGCTCAGCTACCACGGGGCCCTGGCCATTGGGAATGTGTGCCTGGTGTTGGGTCCTGCCGAGGCGCACGGCTGCCGGGGGCCCCCCAGGGTCGGCCCAGGGTGTGGGGCTCCCGTCCACTCAAAGGACCTCACAGGCCGGCTGAGTGGTAGAGCTCGGGGAGCGGAGGGGTGCTGGGCCGAGCCCCGTGCTGGCCAGCTCCAGGAGCAGCAGCCCTGCCCCACGACCTACCCCCTGGGCAGGCAGACAGGTGGGAAGGACGCTGTACGCCAGCCTTCCACCCTGGCCCCTGGCGTGGCTGGCCCCACGGTGGCCCCAGGGTGGGCACCTGACCACACTGGGGAAACTAAGAGGGCTGCCGCTGAGGGGAGGTGGAATGGAGGAAAGGAAGCCCAGGGAGGAACGGAGAGGAGCGCAGGTCCCCTTCCATGCCATAGGCCCAGTCCCAGGTGCTCAGAGAGGGAGGACAGCTGCCACTCAGGCCATGTGTGTTCACATCCAATTTATTACTTTTATTGAGAACAGGAAACCGCACACATAACGATACAGAGTCACCGTTCTCGCCACAAGGCACCACCACCATCCAGTGAGGAGGGGCCCTTCCACCCCTGAGAGCTCAGGCCATCACGCAGATGGGCGCGGGCCTGGGGGGCGCCTAGCCCCCTCGCCCCCACCCATGACTTCTCTTGTTCTGCAAAGGGTTGGCCATGAACACGAGCCACAGAGACCAACAAGGAGGCCCGGGGCAAGACGCAGCCCTCCTTGCGAGGCAAGGACTACCACTCCCAGCCCACCTAAGCTGGTTCCGCAGTGTCAACACTGCCCCTCTGGAACAGCGGCCACGACCACCACCATCTCCCCCCACCCCAGCTGGCCACTCTGGGAACAGGCGGGGAGGTCCGAGCAGCAGCATCTTTGGTTAGAAGGACACTGCCCGGTGGTGGTGTCCCAGAGAGGCTGGGGACAGCCAGGGCTAAGCGCAGGGTGAGGAGTTGGGCCTCCTCGGCGGCCCTTGCTAGCACCTACTCCCGAGACATGCGGGGGACGCGGGACTCCCGGCTCATCGAGGGACTCACTTCTCCTGGAACTGGAGGAATCCGGGTTTGACCTGGGGCTTGGCGTTTTCTAGAGAAGTCGTTGCCAAGGGCGAAGTGGGCAGGCGAGGCACTGACGCTGGAATCTGAGGCATCTGGGGGACGGTGGAAGCCAGCTGCTTCCAGGCGAGCAGCGTGGGGGTGGAGGGCACGGCGGCCGGGCTGGGAGTGGGACCCTCCAGGGAGGACACTGTGGCTGTGGTGACAGGAGGCGCTGGAGGGGATGACGGGGCCAAGGCAGGTTTGGTCTCAGCAGCCGAGGTGGGGAAGGAGGCCTCGGTGTTTCCCTTCACTGCTCCTCCCTCCGTCCGGAAGTGGAAGCTGCAACAGGCCGGAGCCAGTCTCAGGTGGAGAGTGAGTGACAAGGGCCCCGAGCCGCTAGCCTTTCCTGGGGTCTGATCTCATCACAAACCTTGGGGCCCAGCGTCCCCCCACCAAGTCTCCAACCCTAGGCGTGATCCTAGCAGGAAGGAAGGACGGACGACAAGTGGTTGTATCCTCTGGGCCTGAACTTGGGCTCCTGGCTCTGCCCTAACTGTACATTCCTACCTGTGACCTTCCTGCTGTGGCTGTCCCTAGCTCCTCGCTACACGGAGTGGGGCAGGGGATAGGGACACCAGGCCCTGGTGCACAAAGTCCATGCTTCCAGAATCTGCTCTGAGAATTAAAGGTGGGTCTCAGCCTTCGGCAAAGCTGGCTCATCTGCAGATGAGCAGCTGGGGCTGCCTAAGAGGGAGCAGAGCCCAAGCGAGGGCCCCGCAGCCTCGATCTGTTTTAAATGTCCGCAAGTTCTGGGTTCAGTTATGCTGGGCGGCTGGCCTGCTACTTTTCAGCTCAGTGGGTTTACAAATTAATTTCATTATCTTTAGGTCAAAGAGAATCTACAAATCTACAACTGTGGGTTAGAAAGATCTTCACCTAGGGTCCCTGACTGGTCAGAGCAGGGTCTCTCCGGCTAACCCTGCAGGAAACATCTGTGGTCGGGCTGCACTGTGCGGGGGGCTGAAGCACACCCTGCTCCGGGTCTCTAAGTGGGGCTTGGACAGGCTCAGAGGGCCCTGCTGGGAGTTGAGCTGGTGGAAGGGCGGGGAAGTCCACCTTTTTCTCAGGCAGTACCTTCTGAGAAGCCAGCTCAGCTTCTGAGGTCTGGTGGGAGCTGCACACGGGGCAGCCCCCAGCCCCACCCAGCCTGGAGTCCGGCTGGGATGAGTGAGGCTGGGTTGCCACGGGCCCTGGGGACCCCCACTCACTTGGCGTGCTTGATGGCCCCGTCCAGGGTGCTGAAAAGCGCGCCGCACTCCTCCACCACGCAGTGGAAGTGGGCCTTGTGCAGGAAGTCACACTGGGCATCACAGAAGTCCTTGGTGCCAAACCTGGCAGAGGAATCGCTGGTCAGAGGAGACCCTGGGGCACTGGCCACCATGAAGGGCGGGCGTGGCCCTCCCTGCGCCTTTGCTCTGCCAGGAAGCCCCTCACCTTCGAAGGTACACCTTCCAGGGCTCGGACAGCTTCTCCTGAACCAGTGCCTTCACAGCCTTGCCCAGGAAGGGTGAGGACTCCATGGCGGCACTGCCCTCTGCTTCCGTCTTGATGTTCAACAGGCTGCCGAGGTTGGGGTTGCCCTGAGACATCTGCGAAGGGCACAGGGGCTGTACTTGAGGCTGGGGACCTCAGGACACAAACGTGGCCGCCCTGGGAGCAGGAGCAGCTCTGGGCCCCTCGGGCCTCTCACAGCAGACCAGAGCCACGGAGAGGAGCGGAGGCCTGGCCACAGCCAAGCCTGCTCTGAACGGAGGTCGCCGCAGGCAATGTGCAGCGCTATCCCGGCCCCACGGAGATGTCCGGACTCCTCCACACAAGCCCCGGGGTGCTACGATCCATCACTCAAGTAAGGCCAAGACTCTGGGCACACACTCCAGCCTAGCTTTTCCCAGACTTCGTGGCTCCCTGGTTATTTTCCTGCCAGGTTTTCAAAAGAAGTGCAGGAGGAGGGGGGGAGCCCCTATGAATTCCTTGAGAACAAGAGAAGGCACACAAAGGAGGAGCCGAGAGGGAGGGAGGGAGGCTCACAGGGTGAGATCAAGATGGCTCACTGCTGCTGGGCCCGGAGGGGGAGTGGGGGGGCGTGTAAAGGCTCGACCCACATGGGGCGCGGGGCCCTGACAGGAAGGAACCAGAGGGTGCAGGGGGCAGTGACCCGAGAAGGGAAAAGGGAGCAAGAGAGCTAAGAGGGAGGGAGGGAGGGAAGGCGGAGGCCACGGGGCCTGGGGCGGAGGGCAGAGGGTGGCAGGGGGCTCCTTTCCTGCCAAGGGCCCAGCCGGGACCCCCGTCCGTGAGGTCCGGCCTGGGCCCGGCTCCTTCAGCAGTCACTTGTGTGCGGTAACCAAATTAATCTTGCTGTAGTCAAATTTATCATGTGAAGGGGGAAAATATATTTGAGATGATGTATAATTTACAAAGACCCTGCATTATTTAAAATAAATATTCTGGAGCGACCTCTGCGAAAGGCGTCCGAGACCATTACTCAACCCGAAAAGTGGAAATTGATGCTTTGCTCCCACTTTAGGGCCCCTCCCCCACCTCTTTTTAAACAAACAAAAAAATATATAAAATAAATAAATAAAATTAATAACTGAGAGCAGAAGAAGTTAGAGGGCTCTGGAAAAGCTTTTGGAGCCCTCCATCTGAAGGGAAAAAAAGGGTGTCAGAGGCTGGAATATATTTCTTCAGCCAGTTCATTAAATTAATTTGTAAGCAGTGGCTCTGAAATTATATCCGATGAAAAATGGCCTCAAAATTTAAATGGTACAAACTCATCTTATTAGAGGCAAAACATTAAAAAACAAACACATCCCCCCCACCCCCCAGCGTAGCTTTAATTTCTCTGGGTGGGGGAACGGGGGGCGTGTGATGGATGGTCCTTACCTTATTCATAAGCGAGGATAAAAGAGATGAATTTGCCGGGACTGCGTGGCCATTTGATTCATTACTGGAACATACAAACCAAGGGGCTTTAGCTTGGATGTACGTGGGACTGAGCCCAGATACTCACCCTTCCCAGCCCACTCCTCGGGCCCTGGCCCCCACTCCCCGCCCCCAACCAGGCTCCATCTGCCTGGGCAGGAGGATGACCCCCGCTAGGAGGAGTCCCTGGCTGGCCTCTGTGGGCTCTGCCTCCCGGGGTGCTGTCCCAGAGCCTGTCGCCTGGAGCAGAGCTGGGAGGCCTCACCTGGGCTCCTTCACAGTCAGGTCTAAACTGCGGTCCTGGGAGACCTCGTGGGGAACGGCGGCACCAGCGTTCTCACCGGGCTCCTGCTTCACCGGGGCCGGGGGGAACCTGGTGGGGGTGGCCTGCTGCCCGCTTCCTACAGGGGAGGGGAAGGAAGATGGTGTTAGAGGGGCTGAGGGCTTCCTCTGGGCATAAACCGGAACCCCCCACCCTGCCGGGCAGGGAGGACAGTGGGCTGGGTGGGCTGGGGCCGTGGGGGAGCCCCGGCTGCTGGTCAGCGATTCTCCCCACTGACATGATCGCTTGTGACGCTTACCCCTGTGTGGCAATTCTTCAAGTGATAATTATTGCAAAATTATGTCAAAGTTGTCCTGGCTCAGGGCCTCCTGGAGGAGAAGGGCGGGAGGCTGGGGAGGGGGCTGGCACGGGGGTGGGGGCCCTTCATTTTCTCCACCGACTGTCACAGTCAATTTGTGGGGCTGCCGCTTAGGCTTTTATTAAAGACTCTGTTAATGCTGAGGCAAAGTGGCAGATCTAGACTGGGAGCTGCGCCCCCTCCGCGGGTCCCCGTCCCACTGTTGCCGGGGCGACGGCCCTGCCTTCCACTGAGTATGCCTAGGAGGGGCATCTGCCCTGTCAGGGCTATGGAAGCTGACAGCCAATCAGAGTGGTTCAAACTATGTGACCTCGGCCGTCAAGCTGTCCCGGGCAGGGAGAGAAGGCCCACTCCGGCCGGGCTGGGCTGCACCGGGGCTAGGTGGGAGCTGGCGGGGTGCAGCCCTTGGGGGAAAGGCTGAGCAGAAGAAATTGCTGACGGGAACGTGTCCACTGAGTCCTTCTCCACAATCCCCAAGTGGCTCAAATATTACTTTGCCCCAAGGCACTGCGGCTCACAGAGGGCTGGTTCACAGGCAGCAAGTGGCATTTTATTAAAAAATCAAGGAAAACGGGCCCCCTCCCCTTCCCTTGACCTTTGTTTTGGGGGAAGGAGATTTTTCTAATGAAAAGGAAGAATTTGCCAGTCTGGCCACGGAGCCCCATGTGGCCCTGAAGTGGGTCCCACCCCAGCCGGCAGGCAGCTGGCCAGAGGGGCTCGGCCCCAGGGTGGTCCTGCTGTCCCTCCCACACCTGGAACGGAAGGTGGGTCACTCCACTTCCAGCTGACAGGAGCGTCCCACAGGGGCAGACGAATTTTTGGAACTCAACATCCACATGCCGGGAGGTCCCCAAAGTCACTTGCTCAAGATCCCCCAGGACATGCATGGCCTGGTCCCCTCGCCCAGGACTGGCTGGCCCTCCGGGAGGTCTGGGCAAATCCCTGGGATAGGCCGCAGGGTGGTTAGGGCTTGGGGGGTCTCGAGAGGCTCTCACAGAGGAGCAGGGCGCTAGGGCTCAGGAGCTGGCCCACAGAGGTCCAGGTCCAGACTTCGTACCCTCCCAGCCATGTGCCTGCGAGCAGACTATCCCCACCGGTCCTTCAGCTCCACAAGGCAGGACTCTGAGTCCCTGCTGTGCCCCAGCACTGGCTAGTGCGTGGCCCCCGGCAAGCACAGCGGCTGTTGAGTGAGTGGATGGAGTGGCAGTGACTTCTGTCAGCCAAGTGCCAAAGGGAGGCTGGGGGCGACAGGGGACAGGAGCCAGGTAAACAGAAAACCCAAAGAGCTCTAGAGACACAGAAAACGTTTACAAAGAGTAAAAATGTGAGACGGGAGAACCACGCCTCACAGCAAGCCAGAGGGAGGGCGGAGCTGTCACCAGGAGCCTCGGGCTGTGTTGTCCAACGTGGCAGCCACTGGCCAGGCGTGACTCAGTTAAACTAATTCCATTAGAAATCCAGTTCCCTGGCCACACAGCCAACCTCAAGCACTCAACAGCCACCTGTGACTAGCGGCTGCATACAGGACAGCACAGAACAGAACGTTTTCCATGGCCGCAGAAAGTTCTACCAGATGGCACCGACTGATGGGGAGAGACTAGAAAGATGTCCTTGGCCTCTAGGGGCGGGCCAAGAGTGAATCCCAAGGATCCCTGAAGTCTGGCCACCCCACTGGCCACCCCTGAAGTCCTGCCCCCTCCAGGGACACGGAGGGGGCCCTAGGGAAACATGGGTCTCTGGACTGCTCTCATCAGGGGCCAGACTTGGTATGAGGTAAGGTGAAAAGTCAGAGCAGTGGGCAAGGACCAGTTGCCCCCAGGATGCCAAGGCTTAACCACCTTTGCTTCACAGATGAGGGACCAGAGCTGCCTGGGGTGGGGTGGGCAGGCCAGAACGAGGGCCCCCCCAAGAGCAAATAAACAGTAGGAGGCAGAGACCAGGCAAGATGGGGGTCTGAGCAGGCAGGGACTGTGGGTGTGGGAGTAGAAAGACCCCTCGCCAGCCTCCACCCCCACTCCCACTCTGCTCCACAAACCGACGCTGTGGGCTCCAGGGGTCGGGGAGCCGCCTGCTTCCTGGGCAGGGCCCAGCCTGCTCACCTGGGTCAAAACTGGCAGAGGGCTTGAGGGCAGCAGCGGCCAGCCTGGCCATCATGGGTGAGATGAGGCCCTTGCTCGCTGAGATCCTTTCCATGATAGAGGCGGGGGGCACCGGGACAGAGGAGGCAGCCGCAGGGGCAGAGTCGCCGGCTCCCGAGGCAGCCAGAGCAGGTGTGTCAGCGGCTGCTGAGGCCGCTGCCCCCGAAGACATGGCCCCCAGGAGGCCAGGGGTGCCCACAGGCAGGGAGGCACCGCTCCGGCCAGGCAGGATGGGGAAGTAGGGGGCGGCGGTGGGCAGGCCCGAGTTGGAGAGGGCCAGTGCCAGCGGGATGGACGCGGGCAGGCCCTGGGACAGCAGCCCGGAGATCTTGCTGTTGGGAGGCTTGGTGGCACCAGGCACAGCCTCGGCAGCGGCAGTGGCGGCAGCGGCCAGGGAGGCGGAGGACTGCTGGCTGGTCGGGGAGGCGCTGAGGCTGGAGTTCTTGCTGCTCAAGGCCGAGAAGTCGACCAGGTCGTCGTTGCTCGACTCCTCGTGCTCCGTGTCCTTGGCGCCCAGCAGCGAGGACGGCAGCCCCAGCGCGCCCGAGGACCGGACGTGCCTGCGCTCGTGCTTGCGCTTGTGCGAGGTCATCTGGCTGGTGGAGGTGAAGGTGAAGCCGCAGCCGGCGCGGATGCAGTGGAAGTGGTTGGTGGCCTTGCTGTACACGCAGCCCTCGTACCTGCACTCCTCGTACTTGTAGAACTTCTTGAAGCCGTCCTTGGCGTATGCGTCGTCCTTGATGTGGTAGCTCTTGTGCTTCTCGATGTCACACTTGTTCTTGAAGGTGAACGTGCAGCCAGGGCGCCTGGACGGGACGTCGGGAGCCTGTTGCAGGGCCTCGGGGAAGGGGGAGCCCAGGAGGAGCTTCTGGGCGGACCCCCACCCCTGTGCCCACTGCCTTGAGGAAGCAGGACCCCAAGCCCTGCACAGGGCCACCAGCCTGGGTCCATCCCTCCCCCTGGCTGGCACCCCACTCACCTGCAGTGGAAATGGGTGGTCTTCTGCCCGTAGAACTGGCAGTCGGCCGTGCCGCAGTCCTCAGTCGCTCGGAAACGCTGGAAGCCGTCGTTGATGAGCTGGGTGTTCTTCTTGTGGAAGTTCTCGTGGGTCATCACGTCTGACGTACTGGTATACACCTTGTTACAGCCCACCTGCAGGCAGGACGGCCGTGGGGGCAACTGAGGCCCGGAGCCCTTGGGCCCAGGCCAGAGCAGCTGTGCTGTTGGCCACTGACCTCCCCGCTCCGGGGCTTCAGCCCTGTAAATGTCCCCCTGGGCTGTGGGGAGTCTTTAACAACCTCTCCAGCCCTCCAGGCCTTGCCTGTGCTGAGGGCCGGCTTGTCCTCAGGGCCTCTCCTATGCCCCCTCTGGGCAGAGGTGTGGCAGTCCCCTCCTGCAGGAGGTGACTTTGGGGTCCTCATTGGTGCCTCTCTTTCCATAGCCCCTGGCGGTGGGCAGGGTTGGACCTCGGGGGCCTGGCAGTCACCTTCAGCCCAGGGACTCAATTAGTGGACAGTTCCTGGCACGGGGCCCTACCCACCCCACCCGGGCTGGGCCAAGGCAGGCAACGTTGCCATATTGAGTAAAAACCCGTGGAATCCGAGCACTCTTGAAGGCTGGGCCGTGCCAGTGTCTGCACCATCTCAGGGCCCGGAGACCGAGCCCCCCTCTGCTCCTGGCCCAGGTTGTTCCACGGAGCCCATAACAACCCCCTGACAAATGGCGGGGGAGGCACGCCTGCTGTTATGTGCAACCCCCAGCCGCTCCCCCGGGACCTGACACCTTGAAAAAGCCCAGACTCTGCGTGGCATTAAAACAGAGAATTAAACAAAAACCTCCTCGGGAACCATTTGCGATGCGGCTCTTGGTGTTAAAGACTGAAAAATGTCGGTCTGTATAAACAGCTCCCTGAATTTCACCCGCACCAATTAAGGCCACCGGGGTGGCCCTGCCCCCGTCCGGCCCCGCCCCCGGCCCCGCCCCCGGCCCCGCCCGTCCCGCGGGTGGGCACCTGCATGCAGTGATAGTGGGTGCTCTTCCCGTTGAGGTGGCAGCCGTGGTAGTAGACGCTGCAGTCGTCCAGCGGGCTGAAGCGCATGAAGCCGTGCTGCAGGGAGTTGTCGCGCTTTTTGTGCATGTTGTAGTGGCGGATCACGTCCTGCTTGCTTGTGAACCTCTGCGGGACAGTGCCACGTGGGTCGGGGTGGCCACCCGGTGGGGGCCGGCCCCTAACCTCGCCCCCACAGCCCAGACCGCGGCCCCCAGCTCTCACAGGGAACAATCCTGCCTCTGGCAGAGGCAGCCTGCGTGGCCTCTAGGCCAACACCGGGGACCCAGTCGGAGCCATTCCAGTGGTTCCGGAGCCCCCACCCCCCACCCCTGTCCTGCCTGACCTCCCACCAAGCTCCCCGCAGTCATGCCCAGGAGTGGAAAAGCTCGGTGCAGGCTGGGCCCTTCAGGCAGGGGCTCTGGGGGGTGAGGACAACTTCTGGATGACCCGCTCTACATGGACCAGAGGTGGTTTGACCATAAGCAACAATCTGTCTGGGCCTCAGTGTGATCATCGGTTAGATGGGGCAGGAGTCCTGACTTCACGATGACACTGGGAGGCATCCCAAAAGGGGCCTCAGCCTGTGGGCTCCATCCCTGGGGCAGGGCGGGCTCCCAGGGAATGGGAGCTTCCGTTACTGTCCTGAGGGTACAGAAGGCGCTGGATCCTATCAGATGGTTTTCTGGGTTCTCTGCCTGCTTGGGTTCAGTGCCCCCAACCCACCTGTGAAAAGCCTGTCTGTCCCCTGGGGCCGGCACGAGGGGGCAGGGCTGGTGTCCACCGGGCCCTACCTGGTAGTTGCACTCAGGGTCCAGGCAATGGTAGTGCTCTCGGTACTGGTAGGCGCAGTGGATGTGGCCACAGTGCTGACTGCCCGAGAACCTGCAGGGAGGAGGCGAGGTGGGCTCAGGCCTCTCTGGCCAGCAGCCCCAGGGAGGACACTTCCCAGGCTCTCGGCCCGAGCAGCTGAGAAAAATCTGTGCCTACACCTCAGGGAAGTACTGCTGGGGTTCAGAGGCCCTGTGTTGGGGTGCAGGGGTGGGAGGCAGAGGCAATCTGTAGGGGTGAAACGGCAGGGGCCTAAAAAAGCCAGGGGGCGTGACTGCACCTATTGTGAATCCCAGAGCCACTGAATAGCAGATCCTTGCCCCCTGCCCTGGGGATGAGGGCCCAGGGAGGCACACAAGCCTAGCACCAAGGTGGGAAGGAAGAAGCCAGGGCAGGCCAAAAGTCAGAGCAGAGACAGAGGAAGAGGCCGGGATAGGATGGGGTGGGATGGGGTGAGGCTACCTTTCCTGCAGGGGCCACCGCTGGCCCCCCACCCAGGGCTCAGCTAGGTGCAGCAGATACAGGCTGGGAGGGCCCGGCTGCCGAGAGGTGTTAAAGCCTCTCTCTTTCCTAGGCTTTCCTGACACTTGAAACAGCCCAGGGTTATGAATTTTTAAAGTACAGCATCTGTTCGGCGCCCTGCGGCAGGGAGGCTACGCTCCAGCCAACCCGGCAGCCGGGAGCCCCGTGCTGCCCGGCTGCGCCCTGCCTCCCGGGAAACCCCGTGCCTTCTCCAGGCCCTGAAGACGCCGGCTACCCTGGGGAGGCCGCTCTAGGGGAGAGCCCGTGATGACAGCAGGGGAGGAGACGGGTCTCAGCCGGCATGACAGAGCTGGAGACCCCCTTGTACGGAGAGAACGGCTTGCAAATACATATTTACGCTGAAGCTGCCAAAAGGGCCATCTGCTGAGGCCCTAATAATAATGATAATAATAATAATAGAGAGAACAGAGCGAAGCTGAAAAGACAGAGAGGGGTGAGAAGAACCGGGCAGATCAGCAGAAAGACAGAGGCTGGGGAGAGCCCCCGCCATGTGCTGCCCCCTCGGCTGTTGGCAGTGAAGGACCTGATTTGGGGGAAATCTGTCAAGGTGAAGGTTCTCTACCTGCCCATCCCACTGCCTCAGAAATGTACAGGAGCGGGTCTGGAGTCGGGTGGTGAGGCCTGGCTCGGGCACCACACTGAGGCCAGGTCAGGGAGGACCATCGCCCACACCCCTTCTCATCCCCAAGGGTTCGGCGCTGGTCTGTATCCCACCCAAGACTCTGTAAGCGACTGCGGGGCTCTGGGCTCCCCTGGGGCCTTCAGACGCTGTGGCACTGCCTAGGGCTTGAGGACATGCAGCCCAGAACACATGAAGTGGTGAGGGCTCTGAGATGGGGCAGAGTCCCTCAGCGGAATTTGAGGGCAGAAGTGCACAGAGTGGGGAAGCAGCAGGCACCTTGGCACTGGCGCTCAGATGGACCTATGGTCCCACAGTCCCCAGGCGTTCCTGGCACCACCCACCTTTTCTCCATGGCCGTCTCCTCCCCAGGGGCCTACCTGGCAATATATTTCTGGTAAATGTTTACATCTTCAGTGACAGCTGGTTTATCTGTGGGCAATCCGTTCCTGGCAAGAGACACACAGGGCACAGCTGATTAGCGGACGGGGTAGCCTCATGCCCCAGGAGCATCTAGGGGGCAGCTCCCTGCCCTGGGGCCCTGACCCTTCCCTCTCTTGCTCTGTCATGTTCTGAGGCCCTCAAGGTGGGACTGAAAAGCACTTTTGGCAGAACCTTGGCTCAGGTTCAAGAAGCCCAACTGTGGCAAAGACAGGGCCACCCAAGCTGGCTGGCTGGAGGGCTCCACCTCAGTGGTGGGCCCGACCTGGAGTCCAGCTGGGTAGGAAGCCTTGGAAGCGGGGGCCTGGCCCCTGTTGCACACTGGGGGTCAGGAGGATGCTGGGAAGACCCCAGGGGAAGGGACGAGAGCAGTGCCAAGAAAGTGTGGTTAGAAGCCCCCCTCCCAGGCCAGCGGGCAGCTCCCTAGATCACTCCCAGGTTGGGGTCTGTCTCCAGGGGGACAGCGGCACGGGGGAGGGTGTCTCCGGCCTACACAAGTGATCCAGGGAGCAGTTTGCCATGGCCTGGGCGTTAGCAAAGAGTGGGCTCTCCCCCACCCCAGACTCCTGCCTTCCCTCGCTGCCTTCCCCAGGGCCCAGGCTTTGAGCCTGGGAGCCTTGGTCACCAGCTTGGAGCCCAGAACCCCTAACCAGGACTGGGGCTTCCCCAGCCAACCGTGAGGCTGCATCTGAGGCGGAGAAAGCCTGTCACTGGGAAACGGGGATCACAGGAGTCCCCGGTGTGCATGTTGGCGGACAAGCACATGCAAGAGCAAGCGTGCGCACCGCGAGATGTCTGGCCCACGAACCGAGCATGAGCGATTACGTGTGTGTATATAAGTGTGCATGCGTGCATGCACATGTGTGTAAGCATGTGCACGAGGACCTGGGCGTGGTGGATACGTCTGAGGTATGAGTGTATGTGTGCCCAAGGCTGGCCTTCTGAGGCAGAGGGTGGCCTTCCCGGCGACTCTAGTCCCGAGCTCAGGATGGGGGGGTGCCTTACTTGACAGTGGAGACGGTTCCCGTGGTGATGGAGTCTGTTTTGGAGAAGGTCGACTTCAGGTACTCAGGAGTGTTGAAGGGCAGGGAGGCAGGTGGCTCAGGCCCTGGCCCAGGGGCGCTGGGAGCACTGGGCACACTGGGGAGGGGCGCAGGGGCCAGGCTGGGGGTGGGTGGGACCTTGGCGGGGCCCGGCTTCTGGATGGCCCGGACGTCGTACTTGGAGGGGCGCCCCACCTTGCCCGTCTTGAAGGCAATGGCCCCGCCCATATCGGGGCTGCCCTCCCCGGGCTTGAAGAGATGGAGGTACTTGACGTTCTCCAGGTCGTACTTGGACGGCTTCTTGTAAGTGCTTCCGTTCTGGGGCCGCAGGTTGTCGCCCGTCTTCAGTTTTTGGATGAAGAAATCGTACTTGGAGGCGCGGGCCACCAGGCCCTGCATGGGGACGCTGCCATGTGACGGCAGGGGCAGGATGGTAGCCTTGGTCTCCAGGTGGGCCGTGCTGCTGGGCAGCCGCAGGCCAGGCAGGGGCCCCGCCCCCTCCTTGCCCGCCCGCTCCTCGGCCTTGGTGCTGTGGGCCGGCCAGGAGAGCTGCTCGCCCGCCTTCAGCTTGCGGATGTACTCCTCGTATTTGGAGAAGCGCGCGCGCTTGCTGAGGGCGTCCTCGGAAGCAGGCAGCACGGAGGAGGTGGCCACCTCGGGGGTGGAGCCCGCCTGTAGCTTCTCGAAGCTGATCTTCCTGGCCAGCTCGTCCCTCGTGTTCTGGTCATCGTAGCCGAACATGCCGAGGAATTCAGTCATGGTGGAAGCCGCGTAGTCCCGGAGCGAGGAGGCCTCTCCTGTAGCACAGGGAGAGCCTAGTCACCTCTGGGAGGGAGCAGGGTGGCCGAGGGCTTGGGGGGTGCCCCCTCCCCACGAGCCCCCACCCACAGAGGGAGGAGGCTGGCATGGGGAGGGGGCGGAGCACGACATGATCTATGGACATTTGGCTCACTTGTTAGGTTTTACGACTCTTAAATTAATTTGTTTAAAAAAAAAGTAATTAATACCGGGGTAAAATAAAACGAGTTCATCAATGCCAGGAAAATCAATTTCCTAAATGTTCTGGCCGATGGCTTTTCAGTACATTAAACAAAGTTTCATAAATGTCTCCTCTCTCTTGCCTTGGCCTAATATGAAAGAGAAGTCACTTTACTGGAAGTAAGGCCAGATCCCAACCTGCCTCCTCGGGGTGGGGTGACACAGGGGCTGGGGACAGGTAGGGATGTGGGGTGGCGGCCGGGCAGTCAGGAGGGACCCCAGGAGCTGAAGGAGCCACTGGAGACAGGGATGGGGTGGGACTAGCTGAGCCTACCTGGGGGACTCTCCCTGGCCCCCCACAAGTGGACATACAGCTCCTCATCCCTGGGAGGTGGACAGCTTGCCCCAAGCCTCCCCAGGAGCGGGTCTCTTGGCTCCGCAGCGGCCCCCCAGTGACTGAGGGTCCTAGACAGCAGGGTGGAGGGGGCAGGGCCCTGCTGAGGTGTTTACTCAGACTCACTCAGGGCTCCTTGCCCCAGCGAAGATTTATGACGGGGGGAGTCCTACGCACCTCCCCTGTCAATCCACTGCTCGCGCGTGAGGGTGGTCCCCCTGAGGAGAGTCGGGGCCGAGAGGCTTGGTCTGCCAGCCCTAGTAGCGCTCACTGCAGCGCGTCTGGGGGCCCCCTGTGCCCAGTCCGGGGCAACTTCTCCACAGGGATGTGAGCAAACACACGTGCACATGTGCACACACAAGCACGTCCCTGGCTACCTGCCCAGCTCTACAGACACACACACACGCGGATTCTGCCGGGGTTTTTCCTGTGGGGACCCGCCTCCGTGCACACACGACCTTCCACCACAGCAGACGTGTGGCTTCCAGGCACGCCCAGACCGGCTCATCCTGTGCAGAAACTCACTCCACACCTACTACGTGCTGTGCCTGAATCAGGGGCAGGTGTGCCTAGAATGGTGAGGCCCACACCCGCCTCAGGGACACACACATTCTCTCCATTCTCGCCTGAAGCAGCAAGGCCGGGCATACTCAGCAGTAGGACACTGGGATAGCCGGGGAAGGCGTGGCTGCAAAAGGGGTGGCCCAGGACCCCAGCAGGGTGGCCGATTGTGGGGGGTCACCTCCCAACCCACATCCCCGCCTACCAGGTCCGTGTGAGAAGGACAGTCACAGGCGGCATCTGACCCCCCAGGGTGGGCAGAGTGACTCCAGGAGCCAACAGGTGGCTGTACCTTGGACAGGGTGGCCAGTGGGCCATTGTCCTGACCTCAGGCTACGTGGGGTGGGGGGCCCAGCCTGGGAGGAGTGGGCTCTGGCTGCTAGATTCTGTGGTTCAGGGACCAGGGAAAGGGGCTAAAAATAGCAGGAGGCAGCTGAGCCCTCACTATATATGGCAGAGAGACAGAAGGCTTTGAAGGGCAGGCAGCTTAGTGGAGGGAAGGGGCCTGGTGAGGGTCTAGGGCAGCCCCGAGGCCTGCATTCCTGAGCCCCCAGGCCCAGAGAAGGTGGCCCACCCCAGCCCTCGTGGGCGGCTAGGGCTCCAGCTGGTTTTCTCTGGTGCCTCAGGCTGAGCAGGCTGCCCCAGGTGTCAGACTACAGTCCCTCAGGGCCTCTAACCGAGGAACGATGCCTGCCTGGATCATGAGGCCACTGGCAGCTCCAGCCCTGCCTCCTACGGTCCCTGCTCTCCACTTGCAGGGAGAGAAGGCAGAAGTCAGGGCAGAGCTGGTCCTGGGAGGGGCTGGGGCCCTGACGGGACAGCCGCCCTGTCCCTGTCCCTCCCTCTCCTCTGGCTCAGCACAGTCACCTTGTGTCTGGGAGCGGCAAGGGCTTTTCCTATCAGAGGAAACTGAAGGTCACACTTTTCCTCATTGATCTTGCAATGTTTGTTAATTACTCTGTCACTGATGTGGCGAAGGATAATTAAACAGCTCTGTTTATATCTTATATGCATAATTATGTGGCTGCGCAGGGCTCCCCGCGCAGGGAGGAGATGCGCCCCTCGCTGCAGGGGGAAGGGGATCGGGGAGCAGGCAGGGGAGGCTCGGGGCGCCAAGCACAGGCCTGAGAAGGAGGCTGGGAGCTGGAGAAAAGACCCCAGACCTGGCGGTGGGGACCGTGGGCCCTCCACCCGAAACCACAGGCCCTCCCTCCCTGGAGGGGAAGGAGCTCCGGCTGCTCCAAGTCGTAAGGACAAGGAGACGGCTGCAAAGCCAGGCCTTAGCCATCTCACGTGCGGGGAAAGAGGTCAGCCAGAGGAGCATGTTCCAGGCAGGTGGGTATAATGGGATATTCGGGCTGGGCCGGGTGGGGCCATCCTGCTGCCCTGGGCCTCACCCCTGAGAGGTCCTGCCTGGGACAGCCAGTGTCCTTGGTGAGGGGAAGGCTTCCAGGAGAGGGCAGGGGAGGGTGGGACAGCAGACCCATCCTGGAGCTGAGCAGCCCTGCCTCCCCACCCCCAGCAGATTCCTCTGATGCAGGTGTGGAGAGACAATCCCACCGTCTGTCCTCCATCCCGCGTCCCTGCAGCTATCAGACCCACTGTGCTCACCCCAGCCCGGCTCACACTGGGAAGCTTCCCTCCCACCCCGAAAAAGTCTCCCCTGTTCTTGCCACTACCTTGGCCCCGGGCCCCCATATCAGGAGAACTGGTGGGGCAGAATGAGGTACCCAGAAGGGGAGCATGCGTGGGGGAAGCGGGCAGGTTCTGCAGACCCCCCACTCCTTCCCCTCCAGGGTCATGCCATCCATCTATCCGTCTGTCTGTCCCGGACTCAGACACCTACCTGAAGCCTGCTTGGCACTGGGGCTGCTGTCGTCCTTGGCGGCTGCCCCACTAGACTCCTTCTCCTCTGCCACGCCACTGCTGTCCTTGGAGGGCTCTTCGCCATGGTCCTCCTCGTCGCTGCAGCCCTGGGGCTGCACCATGTAGACGCCCTCAGGGGGCAGCTCCAGGCCCTCACGGCCGATCCGCCCCAGACTGGGCGCGGGCTCCTCGCTGTACTCGCCGTTGACCCACTTTTCGATGACCGCCCGCCTCTTGTCTTCCTCGCTGCGGGCGCCC
This sequence comes from Martes martes, assembly GCF_963455335.1. NCBI lineage: Eukaryota > Metazoa > Chordata > Mammalia > Carnivora > Mustelidae > Martes > Martes martes. The sequence goes on along the minus strand of NC_137891.1, from coordinate 183,874,227 downwards.
CGGGCCACGCCGGCCTCTCGGTCCCTCGGCCGCAGTGGGCTGCCCTCGGCCCGGGGACCCGCCTCCGCCCCCTTCTCCACCACCACCTGGCGGCTCAGCTTGGCGCAGATGGCGTTGAGCTTCAGGCCGCCTTTGCGCTTGGCCGCCATCGCGGGCTTGCCTGCGGGCGGGTCGGTGCACCGGGTGCCTTCAGCTGCGGACAGACGGAGAGGTCAGAGGCGGGCACGTGCCAGGCTCGGCCCCCCAACCCCCGGCAGCCCCCAGGCCCTAGGTCTTCCCCGTCCTGCCTTCCTCGCACTGCCCTGAGCCGGGATGGTGGGGCTTCGGGCCCCTCCCCAGACCGTGAACTCCAGGGGCCCCGCTCGCCCAGCGCTCCATCCCCAGAGCTGGGCACTGGGTGGGCCTGGACTGGGTGGTTCAAGGAGAGCTTGTTTGTAAACGAGCATACACATGGACGATCTTCAAACAAGAGGGGCAGGCTTCTCCTCAGCACCTGGTTTCTGGAAGCATTTCCTACACCTGTTCGGCCCTCAGTTCCTCTCCTGAGAGGCAGGCCAGTCAGATAAGGGAGACAATGTGTCCTCGGACACTCAAGGATACTGAGGCACGCACGCTGGCTGAGGGGCTGGTCACTGGGGAGCACGGGCAAGCGACAGCGGCCTGACTACTTGTGAGCCTCTGCCACGTGGGGAGGAGGCAGCTGAGAGCCCGGGAGCAGCCTGCACCAACCTCCTGCTTCCCTGTCCCAGCCGCAAGGGGCTGGCACCCTTGCCCACCTGAGCATCTCATCCCTGGCCGCCCCTCCATCAGACCTGGGCCCTGGGCCCTCCCGGACCCCAACCTCCGCTCACTGGAGAGCTCCGATAGCTCTTCCTTCGTCCCTGGCTACCCAGGACCCTCCAAAGGCCTCTGTTTTTCCTCCCACCCCTCCCCTTCACAGACCCGCTCGAATTCTCTGACCATTTCCCTTCCCCAAGCCTCAGTGAGGGCCATTCCAGGACAAAGCTCCTCACAGCCGCTCCGAGAACGGCTCATCCCTGTCCGGGGATCTCACTCTGCCTGCTCGGCCTCGGCCAGCTCCCGCAGCCCTCGAAGGCCTGGCTGATTCCGGGAAGCCCACATCCCAGCCTGGAGAAGCCACAGCTGGAAGAGGTTGGGTTCCTCAGATCCCCAGCAGGGAGCCTGAAGGCTGCAGGCGCAGTGCCGAATTCCTGCACAAGACGGAAACTCTAACGAAGGCTGCCCAAGGTGTTGCCACTCCGTCAAGGCTGCTGAGCAGGGGAGCTCAGGGTCCGGGGTGGGGGTCCAGGGCCCAGCAAGTCCCCTCACCACACAGCCTGCGACCTGCCACGAGGGCCAAGGGTGGACACACATATGCCTGCTTACGTGCCTGTCTGTCTGTCCTTTGCCCTTCCATCTGTCCATTTAGTCAGCTCCTGCTGTGTGCCAGATCCCGAGGTGGGCTCCACACACAGGTTCAGCCCAAACCGGCTTTGGGCACGGGGGACCCTGCTGGAGTCTCTCAGCGGTGGGACCCCCTTGTGTGGGCTTGTCTGAGTCTCCACCCACAGTGGTCAAAAGGCTGAGTGAGGGCAGGGGCTCTACTCCCCAGGCCGTGGGCAGAAGGGGCTCCCCTATAATGAGTCAAAACCCCCACACCTGGAAGGCTCCCGAGAGGCACACTCAGACAGGATGACCGCACCTGGGCCTCCCCAGGGACCCTGTCCAAGGAGACTTGGCTTGCGTGCACGGGTGCTCGTATGATGCCCAGCAGCCCCAGAGCTGCCCTGAAGCTGGCCACCGGTGCACATGGCCTCACTAAGCCCAGGGGCCCAGCGACCTAGCCTAGTCCAGGCAGCACCCTGCCAGAAAAGGCTCTGCTCCGCTCCCAGTCCTGGGGTGCTGGATCTGCTGGGCCCCACCCCTGCCCAGGCCAGGGGCCCATTCTACCCAAGTTCGCCCAGATCTCCAAGTCTGTGCTGCCCACACCCAAGTCTCCAAGCACTGACGTGGGCTCTTCCTCAAAGTGCGGCGATGGGTCCCCTATTCACACTGTACCACCTAACTGCTGGGCTGGCTGCCAGGCTGCACGACACCAAGTTTCCTCCAGCAGACCCATAGGCATCGGGTCTCACCTGGCCCCCTCTGTCCTCTGCCCTGGTGGGGAAGGGAAGCGGTGGGGGGGGGGAGCAGGGGAGTCTGCTCTATTTTTACCAAGAGGTAAGCAGCCAAGTGTATATGGCAGACAGCAAATGGATCTATAAATATTTATCCCAAGGAAGAGGGAAGCAGAAGCTCCCAGGGCTGCACTTGCCGCTGGTGACACCCCCTCCCCGGGCTCCCACCCATCCTGGAGCCTCCCGGCACTTGGGCCCACCCTCCCCTGGTCTCGGCCCTGTGCCTGGCTCCGTCCCTCCTGGGCCCCCACCAGCTGCAAGGCAGCTGTGCACCCAGGGCCCACCCCCAGCCCGCAGGCCCCTTTGCTCCGCCTACACCCCCCACACCTGCCCTCCAGCTGCCGCTCTGCCCCAGCCCACCTGCCTTCCAGATGTTGCCCTCCCTCTGACTCTACTCCTGGCCCCAGGGGTAGAGGCAGAGAAGGCATGTGGGCCGGGGGAGCAGGGCGGGAGGCAGAGGCGAGGGCAGCGGGAGGGAGTATGAAAGAGCTAAGGTCCAAGTTGCCTGCCCATCCGTCCGCCTTCCGGCCCACTCCATGGAGCCCTTCTCCCCTCCCCCTCCCGCAGGGCCCTGGGACATACAGACTACCCCCCTCGTGGTCTGACCCCAGGCTCCTGTCCATGTAAACATTCCCCCGACTTTCTTCCCTAAAATATAAACGCCGTGGCCAGTCCTCAATGGGAGGAAGCCATCCGTCCCCGGCCCTGTCACTGCCCCTTTCATCTCCTTCCCGCCACCAGCCTGCCCGCTGCTCTATTTACACTGGACACTTCCTCTGGGAACAATACTGCCCAGGAGGCAGGCTTCGGCCAGAGGGTGGGAAGGCGAGGGGACTCCTGCCCTGCTTACTCAGGGCCGGGCTCCAGAAAGGAGGCAAGGGGCGAGGCAGCTCAGGTGGGCCCGGTCAGGTCTGGGGGAAGGGGCGGCCAGGACCTGCACATAGGTAGTAAGCCCAGCCGCTCTCCCAGACTCTCACCCTTGGCCGCGGTGGCTCTGGCCCCGTGGAGTGAGCCTCAGGAGGTGGCACGGCTCCAGGACATAGCTTGGTTCTCCCCATTGCTAGCTCAGGACCCTGGGCGGTCTCTCTCCCCGAGAAAGGGCCACGGGGCTATAAGGTGGGAGAGTTGTGGCAAGCAAGGACCTGAGAGAAGGCTGCTGAGCTCCGGCAGGGACAAGCGAGCAGGTGTGATGCACATCTAGGCACAAGATCCCAAGACCTGGAAACCTCACCCAGCGCAGAAGAGAGAGGGGAGAGCAGAGAGGCTGGGGAGCCTGGTGGGGGACAGGCTGCCCACTCAGCAAAAACAGCACCACCCTCCCATCATCTCCCAGTGTCTGACCCTTCCCTCCCAGGGCTCCAAACTCCACCAGCCCACCTGTAAGCCACTTTCCTCTCTGAGCTGAGCAGATCCTGGCGGCTGACAGGTGGGGCAGAAATCGGACATACATTTCTGGGTACTATCTCACCATATGCCTCACGATGACCCAGCCAAGCAGGGACTGCCATCATCCCATTTGATGGAAGAGGCAACTGATCCCGGAGCCGCGCAGACACCCCAGAGCCTGGGCTCTCAAAGGCCCCAGGATCAGCAAAGCGCTAGAACTACCACCATGTCCCCAGGTCGGGCTCCTGGGTGGGCTGTAGGAAGTCCTGGGCCTCTCTGCCCCATCTCCTCCTCACTCCCACTCCCGGTTCCCATAACACAGAGCCCCCTAAAGTGTTAACTGCAATGGGTAAAATGGTGCAGCAGATTGCTACAATAAATAATTTACTGATATTTATAAATATTCAAATCAGCCAGCTTCAGAAATCAAATGAAGGGAGGGCCTCGGGAGAAGGGCCCGTTATGGCAGGAATCTCATCACTCCCTCCAAAGGCTGAGGAGGCCAGGGCTCCTGCCAGTTACGGGGGAGACAGGGGGGCTCCTATAGCTGCACCTGGGCCCCTGGTCCCTCATCTCAGGGGACTAAGGGGTTGGGGGTGGCTGGGACAGCTCCACCCCCTGGCCAGGTTGGGGCCAGGCCCTTCCCTGACCTGTGCAGCCCATGCTCAAGGGGATGAGAAGCTCCAGTGCCCGGTGCCCACGGCCTGGGTCTCCAAGTTGCCTGTCCTGCTGTGGGCGGGGGTGGGGGGGGCGGTCCCTGGGGGCAGGGCAGGCCTGGCAGCGCCCCCCCCCTGCACTCGTGAGTAATGTGTTTCGGGGCTGGGCGGCCTGTCAGCTACCAGGCTCCGGGTGCTTTATGGGCTCTGCCTGGTGGCTTTGAACTCCCTGGTAGGAAATAAAGTTCTCCCTGTGCGTCCCTTCTAAACATTTCACTCAGTGGAAACGGTGTTTAAGAAAAATGAGGACATATTTCTTCCTAAGGATGCAGTGTCCCCTTTGGGCAGCCTAATGCCCGCTGTATATCAGGGGGTGGGGAGGCAGGGCCCGGGCACCTGTCCCCTGGGGTGGGGATGCTCCAGGGCCCACCTGTCCATGGCCAGGCAGCTCAGGGGCCACAGGCACTGCCAGGCTACTGGTGGCTGCCCTGTCCCACAGCCCGGAGAGACAGGGCAGCTGACTGGCTCTGAATACCTGGCCTATGCCAGAGACCACACCAGGCACTTCACAGTGTCGCTTCAGTGGATGCCCCCCCACCCCATCCCCATGAGGCTTTTGACCTGTCCCCATTTCCAGATGAGGAAGCAGAGCCTGGTGAGATTGGTAACTGCCCATGGTACCCCCCCACCCCGTCTCAGTGCTGGAACTGGACTCCCACGGGGTTCGGATGTCTGCGGTCATGGTCTAACACCCCACACATCCCTCCCACAGCCTCCCAGTCTGGGTGGTGGCAATGTCGGAGCCTCCACCCTGTCATCCCTAAGAACTTGAACTTGATGGGCCACAGGCCCCAGTTTTGGGGGGGATGCATCTATGTTTGTTCAACAACCTCTCCGAGTTCCTTCTATAGGCCAGACTCTGGGCTTAATCCTCTGGACATGACGTGAGCAAGAAAGACTGTCCTGGTTCCTGCCGTCACAGCCAGCCCAAATTTAGACAAGGGGGCAGACGTTCATGTCATTACAAGCACGACTGCTGTGGTGGAAGGCCCAGGTGCCATGGGGCAGTGAGCCTGGAGAGCCAGAAGATCCCCCTAGGGACAGGTGTCCCATTCCCTGCTCCCCCCAAGCTCCCTGACCATCCCTCCCACCTCTCTCCTCGCCCCCACTGCCAGCCCAGTTCGCTCCCCTATCTTCTATCTTCTCCAGCTGTGACCCCCTCCCCCAGCCAGCACCTGTCCCCTAGGAGAGGGTGTCCTCTTCTCTCGGGCCGGAGTGCACCCCCAGCTTGGAACAGAAGGACTGTCTAGCTTTTGCGGACGGGAGCCGTGGCCACTGCTCCCCAGGGCTCTCAGCCAGGCCTGCTGGTCCCCAGCAGCGTTAAGACGGGAACTGGGGGGGCCCTGGCCACCAGGCCCTACTTGCCCCCCTTTGTTTATTTATTTATTATGATTTTTTAGTCCAGTTAAAAGGTTTACTATCCAGACGCGTCTAAGTGGCCTCACTTAGCGTAAGTAACTCTATAAATCAGGGCAACTGTTAGCATCCACCGCGCGGGCTGGCTATCAATCTCCCCCAGGTCACAGCCAAACAGGAAGGGGAGAAAAAAAGAGCTACCACCCAGGGGAGATTTAAAACACACACACACACACGGGCGCGCGCGAGGCACACACACACACCGTGCACGCGCGTGCACACTCGGGCGGCTCCGTATTTGTACAATCATGTTAGAAGTCACACATGCACACACAGAGCGGCCCGGAAACTGGCCGTGCCGCGTGTGGTCACCATAACAGAGCACAAACAAGGCTCCTGCAGCGGAACAGGGAGTCAGAGCCGGAGGGCAGGGAGCCTCCGTGGGGCCCCCAAGGCCCGGCACTCACTGCTGGAGCTGCCCTGCTAGGGGAAGTGGCTCTGGAGGGCCGGGGAGGGGCTCTGCTTGGTCCCCTCCGCTGTCTGTGGCCCCTGCCTCTGCAAACCCAAAGGGCCGAGCGTTCCCCTTTTGCGTGCCCAAGGTAAACAGCAGGGAGGCTGGGGCTCGCTGTGGTCCCGGGTCTTTGCCAGCCGCGCCTGAGGCCGGGCACACCCCCGACACAGGGTGGCACCATCTGAAGGAGTGACCAGCTGCCTCGGAGGGTGCCAAGGCTAGGAGAGCGGCCGGAGCCACCTGTCTACAGGGACGCCCCACCTTTTTCCTCCCCTAGGTGTGGCTGGATGTGCACGTAGATTGAACACAGGCCCCTACCGCCATCACCCCGAGAGGCCCCAGATCTGGAAGGACCCACTGGCTGGGCCACAGCAGGCAGCGGAGTGGGAGAGGCCTCCCCTGGCCTCCTCTGTGGATCCCCAAGGCCAGACAAGGCGGGCCGAGGGGGGACGGCCCACCCGGGACCCACCTCTCCCACCTCGCCCTGGAGGCCTCCCGGCTCACCCGCCCGCCTGCCCGCAGCATCTCCCGTGAACTCTATTTCTCTTTCCTCTCTGAAAACAACTGAGCTGTAAATACTGTTTAACCTTCTCCCCCCCCTCCCCCCCACCCCCTCCCCTCCGCACTATAAAAACACAAATATGCCATAACTCAGCCGGCCCGGCCGCCCAGCCTCCAACATGCCCCGCGCCCGGGCCTCTCAGGAAGGTCATTACAAACGACTTTCCGATTCACTGCTCCTGAAATAATTTTGTGTATTAAAACCTGAATCTGCACTTTCTGGGGCCGAAAGCCTCGCTTAATTATGGCGGGTGTCCTTGGGACGGACAGTGATCCTTCACTCGCCAGCCCGCTCCAGCCCTCCGCCCGCCAGCCCGCCCCCCTCCCTGGGCCCAATCTGTTTTCAAAGTGTGTCTGTCCTTTATTAAATTGTTTTCTTTTCCACATTATCAGTTGCCATGGAGACCTCATCTCTCGGATTATTTGAATTTCATTATATCTATTGATTTGGGAGCATTTCATCTTTTTTATTGTTTTTCTGTCAATTTTCAAAACGAATAACCATCTAATTTGCGTCAGTGCTGATTATGTTTGTCCCTCAATAGAGGTCGGCAGCTGCGCTGGGGAAACAAATCAATGAAAAACCATCATAAAACTCCCCACTCCAGTCTCCGGGATGTGTGGGTGACATTCCACGCCTGTGAGAGACACACTCATCAGCTCCAAGTTCGGCTACGGTGGCAGCGCTCGGCTCCACGTCCGCCTCTTCTGGCCTTAATATTTAATTTCGCGATTTGGGCCATTATTAGTGGTGTTTTTATTAGTGCGTGTGCATGTGAGTGTCTGGTGGTGGGCCGGCTGTTCTGTTAATTTGTGGGTGAGGCTGGGAAAGCCCAGAGGAGGGCAGGGCGGACGGTCCTGGGGGTGCGGTGGGAAGTGGAAGGAGCAGGAGGGGAGCCCCGAGGAGGGGGGTGGGGGGCCCCCGGGAACGGAAGGACCACGCCGAGGGCCCGGAAAAGGGGGGTCGCAGAAGGGGGACCAAGCGAAGGGGAGGAAAAGAGGGAATTCAAATTGCTTACTTTGTTGGTTTTTTTTAAATAATTTATGCAATTTTAAGCATTTATGTATAAATTTTTTAATAAGCCACCCTGGAGCAGGATGGCCATTAACATCCCAACGTCCTTCTGTCCAATGGGCTGGCGGAGAGGATCAATTTCTGAGAGTACTTTCCCTTTTTTATGACATGATAAAATGCTTTTAAAGCAACTTACACAAATATGGAAATTTTTTTTTTCTTTTTTCCCTGTCCCCTCTCCCTTCCCCTAACAGCCTTCTTATCCACCAGGGTGCGGGGCAGGGGGGCGGGGGTGTATGTGTGTGCACACACGCGGGGACATGCTCACGCGTGGGCGTGCGCGCGCGCGCGCACACACACACACACACTTGTGCTCCTCCTGCTCCCTCTCCTGCTGGGGAGGGGGGCTGTGGGGGGGCTGGCAGGGAGACAGCCCCAGTTCTAACTGGAACTGGCCGCCTGTCCTTCTAACAAGGGCATAAACTTTCATTACCCATGCACGCAGTCAAAGACAATTTAGGGAAACGCGCTGCTCGGAAAAGGAAAACCTCAGCGATTCGTGACCCACGCCGCTGCCATCTGGGGGGCTCTCGCCTCCAGCTCCAGGGAGCCTGGGCCCTGAACCTCTGGCCCTGCCCACTGGAGGGTCAGGGAGGGGCCCTCGTGGGGGCAGCCTGTGGAGGGAGGGGAGAGAGCAGAGGGAGAGCAAGGGTCTCTGCCTTGGCTGGCCAAGAACACCTGGGCAGACCAGAGGGCAGTGCCCCTTGCTGTGCTCTCCCTCAACATGCCTTCCCTAGCCCCACCAGGCATGGGCCTCCGAGGGCAAGCATGGGGCTCCTGCCCTTCTGTACCCAGTGCTGGCACAGAGCAGAAGCTCAGCTCTGTGGATGGATGGATGGACGGATGGATGGGCAGCCAGATGGAGGGACCGAGTGAAGACAAAGTAGGAAACCAGGCCCAGATGCCCTCAGACCCCAGCAGGAGACTCACGGATGCTGGAGAAAGGCTCTCTGTCCAGGTTATCACCTGCTCTGGAAGGGGGGATGGGACAGGAGTGCCTCTGGGTAGAGAGGATGGGGGGCACTGGAACAAGAGGGGCGGCCTGGCTACCATCGCCCCTACCCTAGGCCTGAGTCCCGACTCCCTGAGATGGAGCCAGGTCTTGTGAGGAAGAGGGCACGTGTCCTACGCCCAGGCTTGGGGACAATCCTTACTTCCATGTCCCCTTCCCCTTGCAGCCCTTCCTCCCTATGGCGAGCAGGAGGAGGGGCCCAAGGGGGGAGCCCCGCCCCAGGGCTAAAGGGGTGGTCGCGGTTCCCAGCACAGAGCCTGGAGCCCTTCCCTGCCTTGCCATTGCCGGACAGTGCCTGGCCCCTCCCATAACACCCATGCTCGGGCGCTGGGACTCTGGCTGCATCCAGATCAGACAAACTGACACCAGAAACTCGGTCCTCCTCTTAAAGCTTGCCACTTCTGACAGAGTTTGGTCTCTGCCCTGGAACTCAGGGTCCTCCTCTGAAACAGGGCTCTTGAAAGGATGGCATCGAGTGACCGGTCTGGCACAGCACCACGGAGCACGTGGGGCCTGCCCCTTTACTGGACAGAGACTGTGGGCAGGGTCCCTGTCTCGGGAGCAGGGAGGGCTCCTCCCTCCCAGACCTGGGGGCAGATGCGGGCAGGGCAGAGAGTCCAGCCTCCCCGAGCTCTAGGAACTCTGGGTCCTCCTGCTTCTCCCAACCCCCAAAGCCCCTTTTACTCCTGGGGCCCTCAGCTGTCCAGGCTACTGAGACCTGAGTGCCCTCCTGCCCTCGAGTCCCGGAGCATCTCCTGGGAAGCATCTCTCCCTCTGGGCGGGCCTGACCCTTGGCAGTCCAGGAAGGGCCCCTCAGCATCCTTGGAGGCAGCAGCAAGGGGCACCCCTGCTGTCACCAGGCCACCCTAGCCCTTGGTGGGGACCTGAGGGGAGCCCACCCTCCGCCCCTTCTGTGATCAGATCCCCCCCCCAACTGTCATTAAAATAACAAGTTTCTGTTACAATCTAAACATTCCCACATCGCATAAAGGGTTATATTACACCCGAGTCACTCCCGGGCCCGTGTTTGCACAGAAAAGCTCACGGCAGGTCCCCCCTCCTGACGAAGTGACTTATTAAAGTTTAAACAGTAATTAACAGAACAATAAAAATAAAGGGATGTTTGGGGAGTCATAGCGCACACAGGGTTTTGGCAGTGCCAGCAGTTTTTCAGTGCCCTGTGCTGGCAGCAAAATGCGACTGTGAAGCCAGGGGGGACGGAGGACGGGGCCGGGCCGGGTCCAGGGAGGCTACAGGCCTGAGGGGTAAGGAAGCTTGGCCAGACTGGAGGGAGGGGAAGCGGGGCCCGGGACGCTCACACAGAGCTGTGCGGGGGTCACCATCCCCACCCCTCCAGACCCAGAGGAGCAGGGTGGGTACCCCGGGAGCAGGAGAGAGAGAAAAGGCCTGACGCCGGCAGGAAACGGCCAAGCCCAGGCTTTGCCATACCAGAGCCCAGCTTGGCCCCGGGCACTTCCGGGAGCCCAGTGTCTTGGTCACATCCAGCCAACTCCAGCCCGGCCCTGGCTGGGGGAGCCCTGTGGGCATTACCGGACCCTGCCGAGAATGATTTCCAGGGCTGGACCCCGGCCACTCTGGGCTTCTCTCCCAGTCGGGCAGGTAGCTCTCCCGGCTCCTGTGGCTGGGGCACCGCATACCCCTCAGATCTCTCCAGGAGCTTCTGGCCACTACGAACGAAGCACGAGCAAGGACTCGGGGAGAGACCCTGGTCTCTGCACTCGGTGGCAGGGAGATTAGCCCACTCACGCTAGGCGCCAAAGGGAGGAAGCCCGGGGCCATCGAGGCCAGGGTGGGCCCCGCTGGTGGGAGTCCTCACTCAAAAACTGCCGCAGGGAGCTGGGCTCCAGAGGGCTGGTCCAAGGCCAAGCCAGTCATCCTTCACCCTCTCTGGTTCTCCCTGCACAAGCTCCGCCTAGAGGCTCAGACACCTGGCCATAGGGACGGCAGAGAGCCAGGAAGGAGCCCTGGAAAGAGGAGGGGCTCCACCTGGACAAGGCCAGCACGTTCTGCTTTTTCCTAAAGCCGTGGGGGCCAGGGAGGAAGGGGGGGTGGGAACCCCTGGAGGCCACAGTGCATGTGTGTTCTCAAACGCCGGCCGGGTGACGGGTACCAGGTGCTGCTGGGCGGGCCTCGGACTTAGCAGCCCCCAAATGCCCTCACTTCATCCCTCTCCCAGACTCCTTTGGCTGTCCTGGGCTGTGCTGTGGGGCGTTCTCAATCTCTCTCTCTGACCTTATAACCTCAGAGCCCGTGGCTAGTCTTGAGGACCTCGCCTACGTGCCCACTGCCTATGCCTGTCCTTCCCAGAGAAGCCCCTGCACAAAGCTCTCTCCTCACCACACAGGATTCATTCCCAAAGCAGTTTTGGGTACAGTACCGGCAACTGCGGTTCTTCCCACAAGGGCAGAGCAAAGGGCCAACTTGGGGACACCATGAGGTCCTCAAGAGCACTCCTGACCCTTCTCTTGGCCTCTTCCACCTCCCTGTGCCTCAGTGCACCAACCTGTCCAGGCCTGCCTGGGCATCTGACCTCTGCTGGAGCCTCTCTCCACCGTGGTGGCTGCCCCCAGTGGCCCGGACCAGCACCAAGCCAAGACCGGCCCCTGGCCCAGCAAAAGCAGCCCCACTGGGTCGCTGGCACTGGGTCCTAGGCCAGTTCCCCCTCATCACAGCTATGGGGGTGAACGTGAGCTGCTGACAGCCACATGTGGAGGTGAGGCGCTGGGTCGGGGCCAGATATGCTCTCTTAGCTCTGTGTCTCCTGGGACCTAGTTCCTGGGCAGCTGGCGGGCATAAAAGGCAGGGACTCTGGCTCTGGGTGGCCCCTGTGGTGCCGTGCCGTGCCCCTGCCTCTCACCAAGTTCCTGCAGGTACATCTAGGGGAGTGCTGGGCCCAAATGACCTCCCTGCCGCCTGGGCTCTAGGCACGAAGAACTTTGCCCTGAAGACGTGGAGAAGAGCCAGTAGGAGAAGGGCTCTCCTCCCCCTCTTTCCTGGGCAGAGTGCTTTGAGGCTCCACCCCCGCCCCAAGATGAGTGACTCATGGTAGAGTAGAGGGTCAGGCAGAGAGAGCTCAAGAAGGGGGCAGGCGATGCTTCCTAATCCCCCAGCTGCTCAGCTTGGGAGCCAGCCTGGAAGGAAGTCAGGGGCTCAATCTCCCCCTTGCTCCTGGAGGAAGCCCCCCACCAAGTCACCCAGCACCAAAGCTGGGGTGGGAGCCGGGAGACACAGTCAAGGTTAGGATAAGGACTGCTGGAAGGAGGGCAGGTGGGGCCAGTGGGCTTCTAACAGGTGTGTTGTAATGTGGGGCAAACTGGGAGCAGACTGCTCATCCTAATCTGCTCTGTTTCTAGAACCTTCCACCTTTTCCCTTATCCCAGGGGCATGGCAAGGAGCTCTGGCTGGACAAGGAGCTCCAAGGGTGTCACCGATCAGAGCACAGGTTGCCCTAGATTTGCATAGAACTTTAGAATTGGAAGGGAACTGAGGCCCAGGAGGTTGAGAGGCTCGTCCGTCAGAAACCCACGTCAATAACTTGGGAGGACCAGACAAATCCAGAGCCTCAGCTCCCCACCTGGGCCCCTCCCATGACCAGCAGATCAAATTGCTCCCCATTGGTGCTTTAAAGGGGAACTTTCTGCAGCCCTCGCAGACTGACTGCTCCAGGACCCACTGGCCCCAAACCCCACAAGGGCTCCCTGCTGGAAAAGCTTCAACCCCATACTGGCCCACCTGGGCAAGGACCCCAAATGGCTCTGAACCAACACTTCCAGGGTGCAGGGCCTGCGAGGGGTGCACGGGGAGAGCCTGTGGCCTGGCTCACGCCCTGGAAAAGGGGCAGGACATGGGGGTGGCCATCTGAGGGAGAGCCTGCCTGGGCTCAGGGTGGGAGCATGTGTGTTCGAGGGAGGGGACCCTCCTCTTGCAGAGACTGAGACCTCCAGAACTTGCGATTTGTTCTGTGAAGGGGAAAACAGGGCCAAACACGGTTCTGGGATTTAGAGGAAAGGCCTGTGAGAGAGGCAGCCCCAGGCGAGAAGGTGGGGACGGCGGCAGGTGGCAGAGGGGTGCCATGGGGGACGTTGCCGTCCCACCCTCCCTACAGCCCATCTCCAAAATCCCCTTGCTGAGGCTGCCAACGACATGAGGGGACTAATTTAGGAGTATTTTTAAAACTGTGGCCCTGGTGGAGGGGTTTAGCAGTTGTCAGCCATCTGGAGTAAGGAATTACCGTCACCTCCCTGATCCTATAGCCCTAAACCCAAAGCTGGTTACAGCTCAAGGGGGAGGCAGCAGGTGGGTGGGGTGGGGGCCTGTCCCAGGGAGGTGGCCCCAGGCCTGGGGAGCCCCTCCCTTTGCCCTGGGAGGGGGCCTGGGTCTGGGGAGGGGGCTGGAGAGCCCGGTGTCCTCTGTGCCCACTCAGGCTCCCCCGCCTGCTCACGCGCGCTCACTCCCCGGGCCGCGCCGGCTCGCGCAGGGGCCGTCAGGTAAATTAGATCTGAAAGCTGACAATTTCTGACCATATTTCCTTGATTATTTCAAACAAATGCACAGCAGCCGCTGTAAGGAGATTAAAGTGACATAAACGTCCCGAGTGGGAGGGGGGAGGGCAGAGGATTCAGGTCACCCCCATCCGTCCCCCGCCTGACAGACGCTATATCGCTATCCAATCCAATAAAAAATCCCCCCCTTTTGCTTTAATTAATTTTACAGCTAGCTTGCTTAATTACTTTCAATCAAAATCCTCCTGCCATCGCAAAATTAGAGATGGTTGAGCTCCATTAGCCTAAATTCTTCATTTCCATATAGAAAAGAGGCTGTCTGCGTAGCCAGCCTGGGCCCCTGGCAGGACAGACGCCCGTCTGCCCGCCCGCTGCCAGCCAGCCCACTCCTGGCCTGCACTCCCTGGCTGGCTGTGGTCTGGGCATTTCCCCCACCCCACTCCACCACTGCTCCTGGGGGCGGGGGGGGGGCAGGCAGAGTTGAGGTCCAGGAGGGGTACACGCCCCCAGGCCCCCAACCCTTCCCCTGACTCATGCAGAGGCTGCGGAGCAGAGCAGGGCTCCATGGCCAGGGCCCTGGGGCCGGCAGCTCCTGGCTGAAGGAATGGCGAATCCTGGGATCCCGCTTTCCTGCTCAGTGACCCCTGCTGCTCCCTGGAGGAGCCTAGTCCCCCGGCTGCCCAAGCCCCCCATGGGACCCTTCTAAGTCCCCTGCCTCAGGCCTCTTCAGGAAGCAGAGCTCCTGGGAGGACAGAAGCCCTTCCTGCCTTGCACTTAGGCCCTGCTCGGTGGAGACCCCTGGAACCCACAGCACCCAGGGTCCCCTCCCGGCTGTCTCCAGGCTGGAGTCCTTGCTCACTGTCTGAGCGACTCCAGGGCCAGCTGTCTCAATGGTGCTAACAGAGCACGCAAGCAGCCCCCACAGACTCTGGTGTTCTCCAGGGGGCCCCGTGTGGGCCCCTCCTCGTCCTCTCATATCCCTGGTTCCCAGTCTGCAACAGCTGCTCCTCCACCCCCAGCCTGGGTCGGGTGGGTGGCGGCTCTGGGCTCTGTCCACATCCTGTGCCTGCACTGGCTCTCTTCTCCTCCCCTCCACCTGCCTCCTCCTCGCAGCCCCCAACCCAACTCCGGAAGCTCCACTTCAGGTTTTCCATCCTACAGCCCTGAGTGTCACCACAGGGTCCGGCCCAACCTGGGCTCCAGCTGATTAAGGATCTGCAACAGGATGTAGGGATTACAGTAAAACCTGGCTCCGGATCTACAGGGGCAGGGGGCCAAGTCCTGGCTCTGGGACTCCCCTCCCCTCCCATTTCTGCACACCTCCTTCCTCTCGCCTGCCTAAGGGCCTGGAAGGCTGACCCTCTGGGGCCTTCCTAGGGTCTTGGCTGGACTCTGAGAAGTAGATGACAAGGGGTGGCATTATGGGACCCAGGCCGAATCTTGCAAAAAGGCAGTGTGGGGATGAGGAGTTAGGGCTGAAATCTGCCCTGGACCATTTAACAATGGGGACCGGGAGCTAACCGTCTTCCTCAGGGAACAGGTATGGAGGCAAGGGGTCCCGGGTCTGACCTCTGGGCACAGGTAGAGCAAGGTAGGGAAGGAAGCGCTCTAAAGGATCCATGAGACCCTTCTAGGCAGCGGGCCTTATGGCTGCCCCACTGCTATGGCTGAATGACTCTGGGGTGTGGGGCCAGCTCAGGTTGGGTGAGGAAACTCACCCTGGACCCCCAGAGCCTGGCTTCCCAGACACCAGGGGCCCCCTGGTCTGTCTCCGGGCTCCTCACTTCTAAGAGTCAGCGCACGTCCTCCTCTTTCACAGCCCAGCTGAGTTTCTCCGATACATCCCAAGTACCTACAGGCAGATACTTCCCAGAGGGGCGCCTGGGTGGCTCAGTGGGTTAAAGCCTCTGCCTTCGGCTCAGGTCATGATCTCGGGGTCCTGGGATTGAGCCCTGCATCAGGCTCTCTGCTCGGCGGGGACCCCGCTTCCTCCACTCTCTCTCTCTGCCTGCCTGTCTGCCTACTTGTGATCTCTGTCTAATAAATAAATAAAATCTTAAAAAAAAAAAAAAGACAGATACTTCCCAGAGTCCCGCTGGCCAGTTCCAGGTGTCAGAGGGCTCAGAGTCTCGTGGGGAAGACACACCAGCCTGGGAGCATTCTGCACACCACGGAAGGCCCAGGAGGGAGGCCAGCTGTGAGTCCGAGGAGGGCCTCCTGGAGGCCAGCAGGTGCAGGAGGTAAGAGGTGGGTAGTAAGCAGATACCCGGACTCATGCCACAGTCCCAGCTGGACTCCCCTGGGCTCCTGCAGCAGCTCTGCCCCCCACACGGGTCTGCACACTCTCTCCTGCCCCCTCTTCAGCGAGGCATCAGCAGGAGGAATGGGGAGCTGCCCACCCCTCTGCGGTACTTGCTGACTTCCGGGCTACTCTCCATCCCCCAGGAACAGGGCTGAGCCCATTCCTGCTCTGCCTCCAAGCACTGTCCCTGGCCCAGATGGGTCTACTTGGTAGGAGGGTGGCTGGAAGAGCAAGTCCCGGGCCAGTTAGCCAGAGCTTGGAGGAGCACGGCCCTAGTGGGCAGGGGCAATTCACCACCCAGCCCTGGCCCGCCAGCCGGCACCTGTGGAACAGGGAACAGCAGCCCCGCCCCCGCAACCTCCTTCAGTTCAGGGCCCGGCTGATCCCACCCGGACCTCCATGCGTCCATGCATCCTTCCGACATCCCAGGTGAAATTTCACTTCCTCCTGGAAGCTCTCCGAGATCACCACACTCTGTAGGGCCCTGGCCTCGTCCTCTCCTGACGCCCTGCTCCGTGTGCAGCTTTGGTAATGACTTGCTTAATGACCCTTCTATCTCCTTAGACTGCGGGATCCGTAGGACGGGACTACTGTTTTAGCAGAGCGCCTGACCCAAATAAATATTTACTGAATGAATACAGAAAACTAAGTGCTTCTTAAGTTCATTAGGGGAAGAGCGGGGACCGGGGGGGTGTGGCTGGGCTTCTGTACTAAGCAGGCCCCGTGGAGCTCTAGGAACCTCTCCTCCCTGGCGTGGGACAGAGGCTGAAGCTTTTGGGTCTCTGACCCTCTTGCGCCTCAGGCTCACCTCCAAATGCCCTTCGCAGGGCTTTGCCTCGAGAACAAAAGAGGCCCCAGTTGTTCCAACATTTCTCTGGGAGAGGAACAACTGTTACCAGCCAGGCCCCTTCGGAATCAATCCAGCAACTGTTTGCACTGTGCTGCCCGGCTCTCCCTCCACCTCCTGTCTCTGTCCCAAAAAGGAGAAAAGAAATTGAAAAAAGATGGGGGGAAAATCCCATCCACAGCCCCACCACCTCCCTGCAGCCCCTCTGAAGTCTGTCTGAAAATGTTATTAACACAAAGAGGGCACAGGGACAGACACCTGCCGCAGCAGACAACCGGGACAGCCACAGCAGAGGGTGAGGCTGTGAGATCAGGACCCAAAAAAAGGAGAAGGGAGTGCAGGCTGCGGGGGGAGCTCGAAGCGGAGGGAGGGCTGTGGAGGGCAGTGGGAGAGCCGGGAGAGCCGGGAGAGCTGGGAGAGCTGGGAGAGCTGGGAGAGCTGGAGAACAGCTCCAGGGTGAGGGAGGGAGAGGCCAAGGCCAGCAGAGACCCCGGAATTGGAGGCTCCCTGAGGCCAGGCTCCCGGAGGCCAGGCTGAATGGAGAGGCAGAAGACTTCTGTGGGGGCAGTGGCTACGCGGGGGAGAAGAGGGAAGGAGAAGTTGACTGGGGAGGAGAGAGAGAGGTCTATTAAAAACCTCTCAGTGCATAACACAAAATGTCAGGGTTTATAGCTTCATTCTTGGCATTGCCGGGACTGAGAACCCTGCACAGAAATGTCACCGCTTGTCATGTTTAATCACCTGCTGTTTGTTAACACCTTCCCTGCAAGGAGCCTGTCTCAATCTGCCCCTGGGCCCCCAAGGGACCCCGAAACAGAAAACATCCTGGGTTCCTTCTCTGGGCTCTTGGCCCTGCCCTGGGGTCTCCAGGGAGGCACGCCATTCACCACCTATCTGAAGGCCTCCCGGGAACCCCCAAAGTGACCCTTCCAATCAGGCAGGCCCAGGGAAAGGGGCCCATGCGGACTGAGCAGGAGGCTGTACCCTCTGGCTGGGGGCTGGGTGTTCCCAGGCTGCCTGTATCCTGCTCCGTCCACCGGCCTTTCTAGAGCTGGCTGGCCGGCTGTCCCCTCTGTCTAACCCAGCCTCACTCCCTCCCCTCCAGGGGTGAGAGAAGATGAACAGAGGAGGGCCCGCTCAGATCCCCACAGGCAGGAGTTCCCCAATCAGTTTGCTTGAACATCAACTGCTGTAGAACACGGAACATTCGCAGCTCCTGTCCGCGTAGTTACAACCCAGGCTCACACCAGCTGAGGTTCCGGCTTGGCTCACTCTTGGAACATGCTTTCCTGAGTTGTTTAGACTAGGAATTCTCAGTCCTAATGCCCCATAATTCCTTCCTCTGGGGTGGCAGTGGGGGGATAGGTGTGCGGTAGGAGCCTGGAAGAGGCCACTCAAGCAGCCTCAGTCCGCCCAGAGCACCCGGCCGCTTGCTCCCTCCCTCTGAAAGCAGCGTGGGTAACACGGGGAAAGGAGCGGGTCCTCTCTAGGATTATACCTACCATATTCAGTACAGCCCCTGGGCTCAAACCCCAGGCAGGGACAGCAGCAAGTTTATCCTCTATGGTTCCCAAGAGGCCCCATTGCTTCTAGAAGCCGTGAAGGCCAATGGAGATATGCACCCCTTCTCTGAGCTGCAAGGGTCTCCTGGTGAACCAGGGGAAACATCCTGATCTTCCCCTCCAGCGAAGTCTATGCGTACACAGAAACACATCCGACAAACATGCTTTTGCTGTCCTGTCTCCTAGGGGAATGCCCATTCATTTAGACTCTCCTCCTGAAAGGCCCAGGGTCCAGTCTGCTCATTTCCATTTCACCAAAGAGACAAGTCAGGATGTTTTCCCGCTCCCCTGCAGCCCTTCCCTGCAAACAGAAGGGGAGACCCTTTTTCAGGAGATAGGCAGTAACGAGTGCCTCGAGGAGAGGCTTCCTCCAAAAAGCTCAAAATGCAACCATGTGAAAAAGTGCATTTTATTTTGCAGGGAAGCCCCAGGATGTGCCCACAGGTTATAGGTGGGATCTAGGGGGGACCCAGAGATGTTTGGGGCAGTGGGCCCAGCAGCACGGGAGATATCCAGGACTGGGCTGCCAGCAGAGGGGTCCTCTAGCAAGACCCTCTTCCCCATGGGAGGCAGCCCCACTCCCTGACCTATCCTGTCTCTGAGCCACAGGACAACTCCCTGTCTTTCTCCCGGGGACTGCAGTATTAGATGCGGAGAGCTCGGAATCTCTCGGCAGGCGGGTAGGCACTAGGTAAACTTGCAGGTGTTCTGCTGTCATGATCCTGACCCGTGAGTCCATCCTTGCCATAGTGGGGAGGGCTCAGCGGAAAGGGGCGGGGCATGGAGGTGGGTGCCCAGGGGCAAGTCCCTTCCTGCGCCCAGCAGAGGCTCCGAGGCAGTGTGCCTCGTCCCGCCTGGGAAGGCGTGTGTCATACCCGCTTGAGTTCACACGCGCCTCGCCAAAGGCAGCAGCCCTAGGAGCTGGGGGTTTTAGGTGGTGCCTGTCGTAAATCACCCATCCTGGACAGAGAGCATTCTAGTCCAGGAGGTGCTTGGGCTCTCTGGGACCCCAAGGGAGGGGCCGTGTCAATCAGCCTGTCCACCGGCCTCCAGAACTCAGGTGTTCACGGGATGTGGGTCTTTCCGGTCCTGGGCGAACTAGGGCGGCTGGTCACCATGCTGGGATCTGGAAAGTGCTCCCGCAGCTCTGTGTTCTTGGGTGTCAAGAGACGTGCTCTCTTGATGCCCAAAACGTGCTCCTGGGTGAACTGACCACCCAGAGCCTTCTCATGCCTGAGGGACATCAGACTTGAGCCTCTCCCACCTGGGGGCTTTGAAAAGTCAGTCCCCAGCATTGACAGGGACTTGAGCACGCATGGGACATGTCCTCTTGGCTCAGCAGGCCATGGTGAAGCACGAGAGGAGCCGGGGGGCAGGGCCTGGCCTGAGGTTTAGGGGACCCTGACTCTAGACCTGTTCTGCCCAAGCCACTTGGCTTTATCCGATGAGCACACGGCCTCCCAGCCAGGCCCTCTGGTATAACACTTCCATTAACTTACTATTCGATGGGAAATTACGCCTCACCCAGGAATATAAGTTTTCATCTTATTTTAAGTTAGATTCTTAAAGCAATTAGCAAGGCATCTGGCGATGACCTCACCGCTGTGGCTGGGCCCCGCAGGGGAGGAGGGCTGCCCTGAAGCTGCACAGACCCTGGGCTCCAGGCCATGAGGGGAGCTCAGGGAGAGCTGGGAAGCCCCTAGACACCTGTCCTGGGTCCTGGGAGGGAAGTTGGGGGCGGGGGGCGCACAGTAGTGTCTGATATTCGCTATTTGTGGAAAAACGCCTTTCCAGCACCACCTGCCCCGTGAAGCTCCCGGTGGCAGTTGCCGAAAAGCCTCAGCAGCTGGGGCCGCGGGCACATTTTCTATTTTTAATTGTTTGATCGGAATATTAACTCATCTAGGTCCGCTCCCAAGACACACTTCCCAGCCAGAGGGTTTCCCCCATTTCCCAGACCTTCCTCTCTTTCTCCCTCTCGAGTCAGAAATCAACTCTGAAATTAAAAATTGGAGACGCAGACCTCGGTGAGTTTGCAAAGGATCGGGGCACTGGGGAGAAAAAGAAAGTAGGCGCTCCTCACCCAGAGGCGCCCCCAACGGGCCTCTGCTCTTCTCTCTGAGCCACTGACCCAAAGTTTTGGGGCAGCAGCAACGGGCCCCAGCATGCATAGGCACTGCCCTGGAGCCCCGCTCTTCCTGGCTGAGGAAGACTCCGTCTCTCCCCCACCCCTCCCGGTCAGCCCCACGGACTGGCTGCTCACTTGTCAATCTTGAGGGCCACCCAGAGGGGCTGGGGTCACTCAGGAGGCCCCTAGGGAAGAAGGCACGTGCCCCTGGGCTCAGACGGCCTTGGCAAGAGGCTGACTTTCCTTTTAGCTTCCATCTCCGAAAGGAAGGGAGGGCTGCGTCTCTATGGAACCCAGAGGAGAACCTGCCAGAAACTCCTCTGTGGGAGCAACACCAAGGGCTCCCGGCCCAGTCCACCAGCGGGAAAGTAACACACACCAGCCCGAGCCAAATGTCACTCGAGCTTGAGGCAGACCATGCTGCTGGGAAGAGACTGTTAGGGCCAAACCCAGACACTTTGGCCTCCTCACCCCATCCTAGGGGGCCCCCCAACAGCACTGGGACTTCTCGGTCTCCTTTCCCTTGCATGCCCTTGGCCCCCCTGCGACGCTCCTCCTTCTCAAGGTCACGGGGCTGTCCACACCAGGAATATTTACTCACCAGACTGGCCCTGTTAGCAGCACTCACCACAAATATGCTTTCTGATAAAGTTGGCAGAAAAAAAGTTCTAGTGCTCAAAGCAATGTCAGAAATCATCCCCCACCCCCGGCAAGGGAGGGCGAGGTGAGGCCTGCAACCGGGCTGCACAGCCTGGCGGGAGGAGTCCTGAGGGAGGCTTCTGTCACTCTCACGGGTCTCCTTCCTGTGCTACTTCCCAACACACAGCCTGTTGCCGGGGCACCAAGGGCTGGGGACGGTTCTGAGCGAGCCCTGGGTCTCAGCCCCCAAAGGGTACCGCTCAGAAGCCAGGCCATGGTGAGCGGTCCACGGCTTCCACCGGCCAGGAGCCCTCGTGCTGGCCTCTGGAGGACAAGGCCGGCGGCCTCTTACCTCTGCTTCTCCCTGGGCCGTCTCACCTCACTGAGCCCCCTTCCCACCCAGCCGCCCTCCCTCGGTGCACATGGGCCTTAATGTTTTTATTACCTGTTTGACTCGCTGCCTTATTGCTTCTCCCCTTAATGGGGCCGTAACCGTGGAAACGAGGAATAAACGGCCACCAGAAAATGAGATGATTAAACAGGTCACCCTGGCAAAACAAACTCAGCCAAGGAACCACTGGGGGTGGGGAGGGGAGGCTACCCCTCCCCCCACCCGCGGCCAGAAGGCTCAGACCAGACAGGGGACCAGCATCCTTGTCCTCAGAACTAGGGCAGATACGCCGGGGCGCCCCCTGCTGGGCAGCAGGGCACCTGGCCAACCCCTCCCCCAGGCAGCCCACCTGGCTTGCTGTGGCCTTGGGCTGAGGGGATGACAGGGAGGCAGGCCCTGGTCTACAGGCAGGTGATGATCTAGCCAAGGAGATGTACTTCCGGCAGCCGTGAGGTGGTGGACCCCCACTTACTCATCGCCAGTGTGCATGCAACACATTCCCTCCCGGGGGGTCCCCTGAAAGCCCTATAAGGAAAGGCCAATGTGGGCTAAAGCTCAGCTTAAGAAGGTTTCCTCTGGGAATCCCCGGTCTTTGGCAACACAAATGTGTCCACTCCTCTGCTCTACTCTGCTCCCCCAAAGCCAGCCAGTGCCCTAGCCTCAGGCCAGAAGGCAACAGGGAGGGCCCTCTTGGCTCTCAGGAGAGTCGCAGCAGCCTGGAGCCCACCAGCCGAGACTGTGGGGCCAGAAGCCCCAGGAAGCAGCCTATGGGATGCTCTAAGAACCACAGCCAGCTCAGGAGGGGCCCCAACGTCACGCCAGGGGACAGAGGTCCGAGGTCTCGGCAATGCAGGCTGGGCCCTCTTTCTGGCACAGGGTCTACCTAGTTGGAGGGCTCCTGGGACCAGGACCTGCAGAGGAAGGACATGTTGCTGTGAGGTCTGCTTGCGGGGAGATGGAGGTGGGCAGGGAGGGTGGTAGAGTCCCAGACCGTACATCAGCCACTGCCCACTTGCCCCTCACAGGGTAGCCGGCTGCAGGCACCAAAGGCCCTCCCAGGCCCAAGCCAGAGTCACAGTGAGTAGCTAATGCAGGCCCCCATCTAACCATATAATGCCTATCTTTATCCGTGGACCCCCTTCGTGTCATCCTTAATCCCAGCCCCACTCCTTCCTGTAAAGCAGGCTATAGAAAGCTCTCAAGGAGCTAAAACCCAGGTCCCAGGGGAACCGGCCAATGTTTCCTGCCTGCCTCCTTCTGCCCCCACTAAGAAGCCGGGAGGCACTTGGCGAAGAGGTACATCAATCAATCAATTCCACCAGCACTAACAGTGGGAAGGCGCGAGACCAGCCCCAGACCGAGTGCTGGGAGGGGATGTCAACACAGAGCTAACTCTAATGGTGGCCATTAAAAGCAGGAGTAGCAGAAGCAAGCACTTTGCTTGACCTTCTGGGGGCCAGGGTCCAGAAGTCTGAGTGCCACCTGGACACACCCCTGCCGTGGGTCTAACCAGATCCTCAGAGATGCAGGCCCCCAGCCAGCCTCTTATCTGCTACGTCTTTCCAGGGCCAACTGGGTACGAGGCTGTAAGGAGGAGGGACAAAGTAGGCAGGAGAGCCTGCCTTTAGGGAGCTGGGCGGCCTGGAGGAAAAGGGCAGAAGGCTGTGGTTGCCCCATGGGAAGCAGGAGTTTTGCTGGGGGTGAGGGGGGTGGGTGGCCAGGGACTAGAAGGCAAGGGAAGCAAGGCCGTGTGAAGTCCAGAAGGTGCCGGGGGGTGCAGGGAACATCCCGCCGCCTATTTCCTCTGTCCCACTACTTCCCATTTTTATCAAGTTCAAAGGCCGCTCCTTCACAGAGCTCCTGGGGCTCTCCGCCCTGTGCTCCTCTGCCCCTGGTGGCAGAGGAACACACCTGTCTCCCTCCACCGGAAGGCTCCTGGAACACAAGGAAGGACCAGGCGGCTTCACTGCTGTGGCAACTCTAGCAGGTTCTCCCTAACACGTTCTGAATCGCCAGCCTCACCACCTGCATGGGGTCTCCTCCAGACAGGGGGCACTATGAGCTGATGAAGGCAGGGTGTGAGGATGTCCCCCGAGGATGCCATTGGGCAGCCAGAAGGTGAGTGCTGGACCAAGTGGCTGCCTTTCACAATCGGTCCAAGGTGCAGTCCGTCGTCTGCCCCCGGGATGGCCAGCCTTCTCCTCCCCTGCTCCTTCTTCCTCCTGCTGTACCCTGGCCCAGGGACCCTGGGACAGCTGCTGCTTGCCTTGGGGGACCCACAGGCTGGAAAAACTAGAGAGCAACTTCCTCCACTACTGCCCTCCCCAACCCCAAAGATGAAAAGGAGATGTGTCCCCCGCCAGGGTGGTCAAGGTTTAAAAACCAGCTCGGAGAGGGCAGTGGTAAAGGACAAGGCTGGGGGGCCCCGGGTTGGGGGTGGGGAGGAGAAATGGCCTGACCCCTCTAAGCATGGCTGGCCTGCCGGAGGAGGCTGATGGGGGGGCAGGCGCACCCCTAACCTGGCAGGGTCCAGGCGGAGGAGCCGGCGCCCAGAATCTTCCCGGGCCCCACCCGATCCCCAGCCCAGGGACTTGAGCCAGGGGCAGCAGCTTTAATGAGGAGATGCTGCTGCGTGACTCAGCCCTCCAAAGGTGTCTCCATTTATTTTATTTTTCCATCATAAAAACCCAAGCTGCAACTCAGCCAGATTCCCTGGCCGTGGGGGATGGGCGAACGGTGGCAGCGATGGCAAGGCGGCGAGGAGGTCTGGCTAAGTGGCCCCAGTGCCTTTCTCAGAGAGGAGAGTTAATGGGTTCTCCTGGCTGGTCCCTACAGGAATAAATGGCCCAGGGTGGGGCCCTTCTAGGGATCCTTCCAGATCTGCCCTTGCTGCCTCTGCCTCCTGTTGCAAGAATGGTCACGCCAGGGCTTTTATCCTGTGTTCTGCTCTGACGTCTCACAACCAGGACCGGGGCTGGTGCGAGGACCACCTGGCAGTCCAGAGCCCTGGGTCTTAAATGTCTTCTTCCAAAGAGAAGGCCCAAACGATGTGCTTCTCACCTCATCCCCTCAACCACCCCCCCCGCCCCGCGCCATGAACTGCCCCCACCGAAGCTTCTCAGTAAGGTCCAGCTGGGAGCCGGAGAGCCAGAGACCTTAAAGGTCATCTGATGCTCCAGTCCCCGCACACGTCACAGCCAGCCTCTGTTTGAATGGTACCAGGAAACTCACTACTTCTGAGTCAGCCCATTCTGTCCTTGGCTCTGACTGCTCCTTCCTGCCAAGATGGCACCTACCCCTTGAGGCAGACTGGCAGAACCGGTGCACAGCCTGACTGCAGGGACTGGCCCCAGCTTAGACTGGTCGAGTGGGTGTATCTGGCCAAGTAAAGGCTTGAGGAAGGAAAATTGAGGACAACCTGCTCAGGCTTCCTCCACCGCTGAGGCTGGGGCTGGGATGCGATGGTGGGGGTTGGGTGGGGGTAGGGGTGTCCTGGCCCAGAGTTCCAGCAGAGCTTATCCCAGGGAAAAAGAAGCAGGCCTGGCTCAGGGAGCAGCCCCGATT
The DNA here is from genome assembly GCF_963455335.1 of Martes martes. NCBI lineage: Eukaryota > Metazoa > Chordata > Mammalia > Carnivora > Mustelidae > Martes > Martes martes. The sequence goes on along the minus strand of NC_137891.1, from coordinate 183,849,477 downwards.
CCTCCCACTGACCTCATCTTGACCCCATGGCTACCAAGTGGACAGTGCCACCCCTCTCTGGCCCTCCATCTGTGGCCATCCCCTTGAACTCACTCTCTTGCCTCTTTGGCCCTTGACCTGGCTAGGGCCTAGCTTGGATCCTGACATACAGCTTTAGCCCTGGACAGCCTCTCCTCTTCTTCTCATGCTCTCCCTGGGCAGAGTGGGGGCAGTTACAAGCACACCCTGAGAATCAAGGGCAAGGTCCTTCCCAAAGCTTCACTGTTGCTTCGCGGCCCTTGTGCCCCTGCCTCCAGTCTGTTGGGGCCTAGCCATCAGCCTAGTGGGGCCTAACCCTGGGGAGCTTCCCAACTGCAGGATGGATTTACCTGTGTCTGAAAGCTCCCTCCTCCTCTCCCCTCCCCTGCCCGGCTCCCTCCCCCAGGGAAATCACTCTAAAAGGGCCTAATGGAACTATGTCCTCCTCTCTTCCTCTCTCTCCTCCCTCCCTCCTCTCTTTCCCTTTCCTTTTTTTTTATTAGCATTTGTGGAATTTATTCCCAAACTCTCCTAATCTTCCGTACACAACCATTTGATTTGCATAACCCAACCCCCTCTCATAAAAACTGGCTGCTAGTTTAATTAAAAAATGTAAATTTGCTGTCATCTCGGGGCCTGGTGAATTAGGACGACATCGGCATTTTTTATTGCTAAAGACGTCCAGATTGATCCAGCCCTTGACTGAACTATGGTGGGGGAATAGGGGTCCACATGGCCCCTAAGGGTCCTGAGGTCCTGCTGTCCCCTCCTGAGAAGCCTAGGTTCTGCCACCACTGAATGGCTTCTGAATGGAATGCTTCAGGACCTGGACCTGTCCGAGGCAGGACAGGATGTTAACCCGTAATCCAATGCTTATAGGGTCCCTGGTGCCAGCAACCTCTTTGGAGCTTGTGCCTCCAGTCTTGTCCTGTGCTAGAGAAGCTCTCGGCGGAAGCTGTCCAGGGTCCCCCCAAAGAAGAGAGCCCCTCACAGTCCCAGCAATGAACCCTAGCCAGTAGTGAAACCTCGGGCCATGGCTGGGTCCAGAAGTACCTTCCAGATCTTGAGGGAAGGTGAGCATGGAGTCAGGCCAGAGATGGGCTCTGAGGGGGATCTCAGAGTTCCCACCTGCTTCCCTTTTTTTGTGAAGAGAGAAAAAAATGTTTTTCTTCTGAAGTTCTGAAATTAAGCAAAACTTCCAAATTCAAAGAAAAGGCTGAGATGGTCTCACCAGATGACTCCTCCAGGAAGCAGTCAGAACTCTGACACCCAAACCTCCCCTCACTGAGTGGCCAGAGTACAGGTCTGGGTCCTGCTGGGAGAGCCCTGCTCCAGCTGGAGAATGTAGCAGTCCATCTCAGTGGCTCTTCCAGGTTCTAGGAAAAGTTTCCAGAGCCTATCCCTGGAGTGCTGGGAGAAGTCTGTCTCCCTAAGGCCCAGGAGAGATGCTCTAAGAGGTTCTGCACACGCAGGCCTGGGAGGCTCTCTCTCCAGTAGGGGACACCTTCCAGAAGGGCTTCGGTGTCGTGTGCCCACAGCAGACTGGGAGGCACTGTTTGGGGTAACGGCAGGAGGATGGACACCTGCTCTATTTGGCAGCCAAGTTAGAGGGAGGAAGACGAGGAGGGTCCACCTTCCAGCTGCGTAATGCCCAGGTCCACTGTGCCCGCCCACAAGCAGAGGCCCGTCTGTAAGGACTGCTTCTTGGCTGGTTGGGTGGGGGCCCTTTTTCTGAAGAAAGGGGGTGGGGCCGGAGGGAAGGAGGTGATGAGACACCTGATTAGAGTGGGGGTGGACTGCCTCTCTGGGGCGTGGAGGCCAGGGAGGGGCAGGGTGGCAGCACTGGCCTTAGACACCTTCACCGATTTGCCCAGCAGGGGGTGTCACACCTTCCCTGGGCGCAGAGGTCCTGAGGCCCTCCACATCCGATTACCCGGGATCGCATCTGGTTGGGCACTGTCACAAAACTCTGAGCCGTCTCCCTCCCCACAAAACACAAACCCACTTCCCAAAGCTGACCACCATGTCACCCACCCTGGGCCCCACAGTGCTGCCTCCTTCCTGTTCTCTCTGCGTACTCCCCTTTGACCTCAGAAGGTCAAATGTCAGCTCATGGGTCCTAAGGGGCAATGCCATGAACTTGAGCCCATTATAAACAACAACCCAACTGCCACCTCTCCTTCTACAAATGAGACACAAGGGTTCAGAGATCAGCCTCAATGAATGATAAGCCTGTTTCTTACGGACTTCTTTCAAAAACGTTTAAGAAGATGACGCTGGCTTTTGTCAGGCTAGGATCTGAGGGTCCTGGTCACAATGTGGTTTCAACAAAGAGGGCTAATTGAGAGCCTATGATAAACCTCACTCTGGCCTCAGGTGCCCCCTCAGGAGCCCCAGATGGGAAGAGAAGCAAAATATTGAAAAAAATTAGATTAAAACCAATAAAAACACCAACATATAAGGATAAACTGCTCCAGGCCAGCATCATGCTATCTGGAACCCTAGCCTAGGTGCCATACTAGGCCCCCCAAAATCCAGAGTCCAAATTTAGTAGTTTGCCTGGTGTATCCCCTGGGGGGAGCTTTAAAGGGGGATGGGAGAGAGTCCTGGGCCCCTCACTTTGAACTGATAACAGCCGCCTCATCCCACGGATTCTCAGGTGAAAAATACTCATTAGCCATAATAAGCAGCTTGATCATCCGACACAGCCTTGTCCCAAATAAATTAAATTCCTTTACCTTGAGACAGTCGCCCCGAAACCAGACTAACCACCTTTCCCAACAGGACGCTGCTTTCAAAAACTAAACCACCCCCCACTAAAAAAATAAAAACACACACCCCACAGCCTGACACACAATCTTTGCAGAGAAAAAGAAAAACACACCACACACTAAACACGGAGCCATTCAAAAAACACGGAGAACAAAAACCCCCACAAAAAACCCCTAAATCCTCTCTTTGGGTGCCCCCCAGCTCCCTCTCCCCTCTGTTCTTTCATAATGACAAGCATCAAATTAGTCACAGTCACTAAGCAAGTAACAAATAATAACAATAATATCATCCGAAGCCTCGCAATCCAGAAACCAGGGCGAGAAGCGCAGCGGGCGCCGGACCCTCTCCAGGCCAGCCCCCACCCCCTGCTCAGCTGCTACTTCATTGGGCTAAAAATACTAACTTCCGTAAAAGAACCGAAAGAAAAGTGAAAGAGCCTCCCCTCGTTCCCACCGCCGGTACCTGTACCAAGATCCATTCTCCTCTCTTTGGTCCCAAACTCTTCGAGGAACGCCAAAAACAGAAGGGGAAAGAAAAAACATCTGTTTAGTCTCTCGCAATGGCCCCCGCCGCCCCTCTCCCGCCCCCCTCCGCTCGCCGCAGCCCCCAGCGAGGGCCGGACGAGTCCCCGGGACCCGGCCGGCAGTGACAGGGGGACCCGGGAGGGAGAGCGAAAGTTTCTCCCTCCCTCCCCCGTCGCTCTCACGCTCCGGCATTGCACACTCGGAGCAGCTCCTCTCGGCTCTCGAGTTTATTAAACTAAAAGAGAAACTATTTATAGACGCGGCCCGGGTCTGGGGGCCCGAGCTGCCCGAGAGGCCGAGGGGGGCCCCCCGCCCGCGCCCGGCTCGGCCCGGCCCCGCCCGCGCCCCCCGCCCGCGCCGGGGTCGAGCCCCGCGGCGGCGCCCCCTGCCCTCCCCCGCCCCACTGCCGTACTCACCATAGTCGGAGAGTCGAAAGCCGAATTCACTTAAATAATCAACTTTCATAATACTTAATTAATGCCTAATTGCAACTGATTACTCCCCGAATAACAAGTTGTTTTAAAGCCCTGATGTCATTGCTCCTGACGGTAACACTCAGGGTAACAGTTTGGCAGGAGGGAGCGGGCGGGCGGGAGCGGCCGGGGGCGCTGCCAGGCGCCGAGGTGATTGGCAGGGCGGCCGCGGCGCCGCCTCCTCCGGGCCGAGCCGCGCCGCCCCGGCAGGTGAAAGAGCAGAGCTCGGCCCGCCCGCGCGCGCGCCCGCCCGCCCGCCCGCCGCGGTGCTGGAGTGAATGGGCGCGCGCTCGCCCGCCCGCCGGCCGCGCCGCATGCGCGCCCCCGCCGCTCTGCCCCCCCCCCGCCCCCCGCCGCGTGCGCGCTCGCGCGCGGCTCCAGCACACCCGCTCGGGCGGCCCGCCTCATTGGCTCAGTGATTCCCCAAACCTTAGACTTCGGGAGGAGGGAGGCGGGGACTCGGCGCGCGGACCCGGGCGGCAGGGGCGAGGCGGGCGGCGCTCGCGTCCCCGCGCCAACTCTGGCCGGACAACGGCGGGCCCGCGCGCTCGCTCGCTCCCGAACGCGCCCCGGTCCCGGCCCCGCGCGCGCCCCTCGACGGCGGCCGCGCGCGGACTCGCTCCGGGTGCCGGCCGGCCCAAGACTCGCGGGGCGCGCGGCCGCGCAAACTTTTCCGCGAGGGCGGACGCAGGTGTGAGCGCCTCGGGGTCGCGCCTGCTCGGTCGCGTGCCCCCGTGCTCCCTCTCGCGCGCCCTGTGGGCTCTAGGTGAGGCGGTACCGGGGCTTGTGTTTCCCCTCATACCCGACTCTCATGGTGGGGGTGGTGGCCGGGCTCTTTAGTCACAAGCAGGCTACCGGGAGGTGGGCCTGGCGGGGTAGGGGGCGGGAAGAGGGACAGGACACGCGTGTTGGCCTGGCGCAGCTCTGCCTGCCACCTGCAGCAGGTTCCAAGGTGAGCCAGGAGCCCTAGCTTCCACCACTTGGGCTTGAAATGGGCGCTGGTGCCCTGCCGACCGAGCCGACCCAGGTCCCCTAAACATCCCTGCTCTCCGCCTGGGGTCTTTCTCCTCCTCCTCTGCCCCAATTCGGCCCCCCAGCCCTGCAACTGGGCCCCGAGGGGCAGCCAGTACCTCACTCCGCTGGGCAGCCTGCAGTCCAAGCTCCCACCACAGATCCATGCCATCAACTGGTCTTCCCTCCCACCCTCTTGCCTCTTTCCACCTTGGCATGGAGGGGAAAGTCACCCTTGAACCAAGGAACCCGCCTCCCGCCACCTGCCCCTCGGGCAATGGCCGCATTTCCTGTCTGCCATCTCATCTCTGGACAAGGGTTCCTGTGCTCTCTTTGGCCCTCCTCCTTTTCCCTCAGACAAAGTACTTTGGTGGGTCTCTCTGTGCCCAGACATCCCTGCTAGGGCCAGATACGTTGAAATTCCTTAAATTGTAGTGATCCAAGTTACCCAATGGACGTGGGGGGGCGGGGCTCAGGAAGGAGGCAGTCAGGTGAGCAAGAACGTGGGCAGCTTTGCTAGTACAGTACCTAGATCTCACTGTCACAAGCTCTTTGTCCCTTGTGTCTCCACGCTGCCACCTTCCTCTCCTCCTGTTTTAGGAAAGGCCTCCAATTAGGGCAAAGGACTAGACCCTGGGTTTTCTCTGGTCTTTGGGCAGCATTCAGCAAAATGGCACTGGCCTATTGATGCAATATTTCTATTTTGCAAAAGGAGAGGCCCAGGGAAACCTTGGGGCAAAGAAGTCAGAGACTAACGAATCTACTTGTTCTCCCACTTTCCCCTTATTTTTTTTTTTTTTTTTTTTAGTTCCAAATGGCTTCACAGGGAGTTAGCATCTCTTCCCTATTTGACTGCCTTTCCTGATCCCTTCTTGGCAAGCCCCTTTCCTGGTTGCCACATGCAACCCTCCACCCTTCACGCCTGCCCTGTTCCTATGTAGGAAAAGTAGCTAGAGAGGCCCAGACACTTTGCTGACAGTCCCCTGTCCTTAAAACCCTGAATAACCAAGCCTTATGCTACCCGGAGGCCAGGACGAGTGCTGGCACAGGGCAATCACGCACAGAAGACCGTGAGCTCTGCTCCCCACGCAGGATCTCAGGGAGGACATCTCCGTGTCCAGGACTACTCCAGAGTATACATGGGCCTCTGGCTGCTCTCATCCACGACTCTCCAAAGCAAGGCTTACAGCTTTGGGTTGTAACAACAGGCACTCAGTCCCGAACCCCAGTCCTGGGCAGCTGGGGTGAGGCAGAGTAAGAGTCACAGAGGAGTGGAGGGATGATTTCTGGGTTTATTTGATGATGCACGTATGGGAGGCCCCCTGCATATGTGACCCACACGACCTGCTGGCTGTGTCTAAGTATCCTTCTGGGCTTCTGCTGCTGGTGGTCAGGGCGTGGGAGGGCGTAACTTCCAGTTACCTAGACAAAGCCAAGGGGGTTGGCTGCACAGCGACTTTGGGGCCTCTGATGGACAAAAGCTGGAGGCACCCGTCAGGCACAGTGGTGGAGGGGGGTATGGGCAGCCCGAAGAGCCTCTGTTCTGCCAAGGTGGCAGGCGCAATCAGCCACTACAGGCTTAAGAGGCCTCACCCGAGAGCAGAGGACAGGCCAGAGAGGCCCAGAGAATGAGGCCATCTTGGTGTGTTATGATTTAAGAAAGTCTGAGAAGAAGGCTGAGGCATCGAGGTCACGAGGTGTGAGTCAGAGGCTGCATAATGGAGGGGTCCCCAGACTTCTCCCTCTTTCTTTCTCTTTGGGTGTTTGCTTGTAGGAAGGGGAGAGGCCCAGAGCTCTGGCATCTCTGAGGCTATGGCCCATTTTTGCCTTGAGGACCCCGATGAGGGGACACCTCTTAGACCCTGAGGCCAGGCCACAGTGAGGACATTTGTGCCCAGGACTCAGGTCATGGAAAGCCCGATGCCTCAATTCCTCCCGGTCTCGAGGCCCCAGTTCTTCCTCGCACACCCCATCCCATGGATGGGAGCTGTGCACGGCAAATCCCAGCCACGGGGCCCCTCACACGAGTCCAGGGAAAACCGTCAGCTCTCCCCAGGATGGCTTCCATGCTTGGCTCCCGGTCCCCTCACACCCCCAGAGCGTGCCCACTCATTCTCTATCCCTCCCGAGCCCGGGGCCTTCTCACTCACCAGCCTGTTTACACACCAGGTATCTCAGGCTTTATCTGCTCTCATTCTGAATTTGTAACTTTCACATAAACTTGAACAAAGCTCCTTTTGTTCCTGCACCCCACCCCGGGATCCCAATAAACTGGTTCCCTCCGAGGCGACTGGGCCAGGGCACGGAAGCCTTGGCCAAAGGGCTGTGTGTGCATGTGAACAAGCATGTTCGCACCTGCGAGGGAGTCCGTGTGTTTGCGTGTGAGCGCACTGCTTGGGCTGACAGAGGGAGGGTATCGGGGAGAGCGTCGAGTGAGCAAAGTGTGGGCAGGAAACATTGTGGCACGGGCACGGGACGGTCCGCAGGCCGCAAGAGGCCATGGGCCAGGGACGGGTGGGTGTCTGGGCAGGGGGCACACAGGGATGGACAAGGTGTAAAGGGCCGAGAGGAGCAGGGGAGTGGGTGGTGGAGCGAGGGGCTGAGGCCAGGCTCAGGCTAAGTATAAGGCAGATACAGGGATCGCATTATGGCCCATGTAGGGGCTGGCACAGCCGCGCGCTCGGCCCCGTAATCCTGTTAGCCAGCAATCTCCATTCCGAAAGAGCTTCATTTCTTTGTGAATATTTGTAAACTAGATATCTAATGGAAAATTATAGGAAAATTATAGTGAAATTCATGACGGAGAAATCCGATTATCCCTAATTCAATTATGCCATCTTAGCCCACACAGCACATTTCCCATTTTTTTCCCATAAATACCGATGCCAGGGGTCCCGGTAATCAAATAAAATTGAAAATCATCTTCCCATTAAATTCAATTAGCCGCAATTTCTAAAGCCTATCAGAGATTTTAATTACTAAATTATAAAATTCTCCAATGCTAAATTGAAACCAAAAAAATTGCACATCCTTATATTTCAGAGAAAAAAAAAAGGGCCAGCAAAATCCTTGAAAAAGAATGCCCTCCTTTCTGTGCCCAGCTCCAAGGCGGGCTCCCCACCCAGAGGGACCTCATATCGCTGCCTACTTGCCCAGTTGGGGCTGCAGCCAGGGGCATGGAGGAGAGGTCTCTGCCCAGGGAGGGGCTGAGGCATATTCATTTAGCAGAGGGACAAACCACACCTCCAACTCTGAGCTTTGGCTTGGCTGGCCCCTAGGGAGGACCTGCCTTCCTCGCTGGCTGTCCCGGCTCCCGAGATACTCTCTACTCTGTCCCCCCATGGAGACAGTCTAGAACTGCCACCTTCTTGGCCCACGGACAGGGCTCAGGCTCAGGTCGGGGCTTGGCTTCGGGGCTCTGCATGTTCTAGGGTGGCAGGCCAGAGGCAGCACAGGGTTCCCTCATCACGTTGCGGGGCCCCCGGATGGCCTGGGCTGGGACAGAGGTGGGAGTGGGATGGAGGCCGGTGTTGAGGGTAGACAGCTATGGCGGGATGGTTCCGTGGCCCCGAATCTCCTCCGAAGAATACCCAAGGCCCATAGGTCCTGGCAGTGTACCAGCCTCCTAGGAGAGCTGGGGGTTGGCCTGGCCCCAGCCTGGCCTCTCTTCCACTTGTAGCTCATTCTCTGTTCTCCTCACCCTCTTCTGGAAAGCGCACAGTCCCGAGCTGGCCAAGGGGCATATGCCCCAGCCCAGTGGTAGCCCTTGCTTTTTGGCCGCTTCTCCTTTTAGGGAAGTGGTGGCCATAACCCCAACAGTAGCCCTCCTCTCTCTCCCCCACTTACCCAGCTCTAAAGGGTGCTCTAGAAGTCAGGAGAGCCTGGGGACGTGGCATCGGTGGCAGCATAGAGTGACCCTAGGTCTGACCCCCGAGGTGGGTGGCTGGGGCGGCAGCCGAGGGGCCGGGCGGTTCCTGGGCAGCCAACAGCCGAGTTGCCAGCAGCCCAGCGCCCTGGGAGCAGGGAGAAGCTTTAATTTGCCAGGCAGTCAGGAGTGCCAGCAGGGGAGGCACCCGCAAACAAAACAAAAACAAAAAAGTTAATTATCTTTGGCTTTTTCTTAATAAATATCCAAACTGGCCGGGCCGGATCCTCCGCTTTGGAGGGAGAGAGGAGAAGGAGGAAAAAACCCCAAACCAAATCCAACAGACTCATTCTCTGGTCTACCTTTCCCTTTGTGTCTCCTCCTGTATTCATCTCTTATCAGAGGCGGGATGAGTTTCAGATTAATGTCCAAATTTTGCAAGTCAAGAGTATGGCCACCCAAGAAAAAAAAAAAAATAAATAAATTTCTTTTTGAAGCTTTGGGGGTGGGACAGCGGCGGTGTAAAGAAGAAAGAGGCGGGGGAAAGACAGGACAGGAGCAAAGGAGAGAGCGAGAGTTGGACAGAAAGAGAGTAAGTGTGATGTGGGTGCTGAGCTTCTCCAGTTCCCCTGTGGGCACCACACGGCCCAGCCTGTGGCCCCAACCCGGGCGGGACCTGTTCTGGAATGTTGTGTTGGCATTGGATTTTAGTTACAACAATCAGCTACAGGAGATGTGAAGATTTCTCCTTCTAAAACTCTGAAACAACTGAGGTCTCACTGGCCACTCCAGCTCCCCTGTTGCCCTTGGATCCTGTGTCAACCCTCCCTTCCAGGAGCTGGGCTGGGGAAGAGAAGGTGCTAGAGGAGGGGACGTTGGCTGTCCTTCTGCGGGGTGTGAGATTTTTCTGTATGGGCTCGCAAGGGTACCTAGGCAGAGAGATGCGTGTTGCCGCCTGGGCGTACGTGTTTGGATGGTGCTTGTACACGCCTGAGCCTGGGCTGTTAGAAACGTGTGGCGGGGGAGAGAGGGTGGGGGCAGCCGGGGCAGCCAGGGCATGGGGCAGACAGTTCCTCAAGGAGCACTGACTCTGGAGGAACCCCCTACCTGGGTTCACACTCCCGCTCCCTCACTCACTAGCTGTGCCACCTTGACCAAATCACTGACCCTCTCTGAGCCTCCATTTTCTCAGCATCAAAGGGAATAATTAGTGACTGCCTCAGGCTGGGGGTCAAGGAGGAATGTGGAATGACTGCTAATGAGTATGGGGTTTCTTTCTGGAGTGATGGAAATATTCTAAAATTAGATAGTGATGGTGATCACACGATATTGGGAATATACTAAAAAACCACTGAATTGTATACTTGGCATGTAAATTACAGCTCAGAGAAGTGGATTATAACAAAGTGGGGATGAAATGGGGGGGAAGAACAATAGCACAGCACAGAGTGGGGGTAGAGGGCACAGCATGTAGCCTGGCACAGAGTAAGCACTCAGTAAGGACTGGTGAGCAGAGATGAACACGGACCTGGCCGGATGGGTTGGCATCCTGGGCCCTGGGCTGGATGCCAACAGACATCTACCTGGGTCCCCATCACTGGTCCAGCAGGTCGTTGAGCAAGCTGAGCCACCCCCCCTACATGGATGGGGTCCCGGGTGGCTGTTCCCTGGCAGGGATGGGAGAGGGCATGGCCCTCCTCCTGCCTCTCTGCCCAGGTCCCTGGAGAGGAGGCTGCCCACCGTGGCAGGCAGACTCTGCCGTTCACTTTCCTCGTCTCACAGAGCACTCATATTTTCCATGTGCAGCAGACCGTGAATTCACCTTCATACTAGTTACAGGGTTATTTAGCTTCTCCTGACACTGACAATCACCAAACTTTAATTCGCTGCTTGGCTTCTCCCTGCTGTGCCCTCTGCCCACCCCCAAAATCCCTGGGAGAGGGTGGGAAGGATCTAGTCCGGCCCCCTGTTGCCAAAGCCTGCCCTTCCGAGTGATGGAGTGACAGCAGGAGGGGGTGCTCAGAAGAAGATGATGGGCAGAGAGTGGGGGCGGAGAGTAGGGGGGGAAACAGTGCCGGAGAGAGGAAGTAGCACCAGGGCTAAGGGGAGCTTCCGTCCTGCTCCTCCGGCCTGACACTAATGTATTCAACGCAGCATCCATCCTATTGTGAATGAAGATTCGGCTGACCGGGCTTTGGGTCTGAGGGCTGGGAGCCCCAGCCAGGACCTTCAAGGCCGGGGCTCACTGAGCTCCCGGGACCGGGCAGCTGGCATGGACTGGCTCGTTTGCCTGATTGTTGGATGAGGAGGTGCCCACCCGGGAACCCCTGAGAAGCCAGCTTTCGTTTTCCTCTGCCTCCCCCATGCCAGGTCCTCCATGAGGCTAAGGCTGCCTGCCTTGCAGAAGCTTCTCTCTGGCTTACTGCTCCACTGCCTGCATCCCCTCTCTCGGCCTCCCGAAGTGGTCACCAGTATCTTTCCCCAAAGCCCCTGAGGCAAGCGAAGGAGTGCCAGCTTGATCTGAGAACCCTCTGGTGGAACCACGGGATTCTCTTATTCCCCAAATCCAAGCTGGTCCCATCAGCCACTCATTAGTCAGAGTCCCAAGAGCAGAGAGCTGAGCCGAGAGGATTCTTCAAGACCAGAGGCCTGGGGAAGGACCTGGGCTGGGAGGCTCCGAGGAGAAGGAGAGGGACAGCAGGGGCAGAGCCAGGAGGAGGGGAGGTACTGGGAGATCCCTTGGTGTGGGGGGGAGAACCAGGCTGTGTCTGCTTCCACCAAGCCTCATTCCGCCGCCCCACCCCTGCCCGCGGGGGAAGTGGCCATGGTGGCCGGGGCAAGAGAGACGTCGCGGGGCCAATGGCAGAGAAGGGAGAAGGAGCTTGTTGACTGTAAACTGTCCATTATGGCTCAGATTATAAACATATTGCACAGGGCTCTCTGCACGATGCCGAGGAATCCAATACGCTGAAAGGTTAATGCAATCAATTAGGGTGACAAGGAAGTAAAGTAAAGCCTTCGGAGTAGATGAAAAGGAGAGAGAGAGAGAAAGAGAGAGCGCGCGCGTGCGCTGTGGAGTTGGGGGTGACAGTATGGGTGGTGGGAAGGCCAGGAGGAAGAGAAACCAGCGGGATGCTGGCAGGGGCAATGAGATGGACACAAGGCCGGGAGCCTGAGGAAAGAGGGCAGTAAGAGCGCCGGCAGCAGAAGCAGCGAGAGTGGGCAGCCAGTGGACAAGCTCTGGCCTCAACCTCCGACTGCTGCCCAGCTTCACCTTCCCTCCCCCTCCCCTGGCTCCCTCTCCACCAGCTGCTCCCCTAGGGCTCAGAGCCAGGCTCCCAGATCAGCTCACAGCACCAGTAACGTGTCAGAGCAGCCTTGGTCCCTGCCCCTGTACGCAACAAGGGCCCACCACACAACTTCCAGGGCCTTCTCAAATGGAACTATGGCCTAGTTGCCACCTTTCTCAGAATGGGCCCAGGTTCAAATGCAGAGTCTCCCCTTGTCCTGCTTCACTCCCAGCAGCACCCATGAACACAACCTTCACGGCTCTCCCCTGAAAACCTAGTTCCTCCTTGCAACAGCCTGGGAAGCAAAGAACATGGTGCAGGGCGCCCTTTTACAGAGAGGAAGACAGGTGCTCAGAAAACTTGTGTGGTTTCCCAGAGCCTGTCGCAGCGAGGGACCCTGCGGGGGGGTCACAGAGGACCCCGCACTGACCTGGGAACCCCAATGCCACTCAGCCTGCCGCCCATGGGGCTTTTCTTTCCAGGGCACCCACAGGAGTGAGGAGACTCATCTTCCCCAAGAAGTCAGCTTCACAAGTCCTTGGGCAGGGGTGGGGAACCCCTGAGAACCTGCCCAGGGATGGCTAGGGCTCTGGGAGGTGAAAAGCTACAGGGGAAGGAGGGAATGTGAGCTCTTCCTACCGGTCAGGCCCCAGGCCAAACACCTTTGACCACGTGAACTCACTCATCCCCGTAATTCTGTCTGCAAAAGTAGTTGTTTTGGGGGGCGCCTGGGTGCCTCTGTGGGTTAAGCATCTGAGTCTCTATTTCGGTTCAGGTCATCCTCTTAGCGTCCTGAGATCCGGTCCCGCATCAGGCTGTGCGCTGAGTGCGGAGTCTGCCTGAGGTTCTCTCCCTCTCCCTCTGCCCCTCCCCCCCACCACAGGCACACTCTCTCAAATAAATAAACAAATCTCAAAAAAAAAAAAAAAACAGCTATTCTGCTCACTTTACAGAAGAGGAAACTGGACGTGAGAGCTCAGTAAAGGCAGAAGGCTACGCTGGGCTCCTGGAATGGGATGCCAAGCTCTTAGGAAATGCTGGCTGTCAAAGGAAAGACAAACGTGGACTTGTAGGTGGGTGGGACTGAGCAGAGGACGAGGCCCTGAGGAGGGTAGAGAGAGGGAGGGCAGCCCCTAGCAGACCAGGTCTGCCAAGTAGCCCGCAGCCCCCAGGATGGGCTCCCACACCACTGCTGGAACCCCTCGGAGCAATCCCATGGAAGACAAGAGCATGGGGCAGATGACAGGCAATACTGTGGACATACTTAAGGCCAGGAAACTCTACACTTAAAAATGGTTACAGTGGTAATTTTCACTTTAGGTACATTTTGCCAGTTTAAAAAAAAAAAAAAGAGCAGAGGTCAAGAGACAGCAATCTTTTTCTATAAAGACTTAGAAAGTATTTACACTTTGGGGGCCAAACGTTCTCTGTTGTAGCTGCTCAGCTCTGCCACTGTACAGTAAGCTGCAGCCCAGACCAATATGCAAATGAGTGGGCGTGGCTATGTGCCAATAAAACTTTATTTACAAAAACAGGCAGTGGGCCCCCAGAGAACAGAAGCACCCAGGGCTGATTTTCAAGATCCAGGATGCTGTCCCGCTGCCTGGGGACAGGAGTATCCAATCTGGACCTTGCCTAGAGTGGAGGGCAGAGGCCTGGGCAGGGGCCTCAGGTGGAAGTCAGGCTCTCATGATCAGCAGAGGATAGATTAAAAGAAGAGAAAGAACAGGTACTGATGGGGGGAAACCCATGTCCCCGAACCGGGCCTGGCACCCAGCCTGCCGAGAAGCCCTTCACTTGGCTTCGGATCCTCATGGATGATACGCAGGGGTAGGCGGTGGTGACTTGGAGCTCTCTACATTCTAAGAGTCTCGACACCACAAGAGAGACATTACGCTATGGCAAAGAAGGGATTGGAGTGGGCAGCGGAGGGCCAGGCTGGCCAGAGGGGACGCCAGGGGAGAGGAAGGCAAGGAGAGAGGCCCGGGGAGTAGGGCTGTAACCAGGGTGGAGCTGGCGGCAAAGGGAGGAATCTACGGGCCCCAGCGAGAGCGCAGGGCGCGGGCCGGGCCTGCCCTACACCGGCCGCCTCTGATCACGTTTTCAGGGCCACTGCCCGCAGGCACAGACAATGCTGGGGGAGCCTTTGAAGTCCGAAAGGGATGCCGCGGTGGGAGCCGCACGAATCTCCTCCCTTCCCCCCATCCTCCCGGGGGAGGGGGCCAGCAGGACAAAACCCGGAGCCGGTCACAGCCAGGCCCGAAATGCGGGAGACAAAGGGAAAACAAACAGGTTTGGAGCCAGGCGCACGGTGCCCTGTCTGTCCCCCGCCCCGCCAAGCCAGGATGATGGATGGCTGCAGCCAGCCAGCTCGCCCGCCGGGCGGGTCCCGCTATTTACATAACACTGGCGTTCCACCGGTCACCTCTGACACCGCGCTGCCTGGGGCCGAGGCCCGGTGGCCCCCGAGGTTCCTCGAGCCACTGGCGAGGAGGGGGGGGGGGGACTGAGACAGCCTGTGAAGGCCCAGCCAGACGGGGGAAGCCCTGGGTCTGGGAAGGGCAGGTCAGCAGCCAGATCTGGGCTCAGGATCTACGGCTTCCTCCCTACCAGTCACTCATGGAGAGGGGAGGAGGCCACCGGGGACCTGCAGCTCTAAGGAGAGAGGCAGGGCTGGAGTTCTAGGGCTTTCAAGTCCACGAGGCTCCCCAAGAGCTAGAAGCAGAGCTTCCAGAGACAGCCGGCAGAGGCTGCCACAGTGGGCAGACAGCGCTGTGCAGAACCGGGGCTGGCACCGATGGGCGGCTGAACCCCGGCACCAGGGAGGCCTCTGCCCCACACCACCTCGAACACATTCCATGCCCATAGTCCACTAGCCACGTGCCCCTGGCCCATTTCCAGCCTAAGAGCCAATCTGACACGTTCCTCCTGGGCCATCGTTTCTGGCCAGGTTCAAATGGGCAGTGTGGCTCCGATCCTGTCTCCATCTTCCCAGTCCCCCCCTGGGTGCTCCACGTGACTGGACCCAGCCCTGAATGACTCCAGCACCGGCTCTCCGGTGCAGGCGGGAGGACAGCATATCAGGGAGGGGTCTCGGCCTTACCTCACAGCGGGTCCTAGAGGCTCCTCTTTAACAGTAGGGGCGTCACTTCATCCTGGGCAGGGAGAGAGAAAAGCCTGGTTAGTCTTTCAAGGCAGGATGCCCACAACACCCTAGTGCGTGCCCTCCAACCTGCTGTGTGCCCAAGGACTCCCTGACACTATGGGCCAAGGGGCTGATACTCCAGGACTGGCAAAGGGGGTCAAAAATGGATTTTGGATCATTTAAGTATATTCCAAAAAATTTGAAAAAGTTCAGAAAGCAGTGGGAGCTGATGCCAGGGGAAATAGGGTCCTCGGGACACACCCCTAACCAAAGAGGGAACAATCACACCCTACTGCACACATGTCTGCGGAGGCAGAGACAAAGTCTGTTGGTGGCCGGGGAAGGGAGTGCAGTGGCTAAACCGAGGGGCCTGGGACGGCAGAACACAGCAGCACCCATTCCTTCACTCTCTTCCCCAGCCCCTGGGAATAAAAATGGCACATGCCAAGCTGTTCACTACTGTAAATAAGAGACAGACGGCAAAGATGGACCAGGGGCCACATCACCAAGAAGCCTCACCTCCCAGGAACAGACTATGACAGTACCTTCTACCTTGAGGTCCTACCAAGGAGACGAACCCACCCACGCCGGGGGCCCACGCTAGGGGCCCATGTAAGGAAAGGGACACGGTCCAACAACGGAGAGGATCTTTATCCAACATATAACTCAGCCCAGCTTGCCAGGCTCAGACCCTCCTGCCCGGAGCTTGAGTTTGGGAAGACAGACTCCTGATGTGGATAAAAAAATCCTTGGTCCCAAGGAGCCCTTGGTCCCCCACCCCGACTCCCACCCCCACCCTCCTGCCCCGAGGCCTCAGAACCCTACCCCTACTCGGGAAGACTTTTCTGTTTATTGCGTTTTTTCCTCCCCACTCCCTCACTTGTGGCTTATCAATGATGCAAGAGGAATAACACCAATTTCCTTAGGCTGTGTAATCCCCAAATCAGATTGGGGGGATTGCAAGAGGTGAGGTGACCTTGTACAGGGCTCCCGGAATGCCACCCAGTCCTGCTGCCCGCCCTCTCTTTCCCAGGACATATTTAGACAGATAATGCTAATTGTACTTGACAAGTCCTCCTAAGGAGGGCTGGGTCTTCTGCCAGCTTTTGCGGCCTTTGCTGGGCTGCCTGGGCAGAGGGGCCTACCCAGGCAGAACCCACCCTGCCAGGCACAGAGCTCTGGGGGCGCTGGGCTGTTGGGAAGGCTGCCCCTCTCCCCCAGGGGGGCCTCCTAGGCCCACCCGACCCAGAGGGTGAGAGGCTGGGGGTCCAGCAGAGGGCTGGACCGACTGAGATAGGGCAGCACTAGAGAGGAAGGGGAGGCTCTGAGGTAGGAGAGTGGAAAGAGCAAGAGGCCAGAGAAGGGAGCTGGGGGACACGGAGGCCGAGCAGGGCGGGGCCGCAGGGCAGGGGCTGGAGAGCTCGGCCTCGGCTGAGACACTCTGGGCAGACCTGGCTGTCAGAACCCGGCTGCGCGTCCATCCCACACTTGCTGCCTGAGATCTCTCCGGGTGCCCTGGCCAGCCTGCCTTGAACCCCCAAAGCCCCCCAACCCCGTAACTCCAGTATCTCCCTTCCACCACCTTTTTCTCCCCTCCCATCCTCCCCTGTAACTGTGCATTTATTAATTCATGAGGCACTAATTAGTTCTTTGTTTAATTTTGTGTTAAACAGACTGACCGGAATGATAACGACTTGCAGCACGGTGTTGCCGTCCCCAACCGCCCCTGTTTTCTGACAACAAGGGAGCGAGGGAGGCCGGAGCTCTGAACCCAAATCCCTCAGCAGTTGCACTTCATTAAGTCAAAATGTGACAAGAAGCTTAGAGAGCAACTTGCAGATCCGATCGCACACAACAATCACAGGAAACTTTGCGGGAGTTGGCCCGGCGGGGGGAGGGGGGGAGTGGGGGGAGGAGGAAGGGGGAGGGGCAGGGATGCTGCCCGAGGGGCCCGGACCGGAGGTGGTGACTCTCGGAGGTGGTGACTCTCAAGGGCCCTGGGGCAGGTGGCCTGGCAGACAGGAGCAGCGGGGCGGCTGGGTGCGTTTTGGAACCCCAGGGGGAGCCTGAGAAGTTCAACTTCTCTCTTTTCTTCCTCCCCCCTACCCGCCCTGCTCCCAGGCATCTTCTCCTGTCTCTCTCTGCACCCCCATTGTCCCTGACGTCTGGTCTGACCTGTGTGAGCTAGTGGCCGGGCACACTCAGGGCCCCGCAGAGGACCAGAAGAGCTGCTGGGGCTCAGGAAGGGCTTCGGCAAGGGCAGGGGAAAGACACAGGGTGGGAAAACACAGAGGAGAGCAGGAAGCTCTAGGTTTGACCGAGAAAGAAAAGTAACGCGTGCTCAGGGAGCATGGCCCATGCGTCTCTTCTCTGCCAGCTGTCCACCCACTGCACCTCTGGCCCATCCACCCGTCCGATGGTCTTTCTCTTAAGTACTCCAACCAGAAAACCAAGGACCGAAAGGTTGCGTTCTGTGTCGAGGTGCCTGGCAAATCAGATCCAGAACCAGGTCCTGGAGCTTCCAGGTGGAGGCAGGCAGCTGAGCTAACCAGGCCAACAGCCGGAACACTGGATCCCTCCTGTCCATGTGAAAAAGCAGAAGCCCGGCCCCAGAGGTGTCAAGCCGCTAACCCCACTGGCCCCTGGCCCGAGTGAGGATGGGTGGGAGCACAGTCAAGCCACCCCAGTCTGAAGGCAGGGCCCCTGCCCTCCCTTTATACCTGGCCCTAATTTCTGCAGATGTGGACGACACCATCTGTGAATGAGAACACGGGAGGGGTGTGAGGAGGAAGAGAAGAACAGAAGTGCCCAGCGAAAGTTGCCAGTTATGTGCCTCGTGTGCAGAGAGTCCATTGCCTTCTTCCCATTGGCCACTGCGTGCCAGGTGCGGCCCGGCCCTGGCTGTGAGCGCTGCGCTTCCGGAGCCCACGGGCCCCCCAGCTCAGCCCGGCCTGCCCTCGCCCGGCCAGTGCTGGAGTGCGGTGGTCTCTCCCCGAGCCTGGCAGCCCTGGGCTGGCTTCTGTTAATTTGCTGTCAGGCTGCCTAAGCAAACCAATTAAAACTAATCATTAATTATAAAAGAGAGTGAGGAGAGTAGAAGAGAGAGGAGAAGGTGAACATCTGAGGTGGGAAGGAGGGAGAGGGAAATGGGAAGGAGAGGGGAGACCCCTGAGGGCCAGCGGGGAGCTCTGGGGGGGGGGCGGTAGCCCGGGGGGTAGGACACTAGAGGCTCCTCCGGGCCCAAGGAGTGCTGGGGAGGAAGGAGGGCTGGACGGAGCCCAGAGGTATGGAGAGGGGCTGCCCCCCGTGAGGGGTGGAGGGACAGGCCAGGAGAGGAGGGAAGGGGCAGAGGGAAGGGTGAGGAAGCGGCTGTGCCCAGCACGCTGGGACCTGAGGAGGCCTCACCCAGCTGTAGTCCCCTCTGGCTGGAGCCACCGACTATCCCGGACTTGGCTTCGGAGTGTCTCCCCCACAGCTCCCCAGCCCCATATGTATGAGGCTTGGCTGATTATGCAGGCCCAGGCCAGGCTCCTCGGCCCTGCCGCCCCTACCTGCTTCCCCAACCCTCTCAGGCCATGGCGGCTCGGGGCAGCTGTCGGCCGCCCATCTACCCCCCAGTGCCGTCCCCTGCCCCCTCCCCCATCCTCACACACACCCTCTCCCCGGCCCTTTCACAGGAGCTGAGGCCATGTCAGCCGGCAGCTTGAGGAGGGGGGCAGCACAGACAAGGGGCAGTGTCATGGAAACGGGCACTTTCCCCGAGAAATATTCTGTTTGGCCTCCTTCCTGCATTGAGGAGCTGTCAGGAGCCTGAGTGAGAGCCACACCACCCCGGGACCAGGCGTGACAAAACCTATTTTCTGCCTCAAATTTGATTGATTAAAAAACTTTTTAGGAAAACCATGTTAAAAGAGTGAAAGAGGGAGAGAGAGAGAGCGAGAGGGAAAGAGAGGGAGGGAGGCAGGGAGGAATAGAGGGGGAAAAAAGAAAGAATGGAAAGTTCTGCCAGGGAGAGAAAGGCCACAGGCAGGCAGAGGCTGAGCAGTTACCCCCGCAAACAGGCCAGGGGATGTGGGTCAGTGGGACAGCCGCAGTGTAACCAAGCAAAACGGAAAGGTCAAAGGAAGCCTGAAACTTTTACACAGTGGTTAGCAGGACAAAGAGGGGACTAAGGGCTCTGCACAATCCAGCAGGTGCCTGTCCCCTCTTAGGGAAAGGGACCTAACACCCCAAGGCAGGCAGGGGGTGGGCCCCCCCAGCACCAGGAGTCTGAGCAGTTCTCTGGATGGGTTCTGGGGGTGGGGTGAGTGGGGAACTGGTTTCCAAACACAGTCTGGGCTGGAATTTGACCAGAATCCTGAAAAATCTGTACAGGGTCAACAGGGAGAGAGGGTCCAGTCGTTTGGGGGCAGGAAAGGGGTTTTCCCACCTTGATCTGTCAAGTCTTGGCTCAGGAAATATGTTTAATAAATACATAAATGAAAAGCAGGGAAGTACTCAGCTGACTCCCACGAGCCCAGGGCCTCTCGCTCGCCCTCTCTGCCTTAGACGTTCCCTGCCCAGGCCTTGGTCCCTTTGCTGGATGATGCCCTGAAAATCCCCATTCCTGGCTTGCCCTCTCTCTTCTTCCTGTCTCAGAAACGGAGGCCAACCCGGCTGGGTTGTGATGTGATCAGCCTGTGATGGGATGGGAGGCCCCTGCCTTACACTCTCAGGCTTCCAGAAGAGGAGCCAGCCTCCCCACCCCTCCTGAGACCCCTTGAGAGGAAGAAACTTTTCCATTTCCCAGAGGCCCTGCCTGATCATTGAAGGCAGAAGTGCCTGAGGTCTTCCTGGTGGGGCCTATCCTCTCCCTGCTCAGCGGGAGCCAGCTCCGCGGCAGCGGGGTTTGCACGTGCTTCCCCATCCGAAAGCCTCGAAGGTCAAGGCGAGGAGTCATTCTGGCCAGACCATCAACAAAAAGTTTCCTGGGAGGAGTGCTCGGCAATGTCCAATCCAGTCCTTGCCAGCTCAGGGCTCAATGAGGGTAAGGCAGTGCCTCCTTGGAAAGACGGTCACATTCTGCCACATAGATGCACAGAAAGACAACACCTGCTCTGGGTGTCGCCCAGCCCCTCCACCAAGTGAATTGACCCTAGATCTCTCTCTGTCCCCTGCTCTGCAGTGGTCTTAGAAATTCAGGGAGTGCATATGGTGTGCGTGGGGTGCGGTGCTAGGCATGCGGAAGAAAAAACGTCCAGCACATGGGAGCAAGAGCAGAGTCAGGGTGGAGGGACTACAATCTTGCCTCTGTCACTTATAACCACAGGATCTGGCAGGCCAGCCTGCTTAACCATTTCCAGGCCTCAGCTCCTTTAATGAAAAGTAGGAGCAGAAGTGCCCACCTCAAAGGCAGTTGGTTCCCTGAGTCTCCCCTGAGTATGCACCACGTGCTGGATACGGTCCTAGGCCTAGAGAACTGTGGAAAACCAAAGACAGTCCTCACGGAGCTTCTGTGCTCAAGGCTGTGGCCCAGATTTGCTGAAATAACGTGCTGCACTCTGGTCCCACACATGAGGAGTGCTCAAGCTACGTTCCCCGTTCCTACCTTTCAGGGTCCCCGCCTTGAAGAAGCTGGGGGGAGATGCAGGTATAAGCCCAAAAGAATGGAAAATGGACCCAAGTAAACTTGGACACGGACATTCACAGATGCTCTCCTCACAAGAGCCCAAAGGCAAGCAACAGCCCAAATGTGCACCAGCAGATGATGGGATAAACGAGGTGGGGCGGAACCATGCTGTGGAATATTGGGCAGCTGTAGAAAGGAACGGGATCCTCAGACACACCCCAGCGTGGCCGCGCCTCGAGAACGTGCTAAGTGAGAGAAGCCAGGCGCAGAGGGCACGGATCGTCCCATTGTGTGTACGTGGAATATCCAGAGCTGGCAAATCCATGGGGACAGAGGGCAGGTGAGTGGTTGGCAGGGGTAGGGCGAAGGGGGACCGGGGAGTGGCCACTAACGGGCATGGGGTTTCTGTCTGGGGTGATGACCAATTCCCGGAACTGGATGTTGGCGAGGGTTGCACGACACCGTGAAGGTGCTTAATGCTACTGAATCATACGGTTTAAAATAGTGACGATGGTAAATTTTAGGGGACGTCCCTTTTACCCCAATGAGGTGAAATAAGAAAACCAAAGAAACGGCGGCAGAAGCAGTCCTGGCAGCTTGAGAAAGGAGAAAGATGGCCCCTGCGTGGCAGCTCAGCCTGGGTGTTACAAGGTCAATTGTCACAACTCAGATGGTCCCTGCCCAGGGGCTTCCTAGGCCTCTGTGAGATGCGGTTTATGACCGCCAAGGGGAAAAAAGACAATGTGGAAAGGCGAAGGTGGCTCCAGGGGTGGGCCTCCCGACAGCCTATGTCACTTAAGAGCCCAGGATTCCGTATCCCGGATGCTCCGGTTCCCGCCAACACGCGTGCGTCCTGTCTGGTGAGCGGAGCCCAATGCACATGCCCTGGCCAGCAGTCTCTGCGAGGCTCCCCCGATGACTTCTGCTGCTGCTCAGACGCTTGGTGCGACGTGACCCGCTGCCCTCTGGGCGGGGAAGGAGGGTCTGGATCAAGGACTTCCCCACCCACAGGGCTAAGGGCCCCCCCACCGAAGGATGGTGTTCCACCTGGCAGGGAAAGCCTGGGACACCGGGAGCGCAGGGCCCTGGGGGCAGCCCCCCGAGCCCTCTCCCCACCCTCCTGCCCGCATCCTGAATGCGTGTGTGCACGGAAACCCCTGCCTTGGCCCGGGAACTGTCAGGAGATCAACAAACAAAAGCTGCTTCTTGACAGGGAGTCATTTATATTTTAGCTTCGTTCCATTATCCTAACGAATCCTTCATCAGCAGATGCAATATTAACAGCAGAAAATCAGCTCATTACATCCGGGGGGAGTTCATCAAGACGGCAATCATGTATGCAGCTCCCCAAGCCTGCGAGCGGCCAGTGTGGCTGTTATTTATTTATTTTGTTAGTTATTTATTTAATTTTGGGGGTTCTTTCCACATAATTGCACCGCATCTCAGATCTTTAATAAATAATTTGTAGGTCCTGAACTGCAGACAGCTTTGCTCTCTGCCATGAGAGCCTGCATTAGCCAAAATATTTACCAATATTTAGAAGTCATTAGAATCGGGAGGGAAGTGAGGAGGGGTACTCTGTTCTTCCACAAACAGCCTGGTTTGGGACTAAGGTGCTCTGCCCTCACTCTGGTCCTCTGACCCCATCTCCTGGTCTGACAGGAGCCATTCTGGATGGGATGGATGCTGCTGCAGGGCAGGCCCGAGTCACTTGCTTGGGCTCACTTGGTTTGAGTAGGGGGTTTCCTGGGAGCTCTTAGACACACAGGGCACAGAGGTACTGCGGGCTGCTCACGGCTGATGGGGCCGGCTGCTGGAAGGGCCCTCCTGGGTGCAGGGGTGGGCACCCTGGCTTGGCATGCCGCAGCATCCTGCAGGAACGGCACTCCCTGGGTCCGCCCGGCGCTGGGGAGCTCAGCGAGGGAAGCCTGACCCCTTCCTCTCAGCTTTCCCAAGGCTATGCCTTCAACATCAAAGGACAGGAAAGTTCAGTGGCTCCAGAAGGCAGACTTGTCCCATTTTACGGATGCGGAAACTGAGGTTCAACCAACTTAAGGCGGCACCACTAGGCAGAGGCCTAGAACCAGGGTTTAGACCCAGAAGGGGCTCTGCTGCACTTCCATTGTTTCCGCTGGGCCCGAGGCTTCCAATGACACAGCCCGGCCTCCCGAAGGCTCCTGGCTCCAGCCCACGGGGCTGAGGTGGCCACTGGGCCTGATGGGCACCCCCGCCACCACCCCTGGGCTGGCCATGCTTTCACAGGTTTTTCCCAGCGGGGGCTGGATTTCTGCCCAGCCAGGAATGTGCTCCCGGGATGTCAATTCTAATCTCCCCAGCGCTCTGACAGAATTAAGCTTCAGTTTGTCCGACAACATCCCAAAGTTTCAGAAATCCAGGGCAGACTCTCTAATCAGGCTGGAGGACAAAGGTCTGGCCTGACCCTGTCACTTCCATTTACTCCTCCTGTCTGTCTCCCGGCTGCGGCCTTTCCACAGCTTCCTCCACCCTCTGCCCTTCCCTGGCCAGCTCAGCTCCCCCCTCTCCTCCAAGCTCCCCTGTTTCTCCGCCCAGCATTTCCCCTCTCCTGGCAGTCGGGCTAATCCTGGGGCTCCACTATCTGAAGCTGTGGCACCCGGCCTGGCTGGCCTCACCTCGGCCAGGTGACCTCCGGGTCACTGCCTCTAGAGAGCACACGGGCATGGCCCCTCCTTGGCTCCAGGCGAAGGGTGCTTAGGGCAGAGCTGTTCTCAAACTCTGCCTCCCCTTGCCTTGGGTCAGCCTGACTCTGGGTTCTCTGCAACTGCTCCCGAAGGGTCTGCTGGCCCTCGGCTCTGCCAGGCCATGACACCACTAGAAAGGGGTGAGGGGCCCAGCAGCTAGGGGGCTGCGCTAGCTGGGCAGAGGACAGTCCCCAGGAAGCCGCAGAAACAGAGGTGCCTCCTTTTCTACTGCACATAGCACCCAACTCACTCCTTTCCATGTGGCTCTCATCTGGACCCAGAGAGATGGTACCTGCCTCTGTGTCTGGAAAGAGTAGGAACAGGCCCAACCTTCATAGAACACACAAAGAGGCGTCGTGAGGACCGCGGTTTAAATTCTGTCTGCTCACATCGAAAGGTACACACGGAGCTGAGGGCAAAGGGAGGGCAGGGGCAGTCCTTGAGCCAGAAAGCCAGATCAGGGAGGGGCTCCCTGAGAGAAAGGGGCAAGAAGAAACATACGGGGTGCAGAGAGAAGGCTTGAGGAAGAAGAGACTGAAGTGGAAATGTCGTTCTGTCCTCCTGCTGACCCTCCAGAAGGTACAGAAATCTAGAGTGGCCAGGATAGGGGGCTCCCCCAGAGCCACCCAACTGGCAGAGAGCTTGGAAAGTCCTGGAATGTTGCAGTAGGCGGGGCCTGCCAAAGCGCCTCCAGCTTCCTCCTGTGACCTGGGCAGAGACGACCCTGGGCAGGGATCCTCCCCTCCCCTGCTTCCTCGGCCATACAGAGGGACGGAGGGACGGACCCCCTTTCCAGAGTTGCAACTCACCATGCCTGAGGGTCTCTCCTGCATTCTGCCTTCACCAGCTCAGCTCGAAGGATTCACCTAGAGACTGAGGTGGGCTGGGATGGCAGCGGGACAGGAGGAACAGATAAAAGCAGCCAAGGAGAACGAAAGGTCTTTTCACCAGCCCTTCCCCGGAAGAATGAAGATACTTCTTGCACTTTTGCCAAAAACCAGAAAAATCTACAAAGGCCACCAGTGGAGAATGGAAGAACACCTGCCCGTTAGCACTGTCCAGAAAGCCCCTGTGATTCCCACTGCTCCCATCAGCCCTCCCGCCCCTGGTAGTTCCACAACCCCCCAGACTTCCAAGTTGGCTCGTCTGCCCTCCTAGCCCGCCTTGCCTTCTCTCCCTCGCCATGCTGGGTGTTGGTGAGATGTTGGGTTTTTTCTTTTTTGCAATTTATCAGCGGATTGTGTGGAGCTGAGTGGTGTGAGCCTCACCCTGCTAAATAAAGCTTTGGTATTTCTGATAAAGCCATCAAATTCCTTATCACACTGACACAAAGTGCATTTAAAGAGACAGACACCCTGTCCCTCCCGCCCCACTGGCCCCTGCCCCCTCCACTCAGTTCAGATTTCCAGCTGCTCTGGCTCTTCTGGATCAGGCACCAAATAGAGCTTCTGAGGATGTGGAGGGGGGTCGGGGGAGAGGGCGCAGGGTGGAAGCCAAGGGGCCAGCTGCCCTCTCTGACTCCCACCCACCCACCCATGTCAGAGCGGCCCGCACCCAGACCAGGGACCCGGGTCCGCAGGGAGTGGCATGTACTTCCTGCCCCAACTCTGGAAGCAGAAGGAAGCTATCAATAGAAACGTCCTACAACAGGGGACGTCCTCATAAACAGAACAATCCTGTGTTAGGACAACAGCCGGGAGCTGGAGGAAGAGGTCCCGATGAGCTGCCGGACCAGCAAGGCTGCTCAGTTGATGTGAACATGTCCGGTCACTGTGCCCACAGCAGTACCAAAGGGGGTGCCCCGGCCGTGGTGCTGCCCAAGATGGGGCGCCCTGGGAGGAACAAACTGGGGGTCCCTGGCCACAGCAGTACCAAAGTGGGGTGTCCTGGCACTGCCCAAGATGGGGTGCCCCAGGAGTACCAAGGTGGGGTGCCCTGGTCATGGCACTGCCAAAAGGGGGCCATGGTAGTGACAAAGGGGAGTGCCCCAGCTATGGCAGTGCCAAAGTGGTGTAAAAGGAAGACCAAGAGGGGCTGCTGAACCCCACTCAATATAGGGCTGAGCAGCGTTCACATCAGGCTCGACTCCTCCCACTGCCCCATGAGGTGGGGGACAGATGAGGAAACCACGGCTGGCCCAAGGCCACAGAGCCAGTGGCAGGCCCCAGCGGGGCTCCAGCAGCACAGGCTGGCCAACAGCTCTGTGGAGTGAAAGACCCTCTTCCCCTAATTGATTTGCCAAGCTCACGTCTACCTCCTCGTTTATGATCCTACAAAGACAGGCCTTCCTGTGTCCCACGGCCCCCTCCCACCTCCCTGGCCCTAGCTCGGCAGCCCAGGCCCTGTGCCCACACACAGCCTGTTGGTTGAGGAATCAAATTTATTATTTTTAATTATTTTGATTTATCAAAGCAGCAGCTACAATCATATTAAACCAACTTGGCTTCTTGGCATTTAACAGATACACTGCTGCAAGACTCCCCCAGACTCCATAAAACACCCAGCCTGTCCGCGGGCTCCTCAAGGAGGGCACCCAATGCCCTTTCTCCAAGAACCCCAAATTTGAGGGCCATGAGATACCCCCACCTACCCTGCCGCAAACACATGCTGACAAAGTTGCTGACGGCCAGAGAGGAAAAAGAACAAGCTGGGCAAAGCTGCCAGGTCCTTTGGGAAATGACTGCTTCCATTCCAAAGTCCTGACCTCCTGAGGAGTGGGCAGTAGACCCAAGCACCTGCCCCCTTAGCTGGCATGTGTGGGGGGGTCTGTCTTATCCCAGGCCTGTATCTGGGCCCTCAACAGAGATGAGCCAGATTACTCCTTGGGAGGAACGACTGCCCCCTTTTTACAAGGGAAGAAATCCTGCCCAAGGTACACAGCTCAAAAAAACAACCAGGCCAGTGTCCAGGCTGATTCATTTTGAATGAAAAGCCCTGGTTCTTTCTACCATACCTCCCTGCCTTCCCCCAGACCCAGGAGCAGTGTTCCTGCCCAAGCACCGTGGTTAGTGGACGAAGACAGCGAAAGCGAAAGAACCCTGAAGTTCAAGGTGATGGCCCAAGGCTGCACACGCCAAACATTCAGAATCTGGGTGCTTGGGAGAACAGGTCCCTAGAAGCAGCACTGTGGGGCAGGGGACACCAAACCAATAGCCTTCCACTGGATGCTCAGGCCCACCGCAGGGCATAAGGAGAGGCTGGCCCGCTTTTCGGGTGGGGGCGGGGGAGTTGCACAGGTGAGCGGCTTCTCAGCTCAGCCAGGGAGCTGACCACGCCCTCAGGGCCAGCCCAATCCCTAGGGAGCCCAGGAGCCCAGGGCCCTGCATGGCAAGGACCAGCAGGGTGTGGGAACAGGGGAAGTGGGCACTTCACAGTTCTAAGCAAAACCGAACACCAGGAGCATGGGTGGGCCTGGAACAGACCCCTCCGGTTCAGGGGCCCACAGAACCCCCAGGAGTCAGCCCCCTGCAAGTCTTGTGAACAAGGGCCGGCCTCTCTCGGTGGGGTGAGAGGAGGCAGCAGTGCTGAGACAGAGTCTCAACCCACGTCCTCTGATTTTGTATGTGGAAATTATAGTCAGCTGCCATCAAACCAGGATCCAGACCCCACTGGTCCCCACGGCCCAGAGGCCCCACAGGCTTGTGTGAAGAGTGCCACTGTGGCTGCAAGTTCTGAACACTGATGGCACCCACGGGCACCTTATCCGGTCCCTCTGAGGTCAAGTTTCCTTATCTATCAAACACATGGGCAGATAGTAGCAGTGAGGATTCGGGGAGACAATGAGTGCCAAGCTTAGCCAAGTATCTGCACATTTCCTATGTGCAAAAAGTAGTGGCAATCAACCTTGTCGTCATTGTCACCATCATCATCATCACCACCTAAACACAAGGGATTGTGGCTTTAGGCCCAGGGAGGGCAGAGAGACTGGGGAGCAAATTTGATATTGCTGACGGGCCTCACTGCTGCGCTCCTCAAAGAGTCCAGGGGAACTCAGAAATGTCTAGAGGAGGCTGTCCCTGGTGCCTACCCAGCCCACAAGGACCTAGAGTTCAAGGTTGGGGGGGGGGGGGACCAGGATGACTCTCTGGCAGTCACATTTGCCTATCAAAAACTCTACGTTCACTCAGCTTTCCTGGGGAACTCATGCCCTAATATGGGCCCAGCAGCTTTCTGGGTTATTTCGAGTGAGTGCTTGTGATAATGACTCCAGGCTTTGTTTCTACTGCCTCCAGAAAACTTTCCATGTGGGGACAGGAAGGATGGCGGGCGCAGGGAAGCCCGAGGTCAGAGAGCATGCCAGAAAGGAGGCACAGGTGGGTAAGCCAAGGGGAAAGGAAGAACAAGAGGCCAGAGGAGCAGCTGACCCAGAGTGTTAGGTGGGGTTAGGTGTTAGGGGGGACAGAGAGCTGGGCAAAGCAAGCCAAGATCCCCAAGACACAGGTGGGCACTGAACCACTCCCTCTGCCCAGTACTCCCTGCCCCTGGGAAACGCACCCAGGACAGTAGTCAGGATGGCACCCTACCTCCTCGCCCACATCTCTGGTAGGGGTCCCTTTTGCACAGAGGCCAAGTCGGGCTCCTGGGCCACACCGAGATACCTTGGGGCCCCTGGGCTCCTGGACTGATTTACATATTAATGATCTTCTGCCCAAGCTTGGCCCAGGACTCCAGCCCGTACAGGGTTAACTCAGACAGAGGGGCTGGCTTGCCTTCACTCTACCTCAATTTCTACTGCACCCATCACCTACCTCCCCCACCCCCTGATCTTAGGAGAAAAAACCCATCAAAATAACTATTTTATGTCTCCAAATATGCAGATCATTTTCTTTAATGAAAGATGCTTGACGTCTCCGATCCAATTAATATGCAAATGCAGGAGAGGATTTATTTGTGACATTCTGTCTGGGTGAGAGAAAACAAAAAAGGCCTGTTAACCAAAACACTAATTGCTGTGACTGATTGTCACATATCATCATTTTCATAGGATCTCCTCCATTCCTAGCTCTCAGGGAGCTCGAAACCAGGACTCATCCACGTAGGCATCCAGGAGAAGCAGGGCAGACCGGCTGCTTGTCTGTGTGGCCCCTCCCCACCAGACCTATGTCCAGGGCCAGCTGCCTGCTTCTGGTCCCACGGGGCGGCCGGTGACCCTAACCTTCTACAGGACTTTGCCAGTGGTTCTCCCTTCCTACGTGCACTTCGTTCAGGTGTTGGCCCGCAAACCGGGGAGAAGGAGGCTCAGGGTCTGCTGGGTCTGATAGGCTGGGGCAGGCCTCAGGCAGGCCACCTTTCTGCCTCACTCCTGGCCGGGTGCTTTTTTGCTTTCCACTCCCTCCTGCTAGGAAGCTTTTAGAGGAAGGAACGGGAGCCTCTTTGGGTCCTGCAGATGCCCAACCCCAACTCTCTTCCCCTGCTTCTCCAGATATATTTCTCACAGCACTTGTTGAGAGAAGCTACCTGGGGAAACTGAGGCATGGCACCCTCCCCTTAGATGACACAGGGAGTCTACGGAAATGTCTGAAATGCCTGGGCACACACACCAGCTAGGCAGACATCTGCACGTCAGCCCCCATCTGGTGACCTCACTGAAGGGGGTGGGTCAGCTGCCATAGCCCAGGCACCTCCAAGCCACTTAGACCCCTCAGTAGGACATGGGGCTTCCTTTTCCTTTAGAAAGAATGGGGAAGGGAATGAGTGGTGATGGGCATCCTTATTACCAAAGGCCAAACGGAAATGGTAAAGACAGTTTTTAGCTCAAGAACAAGAGGGTTCCAGGTGTGACGCACTTCTCCCCCACACAAGGGGCCAGCGAACCGGGGAAGACCAGAGGGCATAGCCTTGTGGCTCAGGAGCTTGGAAGGCTGGTCTCTTGCCATTTGGGCTCAAACATTCTGGACACTCAGAAGGCCTCTACTACCTTCCTGCCTCCTCCCTAGAACCCCACCGAGTTCCCAAGGACATTGAAAACAGGGGTTGGGGAGCCAGTGTGGGCAAGGCCAAAGAGCCACGTGGGTCCCTGAGCACTGCTGTGGGTGCTGGGCACAGCTGAGGACACAGTGAGGGACTCTGTGGGCCTCCTGCAGGGCAAGTCCCCCTGAGGGCCACTGAAGCCACAGCCACCTAGTGGGCACCGACACACATCTGCCCAGGGCTCTGCAGTTGTCTCCGGCCGGGGCCGCGGTGGTGGCGACAGGGAGGTGGCTCCATCCCAGTTGACTCCCATCCCCGACGTCCCCCGCTCCTGCCCTGGCCCAGCTGCCTGCCTCCGGCAACTCCGACATGGGCCTCCAGGAAGAGCTGGCGCCAGGGCAGCACGGGGCAGACACTCTCCCCCCAAAAGGCCTGCCCCCGCACCCCAGGAACAGGCTCAACAGGATGCCGTGCGGGGGAGCTTGGAAGCCTTCCGGGAAGAGCGCGGCCCTGGCACCGGTCCCGCGGGGAAGGAGGTGAGCTGGGTCTGCCACTCCGTCTGCCGCTCACCTGACTCGCGCCCACGGCGGCTCAGCACCAATGGGGTGTGCGTGGGCGCAGACAGGAGGCGCGCATCATGGCGCCAGGAGCCAAAGGGGGAAGGGCAGGCGGCTGGGGAGTGGCAGCAGGTGGGCTGGTCAGCTGAAGAGTGCTCTGATTGTACGCCCCAGGCGGGAGGGCCCCACCTGCCAGTGGGGAACCCAAGAAAGGGTCTTCTGGAACACTGAGCCTTGCCTTCCCCCGGCTGGAAGTGCCCGCTTTCCCCTTGGCCTGTTCTCCACCATTAGCCCGGTTAGAGAGGACAGGCCTTGTTCCGACTTTGCATGTGTCCACCCTGCAGGCGCTCCCAGGCACAGCCAGTGGGGCACTGGGGTGTGGGGAACAGCGATATGGTCTCACGGTGCCATGACTTAGAGTCCCTTTAAAACCAACCCATCTGTCCAGTAAACCTTCCCATAAAACAAAGGAGTATATGGCCGTGGCTCTGAGCAGCGTGTTAAGGTCAGACGCCTGGCCCCCCAGCCCACTGCCTCACCCTTCCCCTGGTGCCCGGCCTGGGAGCAGCACACGCCCAGCTGGACACGGCAGCCTGACCTATGGAAGGCGTGATGACCGGGTCCGGGTCAAGCTAGACCAGCTTCCTGGCACAGTGCAGAGAGGACCTGCCCATCACAGGTGCCCCCGTCCGGGAAGGACAAGACCCCAGGGCACCAAACTGGAAGCACCTTCCGTCCCTCTGTTTTCCTTGGCCCCGTCTCCCATTTTTTCTCCCCAAGTGGTATGGGTCCAGAGCCAGAAGCCTAGGAAACTTGTCTGATTGTTGCATTTCCCCTAAATTCCATCCGCAACATGGCTGCTCCCCTAGTCTGCTTTACGCCAGCTGCCACAGGTGGCCACCCTGTTCAGCACGGCCTCCTTCCCCAAAGCCCTCTTTCTCCAGGACCTCGGGGTTCTCACCAAGTCCAAACCACACCAGCCTGGGTCAGCCCCAATTCTGGGGTCTCCTAGGGTCTCCCAGATCATTCAGGTTCTTGGTAGGGAAGAGTTTAGAGTCTGTTCTCAATCCGAGACCTAGGAGCTCTTTCACCCTGGGTCACTTTCAGAGAGGTAGAAGCGTCCCCCCATCTTCGCTGTAAAGGGTAGAACGTTAACGCCATACTAACGTTAAAAATACCCCAGCATACAATCCACAGGGTTAGAGCAAAGGCCACATGGTCAGAGCCGGACTATAAATAAACAGCAAATCATTTCCCAGAGCCTCGGCCCCCTCCCCAGCACCAAGAACCTTTCTGAGGAAATCAAAGTGAACACAACTGTTACCAAGTCACTACTAAAATATTTACCAGCCTGGCGAAGTGCCGAAGGTGCTTGGCACCGAGTGTTTGCTTATTTACAAGGCTGTTTTAAAGGGTAGAAAGCAAAATAAGGTAACCTGAGCTATTAAATGGAGGGGCCAGGTGGTACCTACCAGCTGTCAGCTGTCCCAGGCACAGGGGGAGCTGGGCGAGCGCGGGTGCAGAGTCCCCCAAAATGGGCCGGAAAAGCAGAGACAGGCTTTGGAGCTCCAGAATAACCCAAGCAGCAGGGGGGAGCTCAGGGCTATCAGTTGTGGGTGTGTGGGGGGGTTTCTCCTTGGCCCCAAACATCAGCTAACACAAGCCCCCAACCCGCTCCTGGACTTCCGCATCCACACTCAGAGGGGAAAGAGGGGTCACCGCCCTATCTAGAGGGGGGTACCCAGGCAAGGAGAGGGTAAGTAGAGGAAGGTGGGAGGTGGGGCCCCCAGAGGATGCCATAAGAGGATCCAGGGGAACCTGAGGGAGAGAACTGCACTCAAGTGTTCTCATCTTCCTCCTCTTCCTCTTTTCTTTGAAGTTCCCTTGTGGTTTGAATTTCATTTTGATTTTCTCAACTTTGGCAGATTGGAGTTGAAATAACCTACAAATTACTTAATGTGTTGTAAATCTGGGGGAATTCAGGAGTAATGGGGACCACATGTTGGCCCGGAGGAAGCCCACAGAGGGCTGAGGGAAGGCGGCTCTCGCAGACACACAGGTGGCTATCCCAGGCAGGGACCCTGGATGCCCTCGGTCCCCTGGAAGGAGGGGGCGTGGGCTCCCCTGCAGGTGGGGTAGCCTTCCCGAGTGGGCCAGGGAGCTCCGGATGGACGCAGAGAGAACGTGTTAAGACAGCGGGCTGACCAAGTCGCTGCCTGGGGCAGCCTGGTGACCCTGGACAGGGGGCAGCCAAGTGGGCCGCGTGCCAGGTGCCTGCCAGGCCCCTCGGCTTTAGCCGCTGTGCTGGCCTTGCTCCCCTCTGGCCTCCCGCTGCCTGTGTGTGGCTGTCAGCTGAGCTCCCCCCGCCCCCCCCTCCCGCCCTCCCTCTTCAGCAGATTTCTCTCAAGTACTAAGCCATATGGTTCCAGTTAAGCTCCATATTTTTCCTTGTCGATTGAAGAGACACACTTTCCTCTTTGCCAGACAGTTTGCAGATTGCTCTGTTGGCTCAATTTCTTATTGGATTTCTCAAAAAACCTGACATTTTAAATTAATTTACAGCCACAACAAAAAGAGTTCAGAATTTTAATGGTGTTGTAAGTAATTTTTAGGTAATCCACTCCAGATTTTGATATTAACCTTTGAAACTGGAGTTCATTCAGCTACTATGTTACAATACCCAGTCAGACTCCAGGCCTGGGGGAGGCCAGGCTGGGCTAGGAGGCAGAAGTGGGGTTCTGGGGGAGCCCTTTCTGCCAGGAAAGCCCAGGGGACGGTGCCTGGGGAATCCTAGACCAGTGGGTGACAGTGACAGAGGGCCCGGAGGGCATGGCCTTGTAAGACTGCGGGGCAGATGCTGGAGAGTAAATGTGGGGGCAAGGGGACCTATGGAACATTCTAGAAGGACCAGCCAGACTCAGCAGGGGGCAGCAACCCCAGAATCCCTCAGTAGCAAGAGCAGGGCTCACGGTACGGGGTGTGCCCTATGAGAGAGGATCCACCTCAGTGCGCCAGGAAATAATAATGATAATAGTAATAATAATGGTGACCGCTAACATTTGCTGAGCTCGCTGTTTGTCAAGCAGCGTATGAAGTGCTTCACGGGCCCTAGCTCATCCGATCCTCAAACCACCTCTGGGGTAGGCACTGTCACAGCTCAAACACTAATGTGCCTCGTTCACGTGTGTGGAGGGCTTACTGTATCCCAAGCAGGTCAAAGCCCTTTACACCCACTGCCTCTTTCAATGAGACAGGAGCTAGGTTATTCATATCCGCATTTTACTGAGGAAATGAGGCTCTGAAAGGTGAAGCCAGGCCCCCGCTGTTTGGCCTCTACTGACCAACAGCCAGAGAGTTCTGGGACCCCAGCCTGCCCCCGGCTGAGCCCGCGCCGTGTGTCCCGTTGACCCAGTGCGACAAAACCGCCCCATATGATCCTTCCGGCGGGGGCTAGTGCAAGGTGGCGAGGAGGTGCGGTCCTCCAGGCAGGCCAGGCTGGGCCCTGCCCTGCCACCTCTTCCCCGTGCTGCCCTGGGTCGGCTGAAGGCCGCATGCCAGTCCGGACAGAGGAAACTCTGGGCATGGGAGAGGAGCCCTCGCCAGCGTCTTTACTAGGCTCTGGCACTGAGCAGCCCCTGCCTGGGTACCGAGCCAGCTTACTACACTAGCAGATTGCTCGCATTCCTTCCCTGCAGGAGCTTCCCGGGGCACCCAGGAAAGGAGAAGCAAAGACAGAGCCCCGGCCAAGGCTGTTCCAGTCCCTGGAGGGTCCTCACGCCAGCAGAGATCCAGAGCTCTGAAGGGAGGCCAAAGAGAGGCTGGACCGGGCCTGCCCTGAAACTGGGGTGGCTCCCCTGGCCTTCTCATCTTGGGGGAGAATGGCTCAGGGTGGGGGGGCAGGGAGGTGTAGGAATCAACCCCCGCCAAGCCCAAGTCATGTAAATAGTGCTGTGTGGGCCCTGGGGAGCTCCCCCCTACCCCATCATCAAAGCTAGGAGAAAGGAAAGAGCTGATGGCTGGGTGGGGATGGGGTGGGAAGGTTTTCACTTTACTGGCCCTGCCTGTGAACAGAGCCCCAGGGCACATGAGTGTGAGAGTGAAGGACCCAGGACTGAAGTGAAGGCAGTGAGGGGAGTGGTGGGAGCCAGGGTCAAGGCCTACAGCTTGTCAGGGAGGGCAGGGGAGGGCAGCGAGAGGGCCATGGGAGAACTGGGCCGAGGTAGCGGGGGGCCCATGGCAGTGCCAGGTCTGGGTGACCAGGATGTCATGCAGAGCCTTGGCCACGAGGCCATGAGGCCTACATATGCCCTTCAAGCCCAGCCCACAGCCCCAGTATAGGAAGTGGCCCCGGGACCCCGTGCTCTGGCCAGGTCATCCGTCCATCCATCCATCCACGCACAACCATTGGTTGTTTGCTTATTCTGGGTGCCAGGTTTTTGCAAGGCCTTAGAAGTCCAGAAGAAAAACTAGCCTCCTGGAAGCCCACAGACTCCAGGACCCCAGCCCTTTCACCCTTGGGGACCTGAGGAATCAGCGTGGCCTAAGGGTGCTGAACAAATGCAGACCCAAGGCCCACTCTCGGACAGGCTCTGCCCTCCTGGGTCCCCTCCTCGCTCCCCTCAGACCCAAGTTGGATTCCTAGACTCCAAGAAGGAGAAAAATCTCCTGAGATGCTGGGAACCATAAGCTTCTGACTTTCCCCCACTCCCGTGGAGAAAGGAGACCTGGGGCCCCAATTTCCAGGTGGTCGGCATCCCGGAGAGAGAAGGTCCGGGCCTCGAAGCTGGCCTTTGCCTGCTTCCTGAGCACAGAAGGGCCAGGCAGCAGCTGCCAGGCCACCCGTGCCCAGACTGCGCCCGTGCCCAGACTGTGCAGACCTTGGAACCTGTGGAGCCCCTGGCTAGCGGCCAGACAGCATGTATGAGTATCAGGGGGTGAGGTGGGGGGGGTGTTGAGAATTCAGGCTTTCCGTGCCCCCGGCGCCATGCCAACACGTGGAAGGTTGAACTCACCCCTGGCGGGATGCCACGTGCCCAAGGAGTGGGCATCTGCTGGCATGGCATCGTGTGAAGAACTAGGGGTCCAAGCACAGCCTGTCGCTCCGGGCTTTCCCTGACACGTCACAGGGGTATGTCTGCTCCTTCCCCGCATGGCATGGAGTACAGGGGCCCCCAAATGTCCCTTTGGCACAATGCCCACCGCATACCATGGGCCATCCCCATTGGCACCCGGCCGCACGTGGAAGAGCTCAGACGCTCTGCTGGACCCCAGCCAGGCTCGGAATGGTTCTCCCTGCTGGCTCAAGGCCATAAACGGGGCATCTCCGTGTTTGGGCCCATGGTACCATCTTTTCACTATGGCAGCCCAGAGGACCGCCCCACCTCCCACTCTGTCCACAGACAACCATCTTTGGCCATTTTATGGACCACGGGATGATGTTAGAAGCCTTTGTCAAATTAGTTGCAACATAAGTACTATATGTAAAAATTAAAATGAATGTCCTTCCCCTACAGTCACTGGGACAACAGTAAATTTTCATTTGTATTCCCACTGAGGGAGCAAACCCCAGAAACTTTCTGAATTGTACCCCACCCCCACCCTCCCCCCGAGTTGTCTACTGGCCTCTCGCTCTCTTTCCAAGTCTTTCTTTCTTGGCTTTTTTTTTTATTATTTTATTTTTTATTTCCCCCTCTGGGTCAGGTTAAAGCGCTCCTGAGGGGTGACTGACGGGGGTTGCCATGGAGACCCTGGCTTGAAAAAAAGCCTCGTTAGTTGCCAACTCTGTGTGTTGTTGTTTTACAACTGTGACCGACCGTCACATGAGAGGGGGGACAGCTGGGGGCCGGGCAGCACAAAGGGGAATGGCTTTTTAATGGAGTGCCTGGCCGGCGCTTGAAGACTCAATAAAGAGTTGCTGGTGAGTCCCCTCACTGGGCCCGGCCCAGCACACGGGAGCCGGAGGCCCTTTGTTCCTCAGGAGCTGGGATGGGAAAGTTGAGAAAACCAGCCACTGGGAGGTGACAACAAGAGGCCTTCCCCCACCGCTCACAGGACAGCTGTTTTCCCTCTGTCTCAGGGTGCCGGGATGGAGGGGACAAAACCCAGCGTCTCGGACAGGCTGCCATGCTGGGGCAGCGGGGCGGCTGGAAGGCAGCTGGGGGAAGCCGAGTGGGGAAGCAGAGGGAGGAGAAGGGGGCGAGGGGCCTGCCTCTGGCTCCTGCATGCCGCCCCCCAGCCCCCAGCATGAAGGCAGGTGGCTGCTGGGAAACTGGGCCGCTGTGGGGTGGGGACAGAGAGAGCCTAAGTTCAACACAGGCTGGGCCCTAACGGGAAACCAGGGGGCTAAAGGAGGGTTTTCTGGGGGAAGGAGACCCTGTAGGAGTAATTCAGGCCACGGCCAGGAGGGTGCCAGTGTCCACGGACACAGACCGCAGGGTGGTTCCTGTCCCCCTCCCTGGGCCACCTGTGAGGACCTCCTCGATGTCTCTCCCCACAGCAGCTCTTGATGGGCCCTGTCCCCAGGGGGCCCAAGGGAGGGGCTGAATCCGGCCAAGACCTTAGCTTTTTCTGATGGGAGAGACAAGGTGCTAGAGCAAAACGCTTTTCTTCAGCCCTGACCAGAGAGACAGATAGAGATGGAGAGCGAGAGAGGGACACTGGGGTGTCTTAGGGTGACGGTTCTCAAAGTGTGGCCCGTTGGCCTCTGGGGGTTCCTGAGAACTTTTCATAAAGATGCAAAGGTGTAACTGCTTTTCTCACTGCGGCAACCTGGGCATTGAGGGTGGGAAGCAGTACCAAGTAAAACCGCTGGTGCCCCCACACCAAGCAGTGTGCCGGCGGTCACTGTGGTCGTCATCGCTGTGCCCTTGCCGGGAAAGAAGAGCTGTATTCGCTTAAGAATGTCCTTGATGAAGCTATAAAAATTAATTTTTATGAAATCTTACCCCTGGAGTACGTGTCTTTTTAACATTCTGAGGGATGGAAAGGGAAGTACACACAAAGCTCTTGCTGTGTCCTGACATCCAGGGCTTGGCCTCGAGGACAGGTACTCTCGTGACTACGCTGAGAGCCACTTTTTTCACCAAACGCCACTTGAACTTGAAAGAGTGACTGACAGACAAACCCTGATTTTTTTGGATTTGGGTATCTGGCAGACTTTTTCTCAAAAGTGAACAAAGTCAGACTGTCACTTCAAAGGGGAAACAAAACTGACAGTATTTGTCACTAGTAATAAAATCTGAGCTTTCAAGTGAAAATGAGACTTTTGGATAAAAATCTCGGGCACCGTGACTTTGACAGTGTCCTACAACTCAACCAGTCATGTGTTCCGATGAGACCAGTGATGATACCAAGGAATGTCATTTTCTAAAACATCGTGGCATGAAACATGTCGACATTCGGAAGATCTGCATTCCTCAGTGAACCAGTATTTTCTGAATGACCCACGCATCAGGTTACAAAATCACGCATTGGGAAATGATTCATTCAAAGTGCAAGGCAGACCAGTGGGTTTTAATGGGAGAGTGCGCAAAGTTCAGAGCCGTGGTTTCAAGATTCCACACTGCACCCGACCTTTGAGAAGCCATCACTGGCCAAGTTTTAGTGTAATAGCAAAGAAGAGCAGCCCCCATGATCTGCAAAGTCCACTTCAATAGTCCTCCCTTTGCCAAACACACATCCGTGGGAAGCTGGATTTTTTCCACAGCCTGACCAAAACAATGTATCAGCCAGGACTGAAGAGAGAAGCACATCTGAGAGCCCGGCTGTCCTCTGTTAAGTCAGACGCTAAAGAAGTTTACGAACACGTCACGCATTAATGTGTTACCACTGTTATCTTTACAGAAATTAGGAAGTTCCGAATTCTTTTTCTCAGTTGTAATTTCTCATACACTGACTATCCATAGCAATTGGCCACACGAAGCCAAAGCTCCTTGGGGTCCTCAATACTTTTTAAGAGCGTCAAGGGGCGCTGAGACCAACGGTTCTAGAACCACTGGCTTAAGGCATGGGAAACAGATAGGAAGAGGGCAGAGGGCATGTGTTGTCACGTTTTGTGGAGCAGGGCGCCGGCAGGAATCATTCTCTGCCTCCACAGTTGTCCTTGGACTCAGTAAGGGCGTTTGAGAATTCTATACTGTATCCTATGGCGAGAGACACAACCTTGGGCAGGATGGTGACATGGGTGAGGGGGTCCTGGCAGGTAGTAGAAGAGCCACCCGGAGGCCCCGAGTGAGCAGAGGGCGAGGGAGAGGAGGCAGCCACTTCCGAGTTGGCCTGGGAGAGGTGGGGCAGGGGGTGGCAGCAGCAGCAGCTTGGGAATCTGGGCTGCAGGGAAGGAACGCGCCCTGGGTCCCACTGCTCCATCAGAAAGTAAAGAGGAGATGGTGGAGGGGGTGCCCAAGAATTTAGAGCTGAACAGGGAGGGATTCCTGCCACCAGTGTGCAATTCACAGGATGCCCCGGGCCCCTTCCCAGGGACGTGTTAATTACCTTCCCCCACTGGTTCCCATGGGTAACCAGGCTGGAAATGAGCAGAGGCAGTCTCCAGCTCACTTTCCTCTGTTCTGGCTGGGAAAACCAACCATCCTCAGCCCCAACCTTGGCTCTGGTGCACAGATGTGGAATTTTCCAGGAAAACTTCAAAATCATCACTGAGAGGGAAAGACAGTTGAAAACTGATCTCGAAGAGGGGAAAGAAAATAAAAAGGCAGGCTGGGTTCCCCAGGTACCCCCAGAACACAGGGCGCTGGGGACGTGAACGCTGAAACTATGTGTTTTCCTCTCACACAAAGCCCCAGGCCAGCACCCAAACTTGACCTGGCATCCCCGGTCATCACCTCCTCCCAGGATTTGAAGCTAGGGGACCCACAGGCCTTATGGTTTCTGCTGAGAGCAGCACCTTAGAGGGAGTCTCTGGACAGTCAACCAGCCAAACGTCTAGGATCTGATATCTCAAACAGAGGTGAGCGTACAGCACTCCACCAGACACACCTGTAGGCCCATCCATCCCACAGATAGCCATGAGAGCTGGCTTTGCACCAGACACTATATTACATGCTAGGAGCCCATCAGGGACAATGGCAGAAAGCCCTCCACCCTCACAGATCTCACTCTCAGAGAAGGAACCAGGCCACTGGGGCAGACATCTTGCCTGCAAAGCTGTGGGAACGCAGGAAGAGAACCCGAACGCAGCCTTGGGCAATCTGGGAAGGTATCTAGAGGACCTGCTCAGAAGAGACAATACAGTGTAGGTGGTAGGAGCCTTGGGTTTCAAGCCTACTTCTTAGCTCTGTGATTTCAAGCCTTGACCCCTCCCCTATAAATTAAGATGATATTAGTATCTGTATCAAGGGTTGCTAAAGAATTAAGTGAAATAATGCAGGTAAAGAGCATGAGATGGAGATTGCCACATAAATGTTAAGCGTTCTATTTACCACCATGCCAGGTCCTAGTCTTACCCTTGGTAAGTCCACCTGGAGCAGACCCCAGACTGGCCCATACCAGGCCAAGCTGCCAGCGCCGGGTCGGAGCACTGATAGACCGCCTGGCCCAATCAGCCTCAACCCCGACCCTTTCCATACAGCAGGCACACCCGGGTTGGAAGGGTTCAACCCCAGGGCCTGGTCCGGCAGATGACAAGCAGAGGTGGCGGCTGCCCACCTCTCCTGGGTCTGTGGAGCATCGAGCACGACTCAGTGCTGATCTTGATAAATGTTATCTTCCAGCTTGGAAACTCCAAGTCACCTGCCTGGGAAGAAGCAGGGAGAAAAAAATCCCACGGCCATGCCCTCCCCTGGAAAAAAAAATTTTTTTTCTAGGAAACAAAATACAACGACATCTTTTTATTTTGTTTTTTTCGGTAATTATACTAAAGATGAAAAACTCATAATAAACATCTCCCAGTCCCCACCTGCTAACAGTAATTATAATAGACTCAACAATAAATGGTAAAGCAGGGCAGAGCTGCATCTCGGGAATTCTCTAGGGCATGTGGATTAGCTCGGAAAGCCTGAATGATTAAAATACACTAATTAAAATTTTGTGTTCCTTGGTAACTCGTCTGCCTGGGCCCCTGGTGTTGGCAAAATGGGAATTAACGTGACAAAAGCAACACAGAGGGTTTTTGTTTTAAATAAAGAAAAAAAGAGAGAGAGAGAGAGAGAGAGAGGGAGAAGGGAAGATCTATATAAACAAGTTAGACACCAGGAGAAAAGAAAGACGAGGTGGTTTTCTTTTTCTAACTGGAGCACCAAGATGTTTGGGACAGCAAAGTGTAAGGGACAGGGTCTGGGGCCTGGAAGGGAGTCCCTCTGCCTGCTCTGGGG
Organism: Martes martes; assembly: GCF_963455335.1. Taxonomy (NCBI): domain Eukaryota; kingdom Metazoa; phylum Chordata; class Mammalia; order Carnivora; family Mustelidae; genus Martes; species Martes martes. Next base: position 183,809,259 of record NC_137891.1, on the reverse strand, counting down.
TCCTGTGCGGGGCACGAGGAGCATGAGTCCAGGGGTCACTGTTTAAAAACAATTACTGAAGAGAGGAGGGTGGGAGGGAGAGAAGTGGGGGCAGCAGGCGCCCACCCAGTCCGGCTTTCCAACGACATTCCTCTAGGGCAGGCCACATACCCCCAACTCCCCGCCCCACGGCCAACGGGACCCTGGGAGGACGCAAGGGAGCTTCTACCCCATTGCAGTTGCACAAAAGAAATTGAACACTTTTGAGTTGCCCTTAGCAACCTAATTGCATCAGTACATTGCACACAGGAGCCAAAGTAACTGAATTTTGATGAAAAGACGGCGGTAATTTACGGCATCACAAAATTAGTTGTCATGGCGACGGGTTAATTACATCTCAAATTAACAATGCAAGTGTGGTGAAATTAAATATAAATCATATTTTCTGCATAAATTATAGGGGTTGATTAGACCGGGGCTCTGGGAGAGGGAAAGGTTGAGCCGCCACGGGCCCCAAGCTGCATTCTGAGCTGCCGAGAGAGGCGCCTGCAAATGCGGGCGCGGATGGGGAGCTCTTGGAGGGGACGGGGGACCCGCAGAGTCAGGCGCCGGGGCTGCCGAGGCTGCCTCCCTCTGCTCCCGCTGCCACTCGCAGGCTCAGCTGGCTCCACGCAGTGCCAGGGCTGTCCCCAAAGTTTGCTTCTGTTTGGATCAAACTTTGGCTGGGGGAGGGGGTGGGCGGGCGAGGAGGAGGAGGGACGGCAGGTGCCTCTTAGCTGAGTGCCGGGGACAGAAGTTCTACCTTCAACCATCCCAGATGACTTTCCCGCTTTCTGTGCCCTGAGCCCTCGGAGAACTCTCCACAGATGGCCGGCTTAACCTCCCTCTCTTCAGTTAAATGGGGTCAAATGGTTTCTGAGTCACAGGCATCTGCCTACCAGGGGACAGGCCCCATGCCACCCGCCAGGCAAACCTCGCATGGCCAGGGCTGCACCGAAAGGGCAGCCTTCGTTGTAGGTAGGTGTCCAGGGTATCCAGAGACAGACCGTGGGGGGTGGGGGGGGGTGGCAGCAAGCACATCTGGCTGAAGAATGAGCTTTTCGAGCCAGCTCTGGTCAGGGAGTCACCCTGCTGACCCCGCTCCCTGCTCCCCGGGGGCAGGGCAGGCTGACCCTGCCTTCTTTGAACGGGGGAAAAACAGCAGAGAGCAAAAAGCAGAAGAGACCCCGAAGAGCACCATGGGCATACCTCCTGGGGGCTCTGCCAGCAACACGCAGCCCCAGTGCCCGGGCCCCTGTGCCACCCACCTGTTGCAGAGGGCCAGCCCTGCCACTGAGCACTAGCTCTGGGCCAGGTGCTCATCGGAACCCCTCGGGCGGTAGAGGGTTTAGAATCGTGCCTCTCTTCTCCCGCTCCTGGCCTTGTTTCTTGGCTTCTGGGGATCACGCCATAGAACGCTGGTTCCCAGATGAAAGCCCCGTTTGCTACCTGGACAAAGGTATCATGAGGCAATAAACGGAGAGTTCCAAACTTTGGTGATCAGTGACTCACTGGAGAATCTCCTTAAACCTGTTGGCTCATCAGGCCCCAGCTTCGGAGAATCTGATGCTGTATCTGGAGGGACCAGAATCCGTGTTTTTAACCTGTTCCCCGGAGAGCCTGAGGCAGGCGGCCCCAGGCCCACACTTAAGAGGCACAGGCAACACGGTCTGTGATCCCAGTCTACAGATGAGGCAATGGAGGCCCAGCCGAGTTAAGCCACTTTTGCAGATAGGGCAGGACTGAGATTTGAAGCCACCTCCGAGCTGTCACCCGTAACATGCAATGCCCCTCTCCCAAGGCCGTGTTAGGCACTGGGCCAGGCCATGTGGGAAACCCAGGGACCATATGGAGCCATGAGCCCGTCCTTGAGGAGTGCACAGTCTAGTGAGGACACAGTGGGTCAAGCAAACACACACAGCCCGATGTGTCCAATCCGTCACTAAGGGACAGGGACATGGGAGCACGGGAGCAACGGTGGGGACAAAGGGAAGGCAGGGATCAACACGCAGTGAGGCGCTCCCCCCAGGGTACCTGGCTGGGCTGAGCACCCCGCTGGGTACACCACACTTCACCTGGCCCAGGTGGGAGGAATTTCCTGAAAGGCCCCTACAGAGAGATGGGGCAGAGGAAGGAAGAGAAGGCCCTTGGCGGTCCCCTGACCACGGATGTGCATGTGCAGCTCATGAATATTTCAGCGGCCATTTATTTATCCCTGCACCATCCAGCTGCTGGGGCCACAGACCCAAGGTGGGTAAATATAGCCACTGGGCGATCAATGAGGCATCCGCTCCCCCCCAGCCACATCCATTAGGCCCCTCGTTCCCACAGCCTGCTGGCTGGGCACCCTGTCCTGCTCAATTGGTTTCCGATTTTCATTAGCGGTGGAGGCACAGCCCCGCTCCAAGGCTGGGCGTCCCCCTCACCCCTCTGGGCCCTCCCCCCTCGGGCTGGGCATGGCGCCCGGGGCTGCCTGCCGTCAGTCTGGAGGGGCCGTTCAGAGAGCCCAACCCACCAGAGTGGTGAAGCTGGGACGTGCAGATCTCAGCAGCCAGACCTCGCTTCCCTGGCTGGCCCTTGGGCGACGCAGAGGGTGGCGGGGTTTCCTTAGGACTCCAACACCCACATCAGGACCAGCCAGTGAGCATGAGCTGGTTCTAGAAAGCTGGGGTTCTCGTTTGCTGGCTCTGAGGTTTCTGGGGGGCCTCCACTTTCCACACCTGGAGTGAGGGAGCCCGGGGGGAGTCTGGTGACTATAGGGTTGGGCTGCCACAAGGTGACCCCAGCTCTCTCGGCCCCCACTCTTCCCCTGAGCCGGAAGTTGCACCCAGGCCACCCTGGCCACCTGTCCTCCAGGATCGGGTCTGGCTCCAACCTCCTGTCCAGTGGGCTACCATGCTCTCTTCAAGGGCCTCATATCAGACTGGAAGGTGCTAACCAATTCCCAGTCCCCTCTCCTCTTGCCAGGAGGAGCGCCCCTCATGCAGGCTGGGGCTCAGCACCTGGGGGCACTGTGCTCAGCTGGGTAGAGACTCCAGGGGTGGTCTCAGCCCTGGCTGGGGTCCGGGCGCCTACTCCTTCATCCGACAAATGGTTCCTCACCACCACGATGTGCCAGACATTGTCCTGGGGGGTACAGGTGTGAATAAGACAGACCCAAATCCCTGCCTTTGTGGGGCTTAGTCTCGGTGGGGAGGGAGGGTAGGAACAAATAATTGAGTGAACCAAAAACTACTGAGTTCTGGGGGACAATAAAATAAGGACTGTGATACAGAGTGATAGAGGACAGAGGTGGGATTACTTGAGTTGCCTCTGAGGAGGTGACATTCAAACCAGATACCAGAAAGATAAAAGGGAACAGGGCAGCCTGGGCCTTCCAGTTGAGGAAGGTGGGGAAGGTCTCAGTCCCAGGGGGCTGATACAGCAGAAAATGCCAGAAGGAGCGCCCCCTCGGTGCCAGGTGCCCAAAGGCTTAGGACAGTGGCTGGCAGGACGGGCGCCCTGAGGCAGGCTTGCCGAGCATCCCCATGGCCTGGGAAAGGGTAAGAGGGGTAGAATGGAGAGAGGAGGACAATGGCTGGCAGAGGACCAGGGACATGAGGCCACCTGCCCTGTTGCTGTGAACACAGGGCCCTCCTCCAGGGCCGCCGCCAGGACAGAAGGGAACCGGGTGGTCTGCATGGGGTCCTGTCTGCACTGGGAGGCTGGAAAGTCAGGGGATGACCAAGGCCCCTTGACTCCACCCCAGGCCAGCCCCAGAGATGGATGGCCTTGACCCTCTTGTCCGCTTGCCACGAAGACACAAAGGGTGGGGTGGGAGGTGAGAGTCAAAGAGTGAGCATGAATTCCAGAGGGAGCAGGAGGGGGAGGCAGGCCTGTGCCTTTAAAAGAATTTTCATTTAAAGGCTCTTCTCTCTTCCACCATTTCAGTGATCTATATGCAAATATGCTAATGCATGCAAATTAAGACACCACTTTTAGTCCCAATTTAATAGAAAGCATTAAAATACCATTTTTTTTTCCAAAAAACTCCATATGCATGAAGGAAGGATTTTTTTTTCTTTTTTTTTCTTTCTTTTTTTTTTTTTTTTTTTTACTTTTCACTAAAGTCACATTCCGGCAGCAATTTTATGCTGTCAAAATGTTCTCAACGAGGGGAGATTTGACTGGCTTCTCTGAGAGCCAGTCACAGGAAGGTTGGGCTCTGCTTCTTGTTGAGTTTTTCTTTTTTCTTTTTTTTTTTTCGTTTTGGGGGGGGTGTCAGAGGGGAAAAAAAAGAAAGGAAGGAGCAACAGAAAACAAGACACCCAAGAATTTTCTGATGGGTAGTTTCTAATTCCGGGCCAGGGTCCAGTCCGCTCTGTATCAAGTGTGTCACTCAACCACAGCCACCAAAGATACGCGTGTGCACGGGCAGTCTGGGTGTGTGTAAGCGTGGGTCACTCCTGCTCTCTGGTGTGGGCGCAGAGAGAGTGGGCAGGTGCCCCTTTGTGTATGTCACTTGGCAGGAACATCCTCCCAGGGGCCTGGAACCGCCAGCCACACACACCTCAGGAGGGCAGTGCCCTTGGAGAGGAGAGGACGGCGCAGGGCATCGGGGCTGGGGGAAGGGTGCCGGGGAGCAGGGGACGTGTGCTGGCCACTCGGCAGCCCCAGCTGCACATCAAGGATGGCGTATTTTCACTCCACTCGCTGCTCTGTAATTAAACTCGGCTGCTCCCACTTGGGCTAACAGACCTTTTCCAGAGCGCCCCAACCCTCCCCCCCCTCTAGGGAGCCCATTCCCCCTTCCCCAGCCTTGCTGGCCCCTGGGTCTTCCCAGAGACCCTTCAAGAGACTTCAGATTCTTGATCTGAAAGGCCTTTGTCAAAACTACAGGCGCCCAGTCCCTGAACGGCCGCTGTGGGTCATCTCTCCCAACTCCCTGGGCCCGCTCCCCGGGGTTCCGCTCCGGATCAGACCCCCAAGCCTCCAGCACCTGCGCTCCGCCAGCTCCTCCACCGTCCCTGGCTTTTCCTTCTGGGCTGAAGTTGGTCAGGGCCTGAGCTCTGGGGAGCTTCAAGGTGCTCTGATCCCAGCTGGGGGCCTCCTGAAGGGGTGACACTCGGCCATTCAGGGGGAAAGGGGTAAAGGCCACCCTGCTATGTGTGGGGCACCCCTGGCGGGCAAGGCCTCAGTCCCGTGTCACAACGGGTCCTCATTTCACAGTTACGGTGAACACTGACTCCCACCACCCTCTGCGGAAGGGCGGCCCACAGGCCGAGCGCCCACCTAGGGGCTCGTCAGCGGCAGGCACCTTTACTCTTCTCAGTGACCCTACGGCATCAGAATGACCCGTTCCAAGTTACAAATACAGAAAAGCAAGGCCAAGGGAGGTGAGGCCACTTGCCCAAAGTCTCACAGAAACAACTGCCAACTCTTGGTGTGGCCTGTGGGTCTGTCCCACTCCCAGAAACAGCTGGAAGGCCGGGGTCACACTCCCCACCCCGGCTCTGCCCCGTCCCGGTTAGGAACTCCGCCCACGCCACACGGGGCTTCAGGTCTCCATCTGTAGAATGGGAGAGGGAGGCTGCGCTCGTACTTGGCTTTTTTGGCCCCATCTGTTCACAACTGTGTAACAGATGGAAGCGAATCTGCGGCAGGGGGTGTCCTCCCCACGCCGGAGAGGGAAGGCAGACTGGCTCCCCCAGGCTGCCTCACGCTGCGGAAGAGGGCCTGAAGGCCATGGGCCAGGAGGTTAAGCAGGGCTCGGGAAAGTGGGGAGAGAAGGATCCAGAAGCAGGAGACTGAGGAAGAGAAGCTGAAAACTGGGGGCCTTAATGAAATCAGAAAAATACTTAGATGGGGCTTTAAGGGATAATGAGGCAGAAACCCACTCCAGAGAACGGTTCAAAGGGAAAAAGAGCAAAGAACAGAGAGAAGACCCCCAGGCAGTGACCCCGGGCTGGGTGAGGGCAGAGGACAGGGACACACAGCAGACAAGAGGTACGCGAGTGCCCATGCGGGCCCAGGGCTCGGCGTGCAGGGAGGGGGCTCAGCACACTCGGGGTTCTCCAGTGCGCATGAGAAGGCAAGAGGGAACAGCGGAGCTGGGCTGACGCGCTGGGCCACCTAGCAGAAGCCATGGTGCAAAAAGGTTGAGATATTTACCGGAAGTACATCGGTTGGTGCCAAAGCCTTGGTTTTATTGTCAGGGAAAAAACAAACCCAACCACCGAAACTCATCTTCAACTGAGAATCCACGCAGAGGGAAACGATTTCCCCATCAAACCAGTTTTATTGGATATAAATATCTAATTATTTGTACCAGGCCCTGGAATGCCAGACATTTTGCAGCTTTTATAACATGTGTAGGAGTCTTTACAAACGACATACATACAACTATACACATATATATCGTTATATAGAGAGTTATATATAAATATAGCTATATATTAACGAACCTGATTTGAATTTCATCTGAATTTTTTGCTTAGCGAGCAGTTTTTTGTGTTTTTTTTTTTTTTTTCTCCTCCTGAACCTGGGAAAGAGCTAGAACACTTTGGTGCTGCTCAGACCCTCTTTCTGGGGGGCATATTTCTGAGCCCTAATGTGCCCAACCCAGAAAGCTCCAGGGAAAGGGCCATTGCGCCGTATGCGATGACACATGTGCCCGCCCCTCCCATGGCCGCTCGGTGGCTCTGAACCGCACACTGGCTCACAACACTTCACAACCACGGACACACAGCTGCAAGTCGATACCTCACACATGACACAAACATGATGTCCCAAACAGACAGACAAAAGTATTGACTTTTCAGACACAAAGAGCACCATCACGCTTCATAGCAAGCCCGTTGTCGGCTTTGCACAAACCACGGAGGGCGACAAAGAACCGGGCAGAGGGGCAGGGAGGGGGGAGGGGGAGGGGGAGAGGGGGAACTTGTCTTGTGGGGAATAATGTAGATCAGCCTGTCATCTGGAGACCCATCTTCATCTAGAATTAATGCACTAAAGTTCTTTTGTTTTTCCCCTAAATGGTTTTAAAGAGACGGGCGAATGCTCCGTCCGGACCCGGAGGCTTGGTGTGCAGCTGGCCCGGCCTCTGGAAAGTGAACAGGCGGCCCATTCTCACCAGGCCTGAGTCCATTATCTTTCTTTCCCTGACCCACCCTGCTGCCGCCTGCTCTTCTCCCAACTTGTAGAAAGAAAGTTACACATGCCTGGCTTTCACGGTTCCCGGCCTGGGCAGCATCACAAGCAGAGCCCGCGGCTGGGTAAACTGGGGGCAGGAGAAGGGGTGCGGCCTGCAAGGGCTGTGAATCAAGGTGCCAGGGTCAGTGCTGGGGGTAAGGGGGGGAGCTGGCGGCAGTCTCCCGGAGACAGCGCTGAGAGAGCATGCAGGGAGGGCGGAGGTCGGCTTCCCCGAGACAGGAGTCCCCTGCAGCGGAGGACAGAGGGGCAGAGGCTGGGGAAAGGAGGAGACTGGGCATCAACCACAGAATTCCGGGGGGCCCTGAGGAAATCACGGTCAGGGGAAACTGTCCCTTGAGGCGCAAGGGCCGGAGGAACCAGTCCAGTTTGAGTGATATTTGGGGAGACTGTAGCCAGGGGTTGGCTGTTGGCATGGGTGGTGAGAAGGAAACCACATTTCCAAATGCCTCTGTCTCGGTCCTATGGATTTTCGGGGAGAAAGGGCTCAAGATCCAGCCGAGCTCTGGGCGTCTACCGAGAACCTTCTGAGAATGCCCGCACACCCTCTGCTTAGAGACCCGTACTCCGAGGGCTGGGCCGGGGACCCAGGGGCCGAGAACAGACAGTAGCAACAGGAACAGAGTTGAGCCATTTCAATTATTCATATGCCAGATGGATTCTTTTCCTGCCTTTTTTTTTTTCTATAAAAATAAGGAGGGTGGCAGGAGTGGGTCTTACGACAGTCTCCAAAATGGGGGGAGGAAGGGGAAGGGGAGAAAACATAGAAATCAAATCCCTCGTTTGTGCCCGTCCCCTTCCCTGGAGACCCCCGGTCTACCGACAGGAGGGCAGGAAGGACAGAATGCCCTGTGGGGCCGAGATCAGAGGTGTCATTTAGGTTCTCTGTGAGCAGAGAGCAAGAAGCAAGGAAAATGGTTTGAAGGAAGGGAGGGGGAGAGAGAGAGGAGCACAGAGCATGGGGTGGAGGGGGGAGGCAGGCAGAAGAGGGTTCCGACCTTCTGTGAAGGATATAAAAAATCCAGCCGCCTCAGGGGACACCCAACTATCTAGCATATTGCTGTTAAAATGTCTGCAAAATTTAATACACTTGGCATGCCATCTAATCAGTCCTTGGAAACTCGGGCACTCTCTCCCTCCTATCGTCAAACTGCCTCAGACCTCAAGCCTATGGGGTTCCCACCTCCACCCTGTCCCCCAATTTTAGATAAAACTGCCCCCCCCATAAAACCAGCTGCTGTGGCTTTTAGGACGCATTTCATCCTGAAGTTCGCCCAAGGTTCAGAATCTACAAGGTTTTCTAGGAAGCAGGCGGTGCCAGAGCGAGCCGGAGGTGGGGTCCTGGGGCCAGGACTTTGGTCCCTAGACTTCTTGGGATGGGTGGGTGGGATGCATTAGTAGGAGAGAGAATGAACGTGAGGGACAGCATGTACTGCCACAGGAGCGTGGTCCCGGACGGCCAGGCAAAGCTGCTCTGTCTGGGGGAACCAGCGATAGCCATTCACTCGGTTCTTCTTTAAGTGGCGGCCTGGGACACTGAGAGCGGTGGCCTCACCTGAGCGCACGCACACCCCACTGCATGTGTGGACCTATGCCCGCCTGGGCGCTCTATTAGTCCATCCATTATTGGGAAACTTTGGTGAACCCCACAAGGTTCTGTGGCTACTCCAAGTCCCCAACAACCCGCCAGGAAGTTTCCAGATCAACCCCAGGAGTGGCCGCCTGACCTTCCACCCCAAGCGCAGCCATCGGAGCCCAGCACGACTTGGATACTTCGGCGGGTCACCACCTGCTTCGACTTGACCAGGAGAGATCTGTGGAGCTCCTGAAGGGGCCTGGAGGATCAATGCCCAGAACCTTCCCTCTACCCTATGGAAATGGAGTTTGTACCAAATTCTCTTTATTCTTTTTTTTTTTCCCCTCACCTCTGACTGACTTAAAGTCTCAGGAGAACTTAAGGAGGCCTGGAGGACCCTAAGAGACTCAGGGAACCCCAGAAAGCCCACACCATGCTAAGGCAACGGTTCTTCGTAAGAGAGGGGTCAGGCGGGACAGGCCAAGAATCAGAAGAACCCAGAACCCCTCCATCTGCAGGAGAAAGCCACGGCGGCTGGGGCCCCAGATCACAAGTGACCCCTTGTGAAATTCCCTGCCCCTCACCACGCAGGCAGGAGTGTTGGCAAACAAGAGAAGGGAGCTCAAGGGGGTGGAGACAGGGGGTGCTGTCTGGGTGGGCAACCCACACAGTTACCCAGGGCCCCACGTTCAGGAGGGCACATGCTGTCACTGCTGTGAAATCAGTAATTTTTTTTTAAAGATTTATTCATTTATTTGAGAAAGAGAGAGGGAAAGGGAGGAGCAGAAGGAGAATCGCAAGCAGACTCCCTGACATGGGGCTTGGTCCCAGCAATGAGTTCATGACCTGAGCCGAAACCAAGAGTTGGGCACCCAACCAACTGAGCCACCCAGGCACCCTTGTCATGAAATTCTTAATAGTTTAGAACAAGGGGCCCCATATTTTCATTTTGCACTGGGCCCCTCAAATTACGAAGCTGGTCCTGGGTGTGGATTTTGGGAGATCAGAGGATCTGGATTAGAATCCCAAGGCTCTGCCCCCTATAAGCCAAGTGACATCAGAAAAGCTACTTATTATCTCTGGTTGCAGGGAGCCTCGCCTATCAAGTGGGGTAATCACACCTGCTCTCACAGGGGCCGGGGGAACCAAGATGGGCAGAGTGGGGGGAAGAAATCTGGGAACATGATTACATGATCCTGCCAAACATGAGGTGTGCTGACCAGGAGGGAAAAGTGAGGCCGGTCGATTCGTGTTGGTGGTGGCTTCCTCCCACCCCAAGGATGACCTTCCCCTTGTGGCAAGATGTCTGCTTTCAAAGCAGCGTGGTAGGGAAGCCTGTGCCATATGCCCAACCCGCTGGCCCCATTCTCAGTTGAAGAAACTGGGACAGAGTCAACAGACGACCTGCCTGTTGTCACAGAGCCGCCTCCAGGCAGGGCAAGGCTGAGGACATACTGTTCCTGCTGTCCAGGCTCTACTCTGGCCACAGGACACTTGAGATGGGGACAGTGAGAAGGAGAAGGCGGCAGGATTTGGAATGGGGAGGACGGAAAGGCTTCATTCCATTCTATCATACACACACACACACACACACACACACAACTTGGGCGCACGTGTGTGTGCGTACACACGGCAAAATTAAAGCTGAGAACTTGGCCAAAAAGAAAAATCCTACCCCCGTTCCATCGAAACTTATTTTAGGGCGGGAGGTAATTGCCAAAGACCCAAATAAAAAGCCAACCACAGGCTGTAAACGGTTCCAAGTCTTTAATTAGACCCCAAGAAAAAATAGTGGCAAAAGGAAACTGAACGTAGGAGAAGGCTCCCTGAGGAGGGATTACGCGTGTGGTCCCTTCCCCCTCCCGGGGCCAGGGGCTTCGGAGGAAGGCTCCCCTTCCTGGGGTGGGCACTGGAGTGTTGGCACTGCCCATCGTGAGGGCAGGCACGAAGCCAAGCATGGCACACCCCAGGCGAGGGCCAGGCTTGGTCTTGGGTCCTTCACCCAGGGCTTTGCTAGGCCCCAGCCTGAGGAGGCTCACCCAGCGTTGGGGCACCATGAGGCTAAAGGGAAGGGAAGCTCTTTCTACCAGCCCTGGAGGTGAGGGAGCAAGGAAAGAGGTAATGCTTTGGATCTGGAATGGCCTTTGACTCACTGAAAGATGTGCCCATCAAGTCACAAGGCCCGGCTTGTTGGCCACCGACCCATCTACCCACACGACACGGCTCCCATTCCCCGGAGCTGTCCTCTCATCCATCTGTGACTCGAGACCCTTGTCCTGGGTCCATGAGGAACTGGGTGGCCCTGAGGTTATGTAGGCAAAGCAGACGCCCCACGGCCTCTTTTCACCCGGGCCCTCCATGTGAGGGTGTGCTCTCAGGAACCCTCGGGGTGACAACGTGCCCAGGCAAGGGAAGCACACACGGCCCCTGGGCTCCAGGTGGCACTGGCCACCCCCCAATCCTGCCCCAAGCTCCTGCCCTGCCCTGGCCCTTGGAGGACACAGGGGACCCTGGACTGGGTTTGCGGGTCTGGAAAGAAAAGAGAAGGTAAGGGTGTGCCGAGAAAGGTGTCCATACTCTTCCCCCTCCTATCACCAGGTGTGACTCAGCAGACGAAGCAAACCCCACGGCGGGAGGATCGTGCTAAGCAGCAAGGCCAGCATGAACCCCACCACGGCTGAAGCACCAGCTGGCATCAATGTCATAACAGCAGCTGGTCCCCATGGCAGGAGAGAGGCGCTGTGCCCAGGACCCGGGGAAGAACCCGGAGGGTAATGAGCCCCAGCCTGCCTCAAGCCCACTGGCGGGATCACGTGGCCTGACCCTCCACCTGTGAGGCATGGCAGGATGGTGAGAGGGCTTTCCGACTAAAGCCAGCTGACAACAACTGGGCACGTCCAAGGGAGGGACAGGAAGACCCTGCCTCACTGCTGGCATCCAAGGCAGTGGGACAACCATGTCGAAGACCCCTGTCCTGCTTTGTCCCACGTCACCCCAGCTACCATACCCACACCTGGCTCCCCTACCAGAACGGGCACTCAGGCTGAGCGGGGAGCACGGTGCTCTCCTGGCTTTCCTCTGCACTACCCCCCACCGCCTCTTCTAAGCCTAGGCTAGGAGGACGTGCTCCAGAAACCCCACCGAATGGATGGGCCAGCCCTTGCCTGCTGCAAAGACAACCCCCTGCTGGAGTGGGGGGCCGGGCCCCGCCAGTTATGCTGTGTTCTTTACCAGTTTCCTCTCCCAGCTCTCGAACAGAATGTCAGGGACCGCAGATAACCAGCGGGAGAGGCCAGGCAGCACGGAGCACTCCCTGTTTATTAATAAGCTATTTATCACCAGCAATGAAGGCAGGAGCACCTAAGGGGCCCAGACCCTGTTGTGAGCACTGTAGAGGCCATACCCCTGCAGAGAGGGGACTGTCATGTCCATTTTACAGAGGAGGACATTGAGGCTGAGCATGATGACGTGATGTCCACACATGGACCAAGGGTGGTCCTGACTGCAGCCCAGGTGGGCCCGGTTCCAAAGCCTGTCTCTCACCACCAGCCCCTTCTGCCACCCAAGTTCTCTAGTCCGACCCCTGGCGCTAGGCCTGGCTGGCCCATTCCCACGGGCTGCTGGATTCTCTGGTTACTGTTTTAATGCATATGCCTTGAGCGCTCAGAGTGTAAAGCAAGTGATAAGCATGACTCTCTTCCTGGCTACCCACCATGGTGAAGGTCAAGGTCTACACGGCCAGAGCAAGCTGGAAGGTCTTTCCAGGAGGAGAAGCAGGCACGAATCCGACCTTCCAAGGTGGTCCCCACATCACCATCTGGTCAAGCGGGCCTCCCGGCCTCCCTGCTGGCACCTTCCTGTTTGCCTTGCACTGTGCGGCTGCACAGGCTTCCATCCATCAGGATAGGTGGAATTCCTCCTGGACGAGCCCTGTGGCCACTGCTTCCCAACTTCCTTCCCAGCTTGGGAACAGGACGGGAGAAGCAGTCCAAGCTCCTAGCGGAGGCAGCAGGAGTCCTGCTAATTATTTCACTCTCCAACTTCCCCAAGTGTTCCCCAGACAGAACCAGATTGTCCCAGCGACGTGCCCTCTACTCCTGTCCTCCCCTTAAAATGACATGACATCTTCACCTTACACCCTGCCTCCAGCTTCCCCTTCTATATTGCAAAAGCCCCCCAAACCCCTTCTCTGCATCAGCCCGTCCTGGGCCCAGAGAGCCCCAGGAGGACGGGGAGGACGATGAGAACTCTGATCCCGGTTTGCAGTGGAGGAATTCTAAGGGGAGCCAAAGTTTAGACAAGACTCCATTTTCTTCTTGCCTTCAAACAATTCAGCAAGGGGGTAGGGGACCCAGGGCTGAGTCTGCCCCTATTTCTTGGAAGTGTTAAGAGATGACTCTGTGTCCAAAACCACTAATTTAAAACCCGACAATCAAAGCTGGCTGGCCCCCCCCCCCTCCCCTGCCCCAGGAGGACACCATAGAGAAGCTGCTCCAATCAGAAGCAAAACACTCACTGGGGGCCTCTGCGGTACCATGGACTCCTCCCGGGGCTCTCTGTTGACGTCTCTGTGTCCTTGGCGGGGTGGTGGCCTACAAGGGGCATGACCGTGCCCTCTGGGTGGCCAGCTCGTGTAGACACACTCACCCAGACATTGAGTGATGGAACAGCAGGCTCCCAGGGCAAGGAGCTAGGGACAATCGAGGCCGAGAAGCCCTGTCGGGTCCGAGAGGCCCTGGGGTGGGGATGGCCCTGTTTGCCCCAGTGCCAGCACCTGTGAGGTGTAGACTCTGGCTGGTGAACCCGACCCACTCTTCTGGGCGTTGGTTTTCCCGCTTGTAAAACGAACCTGAGCTGCACGACCCCTGGGGTCGCAGAGAGCAGGCCAGAGCTGCTACACGGGAAAGGCGGGTCATGGGCCTGCTCCCACTCAGCCCTCAGAGGTGCCAACTGTGATTATCATTGTCATGATTATTATTATTATTAGCAACATTTTTAGGCGCATCGCTCTTTTGGATTCCAAACATTCTATGTGCCTCCTCTCAGAACTGTAGAGTGATGGGGTAGATCTGAGCTTATGGCCTAGAAAAGCCACATTTCCCGAAATGTTGAGCCCAGAATTGAAACTGGAGAAGAGAGAGAGGGCAGTGACGATTTGATTCGAGGCTGTGAGGGGTCTGGCCAGGTTGCGTGAGCCTGAGTGACCCCAAACTGGCCCACTTGGGCCCCATGAGGCACCCAGCTCAGAGCAGCCAGAACTCGGACCCCCGGCTGCATTGTCCAGACCCACAGTGGAGTTGGGGGAGAGGATCTTTGGGACGAAACACGATTATCTCGGGCAGCAAGGGTTAACGCCGGGGCTGGGAGAGGCCAGGCAGCACGGAGCACTCCCTGTTTATTAATAAGCTATTTATCACCAGCTTTGCTTTTAATGCCATTTGGGCTTAATGTCGTTAATGAAATATAAATGCCCATGCTAACGATGTGGGTCAGAGGCAGCACGGGCAGCAGACGGCTCGCGAAACAGGGCCAAACCGCCGGGCACGCTGGGGAAGAGGCTGAGAGCTCGGCAGGAGGAAGAGGTTCCCACCGGCTCGGCACCCCCAGCCCCCTTTGATCCTGCGCCGGGAGCTTCCTCAGCTGGCAGTGCCGGGAAGGGCTGGGAGGAGGGCAGCCCAGGGGCTGGAGGAGAGGAGGCCTCGAGGGCATGGGCTGCTGTTACCTCCTAGAGGACGGAGCGGGAGTGAGAGCGCTCCCACATCGGGGGCACCGCCTGCCTGGCATCGGGCTCCTTGGCTGCAGGCGGCTGGACTACCACCAGCTGGCAGTGGGCCCCTCTCCCTGCCCTGAGTGCCCTGACCACTGGGAACAGAGCCAGGGTGAGAAGGGTCATGACAAGGAACAGGGAGGATCCCGCAGCAAGGACGGACTCCAATAAAGACCACCCCTAGCATGGCATCCCAGGCTACCCTGGCTTTGGCAGCTCGGCGGCCTTGGGGGTGGGCTCCAAGAGGTCCGCACACGGGCATTTCCGTCCCGTGCCCCAAGGCCCTGGAACCTGGCGGGGGCCTTCGTGGCAGGCTGTTGTCCCTGACCTCCTACCTGACCTGGCCTGGCCCTGCCCACACAGTGGGCCCTCCCTGCTGACCTCTTCCTGGGCTCAGAGCAGACAGGTACCCTTAGCAAATGATGGCCGCCTAGCCCAGCTGACCCCAGCAACTTCACGCCTTCCCCTCTGGAGAGGCCTCAGACTCTTTCCAGCCATCAGCACCCCTCCCGGCCATCACTCCCCCACCCCCACCGGGGAGAGGCAGCCTTGGGACTTCCTTCTGGGCCCGGAGGTCATGGATCCTTCGGAGGAGACTTGGATCTACTCATCCAAGGGCCGCCTGGGCCCAAATATAGGTCAGAGACTCCTGCAAGCAGCTGGCCTCTGTTCCATCCTCCTCGTCCTGCAGCAGCAGGCCCGTGGAGGTCTCCGGCCTGGTCCCCCCTTTCTCCCTAAGGGTGCTACCTCTTCCAGGGGGAGCTCCAGGCTGCTCTTGGGAGAGAGCCCAGAAGCCTCCATCCCTCCCTGCTCAGGACCGACTGTCTGAGAAAATGCAGGACGACCACTGGCGAGATCTGAATTTCAGATAAACCTCACATACTTTTTTGGTGTACGTCCCCGATATTACACGGAACATGCTTCTACTCAAATTTACTTGTGGTTTATCTGAAATGCAAATCTCACGGAGCATCCTGTATTTTTTTTTTCTTCAGTTTTTATTTTAATTCTGGTTCGGTAACATATAGCATTCTGTTAGTTTCAGGAGTCCGGCTTCCAGGCCGTATTTTTATTTGCGGAGCCTGGCCCCTCTCTCCCACTTCCAGCCAGGAACACCTGGCAGGTGGCTGAGCAGGACTGTAGGGGGCAGTGAGGGAGAACGGAGATCCCTGCCCCATCTTGGGACAACCATCCATTCAAGAGGCTGATTGTCACTGTCCCCCCACTTCTGCCCCCAGCCTCTCTCCTCAGTGGTCACTACAGCACAGCCTGGTGCCACGGCTCACCTGTGGGGGTCCCCTCTCCCTGCACCCCTCAAAGTCACCTCCATGTCCCCAAGGAGTACAGGGCTCATTTGCTGGGGCTTGGTGGAGCTCAGCTCAGCGGCTAATCCCCTGGGTGGCTCCTGTCAGATTATTAATTAGCTAAAGCGGATCGGTCCTGGAACAACATGCGCTTGGACTTCAGATAAAGCAGGCCAGGGAAGCTGGGCGGGGGGCTGCTTAAAGTGACAAGAGCCTGTTT
Organism: Martes martes; assembly: GCF_963455335.1. Lineage (NCBI taxonomy): Eukaryota > Metazoa > Chordata > Mammalia > Carnivora > Mustelidae > Martes > Martes martes. The sequence goes on along the minus strand of NC_137891.1, from coordinate 183,793,183 downwards.
CTGAACCGCTCCCTGAGGAGGACTGAGGGGGGCAGGCAGAGGCTAGGGAGGGTGGTTTGCAACAGAGCCCTCGGCGCTCCTCTCCACTGCTCAGAAGCGCCCACCCGGGGGGCAGTGGGTGCCAATGCACTCAGGGACCACGCCTAGGGACCCGGGAGAGGAGGAGCCAGTGACAGTTGGGTCTTGCTTTTTAATAAAGACCTTGTGCCTAATCAGATCGAGTCACCCAGAACTCTTCCAAAAGCTTCTTATTTCACTTGGGGTAATGGCGACGAGGCCTGTGGGATCTGGGGTCCCCCACGCACCCCCATGACCTCATGTAGCATCTGCCCCATGAGCTGGCCTCCAGCAAGTTGGGCTGCTCTTGCGACCGGGAGTTCACACTTGCTGTTCCCCCTGTTGCAACACTTTTCTCCCGGGTATTAAGGAGGGGGACTTGCTCCCTCACGTCCTCCATCCTTACCCAGATGTCACCATCCCAGTGCTGTGTCCCCCAGATGCCACACCGAGAATCATAAACCGTCCCTTCCACTCCCGCCGCACGCTCTCCCCAGCCTATTCTCCAAACCTGCTGGTTTTCTCCTGGACACATGTGACCATGCAACAAATACTGCATTTCTTTATCTCATTTGTCATTTGCCTCTCTCCACTAAAATGCAAATCCCACAGCACCGTTCATTCACTGCTGTGGTTCGGGTCCAGTTCGCTGTGTCTCTCGGTGAGGCTTGATGAATGAGTGAAAATGAGGAATGAATGACTGCGATTGAAGGTCGAGATTTGGACCACCTCCTCTTCCGGCTCTGAACCCTGGGCCGCCCTGGGGGCTTCCCGGGCACCCGTCTCCCCCATTCCTCCTTCCCCGGCTCTGCCCCATCGAGGCAGGTGTTCCTCTCAGCCGGTCCTATCGTTTCCCCTAAGCTGCATTTCCGGCTCCGGGTCTCCTGAGGGATGGCCCCGGGGACCCATCTCCCTGCCACCCAGACCCTCCCCTCCCAGCTGGGCCTGCTAGGAACTCTGCCCCAGAAGCAGGGGTTGGGGGGGGTGGCAGTGAGGAATGAGGGAAGTGGAGAGGGAGCGGGGACTCCCAGCTGCTGCCCATGCCCAGCTCAGCTGCCGGCAAACTCCTGGGCTTGGATTGTTTTGACTTGAGTCGGTGAAGCTGAAATATTGAGTCACGACGGCCCTAAACTTCATTACCAGCTTTTAGCGCAGATTACTAAGGGAAAAAAGTTGCTTTTAATTGCTTCTCCCGATTAGCATTTCTGGAGGAGAAACTAGTGATTAATTACACCTTCCCATTTCCACTCGCCCTGGCGACAGGGGTCCCAACCCCAGGTTGCCATATGGAGGCTCAGGGGCGGGAAAGGCGCCTGCTCCCTAGGGGCCAGGAAACCAAATGAGAGAAAACTCGAGTGGGCAGTGGAAGGTGAGGAACATGCCTGGAGCTGATCTACCAGAGAAGCAGTAGCTGGTGGTGTGAAGTGGCCACAGGAGGGTCTCCACACTGCGCTGCCCCAGGCCTCCGTGTGGTGTCCTCTGGGCTGGAGGGCTTTCTAGACCTTTCTGCATCTGGGTAGATTCTGGAATAATAGAGCCCAGAGAAGATGGGGAAAACAAGATCCGCAGAAGCCCCAAGATCTGCCAGAGAGGATGACGTGTTCACAGCCCCCCGGACTTCCTCTCTGGGAGCAGACCGATGGTGGTCCTCCAACACCACCAGAGCGCTTTCCCTGTGGAGGCCCCAAGGTCACGAGGATGGAGGCAGGGCAGAAGGGCTTCTCGCCTTGTCCACCATACATTAACCCTCCCAAAGCCATGGGCGTCACCAAATGAAGAGAGGCTCTGAGGTAGTTCCAGGCAGGCAGGAACGGCCGGCCCTTCCCCATCCCTCTCCCCTTGGGTCTGCACCTGGTGGGACCCAGGGGCTTCCTGATTTCTGAGTCTGCTAGGAGACAAGGGAGAACTGAGAAAGGAGGCCCAGGGCTGGGGAGTCCACAACATCAGGGCTAAAGTCTCACCCCAGATAGAAACCAGAAGGATCGGTGACACTTCCCAAGCGTTGTGTTCAGCCATCCCACCAGGCGTAAAGTGCCCCGGGTGGGGGGCAGAGGGCTTGGGTCCCCAAGTCCCACAGCCAGCTCCTCTCCTGATCACTCCCTAGCCCAGCTGCTGGCCTCGAGCGGCAAGCCCCACATCAGATCAGAGCCTGGGAGGAAGGAGTTAGAACTGTCCAGTCTGGTTACGAGTGAAGGCCACGGATCTAGTACAGGCCATGGAGGCAGAAAGCCAAAGAACCTCCCATGTGCGCAGACGCAGACGCACACGGCTGCCCGCCCAGATGCACCCTCCCCCGGGGCTCAGCCCAGTGTTCTGATGTTGGCAGACACACCCAGAAAGGCTGGCTGCCACCCGCTCGGAGCCAGGCGGAGGCACCAGCTGCCCGCTCGGGACATCCCTGTCACCCCCTGCGAGATGTCGCCAGCCTGCCCTTCTGCTCCCTCCTGTCACTCCCCCTGGAGGTCAAGCCTCCAGAGCTTTCCTGGAGGGCTGAGCTGGCCCATATGGCTGGGAATATGTTGCCAACATGGGCAAGTACTCACTGGGGCCCCCGCAGCCGGCTGTGACAGCTCCATGCTCCCTCCCGCCAGACCTCTGGCTTGCTGTTTGGGATGCGTGACATCAGCGAGGAGAGCCCAGGGTCGCTTCACTGTGACAGCGTCGCTTTTTGGGGTTGCCTACCTCACTGAGCCCCAGCAGATGACACCAAGATCCAGGAGAGTCGAGCCTTGTATCAGAAGCCCAGAGAAAAGGGACAGTGGCCCAAGTCAAATCTTATGGGGGTACCCACGGGAATCCACACCGTGAATTGTGAAAAGACTTGCCACATGCAAGGACTGCCAGGATCCCTGCCCATACACTGGGGCTGGAAGCTGAGATGGCCCCAGCAGAAATGAGGTCTTAGACCCTTTCCTCGGTCCTGGGTGATCAGAGGCCTGGGGGAGGGTACACAGATGCTCAGCCCTTCAGAACACAGATCCCGTTCAAGACCGCAGTGACAAGAATGATATGAACTAGACCCAACCTCAGACCCAGCACCGAGCCCACAGAGCAGAGGCACAAATCAGTCTCCAGTGCAGTCTTCGGGGCCAAAAGGATGGCGAGCTTGGAAATCCCAACTGAAAACGATGCCAGAGATGAGCGGGCCTCTGGCCTTCCCTCTGCACAGTGCCGGCCAAGATGTGCCTAACCCACTCGACCACGCTCTCTCAGCAACCAGCCCCGGGCCCCGGGTGGTGCTTCTCCCTAATCCACAAAACACAGGGCCTCTGAAAGGCCTGGGAAGTTCCTGGCACTGGCAGGATAGGGGCAAGAGAGGGGAGGAGAAATGGGGCGACATCGGGGCACCCAGCATCTGGGGCTGGCCTGGCTCCTCTCTTCACCGTTCATTCCCACAGCAACTGCTACTCACCCTCCCTCTCAACGCATGGACCCTGAGCCCTTCCGGGCGGCCCACCTCCTGGTGTCAGCGCCCATAGCAGCCTCCCCTGGGGCTTTCTCCCCTGACCCCCATGCAATCCACTCTTCCCACTGCAGCCCCAGCCAGTTTTCAGAGCAAAACCCAGATCGCTTTCCCTCCGTGCTGAAAACCCTCCAGCGGCTTCCTGTCACCTGAAGAATGAAACGCCAGCTTGCCTGGCCTCAGCGACGCCTACAAACCCGGTCCCTGTCCCGGCCACCAGGACCTTCTGTCTGTTACCAAATGTACCGAGCTCAGACCGCCTCGGGACCTTCTGACCAGTTGTTTTCTTTCTGGAATATTCTGCCTGCTCCTCCGATGGCTGTCCACTTCCGCTCCTTCCATCTCAGCTGCCTGTCACCTCCTCAAAAGGGCCACTCGGGACATCCGAGTGATGTCCATGAGAGTCAGAACTGTTTTCTCCACTCTACCCCTAATGACTGGAAGACAACAGGCCCTCGGTTTCTGTTCATTAAACATAACCAGATCTTACGCAGCACAGCCAGAAATGGGGAAAGTCTGAACTAGACAGGAGCAGGCCTGTGGACAGGGCCAGAATGTAGACTCGCTCCTGGCCCACACTCCGGGGTGGTGAGGAAGGACCCTTCTGAGACCATGGGTCAGCCCTGTCCCAGAGGACGCAGGCCTGTGGCCAAACCCAGTCCCTGGGAAGAGGTGGGTGAACGCAGAGGGGCTTAGCCAACCCATTCCCTCTCAGGGCCCTCGGAGTTCCCAAGCTTTATTATGAAGCCTTAGACGGCCGATGCCAGGATGCGGGAGCCCCACAGGACTCGTGAAGCCCGTCCCCTAGGCCAGCCTGGCCCCTGGGAGTCAACAGTGAGTGGAAACTTCAGAAAGGGAAAAACTAATAGGCCTGTTTTGCTGAGGGAACGAAGAAAACAAAAAGCCTGCCACTGAGAACAGAACAGGCAACATTCCCCCTTCAAAGGGGGGCCACACGCACTTCAGCAACCTGCTCGTGGGTTGGGCCCGGGCGGGGCCTGGGAGGCCAGCGGAGGCTCGAAGACACATGGGCCTGCTTTCCCAGGACCCCTGACCATCAGAGGTGCCGAGTCAGGCAAGAAGAATCCAAGAAGTGTAGAGCCATCCAGGTGCTCATGCCAAACGCCCAGCAAGACCGCGACGCCGACAGTCTCGACACTGCCATCAGAGGACAATGGTGGCACATCTTAAATGTGGAGAGACCAAGCCCTGGCATGTGATTGCATTCTAGACACCAGGAAGGAGAGTCTCGGCCACCCAGTTGCTCCACTGCAGTAACCCAAGGCGGCATTTACATCTGATTTGCAAATCCCTGCTCTGTATCCAAGGCTTCTGCTGGTCCCTGCGGTGGCATGGCCCGGAACGAAGCAGGCCCACAGCTTCAGGGACCTCTCAAACCCCAGTGGGCACCAACGCACCCATCGCTGCCAAGTGCTTCCTCCCTGGAAGTTCAAAGTCCAGAGTTGCAGAGCCTGGCCATGGAGGGAGGGGCAAGACACACCTGCCCATGGCGCCCACGGGGAGGGACGGGACTGGTAAGCAAGTTGGGGCTGCTGACTCCCATCGGGCGCACACAGAAGGAGTGGCTTACAGCCTTGCCCTCCCTGCCATTTTCTAGACCCTCCACCTTGGCCCCTGTCCTAACACCATGCCCATCAACTTCATCAGCACCCAACCCCTCTGGACTGGTTTCCTTGGGATTCCGAGGGAACACTGAACGACGACCAACACATGGTAAGTCACCTGCTGTGTGGCAACCTCCCACCACAAAACCCGCCAAGTCTGCTGCCTGCAGGGAGATGTCTGACAGCACTAGCCTCACAGACGACCCTTCCCTGCTATAAGGGACCGGCCTTCGGCGAGGGGCAATTTCTGAGCCCGGATCAAAAGACACCGGTGGGATGTGCCTGGGTGGCTCAGCTGGTTGAGCATCAGACTCTTGATTTCGGCTCAGATCGTGATGTCAGGGCCTTAGGATCGAGCCCAGCACTGGGCTCCGGGCTCTGTGCCCAGCAGAGTCTGCTTGAGATTCTCTCTCTTCCTCTGCCCCTCCCTGGGCTTGCATATACACACACACAAACACACACACACTCTCTCAATAAATGAATAAAATCTCTAGGGGGAAAAAAAAAAGACACCTGTGGCTTCTCCTCTCAGGAAGGTCCTGCCTGGGCTGGACGACCACCCATAAGAGCTCCCACAAGTCACACGGGAGCTCAGAGCAGCTCTGCGGCCTCTGGACACGCAGACGGACCGGACCTACGGCTCCCAGAGAGGATGCACAGAAATGACCCAACACTTAGCTCCAGGAGTGCTGTCTGCTAGGGCACAGGCCTCGCCTACAGCACCCGTGTGCTGCTGGCACCATTCAATGTCATACACTGGTAATGCTGGGAGGACTTTAAAGGCCATTTTTTATTTTACCCATGGCCAAACCAGATCTGGAGGGGAGAAAGCAGAGACTCAATGTCAAAGTCAGGGCCGATATGCTTAGTCCTGTTCCTAGGCCAGGGCTCTGTCCTCAATCCTACGTCTTCTTACTTTCATCTAGGGTTCCAGGTCAGAACGCTCTGAGAAGGACCTCCCTGTGCCCTCTCCTAAGAAGGAACCCCCAAACTGGCCAAGCACAGGCCCCGCCCCCATTTCCCAGCCATATTCTGGGCATCAGGAGCAGCTACCTTTGCATCCCAAGAGGCCGGGGTCCGAAGTCCGCTCCAATGCTGGGGCTGCAGAATCCCCTTCTACGGGAGGGGGTCGACAACCGTGGCAGCTGAAAGGGCAGGTGAGATGGAAGGAGTCTTTGCCTTCAGTCAGCAAGTTCTGTTTGCCTACCAGAATGAAGAGGGAGAACAGATTATCAGGCTACAGTGGACACCCACAAAACTACTCCAGAGAAGAGGACAACCGATGGCGTGATGCAGACATCTCACACCGTAACCTGCCAGCAGTTGCTGGTAGGAGAGCCTTGGACTCTGCCTGCCAGTCAGCAGACCGCATCGCCGTGCTACGTCTGTGAACGACCCGACGACTAGTGCCCCCTTTGCACAATCACGAGCCAATCGCTAAGCAGCTGGGCCACCGAACAAAAGAATCAGACAGGTAGAAACCATGATAGGCCAATCAGATGCCACCCCAGCTAGTCACAGAGGGATCGCACCCCGAGGCTCGGCGCCCCAGGGGGAAAGTCAGCCTGACAATGGACCACGCGGACCCTGGAAGCCGGATCAGAGCCTCAGAGCCACGCAACTGCACGAAGCCTTGGGCTCCCCAGCCTCCGCTCCCTCCAGACTTTCCCCAGACCAGCTCCCAGCTGCTCTCATGACCCCCCAGTGGCCGTGTGGGAGTCTCTAAAAACGGAATCGACAGGTGTCTCTGCAACGACCCCGGATGGTCAGTTTGGTTTCTTCTGTCCCCCCGCCCCCAGCTCCCCGCCATCCGTGCTGGCCCCGTGCCATCTCATCCCCACTGAACAGAACAGAGGGCGCAGGCACATACCGAGAGGGGCTGCGGAGATTCGTGTCATAGGTGGCGGGCCAAAAAAATGTGGCCAAAGAAAGTTGGTGCCCTGCTACCAGCAACCTTTGTGTCAATTTAAGCAAATATTGTGGTGTTTCCATGGTGATTCCTGTTTTGAATATCCACTACACTCACTTTTTAAAGGGCTTTTCCTGTTTGCGTTTCAACTTCAAATCTGTAAATATTTTCAGCCTTTTTAGAAAAATCGGCCCGTGCGCGTTCAAACATAAGCACAGCACCTGACCTCGGTGCGCAAGCTCCCAGGCCCAGAGGTCCGGCCGCATGGATGGGAGTGGGGTGTGGAATCCCCAAGGGGGTTCTCTATCTGCTCCCACACCCACCCCCCTTGCACATGGGGTTGGTATCAGTGAGGGTGGTGGCTGAAATTCCGGTCCCTTCCTTTCCCCCCTTGGCCGGGGGATGGCAGCGTCCAGGGTGCCTTTGTGCTCCCAGAGCATGTGAGTGGGCTCGGCCTGACTCGACGGTGTGGTGTGGTGCGGGCAGCGACCCAGCAGGTTCTCCAACATGGCCCAGCCCTCGGATCCCCGAGCCTCCCTGGAGGGCAGGAACCCCTCCTCTCCTGTCTCCCAAGGTTGGGCCCAGAGTGGAAGGGGTGGTTGGGCTGTGAAGGCGAGAGCTTTCAGCAGCAGCTCCCCCCTGCCTCTGCTCTGGGGCACTGCCACCGTGATGGGCCAGTGACAGTGGCCCCGGGGCTTGAATCAGCCTGGATCCCACCCCACCCTTCGGCACTATACAGGGTTAACAGCGGGTTTCCTGGTTTCCATGGATTCCCGCCAGGCCCCTAATGTGAGTTTCGTGTGATTTGGGGGAAGTGGATTTCCTTTGTTTTCCAGTTTGGGAATATTTTTTTCTTTAAAAAAGAGGAAAAAACACTTTAATGGGAACTTCAGGGCCACCGGGAGACTTACTCTTCTGGGCTCTGACATTCCCCTGCCTGTTGGTCCAGAATCCTCCAAAGCTCTGGGCAGCCCACGCACCAACCAAATATCTCCGAGCCAGAGAGTAAGGGGTGCCTCAGACCACCTCCAGCTCCCTGCCCCCAGAACATTCTTGGGCTGTGTGTGTGTGGGGGGACTCCAGCACCATTCCAATATCCCATCAGAACGGCCCCCGCCTCACCTGAAGGCCAACATCTTGTACAGGTGGCCCACACTCTCCCCTTGCAGACACACGTTTCCCAGGGAAAAGGTCAAGAAAAGCACTCCCAGCTCCCTGACTCCTGGCACGGGGCTTTCTAGAAGCACCCAGAGCCTGGGGGCTAAGCCAGTGGGGTAAGCCTCTGCCTTTGGCTCAGGTCATGGTCCCAGGGTCCTTGGATGGAGACCCGCATCGGGCTCTCCGCTCAGCAGGGAGCCTGCTTCCCCCTCTGTCTCTGCCCGCCTCTCTGCCTACTTGTGATCTCTCTGTCAAACCAATAAATAAAAAATAATTTAAAAAAAGAAAGACCAGAGCCTGACCACACACAAATGGGAATGTGAACATTACTAGGCTCTTATGCCCTGGCTCAGAAGGGGATTCTAGTTACAGGAGAAGAGGGGCTTCTAGGCCCTGGCAGGGCCCTTGTCTGGCCTCTTCCAGCTGAGGTTAAGGGCCTACCCAGGGCAGAGGGAGCTTCTCACCTTAGCAGCAAGAACAACTGAAGAAAGGGTGTGGCCAGGGCTCTTCCTCCCCCTCCTCCTCAGTCTTCCCCATTCCTGCCATCCTCCAGCCCTGCCAGGGTGCGGCCTTGCTCAGGGACTGTCCCCAAGCAAGTGGCCTGACCTATTTACCAAACCAGGGCACAGGCCTCGGGGCCTGCCATGGACGGGGCCCTCCCACGGCACAGGCCCCCGGGGCCAGGGTGGCAGCAGGAATCTCGGTCAGTAGGTAGAGAGCCCAGAGGACAGAGCTCTCTGGCCAGCAGCTCTGGGGTGAAGGAGTGAGAAGCCATGTGCAGGTACAGAAATAACACTGGGCCGAGAATCAGAAGACATGGGTCTGAGTCCCAGTCAGGCCACTATAGACCTCTCCAGGGCCCCATTTCCTCACACCTTCTTCCCTCCTACCTAGCAGCTGTGGTAGGGCATCCCCAAGAGAGGGGCAAGGTGCTAACAGCACTCCAGAAACTTCTCCACTCCCACCACCTTCTCCTTCCACACTTCTTCAAGGTAACCTTCCAGAATCCGCTCCAGGCAGGCCCATATACTTCTCTGCTCTGCTCCTCACGCATCCTTCACTGTGGCATTTAAATCTGAATGGGACTAAAGCAATTTGTCCACGAGTCTGTCCCCACCATTGGGTTTTTAACTCCTCAAGGGCAGAGACCAGGTCCTAATTATCTTTGTGTCCCCAGCATTTAGCACAACAGCTGGCCCACGGTGGGCAGCGTAGGTGTTCGCGGAACTGAACTCATGTCCCTGATCTCACGTCACAGTCAGATGGGCCCCGCGCAGCTTCCTCCCTCTCTAACGACTGAACACTCCACGGGCCGTTTTTCCTGCGCCACTCCCTCTGGTTCCCCTAAGCCCCCACCCGCATCTAGATCTCGTTCCTCCATTAGCACTGCGAACGAACAGCTCCCAGGTTCAAGGGGAGTGCTTGGTGACCTGGTCCTCCTCCGACCGATGCCAGTGAGAACCGACTGAGCAGCTACTATGTGACGGAGAGCATGCTGGGAGTGCAGGGCACACCAGCTGAGCGGTTTTCACCCTCTGCCAACAGGCCCACGTGATGCCTTCTATTCGCCAAGCCCCGTGCTAAGTGTGGTACACGTGTGATCTCGCCAAATCTTTACAACTCGAGGTAGGAAGGATTAGGGTCCCCGTGGATTGATTAGGGAAGGGAGGCACGGAGATATGAAGCGACTTGCCAAAGGTCACACAGCTCGGGCCTAGACTCAGGACTGACAGGTTCCCAGGCCCAACTCACATGAAAGTTCCCCTCTGTCCCCACCCCTGGTCTCAGCAGCGACCCATACCTAAGGCTTTTTCTGCTCCTGGATCTCAGTCCTCCTGCCCCCAGACGGTTCTCCCTCAAACCCCCTAGAGCCAGCAGGAAGCACCCAGAGGTCACAGTCAGGGGGAAGACAAAGGTCATGCTTACGTGCTGCCTTCTGGCTGGGCTGTGAATGGGGGCAGGTGAGGCCTATGGGGAGGTGCCTGGGGAGCAGGAGAAACACCTGAACCTACTTGGTAAATGGGTCCCAGCCAAGGGCATGGCCTCCTGGAGGGGAAAGGGGCTGAGCCGCCCACTGCTGTCATTTGGTGAGATGGGCACAGGAAGGCCACCCAGAAGAAGGCCACTCTGAGTCAGAAGGTTCTGTGGGAATGCAACAGCTTCCATTTCTTCTCTCCAGACCAGCAAGGGCGGGGGGGGGGGGGCAAGCTAAGGGGCTTCACCGTGGGGAATGAGCGGTAGGCGGGGAAGGGGCACAGAGATTTCTGCAGCCTCCTCCACACAGGGACCTCCTACTACCAGGCCCCTCTGCCAACGGAGATGTGGGACTGAGAAGCAGGGACACAGGAACTTCTGATTTTCATCTGGGTGAATGCGTACGGTGAGGGCCCCCAGCATCTCCCCACGGAGAGAAGGCAACAGGAGGTGGCGGGGAAAGATCTACACCCGAGAGGATAAAGGGTTGAAAGATCAGGCCAGGATGGGGGCAGGACAGAGCCCTAATGAGCAGATTTCATAAACCACCCGGAGTGAAAACAAAAACACAGACGTGTACATTGCCCAACTTCAGGCTGTATGGAAAAGGGGAAAAAAAAAAAACAATAAAAAAATCCACATCTTAATACAAAAATCCTACATGATGTGTTGTGGCACGAAAGTGTTTTTCACTGCATTTTTCATCTGTGATCTCACACAGCCTACGACGGGTCCGCCCAAAGCAGAAGGTATTTGATGGTACACAAACAGAGCAAACACATACACAATTAACGAAAACAAGGGCAGCAAATATTCAAATTGGTCCGAGCTGGCATCTCAGGACTTCGGGTGGCCACCGGAGATGGCTACGTTGGCTCTGCGGATGGGCCCCTCGATTTCTAAGGGAGAAATAAGGAGGGACAAGAGCGCAGCTCAAATGGAAGGAAACTCGGGAGTTCTGAATTCTCAGAACCCCGCAAACGGAACTCCGGGCCAGCTGCTTATGTGACACTTAAGGTGCTGTCCTGCTGCCGACGGGGGAGAGGGAGGGGACCCACGCCCCAGACGCCCCTCCTGCCTCGCTCACCCCAGTTACTATCCGTCTCCTTTTTGTTCCGCCCCTCCCCCCTTTTAATTGTTGGATGAGTTTACAGAGCTGTGTGCCAAAGACAATCAACTCTAGGGAACAGAGTTCTACAAAAAGGGCGTGTCGCCAGAGGGAGCCGGATATCCATGGAAACCACCACCTTTTCAGGGCAGCCTAGGTGAAGCCAGGATGAGGGGGGATGGTGCAACAGTAGGGAGAGGACACCCCACGCAGAACAGGGCCCCAGAAAATGCTGGGCTTCCCGATGATCCAAAGGAGCCCCATGAAGCGTGGAGGGTCAGGAGGAAGGGCCAGCCAGAGACCACCACGACGGCAGGGCTCTTGCAGCTCGCGTGAGTGCACATGCACATGGGCCACCCCTGCCAGATCCTGGGGACACCACCACACGGGGCTTTAGTGTACAAGCCCCGGAGCCAGGCCGTCAGTCAGGAATCCAGGCTCTGCCATTTACAATTTGGGTGACCTGGGGCAACTGACTTTGACCTCTCCGTGCCTCAGTTTCCCCATCTGTAAAATGGAATCATAAATCAAAAAGGCTAAATGAAGGCGGGGATAAGGGTCTCCAGACTCTGCTGCAGTGCAGGAAAATAACAGTTGATGTTTATTAAGCAGTACGTACTGAGGATTTTAACCCATTAATACATATCATCATCACAAGAACCCAACGAGGTAGGTTATCATCCCAACTGGAGAGCTGAGGAGCTAAGACTCAGGGAGGGATGTGACCCACCCAAGGTCACACACTCAGAAGCGGATTGAACCCAGGCCTGTCGGCCAACTTTGCACCATACTGCTTGACAAGGAGAGGCAGAGGGAAGGAGTAGGGGAGGGAGCGAGGGAGGGATGGGCTTCCAGGAGGTTCTCTTTCCAGACTGGACCCCTGGGTGCACAGCAGTGGGACCCAGACATGTTTCTCTCAAGCTTCCAAAGGGAAAACAGAAATCTTCCAAGCCAGTGACTGCAGACGGAAGGAACAAGCAGCAGGGAAAAGCTGAGGTGGTCACGTTCTTTCGGAGTTCCCATCCCAGTCCTGACTAAAGGAGGCCCACTGAATCTCCCCAGTGCCCAGGCAGGCACGTCTAGAATCAAGACCTCCCTGGAGGGAACAGAGCAGCACCTCTCAGTCACAGAGGCCCAAAGCCTGGGGAAGGTCTTTCTTCTGGGTCAGAGCCCTGCAAACCGCCCAACTGTCTGCCTTCCCAGAAGCTAGCCAGATCCCTGCAGGGGATGGGGCACAGGCAAGGGAAGCAAAGGGGAGCACAGGCTTCCCCGATGGCGGGTGGAGGCTGGAATCACAGGCTGCCGCCCGAGTGGTCTGGTCCTCTCCCTGCTCCGGAGACGGAGGCCACGCAGGCTTGGTGGCTCAGCCCTTTCTGCCATCGACCACCCAAACTCATTCAGATATTTCCTCTCTCACTTGCTTTTTAAAAAAAATTTAATGTTCTCTATAATTCATCCGTCCCAGAAGATAATCGATAGAGCCCGTAATGAAAATCTGAGCCATATTTTATGATCCGCTGCGAGCAGAAAGGGCCACATCAGCAGGTCCGGTTTTGGCTCTGCCTATCTGTCTTTTGCCCACCGCTGCGGGGATTACACTTCCCCAGCCGGTCCTGCCCACCCACAGCCCCCCATCCGGAGCGCGGTCCTCAGCCACGTGACTGGGGCGTGGACCACCCCGCTGGAGAAGAGGCTGGGGCCACGACCCCAGGACCCCAACACTCCCTCCAGCACCCCGCTGCAGGATGCCACCTGCTATCGTGAGGTCTTCCTGAAGCGGCCCCGGGCCGGGACCCCCAGCACCCCCCACCCTGCCACCTCACCCCCACCTTTAGTCCCAGCCCTTCCCGAAGCCTGAAGACCCTCACTAGGATCAGGAGGCCTGCGCTGGGGACCCCCAACCACAACATTCATCCCCACCGAGAAAGGCTGCCCGCTCCCTGGGGGCTCCCTGAGCGGGGGAGTGGTCTCGGCGAGGGGAGGCGGGCTTCGAGGTACACCTGGGATTCCGGTCAGTGGAGGGTGGGTCATTATCGCTCTTTTTTACTACCTCAGACACGTTCCTCCTCTCCCTGGTCTGGGAACTGTGAGGTGACGACGTGGATGAGCCAGCCTGAGGGGGACACACTGGGGGTTCAGGGGAGGCAGCCTCCTCCTGCTCTGCCAGGGCCAACTGGGGGCAAGCAGAGCCCCGCCCCTTGCCCTGGCACCACCACCGGGAGCCAATCAGCAGGCAAGGCTCTGCTCCTCCCAGAGCCCCTTGCTGCCTAGCACCAATCAGAGAGCGCCACAGCACCTGAGCCGGGCAACCCCAGCAGGCCCAATCAGAGCCCAGAGGATGCTCCATCACCTCAGGAACAAAGCCTCAAGCCAATGAGAAGGGCGATTCCCACCTCACAAACTACTATGCAGCCATCAACACCCATTTACCCAAAGCAAGAAAACTCAGATGGCTCTATTGTTTAGAATGCGGTCCAGTAGAACTTTCGGTGCTGTCCAGTATGGGCAGCCACTGGCCACGTGTGGCTTCGGAGTCCTTGAAGTCCGGTGGGTGTGACGGTGGCGCTTAATTTTTTTTATTTGACTTAATTTAAACAGCGACACGTGGCTAGAGGCTACGGTATTGGGCGGCACGGGGTTAGAGAATTTCATCGATGTTGGAAAAAAAATTCTTAATAAAAAATTTAAAAGCCTATTATCCCAAAGCAGTGGAATAATCATTATTAACTACAATAACAGAAATAGTGAATGTTTACCGGCGCTGTGTGCCAGGCTCAGTGCTCAATATTTTATGCGAATCCTCACACTGAATCTGACCACTTCCAAGATGCCGACGACCACGATCCCCACTCTATGGGCGAGGACACTGAGATTCAGCAAGCTTGAGTAACCCACCTGAAGTCGCCCTGCTGGGTGGTGGCAAAATTGGGTTTCAAACCCAGGTCTCTTTCTTCCCCTAGCTCATGCGTTTAACGAGCACACTGCATATTTAAAAATTATTTTCTTCAGACTTTCTTTGTATTTTCCAATGAGCCATAAGCATGAGTTATATCATCAAGGAGAAAAATGTGTTTTTTAAGACCCTAAAAAGAGGCAAATCCTTCCTCTCCTGGTGGGGAGTGTAGAGAGAGATCTCTGGGACCCCTGGCCAACTGGGCCTCCCACTTTCAGATAGAGAAAGAGAAGGAGGTGAGGTCAAGGGTCCCCTCCGTCCCTCATGCTCCCACTGCCCAGATGCCAACACTGAGGAGGCGGGGGTGGGGGGGGTGCCCACAGACCACGCCGGGGCCTAGGCTTCTCCAGCAACCAGGCTGCCAGCCGGATCCGGGTTCCTCCCAGCCCCACCCCAGAGTCAGTTCCTAACAGGTTTCTCAGCAGGTTTGCAACCACCACCCAGGTCTGCATCTTAAAGAAGGCAGCAGGCCACAGGGCTGTCTGCAAAAGACAGTGCACACCATTCTTACCATGGACAACCTTTCCCACTGCATTCTAGGAGAGCCAGGAACTCTGGGCCAGCAGCCCAAGCCTGGGGACACCCTGTCTTCCCTCTGTGAGCATGGAGAGGCTTGTTCTTCCCAGGTGGGGCGGGGGGCAGCCACCGCCTTCATTTGCTCCCTCTTGGGACTGCATCTAGGCTCAGAAGAAGGGGGACGATGAAAATCCTCTTAAAAGGTCTGTTATGAAAGAAGCAGCCCCAGCAAAGAAGTGGAACCAGGGAAGAGTCCAAGTTGTTTTGGGGTTTTTTCCATAGCACCAACTAGGGGGTGCGGGATACGGATAACCCCACTCGGTCTCACTTCCAGCTCCCCCGTCTCCCCAACCAATCCCAGATGGGCAGACCAGTTCTCCTTTCGGGCTAGGCAGGATAAATGTCCTTACTTAAAAGGGTTTTTTTTTTTTCTTATGATTATTATGGATTTTCGGTTCCCTGCTGTCTGCCGTTCTCTGTCATTTCCAATCTACCTTAAGATCCCCTTGGATTTATATATTTATTTTTTGGGTTGGTTTCAGGTGCTTCTAGTTTATCAAACAATCAGCCCTGTGAGGTACACTGGGTGTTTCCAGAAATTACATCACAAAAAATCATGCAATTAAAGTGTAAGGGAAAAAAAAACATAGCTGTTGCTTCACTTTGTATTTTAATTAGCGACTTATTGTAAACGTAGACTTTTAAAATGGAGGTGCCTAAGCAAAGCCAGTAAACAAGTTTTTCTAATGAATTAATTTCACCTCTTCCCTCCTCCTCCTCCTCCTCCTCCTCCCCACTGGCCCAACTGTCATCTTCCAGAACTTCTTGGCCCTCTTTTTATCTATTCCACTTTTTAATCCTTGCCCAACACATACTAGAAAAAGAATACCCCAAAATAAAATTAGGAGCCCAGCTTGTATGATCACAGAAGAAGCCTGGCTGGTGAGCATTCTGGCTGAGGACCCAGCATGCCACACCCTCCGTCCTGTCCCCAGCCCTGCAAACCCCTCTCTGCCAGGCCCCAGAGAGCCCTCTGCTCCTGTCGGTGCCCTGCACTCAGAAAGGGAGAGAGAAGAAGCCTAGCGCAGTGCTGACTGCCCAGGCAACGGGGACAGGGTGGACCCCTGGAAAATCTGCAGCAGGATTGAGGGTAGACCACCTGGAGAGTGAGGGAAAACCAAGCCATCTCCCCACTGCCGGGGGGGGGGGGGGGGGAAGAAGGGGAGAGAAAGAAGAGGGAGCCTGCAGCTGAGGAAAGAGAAGCTGAAATTGGAAGGGTCTGTCTAGTTCACGTGGCAGCTCAGAGACAGGACACACCCATCAGTCCCAGGTACCCACGAAGGTTAGATCCGGGCTGCCACCGCCGGTGACGTTTCTGAAGGTTGCTGTAGAGTCCTGCCTCTCCCTTCCTAGAAAGTTCCCAGCCTTGGGGGTGGTGGTGGATGGGGAGAGTAAGTTAAGCTACGTCTTTAGCCTAGTTTCCAAAAGAGAAGGCTGAGCATGGGGACAGAGTTCGCAGGAAAGGGAGACAAGCCCCGGATGTCCCAGAGAAGGGAAGATCCCTGGAAGCCGCCTCTGCCCCAGATCAGAAAGTGAACACCACCGGGTGATTGAATGTCCCCGCTCACTGGGGAGTCTCTCAACCCTCCTGTCGCTCCTCCTAGAGGCTAGGCCAGCTTAACTAGGGCTGCCAGGAACACACAGCCTCCCTAGTCCTGCCTCTCCAAAACCAGCATGGAGACACCATGGAGGAACAGGTTTGCCTTGAGGACTGTCTCCTGGAGCGAGCCAGGCTATTTAGCATGGTGAGCAGAACTCCACGCTGGCCTTTTGTATTCTGAGTGGGAAGAATCCGAACGATGTCCTGTCCTCGGGAGAGGCTGTCGTTCACCTGCTCATTCCCATCGCAGACCGTCCTCAAGCCGGGGTCCTCCTTGCTTCTGACACTAAGCCTACTCCGGGGTTCCCTCCCCTAGATGACAGCAGGTGGCCTCAAGACAAAACTGGTGGGGAAAGGGGCAATCAAGAAGGCTCTAGAACACCTGGCAGCAGAATCCTGGCCTCCCCACTCACTAAGATTCCCAGAGAAAGGAAGGAGGAGAGGAAGGAAGAACCAGGGAGGAAGGGGCTGGACCTCCATGTCATCGAGTACCGGTGGGAAGCCAGACCCAGCCTCGCGACAGATCCTGCTCGGTTCAGCTTCAATCGGAAAGGAAAGCTCCCATCAAACATGGGCTGGGCAGGGATGTGGGCACTGAGATTAGGAATTTGGAAAACCTTCTGAGGAACCTGGCCCTGGGAAGACAGCAACAGGATTTAATATCTTATCCCTGCTGTCTGGTAAACACCCTGAACCATCCCCGCACTCCGTTAGGCAGCCTCGGATCCTCAGGTGTGCCGGCGACGGGCAGGTAGAGACAGACGTGGGCAGAGACAGGAAGGGAGGGAGTGTGGGCCTGGGGGGAGGGGGGCGGGGGAGGAGCTGGCCTGGGAGGTAGGATGGGTGGCAGCCAAGCCAGACAGTCAATGAAACAGCTGACAGGTGCAGGGAAGGGGGGCAGGGAGAAGAGAAAGGTGAGCCGGGGGTTTGGAATACTTGGGGATGCCACCGTCACACCCCAGGGGGCTGAGTAGGATGACGGACGGGAAGGGTCACAGGCTTGTGGGCCAAAGACCTAGAAGTTCTGGCCACCTTTTCGCCCGATTAAAAGGGCATCTGGGGAGACGCTGTGGACCAGGCCACAGGCTCCCCCAAACCAAACAGGACAAAGCAGCAGATAGGGAGCTAGCTTCTGGGGCTTACCAATGCCACTTATGAGAGCGACCCGTGGTGTCCTCTAGGGTCACCCTCTCTCCAACACGCGTGCAGAGACCTCGCACTGAGAAGAAAGTCCGGTCCTTCTATTTCAGGCTGGAACTGACATGCGGAAGCCAGCGTTGAGAGGAAGCAGGGAGGACGGAGAGCAGCCCTTGAGCTGCACAGAGGAGCCTCAACTCTCCAGGGGGGGCCTGGGGGCCGTTAAGAGCAGACGAGCAGAAAAGAAGTGCCCAGGGTCCTGGCTGTTCTTTGGGGTGGTTGGGGGCGAACCACCTTGGCTAGGATCGTGGCACAGAGGTCGAGCCCCAGAGGGGCTCCAGGAGCCACTTCTACTGCTAGGCCCAAGTGGGCCACACCACTAATCTGCTTTTCCCATTTCTGTCTGCTCTTTGATGTAATTACAGTTTGGGGTTGAAATCCACCCGGAGTGTAACCCCCCCACCCCACCTGATGCACTCTCTAAATGCTTGGGTACACAGCAGCGCACCTCCCCACTCCCTGAGAATCGGAGACTATTTCAAAAGTGAAAAGTCACACCTCTTTTCAGTGTTCTCATCTCTGGTTTCTTTCAGCAACCCTCTCAAAGCTGTCCTCACCCTGGCCACCTCGGCCAGCTCAGGTCCTCCCCCTCTCTGTCCCCTCAGCCACCGGGGCCTCCTGGGCACCTAGCAGGGGAACAAAGAGCTTCCTGGCCTGTTACAGGGCTGGGTCTGGAGTCCCTTGTCTTTTGCACGAACACCATGATCCCAAGAAATGCCACCTACGGACCCTGGATCCAAAAGGAAGCTGAGAGGCCCAGATGCAGAACTTTCCTGCCCTAAGCAAAATGGTGTGGGGTGCTGGCTTTGCTGCTGGAAGCCTGACCCTTGGTGATTTCCCGGCACCCCAGTTTGCTCCAAACGTGACCCCGTAGGCCCAACTATAGCTTGTGCCCACCCTCCTCTGCTCCAGCGCCAAGTTCCCTGCAAACTCAAAGAGTGCTGACACCCAGAGCTCACACTGTCTGCAGTCAAAGGAATCTTCGATCGCCTTCTGCCACCATTCTCCTCCAGTTTCTCAGCTCTGGTCTTGCCAGTATCAACACTCTGAATCCTTGCATTAAACACACACACACACACTACACTCCCAGACGAGGGACAGAGAACATACTGACAAAAAACCCACAGGACCTAGGGTTGGGGCTGGAAACTGGTGTCACCAGCTCACTGTTTCCCCCACATCAGGCAGGCGGCCAGAGAACCGTGGGCAACACGTGTCACAGACCTCGCCAGACATCGGTACACTTGTTAGGGTCCCTACCCTTTGGAAGCTGGTCCCCTAGTGCATTGCTTCGGGCCACTGCTGCTGATAATTTCTCAGAGATAAACAAACCGGTTTGGATAAAACAAGAACCAACCTGAAGTCTTCACCCAAAACTCAAAATGAAACTCCGATCTCCTGTTTCCTTCCCTTCTCCACCTTCCTATGCCATCATCAGGTTCCCCAAAACTCAGACAACTGGATTTTTTTTTAAAATTTAGTTCTCTAGCCTTTTTGTTCATAGATATGGCCATACCAGGGCCCAACCTGATGGGATGCTGGCTTTTACTGAAAAACGTTTTGCTTTCTTTCTCTTAAGTATGCACAGGTCAGAAGGAAGAACAGACAAGGGGAACATGCCTTGGAACAGGGACTGGTGTCCTACCTGGGTCCTTTTCCCCAAGCTCCTTTTAGGCTCAGGTCTTTCCCCACACCCCATGACTCCCCTCAATTGTCAGCCACTTTAAAAAGGGGGGGGCGGCGCCTGGGTGGCTCAGTGGGTTAAAGCTTCTGCCTTCAGCTCAGGTCATGATCCCAGGGTCCTGGGATCGAGCCCCACATCCAGCTCTCTGCTCAGCAGGGAGCCTGTTTCCTCCTCTCTCTCTGCCTGCCTCTCTGCCTACTTGTGACCTCTGTCTGTCAAATAAATAAATACACTCTTTAAAAAAAAAAAAAAAAAGGGACCGGACATCTGGTCTACCCCTCCTTTCTAGGCGCAGAGGAGAGTTGCTCAGTTCCCTCTGAGGAGTCACCTGGTTAATCGAGGCTCAATGTCAAGCAAGACAGGAAGGAGGCCAAAGGGCAGAGAGAAAAGATACAGCCTTGAGGTCTGTGGCCACGTGTGTCTCCCCACAGGCTCAGTGAGTGACATGCTTGCCCACCCCCAGAGTCCTTCATGCCTGGTACACCCTCACCCACCTCCCCATCCACCCGGTAAGACCTCTGTGCCCCTCCAGCCTCTCTGTGGAACGTGGTCTGCTTTCTGCTCTGAGGTAGTCTGGAACCTCTGCCAGGGCTCCCGCCTCCCAAGTCCCCATCAGTGGGGTCTGCTCGGTCCCTGTAGCTAATTTACACCCGTCAGGGTTTAAAATAGCAGAGGCATAAATGAAAAGTCCAATTTCTTCAAATTTGCATTGTAAAACCATCCTTCAACTTCCTTGAAATAAATTTTACTATTTTATTAGTGCAAACAAAATGGTAATAAAACACTAATACAGCGCCTTGTATCCAGGGGAAGAGCTAAAATTAACATAGCGCGAGCAGTGTTTGCTATTACATTCAATTACCTTTTTACTTGAGATTTACATTCTCATCCCCTTAATCTCCATAGTAGTGGCTTCAAAATCATTCCTCCCAGGCTCTGCCCTTCCGGAGCCCCCACAGCTGGAAGCCAGGCCTCCCGCCCAGATGGCGCTCACCCTACCCTGGGCATGGCGCCTACCCCCTTCACCACAGCTGCCTCTGGTCAGAGGGTACCACTTCTCTCCCCTGCTCGTGTTTCCTCACACCCCAGCCTCTCAGTGCTCAGCAAGTTCAAACCACAGGGCTCGGACACAAGGCACATTCAGATACGCGGTTATCAATAAGCAGGTGCACGGGGCATGGGCCGGGGCATTGTTTCACAAGCCGGCAGAGGCTCTTCTTGGCATAAGAAAGGGGCCAGGAGCTCGTGGAAGCCCTGAGGAGACCGGTGCCTCTCGTTTGACAGGTTGTGGGAGACGGTTTGCTGCGTGGCACGGCTGGGGACTGGATTGTGGCAGGAAGCTCAGCTGTCCTGACGTGGGAAGGACGGGAACCACTGGGGACAGCCTCTGACTCTGCACACAGACAGCAAAGCTGAGGGCTTGGGACGTGGCGGCTCACAGTGACAGAGGCAGGGGGCTCGCCCTCCAGTGCTCTTTCCTCCACAGAGACAGACCCTAAAACCGGACCGGTCACTCCAACCACAGCCACAAAGCGTCGGATGCTCCAAGAGGGTCCCTTTGTTTCCCAGAAGAGGTAAAAAGCAGAATTCCTTGTCTGGGACCAGCCAGCCTTGCCCCGAGCCACTGGTGCAGATGACCGTGTTTCCAAGTGGCCCCAAACACTGTCCTGGTTCCAGATCTGTCACTGACTAGCTGTGTGATCGTGGACAAGGTGCCTCTCCTCTCTGGGCCTCAGTCTCTCCATCTGTGAAACAGGCACAATAGCATCTGCACTGCCTTCTTCCCAGGCATGATCACTGTGACTAGAAGATCAAGAAGACCCATTAAAGCCCACAGAGCCTAGAAGCTCCACAGCAAATCCATTCCCAAGACGGCCTAGACGAGGAGGGACTGGGGAAGCAGCGCCGGGGCCCCAACAGGACCTCAGACACAGACACCTGAGTTCCAGTCCAGGCCGCCACAGACCTCTGCATCTTTGCCTCTAACCCAAAAGAACCACTGCCAAGAACCTGGATTATGCCTACGGAATCCTTTGAACTACTCTTGAAGAAAGAATCATCAATCCGCCCAGGGTCCAGACCGCCTGAGGGGTTCATTAGGAGAAATGGTTTGGGGCAGGGAGACAAGGTGATACAGGAAAAAAATCGATGTAAAGCACCCCCCACCCCACCCCGCCGCCCAATAAGCCTTGCTTAGCCCCGCCATTACAACTAGGGAAAAAAGTGGTCGGGGGAAACACATGCACACGCACACACAGTCACATACACAATCACACAACCACACACAATATCACTCACACCCTATTAGACATGCAATCTCACATACACAATCACCCATGCCCCCCTCCCCATTCCCCACTCTACCCTCCCAAGGTCTTTATTCCTGAATCTCAAGCTTAAAACCTCTTCCAATGGACACTGGGAGGAACATTCTGCTCTAAGCCAAACTCATCCTTATTCCCGATTCACATGGAATTCTGAGCCCCACTCGCACAAAGCTGCTTCAGGGACACCAGGAGGTAGGAATCTCCCTTAACACAACCAGCAGTGGGGGCAAAGGCTGTTGGCAGTTAGGCATGATTGGCCAGAAGAGCCAAGAGAAACACTGATGTTCACTAGAGCCCAATCTGGCTGTCCTTGCTCCAGCCCTTTCGGCTCAGGCCCCTCCATTCCTGCCCTCATCATGTTCTGGCCCAGAGATGAGATTCATGCAGTAGCTTTCTTACTTAACAAACAAAGGGCAAAACCCACTGTAAGAAACAACCCCATGCACAATACACGAGGAGCTTTATTTGGTTCAAACTGGTCCTTTGCATTTTTTCCGCCTTATTTTTTTCTCCCCAGGGGGAAACAAAAGAAAGTTTGTTGGTGAGGCTCAAACGTTTCTTGGGCCTTGTCCGAGTTCTACCTTGTTTTTCTTCTCCTTTCTATCTGCCCCCAACCCCCACCCCGCCCTCCCTGCCTCCCCACCTTGAATAAATAAAGCACCCGAAGCCAGCACAGGCTGGGAAGGAAAGTACAAACTATCTCATAATTTTATAATTTTTTTTAACACACTGGCCTAGGGTTTTGGGCAAAGGACAAAAGCTATTGTTGAACAGCATAACACGAAGGTCTGAGTCACCGATACGCCTCGGCTTCTGGAGATCTCATAGGTTTCTGCGGCTGCCACAGCCGGTGAGCTCAGCACCCTGCGGGGGCCGTGGGAGCAGGCGCCCTCCCGCCTGGCGCTGCCCCGCCCCCTCCCCTTCCCCAGGCTCCCTCCTGGGCCGCCACGTTGGCTTTGTTGGTTTTTAATCACAGGGGGGAATTTAAAGAAAATGTTGTGAAATAAAAAACAAATCACCGTGGTCCCACCGCTCATGCTGTAATTTTCATTTTGGAGGATTACCTTCCAAGCTTCGTCCATATGCATTTGTGATTTTTATATAGTTTCTATAGTGGCGTACACTTGGCCTTCGGTGTTTTGTTTTTTTTTTTCACTCACGTAATAAACATTTTTCCATGTTTCGAAATCATCTTCAACATTATTACCTGTAGAGGTGACACAGTATTTCTTCCGCCCTGTTATTCTTGTGCTGACGCTAGGAAGCCAGAGGGGGAGAAGGGGGCCTGCGGGAGACCTTTCCATGAATGGAACCATTTAGCCACATACTTGTGGCCAAGGCGGGGGCTTTGCCCGAATGGTCTAGGATCACCCTGGCCTTGGAGTGTGAACCTGGAAGACAGGCAGAGGCTCCACCAAAACCCTCCCCATCCTGTACTGGGCCACGCACGCCTCTGCCCTCCTGCCCAGAGAGACGCTGGTTCCAGCAATGGCCTTCATCCTGACGCTGACCTTCACCCCCACGAGCCGTACTTCCTCTTTATAAAGCGCCCTGGCAGCAAAAGGCCCATGACAACACTCTGCTCTCCATTTTTATATCTGAATATCGCAAAGCACTTAGCAAAGACTTTCATTTTCTCATTACCCCAAGGAGAGGAGGTCATTCGGGAAAATGGTACAAATATTCCCATTTGTCAAAAGCAAGGAGGAAGTGAGTTAAAAGGAAAATTCTACCACTTAACTGCGCCCGATCGGCCCAGGAGGGAACGCAAGGGGCTTCTCTGCCTCTCCGTTCACCCAGTTTGCTTTTTCCGATGCAACTTCAGGAACCTCGTTACGGAAAAGATGGCTCAGGGCCAAAGCCAGGTTTCCATTTTGCTGAGAATCAATCACTCCCCGGTGGCCCCAGCTCAGGAGACCCTCTCACTTCTCAACTAAAACCGTATTCTCTTATGATTATAATTATGTAAAATGTATATTATACAAATATATACAGTCACCAAAGGGGGGGAAAAGAGACCGGAAGACACTAAATGCTAAAGGAGGTGATATTACAATAGTTAAATTATGAGTGAACGTTTCCCTTTTTTTATTCTCAAAAACTATTTAAAATATGGTTATATTCTCCCAGCATGTGGAGAAAAACATCAAAAATCATCAGAATCAACATAAGCATCAGAATCGTATCAGCCTGCGTTCAAAGGCTGGCTCTCCTCTAGGCAGCTGGGTTATCTCAAGCAAACTACTTAGCCTCTCTGAGCCTTATTTCAGGACTGGTACAGCAGGAGTCGAGCCACCACCTGCCCTGTGTCCTTCAGTCCCACAGAACGTCACGGTCCAGCATCTGACACCTGGTTGGCACTCAGAAAATGTCTACTTCCTTCCCCTTTTAATACACTGAAAAGGTGAAATCACCTCGGCTTGCTTGCTGCCCCTTGGGGACAAAAGCAAGAGGCTTCACTCACTTCCTCTCCACCTTCCTCCTACATCCTTCATCCCTTCTCCAGGCTCCCGTCACTCCCCCAGCAAGTCCCCAACACAGCCCTCAGGCTGCTGGTCCCAGCTCTCCTGAGACCCTCCTGGGACTCACCTGGAGGGCTTGCAGGGCAGGGGGCGTCTCTGGGACGACAACACGAGCCCTGCTCTGACCTCCTCCACCAGGTCAGGCCCAGGCGAGCCCCTCCAGGGAGTAAACAGGCCTCTCGGAAGGACTCACTCGGCAGACACACTGGGCGATCCCCAGGTTTGCGCCTTCCTGGCAGCCGCCGTCCAGGAACAGGTGCCAGGCTGCAAAGGCCACCTGCTCCTGGGGGAGGGCAAGGGCCACGCTCCCGACCGCAGAGGGGAGGCCAAGGAGAATCAGGATGGTGCCAGCATCTGGGAGCCAACGCCTCCTTGGGCCAGGCAGGTCAGGCCAGCCCAGGGGCTGCCACTTTGGGGGGTCCGTGAACCCGGCCCTGAGCGTGGCAAGCTTTCTCCCTGCTCCCCTCCAGTGCTCTGTACTGAGCCGACACGTTCATGTTCATGTTCACTCTGCTGGTTTGGCAAGTATGCTTCGGCAGAATTCTGGTGGCCACGGCCTCCGGGCTGGGGTGCCAAGGCTCCAGCCTGGCCCAGGGCGTCATGGAACCTGAATACAGCAACAGGCCTGAGCCCTCCACCTTCCTGATAACACACGGGGAGCGAGGAGTCATCATAGTGTTGGTCGCCCTCATGGCTCCCCCTAGTTCAAGGCGCCAGGCCTCACGCCAAGGGCCTTACCAGCGTTATTTCATTTAATCCCAGCAGCAACCCCATGCTGGAGGCACTATGATCGCTCTCCTTTTACAAGGAAGGAAATTGAGCCTTGCAAGGGTTAGGGAAGTGCCTAAAGTCATAGTACCTAATAAAGGAGGAACTAGGAATTTCAAGAGTTGCACTCAAGGATCCCACAGTGCCTCGGCAAGGGGGCCATTCTCCCGCACTCCACAGGACCGCTTCCAGAAAGGGACCTCCTGAGAGGCATCCACAGCCACTGGGGGACACAGGACCCACCCCCCAAATCAGGCGGCGATCCTGCCAAAATGAGTGCTTCTCCTTGCCCCTTGCCCCCGAGGAAGAAGAGGTACTGCACTCCCCCACCGAGAGAGGATGGTCGGGTGAATGAGCTACCGCTTTAGAAACATACAGACCTTACACCTATAAGGTGGCTATGTCCCTCCCTGGCTCTCTTGGGCATGTTGAAGTGGGGAGGTCTAGGGACATGGGACCGTCGCAAGGGCCAAGTACGAGTAAATGTCTGTTGACCAACTTACTAGTGTGCGCGTGGCGGAGAGGGGAAATACAGTGGGGGGGGGCGGGTGTGGGGGAAGGGCCCACGGCACCTCCAAACCATCCAACCTCTGTGCCTTCTTTGCAGACCAGGCATGACACCAGCTCAAGATGAGGCACCCCTTCTTTTAAAATTCAAATAGGTCTGTCATGGAGGCTGGACGTGGGGACCCCCGGACAAGGCTCCCCCACGGCCAGCAGCAGGTCCCGTGGAAACTGGTGGAGCCTAGCAGGGTGGGGGCCCGGTGGGCCACCCGGGGCAGACAGTCTCCAATCGTGCTGAGCACAGCACATCGCTTCATTCAGGAGCCCAGAGTAAAACGTACAGCTGGGTCTCGAGTTGATTCAGCCTTTAACTCGTTCGGGATCGCTGGCGGAGCCACCGAGGCGACGGGTAGGGGGTGAGGCCATCCCTGGGGAAGTGGGCAGGTTGGGGCCGAACCCC
This sequence comes from Martes martes, assembly GCF_963455335.1. Classification (NCBI taxonomy): domain Eukaryota; kingdom Metazoa; phylum Chordata; class Mammalia; order Carnivora; family Mustelidae; genus Martes; species Martes martes. The sequence continues at coordinate 183,767,298 of NC_137891.1, read as the reverse complement.
TGCTGATAATGTGGATATGTACGAAAAGAAACAGTGATTTTTTTTCAAAACCCCTCTAAAAAACCCGATGAGCCTTGGGGGTTTAGGGAGGGACGAGTGAGTGTGCGTTCGGTGGGGGGCAGGGGTAGGGGAACTTGTTTTCTACCCACTGCCAAATTCTCCTTTACTGTCAGCTCCAATCCATTCAGAACTCACTGACTCAATTGCCTTTTCACGGGGAAAGGAGCCTGCACAATACAGGGGACTTTTCAGTTCCACATTAGCACACAGGGCACTGGGCAATGTCCAGGAATAAACACACACGTCCCTCCCAGAGGCCACGGCCCCCACCCCCAGCCCCAAACAATCCAGCCAACCCCGCCTGGGCCACATCTGCTCTCCCCTATTTTAATACTTTGGGTGGTTGCTTTATTTATTTATTTTTTTAAATGTATTTTGGCCAGTAGAGAAGTGTAGGTGTATGTGTGTGTACGCATGCATGGGCACAATTTTCTGTGTGCTGGGAAAAGTAGGGGCTCTCACAAGTAGAAAGGCTTGCAAGAGTTAATTCTAGGGCAGTTCCAACACTTCTTTTTGCCCAAAGAAAGAAGGGATGGGGAGAGATGGAAAGAGATCCAAATTAGGCTCCCAGAAGGTAGGGATTTTGGCCAGGGTGGGGTGGGGGGTGGTGGTGGTGGAGGGGTGTGTGGGGGGGGTAGGCTCCATTTAACCTAATTCTGGAAAGTTGATTGTAGAGAAATTAGCATGTGGTCTGGGAATGTCCCTAAGAACTTGGCAGCCGCAAAAGCTCTTCAATAATCACATTAAAATAATATCAACAGTAATAATATAATTATTATAAAAACCGGGGTCCCCATTTTCCAAGTGTTCACAACAAGCCCAACACTCTACTAAGTGTTCTCACCCATCGGCTCAGGCAATGATCCCAAAGACCCACCGAGCATATGCTGCCTCCCGGTAGCCCACGTCCACACAATCAGACAGTTATGGCCCCCGCCCCAAGTCAAAAAGACAGTGAGTGAGAAAAGAATTTAAATCCCATTCTGCCAATCGTAGCCCCACCATCTCACCCTGCCCTGGGAGAGAGGAAACCTGTAGGGGATTCTAAAGAGGAGGAGGGCCCAGCACCACAAAGGTCTTGGCTGCAGGCTGGGAGCCCAGCCCCTGCCTCCATCACTGTCCTCTGGGGGATCCTGCATCCCCTTAGCCTAGGCCCTAGGAGGGAAGCTCCCGCCCCTCTTATACCCGCCTTGTCCAATAGAACTTGACAGTGATGCTGGAAATGCTCCTTATCTGTGCGGCCCAACACAGCAGCCACGAGTGGCCGTGGAGTACTTGAAATGTGGCTAGTTCGCTGAAGAACTGAATTTTTCACTTCAGTTCCTCTCAATTGCCACATGGGCTAGGGGCCGCCGGACGGGCCAGTCCAGATCCAGAATCCCTCAAGCTGCCCCTTTCCCTCCCAGCCAAGAGCAATGTTGGAAATGAACTTAAAAGCGCCAAAAGACAGAAGTGTCGCCCACTTGCAAGGTCCCTGCTCAGACACCACGCCTCTCCTCCATCCTCTATCCTGGCATAGCCTTCCAAAAATCACGGGTCTGCCTCCAACTTATCTCTCTCCTTCCCTCCTTCCCTCGCTCCCATCTTTCTTTTTACTTTTCTTCTCTTTTCTCTTCTCTTTCCCTCCCTCCTTCCATCCTTCCTCCCCTTCCTCTATTTCTTCTTCCTTCTCTCCTTCCTTTCTTCCCATCTTTCTTTGCTCCCTCCCTTCTGTCCTTTCTTTCTTAGAAAAAAAAAAAAAAAGCATCAGTTTAATTAGATAAATCCTCTGAGCACGTGGCCTGGAGTTCGTCATGGAAATTAACCTGCTCCCAGATCGCAGATAGTGAAACAAGAACCGGGGTGTTTTGGCATAGCACAGTGAAATGGGAGAGGCTGGTGGCGATTCACACACCTCATCTTCTGTAAGTGCCCCTCGCCCCTCCAGTGCCCCCTGCTCCGCGGCCCCCACGTCCTTGGCTTCCTAGGTCACTACCTCCAAGGCGCCTCTGCTTCTTCTCCCGGCCCCTCCCTCCCCATCTCCTCAGGCCCCGGGCTGCTCCCCATGGCAGGACCACCCAAGGGCAGGGGGGAAGCCTGGGCTCCATCCCCACCATGCCCCGTTTCCCTCCAGCGCTGCCCTCTGGCTGAGCACCGAGCTTAGCGTTCAGTGCGAGATAGTCCAGGGATCAGCTCAGGCTCAGTGCCCGCGGCTCCTCGAATTTTCACCCCGCAGTCCCTACCGTGCGCTGCTCCTGGGGCTAAGTGAATTCCAGAAATAAGGCTCCAAGTCAAACCTCAGTGGACGGGGGCTATGACTACTGTCCTTCTCTGTGCTCACAGGTGGAATTCCAACCCCATTTTACGGATGCAGGAACAAAGGATTAGAGAAATTAATCTGCCTAAGCAAGAGAGACATGGTTCGCATTGGGTCCAGCCTGACTCCAAAAGTAGGCTCTTTACCCGTCTGCTGTCCGTGTCATCTCTGCCACAGCAGCCCACACGCGCTGGCATCCAGGGCCTGCCGGCTCTCCGCATGAAACTCGCAGGCCCCCAGCACCTTGCAGCCGTCCCCAGGGGCTTCCTCCACCAGCCCCCTTGTCTCCCGTCCCAAAAAGCTCCTGTGATGAGCCTCCCTGCCTCCCCAGCTCCAGAAACATCTACTCTGGCCACATAGAGGACAAGAAACCAATGGCCCCTCTCCCATTTGGGGTGGGACGCCAAAGGTGGGCACAATCTCGCTTCTCGACAGCTTCTGACTCGTCACCAAAACCACCAGGAGGCCTCAGGGTAGCCCCGAAAGATAAAATGCAAACTCAGAATTTCCAACTAACACCATCGCACCCCACACCTTCGGAAGTCCCAGCCCCCAGATATAGAGACTGGGTTCTCCCTTCTCTCTCGCCCACAGCACGCCCTGGTGGGCAGCAGGTGGGTCCACACTCCCTCCCACGTGAGTCTGAAACACACACAGGGGCCGGGCCGGTTCTGATACTTCGCAAGTCTCAGCTCATCGGATCCTCACATCAAGCCCACGAGGCTGGCAGTGTTATTCCCATTTTACAGATGAGAACACTGAGGCACAGGCTAGTTAAATAACTGATGTAAGGACATGACTTTGATCCCCAGGTAATTAGGTTCAGAATGCATGATCTATAAAGATACACAGCTCTTCAAGGGATCCCTCATCCTGCCTGAAAGCAACTACCCACCCCGCCCCCCAACTCAGCCCCAAGCTCCCGAGGATGAGAACCAAAAAACACAACCTGATACAAACATGCAGCCCCAGCACCGCACACACCATGTCCAGGCCCCTGGCTTTCTGGAATCCCTGATACCATATTACATAAAACGGACTCATCTGACGCTGGGGGCACCCTGCGCTTGACGGGACCGTGATCAATTCTCCACCACGTTTCACGATTTCAACGAATATTCACAGCTACGAGGCCAGCTGACCGGCAGAGCGACCCTGTCAGGGAAATCAGGTCAGAGGCCATTTGATAAGAGAGGAAACCGAGGCCCAGAGAGGTCAAATGACTCACCCAAGACCACACAGTGATTTACTGCAGAGCCAGACCGGGAACGCGGTCCCCTAACCCTTACGACTAGGCCTCAGCGGGGCTCCGGACCACCCAGGCCCACCCCGTCCCCTCATGCCAGACCAGGGATGCTGGGCTTGGCCCATGGTCCCCCGAGGGATCAGATTTCCCTGAAATTCCCAAAGGAGCCCCCGGGACTAGTGGGCCCGGAAATGGCCCTCACATAGCGAGTGAGCTGCACAGCTGAGCTCCCCAGGGCTGAGGGGGGCGGGCGGAGCTGGAGACGCTGGAGCGGCCCCCGTGGGTACTCTGCCAGCAATTAGTGCCGGGGAAGGGTGCCAGCCTGGCAGAGCTGATTCCCCCACCCCTCCTTCCCATCACACACACACAGACACACACATACGCACGCTCACACACGCACACGCACACACGCGCTTACCCACCCCGAGACCAGCAGAGAAGCTGTGCGCCTTCCTTTCGGTAAATCTCGTCAGCGAGCACACGCAGGGCATGCAATTTGGTCATTACTGCTTTTAAACAACAGAAAAGCAGAATCCACCCGCCATTAACCCGTCCTGCTCTCCCTCCGGGTTTCACACCAGCTCAGTCACCAGCCTTCATCTCTAACTCCCACGCACCCCCTTTTGCATGCTCCCCAGAAGTTGCTTTCCAAATGAAACACAGAGTTAAAACACACACACTCACTCACACACACACAACCTGCCTACTGTAAGTCAAACCTGAATTGTATCTCTTGCCTGCCCTGTCCCCAGAGAAAATCATCCAAGGTTTGGACATGACCTTGGCTAAGACCCTTCCTCAGATAACCCTAGAAGTCCTATAGTATGCCTGCCAGAAGAGAGGGGGGAGGCTGCCTTTGTCCCGGAGAGGGGAATCTACCTGAGCAGGTGTGGGTTCTTTAGGCGGGACTCTGAGTGCTGGCCCCAGTCCACTTGCGGGGGACCCTGGATCACAGTTGACGTGGGCTCTGCTCCCCCAGTACAGAAGGGAGGCAGGGGTGCGAAAGGACATGAGACCTGATTTTGCTCCTCACTTCCTTACCACCACCCCCAAAACAGTCCTGGAGAATTGGAAAGAAGCCCACCAGAGCCAGGGACACTAGAGGTTCCTTAGCTGGGTTTATAGGACCTGTGAAACCCCTCAAACAATAAGCAGTATTTATGCTTAGGAGATCTTGTTTTATGAAGAGGATTCTCAGAGGGGGCACATGAACTCGAAAGAGGAAGAAGCAGAGACACCCCCCCATACCACTAGCGCGGTGGGCTCAGCAGTGTCTCATGCCCCCACTGTCCCTCTCCAGTGGCCCTGACCAGCTGCCTCTCTGGCCCCTGGGGGCTTCCTCGTCGCCTGGCCAGGAAGCCGGTCATCGGGAGTGCTGGCCCCGGCAGCTGTGCCAAGCCCCTGTGCCAAGGCCCACTCACCCTCCTGCCAGTGTGCCAGGACGGCCGCAGGCCCGACAGAGGATAGGCACGGCAGAGCCCACCAGCGGGGAGGAGAGAGGAAGCCAACGGCTGTCTTGGAAAACCTCGAAGATCCTCTAAGCCACCTAGTGTCCAGAGCTGAGCTCTGGCCGCGGCTCTGTCCCTCCCGCTTAGCAGGGCGGACAATGCAGGGGAGCCCAAGGGAGCAGCACAAGCCACCCTCCCTCCTCTTCCAGGGACCTGAGGCCAGGGCGCCAGGGGCTGAGCCTGCTGGGGAGACAGGGCCCGGGAAAGAGGAAAGGCCCTGTGCCCCTGCTCCCCACCCCAAACCAAGGCGGGGCAGACCCAGTGCCGATGATACCCTCACCCCTGCTCCTTGACTCAGCGAGTCACCCTCTCCTGGAGATCCCCAGTGTCCTCTCAGACAACCGGCTGGCGGGGCTCCTTTGGGTTCCCCCCACCCCGGCCTCCAGGCTTCCCACAGAAACTCCCAAACGCTGGGCCCACCACTCCCCCAGGACTGCTTGCCCCCCCTCCTCTGCTCTCTCTTTTCTCTGTGTCCTCAAGACTCCTCTCACCTTGAGAAGTGTTAGGATTACCCAGCATTTACACTCAACGCTCTTCTTTATTCCTTAAGGCTTATTAAGAATGATAATGAGTTCCAAAGGAGCCACACGTCTCTCTCTCTCTCTCTCTCTCTCTCTTCTCTATCCTTCTCTCTCTCTCCCCACCCCCCCTCCTTTGCTCTCTTTCTCTACGTGTCTTTTCCACCAAAGACACACAGGACAAATCCAGACCAAAAGGAAAAAAATTCCGACAATATGGACCAAGGGCACTTGAGGATTTATATTCCATAAATCCCTTTCTCTTCTTCGCTCTCCCTAGTTGTTCTCAATTATTGAGATTAAACACACACACAGACACACACACACACACACACACACACACACACACAACCCTCCCCCTTTTAGGCCACCCCTCACTCTGCTGGACTTTGAGCACGGGGAACTGGAGAAGGGCCCGGCTTGCCTGCACAACCTCGTTAACGTCCGGCTCTTAAACGGTTGATTAATTTCTGCAGAATTTATGACAGGCTTCAGCTTCCCCCCCCGCCCCCCACCGCCCCACAGGGTGGCCTCAACACCATAGCAACTTAACTTGGTGAACTTGACCGGGGCGGGATTGGGGGGCAGAGCTGGGATGCCCCCCGTGCCAGTGGCTTCCTGCAGCCGGAACCACAGGCAGCCCAGCGCCAGACAGAAGACACACAGAATGCCAAAGGCCAGGCGGGAGACAGACCGGCACGAGGAACGGCATGGCACCCACGGGGGGCGGGGGGCGGTATCCCCGGGCACCCAGAAGCCATGGCTAACTTTTGGCTCGGTGCGACTTTCGAATTCCAAAACAGGGAAGCCGTCAGAATATGGGGCAACGAGGAAAGGAACCGGAGGGGCTGAAAACGATGTCCAAGTTCGCGCCCACCGAGCCACACCACGCATCCCAGCAGAGGGACCGGCCTTATCGGTCTGCCGGGCTGCCCTTCAGAGAAGGGGAAGAACAGATCCTAATGACATTACAGTTTTTAAAATGTCTATAAATTAAATCTCCCCCCCCCCACCCCGGCTCGCTCGTTCTCTCTCTCTCTCTGAATCTCCCGGTGAGCTCCCTCCTTTACAAGGCTTGTTTGCCTCCCTTCGGTTCCCTCTGCTCATGTCTGCTTTTCTGATATAGACATCAAGAGGTTACGGGCTCAATTACAGCTCCGTTTGAGTCTCAGCACCAGACTCGCCTGGCCTTCCCTTCTGCTCTTCAGAAACTAGATACCAAAGAAATCTCTCTTCTGCTTTATATTTTTATTTTTAATGCCAAAAGCCTCAAGATTCATTCAGTTGACTCACAGCCTTTTTTAACTTACTTCAAATGGTGGTGGTGGGGGGGGGATATCCTTTTTAATTGTGTCCGAGTATAAATATCATGGAAATGCTTTTCTCTTTATCTCATTCCCCTTTCTTAAGGACACACACAAAACCTTAGCGATACGTGGAATTTCTAAAGGGGGGGGGCACAGTACAAGTATGCTTAATTAATGCATGTCTGTGCGGGGGGAGGAAAGAGAGCTGCTGGAGAGTATCAGTTGGACATCTAGTGTATTTCTAAAGTTAAGGAGTGACATCATAAGACTTCTTATTAGCAAAAAAGTCCGTTTGAAAAGGGTGGAACATACATGGTGATTTTTTTTTTTTTAAAGGAAAACGTTTCTTCTGCCTTCCATAACACTGTCTCTTGATACAGGAGATAGGCCGTCTATATATTACATCCTCAAAAAGCCACCCCCTCCCCCAAAAGTGAAAAAAATCCAAGTCACAGTCAATCCTCATAGTGGATTCCTGAGAACCAGAAAGCAGTTTCGAATTGTGGGTCTAAGGGGAAAAAACAAACAACCCCTCCACTATAATTCTGGAAATATGAACCAGAGGGGATTCCAAAAAGTACTTTTCCAGGAAAAAACACTTGAGACAAAGGCTGGAGAAAGCTGAAGCTCAAGGTGAATCAAAAAAGGAAAACTTTGTCTTTCCAATTAACTAGACTGGGAAAAAGAAAGGGGGGGGGACACACATTAATACCAACTCATTAATTCTTTCCTGTAAACAATTTAATTAAATTCTGCTAAATACAGGAGAAATACTCATTTTGGAGAGCTTCCCCCCCACCTCAAAAGCAAATTCCTGCTGGTTACTCCCCCCCATGCCAACACTTCCCCTGCTGTACAACCTTCAAATGGATTTCCAGCCCAGGCGTGGACTCTACACTGCTCGCGGCTCTGCCAGAATGACAGCCTCATATGTCTGAAAGCTGACACTTCAGCTTTTAAAAGAAATGGGGGAAAATAAGCTGTTGACTTCTTGGTTAAAGTATTTTCTTGTTCTAACTCATGTTCTTATGTCACTGGGCTAAAAAAAAGAGAGAGAGAGAGAAGAGAGAAGAGAGAGATATGACTTTCCTTGAATGATCTGTTTAACCTAAGCCAGAGGAAAAAAAAGAAAGTCATTAATTACTTATGTGAGCTATTGCTTCAGAAAGACAATAAACCTGCCCGGTCGCCATGGATATGACATATTTGCTCTGAAAACAACACAATAATTAGCAAAGGGGAAAGATACAAGGAGAATATGCAAACTCCTGAGTTTAAAGCCACAGTGCTCTTTTCTACCGTAAGCCTGTTCTGTTTGCAATCCAAATCAAACAAATTTTTAAAATATAGCGAAGGGGGAAAGAGCAGGAACGGCTCCTCTCTCCTCTGAGCTGAGAAGCAACAACCACGCCACCCCCTTCTAAAATAAAATAATGTAAAAGAGAACCAGGATGGCATGGGGGGGGGTTCAAGTATTGACTCTGTTTTATTTCCTATAGCAGGGGTGGAGTCTGAGGTTTGTTTTTGCTTCTTTCTTTTTTTTTTTTAAGTGTGCTCTTATTCAGCTTTGGACCTTCTGGCCAGATATAAATTTATTTATGAAAGCCAAATGCCCTGTGTGTGCCTCACCCCTCCCCAAACTAAATGGAAATGTGAAGGGGTGGAGGTGGGGGGAACTGTACTTGAAAAAGCAAAACAGTATACTCAGAAAGCATCAGCTCTGGAGAGGGACGTCCACTCCCCCCACCTCCAAGAAAATGGAACCCGGGCCTTACTTTAAAATTAAAAATGCATTAAATGGTTTTACCTACAACTTAGTCCCAGAGGATCATTAGGAAATGCAATCGCTTTGTATCATATCTGTCAGCGTGATAAATACTGAGTTCAGAGTAGGTTTGCAATTTTTCAGAGTGTCACAGACCAAGATAATTTTTTTCTTCTGCTTTACTTTCTTAATTCACTGCACCCACCCCCTCAAAGTCAGGAGTCTACCAAAAAATACCTGAGAAGAACACAGGAGAAGGAAAGGAGAAAAAGTTGATATGCTTTTATACACGGGACAGAGGTCACGGATCTTCCCCCCCACCCAAAAAGTGGGGAAATCAGGACTGTCAAATATTTGGATATTTTAAAAAATTTTTAAAGTGCTCCATTAAGTTTGAGTAGAAACTTTCCCCCTCTTCCCAGAGGCTAATTTTCCAAAAACAGATGGTCAGGATCTAAAAGAGAAGCAAATATACCTCAACCCCCACAGGCAGAGAAATCTAACTTTGAACTTCCTTTTAAATTAAAAAAAAGGGGGGGAGCAGATAAACTATTAATAAGTATGAAAAATTAGCTGAGCTACAAGTTTTGTTTTTCTTATTAAAAAAAATTCTTTCAACACAAGGGGAGCAGATACAAAGGAGAGGTTCACATTCGACTGACTTCCTATTTTTTTTTAACAATAGTTGTTTTTTTTTTTTGTTTTAGATTGGACTCTTTGATCTTGAAAGAATTTTGCTCTTATACGATGGGGAAGATGGGGGTGAAATGATCTGTTTTAAATGATGATGCAACTTCGGGATCAAAGCCTTCGCTCTCTTCTAGCCATAATAAGCTGTACTTGCCACAAAGCGCGAGTCTCCCGGCTCCTCTCCTTCGTAAGAAGGAAATAAAATGCATGGAGACTCAGGGAAAGACGCGAAGTCTCTGCAAGGTGCAAAGTCTAAAAAAACAAAAATCAAAAAGACAGAGAGAGAGAGAGGCACTGCCCCTTTAAACGTTTTAGTGCATATGGAGTTTGATTTCTGAAAGAGATCAGTTTAACATCTCCATAGAAACCAGCAACAGATTATCATCAACAGAATAAATAACTAGTCTAATAAATTAAACAGGAGGCATAAGATCGCTGGAAACCTGATTACTGAAGTTCAACAATATTCCCCATAAACTCTCGTTAACCGCCTCTAAGGTGGCTAACAAGATGGGGGTGGGGGGGGCATCTCTCCAGCTCGCGGGATCCCCGGAGAGGCGGTGGCCGCCGCCCGGGGAGGGAAAAGTTCCCCACCCTGCCCTGCAGAGGGTCTGAGAGCTCGAGTGAGGGGCAAACCGTAGAGCCGAAGTTTGGCAAGTGGGAAAGCGGCTGGCGTCGGGGGAGGTAGCGCGAGTCGCGGGAGATGGCGCGGGACGCGACGCCCGCCCGGGACGCACCTCCTGGCCGCCACCAAGGCGCAAACCCGGAGCTTTGCGCTCGGGCGCCGAACAGCCCAGCGCCCCCTCTGGGCACGTGGAGCGCAGCCCGGGCGCAGCCCCCGGGGACCAACTACCCCCCTCACCACGCCCGGCGCAGCTGCTCCTGCTCAGCCCGGACAGCTCCCTTTAGGACGGCGACGTGTGTGGGGTGTGTGTGTTTGTGTGTGCGCGCGCGCACGCGCACGCGCGCGCGTGTTGTGCGTGTGTGTGTGTGTGTGTGTGTGTGTGCGCGCGCGCGCGCGCCGTGGGGTGGGCGGGGGGGGGCGCGCGCCAATTTACCGGGCGGTCTGTTTCCCAGTCCTCTCGCGCGCTCGTATCGAGCGCCGGTACCAGCTTCGAGACGCCCTAAATTTACTAACTTTGCTTCACGACTACCCTTGGCCTTTTCCCCCCTCGCCGCCCCCATCTCTTTGAGTGTACCGGGTGTTGGCGGGACAACCACACGCTCTGGGGGTCGTGTCCCCAGACTCCGCTGGGACAGCGACGCATAATTCCGCCCCCCCGTCGCCCCTTGATCCAGCTGGGTTTGGGGGAGCTCCGGGCTTGTTGGAGGGGCGTTTTCGCTGCTTCCCTGGTGGACAAATGATACGCACCCGCACACGCACCCGCACCCTCCCCAGCGTGACTGGAAGGAGGTCCTCGCCGCACCCAGGGCCCGCTTCCCAAGCTGAGGCTGGGTCCGGAAGAACTTGTGTAGAGGGAGAAGCGGCCCCCTGCCTCCCTCGGCACTCTTCTCCTCCCCCAACTTCGGACCTGGGTCGGGGACGACTTGGAAGAAGAATCTGCGCCCACCCCCTAGAGAAAAATCTATTATTATTATCTTAATCTACGCCCCCGAAGTGTCCCTCCCGCCGTGATTGACGGCGCATACACCTGTTCCCCTCGCCGAGAAGCTCCCAGCGCTGGGGACAGACGTTCACCCAAATGCTCCGCAGCGACCCAGCGCCCGCTCGCCGCCCTCGCCGGCCAGCCCCCGCCCGCCGCCCCAGCGCGCCCCTGCCCGCACCTTGCCACCCCGGCAGCCGCCCCCTCCCCTCCCAGGCCCGGCTCCCCAGTCCGCCCGCTCCCGGCCGCGCTGGCTTCGGGAAGAGAGAAAGAACAGAAAGCAAAACTTCCTGGCGGCCGACGGCCATCAGCTGCACATTCTGCAAATGCCACCGAGTAAAAATAAACCGGCCGCCGCTCCGCCCGGCCGGCTCACCCCGGGCGCACGACTCGGCCCCCTGCCCCGGGAGCTCCCTGACTGTCGGTCCGACCCGGTCCCCCATTCCGGCGCGCCCCCTGGAGCCCCGCTTCGCGACGCTCCTCCGCCAGCCACCACGCGCTCCTCTGCCCTGAAGGTCGACCCCAAGTGACCGGGTGGTCCGTCCAGCCCTCTTCCCTTCGGTGCCCCCCTGCTCCCTCACGAGCTGCTCTTCTCTCTGTCCTCCCCCTCGTGCCTATTTCAGCCGCGCGGCCCTGGATTCACGGATTCCTCTCCGCAACTGCTAAGCCCCGGGGTCACCCTCAGCCCACCCTGGGGCACAGACCCCGCCAGACCCTCTCCCACCTCGGCTGAGCCCCCTGGGAGCGCACCGCTCTACCCGCCTGCCCGTCCGCCAGCCCAAAGTCCCACATCCCCGGGCGCAACTTCTCTCCCAGCGCACACAACAACCGCGGCAACTCCCCCGAACTTTTCCCCGGACCCAGGAGGGCTCTGGCGGACAGCCGCATGGTCGTGAGCCGGTGCCCCGGCTCCCTGTGCCCAGCACTGCCAGCCCTGCGCCCCGGGAAGGCTGGGGTGGGGGTGGGGGGAGTGGGGAGCGCCACTTGCCGCGCCCGGAGCAGCGCACTTGAGACAAACTTCCCAGGCACGAAAGAAAAAGGGGGCGCCGCTCCCCCCAGCCAAGCAACCCTTCGCCTTCGTTTTCCCACCCGGAGGCACCCCTTGGCACCCCGCGCCTAAGTGAAAACTGCCTACCTCTGCCGGTGGCACCTACACCCTGGTTTGGGGGCACAAGAGTCGGCTGGAGGGTTCCCCACCCACCCCTTCCCCCGGGCAAAGTCTTGCAAAGTCACCCCAGGCACCCCTCACGCCTGCCTCCTTCTCTGCCCTGACGGGCGCTCGAACCCCTGCAGCCGGGGGTGGGGGTGGGGGGGCACAGGGGGAAGGAGTGATTACCCGGTATTGGCGAGCACCTGCCCCCCCCAGCCTGCAGCGCGGGGGGCGCCCCCACCCTATTCGCAAAGTCCGGCACTCGCGCCTGGCACCTCCCCCTCTTCTCCCCTACCCGGCCGCCCCCTCAGCTGGAGTAAGTGACCCCCAGGAGCAGCAGCCCTCCCCTCTCCCCGAGCCGCGCGCTGGGCATTCCCCTGGCCGCGGCGGGCGACGCGCCGCCCCGCGCCCGGATGCCAGCCCTCCGTGCCCCCTGCCTCCCGCACTGCCGGAGTTGGGTGGCAGCCGCCGCGCGCAGGCAGGCTGGCTGGCTGGCTCTCTCGCTCGCTCGCTCGCCCGCTCCCTGCTGCAAGCGGCAGCCCCGGGGCTGGGGGGCTGCACCGGGGCAGGGGGCGAGGCGGGGAAGCACCTCGGGGGGCCCCGGGAGCTGAGGGGCGTGGGGGGGCCGCGGCGGAGAGAGCGCCGAGTCTCTTACCTGCACTTGGGGCGGCTTTGGGTGACTTTCCAAGTCCGGGGGAAAAATGTGTGTGTGTTTGGGATGGAGCGCCGCGGGCGCGCATGCGCTGCCCAAAGTTGCCGGATCCCGGATTTTTCGCTCCCAGTCTCCGCTCTCGCCCGCTGTGATTATGGAATTCTCCGCGGCCGAGCGGGCGAGTGGGTGGCATGCAAAACCCGGGCCGGATCGCTGGGCCGGGCTCCGCTCCACCCTCACACCCCCAGACCTTCCCCTCCCGGTTTCTTCCCACCCACCGCCCGGGCTGAGCGCTGCTCGTGCGCGCAGCGAGACGCGGCCTGCGGAGGAGGATCTGAGCGCGGGGCTCCCTTTTGCGGCTGGAGAAGCTCTCCACACCCCCCCACCCCCCCAAGTTGAGACGAGCCGAGGCTGGGGGACAAGAGAGAAGGGGCAGGAGTGGGTTACTTTTCACCTGTTCTGATCCCGGAGAGCCAGTCGGCTTCCCGCTTTCCCACTGAAGACCTAGCTCTTTTCTGCAAGTTAGAATGTTAGAATTGTCGAACCCAAAGGAACGTGATGTTCTCACTGTTTGATATCTGCTTTGCACTTACTCTTTGCAAGGGAGTTTTTCATTCAGTCCATTGTGCAAGAAATAAATCCTTAAGTGAGCAAGATAGGCCGAGAAGAATGAACCTGGTTGGGGGTGGAGGGGGTGTGAAGGCGAGAAGGTAATGAACATTAAAACAAACGAATAATATTATTTCAGAAAGTGAAAGGATCCGTGAAGAAAATAAAGCCAGGCAATTGGATAACGTGTTTTTAGGAGAGCTAATTTACCCCTCCCAGGTGAAGGAGGACAGCCTCTGTGGGGAGGGGGGGGACCTTCCAACCCCATTGCAGAAGCCCCTGCCTTTTCTCCCTTTGTCCCCATGCCCACCTCCCAGCTGGTCTGAGGTGGCCACACCAGGCTGAGCCTGAAGATCAGCTGCGGTCTTGGCCCCGTGGCTCTGGTCCTTCCTTTCTCCGCCAGGCCACCCCTGTCCCAGGACTGAGCTAGTCGCTGTACCTGGTTTTCTTTCTGAACAAGGACGTGATGGAAATAACATAAGACGCGAAAGAAATGGGTAAACACTCCGATGGTGAGAGAAGTGAAAAATTGACCACCATAGTAAACGAAATAACTAAACGATTTGTTGAATAAATGAATACAAATTCAAAGTGTGACCCACAGTTTGGAGAAGTATTCAACAGAGTGCATTAAACTAAGAGGGAATGCCACAGGCTAGTAAATGGTGTTGCTGGCTGGTAGACTTTGGGACGTAATCTGCAAGGTTTCGGCAAAGCTTCTCAGGACCGGAAGTTTCCAGAAGCCCTGGATGGTAACTGCCCAAGACAGAGACATCCGCTGGGATGCATTCCATGCCCTGCCTTAAACTGGAAACTTATTGGTAAATGCATAGAGACTGGGGACTTCATGGCCCTCTGGCCTTGAAGTGGCCAGAATTTGCCCTGTTCTCTAATAAAACCTCCAGATTTGGGAGAGGAGACCCAACCATGCCCTTATCCCATAGTTGCCAAGTGATCTCTACTTGTTTTGGACCAGCTGAGAAAAAAAAAAAACACACACACACACACACACGCACCAAAAAAAACCCTCAAAAGGACAGTTTGTCTCCTTCCCACCTGAAACAGGTCTGAGAATCCCATGTTTGGGATTTGTCCACACAGGAAGGCCAGATTTGAGGGTGAGACACACCTCTCAGGTTCAGAGAATTTTCTCCCCTCTTTAACCTGTAATTAACAGGACGCAGCAACACATCAATAATTAACACTTCCCATGGACCACTGACCCATTACTCTCTACCACCACCCCATGCCATCAGATCAGTCCCCTGTTTCAGGAGTTGCTGTCCTGGCCTACCACGCATAAGACTCTTGTGTCTGGTGACTCAGCGGTACACACAGCCCCAAAGATCTCAAGCCCGATCCCTCCATTCTGCAGAAGGAAAAACTGAGGCACAGTGAGGGTAATGACCTGAGCAGTGGTGAGGGAGGTTTTCTAGCTTTGGGTCTGAGGCTAATTCCACTCCTGGGGCTATATGGAGAAGTGGCTCACAGCTTGTACTTTGGGGTCAGACCCTAGCTACTCACCAGCGGGGTGACCTTGAGTAAGGCATATGACCCCTCTGTGCCTCAGTTGCCTCAACCGTAAAATGGGGATAATAATAGTCCTGCCGCCTGGGCTTGTTGGGAGGCTAAAATGAGTTAATGCAGGAAAAGTGCTTGAGCCAAGCGAGTGATCGATAAATGCCAGTAATTGTCATTGCTCCTTGGGACATCCGGTGCTCCCTCTACTTCTCATTTCTTCCTGTCCTCTCTCCTTTCCTTCTTCTCCTCTGTCCTTTCCTTCCTCCAGAGCGGCTGGAGGTGTCTTTTGCTGCCTGCCCTGCCGGCGAAGAGCAGGTCCTTCCCAGGGAAGACACAAAGGTCTGATCGCTAGTTTTCACCTTCCTGCTTTCTCACTAGAAGCCTCACCGCCCCCCCCCAACAGCCATGTCTCAAGCACCAAAGTTTTATTAAGACATTTATTCTTCCCTCCATTTTTTTCTCAGCTACTTCACAATTCTCCCGTCCTCTGGGAGGTTTTTCTACCTCCTCTGAAGGCACCTCATCTGGGAGGAGGAAGCTGGAAACAGTGACAAGAGTGGGAGGGGGGAGGAGGACTTTGGGGTGAGGTGCACAGGGACCCTAACTCTTCCTTTCCAGACCACCCCCCCCACCTCAAAAAATTTTTGTTTTAAACAAAGCAAGGGGCTAGGAGAGAACACCATACCTAAAATGTAGCCCTGGTCTCTCAAGTCTCTTGCTGTCTTGTCCCCCCACCCCCACCCCCTACACTCCCCTTACAGAGCCTGAAATCATGTGCTATTTTCCTCATCTGCTTCGTCTTAGCATGTCCTGAGCTCTCCATAAAATAAAATACAAACTCTTCCTCATGATCAGCAAGATCTAACACTGCCTGTCCCTGGACCTCCCCTCAGTCACGTTGTCCCGACACACTGGCTTCATGCTGTCCTGGAAAACTAAGCTTATCCCTACCCCAGGGCCTTTGCACTTGTTCCCTCTGCCTGGAAGGCCCGTTCTACGCCTGCTTCCTTGGCATCACTTAGGTCTCTGCTCACATGTCACCTCCTCAGGGAGGCTTTCTCCCTGAAGTAGTTCTCTAGCTTTCTCTCTCGCCTTACTCCTGTTGGAGTGTTTACAATAATTTTGCTTATTCATTTTGTTCTCATATTTCCTGTCCAGTTGCCCCCACTAGAATGGGAGCTCCTGGGAGGCAGGGACTTTGTTCTGTGTCCCTTCACGTCCTCGGCACCTCAAACTGTGCCTGGTGCATAGAAGACCTTCACTCTCTTTGAGTCAGGCACCAAATCAAGAGGAGTCTACATGGTCCTCGAGGAGCCCATGCTGCAGGAAAAGAACGACCAAGTTCCTAGGACAAAGTTTGGGGGAAAGAGGAGGAGCTGGTACAACCCAGGAATTGCCAGAAGTTGCCAGGTTGGCACGGAGGCTTTGCCGAGTTTCCCACTCCCTGACCTGAGGCCAGGGGTCAACAGTGGGGAGAGAGTAGGTTCTGCGAAACCAGGCCCCAGCAGAACAGCCTCCATGGGCAGAAGGGGGGTAGGGTCAGTGAGGGACCCTATGGAGGTCATCTATCTAGCCCCTGTCTCCACTGAGAGCCTCTTCTGAGTCTCGAGGGGAAGACCCCCTCCTCTTGCCCTTACCAACTTCCCCACTGGACTGTGAGCTTCCGAGCAGAGGATCTGGGCCTTTTTGGCAGAAGCCAGGGTGACAAGCACGGTTCCTGGCACCCAGGAGTCTCCTGATGATTGTTGCACAAAGACATTGGTCTGTCTCAGTCTGTGTAATTGGGAAAGACTTGAAAGAAGCAATCACGGCTCAGCCTCCTGGTCACAGTCATTTGGTTTCTGGCCCCTCTGCAGTGACGGAAAGCAACACCCAGCCGGACGTCAATCAGTACTATTTGCTGAGTGGTTGTCGTGCACCAGGCACCAGGCTAAGCGCTTGGGTCATCTTATTAGACCCTCACTACAGCTGTAACGAGGGGGGGGACTGTCTATATAATACACCCATTATACAGAGGAGGATGGCAGAGCAACTTTCCCAAGGCTGAACTGGGCTGTCTGAACCCAGAACCAATGTTTTTCATGTTTGGGCTGGGAGGTGACTTAGCCCAGAGCAACAAGCATTTTTTTTCACCCTTACTCTGAGCTCATAAAGAGATGAAAGTTGAAGGTGAGTGTGTTGGGAGAGGAGGAGAGAGGAAGGAGAACAGATCTGTCCTTTAACTGTAAATTGTATCTCAGTGTTGTAAAAGACGAAAAAAGGAACCAAAGAGATTCAGGACCCAGTGCTAGATTCTGTATACAGTAAGCATTCAATAAGTGTTGACGAAGAATGACGATTTTTCATTGAAAAAATTACAGACTATGTGCTCTGTCTCCCTTTCCCCTAAGCTGCTCCTGGTCCCGAGACTCTCCTTGGCGAGGTCTCTTTTCCGGAGTCCCTGGGCCTAGCCTGGTACTAGCTTCACAGTAGGCGCTCAATAGATGCTTAGTGACTGAATAATTCAACAAATGTCCGAGATAAGTGATTATGGTGATTACTGGGCAAGTTGTAATTAAAAATAAAAAAAAAAAAGCTGAGTGCATTTCTTTTATTTACAAATGCCTCTCTTGGGAGTCCTGGGAAGGGAGAATGGGAGAGGGTCTTTTTCCCAAAAGCCAAGCGTGGTTCCTGAATCCCATCCAAGTCGATGAACTTGACAAATCCTTCCAACTTCCCTCCACCCCCCACTCCGGTTTCCTCATTCTTTTTGCAAAGTACACGATTATTTGTTTCTGACTATATATTTATAATACGTGTTCAGCGTAGGAACGTCACAAAACACAGATAAACAGGAAGAAGAAAATTTACATCATCTGTAATCCCACCATCCATGAATGATCACTGTGGATGTTTTGGTGTACTTCCTGCCAGTCTAGGTTTTTTTGTTCGTTCGTTTGCGATTTTTCGCTGCATTTTGTTTTATAAAATCAGAATGGCGCCAAACACACCTGTCAGCCGCGGCGGCTGTGTGTTAGCCTGCCACGTGCATGAAGCGTGGACATTTCTGCACACCACCGGCTATTCTTCCATGCCAGGATTCTTGCTGGCCGGATTGTAGAGGGTGTCCTAATTTGCTGAACCAGTTCCTCACTCTGAGAAATTTTGGACATCAGACTCCTTTCTAATACTTTCTAATATTCTGAAGAACTCTAATGAATATCCTTGTCCAGAAAGAATCGTGCACCCTCCTTAAAATGGAAATGTTGAGTCAAAAAGTGCATACATCTCCAAGCTTCTCATTCCCGTTGCCAGTTGCCCCTTCCAGGGAAAGGCCATGTGGATTTGCTCTCCCACTGGCCGTGTTCTCCCGGGAAGCTCTCCAACCTTTGGTATTCGCTCTCTCCTTTTATTTAAAAAAAAATTTTTTTTTTATTTTAACCCCTGTTAATTTAATGGGTGAAAGAGTCTGTGATTCTGGTAATGAACCTTGTTAGAACCATGCCGGCCACAAGCAGGGGCTGCTTCAAGGTTTGAGCGGCCGTGTTCAGACTTGCAGCCTCGGGCAGAGATGAGCAGAAGGGCAGACTCCCGGAGCTGAGGGCAGAGTCCTTTTGTAGAACATCTACCTGAGCCCAGGCTTCTTGGCCATCCGCTCAACCGTCGGGGGCGGAGGGGTGGGGCCTGTCTCAGTCTTTCAGCCTCCACAGAGATGAGCGCTGGCTGCCTCCCACCTCTCTGCACCCACACCTTCCAGAAACCTCTCTCTCGACAGAGGAGCCTTAGGGATTTCTGTGCCATAAATACTATCTGTTTTCCGAGCTCGGGATCCACACATTATACCTGCTTTCGCTTTCCCTGCCTGGCCTCTCACTCAGCTCCCGTTCAAGCTTCTCCTTTCCAGTTCTTTCTAATTAAGTAACTTTTGAGGGGTTTGTGTTTACCCCTGCCTGATCACAGGAGAATGGCAGGTGACTAATTTTTTCCCTTGTAGGAAATATTTTCCGATCCCAGGGTTTCTGGTGTCTATGGCCCTTTTCAGTTTTAATATCCTCTGAACCATCTTACTTTAAAAAAAAAAAAAAAAGACAGCTTTACATTTCTGAAGAAAAGGGTAATTCACATTCCGTGCTAATGGTTCAGGAAACATAGAAAAATACACATAGAAATATCATGCAGAAAATTAAAAAGAAAAAAAAACCCATATTCAGAAAGTCATGTATTTGGGTGTGACTTGGATTAAAAAAAAAAAACAACAACAACTAGAAGAATGAATTTAAATGAACCCCCCTCCCCCTCCCCTACCTCTCTTTTGGGGCCCACCCCAGTGGTGGGCCTGGGCGATTGGAGGATGTGTGTGGATAGGAGTGACTTTCATGCCCAGCAGTGAGGTGTGCGTCTGGTTTTATCTGCAACGGGAAAGTGTGTGTCTGAGGGTGTCCACACGTGCGGGACTCCATGTCCCTTTAAAGGAGGGTTTGGTCACGGAGGTATGGCCGGGCGCTGTTTGCACACCACAAGATCGTGCTCATGTTGTCAGCAGACACCTGAACGCAGAGAAGTACAGCCAGGTGAAGGGCCGGGCTGACTGCTGACATCACCTCTTACCCAAAGATCCACGGGCAACACCTGACCCCTCCCACGCCTGCCGGGGAGGGGCAGGCCTGGCTCGGGGTGGGAGGGGGGACGCTGGGGAGCCAGGGAGACCCCATGATGGAGAAGCAGAAGGGCCCACCTGTGCTTGGAGCAAAAGCCACGCTCCCACGGCCACCACGGAGCGCGTTCTTGCCACGGGCCACGTGCGCCCCTGTCGCCCCTGCCCCTTCCTCCCACGCCTCGCCCAGATCTGAAATGAGCGCGGTCCTCCGGGGGCGGGAGCAGAAGGGACTGGCCCTGGTGGGGCTGCCTCGACCCCGGGATGTGATCCCGCGTGAGGTCGGCGTGGCCGGACCACGGCCCCGGGGAACCTGCTCTGAGACTCCGGAAGTAGCCATGTTTCCTCCCGTGGCACCTGCGCAGGTGCCAGCCGCCGCCCGTGGCACGGTGTCTCAGAGGGCGGGGCTGGCCGGGGAGGCAGGAAAGAGCTGTTTTGCTGAGGACGTGCCTTCGTGTCACACGGACGTGCCAGGTAGCTGAATGTGGGTGGGGGAGGGCTGGCCCGCTGCGCCAGCCCGGCCAGGGTGTGAGCGACTGCCCCTCCGCCTCTCCAGCCTCCCCTCTCGACATTCTGGCTGTTGCGCGCTTGCACAGCCTCTGTCCCAGCCACACGGAGCTGCTGAGAGATCCTCCAGGCCTGTGTCCAAGCTGTTCCTCCTGCCTTGAAGGCCTTCCTTCCCTTTCTTTACTTGTCCTGCTCCCACTTGCCCGTTAAGACCAAAGGAGGTATCACCTCTTCCAGGGAGCCTTCCCGGATGTCCCCCTGCCCCAAATTGGCTTGGAGGCCGCTGTTTGGGCTCCCGCCGCCCTCTTGTTTCCTCTGTGCCAATACTCGTCACACTGTATTATAATTATCTTCTCGCAGCAGACTACGTATGTGATCTTTAAGTCTGTGTTTAAATAATGGATCTATGGGAGTGCGGATTTCTGAACTGGGTAACATGGGTTCAAATTCTGCCTCTGCTACTTACTAGCTTACTACATACTAGCCATATGACGTTGGGCAGTTTCCTGACCTCCCTCGGCTTACAGTGCCCATCTGTAAAATGGCAACACAATCAGTGTCTGCTTCACACAGCACTGTCAGAAGAATGAATGCAGGTAATTCATGCAAAGCACTCAGCCTGGATTCACACATAACAGTATTATAATAATCTAGCAAAATGCTTAGAAAATGGGGAACAGGCAGTGCCCCTGTGTTTTATGTACACGTGTGTGTGGATGTGTGGTAGGTATATACCAGGGCATGGGGGGAGGGCCAGCATCTAGAAGGAGCAGGTCCTGTATGGATATGTGTGTCCACTCTGAAGGGTAATGGGCTGGTTATTTATGGTCATGGCTTAAGAAAAAAAAAAAGACAAACCAGTGTTCAGTAATGACAAAGTAATTACCTTTTTATTATTTTTTCAATAGGATTCAGAGGGAGTGTGGGCCTTGGCTATGGCCAGAACATCCCGGCTTTGAGAATATCCTGATGCTTTGATCTACCCCCATTCCAACCGCCCAGGCAGGGAAAAGGCTGGAGAGGGCTAAGGGATGGTCCTAAACATGGCGGGGGGAGGGGGAGATCTGGGCCAGATGGAGAGGGACTGCCCAGACTACAGAACAGGAGGTAGAGTTCTTCCGAGTTCTGGCTGAAATATCTGCCTTGAAGGGACCAGACTCTGAGCCTAGAGCATTTAATAGAGGCCATTCCAGAGGAGACAGTTGAGGCCCAGAGGGAGGAAGCCACGAGTCACTTGGGACCATGTAGCGAGTCAGTGACAGAGTAGGAGCAGAGCTCCGGTCCCCCAACCCCAGACCGATGCTCTTTACTGTATGACTCAATTGAATATAGGGCCTTCTTGGTCCCAGATCTCTGCCTCAAATTTCTACCTGGAAGGGATCTGACTTGCTAGTAGGTGATTTTTTTCTGGGGTCCTCCAGGAGATTGTTGGAGACCCCAGATGTTAAGTGATTGTTAAGTGATGTAACTGCGATTGGCTTATCTATCTGGTAGTAAGCTAATGGCTAGTGAGGGGACCGGATCAGCTTAGCCTCTTTTCATCCACCCATCATCCTTGCATCCAACCGTCCATCCATCCATATCCACCATCCATCCATCCATCCATCCATCCATCCATATCCACCATCCATCCATCCATCCGTCCATCCATATCCATCATCCATCCATCCATCCATATCCACCATCCATCCATCCATCCATCCATATCCACCATCCATCCATCCATCCATCCATCCATATCCACCATCCATCCATCCATCCGTCCATCCATATCCATCATCCATCCATTTATCATCCACCCATCCACCCATCCATCCAACCATCCATTCATCATCCACCCATCCATCCATCCATCCATCCGTCCATCATCCATCCATCCATCCGTCTGCCCATCCATCCATATCCACCATCCATCCATCCGTCCATCCATATCCACCATCCATCCATCCATCCGTCCATCCATATCCATCATCCATCCATTTATCATCCACCCATCCACCCATCCATCCAACCAACCATCCATTCATCATCCACCCATCCACCCATCCATCCATCCATCCGTCATCCATCCATCCATCCGTCTGCCCATCCATCCATATCCACCATCCATCCATCCATCCATCCGTCCATCCATATCCATGATCCATCCATTCATCATCCATTCATCTACCCATCCGTTCATCATCCGTCCATCCATCCATTCATCCATCCATCCATCCATCCACTCACCAATCCATATATCTTACAGACACCTGGTGAGTGCCCCCATGTACCAGGAGCCTTGCTAGGACCTGAGTATCTGGGGATGCTGAGATGCACAAAACCAAACACCAGGAACAGGCTATGAAGAAAAGTCAGTTCCAAGTGCAATTACATGACGGGTGGCCTGAGAGGGAGTCAAGCCCCCAGAGTTCCAGGTCCAGCTCTGCCATTAGTTTGCTGGGGTGTCTTGGATATGTCCCGTCATTCTCTCTTTACTGTGGTTTCCTCCTCTATCCACTGAGAGGGTTGGACTAGCTCAGAGGACAGGCAGACGCTATACAGAGAAGATCCCTTGGACGGGCAGCCTTTTGAGAGGGACGTTGTGAAGCTCCAAGGGGGCAGGGGACAAGGGTTCCCTTGATTTACAGTGAGAGGATGAGGAGCAGAAAATTCTGGAATAAAGAAGAGGAAATGAGGGTAGAGAGTGCGCTGCAGCTCCACTCTGCTCTCTGGGTCTTCAAACACTTACTCTCCTATTCTGACCCTGCCTGTGGGTCACTTAGAACCGGGTGTCTGTTCCCAGGTAACTGACAAGGCCCCTGTCCCTTTGTCCTCCCTTCCCCACCCCCCAGGCCCTGCCTCCTCGCAGCTGTCATAACCCACACGTAGCACTCTGCCCTCTGGAATTTATTTTAAGGTCTTGGCTGTTTATTTATTTTATTTAGAGATTTCTCGGTGCTTTGAGGGGAGGAAAATTCGAATGGGGTGATTATGAAATACTATTTCACCTCGCTGTTCATTCACAACAAACAAAGAGAAATGATTGGTGATTAAAAATGCATTCTCTCTGCTTGTTTTCTTTTGTTTTACCATTATGGAAATATTATAAATACTGAATACTAATCTGGACCTGCGGGGACCTCACAGACCTTCCAGAAACCAAGGCTCCTGCTCTTCCCTGGGGCAACCTCATGCTGTCCTCTCTTCAGGCACGAAACTATGGCTCAGACCCTCCCAAGAGGGTCCCAGATAGGCCAGGAGGCCCTGGCGCTCCGTCCTCACGGGACGGGTGTTATAAGCGTCTCCCCCATTTCCTTGTCCTGGTTCCCTGCTTAAGCAGAACCGGTCAGGGCGAGCGGAGCTGTGAATATCAAGTCCAAAAGTCACGACCATGGGGTTTTACTCCCAGAGTCAGGCTGCCCGAGCCCCATTCCCTGCCCCACCACTTCCTGGCTGTGTGACCTTGGGCACCTTGCTCCACTTCTCTGAGCTTCCGTTTTGTCCTCTGTAAGACGGCGGTGAAAGTGGTACCCTAGCAGAGCGAAGCCCTCCTAAATGTTGGTTCCCAGAGTGATTAACATTCTTTACCCTTCTTTTGGGGGCTCACTTTCTCCTTCCGGAAGGGGAGAGAACTACGCTGGCGGTCGTCTCTGTCCCCCCCACCCCCAGCTCTGGCGGGCAAGGCTTCTGCCTCCAGGATGGGGTGCAGTGGGGACATCCTCACCCACCTTGACTCTCTGTCGGAGACCTTGGCTCCTTCCTGGGAACGCAGCCGACACCTGTTCGGAGGCCTCCTAATCAGAGCCTGCTTTCCGCGGCCTCTTTCGGAGCCATAAACCCGGCACTTCCCCATTTATGTCGATCACAAACAAATAAATAAGAGCCAAAGGGCCCGATCCAATTCCAAAGTGTTACACCAAGTCCAGATAAACAGCGAGTTCTGTGGCGTCCGCGTTCCTTTTATCTTTCACTTTATTTAACCAAATGAACTGCTCTCCATGTCCCCTGCGTGTGAGTGTCTCTCTCTGTCATATAAAATACAATCACGCCTGCTTGCTACATGTTTCAGATACTTTATCATTAACATCAATTCCAGCCAAATTAGGAGTTTCTCCCAACATAATTGCCCTTCCCATTATCCAGCACTTTATTTTTTCAAAGCACTTTCCAACCATTAATTAGTTAACCCTTAGGACGCCCCAGAGCCGGCGCTCAATGTCACCCTCCCTGTCTCCCAGCTGGGAAGGGGGGGCGGCGGGGGTCAGGTGGTTTGTTGGAAGTCACCCTGGATGTGGGGGCTGGGGGGCTAGAGTGGGACCTTGGAAATCCTCCCTCCAGCCTCAGACCCTGTCTCAGCTGGCCGGGTCCAGGCCTGGGCAGCAACTGACTTTCATCTGATCTGAGTTGGCAGAGCCCGCGGGGGCCGGCGGCGCGGGAGGGGGGGATCCTCAACACCCTTAAGTCGGCTCGCTCCTGATTCTCTCTATGGCTCTCCCAAGGAAGGAGGAGCAGAATGAAGGCGTGTGGCTGGGTGGTGGTGCCTTCTTGGCTGCGGGGAGCCCCAGGGCAAAGGGAGGAGAGAGCAAGAGAACAAGATACCCCTTGGAATGTCCAGGAAGTGAAGTGACTTTGGCATTATGGTTATGGGTGCTGATAACCAAGGTTAGGGGGCTGGGGGGTGTCTGGAAGATTGGCTCTCTTGGGCGCCCTTACCACAGGGGGTCCAGACCTTTCTTTCTGGCCAGGCTCTGGATGCCTCCTTGGCTAGGTGTAGCCGCGGTCTTCATGGGTCCCAGGTAGGCGGGTCAGTGAAGACTGGGTGCAGACATCCTGGGAAGATTCAGGGGGCGCCATCTGGGGAAAACAAAATGATTTACTTCTTGGACCGAGTTCTGCCTTGTCAAGATGAACTCTGCTCGCGGCTGCTCGAGATACACTGTCGAACCACCAATATTTTACATTTA
The DNA here is from genome assembly GCF_963455335.1 of Martes martes. NCBI lineage: Eukaryota > Metazoa > Chordata > Mammalia > Carnivora > Mustelidae > Martes > Martes martes. The sequence continues at coordinate 183,742,286 of NC_137891.1, read as the reverse complement.
CGGCCTCTCCATCGTCCTAACTTCTTTAATGATTTTTTTTTTTCTTAAAATCCATGAACTGGCTCCCACAGGGACATTGCCAGGAACCTTCCGAGAGGTTGTCCAAGCTTCTCGTGACCTCAGAGCCTGGTGAGTTTCCCAGCGCTTCTGTTCCCGCATCTCCCCTTCCTGCCCATTGCCTTGAGGCCGGGGCCACGCGTGCTAAGGCAGCCTTGCAGAGAAGACACCAGCTACCAGCCTGGGGACACGCCTCTGCCTTCCCCCCACTTGCCCTGTGCCACTGTGCTGTGTGCAATGGGACTGTGGGGAGCTTTTCCAACCCAAGGAAGGGATGCCCCGGAGCGCACGCTGACCTCCTGGTCTCTGTGGTCAGACACTGTGGGGTCCGAATCTCAGGTCCCCTTACTAGCAGTTTGACCTTGGGCAAGGTGAACTCTCTAAGCCTTCATTTTTCAGCTGCCAACTGGAGTTGTTTGGAGGGCCAAGGGCGATAAAGCATGCGGGGGGCTCAGCACCCCACAGTGGACGTGAGCTATCCTTTTGGTCGAGGAGCATATTGTAGGCTGTCCTGTGGCTTTCATTCTTCCAACCTCCAGTCTGTCACTGCGTCTCCATCCCCTTTCCTCCAGGCTCTGGTCTGGATCCGTATAGCAAGGCGATGGGACTGGACCATGCCCTCGTTCTCAAACCCTTCATCTCCCAGAAGAGAGTGGGCACATAGAGTGGGTGAGATGTGGTTGGCCCCAAGCCCCCAACCTGCTGCCCCATATGCGTTCCCTTCCACGAGGCCCTCCTGCGCGAGGCTCCGCCATTGCCACGTGCCAAAAGCCCCCTGAGGGCAGGACGATGTCGGGTCCATCCAGCGTTGAGTCCTGAGCCCCTCCCCCAGTGCCCAGCAGGTAGCAGCTCCTCCAGGACTCAGTGACTATTCACATTGGCCATGGCCATGGAACTCCACCCTCTTCCTTCTGGGCAGGTTCCTTCCTTCCCCTGGGCTCTTCCTTCCTTCTGGATTTTTCTTTTCTTTGCTCCTCTCCTCTCCTCTCCTCTCCTCTCCTCTCCTCTCCTCTCCTCTCCTCTCTCCTCTCCTCCCTCCTCTCCTCTCCTCTTCTCTTTTCTCTTAAGCTTCTGGAGTTCTGTGCAATAACAGGTAACAGCTTGAGACCAACTGAAGCCATAGAGGACTCTCTCCCCACGCCCCCTGCCTTTGTAGCTTCACTGAAAACAAGGAGCCCACTCATTACCCTCCAACCAACGATGTCCCTGAACCCCACGTTCATCTGCTCATTTCTTCACTCTGTAAACGTGCACTGAGGGCTCGGGGCGGCTGACCTGGGTTGGAATCTTGGCTCGACCCCTTAGCAGCTGGAAGAACATGGTCGAGAGACTTAACCACACTGCTCCTGGGTTCCTCATCGGTGAGAGGGGAGAAGAGCGCCCATCTCTCCCATGAGGGGTCCACGGTGAGGAGTCGAGACAGAAGGAATGCCCAGCACTTAGCATGTGCCTGGCACGTAGTAGGTCCTGAAATATGGCAGGGATTTTCATGAAGGGTAAGACTCTGTGTGAGGACCACAGTGGCTGCAGCTGAATTTGAGTCTCTGTAAAGATTTCTGTAGCAGATAAAGGATTCCGTAGGACCATCAGCCAATTTCGGTTCCTAAATAACACAATCCCTGAAGTTTTACGACATGTTATCAATTTACAGAGCACTCGACTGGAGACGCGGTCTCCTGCAGGACCTGCCATCCTCCTTCCACCTATGAAAATCAAAACTCAGAGAGGTTGTGCGGCTTTCTTCAGGTCACAGAGCAGAGCCATGTGGTCCATCGGAGAACCTCAGACTCAGTTCTGAGCACCTCCCTCTCCCACTCCCCTACTCTGCCTTACAGCCGCCCCCAACCTCCACCTCTTGATAATACCTTTCCCTTACACTGGGGTAGCCTGGGACCTTCTCTGGTGCCCATGGATGGTCAACTAACATTCTAAGGGGCTGAGATGCATTCCCCCACCCCCAAGACCCACCATTGCAGGGGGTCATGCTAGAGACCCTACTGACGCCCTTCCGTGACAGCAAGGAATGAAAGCCATCTGTGGGGCCCAGCATCTTCAGGGGATGCCCAGGGAGAAGGAACATGCCAGTGTGTTTGGAAAAGAAGGACTCGATTTGACTACACATCTGCCCATGGCTCCCCTGACAGGGACCCATTGAGACCTATAGCCACGTCACTAAGTCCTGGCCCTGGGTGGGGGAGCCCTCCCAAGCAGTCCCACCAGCCCTGCCCCCACCCTGGCACAGCCCCAGTGGCCAAGGGATGGAACCACCTTTCCAGGTGGGTCCTGGGAGCAAATCTGGGCTCTGAGTAATGGAGGCGGGGACCACCTGCCTGGCCTGCAGCCCCCCGCCCCCCAGTTCTCCCGGGGCCCCTCCTCCTACCCATACCCAGCAGCGTGGGGCTCAGCCTGCGAGAGGCCCGGAGCTGAGGATTTTGACTTACAGCATCGCACTGAAGCCTCCCTCTGCCCCTTTGAGACAGTCTGTCGTCAGCCCCATTCTACCGACGGTCAGACGAAGGCTTGGAGAGGTTTGCGCAACCCTGCCCTCAGCGCCCAGGCCTGTGCTGGGCAGTACCCAGGAAACATCTGTGGGAGAAATAAAAACACGACCAAGAGAGTGGATGAATGAAAGAGAAGAGCTCCTTTTAGTGGGGGGCCAACCACAGGCCGGCCATGGTCTACGGAGTTTCCCCGAGTTAGCTTGTTTAATCTCTCCTGCAGTCCTATGGGCAGGTACAGTGATCATCACCTCGACACAAAACAAGACCCAAGGAGATTAAGTGACTCCCTCGGGGCACGCAGGTCCCCGGCAGTGGGGCCGGGAGTCAGCCTCAGACTGTCTAGCTGCAGAGCCCAGCTTGTGACTGTTCTCAGCCGTGGGGGGTAACTGAGTGGGTGTGGGGCTGGATGAGGGTTTGGGGGTCCAGGAGCTCTGCCCCCTGGGTCTCTCTCTGCCTCTGCAGCACCGGTGTTCCCAGCTGGCATCCAAGCTAGGGGAAGTGTTTCCTCTAAGTCCTGACCGCTCTCCCAGGCACATTCCCACCGTTACCTACACAGGGAATTAAGACTCAAATCCTCGTTTGACACGATGCAGAAGGATGCTAAGTACTTAAGCGCTAATTAATTAGTGAGCTGTACCCGCCGCCACCAGCCGCTGGAGGAAACCTCAAACGGACCCCCAGAGCGAGCGCCAGCGCTCTCCCTGCCACGGAGGCCAAGGCGCCGGCCAAGTACAGGGGACAGAGAGGAGGGGGCTCCATGGGCAGCCCCAGGCCCAGCCTTTGCAGAGAAGGGGGTCCAGGCCGGGTCTGACCCCTGCCTTCAGAACCCCGTGGGAGCTGGAGTTCTGGGACCCTGTCGTGGCCGGAGCCCTGAATGTGACTCACCCGTGATGAGCAAAGCCTGAGTTTGTCTGACTTCACAACAGGCTCTCAAAGGAGAGCAAGATTCCAGGGGCCACACTGACCCCCCACATCTGGGGAAATTTCTAGGACCCTTTAGATAAGCCGGAAGAATCTTCTTGCCCCAAACCAGCCGGTATGTGTTTGTCAGGGGTGGGACCTCCAGTCATCCACGCCTCTCAAGATGGGTAGGCAAGGGCACCATAAAGCCAGCCACACGGAGGGAACAGTTAAAGACAGGGCTCTCTCCGCCTCTCTTGACCTTGGTCTTACCATCTGTAGTTGGCCAAGGTCAATCTCCCAGATGGGGCTGAGAGTAACCGAAAGCTAGGGCTTTGGAAACCCACTGGGTTTACCTCGCTGCACTGCCCCTTCCCCGCTGCATGACCTCACGCAGGTCAATTTCTGAGCCTCCATTTTCTCAGCTGTGAAATGGGCCTCCTGGTCGCCATCACTCAATAAATGGTGGCAGTGGTAGGAGCGGATGTGGTCAGCCTCCTCCTCATCGTCTCCAAGGAATCTTCCCTGTGGACTCTCAACGCTCCGAGCCCTGTAGGGTGGCCAGTCATCCTGGTTTGCTCCAGACTCTCCCAGTTCTAGTACTGACAGTCCCATCACAAGAAACCCCACAGTCCAGAGCAAACTGGGGCCGTCCTTCAAACTCCCTAGTGCCCTCGAGAGGGTGGAGAGAGAGGGAGGCCTGGTGTTGGAGGGCAATCCTGCTCTCCCCATAACAACTCCTCTCCATTCAGGGCTCCCTTGGATCCCAGTCCCTGAGGGCCCCTCCCCAGAGGTGGCTGGACTTGGGAGGGGCGGACAGGGGGACCCGGAGTCCCCAGGGAAGAATCTGTAGGCATCAGGGCCCTGGGACCGGGGCTGCAGCTCTGATAATACCCCAGCCTGCGTCAGCTGTGCGGCCCGCCTCCTGGAATATTTGCTCAGCAACCAGCCCAGAAACGGCATTGTTCAGGACAAAAATACAAAACACTGGGCTGGGGCTTGTTGTTTTTTCTTTGCCGTCCAAATTCCTCTGGGCCCTGGGGAGGGGAGCCCACATCTCGGCGCTGCCACCCCAAGGACAGGCAGAGGCAGGAGCTGGCCCGCCCAGGTTCTGTTCCCCACCTGGACCCCCAGGAGCAAGGGAACAGGTCCTCAGGCTCCCGGGGTGCTCAAAAGGAGAAACTTCAGCCCGGTAGCAGAGGCAGGGCAGTATCTGGTTAAGCTGGAGTAGCAGTCCCTCCTGGTGCTTTTACTGAAGCCTCCCAACCCTGCAGGAAGGAAGTCTCAGCCCATTTTACAGAGGAGGAGGTTGAGGCCCAGAGCGCTCAGCGGAGCCAACATCTAAACCAAAGCCGGGCAGGGGGGGAGTAAGAGAGGGAATGGCTTATGTGGCATCTCAGAGGAGGCGGTCTTCCCAGAAGCGGGCCTCCTCTTTATACCTGTGCTTGCTCAAGAAACACCTTTACTGAGGGCTGAAGAAGCAGCCTGGGGGAATTGGGGGTTGGGGGGGCTTTGCCCTTTCTCCAGAACTCTCGGGCCCTCAGAGAGCATGGCTTCCCTCTGTGCCCAGCGCCCACGCTCCCCCTGCCCCAGCCAGGAGCCCCCCGCCCAGCGCCCAGGTGGGACGCCCCAGGGCCCAGACCTCTCCCCCTCGCCCGTGCACAGGAGGGAGGGCGGGAGGCGGGCCCGGCTCACCGTCCAAGGCTGGTGGCTTGGCATGCAAATGGGCGTGGGGCAGAGACTGAGTGTGCCCGGGGACAGATGCGGGCAACCGACGGAGGCCGGGCAGGGCCAGGCTGGCTGCCGGACGCCCTTCCTGCTCCGGACCCTTGGAATGCATCACCTGCCGTGTCTTCAGAGCAGCTCCTTGAGGTCAACTCATCCTCATCCCCATGTTCTAGAAACAGAGGGAAGGAAACTGAGCCTCGGGAAGCCGGGTAAATGACAATGGTCACTTAGTGGCGAGGCGTGGGCTCAGGCCTGTCTGACCCTCAACTTGGCATAACCCGGGTCTGCCCTGCGGTGTTAAGAGACGGCTCTGGGGTCAGGCCTGTCAGGGTCCAATCCTGACTTGCTCACGGCTGTCACATCAATATGTCCCTGGTCTGTGCCTCTGTTTCTTCACCTGGAAGATGGGGCAATGACACAACCTCCTTACAGGGGATCACGAGGGCCAGTAAGCTGGTGCTGGGCACATAGCGGGTGCTTGGCGGAGGGTGGCCGTGTTGTCACCCCTGTAGCTAGAAGTAAGGACATGGTTACTCTATGACCCAGGCTGCCTCTTTGAAAGCAGCGAGGCTGGCAGGGGTCCCCCAGGGCTGGGGCTCCGTGGGCTGGGGATCCCGCATCACACTCACACCTGGTCCTCTACATGCTCTCCCTCCCCCGTTTCTTGGAAAGACTTTTCTCATCCCCCGCCCCCAGTTCCGGACTATTCTAAATGCCCTGGTCTTGCCAGGGCCACTCAAGACTACCTTGCCTGTGGCCTGAGCACGTGCATCCTGACGCACCCTTGCTCTCACAGGTGCCCACCCCTGCCCTTCCCTGGGGACCTGGCCTGAGGCCTGGGAACCGGGTTCTCACCCCCAGCTCCTTCTCAAACTTGAGCAAGTCTGGCCCCAGTTCTGGGCCCCGGGTGCTTCCGTGTGGAAGTTGAAGACGAGACTGAATGAGCCCCAAGCATCCCCAGAGGCCAAGATCTGGAAGCCCCAGACCGTCCCAGCTGAGGGAGGAAGAGCAGTAAATGCAGCTGCCCTCAGGCTCTTGGGGACTCCTACAGCGGCCCAACAGGACACCGGCCCCCGGGCCGGTCCTGCTGACCGGCCGTCGGCGCAACAGGGCCCCAAGCCCATTAAAGGCTCCCCGGGGCCTGTACGATGGTCCAGTCCAGCCTCCATCACACGACTCACAAGGTCCCACCTAGAGGGGTCTAGCCTCCCTCCCCCACCCTGCCCTCTCCTCTCTCCTCCGTGGCTTCCCCTTTCCAACACTGACCTTCTGCTCTCCCTCAAAAGTGCCATGTGGTCTTGGTCCTGGCCCTGGCTCATGGCATGGCCTTCCTAAGAATGGTCTCCCCCCACCCTGTTCCCTGCCCCTACCCTTCTCTCCCCTGCTCCCTCCCGCTCCCCTTCCATTGTCAGCTCTGCAAAGACACTGCACTAGCTACCCACCTTAGGCCGGAGACACCTGCTTTTCCCGAGTGTGAGACCACCTGGTCCCTGCCCTCGAGAAGCTTAGCATCCAGGAGAGAGAATGACGCCAACCCACAGGTACCGGTCATTCACTCATGCTTCATCCAGCAAGTACTTTTTGAGGACCTACTATGAGCGGACACCAGGGCTGAACCCAGGGCGGCGCACCCCTGGGGCTAGAGACCTGGGGACCTGGGGGGAATGTACGAGGAGATCTCCCTCCCTGACAAGGCTGGGCTGTGTGTTGCTACTGTTTTCTCTCCCACCTCCCAACCCAGAGAGCCTGGCGCGGGGACCAGCCCACGGGAGGGGCTCGGTGAGTGTGACCGAAGAGGACTGCACAAGGCACAGAGGTCTCACTCGAGCTTTGCAGGCTCGGGGTTGTGGGGGGTGGTTGTGGCCTGCAGGAGCCGGAGAGGCCTTTCTGGGGAGGCTCTAGGAGCAGGGCCTTGGAGACGGGCACTCTCTAGGTATGGTGAGGGCGAGGCTCGGGGCGGGGGAGCAGGGGCTGTGGTTGAAAACAGGGTGGGGGGGGGCAAGGGGCCATCGGCACAAACTTTGGGGCTGAGGGTCTTGTCTGTGAATTCTATTTGGGAAAGATCCAGGCTGCCCACCTGGCCACCGTCGTGCCTGGGACCCCCTAAGCCCCTCTCTGGCTGGGGATGACGAGGAGCCCCAGCTCTCGGGCTCGAGGAAACCTGTGTCTGTAGTCAAAGATGTGGGCGCCCTCCCCCGAGCCCCAGACCATGGGGAGTGCCCTGGGCAGGGCTTGCCCAGGCCTGGCGCTCAGGCTGCGCCCTCTGCCCTGGGACGTCCTGTACCAAGAAGGACCTATTAAAGGGACAAAGGTCCTCGCAGGGTGCAGGCACCCCAGCTCAGCCCTGGCAGCTGGCCCGGGTTCGGGCTGTGGCAGGAACCCCCACTCTCAGGGCAGAGAGGGAAAGAGCGGGGTCCTCGGGCTGTCTCCCTTCGGGTACAGCCACCCAAGTCATGGGAGGCCAGGATGCCTCTCGGCAGGTTCTGCCCACAGGCCAGAGGCAGGTAAATCTAGACCCTGCAATCTAGCCGTCATGAGTCGGAATCTTGACTCCGTCCCTAAGCAGCTGCGTGATCTTGGGCAAGCTGCTTGACCTCTCTGAGCCTTAGTTCGCTCATCTCTGATAAAATGGGGTTAAGAATAATATCTGTGATTTAAGATTTATGGAGAAAATGCTCGGGACACTTGCCACAGAGCCCATCCCCAAATAGGGGCTCAGTTAACAGTAGCTGTTCCCTGCTGTGTTTGGAGAGGGGGATGGACAGACGGACACCACACGGGAGTCTCTAGGTCCCCGGAGAAAAGGGAGCAGCTCTGAGATAACTTCGAGAGATGGGAGACTTCATCCTTTCCGCAGACGACCCAAGGGAGCCAGCCGGGGGTGGGGTGATGAAAGCGGCCTCAGGTGCCGAGGGGCCGCGCCGAGGTCTCCTGCCGGGGACACGGGCTGCGGTATCGCCGAATCAGGGCGTGGGGCAATCAGCTGTTAGAAAGTGGAGTCGGGTTTATTATTGCTGAATGTTATCATCCCTGATAAGAACTAGATTAAAAGGAGGGAGGGGGAAGCAGAGGCGGGGTGAGGGGTGGGGGAGAAACAAAGGGCAGCACTGGTCTTGCTGAGCAAGCCCTCGGGCCCAGGCCCGGCGGGGACCCCGGAACCAAGCCCCTTCCTTGGAGACTCTGAGCAGAGACGGCGGGGCTGCCGAGCCTGGCGAGGGGGTTGCGGGCACCTGCCTGGTAGAATGGGGGGGGGGGGACTTTGCTAGCTGACTGCTTGGCACAGGGACACGGCTCTCCCCGGCGCCAGCCATCGTTGGGGGGCTGCCTGCTTAAAGGACCCAAAGGAGGGACAGAACTGAGCGCGGATCCCGGCTGCGCCCTCAGCCGGGTGGCCGTGAGTGAGCCACTTCAGCTCTGCGGGCCGTGGTGTCCCCATCTGTCAACCACGCCGATGACGGCTCCTACTCCGAGGCTCAGGGGGAGGATTAACTGAGGTAAAGGAGGCAGCACGCCTGCGACACAGAAACACTTCCTCCCTCCTCCTGCCGAGCCCTTTAGCGCCGCAGGACTGAACGAGGCTCTGACACGGACACAGGCCTGCCCACCGCTTCCCTGGTCCCTTTCCCTCTCCCTCTTGCCATCCCAGGGTCCTGGTCATGGGACCGCTGACCCTCTGCCCCACTCATTCCAAACCTTCCCGACCTTTCACCGCTGCTGCCCGAGGTGGGCAAGGCCCAGTAGTCCCATTTTACAGATAGGGAAATGGAACCCAGAGAGGATCGTGGTTCGCCCATACACCACAGTTGGAATTGGGGACTCCTAGCTCTCTGTCCAGGGCACTTCGCCTTCTCAGCCAGCCTCCCTGCCCCTTTGTCACCTGGTGGTGGGGGGGAATGCCTGGCCTGGGAGGGCCCCAGACTCCTGGGGTGTCAGGCTGGTGTGGCTGCAGGGCCCCCTGCCCCTGGAGGTGTCTCTGCCCCGGGACAGGACTTCCCAGGACGGGCCCCACAGGCATTCCTTGCCATCAGGGAAGGCTATAAAAAGCAACACTTTTCAGCCCCAGAGTGTGACCTATGCGACTTCACAGAATCCAGAGAAAAACAGAGATAACCTTGGGAAGGCTCGACCTTCAAGAGGAGTGAGGACAGGAAGGGGGCGCCCCTGGGCTTGGCCTGGGTTTAGGATGGGGCATGGGGGCATGGTCTAAAATGAAAAACAGAGCTTCTTGGTAGTAGTTAGAACAATAATTATTATTATTACCATTAATTATTAGTCAAATTATTATTATTAGTAATAGCCTTGTCACTGGATATTCAGGACTGGCCACGGGCCGGCCCCGGGCACTGATGCCTGGGTCCTCCCAGCTGCCCATGCCGTGGACCCTTTTACTTTCTCATTGGACAGTCCAGGGGACTGAGGCTCCGAGACAACCAGTGACCTGTCCAAGGTGACACCACGTCCCACTGCAGCCACATCTGCCTTGTCTGCTCTTCCAACACTCACTCATTCGGGCTTGGTTCGCCTGAAGACCTCCAGCCGTGCAGTTCCCTCTGCCTCGGGGGCTTGTCCCTTTCCTCCCACCGCCTTATCCCTCAAACTGCGGCTGGAATGTCGCTTCCCTGGTCTGTCCCTCCCACATACACAGAACATCTACTGTATGACCAGCGCTGTTCCGGCCTCTGATGACACAGCAGCGAACAGCACTGACAGACTCCTCCGTCCTTGAGGGGCTGGTGTCCAGAGTGGACCGGAAAACCCTGAGGGTCTCTAGCCAGGGGAGCTGTTCCCCTGCAGAGCTACTGCCCCACGCTTGGGGGACACAAATCGGCAAGATAAACTTAGTGTATCATCCCAATACATCACTTTCTTAAACTGGCCTGGGGCGGGGAATCATGGGGGCTTGTGGGAAGAAGCATTATCTTTTATTTAAGCAGCACGGATCCATTATGGGATAACCTTTCAGATGTCTGTCAAATTTTTAATTTGGGGAGACCCCTGGGGCTTCACCCTCAGCTAGCCCGGGCTAGGGGCGCTCTTCGTGGCTCTTGGGGGGAGAAGGTTAGAGACCTCACATCCAAGGGATGGGGCTGTCCTAGCCTGAGAAAGCCAGGCGTCCGGAGGCCTCTGGATCCCTCTGGCTGAGCCCAGAGCCTCGAGGTCAGGAGGGTGTTGAGCACCGGGGCTCAAGCTGGGGTTCTGCTCCTGCCTGCAGTTCAAGCCCTCACCCCTCTGGGTCTTCTCGGTCGTGTGGATGAAGCGATGCACTTGAACTAGAGCTTCTTTGGGAGTCCAGCAGGCCCGAAAAACCTGTCTGACTCTAAGACCAGAATTGGTTGACCCGCTCATCTGTCCCATGCCACCTCCCAGGTCTCTCCCCGCGGTCTTCTCTCCCCCGCCCCACACCCTGCTTCCCCATCCTCACCCCCCCCGACCTGGTGGTACCTCCTGCCTGAGGCCCGACTGAAGGCAAAGACCACCCCAGGCTCAGAGAGGAGAAAGACGAGAGGCAGGAGGAAGGTCACATTTCTGACTTGGCCCGCTGCCTGGTTTTCATTAGGCCCACTGCCTAATTTTCCTGGGCGGCACTTGCTTTCTTGGCTAGTCTCCCCTCTTTCTTAACCGTTTCAGAGGAAAGAGCTGTCACACCCCCGGCCCCATTGCTGCCGCTGGTATCGTGGCCCGAAGTGTTTCCTGCTGTGTCACCTCCGTGCCTCTCGCTGCCACGTCAGCCACATCCCCTGTACCTGGAGTCCCCAGGCACAGAGAACAGCAGCCCAGATGTATCCAGACTTGAAGAATAACACTAATTACGACCATTAGCATTTATTGAGCACCTACTATGGGCCAGGCTCTGGGAACTCGGTGACGTCCTCCAACGACCTCATGAAGTAAGACTTCCGTCATTGCTCCCATTTCATCAATGGGGAAACTGAGGCTCAGAGTCGTTACACAGTGGAGCTGGGACCCCACATCAGTGCCACCACCCACCATGCCCTAGGGACTCCAAGAGCCTTCGAATGTCCCTCTTCTGGTTAAGTGCACCTTTCCTCCACCCCTACACCCTTGTCTTCTGGATCTCTCCCTGTCTGCTCCAGAACGGGGATTAAGGGTAAAGGCCAAAAGCCCAGACACAACACCTTCAGGGTACACACAACCCATTTGAAAGGCGAAGGAGGTGAGGCTGCTCAGGGAGGACTTTGGGGCCCCCAAAACCAGTTTCTGGGTACTCGAGGGGCTGGACCTCTTTCTGGGAGCAAGATCAGTTGAAGGTGGCCCCAAGGGGAAATCAAGTCACCTGGGAAAGGATGAGGAGCTTCATGGGGTGAAGCAGGGTGGAGAGGTCATGCTGGAAACACGTCATTCCCATCGGGGGGGACTCTGTGGGTGTGGAGTGGGGAAGAGGGCGCTTGGAACTCTGGCTGATGTCCTAGCTAGATGGGGGGACTGCGGTCCCTCCATCAGAAGGGGGCGCGGGAATAGTCTGCTCCCACCAGCTGCAGTACCAGCTCCTCCCCCCCAGGAAGGGCTGCCCAGCTCTCCCGGGACCCAGCACTCGGCAGGTACCAGTGGGGCTGCCCAGCAACTCCCGCCAGGCGATAAAAATCCTGCAGTGATCTGCGTCAGAGAGAGAGAGAGAGAGAAGGGGAAAAACACCCTCCAGTGTCTGACATTCTTTTTAGGATGCCCATAAAAAATAATGTGACCTGTAAAACCGGCAAGCTGCTTCCCAGCCTGTGACACCGGGGCCCCCACGCCCCACTCCTACCCCCCAGGTCCACTCTCTCGCCCACGGGCCGAGGCATTACCCTGGGCGTCCCTGAGGGTTCAGGCCTTCAGAGCACTGGGGACCCTCAGGCCGGGGGAGACAGCAACCCCGAACCACTGTGGTCTGTCCACGTGGGGCCCCTTCCTCCACTTCCTCCTCTCCACCCCCGCCCCTTCCCGGGGCCCTTGGGTCAGCAGAGCTGCTGCTGCCAGGCCGGGGGGCGGGAATGTGCTGGGACAGGCGTGCTCTGCTTTTGCTCTCTCGCGCTCCCAGGTGAGTCACCCCGTGGGAGTGTGTCGATGAATCCGAACCCCGGCTCTTTGTCTGGAGCTCCTGGGAATGCGCGCACTGGGGGCAGACACCCCGGCCATCTGTGGCCGGACGGCACTGAGAGTTGGGAGTCGGGAGCCAGAAGTTCTGGTCCCAGTCTTGCCACCAGCCGGCTGCTTGGAAACGTGTCCATTCGGAGACGATTCGGGTCTGGGTTTCTCTACCTTGAAAATGGGCATAACGATCGCGTCCTTTGTAATTTTGCTGGAAGGCAACAAAGCGGGTATGTCCTAGCAAGGGTAGTATCTGGGACGGTGACACTAACTGCCATTTCCTGAGTGTCTACTATGTACCAGGCACTGAACCGGGTGGTTTACAGTCCACTCTCCCCGCAGCCTAAGGGGGTCTGTGAGATTACCATCCCTTCTGTTAAAGGAGGAGACTGAGGCTCAGAGAGGTTAAGTAACTCCCCTCAGGCCACAAGGCATACACCCAACGGCCTGGCTCCCTGGCCACCCACAGTGGGAATTAAGGACATTCCTGCAAATGCCAGGCACGGTGATCACAGCCGAGCCCCTTCCCTGCCCTGTAGGTGAGGCCAGTCCAGAATGAAACCAGGTGTTCCCCTCCCCAGTTTCCTCTAGGCACGGTCTGCCCCTGCCAGTGACTTAATGGAAGTCACAGCATCCTCCCAGTGCCCTGCCTCGCCAGCCATGCCCCAACTCCCAGAGGCCTTGGCTTCTCCCAGCTCCCTCCCGTGGGCGGGCAGGGCTTAACGCTGTGTCCCAAAACCCAGAGCTACATGCGTCATGGCTAGGGAGCCTTCCAGATCTGCCTCGGGAAGGGCCCACCGGCCAGATTTCCCAATTTCCTGGACTCCACATCTTCACCCTAGCCAGGGGAGCGAAAGCCTCCTTGGGTCCCCAAGGCCATGGGAACACAGACCCTGGGAACACCCTTCCTCGGTGGGGGCTGGAAATCTGAGTTGCGTTCATACTCTCCCTCGAGCACATTTCCTGGGGTTCATCCATCATTTCTGAACCCTTCAGCTGGGCAGTGAGGCAAGGCTTTAAATATTCCCTCCCTGGGGTGCCAGGGGAGCGGGCTTCAGGCGGTTAAGCATCGACTCTTTGATTCTTGGTTCACATCATGATCGCAGGGTCATGATCTCGGGGTCTTGAGATCAAGCCCTGACTCTGGCTCTGCGCTCAGCCGAGAGTCTGCTTGGGATTCTCTCTCTCCCTCTCTCTTTGCCCCTTCCCCCCTCCCTCCCCCTTGCACCTAAGCACACGCCCTCTCTAAAATAGATTAATAAATAAATCTTTAAAAATATAAATAAATGCTCCCTCCCGGGGCAGAAGCCCCTGGACCCACGCTTCTGTCCTCCCTTACATTTCTCTAAGCATCTCGTTCACATTTTCGACTCCCTATGTGGCTTAGGAATTCCACTGTCTCATGGTGCCTTCAGAGTGACAAGATGACAATGGCAATGGGAGTCATGGGTCGAGCACGTGTTCTGTATTAGATGCTCTCCAGACAGTCACTCACGTCAGCCCCATTTTACAGATGAGGGAACAGAGAAGTCCCGAGGGCAAATGACTTGCCTAAGGTCATAGAGCGAGTCAGTGGCAGAGCCAGGATTCAGAATCCACATCTCTGGACACAAAGGCTCCGGTTTTTAACCACCAAGGTTGCTTCCAGCTCCAGCAGCTGGCAAGTCTTTTGCTGATTCTGTCTGTGTGCAGAACGGCCTGGTAGAGAGCAGGGGTCTGACCAGTGCTTACAGAGAGGATGAACGTACCGAGAGGTTTTTGAATGTGTGCAGATGAGTGAGTGAATCAGCAAGGGAATGAATGAATGACCTCAGCTCTCACCATAACCATGAGAGACGAGCAGCACTGATCCTCGTGCATCAGACGAGGAAATTGAGGCTCAGAGAGGGAAAGCAACATGCTTGGGGTCACACGGTGAGCTGAGGCAGAGACGACAATCAAGCCTCCTGACCCCTCCCCCAGGAGCCCTTCCCACCTCTCTCCTCTGGTTGTCCCAGCCGCACTGGGGCCCGACTCTGCCTCCCATCTCCGAGGGAGGCTGCGGGCACAGCGTCTTTAAGCTGCCCTTTGAGGGACGAGCCAAGGAGGGGGCTGGGGAGGGGGCCTCCACCCAGCACGCAGGGCAAGGAGCCCAAACCCGTCCGTCTGAGATGGGGTCAGTGCAGGGGGTCTTTCTCTGCAAGCACTTACGGCACAATTGATGGGAGAAGCTCTCATCAAACAAGGGACAAATCATAAAGTTCGGGAGATGGAAATTAGGCACGGACAAACGACCCAGGTGCAAGGGAGAGATTTATGGGGGAGGCTGTATTCTAGCTAATGATTTCTGCTAATGATTCTCCGAAGTGTACAGTGGCACAGAGCCCGCGCTCCATGGGGTGACGTGAACCCTGCGGGCCGGATGAAGGACATTCCTGGGGAGACAGGGATGGCAAGGGGATGATAAAGAATGACGGAGGCACCCCCAGATCCCCGGCGCCCCCTCCCTCAGCGGTGGCTGGAGGGGATGGGGGTTCTTGGGGTGTGAACGGGCTCGACCGGAGATTAATCGCTCGACCCGGCTCTTTGGCTCTTTCTCCACTTGCCCTGAAAGTGCCTCCCGGCCTGGCAGCTCTGAGCGTTGGCGGGGTCTGCCCACTGCTGACACACACATTTTCAGAGCCCACCACCATCTTTCATTCCACCAGCCCCCTCGCAGACGCAGGGTTCTGGCTGCAAATGGTCCCTCCCTCCTCCCCAGTCCTCCCCTCTGGAAGAGCCGTCTTCTCAAAAACGCCACCTGCCCCGACTTCATGACCCTTCTTGTCCACCCTCAAGGGTCAATGCCATGCAGGCGGCCACCTCCGCCGTGGCGAGGTTGGGGGGGCTCCGCCAGCCTCTGGCCCTGCGGCACCCGGCCCTTCTCTGTTTTCCTCCACCACCTGAGCTAGGGATGCCGACCCTCTTGGCTGGGACAGTCCCTCCCCAATTTACCTTCAGTCCTACTTACGGCCGACCACATCCCGACCTCCCGGTTCTGTAGTGCAGGGCCCTGAGCAAGGCTCTGCCTTTCAAATCCGTGACCAGAGAACGTTCACAGTCTTTAATTCACGGGGGTCGAATCGCCAGGGAATTCCATTTGCTTTCTTAGAATCCCTCTGTTTTCTGACTTCTCCTCGATGAGCGTGTGTCTTTTTTTTTTTTTTTTAAAGCAAAGAATGAAAAGGAGAATATGAGTGGCTGTGAGGAAGAAGGAACGGAGTCCCCCCCGCATCACTGCTCGGCCTGCTTCTGCCTTGGCTTTATCTCTACCGTGCTGAGCCCCCACCAGATGCCCAGGACTGGCTCACACCCACGAGCTCAAGATTCCTCACATTGGCCCCAAAAGAGGGGTTTACTAGTTCCCCCATTTTTCAGATGGGAAAATTGAGGTTCATCAAGGTAAAGGGCTTATTCAAGTCCTCATGGTTCACAGATGGCCCCAGGTGACGCTTCAGCCCAGGTCTCCTGCATTCACACCCAGGCTACTTCCACGGTGTCGAACCCTTGCCCACCACCCCCATCAGCTCATGGCCTGTGAGCTGAGACCCTTCTCGGCGGAAGGAGCTGGAAGAGCCCAGGGGGAGGTGGAGGCCGAGACGTCTGGCTAGAAGGGCCAGAGGGAAAGCAGTTTCCATGTGCAGCAAGAAGGAATTGGTTAATTACAGCCCAGCAAGGACCCCTGTCTGGTCACTAAATGTAGCTTTCAATGGCCACGGAGAAATGTTCAGAATACATCGGAAGCGAGAAAGGCAGGTCTGAGCACTGTGAGACAGATCGCCCTGTTTCCGCCAGTGCAGAAAAACCTCTGTGCGCACGGAGGCAGCAAATCAGCCCCCCCTCCCCCCGTGTCAGCCACGAGGAGGGAAGATTTTGGGGGAGTTTTACTTCTGTATCACCCGAGCCTCATGCAACAAACATACGTGGCCTTAACAATCAGGGGGTGGGGAGCTCAGCAAAGTGACTTTCATCTGGAAAACAAGAAAAGAAGTAGCCCCGGGAGTGGGCCAGAGGCGATGTCCGATTGGGGACCTTGGGTTGGAGCCTGGGCTCCGGCCGTGTTTGTCACTTGTCCTCAGAGCATCACTCCTGACCGTGGGGGAGGGATTTCTCCTTGGAATCCACTCTCCCCCACAGCCTGTCCTCCTTGGCCCACCTGCCACCCCCTCCGGGTGTGAGCAAAGGCCAGAGTGAAAATGAGACATGAAACTCAAACCTGGGTAACCAGCGTGGCGCTGATGGCGGATAAGGAGGGCTCACCGCTCACCAGCTGGGCGCCCCCCACCCTGGGAGCCGCCCCTTCCCTCTCGTCACCTTCCCCCTGCATCCCAGGCCCTGTGTGGGGTTGTGACGCCAGGAGTGCCCCCCCCCGCCCCTCTACCACGAGCGCAGACTGAGAGACGCCCGTTATCCTGCACGGCCCTGTGCACTCAGGCAGCAGCTCTAGAAGGCGCCTGTGACGATGAGCAAGTCCATCCATGTAATTGGCGGGAGAGATCCGATTGGCTGCTGAGAGAACAGAGCCCTGGTGGGCTTGGATCTGGGACAGGGACGTGGGGTTCCCCGGCCACGGCACTTGCACAGGAGGGAGGACCCTTAGAGAGCTAGGAGGGCGCGATGCACGCCAACTGCGCAAAACATCATGGGAAAATCTCATGCTCTGCCATCAGAGCGACACAGCTGAGATCCCCGCCTGACCGCGCCTAACTCTGCAACCTTGGGCCAGCCACTCACCTTCTCTGAGCCTCCTTTCCATCCCCGTAAAATGGGATAGTAATCATAACAACCTTGCCCAGCATATAGAGCGATTAGACTCATTGCACGCAAAGCAGTGTGTAACTGGTAAGTCCTCAATAAATGAAGCTATTACTGTTGTCATTGAACGTGGAGACAGAGGCCTAGGAGGACCAGAGCACTTGTCTGGCGTAGGAGGAATCTGGGGCTGAGTAGTCGCAGTGTCGGCCTGGCCCACCCAATGACAGGGTAGGGGTGGGGGGTGGTGAGAACAGGAAGAGGAAGGGGAAGGGGAGTCACTGGGGAGATGACAGAGATAAAGATATGTCCTGATCTTACCCCATCTGGGTCACCAGCTGCACCCCAGGGGTGATGACTCAACTAGTGAGGAAAAGTCCCCACCCAAAGACTCGTCCCACAGGCTGTGGCCCGGTCCCACGGGCACAACAGACACACGCCAGGGAGGCCCATGGAGTGATGCCCAGGGTCATCGATCTGCACCATGGCTCACACATCCCCCTGTCTCTTTACCCCCCAGCCCAGGCTGAGGACCCAGAGCTGGCTAAGTGACTTCCATGAGATGGGGCAGAAGCAAAGACAGGAAGGAGTTTTCGGGACTACATAGCAAGTCCCGTGGGCTTCATCCCATTCACACCCAGAGAGGTCAAGACACCTGCCCAAGGTTCCACAGTCAGCCAAGGTTCCGTGTGAGAGCCGGGAAGCCAAGATCTTGCCTGTGATGGCAGGGTGCCCAGAGTCTGGCTGGAGATGGCACTGGTCTGAGTCCTTTTACTCCTACAACCCAAGAACCATGGAATGTTCGGCAGGAGTGGCCCTGAGGGCCCTGACGTTCAGAGGTGCTTCTGCAAGGCTCCCAAGGACCAGATCCATGGGTGTTTTCACTGCCGACCTGGCCCCGGGCGTGAGAGATGGACAATCCCACTTATCCACATGCCCTTGGGGACTCGCCTCATCCCTGAGCTCCCCAAACGCCGCTCCTTCCACTGGGAACAGCTCGTTCTTGCCTCCACAGCCCCTCTGCACCCCTGTTTAAAGCTCTTGTCCTCCTCCAGGCGGCCTCCCTGAGCCATTATGGACCTCAGGCCCCATGCCCCAGACCCAGCATCCCTGACTCTAGGGGCTGGGTTACTTCTTCAGCCTTTTTTCTCTTTTTCTACAAGGGGTGTGTGTGTGTGTGTGTGTGTGTGTGTGTGTGTGTGTGTGTAAGACCTCGTTGGTTTCTTCATGGCATTTACCACTGTGTGTGCCTGTCTTATCCCCCAGGTAGGCTCGAAGCTCCCAGAGAGTGGCAACCATGTCATCACTGCCCTCCATCCCCAAGCCCCCAAAGGGCCCTTGCCCACAACAGGAGGGTTCCAGCACCCTCCTGGGACTCACAGGTCAGGCCCGCCTTGCTCTAAGCAAAAGTAACTCTTTTAAGTGGCTGACCCAGTGCTCAGGGATGGGGAGGATCATTCACTTTTAAGAAAGTCTTTGCTTTAGAGAAGGATGCTGGCCGAGGCCCTCAAACGGCCAGCTCTCCCAGTACCTGCCAAATGTATTTGTCTGCAGAGATCCCCCTTGCCTGCCCGGCTCTGCTCTGAGAGTCTTGGGCTGGGTTCACCAGCAGCCTGAGAAACCCACACACCTCCCTGCTCTTTGGTGTGGCATTCAAGGCCTTCCCCTGTCTAGCGCCAGTGTGCCTTTCTTAATAGAAATAAAAATGATGGTGGTTGACATTCGCCAAGTGCCTACTCTGGGAGGACAGCTGACATCATTGTCACTCATTCATGCCTCAGATGACTCTCCGATGAATTCTCCTCTGTCATTCTCACCATAGAGAGGGAGACAGAAAATCTAAAATGTCCAGAAAGGGGCTGGGACTTGAGCCCCGTTAGCCAGGTGTCCCTGGGCACAGCCCGAATCCCAGGGCCACACAAGTCCCCGTAGCAGTAGCCTCTCCTACCGGCAAGCTGGCCAGTCCTGTCGATGCCGACCAGAAGCCTTGGTATACACCCTGCCTGAAAGTTCTCTCCCTGCTTGTCCTGGGGTCCACCTCCTCTTTATCTTTTCTGAGCCAGCTCGAATGTCACCTCCTCCATCCTGCCACCCAGAACTAGGGCCACCGTGGCAGCCCTGAGTTCAGATCCTTGTGTGACACCAATGACACGGCCCGAGGGTTGCCTATGTCTGTCACCCTTGCTGAACCAGGAGCCCAGCCTGGCCATCAGGATGGCTCAGACCCTCTTGGATACTCAGCTGATAGCAAACACGTACTAGACCCCAGGAGTCGTGGTGAACAAGACAGACAAGGCCTTGAACTCCCGGAGCCCAAACCCGAGAAGGAGAGGCAGACAATGCATGTGTCGACAAGATCGGTTCAAATAGCCATGAGCAAACGGGGTGATGTTCCAGAGAGAGCCTCAGCAGGCAGACGTCCCTCCGGTCTTTAGCGAGTGAGTCCTGCTCTGAGCCTGACTCGGCCCTGATGTTCGGCCCCGTCTGTCACTCACTCACCCACTGACTCACTCATTCATTTGTGGACTCATTGAATCACTAGTTCACTGAGCGCAGACCGCGCGGGGGTGTTGTCTTCCAGCTCCCCGGGCTCTCTCTGCGGGAGGCAAACCTGCTCTGGGTCCCCACGAGCCCAGGGAGACTGAGGCCAGGGCGGGGAGAGAGCCAGGGGGTGCTCCATGGTATAGACCATCTCCACTCCCTCTGATCAGTCATGCTTCCTAATTCAATAAGGTGAGAAGGAGCATAATTTGATCATATTTGTTTTGCATCACTGCAAAAACAGAAAATGAAGGGCTGCAGAACCACGCCAATTTACTTCATCCGACCTTGATTAAAAGAAAATTAATTGTCGCATCTCTCAGGATATCACAGGCAGCAGCCAATGGCTCTCCAGGATACCACAAAGAGAGGGAAAGGCAGCGCGAGAGGCTCCGTGCCCTTTTCTCTAACCACTTCCAGCCTGGCTGACAGCAGACATCCAAGCTGCCGTGGCCTCGTGCAGCGACTGATGGCGGGGGCGGGGGGGTGGCGAGCGGGGTGTCCCTGAGCCCTTCCCCTTCTCTCTCACCCACTCGGGGTTCTGTGCACCCCCATGCCTGCCCGCTGCCCAGAAAAGATTCTGTGGGCTGGAGCCCTACCCCAAAAGCCCTCTGGGGCTCTCCTCCCTCCCCAAAGTTGGCAGATGTCCTGGGGAGAAGCCCCCCCCCCAGAAGGGGCCTCCCAAAGAGCCAGGCCCCCTCGGGCTTACCCCACCCCCACTGCAGGCTGCCCAGCCCTGGCTCTGCTCGGAGAGGGAAGGAAGGAGGGAGGGGGCTTGGTGCTGCCCGAGTGAGCCAGGGCAGGGGGGTGGCTGGTGTCAGTGGGGAGAGCATCTCATGAAAAGTTAATGCCCCCTTGCAGGTTGTTGATTTTTGTTTGTTTTTCTCTTTTTGCCAGAAGAGAAGCCTCTTTCATTAGCCCAGACTGTCATTACCCGGCATTAAATTTTCATAGAGCGGGCGGGAGGCCGGGCAAGGGGAGGCAGGCAGGGGGGCTAGGCTGGGGGGTCCCTTGGCTGGGCCTGCTGGGGGCTAAGACTGGCTCCCCTGGGTTCCGGGCTGCACGCTACCAGGTCTTAATAATCATAATGGCTTTTCTCTGTCCCCACTAGGTATTCAATATGACACGGACTGTATTGCCTTTGATCTTCCTAACGCCCCTATGGGGTGTGTCCAATGATTATCCCCATTCTACAGATGAGAAACTGAGGCTCAGAGCCCTTGTGTCTCTTGCCCATTACAGCCAGCAAGTGGTGTCACTGACATGGGCTCAGAGGCAAAGAGAGGACCAGGGAGGCGGTGGGTTTGGAGGGGATGGGGGCACAGACCTCAGGGCAGGGACTCAGGGTGTGGCTGGGGTGCTCTACCTTGGGAAGAGCAGCGGGAGCCGAGCCCCCAGCTCGACCCCTGGTGGCGGGTGGGCTGCCGCTCTCAGCCAGGCGAGGGTCCTTGCGCGGGGAGCCCGTGCCCCCCCAGGCAGGTGTCAGAGTCCTCACAATGGTGCACCTGGCATGGGCGCCAGGCCTGCCCATTCAGCCCTGAACAATCACTGCTCCGCAGCCGCCGGCCCAGCGGCCTCCAGGGGCGGGAGGACAGGAGGGCAGCAGATGGGCCCCGGGTGTCAGATTTCCAGTCCCAGGGTGGGGGGTGGGGGGCGGCCCAGGATGGGTTGGGGGAGGGGTCAGGCTCCTCCCCACCCTTCAGCGGCCCCTCCCAACCTCGGAGGGAGACGGGGAGGGACAGAGTTAGGGGTTGGGGGGGGTACTGTCAGACCACCACCACTGCCACCTAGAGCAGGGCAGAGGGGGAACACCGGCCCCAGGCCAGACTGGGCTGACCGGTGGAACTGGTGGGCTTCTCCAGCGCTGGGGAATCCCGAGAAGGCTGTACTCTGGCCCAAGTTACCACCCACTGGAGCAGTGCACAGAACCACTCTGGGCCTCAGTTTCTTCATCTCTAAAATGGGTGTCTACTCACTGAATATATACAAGGCACTTGCTATGTGCCTGGCACGGCCCTGGGCACGAAACGAGCAACAACGGGGGTGAAAAAACAGATCCAAGTCCCCGCCCCACAGAGCTCAGGTCCTAGTGTAAGAGACAGACAACGGTCCAGACAAAGAAATTAATTACCTCGAGGGATTAGGAGGGAAGCCAAGGAAGTGCAGTGAGGGGTTACCACTTGAAACAGGAGATCAATCCCCCAAGAAGGTCTGGAGCGACCCAGGCAGATCTGAGGGAAAGGCATTCCTGGCAGAGGGAACGGTAGGTGGCTGGTAAGAGTGTCTGCCTCATAGGATTTGGGGTGGGGGGAGGTGAAGAAGGGGACACAGGTGAAATGCTTAGAACAACAAACACGCTAACGACAGTGCTGATGATGACTCTTGTCACACTCCTTTGCTGATGTATTTATCCAGCCCATGGCCTCTGAGCCCCAGAAATATAGACTCGTCACCCCCATTTTCCAGATGAGAACACTGAGGCTCGAGAAGGGGAGCACCGTCAGTCATGGCCCGGGTGCTGGGTGCTGAGTTCCCCTGTCCTGGGTCAGGGGTGAGGACGTGGCGCCGTCAAGACCACTCCAGCGCTGCAGAACCAGACAGACAGAGAGCAGGATGGGGAAGGTGGGGAAAGGGCGAGTGCCCCATAGCTGGTGCGGGTGTGGCCCGTCTCTGCAGGGGTCTCCAGTGTGTTTCCTCCCCCTGCAGCTTGGGATACCTTCCGTGTGGCTCTGAGCTTGGCTCTGAGGCACCAGGTGCCTGTCGGGGTGGAGACAGGAGGATCTGAGAAGGAACGGGAGAGAGTCCAACCTTCTCCCGTTACGGAAGGGGAAACCGCAGCCCCAAGGATGCCTTTGGAAAAGCCCTTGCCCATCCCTGGCCTCAGCGGCTGCATCTGTGCCATGAGGCTGGGCCGTCGTGAGTAGAAAGTACCCACGGCTGGAGGGGTCGAAGGGATTCCCTTCATCTAAGGCCCGGAAGCAGGAGCCTCAGAGATCAAGTCTCTGCCGTGGGCCTGGCATGCGTGGGAGGGTCCTTGGGAGGAGGAAGCCCTCCCCGTGAGCGTGAGCGAGTGAGGGTGCTCCTGCGGGCCCCGGGGCAAAGGGCAGGGCACCTGGCCCCGATGCAGATGGGGACCAAGGAGAGGTTGCAGAAGATGGCTTGCCTACTCCGCCTACATTGGCTGCGGTGGCCTCATTTCCTTGGGGGACAAGCCACGTTTCTCCTTGGAGGGATGTCACGCAGGCTGCGGGGCCCTTTGCTGGGCCAGGAGAGGGCCGCCAGCAGACACGGGGTGTCCCGGAGACCTGGCTTAAACCCGAGCTCTGCCCCTTGCCCAGCTCTTGGTATGGCCTCCCCATGCCCTCGGGGGGCTGGGGGGGAGGACTTGCTGAGAGTGCAAGCTGGGCCCTCGCACAGCCTGGCCACAGGGTCAGCGTGGGCACTGTCGTTAGTGCTCCGTGACCTGGGAGGGCCGAGCCAGCCAGGAAGGGTCACGGGGCTCAAAGCGTTCAGGGCGTCACCCAAGGTGACAGAGGCCAAAGTGCAGGAGTCAGGATTTGAATTCAGGTCCATGTTGTTCCTGGGCACTTGGCCGCTTCTCTGGTGCACAGTGTGGAGGGCAAGGCCCAGGGGAAGGCAAGGGCAATGAGGCGGCTCTCAGGCCCCTCCAAGGCCCAGCTGGTCCCCAGGGACTCCCCCACTAGTGGGCTTGGGTCCTGACGGTGCCAGCAGAGGAGGGAGGAGAGCACTCCGCTTCCCCTCCCCGCCTCCCCCTGAGCTTGGCTGGGTTCCTTCTCTCCCATCCCCCACGTATTCATTCTAGAACAAAGGCAAGGCGGGCACACCCCCACTCCTGGCGGTGCTGGTTATCTAATTCTCTACCCCGCAATTACTATTTCCGGAGGGAGGCATTACCCAGGGAGCGCCCACCCTCTTGTCTGTCCCAGAGGCTGTCGGGGGTGTTTGTAGTGGGGGGTCCCCATCCATTCAGGGAAACCCATGGGGCGCCATGCTGGGCCCTGACGGCGGGCCTCCTGGGCAGCCTCCAAGAAGCGGCCCTCCCGTCGGTCTCTGTAGGTCAGTCAATAAGTCGGTCTGTCTGTCTGTCTGTCGGTTGGTCTGAGCACCCAGTCTGCCCACAGCCCCACCCAGCTGCCTCTCCCAGGACCCCGGACTCTTGGCCTGGATGGGTTACAGGTCCACAGGTTCCCACGAGTTCAAGGCCCCCATGAGTTCAAGGTTAGGTGTGTGCAGGCGTGCGAGTGGGTGTGTGCTAACACGTGCAAGTGATTGTGTGTGCAGACAAGGGTGCTACGGGATAAGCGTGTGTGAACGTGCAGATACAAGGACGTGACTATGTGTAGGTACATGCGACAAAGTGAAAGTGTGCAAAGATGTCTGCGAACACTTACGTGGGTAATATGAATTATTGCACAAGTGAGTGTGCCGATAAGTGTGACAGGTGTGGCTGAGTGTGGACAGGGTCAGCTGAGGTTGGAGCAGGAGGAGGGGGACCCCACTCCCTATCAGGGGAGCGGGCTGGGCCCTGCAGTGGGGAGGAGGGGAGTGGCCCCCAGGCTTGTAGGCAGGGACCTCGGAACTAGCTGCAGCCAGAGGCCTGCTTCCTCCCGCTGCTGGAGCTCCCATCCTTCCTGTGAGAGGGAAGGAAGCGCTCACCTAGGGCAGGTCGGGCTGGTTGCAGATGCAAAAAGGCTCAGTGCTGATTTGCATCTTTCATTTGCATATATTTCCATAAGGCCTACTGATTGGTTATTTGAAAGCCCCCCTCCCCAACCCCTGCCTGCCTGCGGTGGCCCTGCTTGGAAAAAGAAGCAAGATTGGGTTCTGCTTGACAGAGGGCTGAAGCCAACCCACCCCCAAGCCTGGTCTGGGTGGGATCGGGTGCTCAGGGCCTTAGGGACTCCTCACTAGCTCAGAGCAAATAACAGTCTTCAGGTCTCCCGACATCTCGAAGGTGCTCCCTGGCTATCCCGTCTATGAATGAGCAAAGGCATGAATAGGGCAAAGCAGTCTTAGATCTTCAGGAGAGGTCTTAGGGGATGGGGTCCCCAGAGGCTCTAAGCTGGGGCCTGGTCCCCTGGGCCGGTGGGGCCAGCCCTGGGGGAGGTTGATGGGGGAACCCTGAGGGCTGCTAGTCAGGACCCTGCCTGTGGCTTTGCCTCCTGCCTCCCCACCGTCCCTTCCCCCTCACTATGAAGATGGGATCCAGAGCCATGACTTCCTCTCTCCAGATCAGGCCCAGATGCCTGGTCATGCATTTTTGGAAACCCTTTCTGTTCGCCCAGGCCTCGGAGTCTCCCAGTCGCCCAGAGGGCAGGTAGCAAGAGTGGGCAAATTCTCAGGGAGGCGGGAAAACCTGCGGTGCCCGCAAGGGGTGTGTGTGTGTGTGTGTGTGTGTTGGTGTGTACACAACTGCATATGCCTGTGAGCACGAGAGTGTGGCGAGTCAAAGGCCCGCTTACTGTGGATGTGTGCAACACAGTCTCCGCGGGCGGGGGAGGGAGCGGACGTGCATCCCGGGCGTGGCACGTTCGCGGACCTGCGGGTCTGGGCACTCGGGGCTTCATCCGTGTGCCGGGCGCACGAGCTCAATAACATGTCAGGGAAAATACAAGTTTTCACCATGAAAGGCCTCCATGCCCCTTCCCATCTGTCTTTTCACCTAAATCGCCTAATTTTTCCTTACTGTGAACTACTCGTGACACAAATTGGCCATGTTTCTTTTCTCAGCAAAACCTCACACACGCGCGTGTGTAAGCACGGGTCCCCGAGCGGCTGTATCGCTGGTGTGTGCCCCTCTGTGTAAGCACGTGAGAAATGAATCCGTGCACGCACACCCACCCAGAGGGACTGCAAACACGCTCACGTTCACACCCACGGGGGCTCTGTCCGTGTTTGGGCGCACGCCCGACCGCAGGCATAGACTGCCCGTATGCCTCTATGTGGGGCTCCTATGCGAGTGCTGGGCAGGTGTACACATGTGGGCACGGGTGTGCGAGGGCCCCGTGGCTGCACCTGCACACGGGCGTGGGCACACAGGCTGTGCGTGACCGTGGGCAGTGGGTGTGTGTACGGTACAGCGCGTGTTTGCACATCGGGAGTCAGGGATGTTTAGTAATGAAATCCCTTTTCATCCTCCCGCACCTGTCTCCTTCTGAAAGCTGAGAGAACAGACGTCAAACGGGACAAGGGCTGGATTGAATACAGCCCAGCCTGAAATATTTATTAGCTTGCGACTCCGCTCAATGGAGGAGAAGGAAGGCCAGCTAGTCCACCCAGCAGGGCTCACAGCGGGGACATTTTTCAACAGGGACGACTTATATTTCAGCGATGCCCCACTCTGTCCCCAAACGGGAGAGTTTTCATCGGGGCCCGTGTGGGGTTCTCTAGCGCTCTCCTTAAGGACCCACAGGCCGGAGAGCAAACCTGAGTGCTTACCCTCTGTCACCCACTCGCCCCCTCCTGGGGCCCCTCCTCAGGCAAAGTCCTGACGAGCCTGTGGATAATCATGCTGGCCCTTGCCAGCACTGTCCTTGGAGCCCTCGCTATGTCCCCGGTGCCGCGCCTGGGGTTGTCCCTATGTTCTCTCATCTGATCATCACAAAAACTCAATGAACTAAGTGTCAGCTAAGCCACTAGGCTCGTCGGGGACATTTAACAGAGAAGGGAACCGAGGTTCAGAGTAATGAAGTAACTTGCTCAAGGTCACAAGCTGCTTAGTGGTGAAGCCAGGATTTGAACCCAGGAAATCAGGCCCCCAAGGGCAAACTGTCAACTGTTACACCTGTTGCCTCCTACGTGAACCACTGTGTGCACTGCGCTCAGAAGCATTCCGGGGCTGTATCTGAGGTCAGTGAGGAAGAGTAGAGTGGTGCGTCCGTGATGTCTGCCATGATGGTAGGACATGGCTCTGTGTGAGCTGTCCCCAGTTCTCACCCCGCCCCACGACCAGCTCATCATGAAGTCTTCTCTTCCTATAAATGGTAACTCAGTGCCTCTTGACTGCCAGGCCAAAGCTCTATTGAAGTCTTCCTCTACTGTCCTTTCTCTCTACCCCACATCCAACCCCTAGGCAAATCCTGGTGTCTCTACTTTCAAAAGATACGTATCCAGACTCCCGCCACCTCTCCCCAACTGCATGGATGTCGCCCTAGTTTGGGTCCCTAACATTTCCCCCTTGGATTATTGCAATGGCCCCCCAGTCTCCCTCCTGTCCATCTTGCCCCTCGAGGTCCAGAGAGAACCTTCTAAAACCCTATTCAGCTCTGCCATTCCTCAAGGTCCTCCAAGATTCCCATCTTCCTTAGTGTAAAAGCCAATGTCTCGACCTTGTCCACAAAACCCAAACTCACGGACCTCATGTGCTGATCTAACCCCAGCTCATTGCCGTTACATTGGCTGGCTTGTTCCTCCTTGAACACTCCAGGCATGGTCCCTTTAGGGCCTTTGACCAGCCTCTTCTTCTGCCTGGAATCTCTTTCCCCAGACACCCATCCATGCCTCTTGCTCCCTTGTCTCCCTTAGCCTCTACTCCAATGTCACGTTATCAGACCCACCCTATGGAAAACTTCCTTCCCCTGAGTCTGGCACTCCTTTTCCCCCTTATCTTATTTAATTGTTCTCCTTAGCTTTTATTTGACATTCTATATATTTGTTATTTTCATCCATTTCAATAGTTGGCAAATATTTATTGAATATTTGTGCCGAGCGCTGTTCTTCCATCACAAATTAGTTTTCAGCAATTTGCCTGTGATGTCCCCAGGTGTGTTTCTCTTGGGGTTCGTGAAGCTTTTGAGGGTTGGAGGGGATAAGAGTTTCATCAAATTTGGAAAAAATTTAGCAATATTTCTCCAAATATCTTTTCTTACCATCTCCTTCTGGAACTCGATTACACATATGTTAGACCTCTTGGTGTTGTCTCACAGGTCCCTGAGGCTCTGTTACATCTTCCCACTCCCCCCCCCCCAGTTGTCTTCTCCTCTGCATTTTATTTTAGGTCATTTCTACTGTGAAACTCTAAGGTCACTGAATTTAAAGATTTTTTTTTAATTTATTTATTTGACAGACAGAGATCACAAGTAGGCAGAGAGGCAGGCAGAGAGAGAGAAGGAAGTAGGCTCCCTGCTGAGCAGAAAGCCAGATGCGGGGCTCGATCCCAGGACCCCGGGATCATGACCTGAGCCGAAAGCAGAGGCTTTAACCCACTGAGCCACCCAGGCGCCCCGGTCACTGTATTGAAACAGCAGTGTCTAACCTGCTGTTAATCCCATCCAGTATACTTTTCATTTCAGATACTGTCTTTTCCACCTCTAGAATTTGAGAGTCCTTCTTACATTTTTAAACTTCCCTCATCATGTTTTTGCTTTTCCTCTACTGTCTTGAACGTGAAGAGTATTTTAATAAGAGTTATTCTAAATGTTCTCATCTGCTGATTCCAACTGTGACATTTCTGAGTCTATCTCTATTGAGTGGCATTTTTTAAAGATTTTATTTTATTTTTAAAAATATTATTTATTTATTTGGCAGAGAGAGAGAGACACACAGCGAGAGAGGGAACACAAGTAGGGAGAGTGGGGGAGGGAGAAACAGGCTTCCTGCCAAATGGGGAGCCTGATGCGCGGCTCAATCCCAGGACCCTGAGATCATAACCTGAGTCGAAGGCAGACTCTTAACAACTGAGCCACCCAGGTGCCCTAAGATTTTATTTTTAAGTCATCTCTACACCCAGCATGGGGCTCGAACTCACAACACCGAGATCAAGGGTTGCTGGCTCTACCAACTGAGCCCACCAGGCTCCCCAGAACTTTACTGATCACAATTTCTCCTGGTTATGCGTCATATTTTTCTCCTTCTTGGCTTACTTGGTAATTTTTATTGGGTGCTGGACATTTTTTAAATAATTCTTTTATTTTGGAATAACTTCAGACTTCTGGAAAAGTTGCAGACATGGTATAGAAAGTTTGCATATATGTCCTGTTCGATATCTCCCATAGTTGACATCTTAATGACCATGGTACATTAGACAAAGCTAAGCAACTGGCATTAGCACATTACGATGAACAAATGAACTCCACATTACAATGAACTACAATGTATTTGGGATTCACCAATTTTCCCATTAGTGTCCTCTTTCCATTCCAGGATCTAACCCTGAATAACACATTCCATTGAATTTGTCACATCTCCCCAAAGTCCTCTGGTCTGTATCAATTTCTTAGTCTCTTCTTATTTTTCATGACCTCAACTGTCTTGAGGAGTACTGGTCCAGGTAGCTTAAAGAATGTCCCCCGAGCTGGGTTTGTCTGTTGTTTTTCTCATGATTAGATTGGAGTTTTGAATCTTCGGGAAGAGTATCATCAAGGAGAAGTGCTCGTTTTAGGGTATCGTAGTAGGAGTAGCTGATATTGACATGACATCTCCGGTGTCGTTAAACTTCATCCCTGGGTTAAGGTGGTGTTTGCCAGGTTTCTCCACTGTAAGGTTATGATTTTTTCCTTTCCTTACTCTATTCTTTGGAAACAAGTCACTAGGTCTAGACGACACTAAAAGGGAATTAAGCCTTACCTCCTATAGGAAGGACATTGATATATATTTTTCAGAATTCTTCTGTAAGGAAGATTTACCCATTCTCCACCCACCCCTTTCTTCAGTCAATCTTATATTTATATCAGTATGGACTTACATATTTATTTTATATTTTGGATTATAATCCAATACCACACGATTTATTTTATTGTCTAAATTGTTCCTGCTTTGGTTAGTGGGAGTTCTTTGAGTTTGCTTCCTGTGTCCCTTTGACATACCTCATACTTTTGGTTTTACAGCACTTCCTTACTTTCCAGTGATACGAGATGGTCTGGCTCATTTTGAGTTTTCCCTACCCCGGTCCTAAAATCTCTCATTTCTTCTTTTGTTGGGGAATGGTATTAAAAACCAAGATCTGGCTGGGGATGTCTGTTGCTATTAGCATATCAATGCTTCTAGGCCTTTCCATCAGACACAACCCATGTACGTGCACATGTTGATCATTTGTTCTCCATTATTCCATCTTCATCTACATACACCAAACATGAATTTGTACTGACGCCTGTAACTAATCTAAGCCCCAGAGTTCAGTCTAACTCCCCTTAATCTGTAACTCCCTCCCCAGCCATGAGGAACCCGGCTTTCAGTAGCCACCATCCACGTACTTATTTGTCCCACCAACATTTTAAATTTGACATGGTTGGAGACTGGATTTGGTTGTATTCCTTTAAATATTACTGGCTGCATTCCAAGGTGAGTTAGACTGCATGGAGTTGGCTTGATGCCATGAAGGAAGTCTTGCTTTTAAGCTTTGTTAACTTCAGTTCAGCAAAGCCTTAGGCTGGGGCTCAGTTGGCCCCACTCCTAAAGCAATGTCCTTCCAAGGACTCCGCCTGATGCCCCATGTAGCGGGGAGTCTTTCCACTCCGGGGGTCCGAGAGAGGACCTCTCTTCACATCAGTGCACACACACTCTGCCTGGGCTTCCTCTTCCACATTTGGCTCCCAAATTCGGTCTCTTAGCCTCCCTGAACCCAAATTGCATCTCCTCATCTCAGGGAGGCCACCAGGCTCCACTTGGCTTTCTTCTATTCCTTCCCCGTCCCTGTCCCTTCGCTGGCCTGGTGCTTTTCTCTAGGCGGTAAGCTGGGGGTGATCTCGGGCTCACCACTTTTTTTCCTCCTCTTAGGGATCCCTGTCCTGTGCCAGCTGCTGTCCAATGTCCGAAAACCATGGTTTCAGAGATTTTGTCCGGTTTTCTAACACTTGAGGTGAGAGGATAAATCCCAGTCCCGATACTCCATCTGTCCAGAACGTAAGTCCAATCACTGTTCTAGAGGCTGGGGACGCAGTAGCAAGCAAATAGACAAAAAGTCCCTGCCCTGTGGAGCTCGCATTCTAATGCAGGGGTCAGCAGACTTCTGTGAAAAGCCAGATAGTAAATATTTAGGCTTTGTGGGCCAAGAGGCAAAATCGAGTTGTAACCATGTCACTGTGATTTGTAGCGTGCTGGGCAGCAAGCAGAGAGTGCCACATACGGTCTCGGCCACCACTGCTCAGCTCTGCCGTTACAGTGTGAAAGCAGCCAGAGACAGTACGTAAATGAATGAGCATGGCCGTGTTCCAATAAAACTTTATTTATGGGTATTGAAATTTGGATTTTATATCATTTTCGCGTGTCACAAAATACTATTCTTTTTATTTTTTTCTTTAACCATTTAAGAATGTAAAAACCATTCTTAGCTCACCAGCTGTACGTAAACAGGCAGTGAGCCAGAACAGAAGGACTGTGGTTTGCCAGGCTCTGATCTGGTGGGAGAGATGGAAAAAAAGACAAAGATGTTAAGAATACTGTATTTTAGACAATCCGAGCCAAGGAAAAGCAAAGCCCAACAAAGCAAAAGGGGGCAGGGGGAAATCTTGGACAAGATGTTCAAGCTTCCCTGAAAAGGTGATTTTGTGTTGAAACCTGGAGTAAAGGTGAGAATGAGCTACCTGGTGTTTATAGTAAGTAAGGGAGAGGTCAATTTGCCATTGGTCTAGTGCCTGCCTCTCTGATCAGACTGGGCTCCTTGAGGGATTGGAGACTGCTTGTGTCCCTGCCTGGTTCAGAGCAGGTGCTTAGTTAATACGTGTGTGTGTGTGTGTGTGTGTGTGAGAGAGAGAGAGAGAGAAAGAGAGAGGGAGAGAGACTTCACTGACCAAATGCATCCATAGGCATCAGGCAGGTTCAAATTCAAGTTCAGCCACCTGCCCACCATGAAACTTGAGGCAAGCTACTTTACCTCTCTGAGCCTCGTTTCCCATCGATCAAACGAAGGGCACCCCACCAGATGGTTGTGGGATTTATATGAGATGGCATATGGAATGTGCCTGGCTTGTCCTGATGGTTGGTAACAGGCTGCTATTTTATCAGAAAGAGACAAGGATCTGCCGTGGAGCAGCCTCTGGGCTGTGTCTATGAAGACGGAGCCCTGGGCTCCCTGCTCCCTGCCCATCACCTCTGTCCCGAGAGGTCTCGGATGTTCCACAGTTGGGCCCAAAGCACAGGGATCCCCCCGACCCAATTCACTGTAGGGAAGTGGACAGAGGAAGGAGCACTGGGCCAGGAGTCCAGAGCCCGAGTTCTAGTCCTGACAGCATCACTGCCTCCTTTGAAACTCTGGGCAGGTCTATACCTTTTGACTGGACAGTGATTCCTGAGAGAAGGAAAATGAACAAGATGGGCCCCATGACTGTCCCAGCTGATTGCCCGGAGAATAAGTAAATCAGTAAAAAGAAGAAGCTAGGAGGCAGCGGAACCAGGATTCAAAACGAAGCCTCAGGCTTAACCAGCATGCGGATCTGGCTTCTCCCAGTGCCCAGCCGGCTTTGGCCCGGGCGGCTGCCCCGGAAAGGGACGGGAGCCGGGAGACTCACGGTGGTCTTGCCACGGTCGCTTCCTGGCCACGTGGCCCCAGATGGTGCGATTGGAGGCTGGATGCTGCCTGCAAGCTGAGTCCTTCCTCTGCTTGTGTCACCCGGGCAGATGTCACCTCCCCAAGAGTCTCCTGCCTCGTCCATGACCGCCATGAAGACAGGGCTCATGCTGGCTCGCGCAGCCGGCAGAGTCTGGCCGCTTATAGGTGCTCAGAACACGCTCGCGGAATGGATGAAGCCAAAGGAACTCAGCGATTTTCAGTCCCGCACCGTGCCACGCCCCGTGACACACATTTGGGGGAGCTAAAGGCCACGTGGGGGCGGGCTTGCCAAGGGTCGCTGGGACTTGGAAGTGGAGCATGGCTTGTTCCCCGACTGTGCACTGCTCCTGTCTTGAGCCTCAGTTTCCACATCAGGACAATGGGCTGCCGTGGGCTGTCAGTGAGGGCTGGGGCACAGCAACCGGCTCCAGCCCTTTGTTCTCTGCGATTCTGCAGCATGGCGCAAAAGGGGAGGGGGCCCTACTTTGTTGTTATGACCAATAACGGTATCCCGGACTTGTATTTTCAAGGACTCCTCTCCCCCAGAAGGTATAAACAGGGTGATATAAATCTGCTTGCACTGACAGATCCTGAGAGATAGGAAAGCAAGGAGGGCTCTAACCTGATCATCCAGGACCTGGAGAGGTGAGGCTACTTGTCCTAGGGCTCCTGGTCGGTGGCCTGGCTGTACCCACCCCAGCCACCCCCAGAGCCCAGGGTGCTCTCCCTCCCTTGCTCCCTGGGTCTGCTGGCCAAAATCTAGCCCGTGTCCCCAGCCCCCTCCCAATTCCCCCGAGCTTGGCTGACTCTTCCAAGGCAGGCCCCCACGGAGGCCCTGGTCCCTGGGCAGGGAAGGGACAAGTCAAGGACAGACAAGGCTGGTTTGGTTCTGATGCTGTTAAATTCACGGTGCCCAGTCAGCCATTAGTCAGCCCCTCGGGACAGAGAGAGCATTAAAGGGGGCTCAGCCCACAGGAGCTGCTCGGCTGTTACATCCCAGCCCCAAATCCTCCCTTCGCTGGCCCTAGACTGACAGGGGATCCAGGCCCGCCCATGTTCTGTCCTCGCTCCTGAGACTCGAGGCCTGTGCCCACCCGAGAGCTGAGCAGCAGAGCCAAAAGGGGTGCAGGCATGGTGGGGGAGGGGCTTGAAACACCTTGTGATCAAGACCAATAAATATGGCATTTCCTGAGCTCTCCCTGAGTCAGGGGCTGGAGGTAAAGGCAGGTGTCTGCCCGCAGCCAGCTCACACTCAGTCTAATTGTGGAGCGAGACAGATCACCGGGGTACAGCACCAGGCCTAGGCAAACAACAACTCCCACCCAAGCTCTCCGCCAACGGACCTGGATGTGCACCCTGTGCCCTCAAGTCTGACTTTGTCTAGCACTCAGTCCTTCTTCAAATCCTTTTGCTTCTTGTCCTGTTTCCATCCATACCTCCCGTCCATACCAAATTGTGACTTGACGGTCTCTTAACAGGCATGATTAAGACCTACCACGTTCCTGCCTAGGGCTACACTGAGGCAAATAATCCTTTTGGTTTGATTCCGCGATCACCACGACAACTATCAAAGGATCACCATCTTTGATCAGTCCGATCACCACCATCACTAGCCTTGCCACAGGCCCCAACCAGCACTCTCATCACTCCCACCATCACCACCACTACCATCACCACCACAATCACCGCCATGGTCACCACCAACGTGTGATCACCACCACCACCATCACCACCACCACCACCACCACCATCACCACCACCACCACCACCACCACAATCATTGCCATCACTGCCACAATCACAATGGGTACATGCTTATCAACATCCGTACCCCCCATGTGCCACCAGCACCCTCACCTCATCACCCCCCTTCTCCCTCATCATCTCTCCTGGTTATCATCATCGTCTTCATCATCCTGCCACCATCTGTCATCTTACGTAACCTACAAAAAGAACTTTTAAAAGCCCATTCCCTACCCTCCCACCAGGGGACCAGTGATCACAGTTCTGCTCCCTGTTTTCTGGTGCTTCTAAACTGAAGACCGGCGCTGCTCTGAGGGCCGGGCATGCGGAGGGTGAGTTGTAGGAGTCCTTCCTTCCCAGCCACTCCTGCTGAGCTCAGCCAGACCAAACTCTTACAGGTGTCCCCAGGGCTGTGCTCCTGTTGGCCTCTGCGCCCTGCCCTGTCTGTTTCCTTCGCTTGCATTGTTTTTCCCCTTGACACCTCCATGAACCAGCCCCTGATAACTCAAGACCCAGCCCCTCGAGGAAGCATTTTGCCCCAAGACCAGGTGGAGATCCTCTCTTCTCTGCTCCCAGGACCCATTCTGCCCGCAGAGATCAGGAGCCTTGGCACCCGTGGCTCCCTTGTCTCACTGCCCTGCTGTCTGCCCCGCTGGATGGGGAGCTCCTTGGGGGCAGGGGTGAGTCTGCTTCCTTTACAGCCCTGGCACAGAGCCTGGCTCAGCGCAGGGGCTCTAGGAGTACCTGTTGAATAAAAGAACACTTGTGAAGCCCCTGTATGAGATGCCCACCCATCCCGACCCGGCCTCGGGATCCTGACTCAGACAGCTTTCGGCAGGAAAGAAGAGGGGACCATGTTCTGTATTTCTCAGGGTGGAGCCAAGGAGGGGAGCAAAGGAGGAGGAGCCCGTGGAGGGGAGTGGGGGGTGAAGTTTGGTAAAACTTCCCCAGAGTGGAGCAGCCTGGCTCAGATACGCTCCATTGGCTGAGGAGCCCTCTCCAGCCGCAGCCTCCGGGCCGGGATGTTTGGGGAAGTGGGGTCAGGGGTTCAACTGTCCACTGGCCTGGCCCTCTCCTCGGGGACCCTCCAGCAGGGGAGGTGGAGGAGGAGACAGGCCAGCACCCCTGGCCGCCACGCGCGCTGTGGCCTCCACTCGACCCCTTTAAGACAGCCCGGGCGGCTTCCCTTTGCTTGTTGAAACTGTTCAGTTTTCGGACAGGACAGAGGAGGGGGGCGGGGGAGAGGTCACACCTGTTGTGGAACTTGAGAGAAGGCTTATTTATAAATGTTCAGGGCTCGGGATTCTTGCGGAGCTGATGTCCGGAGGGGAAGGTCACCAAAATGCTTGTTTATAAAAGCAACAGCAACTGGGAGCACCATAAACGGGCTAAACGATGAAATTAACAAGCTACCCGACGGGGGGGCCGGCGGGGCACGGCCTGGCCGGGGTGTCGCCGCTGGGCAGAGCCCCAGGCCTGCCTCCAGGCCAGGTCCCTCCTCGGCCTCGGCCGCCCTGCCTGCGCCCCACGGCCCAGCCGGGCTCCACAGACACCCCCACCCCAAGCCTGCCCTTGGCCCGCCCCGACTCTGGGACACGCAGCTCAGGAAGCGCTTCCTAGGCCACCGTCACGCGGGCACTTCTGGGCCCCCCCCCCCTTCGTGGCCTCCCCAATGCGTCACAATCGTGCCAGATTAGGAAGTTTTTGGTTTTCGTTTTTGGTGGAGTTTGTTGGGGCTTGGGGGGGTTTTGTTGTTGTTTGTTTGTTTGTTTGTTTTGGGCTCTCGGGCCAGGCACAGGCTGCCTTGCCGAGGGGAGGGCCCCCTGGAAGTGGCAGAGGGCAGGCACTTCCCCCACGCACACCCCCTCCCAGGACTGTCTGTCCAATTCCCAGTTTCAGGAAAGCTGTGTTTTCCTTGGGTGACTGATGGCTGAACAGGTGGCTTCTGGGTTGGAGAGTGTCGAGTGAACAGCGGCCAGAGAAGTGGCCCTTTGACGGTTCACTTTCACTGCCTGCCTGGTCCTTGGCCGCTGACGGCTCGTGGGCCTCCCCCTCCCGGGGAGGGCGTGCGTCCGGCTGCCCACCCATCCCGGCCCCGCAGCCCTCCAGCCGGGACCATCTGCACACAGAGTCCTCACCGAGGGGGCACGGGGACAGCTGAGGGGGAAACTGAGCTCTGCCCCAGCCCTGCACAGCATCACACACTCACATGCGTGCCCACCCCACACATGTGATCGCAGACTCGGGAACAGTAACGTGAGGAGGACACGCGTTCTCTGGGATGCGGGACACCTGCCCCCTCCTCTCAATTTTCCATCAGATTTCAAGTGTTGGCTACACGGCCCTGTGCCTAGCAGTGTGCTCGTAGTCCTTGGCCCAACGCACAGACCCGCTGACCCCGGCCCTCGCTGTGGCTGTCTGACTGCCTTGCACACGCACGCACGCTCCCTGCCGGCCTCACGCTCTGGCATCTTGGCTTCAGTCCCCCTCATAGTGGGTCTGTCTGTATCTGAGGAGTCACCCGTGGCCGCTCCCTCCTTCTGTCCAGCATCTTTCGGTGTCCCTCTGGCTCTGCTTCTGTGTCCCTGGTCTTCTCTTTTCTCTCCTCACCCACCCCCCGAACCTTTTTCTAGATAAATCTGTCTCTTTTTGTCTTTCTCTGCCTCTGCGTCGGGCTGTCTTTCTCTGCTCCCTCCCGCCTGTCTGTCACAGAACCCCCAGGCCCCTCCAGCCCATGGCCCCCCGTAAGCTGGAAGGCTCAGCCCCCTCAGATCTGTTTTCTCCCTCAGCCTCATGACACAGAATTTTTGAGAGTTGCTGCACTTTAGCCTGGCCCTTGCCAAGGGCCCTGCAGGGTGGCGTGGCCAGTCCTCGAGGGCCATTGTGTCCTCCTCTGCCCAGGGCACGGGCAGGCCTGGCTCGGACACCTTGTAGCTTGGGCTGCGGGTGGGCTGCCGGCCTCTGGCCTGTCCTTGCTGCCAGAGTCCGTGAGGCCCCGAGATGTGGGTGACTTGGGGCCACATGGGCTATGGCAGTGGGACCGGGGCTGTGGGAGGGGGCACTGGCAAAGTTTCTTCTTCATCCTCCTTGGCCACAAGCTCCCGGAAATCCCCAACACCCTGCCTGGAACGCTGGTCTTCGGCTCTCTGTTCAAGGACTGCAGCCTCCCTGGGGAAGGGAGGTCAGGCCACTGGTTTTTTAATTTATTTTTTTTTAAGATTTTACTTATTTATTTGAGAGAGAGAGAGAGCATGAGCAGGGGGGCAGAGGCAGAAGGAGAGGGAGAAGCAGACTCCCCACTGAGCAGGGAGCCTGACATGGGACTTGATCCCAGGACCCTGGGATTATGACCAAAGTCAAAGGCAGCCATTTAAACAACTGAGCCACCCCGGTGCCCCAGGCCACTGTTTAGACCCTGAGGAGGGACAGCTGAACTGTGCTGGGGAGGTTTCAGTCCCAAGGGCTGGGGGGGAAGCCGGCCAGGTGGTGAGGGGCCTAGACACCGTGCGCAGCCTTGGGCAGGCAGAAAAGGAAGAGCCTGGGAGGGGACACAATGGGAACCCAGCTTGGAAAGGGCCCCCAATCCCATCCCCATGCCCTCCATCAGCACCTCACAGCTCCTGAATCCACAGGGGGGCGGGGCAGGAAAAGTCCATTCTGGTGACCGAATGGGGACAGGACCATGGGCAGGGCAGGATTCGTTCCTGAGGCCCAGGACAGAAGTAAGGTGGGTCCAGGGGACTGCCCGCCCCCAGTACCTTTGAATCCCCCCTCCCTGTGCCCTTTGCCTCCCGCTCTTCTGCATGGGTCTCCTTCCGTGACTCCTTCATTCCGCAAGTCTTCATTGAGCACCTGCCATGTGCCAGGCTCTACTCCAGGTGCCCTGATGAACCCACAGTCTAGAGAGAGAGACGGACAATAAGCAAGAAAACAAATATTTAGTTACAGGCCGGGTAAGCTCAGTGAAGGAGCAGAGAGCAGGCTACCCTGGAGATAACGAGAGAGGAGGCGGCAGAAGACCCTGAGGAAGGGCCACGTGAGCCTCAAGACTCTCCTCTCCTGGGCGAACGCCTCCTCCAGGTAGGAGGCCAGGAGTCCCACGCTGGACCTCACCACAGACTGTGGGCAAAGCCTTATCAGATGAAGAGTTATGCAAACTTCAGCTATGAGTTCACCTGTTGAAGACCTACACGAACCAAGTGCCCTGCAATTTGGTCTCTTTTCACGTATGGCCCAACTGAGAGGAACATTCTAGTAAAAGAAGACTTTTTAAAGATGAGAAAACTGAGACTCAGAGAGGTTGAGGTGCTTGTTTAACGTCACCCAGCTGGTGAGAGGCAGAAGCAGGATCCGTGTGGTCCCTGCCTGCCCGTGCCCATCCTTCCGGATTCTCCTTCCCCTCAAGGGGCTGTGTCCTCCCAGGAAAGGGAGCCGGCCTGCGCCCTGGTGAGGCATGAGGAGTAGGAGGAAGAAGGTTCTGATCCCCTTTCCAGGGCTTTTTGCCCCAGTCAGACCCTCTAGACTGGGACCCTAGTCCCTCTCAGCTTCTCCTCTACTGTGAACTGTGGACCCCACGGTCCCCAGAGGTTCCCAGACGGCTCCGGGCCCCAGCCTCCCCATCGCAGCCTAGGCTCCCACACCCTGCAGGCTCTCTGAGCACAGAGAAGCCCCGTCCCAGTTCTCCAGTCATCATTGTCTTCTCCAGACAACCATTAGCATATGCGCAATGCAATTACCCTTCAGCTCTCCTGGCCTGGGCTGACACGGAGGTCCCATCCCCAGTGATTTGGGGGAAAGGGGGGTTATTACAACTCACAAAACCTTAAATTAAGAATGAATAAGGGAAGCATCGCATGCCACTTCTGAAGGGCTGCCAGCCCGGGCTGAGGTGGGCGACGGGTGTATTATATTCCTCGTCGATGGAGGAAGGTGGATGGGCGGATGGCGGCGAAGACGGGGTTCGGCTCGTACCTGCCCTCGGCGCGGGCCCTGCGCATGCCCAGTCTTGCCTGCTGGGTGCGGACAGCCAGACCCCAGATAGCCCCTTATGGAGGTAGGATTCGCAAAGGGAAGAAGTGGGGCTTGATTTGGACCCGATTGAGAGGGTGGGGATGTGTGGGATCAGACATCTTCCCGGGAAAGGTGAAGTAGAGCCTGAGGGTTGAAAAGAAGGGAGGCAGGTCAAGGGGGGAGTACAGCGATCCAGGCAGAGGGACCAGCTTGTGCCAAAGTCCTGTGACGGGGGGACCCATCACATGGGTGGTCCATGTGGCCCATGGCAGGTCAACAGTTGGTCCATGGCAGGTCAACAGTTGGAAAGGCTGCGGAGACCGCCGGAAATGGAGCTGGAGAGGAGCGGATGACCCTGGGGACGTCATCAGGGTCCACTCCCCGAGGAGCCGTCTTGGCCAACGTACAGATTCGGGGTCAACCCCAAGAGTACAGGAGAAGAGTACGACTTAGCTGCGATGCGTTTTAACACGGTCTCTCTGGCCACCGGGCAGAGCACAGACTGGAGTTGGCAGGCGACTTCGGGGACACTCTGGGAACACTCTGCAGCGTTCCCAGGAGAGGGGATGGTGGCGAGGGAGGGAATGTTGCAGGCTGCCTGGTCCAGCCGAGGTGGGGGTGTGGCTTGAGGAGGCGGAGTTCAGGGGGATCCCAGATGGGCAAGCCGCTGGGGGCCGGTGTAAGGGTGGAGAGAGAGCCAGGTTCACGTTTGGGTGCGAAGGTCACAACCTTCCTGAACTTTAATTTCCTCAATCTGTAAAGCGTGACAGGAGGCCCGGCTCCCCGGTGGGAAGGTCAGCACTAAGCTAACAGGTGTGGGAGTCCTGGGGGGTGGGGGCGTGAGCCATCCTGAAAGCACCATGAAGGTGCAAGGGCACAGACCCCACTTGTCCAATGGGGCTAATGGCAGGCAGTGGGGGTGGGCAGGGGATGGGTAGGAACCCCCGTAGCTGCTTCCCGGCCAAGTGTCCACAGCCTTGTCCTTTGCCCACCATGAGCCTTAGCTTCCTGGAGAGGGGCCTCCTAGCTCTAGTGCCCTTGGAAAAGGAAAAGACCCCTGGCCTGCCCCCAGTCCAGGGTCGGGGGAGGGGAGGTCTCGGGTTGGTTGCATCCGACCTGCCCATCCCGGGGTGATTGAGCAGGAAGCTTCCACACACCAGCAGAGCAGCCTGAAGCCCAAGCTATCTCCTGCTTCACTAGAGCCTGGAGTTCAGAGACCCTCTCCCCTCCCATCCCAGCCCCTCTCCTGTTGGTCAGGAGGGGCCCTCTGCCTCCCCCAGCTCCGGGGCCCTGTGCCTGGGTGATCCTCCCTCCGTGCACACACCTGCCGGCTTGCAACCTGGCCTGGAGCTGGGAGAAGCGGCGGCTTCAAGGTCAGTGGAGACGAGCTCACAGGCAGGAGAAAGATGGGGCTGAGATACCCCCACCCCTCTCCACGGGCGTGGGGCACAGAGGGCTCCCTCCAAAGCTCTGTGCCCCCTTGGCTGCAGGGGAGTGGGGGGTGGGGAGGAGAGAGCAGCCCCTTCCCCTAGCCGGGAGCCCTAGACCGCTGCTCGTATATCTGTCCCTGGATAATGTATATCCAGCTTATGGAAAATATTCATAATGCTCCTTACACCAAACTGGCCCCCTTCCACAGTGCGTGATCTAAAATTAAATCCATTTCAAATATACAGTAGATCGAGTCAAGCTAATATAAATGAAACATGATTAATAGGCAGAACGCTGTCCTCCTTCACAGGGACAAGGAGGCAGGGCCGGGGCCCCTCTCCCTCTCCCTCCTCACAGCTCCTAAACCACCCCCTGCAAAGCCTCCGAGGCCCTCTCCCCCAGACTCCCACACTCTCCCCCAGCCTGAACCGCGAACCAACCCTAGGATTCACCCAAAAGGTGCTGGGCCATTAGAGCAGAGCTGCTAAGAGAGTGGACTTTGATGTCAGCACGGAGCTGAGACTTGAAGCATGTGGCTTGGCATCTCGGGGCTCAGTTTTCTCATCTATACAATGGGATCTTAAAGACCCCTGCCTGTTGCGGTCGTCTGAAGCAAGATGAGAACGCTGGGAAAGCACAAGAGAGCTGGAACCTTCATAAAGATATTAAGCATGGTCCTGTGTGTCGCCCCCTCCCCACCCACCCCCCCACCAAGGTCTGTCCCTTCTGTCCCCAACGGGAGTCAGGCTCTGTGCCCCCCGCTGGCCCCCTGACCAGCCAGCAGAGCCAGGGCCAGCCAGAATTCCTGCCATTGCAGGGATACGCTGGGTGGGTTATTTTTAGTTCATTGGCAAGTGACTGTTACTGACCAAATGTTCCCACCACTGGGGACAGACTCTGTGAAGAGGGCACTTGTGTGCTGAATGCAGGGCGGGGAGGGGCGTTTGCGGCCTGTCCCCAGGGGCTCCACGAGCCTCCCTTTCGCACACACGTTTGGACACGGGTCCTGTGGCCACCGAGAGAGTGGGGAAGCCGAAGGGCCTGGCTGGGTCAGGGAAGC
Organism: Martes martes; assembly: GCF_963455335.1. Taxonomy (NCBI): domain Eukaryota; kingdom Metazoa; phylum Chordata; class Mammalia; order Carnivora; family Mustelidae; genus Martes; species Martes martes. The sequence goes on along the minus strand of NC_137891.1, from coordinate 183,700,951 downwards.
ACAAGTGCCCGGCCTTTCTGTCCCTCCCAGCTGGGACCGTGGCCGCCTCCCACGAAGGGCGCGCCTCGGCGTGGAAACGAGAAACAGTATCACCCTTGGAGAGCAGGATACCGCTCAGCTCTTGGCCGGCACATCATGTTCCTCCCTTCAGGAAAGACCCAGGCTTGCGCTGGCTGAGCGCGTGTGCACATGTGTGTGCGTGTGTCTGGTCACTGCTCTCCCGGGGACATCCTGCTCCAGGGATAGGGGGGCGCCCTTTCTACCTGCCTGCCCTCCCCCACACTCGGTGTTCTGGGTCTCGGGCCCCACACCATCATCCCCACGGTGGGTGGTCTTCTGAACTTCCTTGTGTACTTGCCCCAGTGGGAGAACCGTGCCTTTATCGCAGGACCGTCCTCCAACCGTCCATCCCTGGCGCACTCACCCCTGGGCTGCTCTTTTCTTCTCCCTGGAGGGTGGGGAAGGGGGCGAGCCCCACGGAGGGGGGGTGCCGATGGCTTTTTCCTTGTCATTGGCCATTTGCTGCCTGCTTCACCAGGCGTGTTTTGAGCGTGTTTGCATAAAGTGGATGCAGGCTGCAATTCCGTGATGAATTCTATGAATACTAATCCGCTACTACCCTTGACCTTGGGGTCACTGAAAGATCAAAACCAAACCATTTAATATTTTCCTTTTGCAGATCAATAGAAGCATAAATTCCCCCTCAATGACAAGTATAATTTCAAACAGATCTATAGGAGGCAGGCATGCATTTCCAGCCGGAGACGCTCGCCGCCTGCTTTGCCTTTTGGGGAGCAAACGAAGAGTTTCTTGCCTTTTCTACCATTGAATTTCTTTTTGCCTTTTTTATGGCTCTGAAATGCTATTTTCAGCAGCTGCTGTCATATAAATATCTCTTGTTTTTCTTCTCCTCTTTCCCTCCTGGTGAAAAGGGCAGGGGACCTATTGAAAATTCTGCTTTATCTCTTTCAGTCGGGTTCAAGTACAGGTCGAATAATCGATCCCTCCTCCTTTTCTTTTTTAAGTTTCCTGTCGTTCTTTTGGCCGGATCAGCAGCCGTGAGGCATCGGGAGGGAGAGGGCAGCTCTCCTTATGCAGATCCGAGCCCGCCGTGTCTGTGTGCGCCTGCACGTGCAGGCGGGAGGTCTGCGATGGGGGGCTGGGGGTGCTGAGCATGTGCGTGCACGCGTGTGTACCTCCGTGCACACGATAGGAAACGCTTGTGCTGGTTCAAACTCTCACTCAGAACTTGAGGAGGCAGGAAATGGGAAATCATCAAAGAGAAGAAGTGAAGGGCACAAGGGGGCATCGTTAACCCTGCCCCATCCAGGCCGAGCTGGGATGGGGCCGGGAGTATCTCCCCGCCGGCCACGCCGTGGCTCCGTGGCTCCGTGGCTCTGTGGCTCCAGGTCCCCCTTGCCGAGCGCCTAGCTGTTTATGAACACAACTCTGAGAAGGGAAAAGAAGATGCGAAAGGAAAGGGGGGGGGGCCGCTGGCGAAACAAAACCAAACAAAACAGGAGGCAGAGGGGAAAATGCAAAAGAAAAGAGAGAGAATTAAACCATTAATCTGCCCGGATTTTCCACTTCACAGAGTAATCAGTCTGGAAGGGACTGAAATAAAGTGGAATGCAGGGTTGCTACCACCTCCTCCCTCTAGTTCACATTGCTTATTGGCAGAAAAGCAGGGAGCCGAGTGGGCAACCTCCCTGCCCCCCGCAAAGGCTCCCCCGGTGTCTGCCCGGGGTGGTGGTGGTGGGGACAAGGACCCCAGTGCTCAGCCACAGCCGCCCCATGCCTCGACACCCGGGCGACGGCCGCCCTGAGCTAGAGGTGCAAAGCCAAGATGATTTAATTTATAGAAAGGACAAGGATGTCGTGTAGCAGATTTAATCATCGGAGAGTTTAAAAAAAAATAAGGACCGGGCTAATGTCGTAATTTACATTTCAGGATAATAAAGAGAGAAAGACAGAAAAGGAAGGGCCCATAGCCTTCAAGAGGGAGCGAGGAGGGAGGCCGACCAGGGGGCCAAGGGAGCCCAATAGATTTGCCTGAAATACCAATAAATTTAAAAACAAACCCAGAAAGCTAAAGACAGCCCCTGGAAAGTGCTGGGAAAATGGACCATCGATTTCAGACTTGATCTGCATTTTGTATTTTAATAATGCTCTCTCTGTCTTTCCTTTTCCCTCTCTCCCTCTCTCCCTCTCTCTCTCTCTCTTTTGCAAAATATAAAAGCTGATCTGATAAATATTAATTTGAACCATCATAATGTATTTGAAAATTCCAGCTAAAATGTCACCACATGGAACATTAATGTAATATTTCAAGGCCCTGAGAGCAATACTCATATTGATTGCATTTATTTCACTCTGGGGAGGAGAGATAATTCTTCAATGTGGGACACATCTGGGAGCCAAGGAGGCAGGGGCTGAGGGGAGAAATGCGAAATTATATATGGTCATAAAAAATACAAAACAGAAAATCCTCCCCAAAACTCTCCCCTCTCCCACAGCGCCCCACACCCAAACTTGGCTTTTTAATTTCCCAATCTCGTATGCCTTTGGGCAAAGGACACACGCTGGGGTGTGTGTGTGTGTGTGCCTCGGGGGGCTGTGGGTGCAGAATTAGGTGGCCTTTCTTGGGCCCCACTGCACGGGCCCTGCCTCCCCTACGCTGTATCCTGGGAAGGCGTCAGGGCCCAGCTGGGGATGGACAGACGACGGGGCGGGGGTGACTGGCCCAGCTGAGACCCCCTGAGCGGCTGGGTGAAAGTTTGTGAATGCCTGAGAGCTGTGGGGTCCTGGGAGGAGGAGGAGAGGGAGAGGCGGGGAGGGCAGAAGAGGGGAGGAGAGGGGAGGCGAGGGGAGACACCCCCCCCCCACCCCAGCAAGGATAGAAGAAAGGGAGGAAAGACAGCAGGACAGAGAGAGAGGAAAGGAGAGGAGAGACAGGGACAGGCATGTGTGATGAAGGAGGGAGAGAGGACACAGAGAATGAGGGAGAAAAGGAGGAAGAGGCAGCGGGGAGGGGAGAGGGTGAGGGTGGGGGGCGCGGGCGTCTGCAGTCCGGCTCCTCTCACTGTCATTAAGGATATTGATGTGCTCAGGCGTCAACGAGTCTTTGCACAAGTGAAAGGAAATCCGATGCTGGTGATGACCCCGAGCCCACGCCCTCCATGCCCCCTGCCCGCAGGCCCAAAGCCAGCCGGGGACCTGGGAGGCCGCCAGGAGGTGGGGATAGGGGATGGCGAGACCCTCATGGAGGACCCCATGCCGAGGCTCCCCAGCCCAGGGTCTGCGCAGGGGTGGGGAGGGGGCGCCTTTCAACACAGATGCCCCTGCTCCAGTCCTGGCTGCCTGGCCTCCTGCCTGGGCTTCAGCCATGCCTGCAGCCCAGAGGAAGGCTGGGGGGGGTGCCCTCCTGGCTGAGCCCTGGGTCCCCTCAGGGCCTCCCCCTTCTTCCTGTTTCTCGGGATGGTGGGGGTTGACCTCTCTATAGCACCCCTAGAAGGCCAGAGGCGGGACAAGGAGAGAGACAGACCCCGGAGGCCCAGGGACTGGCCAAGGTCAGGCTCATCCAGGCCATTCTTCAGGCCTTTACACAAATGTCACCTTCTCACAGAAGCCCTCCGTGACCACCCAAACAGCCCCCAACACACACCCGCTGTCAGGCCTGCATGTTTTGTTTTATTCAAAGCCCTTGCCACTATCTGGAATTATCTTAATTATGCGTTTACATGCATTTTATCGGTCTCCCCCACCCCGGCCCCCCACTTGGAGATGAAGTTTTGTCAGGATGGGGACCTCGCCTACCTTGGTCACCCTTACAGCCCCTACACCTCGCACAGAGCCGAGCTCCCTTAGGTGTTGGTTGGCGGATGGAAGGAAGGACGGAAGGAAGGGGAGACGAACGGACGGACGCATGCACGGACAGATGGAGGGATGGACGCTGAAAGCCCTGCCGGTCCGCGAAACCACACACCATCCTCGCCTGAGCCTCCCCACCCACCCCCACCAGGCCGTGTGACCCCGCATCGCCCCCACCCCCGACCCCTCCCAGCCCCAGCTCCCGCTGCCGCCCGCCGCCCGCCGCCCAGGCTGCGCACCCCCGCCTCCCCTGAGCCGTCACTCGCGGAGCTGCCACAATATTGTGAAGGCTCCGCGCTCCCGCTCCTCGGCGCAGCCCGCAGCCCGCGCGGGGAAAGCGAGGGAGGCGGCGGCGGCGGCGGCGCGGGCGGCGGGCGGCGAGCGGCGGGCGGCTCGGCGATGAATAATGCATGACCAAGGCGCCCCCTACCGGCGGCCGCGGGCTCCGCGGGGACACGGCCCCGCCGTGCCCGGGACCGAGCCTGGACCAGGCGGACGGGGCCGGTCTCCCTGCCCGCCCCCCCCACCGTCCTCCCTCCCCGGCCCAGCCGCCCAGCGCTCGCCCTCCCCGGCTCGCCCTCCCTCCCTCCTTCCGTGTCTGGAGCGGGGGGCGGCCTCCACCCACCCGGAGACTGAGGACCGAGTTTGGGGAGGAGGCGGGGCGGGCTGCGCAGCGCCTGGGACCTCCCGCGTCGGGATCCCGGGCTGGGGCGGGGTGGGAGGATGGGGAAGCCCACTCCCACCCACCCCAGGGCTCCTGAACTGGGACTTGGCCGGGGCCAGGAAGGCAGCCTCGGAGAAGGACCAGCTGGAAGGCCAGAGAGAGCAGAGGACGTGACTTAATTCATTTATAAAAATTAGCAGCACTGATTTGGTGACATTTTTGTCTCTATAGCTCATGGTAAATATCTAAATATATAATTATCTGATTAAGTTAATGATATTTTTAAAAAATAGTGCAAACAATTTCACAAGTGTTTCCAAGTTTCTGTAGAACATTTAGAACAATAAGATATCTTTTTTTTAAAAAAAGTTAAAATGAAACACAGGAAAGCCCACTGGGTCCCTGAGGCTATCTGTCAATTTAGAACACGGGTCTTGGTGGTGTCTTCCTCAGAGCTCCTTTCTGGGGGGAATGGACCTTCTTGGCAGCCCTCCACCTGGAAATGCCAGGTGGCAGAGGACACAGACCAAGAGCAGGCCCCTGCCAGGCCTGGGGTGTCCCCCAAGATGGCTGTGATCTCTGGGGGTCTGGGACCATGACTGCCTGTGCTCTGGGCCCACTGCCTCCTCCCGACAAGCAGATCATAAGAAGGGGCGCAGAGGTCTTAGCTGAGCTTTCCAGCCGCCGATCTAGCTCCCAGTCATGCAGGCCCCTGGAGACATTGGGAACAGATTCCACTGAAAGCCCCACTCCCCCAGACACTCCTGCTTTCGCCTGCCCCACTGTCCAGCTTCAGTGAGCCAGAGGGGTGGGACAGCCATTCCAGAGGCTGGGACCTTGGGCCTCTGGGTCACATCCCCAGCCCATCTGTTGAGCACCTGCTGAAAGTCTGTCACGTTTGGGGATCTCCAGTCCCAGCAACATCCTGCAAAGTAGGACTGCAGGCCCCATCTGCATGCTACAGATGACAAGACTGAGGCTCAGAGAGGTACCGTCATGAAGCCAAGATCACACAGCAGATCTGAACTCAGTCTTACACTCTACAGAGACTGAGGCTAGAATGGAATAGGGGACCTGGAGCAGGGGGGAGGAATGCCATCCTTCTACCCAGAGAGCCCTCTTTGTGTCCTGGACCCCAGCCCCGGAAGTTAGACTTGGACCTTGAGCTGGACCACTGGCCCCCTTGATAGGGCCAGCACTTGGTCTGGGCCACTAGAACCAGGTTGCAAAGTCAAGTGCCCGGGGGGCCCGGACTGGTAACACCACACGTGGGAAATGTACGGTCTCCCAGGAACTTCCCGAACAGTCTTGGTTCTTAAGAGGTTAACAGTTCAAGGTCGTGAGGACAACCTGTAAGCAACCTTCACCTTGGAATCTTGCTCCTTCAAGCACGGCCCGGGGTTCCAGGCCCTGGTTTCCTTCTGCTCTGCTCTGTTAGCTCTGCTGAGGAGTCTGACGTCTCTGTGCCTGGCTTTCTTCATCTGTCAAGTTAGGAAGGAAAGCAGTGCTGGTATCCCACAGGCTTGCATGGGCCGGATGAGATGAGGGGTGAGCAGGGTTTTGTAGGGCAACCCAGCCTCCTTGGGGAGCATTCTGGTTAGTAAGCAGGGGTCTTCCTACAGATGCTGCCTCGGTTTGGGCTTCCCCAAAAGCAGACCAACCACCTGGGTGTGTGACATTTGGGAGAACGGTGAGCGAGTGGGGAGATAGGCCGGGGAAGGGGGGCCCGTGTGCAGTTGCTGCTGTGGACAACTGGGGTTCACTTCACCGGGGAATCCTGCATAGACGAGAGCCCATCTCAGGACTGTCCCAAGGAGCGCGTGTGTTGGCGGTAGGGCGGCTGCAGTATTTATCCAGCAACTTCCATCTGGTGCTGGTTGCGAGGCATGGGGACCAAGCTTGCTCCCACGGCCAGAGGGATGTCCTTGGGGTGCTTGAGTCAGAGTGATGGGGCCTGTCTGGCAAAAGTTGCAGGTGCCTTCTGGGACAGGCTGAAGGATATGACAGGGGGCCAGTTATACTTGTCATCCTCAGTGCCTACCTTAGGCCATACTGAGGCCCTGGATTCAGAGATGGCCAGACTCAGCCTTAGCCCTGCTGGAGGGTAGAGAGGAAGCCCACTTTTCGAGAGAATTAGTGCTGAGGTGGGTGGGTGGGGGGGTTCTCTTGGTTGTTTAGGAACCCAAAGACAGGGTACTTACTCAGTTAACCTGGGGGCTGAGAAGGCTTCCTGGAGGAGGGGACATTTTCCTAGCAGAACCATGAGTCAGAGACTATGCTGGGGTCCAGAGGAGCCTCCTCCCACACTGTCCCCTGTGCTCCAAAGCTCCTCTGACTGGTAGCTGATACCGTGTGGCTGGTTGCTGTGCTGGGCCCGCCACTGTGCCCCTTCCATCATCCTGGACTCCAGGACAGCTGTCCCGTGGCCCAGACACTCATGGTGGGTAGTAAGGAGAGAGGCCAGTTCTGGACTGAGGACCTGAGGAGCTGCCTGCGATTAGCCAGCAAGAAGTTCCCAAAGCTTCCAGAATGCCTGCAGAACTTGCTTTAAGTAGAGATACAGGCCCATTCAGACCTCCTGACTCAGAATATCCAGGGGAGGATGTGAGCGTCTGCATTTTCAAGCAAGCACCCCAGGGTCTTGTCATGAGGCCAGCGGACTTGGGTTGAGGACCCATCCCCCGCTGCAAGCTGAGCTACTGGCCACCTCTCCCAAATTCGGGGAGTTGCCACTAGACTTCCCGGGGCTGCGAGTCCTGGGAACATCCCTCCTGTCCCCCATCGTCTTCCCTGCATCACCCCTCCCACACCTTGGACCTGTGAAGCTAAGGCCAAACAAAGGGGGCGAGGAAGAGGAGACAGCCTCCCCAGGGATGTCCTCCCCCTCTCTGGGAGCTCCACCTGGCAAAGACCCCCGACCTCTGTTCCCTGCAGAGCATAGAAAAGTGCGGGGCGCTTCTGTGAATGAATCTGTGACCTCCCATTCATTCATATGCATGGATCAGATTTTGGAAATGCAATTAATTACCTGTTGTTGTGTCTGCTTTAATTATTGTCGTGTTTTCTATGCACTCTACACAACCTAATAAACAGTTGGAGAAACAAGATCCTCGTGGGGGCCGGGGCTCGGGAGAAACTGGGCTCTGCCCCCAGCCCTGGGAAGCTCTTTCCAACCTGTCCTTCATGATGGCATCCATTCATTCTCTTGCTCGTGTATTCATTCACTCTCCAGTCAGTCAGTCATTGATTCATTCACAAAGTCCCTCATTCATTCAGATATAAATTCATTCATTCATTCATTCATTCATTCATTCATTCACTTATCCAGTGAATGCATATTAGCATAGCATGTGACAAGCTCCAGGAAAGGTGCCAGGGAAGTCATGGTAAATAAAACACAAAGGTTCCTGCCTTTGAGAAGCTGACAATCTGGTGCGAGAGGCAGACACATGCAAGGTACACAAATAGAGCTAGGATAGTCAGGGAGGACTTCTTGGAGGAGGCAACATTTAACCCCGCTTCCTGATTTATTCATTTGCTTTTTCGTCCATTTGGGCAGAGCAGACTCTATTCCTAGAAAGGGCTAGAGATGGAAGGCTCTGAGCCAAGTCCTAGGACAACAGACAACGGGGAGCCAAATTATTACAGGGTAATGGAAAACCTAGAGGTGAAGGAATGAACCAAGTGAGATGGGAACATGGAAGCTGGAGAAACAGCCAAAAAAAGGTTTTCCTTGGGAGGAGGCAGGGAGGGGGTCATCCAGGACTCACGGAAGGTGACTAATCTGAGCCCCCAGAGGACAGCCTCATCAGGGCGCATGTCCCAGCTGCTTTGAATAAGGACTGGCCGGCAGGTCCCCGTTACAAACGCTAGGCACCGTGGTGGTGGCAGAGAAGAGGAAGGGGAGGACAGGTGACTAAAGCGTCCTGGTTCCCAGCCCCCTGGGTGGACTCTGATGCTCACCCGGAGTCTGAGGGAGCTCGGTAAGGCTGGGCCTTTGCAAAGGAGCAGAAATTTATCAGCCAGAGAAGGGTACCCAGAGATAAGCCCCGCATTCACAGAGACGTTAGGGCAGGAGGGAACAGGCATGCTTGGGGAGGGGGAGAAGCCTGGCTCCTGGCAGAAGATGGTGCCTTAGGCCCAGCAGGTGGGAGAACAGGTATCGGATCATGGGGAGGGGGGGTGGGGGGAGAAGTGCTGGGGAGAGGTGGGGGCGAAACTGAAAGCACTCAGGAGCCATCGAGGGTCTGCATGTGGGGGAAGCACCTGTCAGAGCTGAGTGTCCCGTGTTTGTTTACAGACGTGTTTGCCTGCTGTGGGCAGGGGATAGTGTAATAAGCAAGATGTGGCCTTGACCTGTACAGAGCCAGCGATGCCAAGGGGGCCCGGCTCAAGAGGTAAGGGTGCCGTTGGAGTGACTGTCCCAGGTGCCCAGGAGCCCAGAAGAGCAGCCTGGGCTCGGGACAGGAAAAGTAAAAGCCTCGTATAAATACCTCGTATTTGTCAAGTCCTCCCGCCACGCCAGATGCTTCCCATTCGTTCCCCATTAATAATAACCATAGCAGGAACGGCAGCTGTAACTAAGTCCTCTTCTGTGCCGGCATCTTTCTGTTCCATGTGCTTTTACCCACGTTGCATTATCGTCACTGTCCCCACTGGACCCACGAGGACCTGGAGGCTCAGAACGGAGTGAATTCTCCGAGGAGCCGGTGGCTGGGCCAGAATATGAACTCAGAAGTTCCCAGTCCCTCAGTCGAAGCTGGCTTCACCCCTCCCCGCCAACCCCCCCTCCCACCCCCCCTACCCCGCCAGCCCCCTGCTCCACCGAAGGATGGGCGGGGGGCCTAGAGCTCCCGGTGGGCTCTGGGGATGAGCCCATGGCCTGGTCCTCTCCCCTCAGGCGGCCTCTGGCTGCCGCATTCCCCTTCTGCCGACCGAGGCTGGTGTTTTATGAACCCAGAACCGCAGCAAGATTCTCCTATTAATTTATTGGTATTGCTAATTAAACATCATATTCGCAAATGTAAATTTCCTAATGGCCTCCCTTCCATTTCCGAAGCTTCCTTAAAGAGCCTTCTTGTTATGCTTGTCAATTGAAACCAATTAAATCACGCCGGATGGGTGGGCTTTGGCTGGCTCAGGGGTCACTGAGGGGCCCTGGGGCCTCCGGACAGGGCCTGGCTGAGGCCTTTCTTGGCCTCAGAGGAAAACTGGGCAGGCAGTGTTGGGGACACAGGGACAGAGAGCTCTTGAGAGTCATCGGCCTTCTCCCTGATATGCCCTGGCCAAGAACAGGTTCTCTTCTTACTGAGTGTGCCTGCCAGGTGGGGCCTGTGGCTGTTACGGAGGCTGGGTGGTGGGGGGGCCAGAACTAGGATGAGTGAGGGTGGGGAAGCTGAAGGGGGCGGGGGGGGGGAGAGGATCCCATGGGAGGATCCAAGGAGTGAATGACAGGGCTGGGAGGGGCCTCAGAGGATCTTCCATTCACACCCCTAGTTTGAAAATGGGGAAACTGAGGCACGGGGGAGGAAGTGGCTGGCCAAGGCTCACAGAGTCGTGAAGTAGTGGAGCTGGGACTTAACCAGAGGTCTATCTCTGATCCCTTGGAGAATCTGGTGTGGTAGATGCCTTCACTCCTACGAAGAGATTGCATAATCGCTGGGACCTGCTACCCCAACTCACTCATTGCATAGTGTTTGGAACAACGGCTCTTGGCTCAGAAGCACTGCTTTTGAACCCCCATTCAGCAAGCTCTCTGTCTCTGTGGACCTCAGTCTCCCTCTCCGTAAAATGGGGCAACAATCTTTCCCAACCAGGGCTGCCAGGAGGATTGTTTGACCAGGCAGGTGAGCCAGCACTGTAACGGGTGGCCCAGATCAAGACGAACCTCGTTTTGAGAGCCCAGTGGGGCAGGGGTGCCGGCGGACCTTGGGACAGGGCGCCACGAGGACCCAGGGATGCTGGGAGAGGTGAACCGCACAGGCCTGGGGGCTTGGCCTCGTGTCTGGAATGATGATCACTGTTTGCTCAGCACTGAGACATCGCACACACATCATCTCTAACCCTCCCCAGCCAGTGAGGTGGGTGCTGTCATTGCTCTCTTTACAGATGGGGAAACTGAGGCTTGGAAATTTGCTGACTCACCTGGCCTGGGGTTCCCTGGGGGAAGGTCCCCCTGGCAGTTGTTCTATCTATGCTGAGCAGCGGCATGAAATTTAAGAACTAACAGTGTCAGGCCTAGCATCCCCTCCCGCCACCCCCGAGCACCGCCTCTGGAAGGACAAGCAGAAAAGAGAGGCTGTGGACAACGCCAAGTCCAAGGGCCAAGGCATTTGGTGAGAACCTGGAGGGTACAGAAGACCCCCTCCTTTGCCTTTGTCCTTTGTAGAGCTGGGGAGGGAAGCTGGTGGGGGGTGGGGATAAGTGAGGGGGGCTGCCCAAAAGCCGGGAAGCTTCTACCTCGCCCCAGCCCTCTGTGGCCCACACGGCTTTTATGTGTCAGTATCTTTAGGGGACCAGTGGGTAATTTGAGTGTTTTGGTTCCTGCCTGGGAATCTCCATTAAGGAAAGTTTTAAAAATACACTCTATTGTTGTTTATTATTAATGGTAATGACACAGGGAGTGAGGCTGCCCATAAGCTCCCTGTTGTCCCAGGCTCCCAACGTGCTGGGGCTGAGCAGCCACAACCGAGAGACTTCCATAGAGTGTGATCTGGGCTCCGGCACAGGACTGGGCCCTGGGGTGTCCAGACATTTAAAAAAAATTCTTTTATTGTGGTGAAATACACAGAGCATGAAATGTAACATTGTAAGCATTTTAAGGTATATGAGTCAGTAGCATTAAGCACATGCACAATGTTACGTGACCATTCAGTTCCAGACATTTTTCATCACCCCAAAAGGTAACCTTATACCCATTAAGTGGTCACTCCCCCGTTTCCCCATTCCCCAGGCAGCCACTAATCCGCTTTCTGTCACTACGGATTTCCTTTTTCTGGGTTTGCCTACTCTGTACCCATTCAACGCTAACTCCCCCTAACCCCTGCTCCTAGTCCCTGGTAACCACCATTCTACTACTGTGTCTGGATTTGTCTGTTCTCTGTACTGCATATAAATGGAATCATGCACCACCTGGCCTTTTGTGTCTGGCTTCTTGTTTTCCAGGTTTATCCGTGTCGTGGCATATACCAGGACCTCATTCCAGTTTATAGCAGAATAATGTTTCATTGCATGGATATACCCCATTTTGTCCATCCGTCCCTCCATCCATCCACCCAGTCATCCATCCGTCCATGGGCATTTGGGCTGTTGCCACCGTTCAGGCACTGTTGATAATGCACCTATGAGATGTCCAGATCCTGAGGATACAGTTATCTGGATTCTGAGCAAGGAGATGTCTTGATTCTGGTGCATAAATATCTTGAATAGCAGATATAAGGATATCCACATAGGCTGGCTACGAGAGTGTCTGGGTGCTGGACATGAAGGTGTGAGGGTGTCCAGACTTTAAATTCCCAGCTTGGGGGTCTGAAGGACCACCTTGGTGCTCTCATTAGGTAGGTAAGCTGTCGTAGGGCTCAACCCTAAGCCCCAGGGAAACTATCTGCAGCTTGGAAAGGTACAAATTTAGGGCACCCGCCTGGCTCAGTTGGTAGAGCATGGGATTCTTGATCTCCGGGTTGAGAGTTCGAGCCCTATGTTGGGTGTAGAATTTACTAAAAAAAAAAAAAAAAAAAAAAAAAAAAGTGCACGTTCCTTGAGGCAGGGGGAAGAGAGACTGGGGAGTACCCCTCAGACATGGAAGCCTGCGGGAGGAAGGGGCTGGGTAAGATGAATTTCTGAGGGCCCTTTGGGGCTCGTACTCTGGCTGGAGTCTCTCCCCCACAGGGCAGAACCCTGGTGCATAGATCATCATGCCAGAGAGAGATAGGCCTTGCCATTGTCCTGTTCAAGTGCCCCACCCAGAGCATTTTAGACATGGGGAAACTGAGGCCAGGAAAAAGAAATGACATCTTCCTTAGTGTCACCAATACCGTCATAACTACTGCTGACTGGCACTTCCCGTGTGCCCGGTATCACGTTCAGCGTGAGCTCCCTTAAACCACGCCCTTAGTGAAGGGCGTTCTAATGTGATTCCCATTTTGGAGATGAAAACAGGAAGGTTCAGAGAGGTGAACCCCTTATCTAAATTGTAGGGAAGGGATGGAAATTCTCAGGTATCCTAAAGGGAACCAGAGTTTTTCTGGCTAAGTTTCCACACCCCTGTGGCCAGTGACAACTGTCCTTGAGGTTGGCACTGAGTCATCCTTGCCCAGGGGGTTGTCTCAGCACCCATGGAGCCTCCTGTCGGCATCCCCATCTCTCAGCCTGTCCCCTTGGTAAGTCTAGCCCCCTGAGCCTCCGTGTGCACATCTGTAAAGTGGGGTGACTTGCAGACACCTGCTGCAGAGTGTCGTTTAAGCATTGAGCTGACATACCCACATGGCTTGGGTAGAGCTTGGCACACAGGGAGTGCTCCAAAAATGTAACCTAGACAAAAATGGCCTGCCTTCGTGGGCTCCCCCTGGCTTCCCCCGTGTGGGATGAGCTGGCCGGGAGATCAAGGGAGCCTGGTGCTGCCCCCTGGGACTCAGAGCGGAGAAGGAGCGGTACTCACGGTCTCCACGGGATAATCGGAGAGGACACCACCTTAATTCCACCTCCATCGGACCTCCGCCAGAAGACACGACCCTTTCACCTCATCAATATTCAAGAGCTTAACAAAAAAAGCTATAACTAGGGAAGTCAGAAATAATGGAATGCAGTATTGATTATTTTATGGTGCGATTAGGGGTAATTACATCTCTCAAATTTTATTTTAATGTTACTTTCTACTACTTTTAGCCTTTTAAAATTATCCCAAACATCCCCATTTAATGGAACACACATGCCTTCAATTTCAATGTGAAATACTTTTTTTCTGCTAAAGTGTGACCTCAATATATTTGAAAACATAAATTACACCATGTATAAACCATAAAAAATGAATGATGAATTTAATTCTGGTGAAGCGTGAGGGATTGAGGAGGCAGGCGGGCGGAGGCGCTGTTTATCCAGCACGGAGGGGACAGTCGGAGGCGGGAGGGGGCAGCGGGGGCCGGAGGGGCTGCCTGACCTTCAGGGGCACCAGAACGGGGCTCGGAGCTCTTGGACGCAGGCCAGGGAGGGACTCAGGGGCTGTGCCTGCCCAACCTCTCTTAGTGACCTTGCAGCCAGTTCCTCTGCCCACCCACCTTCCCTGGGCGGCCAGTTCCCAAAACACCTGCCCGGCAGCCTCCCAGCGCAACTCTGTCCACAATAGGCAGTGCGGTGTGGCCACAAACGCGCTGTTGCTGTTTGATTGATCCATTAGACAGATGAGCAAACTAAGGGGGCAGGGGCTCCCCTCCGGGAACTGGGCAGGGAGCTACTGCAGTGCTGGGGGCTGACTGTGGAGCCAGAACTGGGGACTCTGTAGTCCGAGAGCTTCAAGCTGCCAGAGGGAGAAAAGTCTGTTGTCACTGCCCACATCCCCATGGATATCCGGGCAGGGAGCAGAGCCCCATAGGCTTTGGGTCCAGAGAGCCCTGAGTTCAAATCCTGACTTCTTCTAGGAATGCTAGGACGAGTCTTTACCCCTGAAAAGCTCCTAGCAGGATACCCCTGTTCTTCCTTCATCCAGGGTCTATGCTGGGGTGGGGGAGGGGGGTAGGAGGCTTTGGACTTGGGGATGGGGGATTTCTCCTGATCCCTCGGGGCAGGACCTTGGCACCTTAGTTCTGGGCTTTTCTGGCTCTCCTCCTTCCCCTTTCCTCCAGGTGACTCGCAGCTCATTATTTCGGGGTCCTGCCCACCCCCCAGCTACATGGTGAGCCCCGGGGGGGGGGAGGGCAAAGGCCCGTTCACCTTGTTCATTGTTGTACCTCCAGCCAACGGCAGTGATAGGAACTCGGGAGTACGCGGTAGGAATGAAATGTTCTGGTCAGCCGGTGACCAGGTTACCAACTCCGATGGTCAGCTCGGGGCCTTCCCCAGCGTATCAGAGCATTTTACCCCAGGGCGGGCCTCCCTGCTCGCAGACGCTTTCAGGCCATGGTTTCTGGGACAGACCCCCCCCCCCCCACCCGCCTCCCACTCTTCCTCCAACCTCCCTCATTGCTTCTTCTGGCCTCCTGAGCGACTCTGCCTCAGACTTTTCATCGTGGAGGCTCCGCGGCATGTCCTGGGGTCTCTGCTCCGCCACACTCACTCCCACGGTGACCTCATTCCGCTGATGCCTTTAACCAGCATCCAGACCAGCGCTGTCCAACGGAAATATCACACGAGCCTCTTGGACCACGAAGCCTTTTTTCAGTAGCCACATTTTTTTTTAAGTACAAAAAAAAGTGAAATGAACATAAATACAGTATTTTATCTAACTGAATATATTCAAAATATGATCATTTCCACTCATCAATGGAAAAGAATCATTAATGAGCTGTTTTAGGTTTTGTTCTTTTTTTTTTTTCCCCACCCTGAGCCTTTGAAATCCGGTGTGCATTGTACATCAAGAGAGCATCTCAGTTGGACCGGCTTCCTTTCAGGCGCTCACCAGACCCCTGGGGTTCACAGCCTTTCTGCCAGCAGCGAAGGTCTCCGCACGGTTTCCAGCGCCTGCGTCCAGCCCAGATCTCTCTTCTCCGCTGGGGACAGGACTGTCTCCTTCTACTCGGCGGCTCCATGTAAAGGTCTAAGAGCATCTCAAACACCAAATGTCCAAAGCTGAGCTCCTGATCCCGCCCCCACCAGCCTTCTTGCCCCTGTAAAATGGCGGCCCCTGCCTTCCAAAGCTCCAATCAAAACCCCTAAAGTCATCCTTGACTCCCCTCTTTTCCGACCCACCCAATCTATCAGCAGATCCTGTCTATTTTCAAAATATGTCCAGAATCTGACTTCTCCTTTCCTCCACGCTTCCACCCGGGTCCCCCTGGGTAACTGTAGTCACCATCCCCCCTCGTTGTCGTAAGTCAGCTCTTGCTCTGACCCCTACCATCTATGCTCCTCCCAGACCACAGGGGTCCAGTTAAAGCATACATTGGTTCCTGTCACACTTCTGTCCCCAGCTCCCTCAGGGTGAAAGTTCAAGTCCATACATTGGAGCTCAACACACACAAATATGTTCCTGCCCCAGGGCCTTTGCACTGCCTGTTCCCTGAGCTCAGATGGCTCTTCTAGACATCTACAAGGCCAATGTCCTCATCTCCTTTGAGTTTTGACTGAAATATCACCTGTTCATTGAAGTCTTTCCTTCCCTTTCTATTTTAAATTGCCATTTCTCTCCTCATCCCCTGCCCTTCCTTTATTTCTCATAGATCATATAACTTACCTATGTATTATATTGATTAACTGCCTTTCTCACCAGAATGTCAGCTCCATGAGGCCAGAAATTTCTGTCCTTTTGCTGTTCCATTCACTGCTTCACCCACACACAGGGTGCCTGGCCCATATTAAACATTCACAAATATTCAATGGATAAATGAATAAATATTCACTGCCAAATGGATAACAATTTGAACCGGGACCACTTGTTGAATTCTGCTTATTTGAAATGTCATCTCTATCATAAAGTAAACTTTCGTATAAACACAGACCTGTTTCTTTCCATTGATCAATCTACCTGATCTGAATCTACCTCATTCCAATACTATACTATTTCTTAAAGGTTTTTTTTTTTTTTTTTTAAGTAATCTCTATGCCAACATGGGGCTTGAACTCACGACCCTGAAATCAAGAGTCGTGTGCTCTACCAACTGAGCCGGCCAGGTGCTCTTCCAACACCACACTAATTTAATTACTATGACTCTACAATGTATTCTGCCAACCGTTCAACTACTCATGTTTGAATTTTTTAAATTAGTCATTCCCTTTTCATATATACTCTATCACATTTGATAAAAACATAGATTTATTAATTTAAGAAGATTTATTATTTAGTTAATTAGAATTATTAGATTAGATTTATTAGTTAATTTAAGGAGAATTTATTTTACTTCAAAATTGTCATCACACCCAAAATATATCTCTCCATGTACCTTTTAATACTAGAGGAAACTATTTTCACAAACTTGGGGTAGGAAAAATAAGACACGAAACCCAGGAGCCAAAAAGGAAGAGGGTTGCACTCTTTGTATAGACAAGAAATTCAACATTTCTATGTGAATAAAGACCGAGCCACGAGAAAAATAATCCACATCCAGACTATGTAAGTCTGGATTTCCACCTCTAGGGCTTTAAAAAAAACTCACTTGGGTACACAAAGACGTGTGTAAGGATGTTTACATGTTTTGTAAGAGAAAACATTTCTGAAAACCACATACTTCCATCCATCAGAGATGGGGATAAATACTGATAGCCCAGCCACACTATGAAACCTTGAATAACTACTTGAAAATAGTGTAGTAGCAAACCATAAGTGACTCTTAATCTCACAAAACAAACTGAGGGTTGCTGGGGGGAGGGGGGTCGGGAGAGGGGGGTGGGATTATGGACATTGGGGAGGGTACATGCTATGGGGAGTGCTGTGAAGTGTGTAAACCTGGCGATTCACAGACCTGTACCCCTGGGGATAAAAATACATTATATGTTTATAAAAAATAATAATAATAAATAAATAAATAAATAAAAATAGTGTGGTGGGGGGTGCCTGGGTGGCTCAGTGGGTTAAAGTCTCTGCCTTCGGCTCAGGTCATGATCTTAGGGTCCTGGGATCGAGCCCCCCATCAGGCTCTCTGCTCAGCGGGGAGCCTGCTTCCCCCCCTCTCTCTGCCTGCCTCTCTTCCTACTTGTGATCTCTCTCTGTCGAATAAATAAATAAAAATCTTTAAAATTCTAGATAAAATCCTGAAATTACTTTAAAAAAAATAGTGTAGGGGATGCAGGGCACCTGGGTGGTTTAGTCTGTTAAGCTCTGACTCTTGATTTCGGCTCAGGTTGATTTCAGGGTTGTGAGGTCGAGCCCCGCATTGGGCTCTATGAGGGTCATGAGCCTGCTTAAGATTCTCTCTCTCCCTCTCCCTCTGCCCCCCTAAAATAATAATAATAATAAATTTTTAAAAAATTATTTTAAAATAGTGAGGTTGATCTATAAAGATCATGAAAAGATCTCCAAAGCATACGTCAAGTCCAAAGACGCAAGTCAGAACAGTAAGTGGGTTGTGATGCCATTTGTTTAAAAGACAATTAAGACATTTGAAAAATGGGCAAAGAGTTTGAACAGACATTCCTTCAAAGAAGATACACAAACATCCGAAAAGTAAGTGAAAAGATGCTCAACATCATTAGCCGTTAGGGACGTGCACATTAAAACCACAATGAGATCCCACGTCACACACGGTAACAAAGCTGTAATCCCAAAGACAGATAATTGCAAGTGCTGGTGAAGCTGGGGAGAATTCAGAGCCCTCGTACATGGCTGATGGGACTGTAACAGATCACAGCCCCTTTTAAAAACAGCCTGGGGCGCCTGGGTGGCTCAGTGGGTTAAGCCTCTGCCTTCCGCCCAGGTCATGATCTCAGGGTCTTGGGATCGAGCCCCGCATCGGGCTCTCTGCTCCCCAAGGAGCCTGCTTCCCCCCTCTCTCTCTGCCTGCCTCTCTGCCTACTTGTGATCTCTCTCTGTCAAATAAATAAATAAAATCTAAAAAAAAAAAAAAAAAAGAAAGAAAGAAACAGAAAAACAGCCTGGCAGTTCCTCAAAAGGTTAAACACGGAGTTACCACGTAACCCAGAAATTCTACTCTAGGTAGACACCGGAGTGAAACGAAAACATATGTCCACAAAAAAACCTTGTACATAAATGTTTGTAACAGCATTATTCATTACAGCCCCAAAGGAGAAACAACCCAGATGTCCATCAGCTGATGAATGCATGAGTAAAATGTGGTAAGTCTGTACAAGGGCAGATCACTGGGCACTAGGAAGGAAGGACTCCTACACGCCAGGACAGGGATGAGCCTTGAAAGTATTATACTTAAGTGAAAAAGCCCCACACGAGGGACCACATGTTGTATGGTTCCATTTATAGGAAATTGCCAGAATAGGCAAATCCATAGAGACCAAAAGGTTGCCTAGGGCTGGGGAAATTGAGGGGAACTGAGAGCTGACACTAGTGGGTACAGGGATTCTTTTTGGGGTGATGAAAATGTTCCAGAATGGGTGTGGTGATGGTTGCACAACTCTGAATATACCAAAAACCATTGAATCCGACGCTTTGAATGGGCGAATCATATGGTGTGTGAATGATCAAACAGCTAATTAAAATTGATGCTTTCCTCACTGGTTAATCATAGTCCTGGGTGTGAAATCCCGCCCACAGCCCAGCACCCCTCTGGATCAACCTCCTTTTAAAGTCAGGAACAAACCAAGATGAACAATATACCAACATTTTGTTTTTCATTTTTTTTAAAGATTTTATTTATTTTTTGACAGAGATCACAAGTAGGCAGAGGCAGGCAGAGAGAGAGAGGGGGAAGCAGTCTCCCTGCTGAACAGAGAGCCCCATGGGGGGCTCGATCCCAGGACCCTGAGATCATGACCTGAGCCGAAGGCAGAGACTTTAACCCACTGAGCCACCCAGTGCCCCTATTTTATTTTTAAATATTTTATTTTTAAGCAATCTTTGCACCAAAGGTGGGGCTCGAACCCACAACCCAGACTCCAAGAGCCACACATACCACCGACTGAGCCGGCCAGGAGCCCCAGAACAGCAACATTTTAAATAAAAAAGGATCGTTTTCTCCCTTTGCTGCAGGGCCCCACTATGGCTCTGCTTGACAGTTACAGACCTTGCACTTAAAATGTTGATATATTTATTGTTCACAGAATTTTTTTTTTGCATTAAGTTTGCTTTCTAAAAATATTGCATTACAGTATTATTTTGATCCTGACTTTTTAGGGTTTGGGGGGCACTCCTCAAGTTTTGCCGCCCAGTGCCTCATTTGCCCCACCCTGGTCGCCCGGCCTTGGCTTTGTCCCCAAAGGAACCTCCTGGGACTCCCAGGCTCCCAGCGGCAAGAGGAGCGGCAAAGGGGAGCCCGGGAGGGGGTGGGGGGGTGTTGGGGGGACAGGAGGCCGCAAAGCCACTGGCCCTAGGCTGCGCACAAAGGCCAAAGCCTCCCGGCTGGGGCGGCTGATCGGTCCTCCCCGAGACCCCGACGCGGAGAGCCGGAGACCGCGAGCGGGGAAGGATAGGGGCCGAGGGGGCCCGCGGCACCAGGACAGGGGCAGGGAGCGAGAGATGGGAGAGAGCGAGCGGCGAGCCCCCAGCGGCGGCGAGGAGCCCGGGGCGACCCCCGGCGGGGCGCCCCCTCCCCGCGTCGCCCGCCGCCGCCCCCCGCGCGGGAGGCCCCGGAACGACCGGGCAGAGGCGCCCGGGGGAGGGGGCGCTCCCGGCCGCCCGCCGCCTGATGCGTATCGATCGGCGCCCGGGGTCGGCGCGGGGGCACCAGCTGCCGGCGGGCGGGGCGACCGCACATTAGCGCGGCCGGGGACCACTCCCCGGAACCCGGGCCGCGCAGCCCATTAGACGCCCCCGGCCGGCCGCGGGACCCCCGCGCGGGTGGGGCGAGCTGGCTCCGCGGAGGCGGCCCCTGCGGCGGGCGGGCCGGGAGGGGATGCGGGGACCCGACCCAGCGGGTCCGCCCCCAGTTCGCCCCATGCCCGCTCCGCACCGCTGGTTCCCTGTCGGTCGGGCGGTCCAGCCCCGAGGCCTTGGCGCGTGCTGTGCCCCCTGCGGGACACCCGTGGGTCCTCCCACCGCTCCGGACCAAGCCCCCCCCTCGCTCATTCTTTGGCTCTCCACTTAGAAGTAAGTTCTGGGGAGGCCTCCCTGACCACCCCCTCTCCCCACACCTAGTGGGGTACCTGTGCACTTCTCACCGGCCCCCTGAACAGTCCGCAGGACAACTGACCCCCCTTCTCATAGTTGGAATCGTGGGTGGATCTCCCCGGGGGGTTGTCTGTGAGCTCTTTGGGGGCTACTCCTTATGTCACATCTTCCTGGCCATCAGGGCACCCCTGCAGCAGGGGTGAAGGAAGGAAAGAAGAAACACAAGTGGTGCTAGTGGGAAGCACCATCCGCAGAGCCCACGGGGTCTTATCCTTGAGTATGGGGCAGGGGGGTGGGCACCATTAGGGTAGGTAGTTCTAGTTCTGCCACTTAGTAGCTGTGTGACCTGGGGCAAATTGTTTGACCTCTCTGGGCCTCCGTTTCCCCATCTGTAGCTTTGTTCAGGTTTGAATCCTAACTCCTGCACGGCAGAAGACACGCCCTCCCCTCCCCCACGGGGATTAGTACCCGGGCTGGGAAGGGGAGTGGAAACCCCATAAGGTTTCTCGAAGAGGGTATGAGATACTCCAATGGGGTCCGGGTGTGTGTGTTGGAGGGATTGGGAACTGGCCGCCCTCACCTGCTGCTGCTGGTGGGGGTCTGCAACCAGAACTTTCTGGCCACAGGGACTCTCCTGCCTTCAGGGTCTCTCTCACCAGCTTCTGGTGCACCCTACTTCCTCCTCAACCCCGTTTGCCCAACTACCACCCTGTCCTCTGCGCCTTGGCCAGTAAGAGTCCTTGAAAGAGGCACCTGAGCTCCCTGTTCTCCAGTCCCCACCCCTCCCTCATCTTCTCTTGAACACGATCCCTGCAGCTGCCCTCTGCCAGGACACCTGTGGGTCCACGGAGCTAAACCCCAGTGGTCAGTTCTCGCCTCTTGGTTTTACTGGAACGGGCTGGTCAGTTCCATCTTTGGGAACCTCTTCTTACTTGGCTTGTTCTCTGCCATGTCCAAGCTACTCCTTCTGCTCCCAGAGGGAATCAGAGGCTCCGTGTTCCGCCCCTTCTCCATGTGAAATCTCCCCTGCCGGGAGCCCCCTCCACAACCAGTGCCATGGCTCCTTAAACACCAGTATATGCTGGCAATTCCCAGATTTTCGTCTCAAGCTCAAACATCTCTCCAGAGCTCCAAGCTTGCCTCTGATCTGTCCTCCTTAAGAAAAACGGTGCTGTCCTTGAGAAAGGAAATGAAACTTTTTGAAAAACTTCATACTGCATATTACTCTGTAGGCAGGCTGGCCACAGGAAAGCAGAATGAGCTGCCCACTCATTCCAGGCTGCGCTGGGCAACCCCAGACTGGCCCTCCTATAAAGCAGGGGGAGGGGAGGAGAGCAAAGAGAGGCAGGAGGGGAGAGGTGGAGGGAGCCCTAGGTCTAGGGCTTAATCAGTAGCATCCAGCTTAAATTCGTATGAATGGCAGTTCCATAAATCAGACTTCTTGTTAAATCTGTAGCCAGAGCATATGTATCCCATTAGGAAGCAGTGAAGCTTCTGGAGCGTGGCTGTGTCCCCTCACTCCCCTCAGCTTGGCCCAGATCTGCCCAGGAGGAGCTTTCCAGGTAGTGGTAGCCCTCACTGGGGACACACTCGTATCCACTCTCTTGCTCACTTATACCCAAGTGCTAAGGCAACGGTCCCACTCCAAACACACCCACCACCCCAGGGAGGCTGGGGCAGGCTTAGGGTTGGGTGTGGGGTGTGGGGGGAAATCAGGCCTTTGAGAGAGCCTAGTAAACAAGAAGAGCAGCCTCAGGAGTGCCCTGAGCATGGTTGCAACAGCCAAGTCTATGATCAGAATGAAACCCCCTTGGGGATGCTGCCCTGGTGCAGTGTACAACCTGTGCAACCTTACATAGCAATCCTACTAATAAGTGCCTGTATTATTCAGGAGAGGGTAAGCTATGCTGTGATAACAAACAACATCAAGGAGCACCTGGGCGGCTTAGACGGTTGAGTGTCTGACTCTTGATTTCAGCTCAGGCCAAGATCTCAGGGTCAAGCTCTGTGTTGGGTTCCACGCTCAGTGAGGAGCTTGCTTGAGGATTCTCTTTCTCCCTCTCCTTCTGCTCCTCCCCACTCTTCTACATTCTCTCTCTCTCTCTCTCTCTCTCTCTAAAATAAATAAATAATTCTTTTAAAAAAATCAAAATCTCAGTGTCTTAGAACAACAAACTTTTTTTTTTTTTGAAGATTTATTTATTTGACAGAGAGAGAGCACAAGTAGGCAGAGCAGCAGATGGAGGGAGAGGGAGAAGCAGGCTCCCTGCTGAGCAGAGAACTTGACACAGGGCTCCATCCCAGGACCCCGGGATCGTGACCTGAGCGGAAGGCAGACGCTTAATCCACTGAGCCACCCAGGCGCCCTCAAATATTTATTTCTGATGAGACATGTCCAGGGCAGGTGAGCAGAGGACTTTCCTCCGTAGGACACTCGGGGGCCCTGCCTGGTGGAGGTTGTACCCTAGAACGTGCTCAGCAAGGGACCAGCGGAGATGGAGGCAACAAAACCCTAGCCCAGGAGTTACACACTTTGCTCCCACCCACAACTTCTTGACCAGTGCTCATCTGTGGTCACGTCTAACTTCAAGCTGGCAGGACGTCCCCTCCTCCTGGAGGCCCAACAGAAGGAATGGGCTAGCAGGCTAGCAGTGATGTCTGCCTTAGCGCCCAGTTACAACTCAACCCGTTCAAACCCAATTCTTCCCACACTTTTCTCAGCTGGGCTAAATGCATCCCCCCTCCCCTGCCCCTCCCTCCCCCCCCCCCCCCGGCTCTGCACCAGGGCTCAAGCTCCATACTGTGGAGACATTCTTGAGGCCTTAATGTCCCATAGCCAAGCGATTTATAAATCCTGTCAACTCCATTTTTAAAAATATATCCAGAAGGAAACCACTTTTTTCCACCCCACACTCCCAGCCTGGTCTAAACCGCCATCTCCAGCCTCCATTGTCGCAGGGGCCTTCCAGCGGCCACCTTTACCCCTTACAGAGGTTCTCCATCCACTAGCCGGAGGGATCCTGTTGGATTAGGTCCTGTTAGAGTAGGATCACATCCCTGCTCTGCTCCAAAACCTTCCAGGGCTCCCACCTCCCTGGGAGAAAAGTCCAAGCCCTTACTGTGGCCCTTGGAGCCCTGAGACCTGACCCTCTGTGATCCGTCTGACCTCCCTCCTCCCACACTCCACTTCTCACTCGACTCCAGCCTCACTGGCCTCCTCGATGCCCCTTCCACAGTCAGCTCACTGTTGCCTCAGGACATTTGCACCTGCAGATCCTTCTATCTGGAGTGTTCTCCCATCAGATCACAGGAGATCTCCCTCCCTCACCTCCTTCAAGACTTTGTTCTAGAGGTACCTGGGTGGCTGGCAGTTAAACATCTGCCTTTGGCTCAGGTCATAATCCCAGAGTCCTGGGATCGAGCCCCGCATTGGGCTCCCTGCTCAGTGGGGAGTCTGCTTCTTCCTCTCCCTCCCCCACCCCAGCTTGTGCTTTCTTTCTCACTCAGTCTCTCTCAAGTAAATAAATAAAAGCTTTCAAAAAAAGACTTTGTTCTAATGTCTCTTTCTCAGTGAGTCCTTCCCTGACCCCTTCCCTCCCACATTTTAAATTGCACATCTACCTCTGCATTTCCTCTCCATTTTATTTTTTGCCGGGAGACTTATCGCTTTCCAATAGTCTAAAGATTTCACTTATTGTGTTTACCGTCTATCTTCCCAAGTGGAATGTAGGGCAGAGATTTTCATCCATCTGGTTCACGGCCCATCAACTGTAATAGCGCCTGTCACCTAGTAGGTGCTCAGAAAAAACTTTGTTGAATGAATGACCAGACCAAAGCATGGCATAGGGGCTAAGGGCTCAGCCTTTGGAACAAGGCTCCAACTAGCTTTGCCACTTACTACCATGGAATTTGCAGCAATTTGCTCCACTTCCTCACCTTCGGTTTGCTCATCTGTACAGCGGGCATAAGAATAGTACCCACCACTTGGAGCCGTGCATTTCAATGAGCTAATGGGTACAGAGCGGTCTGCACCATGCCTGGCAAAGAAATGCTTAGTATATATTGGCTGTTACCATTTCAAAACTCTACAATTCCACTTCTATCCACTTAAAGAAACAGAGATCGTTCTGATATGGACAAAGATTTACATCTGATAGGGTTCATCACAGTGTTCTTTGAAATATATAAAATCAGGAACAATCTGAATTTCTAAGAAGACGGGATTTGTTGAATAAAATATGGTACAGCCTTTGGAGGGAGATGAAGCAGCCAATAAAACTCAGGTTCTCAAAGAATATTTAATGGCATGGGGAAACGTCCACAGCGTAACGGGAAGTGAAAAAGTAGTTTATAATTCTTAAACGGAGTAGTGGATAGCTGGCTGTCTGCTTTATTATTGTTCTTTAACTGGTGCGTATATTCTTTAATAGTATTACGTAATTCATAAGGATGCAGGGAAAAAGCAGGATACAAGACTGTATGATCCCAATATATTTTTTTAAGATTTTATTTTTTTAAGTCATCTCCACACCCAGTGTGGGGTTCGAACTCACAACCATGATAGAGTCACACGCTCCACTGACTGAACCAGCCGGGTGCCCCTCTGTAAATTTAGATTTACGTCTTTTTATGCACTTCCCCACAGGTTTACACGTTCATAGGAAAAAGAAAGACTGGAAAGAAATAGACCAAAATGTTAACAGTGGTTCCTTCTGGGTGATGAGATATTAAAAGATCTAAACAACCTTTTTTCTTCTTTGTTATATTTCGCAGGTCTCTCACAATGAACAGAGAAACTGCAATGCTTGGGTAATCAGGACAAAGGGGATTTTAAAGATGTAGGGCAGAGTTTTCCAAATGCTGGTGCCACAGCATATGACAAGGTGAAGTTTTCGTGATGTCAGGGAAGTGTGACCACGGCACAAGCAGCCTCACCTCTGCAGGCCTTATCAGAGACTCTACTGTAGCGCCCCTGACAGCTGTCAGTAAGAGGGCGCTCCTTGCCTCACAAGGGATTTGTGGCAAGTCTCTGCATATGAAGCGGTGTGGGGAGTGCTTGAGGGCCACCCTTGTGCTCTCTGGGGCCTCTGGGGGCTGTGCTGGTCTCACTAGGCGTCCCCGGACTGGGTCTGGAGCTTGGAGTCTGCCTCTTTGCCTTTTCTCTGTACTGACCCCAATGTACCTGTCTCTGGGCCACTCTCACCCAAGGCTCCCCAACTGCTTTGAGCTCCAGGGGCACTAACTGAGTGGCTAACTTGGGTGGGGGGTTCTTTTTTTTTTTAATTAATTTATTTATTTGACAGAGATCACAAGTAGGCAGAGGCAGGCAGAGAGAGAGGAAGGGAAGCAGGCTCCCCTGCTGAGCAGAGAGCCCGATGTGGGGCTCGATCCCAGGACTCTGGGATCATGACCTGAGCCGAAGGCAGAGGCTTTAACCCACTGAGCGCCCCAGGCGCCCCTGAGTGGGGGTTCTTAATGCTCCCATGATTTCATGATTGTGTTTGGATGACGGAAATGATCTGTCCTCCCAGCTGACCCACAAGGTTCCTGGCGGTGAGGCTGCCCCGAGGGCCTCCCTGGGTCTCACAGGGCACCCGGCACAGCCTGGCTGTGTGCAAACGTGCCATCAGGAATCCCCCCTCACCTCGCCACTCTCGCTGCCCCCTGCTCCCAGAGCCCGCCTCCGTTCCCTCACCCAAGTGGGTACAGCCAGCCTATAACTCTCACATGCCCACTTCTCTCCTCCTCTCTGAAGACCTCCCCTGCCCATCCCCTCCTCCAAAAAGTCCCCCATGATTCTCAGTGTGGGCGGAAGCCATCTCCTCCTCTGCTGTTGCTAGAAAGAGCTACTTCTCCCCACACCCACCCATGCCAGGCCCAGGGGCACGGAGACCAATGCGACAAACACAGAGGCATCCAGCCTGTTTTTCTGGAGCATCGGGAATCCAGGTGCCTTCCTGGGGTTGGCTGCCTGCTGACTCACCCAGAGTCTGAATCATTTCTCTTTCCTAGGTTTTGGCGTGCCCATCTCTCCGATAGGAACAGGAGAGAGAGAAAAAAAAGTTGCTGTTTCTAATCACCGGAGAGCGCGCTGTCCCGGTGCACACACCGGGGACTGCTCCAACGCCAGGAGTCACCCCTGCTGCGGGTGTTACCTGGGGACACACACATCCAGGCGCCCCTGTGATGGGCGCACCTGCGTCAAGGGCTCACTTTCGTGGGCGTGATGCCTCGAGGGCCTGGCTCTGTCCCCGCGCGTGTGTGCGTGTGTGCGTGTGTGTGTGTCCGTGAAGAGACGTGCGTGGAGGCGGAGAACATGGGAATCAGAAGCAGTAGAACGTTCGTGGGATCTGGTTAGTGGTCCCTCCCCTCCCCCCAGCCCCAGGAGTCACTGCAAAATTCAGACCAAGCAAGGGACAGCTGAGGAGTCCAGCCCTCCCCGAGTCAAGCCAGCCACTCTGAGGGGACAGCCAGGACCCTGAAGGGCCAGAGGATCCCTTCCCCGTATTGCTGGACCCCCAGGGCCCTCTCTCTGTCCCCCCACAGCAAGGCTGAGCAGCTGGGGGACACCTCCCACCCTGCCCAGAGAGACCTAACTTTGACTCACAGCCACAGACAAATGGAGTGAGGACCCCTGGCGCCCCACCCCCCGCCCCTCGTGGCCACTCTTCCTGCAAAATCAATCATCCTGCCGCTTCGTTTGCGGGAAGTGGGGGCAGGCAGGAGGGCTCTCGGGGCACCCGCTCCCTGGAGGGGTGGCAGCCCAGGGCGGGTGGAGGACAGGGTTTGTGGGCGCTGGAGGGATGCCGGCCACAGCAACTCCCAGCAGACTCCTGTCCCAAGTTCTCGGCCCCTTCCCCGCTGGCCAGGCCCTGAGCTGAGCTCCTGGAGCCCGTGGGAGTCACTGGGGCTCTGCCAAGGGTGTGGCAGACACGGCTGGACACGGAACAGCCCCCAGGAGGCTGGGGTTGGCGGTGGGTGTTGGGGGGGGGAGGTGAGTGTAACTGACTTTGCCGTGTTAAGTGCCTCCTGAGTGGGAAGTTGGACCTGATTCATTCCTCCGTGTGTTCGGAGCCTTCCCCACACCCTGATGGGCGGGGCAGGTGACGGAGCAGCCTCCTCCGCCCTCCAGGAGCTGAGTGTTAGGATACCGGGAGTCTCCTGGTGGGTGGGTGCGGGGGTGGGGGGCCGGAATTGTGAGGAAGAGCCCCAGGCACCTGCTTCACGGGCTGGCCTCTGCTGCCGCCCGGGGATTCTACCAGCTCCCCACCCCAGAGGGGATACCTCCCCTGCCCCCCTTTTGTCACAGGGAAATGCCCCAGGGTGGGGCACAGCTAAAGGGCCGCCCTCTCTACTATCCACTACCCGCCCACACTGTGTCTACAGGAAAAAGACAGCTAAGGCTTACGTTTGCATGGGGCTTTAGCAGGTCAAAGGACCCTGTGCAGGCGGGCAGGGCGGCAGGCAGCATGATTTTCAGCCCCATTTTACAGAGGAAGTAACTGAGGCTCAGGGAGGTACACCTGTCTGAGCAAATAAGTAAATGGCAACGGGGTCAGGGCCGGCGGGGCCAGAGGCGCAGGGAGGAAGGCCTGAGTGTGCAGAGTGTGTGGTGGTAGGTGGGGAGGGCTGAAGTGGGAGGGAGGAGGGCAGTCTACCAGGAGACGCGTTGTTCTTGTGGGAAGAGCACTAAACCAGGAGTCCTATAGCCTGGGTAGAGCGCTGGCTCCTGCACTGACTCGCCTGGCAAGCTGTGTCTCCTCCCTGGGCCTCTACTTCTCCTTCTGTAAAATGGAGCTAATAATCCCTGCCCTACCCTGCCCTGCCCTGCCTGTGGGATGTTGTAGGGAACAAACCAGTGCTACTGGATAGGACGGCTTTGGAAACTGCAGACAGCAAGCTGCCCATGTGCAGGAGTCGTCAGCCCACGGCTGCCTTCCAGGAGCGCTGTGCCCAGGGCGAGGTGCCCCAGCTGGTCTCGGGGTTCCAGAGCCTGGAACTTGGCCATCTTGCAGTTTCCAAGCCATGTCCTTGGCCCACCAGCCCCTTCTCTAGACTTTGAGCTGCTGGATCCCAGGGGGGCGCTAAGTAGGGAAAAGAGCCCCACACCCCAGGATCCAACCGGGGGCCGCCTCCGCCCTCCCCGGGCCAGACTGCCAATGTGAATATTAGCTGGTGTGAACTAATTTGATGGTGCTGATAAAGGCTAGGCTGCCTGGGGCCCCGGAGCCCCACCCAGCACCCCCTCCACCCTCCCGATAACATCAAGGCTGAGTTGTCCCGGCTCCCCGTTCTTGGGTGACGAAATCCCCACCCGGGCTTAGTTGAGCTGGCTAGCTCTGCAGTTACCAAATCGCTGTAATTGAGATTAATTTGGGTGCTTGATTGGGTCAGCCCTCACAGGCACCCATTAATTAGTGGGGGAAGCCAAAACCCCAACAGCTGGGCCCTGCACCCAGGAGGGGCTGGAGCCACTCTCTGGGTAGGGGCTGCTGAGAGATGCCCAGGGGAATACGTGGTGGGGTGTGGGGGGCACGCTGGGCCCACGCTGGGTGGGTGGGGGCACGCCCCTCCCTCAGCCTGCTCCCTCCTGAGCTCTTCCTCCCCTGCCCCTTGGACTGGGGCCCTAAGGCAGCTCTGGGTCTCCAAGGGTTAAAGGGCTCATTACAGGGGTGGGGAGAGGTGTGTGTAGGGGGGTGCTCAGAGGCCTCTTGGACATCAAACAGCTCTTGCAAAACTTCTAGATGAGTTAAGTGCAAATGAATTTGAAACAGACAATGAAGTTCCCTTTAGAGACACCTGGGCAGAAAAATGAAGGGAAAAGTGCCCCAGGGAGAGCTCATTTGGGGATTTTTTTTTTTTTTTCCTGAACCCAAAACATACTGGGAAAAACAAACCCACCCGTCTACACTGGGTGCCAGAGGCGGGCTGCTGGCGCGCCCTGACTCGGTGCTGGACTGGCAGGGGGCTGGGCGCGCATGGGAGGCCGGGGAGCAGGTATGTGAGTGGAGAGCTCCAACCGGAAGTGCTGGGCACACACATGCTGGGGTGGGAGCCAGGGCAGGGGTGCGGCGGGGAGGGCAGCCGCCCTGGCATGGAGCAGAGCCCAGCTCACTCGGGGAGGATGAGGGCACTCGAGGGTGGGCAGCTGGACGGAGGCTACGTGCAGGTGGGGAGGGCAGGGTCTGTCTGTGGCAAGGGGCAGAGCCCAGGGTCCCGGAGGGTGGCAGCGGGCAGGGCTCCCCCGTCACGTGAGCGCTCCCAGCCTGGGCGAGGTCCTCCGGATTGCCAGGCAGGTGCCCCGCCCGCCCTGTCCCACTCACCTGACTTGCTCTGGTTAATTGCCGGGGTGTTTTATTCTTTTCCCCGTGAATCTCACAGAGGGACAAAAGCAGGCTCTGAGTCACCAAGAACCGGCCCCCATTTCCACCCACTCTGGAGCCTGGTCCTTGCCCCCACCCTCCCCGAGGCTTAGGACCCTGAGGCAGCTGGGGCCTGGCCCAGCATGTCTGCAGGGAGCCCCAGACCCTGCTGGGTCTTCTAGGTGTCCCCATCACTGTCCGGCGCCCTGGGGCGCAGGGTGTGTGACCTCCCTGGGGGGCCTAATGGACCAGCCTCCTCCATACAGCGCATTTGCAATTCATGGCTCCGGCCGAGATTGCATTAGGGCCCGGCTGTCACTAGTGATGAATGTCGCTTGTTTTCCAGAAAAAAACGGACCCTGGATGCAGAGTGACAGAGCCCAGGGAGGCACCCGGCCCTTCCCTGGCCTGATCACCAGGGCATGGCCGGAGGCCATCACCAGTGGCCTGTCAGTGGCCTTGGAACTTGACTCCTTCTTAGGGCTCTCAGGGGTTCCCGCACAGATCTCCTGTTCAGCAAGCACTTTGCACTCCCGGCCCCACACGGTTCCCGCAACGGCCCTGCCCGAGAGGCTCAACCTCAGTGTCCACCTGACAGACAACAGACTGAGGTCTGCAGGAGGCCGGAAGCTCCACGCAGCGTGTTGGCTGGAGGTGAACGGGAGAGTGGCCCAGGAGCGCTGTCTGGGTGCTCTGGGGGGAGGCCGGCGGAAGGGGGAGAGAAGAAGCCTCGGTGGGCTCAGCCGTCCCTACGTCATCCTAGCGCAGAGAGGAGGGCCCCGCCTGGGGGCCCAGAGCGCCTACCTGTCCCCTGGCCTGACCCAGTTCTGCCTTCTCTCCCTGGCTACTCCCTTCCTGTCCCAAAGAGGAGAGCTCACGGCTCTGGGCAGGACCTCTTGCTAGCTGCTAACTTTGATGGGGGCAAAGGGAGTTCTTTCCTCCCATTCCACCTGATCGCAGGCCCACACCAGGTCAGGGAGAGCAGAGAACTGGGGCGCGGGGATTAGCGGAGCGTCTTCTCTCGGGCTCCTCCCGCCTGTCCCTGACCCTCGACTTCTCCCCAGGCCTTTCGGAGCAGAGAAGCCTGGACAGGCCTCCTCGGTGACTTATCCTGGCTCAAGAGCCCACAATGGCTCCCACTTTCCCAAAGTCCCATATTTAATTCTGTTTCCCCTCTGCTCCTGCCCTTACCTTCTGCAGGGACACAGACAGAAAAAGATAATCCCATCCATGAGGGTCCTGTCAGGTCCGTCCATTCATTGTAAAAAGAACACCAGCTCACTTGAAGGCAGCTTTCATCATGGGCCCGGTCACCCCTGAGATTTCACACAATTTAGCCAGAAGTAGTGGAAACGGGCGATGCTAATCCCCTCATCCCAGATGACAAAACTGAGGCAGAACACCCCTGGCAAGAGGGAGGCAGGGGCTCTGTCTTGGGCTACGAGTGCTGCTTTGTTCCCTCATGGATCCCGGGCCCTGGACTAGTGCTTGGACTACAGTAGGTGTTTGCTGAAAGAGTTCGAGAATGAACGGATGCTCTCAACATGCGGGAGCTGTGGGCGCTGGAGGGGCTGAGCCGCAGGGCCGGGCACTCAGGCCCCGGTGCTGCCCTCTCCCCTGACCCTCCTGCCTCCCCTGTGCCCTAGGTCTGGGGAGAGGCAACCTGCAGACATAGGCTTATGGGTCTCCCCACCGCCCCCCGGCAGAGGCATCTGCTGGGAGTGGGAGCGGGGCTCTCCCCCCCACGAAAGGCCTGGTTTTTTGGCACCGAGCCCCGCAGCCCCAAACCCACCCAAAGGGACTAGGGCCATGCAGACCAGAAGGAAAACATTGCTCTGGAGGTCTGGAGGCCAAGTGAGACCCCAGATAGCCATTATTACAGCAGCCGCGGCAGCCGTCTACCACGCAAATGGGCCCTTCGTGTGAGAAGCCACCCAGGCAGGTAAGTATCCTTCTCCCCATTTCACGGATGCGAAGTAAGACTCAGAGACTCAGAGGGGTTTTGGGACCGGAGCGAGGGTACCTGGCCCCATCCCTGCTCCTCCTGATGGTCCATCCTTGCTGGGCTTGTGAAGCAGCTGGTGCCACCCCCTCCCCAGTTGGAGCTCCTGTCCTGGTATCTTTGTCCGATGTGGAAAGGCTCCACTCCGGCCAGCTGCCCGCCCTGCCTGGTCTAGGGTGGTCCCAGGGGCGTCGTTGTCCTCCGGCTTCCCTCCCTGTCAGTCCAATACTTGGGTTGTCCTTGGTGACAAGGCCAGGGGTCCAGCTCTGGATCCCCCTGAGCGATCCTTACCTGGCTCCAGAGTCCAGGGGTCAGACAGGTTCCCAGAACCCAGATGTGCCAGGCCCCTGCCCCTCCCCCGTAGGGGCAGCTGTGGGTCCATCTACACAGCTCTGCAGGATGCCAGAGCCCAAAGCTCAGGGTCAACATCATCCCCACCCTCCAAGTGCGCCTTGCGAGAGAAGCCGGGAGCCACTGCAAGGAGAACACTGGTTCTAGAATGCGCTGGCTCTGCCAAGCCCAAACCTGTGTGACCTTGGCTTAATCGTGGTGTCACTCTGAACTCCAGCCTTCTCCTCCATAAAATGGGCATGACCATGCCTTACAGGGAACGGGGGTAAGCGGGGCTCACGTGAGCTGTACGTAAAGCCCTTGGCGCGCAGTAGGTGCTGTGAGAAGTGGGGGGTCAATGATTCCATCCGTCCTGTAACTGGGCAGAGGCTCGGTGCTCTGAGCCAGTGGGCACCAGCCCTCCAGGTCCCTGGGTCCTATCCACTCCCTATCCCTCCACTCCCTATCCTGCCCCTTCCAAGGCCATCTGTCAGCACCGGCTGCCATCAGGGCACCATCCAAGGCCCCAGATGCCCCCAGGGGCCCTGCCACGCCCCGTCCTCCAGGGAGGACTCCCCCAGCTGCCTTCAGGCCCCCACCGGCAAGGACGGCAGCAGGGCACCCCTTCCTCCTCACCCCAGGGGCCTTCCGCCGCCACAGGGGCTCCTCGCCTGAGGTCTGGGGCCCAGGGACCAGCCTGGAGGCCCCTCCACTCCCACCCCCTGCCCCCTCCCGTCCCCCCGCCAGACCACATCCTGCCGGCAGCCCTGCATCTATTTCATCAAGCCAAGGATTGCTTTTTAAATAAATCTAAAAAACTCCACTTCCTCCTTGGCAAGTTCATTTTAAGTCATTTTATCTCTTTCCCCCCTATATTTTTCCCAAATAATGTGATTAAGTGACTCAGCGCCGGCTGCCTCTGGCAGGCCTGGCCTCTAATTCAGTTTGAGGACGGCCACCTTTGACCCTACTCCACTCAGGCTAAGAGAACACTTAAGCGGTGTTCTACCACTTCCTACAGAGAGAGGCTGGGGGCGGGGGGCGCGGGGAGGGGTGGGGGGCGGCGGCGGCGGGGGCGGGGGGGGGAGCGAAACAAACTTTCACATAAAATTATGGTATATGGATAATTGAGAAGTTTAAAAACATGAATCTAATTGTACGGTCCCCGGAGAAACCCATATCGAGCCACCCTATAAGAGGCCTGGAATCTCCCGATGATGATTTATTGCTAAATCCTAGTATTTTTCAATACATTATAGTTTTTAAATTGTGTTTAAATTGAGTGTAGAGGAGCAGAGGCCATTAGGAGATGCAGAAATGATGATTATATTTAAATATTCATGCACGCAGTACCTTATTATTGAATCTGAACACTAACAAAATCAATATTAAGTGCGGTTTGACATGAATTTATTTATGAATTTCGACTTTCTAAGTACTGTATTTTTTCACTCAAAAATTGTGAGTATAATGTAGTAATGATATCAAAACACAGTGTCAGAGAGCATTAGCTGGGGAGGTTATAAACCTCTGGATTAGGGGGCCCCAGATTGCCCTCAAAAGTGCTTAGTACACAAAACCCAATTCTTTTTTTTTTTTCCTTCCCTGTTTCTGAATCGTGCAAATCCACATATACTCCGGGGAGGGCGAGTGGGGAGGGTGGGGAGGAAGGGAGGCTCGGCTGGAGGGGCGGGCGGAGCGCGGGCACTCGGCTCAGCCTTAGCCGGAGGGGGGTAGGGGATCCGTGGGCTTCTGCTGGGTCCTCCCCTGAGCTCGACACCCAGGAAGCAGCACCTCTAGCTGAGGGGCTGGGGGTGTCCCAGGGGGTCCCAGGTGGGGAGGGTCTGAGGGTCCCTTTATTTTTCCCCAACTTTTGATCCTAGAAGCAGGGTGGAAGGCCAGACCCCATGGAAACCAACTCCTAAGGATATAGAAAGAGAGGCTTTGCCCACCCCCCGCCCCCGCCAGATTCTGGGTCCTGCCTCCGGGTGCATAAACAGGGCAGAGTGTTAAGGCTACCTCCTCTTTCGAGGCCCACCACAACCTCCTGCCCACCCTTTGGCCGCGATGTTGGCAAAGATGCTGGGTGGGTGGCTTGTCACCTGCCCGGGGGATCTCCGTTCCTTCTCTCCATCCATAACTTCTCCTTCCCGTGGCCTGGGACCCTTTCCCTACCTGCTTCCCCTGTACCACTCCTGCCCAGGAGGCCACCGCCATGGGGGGGGGGGTGCACCCCCAATCCTTCCAGATACTTGATGTCTGCCTGTTGACCTAGACCCCGAGCCCCTGCACCGCCATACCAGCCCGTAGTGGTCCCTGGACAGGTGGAACCACTTTGTCATGCCTCGTTCTTACACACCACAGGGACCTGTGTAGACACATACACCTCGACACCCAAAACCCCCTACGTCACCCCTCCAAGAAACATTTACCTGGACAGGAGTTACCTAGCACCCGTGCTAGTGCCTATCCCCGGACACGCAGTCAGACCGCAATCATCTTTACACAGAGCCCCGCGCACCTCGGCACCCAGACACCCCGACACAGATACACCCCCACTTCCCAACACCCAGAGTGCTCAGCACCCGCACGCCCCTGCCCTGAAGCTGGTGGGGGACCAGGTGAGCCGAGGAGCCATCCGACAGGCAGCAGTGGACACAACCTGAGCCCTGGGTCAAAAAGCACTTAGAAGCTTTGATTCAGAAGGAATATTCATCAGCCTTTGGTGGGGGGGGGGGGGGAAGAAGCCCACACAAGGGGAGGGGGAGAAAAAAACTCAACCCCGACCCTAAACTCTTTTCCAGTAAATCGATGTATTTTGCTATAATTTTATTAGGAATATAAAAGGAGCCTTTTCAAAAGTGCTTAGGACGCAAAAAAAAGAGGCGGGCGATGGAAACATTAGTCTGTCTGTATTAGCAATCCCATAGTCACATTTTATTGTTACTGTCAGGATGCAAAAGCTGTGCTTAAAACAAAATAATACATAATGTATTACTGAGGCATAAACATCAGTGAGCCGCGAGCGGCCGGCGTTTTTATTTTAAAAAGGAGATGCAAGGGGAAAAAAGATTGAGGGACATTGGGTGGGGGAAGGGTGCAGCAGCCTCTGGGGACCAGTGAGTCGCATGCTGGGATCCCAGGCTCGGAGGACTGGAGAGCCCAGAGCAGCGATGGGGGCTGAACCCCCAGGGATGATTTCAACCACAATGTCATCCTCTTATCGGCTCCTCCCAGAAAAAATCCTTCCCCCCAAAGTAGCCCCAGGTTCAGGGACCTCCCATCTTCCGGCTTTACCCTCAATATCCTAAGGCTGATAAAGCTCTGGCCCTTTGTCCTGCCCCCACTGTGACCTTCACTGCACCCCAGGGAAGGAGTCTGGGCTGTTCTTGTCCACATTTTGCAGTTAAAGACATCGAGGCTCAAAGCGGGGGGAGGGGGGCAGTTACTGACTCCAGGTCACACAGCCAGTGACCCATGTGGTCAGGACTAGAATCCAGGGCAGAGTCCCAGAGACCCAGTTCCATGCCCTGCCCGGTACCCAGCTACCCAGGTGCTTGGCAGTCTCCAGACTGGGCCCCTCGGCCCTCGGGTTGGGGTCTCTCTGTCCCACCCTTGCCCGTATAAGCCATTCGCTAAAATCGGCCAGTGTCATCTTCCAAAATGCAAACCACTTCTTGTCTAATACTCTCCAAGCACATTCCATCCCACCCAGGCAACGTTCTGCACCCCAGAATGTTGCATCCCCGGTCTGGCCCTGCCTTCCTCGGTTGCCTCCTCTCCCACTCCCTGCCCCTTGCTCATTCTGGAGCGGGGCTACTGATCTTTGCTCTTTTCCTCCAGCCACTAAGCTCGCTCTGGCCTTAGAGTCTGGGATCCTGCTGTTCCCTCTGCCTGAAGTCTTTTCTGGCCCTTTCCATTGAATGCTGCCTCCTCCAAGAAGCCCTCCAGGATCACTCGAGACTCTCCATTACTTTTCACCTTACCTCTCTGTTTACATTCACTTGTTTTTTCACCAGTTTCTTCCAAACTAGAGCATAAGGCCCAATGAGGCAAGGATCTCCTTGGTCTTCTTCACTGCAGTGTCCCCAGTACCTGGTACTATCCGTGTGTAGACAGAAGGCTGGATGGATGGACACTGTCATTGTGGCCAAGGCTAGAGCACATCTGGCCCATGACCCATCCTGCTCTGTTTCCCAAAGCCCCCAGGGCAAGCCCAGCTTCCCACATTTGGGGGTTCCATCACTCCACCAGAGCCAGGGACCCCAGTCTGGGACTGACCCATCACAGCCTGTGCAGTTAAAGACAGGGCCTCCCCATTTCAGCACCATATGGACACAGCACTGCCTGTAACATCTGGAATGGCTCCTCCTCCATCCTGTGCCTTCCCCCCACCCCCAGAAGTTTCTCCCAGCTCCTCTGGGCACTCTGGGGGAGCTGGCTTTGCCTCTCCACCTCGGTTTCCCTTCTAGGCCCTGACCCCCTCCTAGTACTCCTGCTTCTGTTTCCTGGCCCCTTGGTGGGACAGCTGCTGGGGGATCGGGAGGAGCAGGGATTTTTCTACCACAGCCTCCGTCCTGCTGTAAGGTCCCTGTTTCTCTCCCCACACCCACCCCTGCCCCCCAAGCCAGCGTCCTCCCTCTGAAGACTTCCTCGGAGCCTCAGGCCAGCTCTGGGACCCCATCGTTCACTCAGGGGGACACAAAAACCTTAGGAGAGAGCTTCAGGGAAGCATCGGTTAAGAGTAGAACCAGGCTCTGCTTCTTATTAGTTATGTGACTTGGACACATCATAGCTTTAACCTCAGTTTCTTTATCTGTAAAGTGGGGCAAGGATGGTGCCTACCTCCTCCGGCCTTTGTGAGGCTTGCAGGGGAGTGTGAAGTCATGTATGAAAATCCGCTAGCCTAGAGCTCAGCATTTAGGGGCTGCTCTGCCATTCGAAGGAAGGGCCATGGTGGCAGGAAGCCCAGCCAGCGCCAGAATGTATATTATGGGGACCCACTCCCACCTGTCCCCACCCCTGAGACCTTGCAGGGGCGGGGTGGGGGCGGGGAGCTCCCCACTGTCTCAGAGCACTTGGTGCCACCTAGTGGTAGGCAGGGGCACCAGGGGGCCTGGCAGGGGCAGGTGGGGCTTTGGGGCAGGATGGGGACCAGAGAAGGATCCAGGAACAGGGATCCGCCACCTCTCCGGGCACTGCCTGGGGCCAGTGTGCACCCAAGAGGCTACCCACCCCCGGGCCTGCTGTCCATGTGGGAGAGCAGAACAGGGAAGGGACACCTCCAGGACACCCAGTGCCCAGCTCAGGAGTCCCGGGTCAGCCCCCACCCAGCCACACAGCTCAGATGTCTGTATTCCCACCAAGAGACACGGAGAGGGAGGCAGGAAGGGGCTAAGAGGGTCTTCGGCAGCCCCCCAGCGGCCGCAGCCTCCTGCCTCACAGCCCTCGCTCCTCGGGGCCTGGAACAGCCAGAGGCCCCGCGTGTCCGCGGGGACGACCCTGTTCCTTCATGCACCAGTCCTTGCGGGCAGCGCAGAGCTCTTGAGTCGCGGCTGTGTGCCAGGACACCGGGAGTGCAGACAGGACAAGACACGTGTTCGTTTGTAATTCTGGGGGGGTTACATGGTGTGTGCGGTGGGGGCTGGCCGAGGGCAGGTAGGGAGAGGGAGAGGAGGGGGGCAGAAAAGCCAAGAGCTCCAATCCACGGTGTGTTTAAACCAGCACAGATGGTTAACGTGCTGGGGCCCCTAGGGTGGGGGGCGGGGACGGGGTGCCAAGTGGGGGAGGCTGTGATGGAAGGGCATATTAGGGCCCCTGCACCGCCCCAGCCTCCCCGGGCGAGGAAGGCCTGGGGCTCGCGGCTGCCACGCTGCCTGATGCTATCCCAGCTGTGTGACTTGGGGTGAGCCGTTGAACGTCTCTGAGCCCTCCGTGCTTCATCACTACTGAAATGAGGTCCAATAAGAACTATCATCTTAGGGCTCCCGGGTGGCTCCGTCGGTTAGGCGTCCGACCCTTGGTTTCGGCTCGGGTCAGGATCTCAGGGTCGTGAGATGGGTCTGCTTGAGAGTCTGTCTCTCCCTCTGCCTCTGCCCACCGCCCCCCCACGCTCATTCACTCTCCCTCTCTCTCTCAAATAATAAATAAATAAATCTTAAAAAAAGAAAAAAAGTTACTCTCTTACTACCTGATGGATGGGATTGTCCCCAGGACTGGATGAGGCTCAGAACACAGGCAGATCTGTGGCTTGGATAGGAGTCTCGGCTCTGGGACCTTCTGCTTCTCAAGACCCCGCCCCGCCTTCTTCATATGTGTCTGCCCAGAGCCAAGGGGCACCAGGGGCTGGGGGTGAGGGGAGCTTCCAGCCCACCACAGCCCACCACAGAGCAGGCTCATGGCCCCGTCCTGGTGCCTACTCACCTACAGGGTTCGGCCCCTGGGGTGGGGGTACCTGCCCGAAGCAGGGATGGGGAAAGAGACCAGGGAGGCCATACCCCCCTCTTCTGCCATCATTGTTACAGGCAGTGCCGAGGTTGGCTCTTTGTGCCGTGGTGTCAGCTGTCACAGCTCTGGGCTCTGCCCTGCCCAGAAATACACAAGGGTGGGAGGCCGGGAGATCTCTGGGATCAGCCGAGCCTGGGTTCTAGTTTCCAGCCCCATCTCTCCATGGCTGTGTGACCTTGGACAAGTCATGCAACCTCTCTGAGCCTCATTCCCTCCCCTATGAAACAGCAATAAAGATATTCACCCCCGCAGGATCCTGGTGGGAACTGATGGCAGGAGAACACGTGACACCCAGCCCCTTGCGCCTGGCACGTTCCCATCAAGGGGGGCTTCTATCACATTAATGGCCTGACTGGTGGGGAACACGGAGCACTGCACAGAGCCCTTGGTGCGCACCCCGCAGTCTTCAAATCTTCCCAGCAGCTCCCCACAGCGTTTGCTTTATGGCTGTCTCCATTCTCCAGATGAGGAAACTGAGGCTTTCTGAGTGATTTGCCGGAATCACACCAGTGAGGAAGAGAAGCGGACTGGCAGGCAGGCAGGCAGGCTCCAAACTTTGCCCTTGCCCCTCAGTGGTCCTGGCCCTGCCCTCGAGGTACACCTGCTCCCAGCAGATGCTCAGTCATGCCTGGGTTCAGCCCCCAGGGCTGCATTTTGCTGAGTCTCGCCAGAATTCCAACAAAGTCCATGAACAGGACCCAAGATGGCCAGACAGAACTTCCTTCCCATAGCCATCCCTGCCCCATTCCCTGTCCGGTTATCATCCTGTGCGCATCTGCCCCAGGAAAACTGCCTCACCCTTCTCGAAGGATCCCAGAGAAAATGAGCTGGAGGAGCCCCAGTCTCCTCTTCATCCAACATACTCCTTTCACAGGAGGGGAGACTGAGGCCTGGAAATTGGAAAGCCCAACCCCGGGTCACTCAGAGTGCAGATCAGGCCCTAGTGTCCCACGGTGATCCCTACAACGGGAGCTCAGGGGACAAGCAAGGGTGGCCCCCAAACTTCAAGGAAGGACCACCAGGCTCCCTGGGACAGCAGGCATCCTCTGTTCCTTCCACCCAGTCAGAGGAGCCTGTGTCTTTGCCAGACACAAGGGCCCAGGTGCTGGCTGGGGCGGGAAGCAAGGGTGCTGGGGAGAAGCAAGGTCTGTGGCCTGCTCCCCAAAAGCTCACAGCCCACTGGGGGAACCTGGGACTGCTACAATAGTAGAAATCAGTGAGGTGAGCCTTGCAGGGAAACAGAAGAGCCCCTCACCAGCCGTAGGATATCAAGGAAGTCTTCCTGGAGGAGGAGACTCTCAGCCAGAGTTTGAGCTACTTCTTAAAGGAAGAGTCAGACATTTGCCTGGAAAATGATTCCAGGTCGGGGGAAGAGCGCAGCCAAAGGCAGGGTGTGTGGGAGAACATGGCCTGTTCCCTCCAGGGAGGGAAATACATGTGGGAAAATGGAGAGGTCCATGCGAGATTGTTCTAGCAACTATGGCTGCGTAACACCCAACTTGCAAAACTTAGTGTCTTCAGACAGCCGTCTCACCAGGGCCACAGACTGCGTGGGGCAGGAACTTGAATAGGGCACGACGAGTCTACAGCCTCATCTGGAAGACCCAAGGGCTGGAATCCTTGATGGCTGTTGTTCACGCATCTGGCTTTGGCTGGGGCCTCTGCTGGCTCTTGGCCAGAACCCTCTGCACCGCCTCTCTCTATGGTCTCTCCGTGTGTCTCCTGCACGGCATGGTGCCGGGGTCCCAAAGGCTGGCGTCCCAAGAGAACAAGACTGAAGTGCATGCAGGTTCAACGATCGAGCTTCGGGACGCCCAGAGTGTCACGGCCGTCCTGTCCATGGGTC
Organism: Martes martes; assembly: GCF_963455335.1. Lineage (NCBI taxonomy): Eukaryota > Metazoa > Chordata > Mammalia > Carnivora > Mustelidae > Martes > Martes martes. The sequence continues at coordinate 183,660,487 of NC_137891.1, read as the reverse complement.
GAGGCATTCCCAGAGATCTGCCCACATTCAAGGGGAGGGTCGCAGACCTCACCCCTGGCAGTCAGGGCTGTCGCGATCACACTGAGCACGTACTCATGGGAGGAGAGATGGGGCGGCGATGTCTTTGGCAAACGATCACCCGAGATCATGCACATCCTGAGTGCCGGGCTCATGGGGCAGACCTCCCCCAGGACAGGAGGGCAGCAAAGCCTCTCAGGGCATAGACAGCAAAGAAGACAGGAAACCTTGCGGGTCTGGTCACCAATCAGGGATGGAAGCTGACATCTCGCTTTAGGATTTCCTGGATGGCCCACCAAGGATGCTACGAGGCCCCATCCCTAGGTCCTGGTGCCCCCACAACACAACCTGGGAAGGCTGCAAAGCCCGGTACTTCCTTGGAGCCCCTTATCCTGGGCTGAGGGTCCCTGCTTGGGGGGGGGGGGTTGTATCTTGCTGAGCACAGTAATGGGGGTAGCAGCAGGAGGGGGCTCTCTGTTCCCACACCACAGCCTCCTAGGCAGGCCCAGGACACCTCCCCGCAGGTGGTAAACTTCACCGAGGGACCAGCTGTCCTCTCTGGCGTCTGAGACAGGGAGTCGAGGCAGAGCAAGGGGGCATCTCTCCTAGACCCTGCCGGGCTGGGCCTCGCATCTCCCTGCCCCCATGGACCTCGGGGCTGGGGGAGGGGTGGCCTGTCAGCTTCAGAGCCCTTCCTTGTCATCAGATTCACAGGGCCAGGCCACAGGGCTCAGAAGTTACGAGGGTCTCCCTCCCTCACTGGGCCGCCTCCTTGAGCAATGGAGGCGGGGCTGGGGCCCCCCAGCCTGATCAAATCGGTAACTCGTGGTCTGCCTAGAAGGCTGTCTCCCCAGCTTCGCCGCGAGCAGCCGAGGTTTGGCACAGCCCACCACAGAACCTGGCACCTGTCAGGTAAACAAATGGATGAATGAATCTTTGTAAGGATCTGTATTCCTGGTACACAGCACTGCGCTTGGCCCATGGAGGGCCCCAATCATCACTTACCGGAGGAATGAATGAATGAATGGCTTTTAGTCTTCTCTGGATCCCAGCACAGAGCAGATATCAAGGTTTATGGACGTGAAATGACAAAGCAATCCCCCGTGGGCCTATCTGGTCTGATGGACCCTTGCTCCGACCGGCCCCTGGAGCCCCGGCCTTGACACATCGGGAGGGTCTGGGGTCTGGGAGCTGTGGCCACGCTTTTCCTGCCCCTGACCCCACCCTGTCCAGGGCAGGGATGAGGGTGGGGAGCCTTCTTTCCCCCAGCACAGGACAGACGGGACACAGGTAGGAGGAAGAATGGGGAGAGGCAGACGACCCAGACGGACCCTTCCCGCAGGGGTGACACTGGAGCCCCCCCACCCCGGGGGGTATCTCTGAAGGCCCCTCCCCTGCCAACCAGGCCATCCCTGTGAGTGTCCCCAGTGGGAAGGGCTTCCCACAGCCCCCCGCTCCCCCAGAGCCTGACTTCCCGCCCCGCAGTGCACTCAGTGAGTCGGGGGCGGGGTGGGGGGGCAAGTCGAGGGGGAGACAGAATCCTTCCTGACAGTTTAAAGAGTTTTGGCATTTTCACGAGGGCACATGTAATATTTAAATTACTTCCCCCCAGCACGCCCTCATGCCTGCCTTGGCTTCCCCAGGTGAATTTGTAGGCGCTGAAATGGTCTAATTTCCCACACAAGCCATGTCAAATATAATTTGGGTGCAAAGTTGGTAATTATACGTAACATCAGTCTGATGTTAAAAACACTGAAAAATTTAGCAAGAAGACGCTACTGGAGAGACATAAGTCTGAGGCCCAGCCAGAGAGAGGCAGGCCTGGGCCCCACCGAAGCCAAAGTCTTTAATTAATAATGGCATGTTTTCAGGGACTCAAAGGACGCAGGTCCCCAACTGTCTGAAACTCCTTTGTCTACCAATTACCAGCATTTGGGGGGAGAGGCAAAGAGGAAGTCATGGGGGGGGCACCCAGATCCTGGCTGAGAAGGGGCTGGGGTTTGGGTCGGGGCTACACCTCACCTGCGGGCCAGGGTCCTGCCACCCGGTGACCCCACTCTGCTCACCTGTCACCAGAAACCAATGCCAATGAGTCCAGGGTCAGCTGCCGGAGAGGCATGTCGCCCCAGGCTCTGTGGGAGAATTGCGGGGAAGGGGGGAGGTTTGGCTGCAGGCCAAGCAGCCCGGCAAGGCTCAGAGGGTCCATAAAAACAATGTCTGTGCCTCTCTTGGTTTGGGGGGGGCTTTTTTCTTTTCTTTGCAAAGAGTTTAATGGGCTGTTTCTGGGAGGACAGGGACCACATCTTGTTTGCTCGCCCCTATGTCCGTAGCACCTGACACATGGTAAACGCTCAAAAAGTACATGCTAAAGGAAGGTACCATGTGGTTTTTTTTTTAAGATTTTATTTATTTATTTGACAGACAGAGATCACAAGTAGGCAGAGAGGCAGGCAGAGAGAGGGGGGAAGCAGGCTCCCTGCTGAGCAGAGAGACCGATGCGGGGCTCGATCTCAGGACCCCGAGATCATGACCTGAGCCGAAGGCAGAGGCTTAACCCACTGAGCCACCCAGGTGCCCCAGAAGGTACCATGTGAAGCAGGCTCTAATTACCCCTCATCCGAGCTCCGTGTGGTCAAGTGAGACCCGGAATTCCTTCCTGCCCTGAGAAAAACACAGCAGACATCTGAGAGGTTAAGGGATCAGGATCCCAGCCTGGATTAGAATCACACAGTTCCACACTTACAAGCCCTGTGGCCTTGGAACGATCACCCAAACTCGGCCTCAGTTCCTCACCTGTAAAACGGGCATAAGAAGAGATCTACCCCCTGGGGCGACCAGGAATTCTGCATCAGCCTTTCCGCGTAAAGCACTCTGAGCGGCACAGGGCAGGGAGCTCTCGTTTTGCTAAGGGACGTGGGTGACATGGGGCTTTGTAGAATTTCTCTTTGGAAACGGTTTCCAAGGGCTGTCCGAGGAAGAGGAGAGAAGGGGCAGCCAGGAAGGTGGAGGAGGCTGGAGTAGAGAAAGAGATCCCAGCAGACAGTTTGGAAGCTTTGCTGCTGTCGGGGACACGACCAAAATACCTTCTTCCTTGATTGCTTAGGAACCTTCGATAAAATAGCTTCTGTCTTGTGCTACACGCACGGAGCTGCGTCTGTTGGGACGTCTGGTCTCCAGTGGGGCAAGGATGTGAGCTTGTGGCACCTGTCGGCGGGGGGGGGGGGGGGGGGGGCAGACACACCCCGAGGTAGGCACTGTTACTGTTACCAACATTTTCTCGACGAGAGAGCAAGGCTCAGACAGGTTAAAGGACGGCCCCACACGTCACACTTTGGCACAGCGGGTTTCCCCGCTGACTGTGCTCGTAACCCACCGAAATTCATATCCGAGGATTCTGCCCAATGGTGAGAAAAGCCACAGCGGACACGAAGCACTTCCCGAGAGCCGGACGTCCTATGTGCCCCACTTCATACCAACGGCCCCGGGAGGCAAGCACGGGTGGCATCCCCCTCTCACAGATGAGGAAGCGGGGCCACAGGGCTTAAGTAACCTGCCCCAGATCACAGGATGTGGGAAGTGGAATGAAATCCAGGCTGATCCCAAGAGGAGCCCCTAACCGGGAACCCCCAACCCAGCTAAGCCTTCCATATAGAGGTTCCCAGCCCTGCACGTTGGAATCGTCTGGGGACCTTTCAAACCAGTGACGCCCGGCCCTGGGTGCTGCCTGGGGAGGAGGTTTTTTTTTAACTGCCGGGTTATCTTAATGTCGGGACCCCCTGCCATCGCTGGGCTTCAACTAAGTCCTCTGAAGCTTCTCCGACTTCAATCCTGATCCAATGCAAGGGCTGACCCAGTGGGTTGCAGTGAGTTGGAGCTTGGGGTTCTCTTTTTCTAACAAGCCCCCAGGGGAGGATGAGGATGTTCATTCAAGGACCCCATCAAGGCCCCTGAGCTCGTCTGCACATTGGAATCCGCTGCGGAGTTTTTAAAAATCCAAATGCCAAGATCCGAGCCCAGAGATTCTGATGTCATTGGAAAGGATCGCTAGCGATTCTCGGGGTGCTTTGGAAAAAATGTCAGTGCCCGGGCCACACCCTAGATGGGTTAAATCAGTCTCTGGGGGGGGCGTCTTGTTGGCTTAGTTCATAAAGCATGCAACTCTCTATCAGGAGGTTGTGAGTTCAAGCCCCACGTTGGGCATGGAGCCTACTTTTTTAAAAAAAAATAATAATAAATAAAAATAATTTGAAAACCAATCAGTCAAGAGTCTCTGGGGTGGCACCTGGCCACCAATATTTTTTAAAGCACCCCAGGGTTGAGCACGATAGCTTTGCACGGTTACAGCCGAATCTGATCAAACCTGGGCTTTGATTTTGTTCTTCAGTGGTTCAGAGTCACTGGGTGTGAGGTGAAGCCCGGGGGGTGGGGGTGGGGGGGTCAGCATTCTCAATACACTTCCCAGGGGATGCTGACACAGGTGGACCCCAGGTCATGTGTGAAGAAATGCCCTTTTATCTTCCTCATCCTTAGTCCCCGCTCAGCGAGCCCCTCTAAGCAGCACCCCCCAACCTCAATCATCAGGAAGTCTTCACGGGGCCGGTGGGGGGCCATTCCCTGGGGCACCAGGACATGCAGAGATGAGAAAGGCCACAGGAGACCAGAGGCAAGGCCAAGGAGGAGCCAGCCCAGGCTGTAGGCTTCCGTCACCCCTTTTGTGGCTGACCAGCCCTCAGAGGTCAGCTTTGCCCTGGATCGGGCAAGGAGGCAGGACTCCTGGCTTCCCAAGAAGGCGGAGTAGGGCAGCGGCTGGAAAACCAGACGGGAGGACTCCCGTCTAGCCAGTTCCTGCCTCTGGCTCCCTGAGCCACCCACTTGGGCAAGTCACGACAGTCCCTCACCCATGCCTCCATTCTTGCATTTCTAAAATAAAGGAAATAATCTCACCCCACCTCACCTTGTATGTGTGATTGTGTGTGTTTTATTTTTAGATTAAAGTAGTAACTGCTCAAGGCAAGGTATTCAAACAGATCAGAAGCGTGTTAAGTGAATTTCACCTAGAAACTAGTCAACAACACCTCACTCCCTCCATTATTACCACCAGCACCCACACTATCTTCAGATCATAGCTGTGAGCATTGCTGTCCCCCACCAGCCAGACCACTGACCCCCGTGCCATCACCATAACCACTAACACCATCATTTCCACATCAGCCCGTGTTCTCAGTTGCAGACAGCAGGACCCACTCTGGTTTGACTGAAAAGGGTAGTAGGCAAATGCCTAAATGTAAAATCTAAAACTGTAAAACTCCTGTGGGGGAAAAAATGTAAGAGAAAGTCTTTAAGACCTTGAGTTAAGAAAAGATTTCTTAGAACAAAAGCACGGACCATAAAAGAAAAAAAAATGATGAGTTTAATTTAACCAAAATTAGAAATGATGGGGCACCTGGGTGGCTCAGTGGGTTGAGCCTCTGCCTTCGGCTCAGGTCATGATCCCAGGGTTCTGGGATCGAGCCCCGCATCGGGCTCTCCGCTCAGCGGGGAGCCTGCTTTCCCTCTCTCTCTCTGCCTGCCTCTCTGCCTACTTGTGATCTCTGTCTGTGAGGTGAATAAACAAAATCTTTAACAAAAAAAGAAGAAGAAAATGAGAAGACAAGCCAGAGACTGAAAGGGAACATTTGCAAAATGCCTGTGTGATCAAGGGCCGGTAGCCAGATATACAAAGAACTCTCAAAACTCAAAAACAAGAAAGGAGACAACTCGGTAAAAATACGGGCTAAAGAACTGAATAGGCACGTCAGCCGAGAGGACACACGGATGGAGAACAAGCACATGAAAGACACTTAACGTCATTAGTCATGGGAACACGAACACTACACACTAAAGCCACAATGAGATACCAGCACACACCTCTTAGATTGGTTTGAATTTTTAAAAGTTACCAATATGAAATGTTGGTGAGGACACAGAACAAGTACAAAGCTCATGCGTCCCTGGTACGAACGCAAAATAGTGTGGCCACTTTGGAAAGCTGTCAGGTAGGCGGGTTCTGATCAAGTAAAACATGCACTAAATGTATGACCCACCAACCCCACTCTGGGTATTAACCAGACAGAAACTGAGATACGGAGCCTCCCGAAAACCTGTACGTGAATGTTCGTAGAAGCTTTATTCGTTATCAGAGACTGGAAACGATCCAAATGTCCCTCATCAGGCGAATGGACAAGCAAAGATGGTACATCCATTCAGGTACGACCCAACCAAAAAAAGGAACAAATCGCTGATATGGACCACACCATGATGGTCCTCAAAGGCCTTATACTAAGAGAAAGAAGGCAGATCCCAAAGGCTACATATTGTATAATTCAATTATATGATGTTCCAGAAATGGCAAATGCGTAGCAACGGAAATCAGATGAATGGCCACAAAAGGCTGGAAGTAAGAAAGGCACAACGGTGATGCGCTCTCAATGTCTAATGACCGGCTTGTGAGAGCTACATGTGTGTATATGTATATTCGTGCGTATGTGTACACATATGTATATTCACGTGCGTGTACACATATGTGGATATGTTGCTATGTGCACAGCAAGTATATACACATATACATGTTTATTATAAATCTTACCAATATAGAAGATGTGTAGCACATTTTTTTTATATTTAGGTAAAAGTCACATAACATACAATCAACCGTTTTAAAGTATACAGTTCAAGGGCATTTGGTGCATGCACAATGTTAAGCAACCAACACCTCTCTCTAGTTTCACAACATTTCATATCCTCTAAAACCCCGTACCTATTGAGTGATCGCTGCCCATTCTCCCCTCCCCCATTGCGTGGCAACTACTGCCTTGCTCTCTGTCTCTATGGCTTTGCCTGTTTGGGACATCTCATGTAATGGAATCATACAACATGTGAACTTTGTGTCTGGCTCCTATCACTCAGTGTGTTTTCAAGGCTCACCCAGGTTGTAGTATATCTGGGAATTTCTTTCCTTTTCATGGCTGAATAATATTCCATCATATGGATGTACCACAGTTGGTTTATCTGTTGATGGACGTTTGGGTTGTCTTCAGCCTTTGGCTGTACGAATAACACTGCTGTAAACATTCAAGTATAAGGGGCGCCTGGGTGGCTCAGTGGATTGGGCCACTGCCTTCGGCTCGGGTCATGGTCTCAGGGTCCTGGGATCGAGCCCCGCGTCGGGCTCTCTGCTCGGTGGGGAGCCCGCTTCCCCCCCTCTCTCTGCCTGACTCTCTGACTACTTGTGATCTCTCTCTCTGTCAAATAAATAAATAAAATCTTTAAAAAAATTCATGTATAAGTTTCTATGTATATGTATGTTTTTATTTCTCTTGGGTCTATACCTAGGTATAAAATTGTTGGGTCAGACAGTAATACTGTGCTTAAATTTCCAAGGGATTGCTAAACTGTTTCCCATGGTGGTGACACCATTTTACATTCCTGGCAGTGATGTGCAAGGGTTACTATTTCTCCATATCCTCATCAACAAATATTATTTTCCTTAAAAAAAAAAAAAAGATTATAGGGCTGCCTGGGTGACTCAGTCAGTTGGGTGTTTGACTCTTGGTTTTGGGTTGGGTCCTGATCTCATGGGTCATGGGATAGAGCCCCATGTCAGGCTCATCACTCAGCAGGGAGTCTGCTTGAAAGATTCTAGAAAGAAGGGAAGAAAGAAAGAAAGAAAGAAAGAAAGAAAGAAAGAAAGAAAGAGAAAGAAAGAGGAGGGAAGGAAAGAAAGAGGAGGAAGAGAAGGAAGGAAGGAAGGACAGACGGAAGGAAGGAAAAGAGAGAGGGAGGGAGGGAGGGAGGAAGAAAGGTTAAGGAAGGAAGGAAGGAGAAAGAAAAGAAAAGAGAGGGAGGGAGGGAGGAAGAAAAGTAGAGAAAGAAAGAAAGAAAGAAATCCTCTCCCTCTACCCCCTCCCCCACTTTTGCTTTCTCCCTCTCTCTCTCTCTCTCAAAAATAAATAAGTCTTTTTTTTAAATTGCAATCATTGCAAAAATTGCAATTTTTAAAAAATTACAACCCACTGGGTGGCTCAGTGGGTTAAAGCCTCTGCCTTCGGCTCAGGTCATGATCTCAGGGTCCTGTGATCGAGTCTTGGATTGGGCTCTCTGCTCAGCAGGGAGCCTGCTTCCTCCTCTCTCTCTGCCTGCCTCTCTGCCTACTTGCGATCTCTGTCTGTCAAATAAATAAATAAAATCTTAAAAAAAAAATGGCAATCATTCTAGTGGGTATGAGGTGGTATCTCACTGTGGTTTAATTTGCATTTCCTTAATGACAAATGATATTAAATACCTTTTCACATGTTTCTTGGCCACTTGTATATCTTCTTGGGAGAAATGTCTGTTCTATTCTTTTGCTCATTCTTAAATTGGATTGGATGTCTTTTTGTTGTTGACTTTTAAGGGTTCCTTAGATGTTCTGGATATTAAACCCTTATCAGATACATGTTTTGCAAATATTTTCTCCCGTTCTGTAGGTTGTCTTTTCACATTCTTGACGATATCCTTTGATGCACAAACATTTTAATCTGATGAAGCCCAATTTATCCATTTTTCTTTCGCTTACTGCCTGTGCTTTTGTCGTCAAGTCTAAGAATCCATTGCCAAATCCAAGATCATGGAGATTTACTCCTATATTTCCAATAATAGTTTTATAGTTTTTGCTCTTATATTTAGGTCACTGACCCATTTTTGTGTTAATTTCTGTATAAAGAGTAGGTTGGGGTCCCATTTCATCCTTTTATTTATTTATTTTTAAGGTTTTAGGTTATCGCTACACCCAACGTGGGTCTCGAACTCACAACCCTGGGATCAAGAGTCACATGTTCCATCCACTGAGGCAGCCAGGTGCCCCATCCTGTTACATGTGGATATCCAGCCATCCCAGCACCCCTGGTTGTCCCCTTGAATGGTCTGGGCACCCTTGTGGAAAATCAACTGCTCACAGATGTTTGGGTTTGTTTCTGGACTCGCACTTCTATTCCCTGGCTTATATATCTATACTCATGCCAATACCGCACTGTATTGATTACTGTCACTTTGCAGTAACTTGAAATTGGGAAGGGTGATCCTTATTGTGAGCTGAACTCTGTCCTCCCCATCCCCCAAATTCATAGGTTGAAGTCGTGACCTCCAGTGACTCAGCTGGTGACTATATTTGGAGATAGAGTCTTTGGAGAGGTGATTAAATTAAAATTAGGTCACGAAGGTAGGCCCTGACCCAATATCACCAGTGTTGGAACGTGAAGAGGAAATTTGGACACAGACATGCACAGAGAGAAGATCATGAGAAAGCACACGGAAGAGAAGATGGCCATCTGCAAGCCAAGGAGAGAGGCTGCAGAGGAAACCGAACCTGCCCAACACCTTGACCTTAGCCTTCCTGTCTCCAAAATGATGAGAAAATACATTTCTGCTGTTCAAGCCACCCACTCTGCAGGACATTGTTTTGGCTGCCCTAGCAGACGCATACATCCCTTTGTTTTTCTTTTCCAATATTCTTTTAGCCATTTGGGGCTCCTTTCAATTTTATAGGATTCTGAGGATCAGCGTTTCCATCCCTACAAACAAGGCTGTTGGAATTTTGAATGGGATTGCTTTGGACTGTACATCTCTTTGAGGAATACTGCCATCTTCACAGTATTAAATGTTCCAATCTCTGATCTTGGGCTGTCTTCCCACTTATTTAAGTCTCCACTTTCTTTCAGCAATGTTTCGTAGTTTTCAGCGTGCAAGTCTTTTTGCCTCCTTGGGTTTTTTTTTCTAGATCAGTGTTTCCTAGGTATGGGAATCTTTTGGATGCTGTTGTAAATGGAATTACTTTCTTTATTTCCTTTCCACGTTGTTCATTGCGTTTATAGAAACACAACTGAGTTCTGTGTGTCAATCTTTTACCCTGCAACTTTGCTGAATTTATAGCTCACAATTTACAAATAAAATTACACATTTCATACAGCCAAATGATGCTCATAGAATGCTCTAGTTAATTTGGCCAAATTCGTGCGTCTGTAGCCAACCCGGGGCTGCAATTAACAAATAAGTGTGTTCCAACATGAATATTGGTTGGTATTTTCTTTAACATTAAAGTACAAGAACTAAAACTCCCCGCTGTCACCAAGCTTCGACTCTGAAGCCTGAAACTATCTCCCCCCTGACAAGTTAATCTCTACATTAATAAGACTTTGTTAAAATTTTATTTTTTCAGTGTTCCAAGATTCATTGTTTATGCACCACACCCAGTGCTCCAAGCAATGCGTGCTCTCCTTAATACCCACCACCAGACTCACCCAACCCCCACCCCCCTCCCCTCCCAAACCCTCAGTTTGTTTCTCAGAGTCCACAGTCTCTCATGGTTCATCTCCCCCTCTGATTTCCCCCAACTCACTTTTTCTTTCCTTCTCCTAATGTAATAAGACTTTTTAAAAAAGATTATTTATTTATTTGAGAGAGAGAGAGAGAGGGAGAGAAAGCATAAGCCAGAGAAGGGGAGAAGGAGACGGAGAATGATCCCAGGACCCCAGGATCATGACCTGAGCTGAAGGCAGATGCTTAACTGACTGAGCCACCCAGGCACCCCAATAAGATTTTTTTTTAAGGTTTACTTAGGGGCACTGGGGTGGCTCAGTCATTGGGCATCTGCCTTTGGCTCAGGTCATGATCCCAGGCTCCTGGGATTGAGCCCTGCATCAGGCTCCCTGCTCAGCGGGAGCCTGCTTCTCCCTCTCCCACTCCCTCTGCTTGTGTTCCCTCTCTCACTGTGTCTCTCTCTGTCAAATAAATAAATAAAATCTTTTTAAAAATGTTCACTTAAAAAAAAAGGTTTACTTACTTTTTTGAGAGAGAGAGAATGAGCATGCATGTGAGTGGGGGGAGGGGCAGAGGGAGAGCCTGCCACCGGGCTGGATCTCAGGACCCAGGAGATCATGATCTGAGCTGAAATCAAGAGTCCGATGCCCAACCAACTGAGCTACTCAGGCCTCCCTACATTAATAAGACTTTTCTGTTCTGTTGTCTTTATGCTATTCCAAGAGACTTGCTCAGGTAAATGACTTGACTATTCATTACATCAACTTCCCTAAAGACCCATCAGTTCTTCAGGGGAAAACATCAACAGACAGTTTGCACCTTTAGATTCCTCGACTCCCTTGTGTTGAAAAACCCTTAGCTCGCTGTCTCCACCAATTCTGGACTGTTCTCTTGTGACTCTAATTCAATCCCAATAAAACCCCAGCACGCAATTCCCAGTAAATTCTGATTGTGCAAGCAATAAACTCAGCTTGGTCTTACCAACACGATCGTTGTATTGGGGTAGGATCGTGGGGGCGGGGGGCATCCTTTGACAATTGTAAGACAGAACCAAAACCACTAAGACATAGGCCAAGAATTTCCTTCATTCATCAGTGATCGGGTGGCTCCTTTGCTGAACCGGACACTAGTTTTTAAATCCTGGAAGAGCTTTCCCTTAATTCTTTGGTGTAATTCACAAAGTAATGGCCCCAGACACAAAGCTCCTTGAAGTTTGGTCTGCATGATTCACATTTGCTCCATGACTCTCTATGTCTCAACGATGGGCAAAGCAAACCCTGATTCGCGGCCTTTGTCAATTTCTCTGGCATCAATATTCCCACCATGGCCCATTTCATGCTACCAACACGAAGTCACCAGACTCTGTTGAGAAGAGCTTCCCAGCAGCACATCATTAGCTAGTGTTTCTACCATACAGATATAATAAACACCATCTCAGGGGCATAAATAGTAAAACGTAGCAAAATAATTAGGACGTGATGAGTTTATTACCTTTGTTTTTAATTTAAGTTATTTGTTAATTTATATAATTTAATACTTAATAATGGCTACATTAAACAGCCAGCTTGCAAAGTTTCTGAAAATTCAACAGTTGCCTCTCACCCATGGGTACAGCCAGCTTCAGCACACCACTGGGACTGACCACAGAGTGGCACTTTGGGGGGCACCTGGCTGGCTCAATCAGCAGGGCATGTGACTTTTTTTCTTTTTTTTAAAAGATTTTATTTATTATCTGACAGCAAGACACACAGAGAGATAGGGAACACAAGCAGGGGGAGTGGGAGAGGGAGAAGCAGGCTTCCTGCTGAGCAGAGCCTGATGCTGGGCTCAATCCCAGGGCCCTGGGATCAGGACCTAAGAAATGACTGAGTGACCCAGGCACCCCAGCATGTGACTCTTGGTCTCAGGATCAGGAGTTCAAGCCCCACACTGGGGATAGACCTTGCTTAAAATAAATAAGAGCGCCTGGGTGGCTCAGTCAGATGAGCATCCAAATCTTGGTTTCAGCTCAGGTCATGATCTCGGGGCCCTGGGATCAGGACCCTGCATTGGGCTCTGCACTGGGCTCCAAGCTCTGCACAGAGTCTGCTTGGGACTTTCTCTCCCTCTCCCTCTGCCCTTCCCCTGCCCACGCCTCACCCCACCCTGTACTCTCTCTTTCTATAATAAATAGGTGAATCTTAAAAAAAAAAAAGTTTACGGGTGCCTGGGTGGGTCAGTCGGTTAAGTGTCTGCGTCTGGCTCATGTCATGATCCCGGACTCCTGGGATCCAGCCCTGCATCAAGGTGCCTGCACAGTGAGGTGTCTGCTTCTCCCTCTTCCTCTGCCCCTCCCCCACCGTTCATGCTCTCGCTCTCTCTCTCTCACTCACTCAAATACATAAATTTTTTTTTTTTAAAGTTTAGGGGTGCTTGGGTAGCTCAGTCGTTAAGTGTCTGCCTTCAGCTCAGGTCATAATCCCAGGGTCCTGGGATCGAGCCCCGCTTCGTGCTCCCTGCTCATCAGGAAGTCTGCTTCTCCCTCTCCCACTCCCCCTGCTTGTGTTCCCTCTCTCACTCTCTCTATCTATCAAATAAATAAATAAATCTTTTTTTTTTTAAGTTTAAAAATAAATAAATAAATAAATAAATAAATACAATAAACAAAGTGGCTTTTGGGAACTTTTGAAGGTGACCAAAATGTTCCACATCTTGATTGTGGTGGTAGCTGTAAGGCCGTATACGCTTATCAGGATAGATAGAACTTTACATAAGAAAAGGCTAATTTTACCATATATAAGTCATGCTTCAGTAGCCTGAAATAAGGGGGTATTTGGCAGCTGGCATCCTCTCCCGTGGCACCCCAGAACCAGACCTGGAGGCTGGCGTAGCACCCAGCACTTTTCTGGTGGAGAGGCTTCTGCAACTGTCCCGGAGCCCAGGGAGCTCAGGGCACCGGAGTTGGCCAGGACATCCCCCCACCAGGCGCCCCAGGCCCTTGCCGCCTCTGCTCCAGCTGCACTGAGCCCGCCCCTCCCTCTTCCAAAGCGAAACCCTGAGCCTGCGCGGGATTGGTGGAGGCAAGTCACGTGGCCACACTCTAGCTGCAAGGGAGGCTAGGAGCGGCCATGTCGGAGTTCTCCCTCCCGAGAGCAGGGTTCACAGCGTGGGGAGTGCCGCCAATCTAGGAAAAGGGTTCTCAGGAGGCTGAGCGGGCACACGAGCACAAAAACGGTCCCCTGCAATGACCACCGCTTACAGTCACCAGCACACGACATCATCCCTGTTATTATCAAAACCTGGCTCTGGCCCTTCTGTGGGCAGGTGCCCCGGTAGAACCCACAGATGGGGACAGGTGTCAGAGAGGCCCCTTCCTAGAGGAGCTCGCTGTCTGGTGGGAAGACCTGGGGACCCGCCCTGCAGGGCAGCCTGTGCGCTGGCCGGGAGAGGGAGAGCTTCCGGGAGAAGGGGACATGGCAGCTGAGATTTGAGGGTGGGAAAGACCTAGACAAGAGCCACCCAGAAGGAGGGCACCTCACCAGAGGGCGCGCGTGGGCAAAGGCTTGGAACAAGAATGTGCTCGTCCTGCTAGGGGGCTTGGCTGGTGCAGAAGTGTAGGCAGTGTTTCCCAAAAGTCTTGAGCTCAGCTTCCGAGTAAGGAACACATTTTGCGTTGCAGCACGCACATAGAGACACGCACACACACGAACCAGGAAAAGGTTCGCATGGAAGTTCTCACTCTGCCACATGCCATGTGTCTGATATTTTCTACACTAACTTATCCTATTTTATTATTTTTTTTTTCAAATGCAAGTCAGCACTCACGAACTTGACTTCAGGACCCGTCAGTTCTGCGGGGCCCATGGAGCTGGGGGGAGACACAGGAGCAGGGCAGGCTTTGAACACCAAAACCACAACATTCGGGCTCTGCCCTGTAGATTCTCGTGTGGTATGCTGATCAGAAATGATCGATATACACCATCTATCAATATTTAAAATGCACATAACTTTTGACCCATTCCACTTCGAGGAATGCAGCCTAGAGAAAGACCCACCGAGGAGCTCGGAGAGGTGCAAACAAGGATGTTTGCTGTGACACTGGAAAGTCAGACGCCACTAAGTGGAATAGTATGCAGCCCTCCCAGACTCACTCTCAGTCACGGAGAAAAGTCCAGGAGCCTGGGAAGGGGAGACAAAGTCGAGTCACAGAGCCAGGTAGACCGTTTGCTCTCCGTTTTGGATAAACCACACCTGTATGTGTGTGTACATTCACGTGTACGGGTGCCTTTTAAAAGGAAACTTAGAAATTAGAAGGAATTTTGGACACATGCTACGTATATCAAGCCAGATATATATCTCTGCAAGTGGCCCTAGGAGTAGAGAGGGTTGGGGAATTATGGGGGAGAGGTTGGGGTCTGGACAGGCTTAGGAGTATTGGAAGATGTGGGCAAGGAGGTTTCCCCATTACTCCCAGTGCTGAGTGCAGGGGGCAGTGGACAGGGTGGGTGTCTGAGTAGCTCATTGAAAGAGACAGTTATAATCCCCCACCCGAATAAATAGTGGGGCCTCTGGAAACCCAGAAAAGGTGCTTCATCCAACCAGAGAATCAGGGAGGGCATCCTGGAAGAAGTGGCAGGAGTTTGGAGTATGAGTAATGAGACTGAACAGTGCTTGCGGGAGATTAGGAGGAATCATCCTCTGCAGCCCAGAGCCTAGACCCTCAAGCGTCCCCTGGGTTGGCGGCTGAGTGAGGAGAAGGCTGGGCCTGGCTGGGGACTGACAGCCAGAACACCACCACCCATGAGGTTTCTGTTCAGTACCCCCCTCTCCCCCACCACCCCGAGACTGGCCGCAGGGCACTATGGGAGCAGTTATGCAAATCACCTCCCCAGTGTGGGTCTCATTAGTGTGGGTCTCTCAGTGACTGGCAGCTGCAGAACCCCATTGGCCTGGAGGGGGTTGGGGGAGGTTGCGGGAGCAGACCGCCTCACCCCTTCTACCCCGCCCTTCTGCATGAGCCTCCGACCCCAATCACATCTGGTCCACATCGGCCCTGTGTGGTTCCAATCGTGCCACTTCCTGCTACTGTCTCTGGACACCCCCAACCCTTGCCCCTCCTGCACCCCTTCCCTCAGCATTCAGCGAGTTCTGCACAGTGGGGTCCCCGAAAGTCTCATGGGTCTCCCCTAGAACCCTACCATGAACAAGATGGGTCATCTCCCTCTGCCAACTGTACCTCCTGGCCATTGTCTACTCTGACTGTACCCCTCGCCCCCGGGCTGGGGTGTCCTGCGTTCTGATAGCATGCACCCAACCACATCCCTCCAGGTCTACCCCAGACCTCTAGGAGCCCCACTATCCTCTCTCCTGGGTCCCCCTTACCTCTTAGGGAGGGGCCTCTTGTGTCAGGCGCTGTGCTGGGATCCCCCAAACCCCCACCCAGCCCTCCCTGGGAGGTCCTCGGTGAGAGTGAGCAAAAGGAGGTGCGTTTACTGGAGGGCAGTTCTCTCCAAAAGAGAAAGTCCTAAGGCCACTCTAGGGGCCACTGGACCTCAGGGACAAAGCTGGGAGAGGGTATCAGGGAACAAAGGGATGAGGGAACCGGAAGCAGGGGGGATGGGTTGGGGGGAGGTGCTTATCTCAGAAAGCAGGCGATCCTGGCACCAGGTGGACCCAGAGAAGTGACTTGGAGGGTACGTGTCAGTGGGAAGCGTGGCTCTCTCCAGCGCAGGACTGTGTCGGGCTGACAGGCACTCTACAGAATTTGTCCCGCATCGTCGCTAACTGCTGATGTACAGTAGCCCTGTTTTGCCAGCAGCAGCCCCATTTTACAGATGAGAAAGCTGAGGCCTAAAGAGGTCAAATAACTGACCCAAGGTCACACAACTGGTAAGCAATGAAGCCCAGGAGCCTCTTAATCTCCTTGCTGTTCAGAGATCAAGGGCACCCCCCCTGCCCCCTGCAGAGCCCAGGGTCTCTATTTCCAGCTGCCCCTAACTGGACTAGACTCTGGACTAGGAGCTCCTTGAAGGCAAGGAATGGGGCCAGGGTTCATCTGGGTCTCCCCTGCAGCCGCCACTAGACATGCAGTCCTTGACTCACTCATTCCCCTTGTTTTTACTGTGCAGCATGTCAGAGTCCCGTGCCAAAACCTGTCGGAGCCTCATGGCCCTCCCCTGCAGGATGAGAAGGTTGCCTGGAGCTGAGAGGTCCAGATCAAAGAAGGTGGACCACATCGGTATTTTCCTATCTCCTAGGAGTCAGACTTAAAGGATTAAAAAGTAACAGGTGAACTTATTTTAAAAATATACCTTGTAAAGTAATAATAACTAACAACAACAACAACAACAATAATAAAATAACTAAAAAGGGATGCCCGGGTGGCTCAGTTAGTTAAGCATCTGACCCTTGGTATCAGCTCAGGTCCCGATCTCCAGGTTGTGAGTTCAAGCCGTGCACTGCGCTCCATGCTGGGTGTGGAGCCTACTTAAAAAAACCAACAAACAAAAAGAACTAAGAACATACCCTGTGAACTGAGTCCCCCAAAATATTGTCATTTCAGCACGGAGCCCATGTAAACTTGATAAGCGAGACATGTTATATGCTTTTGCTCCTATTGGGTCCAAGGTGCGTATATGACCCTTCCCAGACCACCTTCTTCCAGACTGGCCACACAGTCTGGTGCTCAGTAGCCACATGGGGCCGTCATGGTAGACAGCGTGGCTCCCGATCGGAAGGTTCTAGAGAGATCAGATGGCGAAGGGTGTGTGAGCCCCTGGTTCCCAGCCTGGCCCACAGTGGGAACAAGCATCAGTGCGAGGCCCCCAGCCCCCTTCCTCCCTCAGCTCAGCAGAGCGTCCCCTTTCCTCCTTTGTGGCCGCGAGTTGGGGCCCCTGTGGGGTACCCCTGGGACTGAGGCTCTGCTGGCTTTCCAGGAAGGAGCAGGAGGGAGGGAGAGAGCAGGCTGGGGCCTCGAGGAGGGAGCTGCTGCCGCCTGGCACGGGGACAGAGTTTGTTTGCACCTCTTTGAAGCCAGAGATGAAAGCGGGGCCCACATGGCTGTCTTTGATTCCCTCCTCCCTGGGCCCCGCGCAGCTGCAGCCGAGCCTGGCCCCGTTCTGCGCGCTGCCCCAGGGGGAGCAAAAGAGGCCCCAGACCAAGGGTCTTCCTCCCCTGGGTGGCTTGGGGGAGAAGCAGAGGGAACAGCCTCCATCCCGGGGAATCTGACCACAGGCACAGACAGACCTGCCCAGGAAGGGACAGTGACAGCCTTCCTGGAGAAGAGGGACCAGGTGTGATGTGTAGAACTTAGGGACACCTGCTGTCCCAAACCTCTCTTCGGCCAGTGCCCAAGGGTCCATCATGAGCGGTCAGTCCTCAGGAATAAACACAGGAAAAGAGAGTTGGGTGAACCGCTTGACCTCGTAACCCTCTTTAACGCAACAAATATCTACTGACGGCCTACTGTGTGCTGGGCCCTGCTCTAGGTGCCCGGCTGGCACGTACTACAGAGCAGATGGAATGAAATGGAGCGTGCAAAGTGCTTAGCATGGTGTCTGGCACATAGACTTTGCTGAGCACACGTCAGCCTGCATCACCATCATCATCATCATCATCACCATCATCATCATCATCACCATCATCATCATCGTCATCATCACGGCCAAGTTCTGCAGGGTCTCTTAACCACTCCCAGGCACCGAGGCAAGAGAACCAGCTGCTAGAATGGGGCCCACCCCCCAGGGCTAATTCTCCAAGCTCTGGCCTGAGCTCTGCTTCCTCCTATCTCCTAGGTGCCCTGGGGGCAGCCCTTGGCCTGGGGGGGAGGCAAGACCACTGACCTTGACCAGTGACCGCTGTGACCCAAGAATGGTGGCTCAGACCAGAGATATGCTCCTGGCCAGCATGGAGGCAAAGCCACATCTGGGATGTGGCAGGCCCCTCCCCTGTCCCAGGCCGGCAGAGCCTCCAGAACCTTCCTCAAGCTGCCATCAGGGGCTGGGGCAGCTGCTCTACCAGGGGTGTGGCTTCTGCAATCCCCACCCCATATCGTCCCCAGCACCATGGTCCAGGCTCCCTGGGTCCTGACCCCTGTCCAAACAGCCTCTGGCGTCTCCCAGCCAGCCCAGCTCTGAGGAAGAGCCAGCTTCGTCCTCCTCCCGCTCCTGGCAGCGGGCGCTGCCGGCACCATCCTTGCCCACGCACAGAGGATCAGTGAGCCCCTCCTGGGCAGGCCCCTCTCTCCTGATCCCCTCTTTGTTGACATCTTGCCGCTTCTCATGAGTCAGGGAAGAGGTGGTAAAGCCAGGGCTGGAGAGAGGAGCAAAGTAAAGAAGCAAAATCGAGTCCACGGCACTCGCGATGACCACTGGCTTGGCAGGGGGGCTGAGGCAGACCCTTCCCAGACGTGTCTCTCTCTCCCTTGCATCATTGGGTCCAGGCAGGTACGGTTGTCCCCGTTTTACAGATGGGGAAATGGAGGCTGACAGGGGCGGAGACACTCGCCCGCAGCCACACAGTGGGGAGGGAGGGAGGGCAGCCAGGAGTCGGACCCACGTCTGGCTGATTTCAAAGTCTGTGTTTGTTCCATTCAGCCACACTGCCAAGGAACTCAGCCCTCTTCCCCAGGAGCGCAGAGCAGCCCCAGGCCGCTCCCCCAAAGCGTGAAACTCTAAAGCCAAGAAGCCTGCCCTAAGGACAGATGCGATGGAGCAGGAAGAATTCTGTCCTTGGAGACAGACACCTGCTGGGACTGTCCCCAAACCCTGGGACCCGGGGCCCGGCGCCTCACCTCCAGACCCTCCCCTGCCCGCCCCACCAAGGAAAGGGCTCAGAGAACACAGGACTTCGGGGAGCGTGCACAGCGGGCAGGATGGCTTCAGGGGGCCCATTGCCTCCTTCTTTTACCCCCGCGGTGGCAGATGCGTTGACTGTGTGTAAGACAGAGAGATACACCAGCGCTCGGAAGTCCCAGTTTCGTGGATACTTTTGCTTAGGCTGTGTCTCTGTGTGTGACAGAGAGAGTGCTGACTGAAGGGACAGTACTAAGTGAAATCTGGGGTGGGGGTGGGGGGGGAGGGCACGGCATATTGGCATGCCCACTTCTGGGAGACTGGAGCGGATGTGATGACCAGTGTCAACCAGAGAGGGACCCCAGGCAGTGAGGGGTTGGAAGCAGGCTATGGGGGACCCCCATGAAGGCCTGTGTGTGTGTGTGAGAGAGAGAGAGAGAGAGGGAAGGGGGGCAGGAAGGTGGGGCAGAGGGACAGAGGCGAGCCGGACTCAAGGACTGGCCCCAGCGGCCAGCCGTCTGCACCCCGCCCGGTGCCACCGGGAGCCACTGGCGGCCACATTGCCGCCTCCCCTCCCCGGGCCGGGCGGTCCGCAGCTGGCTGATGTAAAACACACATGTTTTGACTGAAGCTGCTCTCCCCCCACCTCCTGAAAAACGCCAACATTAAAGGGAGTGTAGCTTTGTAAAACTGAAACTGTAAAACGCTTCTGAAACCCAGCCCGGGGATTAAAGAAACCACATGAAAAGGGACTTGGGACGACCTGGATGCTGACTTCCTGTTCAGAAGTTCGCTCAACATGTGCCTCCCACCCGGCCAGGGGCGTGTAGTGAGGAGGGGGAGGAGGAGGAGGAGGCCGGGGCCAGTGAGGCCTTGGGGAAGGGGGGTCTGCAGGAGTCCAGCGCT
This sequence comes from Martes martes, assembly GCF_963455335.1. NCBI lineage: Eukaryota > Metazoa > Chordata > Mammalia > Carnivora > Mustelidae > Martes > Martes martes. The sequence goes on along the minus strand of NC_137891.1, from coordinate 183,640,460 downwards.
CACAGGGTCCAAGGCCCGACAATCTCGCGGCAACCCCATCCTTCCCCACCGCCCCCCTCCACCGACCACCCCACCAGGCTTCTGACCTCCAGGAGCTCTGAGAAGGTGCCCTATTGCCCTTGACCTTGGGACCCTGCCCTACAGTTACAAAGGGATCGGTGTCGAACAGACCAGTCGCCCACCGTCTACTTCCCTGCCCCTGGCAGTCTCCCCTGCCGCTCCCGACATGCTGTCCCTGGCCCTGGACCCTTGGATCCCAGCGCAGCCTCCCGGTCAATCCTGGTTAAGGGCCTCCCTCAGGCACCGGGGCTGCGATTGCAAGTTCAAGTCTCAGCTCTGCCCCTTATTCTCCAGGGGACACCCGAGGAGCTACCCTTGGGAACTCCGTACCTTTTCCCTGCCCATGTCAACCCAGCAGTGTGTGTGTGCAAGGCTGCTGTGATCGGATGGCACAAGCTGGTTCTCACTCTGCTCTCACAAGCCCGAGGCCGGAGATTCCCCCCATGCGTCTCCCTCTTGCTACATGGCCTTGGCCAAGTCGCATCCTGTCTCTGGGCTCAGGACCCTCATCCTTGGAAAAAGAAGGTAGGGTGGGCTGGGGCAGAGGGGAAAGCCTGTGCTGTGGCCACACACACACGCACCCCCATCATCTACCCTCCGTGATGGACAAACACTCACCCCCCATCACACACACATACACACATCACACGGACACAGACCCATGCACACACACACACATCACACAGACACACACACCACAGGCCACTTGGTGGCCACCACCAGCCCCATGTTCATTACCACCCTCCCTCCATTATATAAACTCCCTGTGCCCTCCAGTGTCCCCCGCAATCACTTACCTAATATTAGGATATTAAAAAATATGGCAAGATTTTAAGAGACTTATTAAAATGCAATTAGCAGCGTGTACGACTTAAGCAGGAAGATTATTTTTAAAAATGACTTGATTGTGCAGAATACCACGCACCTTCCCGAGGCCGTAAACCTGCCAATCACACACATGCTCAAAGGAAGAGGTTTCCTCGCTTTCTCTTTGTCCTTCAGGGTTTTCTCCTGCCCCGGGTGACCATGAAGGCTGTGGTCCCCCAACCACCAGACAGACAGACACACGCACACACGCACGCGCGCGCACACCGCGAGCACATTCTGAGCCCTCCACCCACCCGCAAAAGACCCCTCAGAAGGAAGCTAAAGGGTTAATCGGGTCCAAAGTCAAGCCCAGAGAAGTTTGGAGAAGCCAGCCAGAGGGTAGGCAAGGGGATGGAGAAGACCCCCAACACACACCCATGACCCTCAGCCCCATGACGATTTGGACTAGCAGAGGCTGCAGTCAGAGTAAGGACGGCAAACAGTCCTGGCTGCCAAGGGGCTGGGGGTGGGAAGGCCTGAAGGGAGGAGGGAGAGGTTCAGGTTTTGGGTTACAGCTGACCCCCTCTGAGCCTCGGAGACCCCCTGCGCACGGTGCCCCCGGCGCCCCACTCCCCGCCCCCGCCCTAGCTGGAACGGTGGGTTATGCTGCCCCCTGCCGCCCGCTCTCCACACTGCAGCCCCGCGCCGGGACCCGGCTGCGGAGCGAAGGAACTCGCGCGGTCCAGGGCCGACCCTTCCGCAGCCGCGGGGTTCACGAGAAGGACCCCGGATCTTCCAGGCTCCACTGTGAAGAGAACCGCGCATCCGGCAACGAAACGTGGGGACGGTTCTCCGATCCGCCCCCACCCCCACCCCCACCCCGGCTGCCCCACCCCTGGCTGAAGGAGTTTATCAAATGTGTTTGCTACTTCCTGGCATTAGGCTCCCGCTGGCACTTTTATTCCAACCATAAAAAGGCTATTTCATTGAGAAATAAAGTCCCATCTCCCTGACGTGTGACTCCTTTCAGAGCTCTCAGCCGCCAGGCAGAATTTATGTTTCCCGGATGCTCTCTCCTGGGATTGCAACTGGAAATTGGGGAGAGGGGACTGGAAGGGGGGCATTTCCTCTCTTGTTGATGGACTTGTGCTTGTTCCTTTGGTCTGAGGAGCCCTGGACACGCAAGGTGTCCAGGAGAGAGCCTTTGCCTTGGAGTGAGGAGGCCCCGTGTTTGAGCCCCTGGTCCTGCCACCCATTAGCGGTGTGAACTTGGGCAAGGTCCTGGGCCTTGTTTCCTCATCCATAAAATGGGAAGAGCAGTTCCTCTCTTCCTCAGAGAGATAGAGCTAGATGCCCCGAGTACTTAGAAGCTGTGCGGATGTCTAGTACAGCTCCCATGGAGGCAGAGGAATTCTCTGACTTGAGGGACATGGCGGGGAGCTGTGGCTGACACAGTTTTTCCCAAGCCGTGAGGGGGCCTCAGCTACTCTGTGCATCAGAGTCACCGGGAGGGCTTGTTAAAACACAGGCAACTGGTCCCCAGCCTCTGTGTTTTGGGATATACAGGTCTGGGATGGAGACCAAGAACTCGGGGTTTTTTTAATGGATTTCTTAGGTGATGCTGATGCCGCTGGTCTGGGGACCCCGCTTTGAGAACCGTTGTTTTGAGAGCTTCGAGATCTTGGATGTAGGGCCCTTCAGCCTGGAGAGGAATGAGGAGCCGGTGGGAGGTCACCTTTGGAGCAAGGTCATGGTGGACCCGGGCCAGCTACATGAGAGTAAGAATCTGTCCGTATCGTCCCATCTTGTCCCCCTACTGGCTTGGCCTGTGTCTCTGGCGGCCCCCACTGTCAGAGACAAGATCTGTGAGCAGCACACAGGTCAGGCAGTGGCCGGGGGTGAGGCTGAGCTGGTTCTCTGGGGATGGACTATCATGGGGGAGGGGTTCCGGCTGACCTACACGGGAGACTCTCGACGTGTCTTCCCAGGTAGTGGAAATTGCCTGGCCATCCACTCCTCTTCCCTGTTTCAGCCTGTTGCTCGAAAACAGAAGCCCAGAGAAATGAACTGACTTGCTCAAGGTCGCACGGCTTGGGCAGGACACCCAGAAAAAGCCCTTGCCACCACGTTGCCTCTCTGGCCATGCAGTAATTTGGAGGATTATGAGGTTGATGACTCCAATTCCAGTTTAAGCAATATTCAAATACCCAACGGAGACTTGCCACTAAAGCTAGAAGAGCACGTTGTCACAGAAGTCTGCCGTGGAAGTGGCTAAAATCTGGGAATTCAAGACCTTTAGGGAGGAACAGCAATGAGCCTGCATGTTGCAAGGCATGAAAACTGGCTGTGTTGGTCAGGGAGGAAAATCGGAAAAGGGAAACTGGCCCAGGGTTGCTCTGTGTAACAGGACAGAACAATAAAGGTATCACAGACCCCGATGAGATGAAAAAGATAAGGATCCGAGCACCTGCGGGGGAGAGGGAATCACGCAATGCCTAACCACCCCAAATCCCGGAGTGTCTGAGATCCTGCCCTGCAGGGTACTGACCTGGAGGGGAAGAGCCTCTCCTTGCTGGGACCTCCCTGATCACAGACACATCGGCCATCAGGAAATGAGTGCCAGACCTGGAAGGTCTCCTCGGGATGAGTGGCGTTCCCCCAAGCAGAAGAACACTTGTACCCGTGCCCACGCTGTCCCGGGATCGGGTACAGGTGCCACCCAGGCCCTGCAAGACCCAGAGCCCCAGTCTGTCATGGATCTGGGGCTGTCCCGTATTGAGGGAGAACAGGAGACCCCTCAGAAGTATGAGCGCTTTCTAATGCGACGCGGCGTGTCCGGGTTTTGAGTCGGTGCGCGGCGGAGCAAGGGGACAGAAGAGGAGGAAAGTGGTTGGTGGCAGCTGCGCCGCCCGCCGAGCTGGGCCAAGTTCCCAGACCCGCGTAGCCTTGCAGCTCGCTGCCCGCTGGGGGCAGAGCCATTTATGCCAGGTAAAGGCTGGCGATTTCATTAACTCCCTTCCCTTTGTCTCGTCTCCAAGCACACAGGGCGGTTAAACATGCAGAGGACTTGGTAAAGGGTCAGCCACGGTTTATAGGATCCTCTTGGGGTGGGGTGGGGTGGGGTGGGGTGTGTCCCTGGTCTTTGAGGTCCCAAAGCTAGGTGGTTCTGCAGAGATGGAAAAGGGAAGGATGGAGATGGGGGCTCGGGAGACAGACAGACAGACAGACAGAGACAGAGGCTGCAGGCCAGTGTGGGGACGTGTCCCGTGTATTACCTGCAGCCCCAGCCGTCAGGAGAGAGGCCTTTTGAGTCACCTTTCCTTCCGGGGGGTGGGGGGTCGGCCTCTCTCAGCCAGGGCCTCCCTCCTCCGTCCCCTTTCAGGTGCTCCTGCCCTCTGATGTCTACTTTCCTGCAAGCTCTTTAAGCCAGAATAAAATCTGGGCCCCTGCACGCCTCCCACTCCCTCCTGTTCACCCCAGCAGCTTCCGTGAACTTCTTTCTGTCCCTCCAAACCTCCTCAGAGCCCTTGGACTTACTGTCCCTCTGTCTGGATGCCCTGGCCCCCCCTCACTCTTTCCCTGTTTCCCCTTCAGCCAGAACCACCGGGACCATCCCGCCCCAACCTATGCCCCATCCAGGCTGCGTGTTTCGGTCCCTTCAGAGCACTCGGTGCCATCTGAATTGTCCACGCGTGGCTTTATTGTCTGTCTCCAACCCCCCCCCGCCCCCGCCACACACACTCACACCCTCACACACATGTGTGCCCACTAGAACGTTCGCTCCCACAGGAGGGACTTTCTCCGGCCAACTCACGGTTCCCTTCCCAGTAGCTGGAACAGCATCTGGCCCGGAGAACACACTCCCTAAACATCTGACCAGTGACAGGGGCCGTGACAGGCCCTCGGAGAAGGCAGCTGGGGTCTGGAGGACCAGGCAGCCGTGAGCCCGCAATATCAGCACTGGGTTCTAACCCCTTTCCCCACCAGCTTATGAACACGACCTTCTAACCCAGAGCCGCGGGCTCCCGGAAGGTGATCCCAGCCCTTCGCTCCTCCCCGAGGCCAGGCCACCCAGCCAGGGGCCCTGGGCCGCGGCCATGGCCTTGGGCCTCCTCCTGCTGACTTCCCCTGTAGGTGTCAGGCTTGCCTTGGTGCGGGGGCCGCCGTCCCTGGGCCGCGGGCCGCCCCGCAGGGGAACCGCCTGGCAGGGTGGAGGGGGGAAGAGGGGGTTGGCCTTGGAGTCACGGCTCCGATTCAAGAAGGGAAATCATCCGAGCTTTTAAAAAATTAAATGGAGTCAGTAATTTGATTTCAGAGAGAAGCTGAAAACCTCGTAATGGCAAGAGCGGCTCAATTCCGTGGTGAAAAGGAAAAGCCTTAAATGGGGCTATTAAGCTTTTGCCTGGGATGGATCTGCCCGGAGAAGGAGGAAGGAGGGGGGCGGGCAAGCGGGGAGAAGTCGTCCTGGAGGTAGAGACCGTTTATCAGCCAAGACAACCCTGATTATTTATTTATTTATTTGTTTCGCGTTCCGGGCGGTGCCCACGGCCTCCTCTCCTTGGCGGCGTTTCAAATCCCACATCCAGCGCTGGGCCGGCCCGGAGGGGGCGGGGGGCGGGGGGGGGGGCGCCGCCCTTCCAGGGAAGCACCCGGTGCTGCTCCCACTCAGGCCACAGCTGGGCTTCGGGAGCACCGGTGTCCCCGGAGGTCAACGGGGGCCACCGGAGCTGCCCGAGCCGGCGGGGTACCAGCTGCCGCCATGGGAACCCGAGGCAGAGAGCAGTGAGTCATGAAAACAAAGCAGTAATGCGCCCCGTTCTCCTCTCATGGGGTCCTCGCAAGACCTAGGGTCGTGGCCCCGGAAGCCCAGGGGACGGCATCTCATGTAGGATCTTATCATCACCCAGAGCCCCCAGAGATGTCTGAGCTACGGCTGAGGGCCCTCTCTGCTCTTCTGGAACGAGCAGACATCCCCCCTGCCTGGGCCTGGGAACCCTGCGGTTTGGCTGTTCGGATTTGCCTGAACGGCGACCAGAGCGGCCCCGAGAATGGCTTACAGGTTCTGAGCACGTGCTGGGTGCAGGGCCCTGCGCTCCAGGCTTTGCGTTTCCTCACTTACCCCTCAACAGCCCCGACTACTCTCACCCCCATTTGACTGATGAGGAAACCGAGGCACAGAGAGGTTAGCGCCTTGCCCAATGTCACACAGCCGAAGAGAGGAGAGACCACAGCAGCCTGGCGACACGGTTGTGCACGCTTTCCCCCTCTCCGCCCCCGAGGCCTGCATCACCACGTTTCACAGGGAGCAGGCGAGCACAGGGACGCTGGAGATCCCAGCCCTCAGGACGCCGCATGCCCAAATACTGTCCTCCCCTCTCCTTTGTGCTTAACATCCCCTGGGGCACTCCTGGGACTCACCCCAGCAAGGGGACCTCCGAGAAGGCTCTCCACGTTCTTCTGAAGCTCCGAAGGCCTATGACTTTCAGGACTGGTTGTTTTTGTAGGTTGTGTCGGCTCCCGCTAGGGTGTCCCCCGGTGAGCAGAAAGGGTCTCCAGGCTTGGCCAGGCTGGACCGGGAAAAGTCCACAGAAGCCCACGGGCTCTGAGTTTGCTGGACGTGGGCGTGGCCCCGCACTAAGTTGGCTCCACTGGCCAGGGGCTGACTTGAGGCCTCGGGATCTCTCTCACCCTCCCTCCAACAAAGCTGCACTGGGCTCCTTAGAGGTGCAGGCCGCTGAACTCCCCAGAAGCCCTGCCGGGGGCTGCTGGGTGCCCACCCCGTGCCTCCCTGAGGGCTCCAGCTCACTGGGCCTGGCTGCTCCCACCACGCCTTAGACATGCTCACGCGGAACGGTGACTGTAGCATCCGTTCCCGGCGGGAGGATGAGTCCCGGCCCTGCTGTGTCCTGACTTGGTCCTGGGATGGCAGGTCTAGGTGCCCCTTAGTCTCCTTCCCGGTGGCCCTAAGGCCTCCATCACGGAGGGTATCCCCTGGGGCTCTCTGAGGGAACAGCAGGAAGCTAGTGCCCGATCAGCCAGGCTGGTCATCGAGGGCCTTGTCAAAGGCCGGACCTCCTGGCTGGCCTGGCCGGGCCCCCCTCGCCTGGGCTAGTTTGCAGCCACATCCCCCCCGACAAGATTCCCAGCAGGAGGGGCCTTCCAGATGGCTGGGCAGAGCCAGGCCTTATAGCTCCTAGACTGTCAGGGTGACAGATGGCCTCGAGACCAGGAATGCTTCAGACTGTTTGGATGCCCGGAGAGGCAGCCGAGGAGAGGAGACATCGGAAAACAAATGAATAGTCAGACAGTGGGAGCCGAGGAGGCCGGACAAGGGGACCAGGGCTGGCCTAGGCAGCTCGCGTGGACTCTAAGGACAGTGCAGCTGAAGGCAGGCAGGTCCCGAGAACCCCACCTTCCCTGGGGGGAGCCCAGGGCCCATGCTTCTTCCACAGGTCTGGCTATTTGCAGGAATGGTCCAAGCCCCTTCTTCCGCAGCAGAGAGAGAAAAAGCATCAGAAATAAGAGGAGGTGCGCTTGGGCCATGCCGAGGATGGCAGCCCAGAGACGGTCTTCGGGAGCTGCGCCCTCAGGCTGGTGCCCCAGGCCTGCTCCCAGGCTCCAGCCACAAGGCCTCTGAGGCTCGGTTTTCCTTCCTCCGGGTGCACAGTGGCTCACCCTACCCACCACCTCCTTTTGCCCGGGTCTCAAGGCCCCAGGGGGGATGAGCCAGGCAGGAGAGCTGGAGGGGAGCTGCCCCAGATGGCAGCTCTTGGGGACCTTGCTTTCTCTGGGGAATATTCTGAAGTTGAGGAGGAGACTTGGCCAGAGGTCAGAGTGGGGCTCCTTTGGGAATAACGGTGGTGAAGAAGAGGGTCTCGTGCCTGCCTGGGTCCACCGACACCTCGCAGGAACGAGGCCCCTCTGAGGACATCGCCGTGGGGAGGCCGGGTGATGGACTGGGCTTTGGAAGGCTCGAGAGCAAAGCTCTGACAAAGCCCTTCCCAGGGGCCACCAACGGCAGCCGATCCGGCAGATCGGAACTGGGGACAGACAGCGGACAGCACTCCTGCTGGAAGAGCCTCCTCTCTTGGGAATGGGGGAGAGGGAGCAGTCCTCAGTACGGCAGTTCAGGCAGACAACTCCTTTCCAGAACTTTCCAGAAAGGAAGCAGGGATCAGCTCTCCTCCCCAAAGACACATGATCTTCCCAGCACCCTGGTGAAAGAGCCACGCATGTCCCCCTTTTACAGATGGGAAAATAGAGGCTTTGGGAGCTCAAATTCAAGCACTGGGTTAGGACCCTACCTTCATTGGCTGAATTTCACAGACCCTGGACCCGGAGTCCTTGTTGAGAATACGTGAGCGTCAGAATCTATTTTTGAAATAGAATCACAGAATTGTACATTTTCTGTACGGACCCACCTGGTCCCAACTCCTACCCCTGCTTGTTGCCACCAACTGGTTTCCTCTTCGAGCCATTCCCTACTTTGAGGCCCCGTACATCGGCCCAGCCCCAAGAACCACACAAAACCAGACTCTGCCAGGACCCTACTGACCTGCTGAGCCAGACCGTTCTTTGCTGAGGGCTCCCGTGCACCATGGCATGCCTAGCAGCGCCCGTGGCCTTCACTCACCAGATGCTGGTGACCTCAAGAATGTCTCCAGACATTGCTAAATGTGCGCACACGCGCGCGCACACACACACACACACACACACACACACACACACACACTGAGAACTGCCAGGTTAAAGCTTGCCAATTCTGGTTCATAGGTCAAGTACAGCCTCAGACATGTTTGCTTTGGGTCTTTTTTTTTTTTTTTAATTTTATTTATTTATTTGAGAGAGAGCGAGAGAGCGTAAGCAGGGGGAGAGGAAGAAGCAGGCTCCCTACTGAGCTGGGAACCCCTCACGGGGCTCCAGCCCAGGACCCCAGGATCATGATGTGAGCCAAAGGCAGATGCTTAACGAATTGAGCCCCCCAGGCGCCCTGATATGCAGCGGGGTTTTAAATATTTTTTAGATTAACCGATGAAATTTTGTAACCAGCTTCTCCTAGAAAACCAGAAGATTGGGTGGGGTCTGGTGGCTACCAGCCCACCAGCGTCTCCACCAGGCCCTGTCCTCTCCCCGGCCTTCAGCACCCTTTGGTGGGCGGCTGGTTCGCTTCCCCTCCCTCATTTACACTCCCTGCCTGACCCCTAGAGGCATCTTTGTCAGAACCCCTGCTTGAAAATGTCAAATAGTTATAGTTTAACCATCCGGCTGGGTTCTCTTCTCCAAGCTGGACAGACCCTTGTTTCCACTGTCCTTGACATCTACAAGCTTAAATATTTAGGATTTCTACTGTAGGTTCTAACCACTTTGCAGGGGGGAGGGGGAAGAAGGGGGTGGCGGGAGGGATGAAAAAGACTCTGTAACCACAGAAGGCTCAGGCAATCCCGGTGCATTAAATATTCCAATGCGTTCGTCATATGTTTATACAGAGAATCGTCCTTTGTCTAAAACGTTTCTAAAAAATTCCTAGTGAAAATGTAGTCCAACGAGCATCTATTAAGTGCTTACCAAGGGGAAGGCGGTATGATAAGTCCCAGGAAGAATAAAATGCTGAACAAGACACAGCCCTTGACCTCAAAGGGTTCCCATACAAGAGGGAGACAGGGGCATGAGCCAATAACCATAACAAAAATAGAAAAACCTAGAAGCAACAATACAGAGAAGTTTAGCACGGCCCCTGAGCAAAGATGACACACAGATTCGTGAGGCGTTCCATATTTTAAAAGAAGGAAGGAAGGAAGGGAGGAAGGAGGGGGAGGGAGGGGGTGGGACAGGGGAGGTACAGGGAAGGTGTGCTGGGATCCAGGGAGAAGATAGATTCATTCTGGCTGCTGATATTAAATTAATAAAATGAGGAAGAGAACGTTCTTTCCCCATGTAAATCTTTCCAGAGAGGCCACAAAGTCTTCCTAAATCGTTCTCATCACTGTTGCTGAACTATTTTTGTATTTTATTTACTATGTCCCTATAGAGAACCTACCCTCGCTTCAAAGCCTGGGAACCAAGGTCATCTGCCCCTTGGCCTCTCCCCCAAACCCGCCTGCCCTCCTTGATAACTCTCCCGACATTTCTCTCCTCCCCTTCCAGACTGAATGCTGCTTGAAAGCAAGGGCTGAAGCTGGTGGCCTCTGTTCCCTCCCCAGCTTCAGACGGGCCCTCCCACTGCCAAGGGCTTCGTGAATATTTGTCGGATAGAGATCTAGCCCTCCCTTTCCAAAGTCAATGTCAATGCTGCAGGAAACTGTTAAAATAAAAACAGCCAAAATGTGTAAAAACTTTCAAGAAACATTTCCATTCTCGGCAGACTGTTAGAACTCATCCCCCACCCCGCTTTTCCCCTTTGTTTCTAATTCTGAATTTGGGGCTAGATGTGGTAGGCAGTCCCCCTTTTAATCTTTAAATATAGTTCTGAATATAATTACATTTTTATGCAGCACCGAAACATCATATCCTGGTAACGGGGCATTCTTGCGCTATTAACATCTGCGTTAAATCTCCTCCGCGTCTGTCTTCTATTGAGGACAGTTGTGAAGTCTTAGATGAAAGTGATCGACATCATTTGTGAATTATGTGTATTTCCTTACGCTGTATATCAATGGGTTTTGCTCCTGGTGGTTTTGCGAAAACCAGGTTGTCTGGTAGCCGGGCTTTCGCCGAAAACCCCTTTTAAGACATGGATCCCGGCGTCCTGGCACAGAGGACATACGCTGCGTCTAGAAGAGCATTCGTCCTGGATTAAGAAATAAGTCGCGTCGAGCAGTGGTCGTTGCCAAAGAGCTTGATCCCTCTTGTAAGTGACCCGAGGAACTGGAGCCCGCCCAGAGAGCCGGGCGGATCAAAATGCAAATGGCTCACCTTGTGCAAGGAACCCTGTTAAGCTCCTACCCCCACCATCTGCGGAAGGTCCTCCCTACAGGTACACATATTCCCATTTTGCAGATGAAAACACTGAGGCTCAACACGGTTAAGCGACTCGCGGAGGTCCCGCGGGCCGCTAGGAAGGGGGTGGGGACTAAGTGGGGATGTGCCCCGTGTTTGACTCCAGAGCCAGCGGCCACGTCACCACTTGGCCTCCAGGCCACACGTGCTCCCGTGCCGGTTCTAGCCAGCGTGTCTGACACGGTTTACAGTCGGGACCAGTTAGGCCCAGAAACGGAAGCCTTGTCACAGGGGAAAGAACCACGGGGCCAGGGAAAGAGGATGCGTGTGGCGTGCGCCCGGGCACGCCGTGGTGGGGTCTCAGTCACCCCCATGTTGGAAGAAGCTCTCCAGCATCCGGGGGACGGGGGCAGCTGTCTCAGCAAATGCCAGGCTACCTAGAGGAAGCCTGCTTCCCTGAGGCTTCTTGGGCCTCCTGGCCTCGTGGTGGGGCCACAGAGTCAGTTACATACGGCAGCGTAGCTCCTGTGCCGTGTGGTTACCGTGCCAGGGGGCCACCCTGACAAGAGCACTAGGCCCGGGGTATTGGCGGTCAAGGTCCAGCTTCCCCCAGTCCCACGGTTCTGTCGTCCACGTCTCTGATTCCATTTGGTGTCAGTGGCCTGAAGAAGAAGGGACCTCCACGAGGGTCAGGACAGCCGACGCCACCATCAGGTCACTGAGCTGGTCACTGAGCACCTTAGCCACCAAGTGGCTGAACACCCCTGCGGTCGCTGTTTTGGGTCCCTGGGAAGGCGCAGGACAGTGAACTTGGGAATTTTAGGCTCAGGCTTTCCCCCCAGGTGGGAGACTTATTTTTGATGCGACCCGGTCTCTGCTTTGGGATGGGAAGCAAGACCTCTGACTCTGGCTGGCATGACCCTGGAATGGGGACGGATACGTGACACAGAAAAATGCACACTTTGAGGCGCCTGGGTGGCTCAGTGGGTTACGCGTCTGACTCTTGATCTCGGCTCAGGACTTGATCTCAGGGTCGTGAGTTCAAGTCCGGCGTTGGGTTCCACACTGGGTGTGGAGCCTACTTGAAAAAGAAGAAAAGAAAAGAAACAAAGAAAAATAGACACGTTGCAGGTATGGGGACAAAAGGGTAGAGCCAGGACCTCAGCCAGGGGCCATGGCCGCGGCCGGCACAGCACACTTCCTGATCGGTGACATGAGATTTCTTGATGCTTGGTGTCACCGCGTGGCGGAAGAAAAAGGCCGTCCCCGAACATCCAGGGGACCCTACCATCTGTGAAGACCCATCAGGAAGCAGATGCCAGGAGCCGGACCGCCCCCCAGAAGCTGCAGAAATACCTCTACCGAGACGGTCTTTAGCTCTGAGTGACCCAGCCTGGGGCCGGGCCCTCACCAAAGCTGCTCTTAAGAAACAAAGCTCGTATCAATTGTTTACACTTTAGCAAGAATTTCCTGTGTCAGCCTTCTCGTGGGGGCGTTTTAAGCCAGCTCTGCAGTGGCTCAAATGCAAGCACCTGCCTCCCATAAGCGGTTTCAGGCATCGTGAGCCAGGAAAGAGATGTTTGGGGGCTTGGCGGGGCCATCCCCAGTGCCTTAGAATCACCAGAGCCCCGTTGTGAAACTTGGTCCAGGATAAAATTCTACCACACGCGAAGCCTTAGTCCTCTCTGACCCGGCCACTCGGAAGGAAGCCTCCGGTCCACTCAGCTCTGCACTCACAGTTCCTTAGAATCTAAACTTCCCAGAGGTAGGAAGTGCTCTTCCAGATTCTAGACCTTTCCGTATTTTACCCCGGCCTCGACGAAGTAGCTGTTACCTACAGGGTCTGGATTGGGGTCCCAAACTCTGGTGGATCACGGAGCCCCAGGGGGCCTGCCAGAGGCTGCAGACCCTCTCCCATTTCTGTTCTCAGACCCTCCCGGAGCCCATCTCGGGACCTCCCCGGAGTATAAAGACTCCGGGTTTGGAAGTCTCTAGTAGATGATTCCGCTTTGTGTCCATATGCCACACCTAAACCAGACCCCATGCACACTCTCACCCTTCAGGACAGCAGGATTCTCTCTGTCCCAAGCAATTCAGGGATGCATGGTCAAGGTTGGGACTATGGAGAGGTGAGGTGGGGTGGGGCCTTGGGGGGACGGTGCCCAGAGGAGGGAGGAACACCCAGAAGGGATGGGACAAGAAAGAGAGAGAAAGCCGGAAATGGTGGACTTAGGGACACAACCCAGTTGGACCGCTCTTTCCGGAAACAGACTCCCTCCACACGGCCCCCTGCCCACTTCCAGACCAGCCTCTGGCCTAAACCCCCAGGTGTCACAGAGCCAGGGCCAGGGACTGCCACTCCAATGCCATCAGGAAATATTATTTAGCCTGGATATTTTTAGCAGGAGTCGAGCTCCGAGCAAATGTCATGTGAGCCGTCTTCTCTTACACGGCAACTTTGGGCTATTTAAAGAGATGGTAATTACGCTCCTGCCACCATGATCAGGGCGGGCTGGATCCGTGATTGCAGGAGCCCCTCATCTGCCATGCGGAGCACTTCACACTAATGGAGCCCAATTTTCGAAGCCGCCTGCCTAAATCTGTCCGGTGTCCCAGCTGGACATTTCAATTGGCCCCAGGGCGGGGGGGGGGGCAGCAGACTGTTCTTTGGGGTCTCGTAGCTGCCCCCAACAGCGGCTCCGACAGTGGGCTCAGCCACAAGACCCCCCCGACCACCAGGCTGGGCGGGACTGCTGCCCCCCACTGGCCTCCCGCCTCGGAAGCAGATTTTGGCTTGTAATGGGGGACGTACTGCTGCCCCCCCCAGAAGCCCATCAAGCCAGCATCTTTCAGAGGACCCCTCAGCTCTCCCTGAAGCCTCCAGTGGCCTTGGGGTCTGAAGAAACAGGACCTACTCATCAACAGTCTGACCAAGGAGATGTGGACACTAGGAGGTCAAGGACAAGGTGCACTGAGGGGGCACTCCGGAGGATGACGGGGCCAAGGGGGGACGGGCGGGAGCAAGAGACAGGGCAGCAGGCCCCTCGGGGAGGAAGGCAAACTGGACCCTTGCAGGGAGCGGATGCCTCGTAGGAGGGCTTGGCACACAGTAGACCCCTCACTGGGCGGCACATGGGTGAGAGAATGAGTGTGTGGTCACCCCGGCCGGCCATGCTCACCAGGAGGCCCGGACTCCGTCTGCCCAGGCACACCTGGGGTCCTGTTCTCGGCTCCCTTGGCAACGCTTTAGTGGACATCGGCCATGGGAGCCTTGAATCGAGGTGGGTGTCTGGATGGAGGGAGTAGGACAGGAGGGAGTCCCCAGACCCTATCCTAGAAGGACTGGCAGGAGGAACTCAGGAGAAGATTGGAGGAAGGGAAAGCTAGCTAACTTCAAATATTCGAAAGAATGTAAAAATGCAGAAGGGCCCGGCTCCTTCCAGAGGCTGCTGAGCACAGACCCGGGACCAGCCTCAGGGCAGTGGGGACAGACAGCTCAGCCAAAGAAACTGGTGGTCTTGCCGCGGGATGGCCCTCCCTGGCCCTGGAGGCTTTTCGGAGAATCATAGCACTGGCGGGACCTCAGAGGGATCTCCTTCCCGGCCTCTGCCCAAAGCCGGGACCCCTCCCCCCAGCTTTCCTCGGATGGCCTCAGGCCTCTGCCTGGAGGGCACCAGGAGAAGCTTCCAGCTTAGGCTGCCAAGACACAAGCCCAGAAGAGCCGGCACTGTCCGCCAGCCCCTCTCCAAAGGAGAAAAGATGTCAGAACCTTCTGCCTCGGGGTGTCCCCGAGCACCGGGCCAGCAGAGCCTTCCAGAAAGTTGCTCCTGCCCCACGTACCTGGCCAGTGGCGCTTCCCAGGGGCAGTGTCAGGGAGACTGCAGAACAAAGAGGAAGCAACAAACTCCTGGCAAGCGGTGAGCAAAGGTGAGTGAGTAAACATTTCTGCCTGAGCGCATAAGCGCTGGCAATTACCCCAGCAGGAGGCCGGCGAGAGAGCGGTGCCGGCTGGGTTGTTTGCTCATTAAGACAAGAAAATCATTTATGTTCTGGGACTCAAGTGTCAACAGACCCAGAGAAATGTCGTTGCCTCAGCTGCCGCCCTGGGGCCGGCCAAGGGGGCAGCTGGGGTCCTGGGCACAGCTGGCGGGCCAAGAGCGGGTGTGCGAGGCACAGACGTGCTCCGGGACCCACTTTCCATCAGGGTCGTCTCCCAGGCCCTCCTGCCTTGCTTTCCTCCCTTGCCCCTTCTCCTTCCTTCCCAGATCCAGCAATCAAGGGTGGAGAGAGGGCGGCCATGGGCCACGCAAGCACCCGTGGCACCGTACTTAGGGGGACCTCCCCTCCCAGTTTCCTCCCATCCCAGGTTCCCCTGCTGTGGGACTTTCAAGTGCCCACACTGGGGTAGTCCCAGGTCGACCACGATGGCTGGTCCCCATGCAGCCCACGAGCCCCGCCACCACCCCGTAGGGGGGCACCGTTCTCCCCATTTCACGGGTGGTGATGAAGGTGTGACGGCGTGGGCAGAGAAGGAAGGTTCTGGAGCTCCTGCTGCAGCCACGTCCTCGCCCGCAACCCAGTGTTCTCCCACTTCTCTCTCCTTTCTCCAGCCCCCTTGTATTTGCTTCAGACCTGGGCAGGGAGGGAGTCACAGACCCGGGGCGATCACCTGACCGACCCCTGAGCTGAAACAAGGCAGGGAGATGAGGCTCCAGAGACCGACTCACCTCAACGACATCCTCCCCAGACCACCCCCTACTCCTCCAGACGAGGGACAGACGGGGGCTCCCAGCAGCAGAAGGAAGAAAACAGGCAGGAGGAGACCTAGACAGCTCAGCCTCCAGGGGGCCCCCAGCCCTGCTACCCGCTTGGCCCTAGGGCCCCGCGGGAGGCAGCTCAGGGCACCCGGCGACCCCCTCCGTTTCCCTGTCTTTGGAGATGCCGCCTCCACTTGGGCGGCACAGAGGCTGGAATGGGGAGGATGCCCGAGGGGTGGTGAGAGGGCAAGACGATTCGCCGTTTCCACGGGCCCCCACCAGAGCTGTCCTGCTGCTCCCACGCTCCTGGAATAAGGCAGGGAAGCCCCCCCCCCCCCGCCGGAGGCTGGGCTTTAAGGAGGGAACCGATTCTGCTTCAACAGGGAAGGGAAGTAGCGATCAGCACCATGCCCTTTAAGGCCCCACGCAGAGGCTATATTTAGGGCCGAGGACATTCTGCAGGACCTCGGTCAGCCTTCACTGGGAGCAATCGCTAATCACTGCATTGAGTTTACGGGAGCCCCTGGGCACACTTAACCCAGGGCAATGAATAGTTATTGCCGGCCTCCCGCTCGGGGCCTGTGGGCACACTTAAGCAAGAGCGCGGATCGCTGCTAGCGGGCACGGCCCGGGTACACCCTTGGGCACCCTGCGCCTTCAGCGGGGAGAGGCATAGTATTAAATATCTCTGTGCCCTGCGCCCACAGCTGCATTTAGCCAAGGGCAAGGCCGGTGAAACGGCTTTAATTAAAACTTAATGCAAGTTCAAGGTGCAGGCACGGAAGCAGTGGCTGCAGAAGTCACCAGGAATGAATCAGTCAATTCGACGAGGTCTCAGGTCGGGGAGAGGAGTGGTGGGGAGGGGAGGCCAGGGCAGCGGAGACCTGTCTTCTGTCTCGTGCCTGCTCCCACCGCTCTGTGTCTGTGTTCTGGGATGCGGGGTCTCCGCGCACTCCCACACTTTACTGGGTGAAGGACGCCGGGCATCCCGGCTTCTAAGGCAGGTCGTGGGAAACAAAGCAGGTGCCTGGGCCAGGAGCAGGTCCTGCTTTTCTCCTAAAGCAGCCGGTGTTGCTTGACACTGGCCACACCGTCCCCCTGGCGGTAGCTCCCAGAATTACAGGCCCAGCGCAGGGGGAGAAGTGACCAGCCAGGAGCGTGGAAAGTCATTGCCTGGGGGCAATGCTTGGGGCTCAGGGGTAGAGCCCAGCGATTCTTAGGAGGACCGATAGCAGGACAGTGAGCAGGGAAAGCTGTGCCCCTTCAGCCCCTGCTCCTTAACATTGGGAAGCAGAAGAATATCCAAGCTGTCCATCCACCCGGGGTTCCAAACTCAAGGAGCTCAAGTTTCCTATCCTGGGGACGCTCCCAGAAGTGGGGTTCCTCCTGCCACAGCGCTCTTGTTAAAATTTAGACCAGAGGGGAACACAGCTATAAGCTCTTCCTGGGGCAAGGGTCCACGACTCATTTGAATCCGTTACCCTATTAGCAACACAGTTTCTGGCATACAGTTGAAGCATACTTATTGAAGCATACAGTAGGTGCTACATAAATGCTCGTTAAATGATCGGCAAGAGTCACAGGTGGCCTTCTCTCTCCCAGCTCCTCCTTCCATTCCTCCCTCCACTTCCCTCCTTTCCGTTCCCTCAACTTTCCTTCCCCAGTCCGATCTTCCCTTACTCCCAGGCAGGGGGTTGCACACCAGTATCCCCCAGGCCAAATCCAGCATTCTTTCTTTCTTTCTTTTTTTTTTTTTTAGCCACTTCATGTTTGCAACATTAAAATCAACTTTTTAAAATTAGAAGATTTCCCATACAATTACAGATGTCCAGTTTCTCGTGAAAAGGTAGACCGTCTGGCCGGACAGGGCTAGGGTGGCGCGGAGGGGCAGGGGGGGAAGGCGGGACCTGGTTCACGGCCCAGGTCACTGCGCGCTTCCACATCTCTCGGTTCCGTTCTCTAGAATCGGTAGAACTGGGACAATAATCCATTGCCTAGGATCGCTCTGAAGATGAAATGAGTTACTATCTGCAAAGCGCTTAGAACAGGACCCGGCATAGCACAGGTGCCGTGAAAGTATTCGCTAAATAAAGACAGGAGTAAAATTCTTGACTGTCTCCTCAGTCTGGCGTTTCTGGGGCGGGTTTGGCCCCCGGTGGCATTGGCATCTGTAGCCACCGGCCATCCACATCCTGCCGGGCTCGCAGAGGCTCCCACGGCACTCTAGAGGAACCCGCGGGCAAGAAGCCCGCACGGCAGTGAAGGAGCTCACCTGGGCGGGAACCTCTGAGTCCCGGTCTCTGACATGGAGACATTGCACCCGACTGCACCTGCCGTCCTTTTGTGGCTCGAAGTCTACAATTCCTTGACATTCCCCGGGTCAAGAAGGAGCATCCGAACTCGCCATTTTTTGTTCAGTCTAATGAGGGGGAACGCAAGGACATCGTGTTGCAGCGTCAGTGGGCACCCCAGCGCTCCCGCTGTCCCCCGTGTCGTTCACACGCCCGCTCTCCTCCCCCGTCCCCTCCCAAGTCGCTCCGACAAACCAGGTGGGACCAGTCCCCACGATTATCTTTGGGGAGCAAGGCCACGCGGCACCCCAGCTGCCACCTCTCTGGCCGGCCATGTCTCAAGGCCCGGGAGCCCCAGCCTTTGGAGAGAAGCCCAGTCTGGGATGTCTCCCCTGCAACATCGCATGTCCCTCTGGGCCCTCTGAGACTCTTACCTGAACAGACGTGGGCCCAGCGGACGCTGGCCTGGCCCAGCCTGGACGTTATCGCTGGACACTTCATTGTGCAGCACACACGCTGCTCGAACCTTTCCACTCCTGTCTGAAATATTCTCATTTCCAACCTATAATTTGCTTTCTGGAAGCAGGGCAACATGCATATGCGTGACTGGAAGAGAAAAACGCAGTTAACAAGCCGCAATTAGAGGTCCAGCAAGTATGGTTAACATCAATGGACCGGAAGCTGCGGGGGCCTCTTGCAGGAGGGCTGGGCAGTGAGACCAGGGCTGTGGGGCGGGGTGACAGCCCTGGGGCTGGTGTCTGGGCTCCTACAGCGCCGCCCCCACCAGGAAGGCCTCAGGGCTGGAGACGTTTGAAGATTTCAGGAAGGTCAGATCTGGGCACAGAGAGAACAAGAGATTATGCTTGAACATCCCTTGACAGGTGACAAATGTTGGTTCACTTCTTGTCTTCTTCGACTGCTACAAATGACTCCTGAAGTAGGCTGTCCTATTCCCATTTCATAGATGAGGCAGGTGAGGCTCAGAGTAGGTCAGGGACTAAGCCAACATGGTAACAAGGTGCGGTGGGGAGTTACAGGGATGTCACAGAGGAGGTGACCAAAGAAAGGAAGAGAAAGAGAAGGAATAGGTTCCTGCCTGTGATTTCTGCATATCAGAAAGGTCAGAAACCTCAGATACCCAGATATAAACCTAGAAGCTCCCTATCTGGAGTGAAGAAAATTAGCAGGCATAGGACAAGGCTGAAAAGGTGAACACCAGCAGGAAATCCTATCCATTCTACCTCCAAAATATAGCTAGAATCCCACCCCTTCTCCCTGTTCTGGTCCCTGGCCTGCATTTCTGCCCCTGCCTTCCTTTACTCGTCGAGCCCCTGATTGTCTGTACCTCACACAGCAGCCTTCCGGATCCTGGTCCACACTAGGTCAGATCATGTCATGCCCTCGGCTCAAACCTCCCCATTTCTCACTCGGAGAAAAAGCCAAAGTCCTAGAAGACCCACATGATTTGCCCCTCACTTCCCTGAACTCCATTTCCACTTCCCTACCTCCCTCCTGCTCCCCACTGGCCTCCCTGCTCTTTCGCAAGCATGCCAGGCACACGCCTGCCTCAGGGCCTTTGCACTGACCAAATCTTCTGCCTGGAGCTGCCTTCTCTTAGATACCCACATGGCTCACTCCCCCACTCCCTCAAGTCTCCGTGCAAAGGTCACCTTCTCAACGAGGTCTCCCCTCTTCTTGCCCTTAGTCTACAAACACTGCTTCCTTTTTCTGGAACCCTGATGAGCTTCTAGTTGACTTATCTATTATGCTCGGTGCTTGTCTCCCCACACCCAAATGTGGCTCCATGGGCCGGGAGTGTTGGCTTGGTTCATCACTGTATCCCTAGCGTCGAGAGCAGCGTTTGGGGTGTAGAGGGCTCACAATAAATATTTGTTGAATGAGGGAAGTAGAAAGAGGGAGAGCTCTGGGCAGAGAGATATTTATCATCTCCTTTGGATTTTCTCTAGTTTCTGTAATGACCTTGTATTGCTTTTGCCATGATCTTGTTTTCAAGTCGCTTTTTAAAAGCTCACCGTTTCACTCTCAAATCCTTGACTCCGTGGTGGGAGATGAACACGCTATTTCAGAAAACGACCCGGAAGACTTTGTGGTGGCGCCGGGGGGGGGGGGCGGGGTGTGTTTCTCTGGTGACATGCGTTCCTTTTTTTTTTTTTTTTAAGATTTTATTTATTTATTTGACAGACAGAGATAACAAGTAGGCAGAGAGGCAGGCAGAGAGAGAGGAGGAAGCAGGCTCCCCGTCGAGCAGAGAGCCCGATGCGGGGCTCGATCCCAAGACCCTGGGATCACAACCCGAGCCGAAGGCAGAGGCTCCAACCCACTGAGCCACCCAGGCGCCCCGACATACGTTCCTTTTAAAAGCACGCAGCTTCCACCTCTATGTTTAGCAAGAGATCAAGGCCGTGCCTCTGGCAGAGGTAGGCTCTGGGAGGTAGAAGATCACTGGGGAAATAAAGTGTCTACGCCTGGATGTGCAAATTGACCTGGATCGTTTTAGTTTTGCATTCACGTTTGCACTTTGTCAATATTTGCCTGGCGTCCCGCTGCTCACACCTGCTTGCTGTCCCCTCAAGTTTATGGAAGGCACCAGGCACTGTCATGTCTCCGTCTCCACCTGGCACTGGCTGGCGCTGCCTTCGGAAGAAAACTCTCCCACGAAAGCCACAGGTGTCTCTGACAGCGCCTAAAACTAATGGCCTGTGGCTGGCCGCTGTGACTAATTCTCTGATTATTGACTTTATGATTTTACGCTTAAAACTTCTTTATAATAACACACAGAAATGTTTAATGGGCTCTATCCAGAGCCATAAAAATTACTTATTGAACAAGCGTTTTAAAACTATTAATCTATTGTTTTCCATTAATAATGGCTCTCCAAAGAACAGGCGACAGCTTAATGTATCCACAGCATTTCTCCCCGAAAAGGGGCCTTTTTAATAGAGAATTGCCACTCCCGAGGCTTCACGGGTCGGCTGGCTATCGGGCAGCTGAAGCTCCCAGGACAGATTTAGGCTCCACCGGTCCCCGAAAGTGCTTTAAGGATGTCCTTAGTAATCCGCAAGGGGGCCCTGAGAGATTTTCCTGGTGTCTGAGAGAGATGGAAAAGACCTTCTCCCCAATCTCTCTCTTTCTGTACAAAAGAGGAATTTCTAGGGCCTGTTCTGCAGTGCCCACATTGGAGGACACAGAGGGAAGGGGGCAATTTGCGCGTCTCTCTACTCTTGTTCCATCCAGAAGATTCCAGAATGACCTGAGGCACCCACCCCCTTTCCTACTTCAGTTGGCAAGCCCACACCTGAAAGGCCCGTTTTCCGCCGCGTCAGGGAAGCAGTCCCCTCACCAAGCCCGGGATGGCTTCCCGCCTCAGGTATGTCAGAGGCAGCCCTATAGCCCCAGATCGTTTACTTTTCTGGGTGATTTAGGTTTTGCAGCATGTAAACACCAGATGGCATGTCTTCTAGGGTTTCAGGATGCTCGTTCATTCACCAAATGTTTATTGAGTGTCTACTAAGTACCAGACAGTGTTCTTGGCTCTGGAGATACAGCAGTAAACCAGGAACATGTGGGCCTTGCCCTCATGGAGCTCCCCTCTGTGGGGGGGAGGACAGATGACCAAAGATCTAGAATGTCATTGTAAGTAGCGGTGAGTGCTAAGAAGCCAATGGGCTGACGTTGTGACGGGGGTGGGCAGGGACTGCGTTAGATGGAGAGTCAGGAGGCTTCTTGGGAAGATGGCCTTTGAGCAGAGATGTGAGTGACAGGAACGCACCGGCAGTGAGAAATGGGGGAGGAGCATTGCAGGCAGGGGAACGGCAGTACAAAGGCCCTGGGGTGAGGTATACAGACAGGCATCTCTCCCCGAGTGAAGGCCCACCACCAAGCCAACAGCTGTTCCCTACCTGGCAAGGGCAGAATTCTGCTCAGCCGTGTCCTCAAACTCTCCATGTGGCTCCAGGGAAATCCACAGGGAAAAAGCACTTGACCTCATCTGTGGAACAAGAAGACACGTCTGAGAATGAAGGAAGAATTTCTCCTCCCAGCCTTACTTTAATGGAATGGATAGGAAGGGACACGTAGGAGTCATATTCTCAACCCTGAAGGGACACGTTACTCCATGCAGAGGTCACAGCTCATAGATTATTAGAGGACAATTGTCTTAGGGTGGGGCTTCGCAAACCTCAGTGTGCCTACAAATCACCTGGGGGGTCTTTTTAAAAGAGAGATTCTGGGCACCTGGGTGGCTCAGTGGGTTAAATCCTCTGCCTTTGCTCGGGTCATGATCCCGGGGTCCTGGGATCAAGTCCCGCATCGGGTTCTCTGCTCGGCGGGGAGCCTGCTTCTCCCTCTTTCTGTCTGCCTCTCTGCCTACTTGTGATCTCTGTCAAATAAATAAAACAAAAAAATCTAAAAAAAAAATAAAAGAGAGATTCTGATTCAGTAGAATCAAGGTAGGGCCTGAGATTCAGCGACTCGAACAAGCTCCCAGGAGATGATGATGTTCCCAGGTGATGGGGTTCAGGTAATACACTTTACATAGTAATGTCCTAAAGGTCATTAAATCCAATCATTAGGTTTTACAGGGGGAGACAAGGAGAGACGTGACTTAATGGTGAGACTGGAACACTGAAGTCAGAGCACCTGGGTATGAATACTTCTGTTCTGTGTGTATATGCACATGTGTGTACTGGTGGCTCAGTTACGGTTTCTTCCTGTAATCTGATTGTATGATGACAATGGTGGTGTTGATGGTGAGGATGGCAACGATGGTGATGATGATGGTGGTAGTGATGATGGCAATGAAGAACAGCGATGACTGGGGCGCCTGGGTGGCTCGGTTGAGTATTGGACTTTTGATTTTGGCTCGGGTCATGATCTCAGAGTCATCAGATCAAGTCCCACGTTGGGCTCTGTGCCCAGTGTGGAGTCTGCTTGAGATTCTCTCTCCCTCCCCCTTTGCCCTTTCTACCCCCCACCAAAAAGATGGTGATGATGTTGGTGATGGTGATGGTGGTGGTGACAATAATGATGATAGTGGCAATGATGGTGATGATGGTGGTGATGGTGATGATACAGATGACAGTAGTGATGATGCTAGTGATGATGGTGAAGGTGATGGTCATGGTGACGATGTGGGGAGGGTGGTGGTAATGATACAGATGACAGTAGTGATGATGCTAGTGATGATGGTGGAGGTAATGGTCGTGGTGACAATGATGGTGGGGGTGATGGTGATGATGGTGGTGATGGTGATGATACGGATGATGGTGGTGATGATGGTGGTGATGGTAACAATATGGAAGATGGTGGTGATGATGATAGTGATGATGGAAGTGATGATGGTGGATGTGATGGTAGTGGTGATGATGGTGGGGTGGTGGTGTTGGTGACACTAGTGACGATGGTGGTGATGATGGTGGGAATGATGGTGATGACTGGACTTCGTAAAGTGGATGTGAAAGTTGAATGAGTATATACAATGGTCTTTACAGGGTGGTTATCCCAGAGAGTGGTACCTAAAGCTGACAGCTCTTACGTTGGCAATTACTGTCACCCAGAGATAAAAGGACTTCTCTAGGGTCACAGAGCAGTAGGACCAGATGCCCAAGCATCCCTAATATCACTTTCCAGGTCATCACATAGTCAAACAAATTAGAGTGTCAGAAATCAAATAAATGTTAGAACACACACGACCCTGAATCCACATTGTACCCATCGTAATGTTCCTCTGCTGGGACGGGAGGCAAATCTGCCCTCTGGCAGGCCGCAGGATCCTCTGTAGACACAGCCTCCCATTGTCTGGGAGACCTGGCGGCAGGGAAGGGGATTCTGAGCGGAATCTGCACAGCACAGATGTAGAATAGCCTAGTGCAGTTTAAAAGGTATGAGTAGGCCTGGGTAGGAATGTGCTTATCGGTCACTTGACTCATAGAAGTTGAGTGGGAGCAGGCCAGGGCATCCCTGGAGCTTCACAGCGCAGCTGAGGACTCCGGGTAGCGGGCACAGCCCAGGCACAGGCTAGAGGTAAGAGGCAGTACACAGTGTCCTGGTGGCACTCCCACTCCAACCTCTGCTCACTCCATCCCAATCCAGCCTCCAGATGGCATCCAAGAAGGATCTTGAAAATGTGAGAGCATGCCAGTCCCTTCTGAGGATGTTTCAACAGCTCCCCCACTGCCCTTGGAAAAATCCAAACACTTGCATGACCCCCATGGCCCTGTCCACCTCCCTGAACCTTCCATCACCACATTCTGGCCAAGCTGGTCTTTTCCCTACCTCAGGGCCTCCATACATGCTGTTCCCCCTGCCTAAACACTGTTCCTTATGCTTCACATGGCTAGTTCTTCTTCATGCAGTAGGTCTCAGCTTCAGGGTCATCCGCATGGAGTATTCTCTACCCTGGCCTTGTGTTTATCTCCTTCCTGGCTCACATCACTGTCGGGAGCTCTGTTATCCGGTGGCTTACAAAGATTTCTGTATATTTCTCCCACTTGAGGTCAGAGAAGTGCAGAGATGTTTGTCTCCCACTCGAGTGAGGATGAACTCGAGGAGGGCAGGGACCATATCTATCTGTCCGTACTCTGCTCCCAAGCCTCTTCCATTGACCTGTGCCTGGGACACAGTAGCTGCTCAGTAAATATTGGACCAGGAAATGGCTATGCCTGGATCCTAGCATTCCCAAGAAAAGAGGAATGCTGGAAGGAATTTGTGGGGGATTTCTTTTGTTTCCTTTCTTCCCAAAACACATAACCAATGTGCTCCATGGAAAGGCACAGCTATGTCTCACTCACTCACCATCGCACCCCCAATGCTTTGCCCTGGGCCTGGCATCCACGGACCCCTGATAAAGACGTGTTAAATATGTGTTTTCACCCCAAGTGCACTGCAGTTTCCTGTAACCAGACAGAAATAACAATATCAAGTGTGATAGCTTGGCCACAGTAAGTAGAACCTTGTTGGCTGTGACAGATTCCCAAACAGGTCCCTACCCATGCCTCCTTAATGGTACAGAGTTGATAGAGACCTTAAACTCAGTGTACTCTAGACTTGACTTCTCCGACAACCAGAGAGATGGTCAGTTGGAAAAAATCTCATCTCCTGGGTTAATGTCTCTCTCAACAGAGACATTAAAGCTGCCAGGAAAAACATGAGATGCATGGGTTCCTAGAGCTGGGATGTCAGGGGTCAGACTCTAGATCTAGCTACATGGCCCAGGCAAGTCCTTTAGCATCTCCCAGACTCTACTTCCTCTTCTGCAAAATGGACGCATGTGCAGTAAAGAACTAACCTTGCCTGTGGAAAGGGTTGGCCCTTGACCCTTAGCTCCCAGGAGGCACATTCTAGGCCCTTGGAAAATATTTCTCCTGATAAGTATCTTTGTTTCCCCGGAGGCCGTGGGCCACACCAAATGGCCTAACGGCGTGACTTATGTCATGTCACCTCAACCTTTGGAGGGCTAGAGACGAAGGTCAGCCGGGAAGATGGTCAGCCACGGCCACGTGACTGACCTCTAGTAAAAACTCTGGACACCGAGTAAGCCTCTCCGGTTGGCGATTCTCTGCATCTATGTCACACATTGTTGCTAAAAGTTAGCACTGTTTGCTTACTCCCCCGGGGGAAGGACAAGCAGAAACTCGCACCTGCATGTCTCCCAGATTCGGCCCTGTGCCCCTCTTTCTTTGGCTGATCTTAATCTGTATCCTTTGGCTGTAATGAGCCTTAACAGGGAGTATGGTGACTTTTCTGGATTCTCCGAGTCCTTTTTGTGAATGGCAGAAACTAAGCGAGGTCTCGAGGACCCCTGAATTTTGAAGTTGGTGTCAAAAGCAAGGGTGGTCCTGGGGACTCTGGAACCTTTCAGGACAACACCAGCACCTCCCCCGCTGGGTAGCAAGGAAATGAAATGGGACCGTGCACGTGAAACCCCTAGCTCAGGGCCTGGCCTGGAATGTGTGTCCAACAGGTACGTGTTCCTCCTCCTAGAATCTTCTAGGTGGTCTGGTGGCCACGTGCAGAGACCCTGGAGATCTGCCTGGGCTGAGGTCCTGGCTCTCCCCCTCACTACCGTGGGACCCGAGACTCATCCCCAGCTCCTCTGGACCTCAGTTCCCTCCCCTAAAAGTCATGCTGTCCTAAGAATGAGCTCGGGGACACAAAATTCTAGAGGCAGGCCTGGAGCATCCCATGTTCCGCGTGCGGGATTTTATTACACCAGCACTGCTAAACTCTGCGTCAGGATCCGGGCTCCAACCCTCTTTCCGGCAGTGATCTCCAGCACTTGACCTCAGGGAACCCTGGTTCCTTGTCGGGAGGAGGAGGCTGAAATCCGCACTTCTGCCGAGGGCTTTCTCACCCACTCCCAAAGTGACCCAGTCTCACCAGGTTGCTCATCGGGATGCTCTGTGGGGAAATGCCCAAAGCCCGACGCAAGCTCTAAACACGTGATTTATTTACCCGTCAAAGACGTCAAGTGCAGGGTTTGGCCTGGCCTTGTTTAGCCCGAAAGGGAAGATGTGTGGGAACAACATGGGTTGAACACAAACAAGACAGACGGCCGGCCCTACCGGAGAGGAGGGGCCGGGGAAGGGAGTGAGCGATGGTCTCCGGCCGCTGCGGACCCTCCTGACTTCATTCAGTCCCTGAGGTTTATTTGGAACACCCACCCCGGGCAGTCACCAAGGCGGGGAAAGACACCTCCCCTAAAAAAAATGAGTCAAGAAATAAACAAATAAAATCATCTCAGATGATGGTCCAGGTCTGAAGGAAGTAAAACAGCGACGAGACGTGAAGAGTTTGGGCTGCGCAAGGTCAGGGTTAAAAGATAATTTTCAAAAAAGGGAACATCGTGACTCTCATGTAGATCAAAAAAAAAAAAAAAGAACCCATGTTAAAGACTTTATTTAACACATTATTAATGAGGGAACCAGGCAGATGTTACAACCAGTTCAAAGGAGAAATCAAAGAACAGACACATTTCTAGATGAGGAATGTTAAAATGAATTTGCAAATAGATTCAAACTGGCTTCCTCCTTATTCCCAGAAGGGGGTGGAAGTCCATTGAACGGCCCCGATGCAATTTATTTTGCCTGTCCAGAGACGAGAATCGTTCGCATTACCGTGGGATATCTACAACTTATAACACCATAAAATAGCTCGGAGGCAATGGGATCCGAGGAGTGAGACAGCAGCGAAAGTGTCCTATAAACAATGCGGTTTTCCACGGGAGGCATGCGATAGCCTTTTTTTTTGCTATTGTTTATTCCAATTTTTCTTGTCAGGTAGCAAACATCGCTGCGAAATGACAGGTGAGTCGAGATGGTGTGCCAAGGAGTTCCAGGCAGAGATTTGGGGAGGGGCTGCCCCCAGCGCAGAGAACAGTGGGTGTAAAGATTGTGGGGCAGAGAACGAGTTTGGTGTGTTTAAGGAAAGCTCAGCAGGACTGGAGCCAGTGACAAGGGGCCGAATGGTGGGCACCAGGCGGGAAGACCAGGAAGAGACCAGAGCCACGGAGCCCAGACTGAGCCTTCATTCAGAATGAAGGGAAACCCTAAAGAATTCTGAGCGAGCCAGGAACAGGATCTCTCCCTTACATTGTCAAAGAATCTCTTTTGGCCACTGAGAAAGTAGCTATTGCAAAAGGACTGTAGACAAGAGTCAGAACTTCTCGGGAAGAAATTTCTTTTAGGGAGTTCGGGAAACAATCTCGGAGCCAGAAACTGGAAAGGACTGACAACAGTGGCAGAAATCGAAGGGTAGGAGCAGGGAGAAATCTCCTTCCTCCTGATGGGAATCACGAGGCTTCAACCACTCTGGGAACCTGGTCGAACCTGCCTACGCTGGCCCGTGTCCATCCTCTGACCTGCAGCGACCGATTCCGCTCCAACAGAAACGCAAACACGTGGGCACTTGAACACATGGACGAGAGCGTTCGCCACAGCATTTTCCCGAAACTGGGAACTGTTCAAATCTCTCTTCACCCAGTGGGTTCCTGTGAGCTGATACAGATGTAGGGGGGCACCACGGATGAACCTCGGAAACACGTTGCTGGGTGAAAGGAACCCAACACAGAAGCATACGCACTCACCGGTTACATATAACAGGAGTTCCAGAATAGACAAAACCAGCCCTTGGGTTTGGAAATCTGGACAGTGGCGACCTTCGGGGAGGAAGGCAAGAGTAATGAACGGTTGGGAAGAACCCAAGAAGGGCCTCCAAGGAGGGGATCTTCTATTTCTTGTCCTGGGCGGTGGTCCTCAGAGCAGTGAATTGAATTGTTCATTAAAATGTGCAATGAATTGTACAATTGCACAAAATTGTACAGAACTTGTGCAACTGTACAAGAATGTTCAATTGAGTTGTACAATGAAATGAATTCAGCAACCACAGAGCTGAAGAGAAAAAATGTGAAATTCTTAGAAGTGGATCCCCCAAAGCGCACCGTTTCTTCAGCAGAAAACTGGGTGTTGTCTAGCGCCCCCTTCAGGATTGTTTTAGTCTATGCACTTTTCATCGTCTGAGCTATTTTACAACTCAGTTGTTAAAAAAAAAAAAAAGACAACTCTCTACATGGTTGAGCTTTGGGAATAATGCAAATGACTCTTGTCCCAAAAAATACATATGGTGTCTAGCAGAGTTGCAGTTGGCTACGGACCTCTGGATGTCGACCAATGTTGTATCTACAAAGCTGTTCCATTCCAGTGTTCCTGGCCGCCTGCCACCCCACGGTGACATGGTACCAGCTCCCTCATTAGAGAATGAGGCCAATAAAATCCCTGAAACACGCTCATTTTGTATGTGTAGGAAAGTTGTGCTGATACCCTTTGAAAAACTTTCTCCTTTCACAAAATCTGTATGTTTTCCTGTGTGAATGTTAGACTTCCGTTAAAAAAAAAAAAGTTAATAATAAAAGTTAAATTCAGGGATGTCTGGGTGGCTCAGTCTGTTAAGCATCTGCCTTAGGCTCAAGTCATGATCCCAGAGTCCTGGGATCGAGTCCCACATTGGGCTCCCTGCTCAGTGGGGAGGCTGCTTCTCCCTCTGCCTGCCTCTCTCTCTCTCTCTCTGACAAATAAATAAATAAAATCTTTTTTTTTTTTTTTAAGTTACATTCAAGGGGCACCTGGGTGGCTCAGTGGGTTAAAGCCTCTGCCTTCAGCTCAGGTCATGATCCCAGGGTCCTGGGATCGAGCCCCACATCAGGCTCTCTGCTCAGCAGGGAGCCTGCTTCCCTTCCTCTCTCTCTGCCTGCCTCTCTGCCTACTTCTGATCTCTGTCCGTCAAATAAATAAATAAAAACTTTAAAAAAAAGTTACATTCAAAAGGGCAGGAAAGGTCACCCCAGTTCTGTGCGAGGCTGCTATCATCAGGCCCTTCAGTACCTGGGTGGGACGGGGCCAGGCCGACTGCCAAGAGTGGGTTGGCAAAGAATGACAGGGGCATGTCCCCAGGCCGGAATCTGAGCTAGAGGAGCCAAAGGCTAGGCTGCCGGCAGCCTCATTTCATTCACTGAACTCAAAAGTGTGGAGCCCCTCTTCTAGAAGGTGGGCTCCCCTCACCACCAGGCCACTCTGCTGGCTGGCCTGAGGATGCTGAACCTGTTGGGGCCTCCCTCTGGTTCCCAGCAGGGGGAAGCGCTATTTTTATTTGATTAATTCGCAAAACAAAGAACTGGTTGGAGCAATTGGGCTTGAAGTAAGGTCCTCGGAGGGTGAGTAAATCTAAAACTGGAGCAGAGAAATAAACCAGGGAAGGAGAAGAGGCTGTCCCTGAAAGTTAGCACCATCCTCGCGGGGAGATTCCCACCTCTGGCTTCACATTAAGGAAAGCTGCGTAAAATCTGACCTTGCAAGAGGCCAGGGACACGGGCGAGGTGGCAGACGGCCACCCCTCCTTCCGTAGCTTCTCCAAAACTCCTCCTGGAGCTTCTGACCCTGGTGAAGATTGACATGTGGTCGGGAGAAAGATGTGGGTTTGGGGTTTTGCCCCCTTACTTCTGCAACCCAGGTGAGGCGGCCCCTGTGAAGTTGTCCGTCCCAGCCTTGGGGTGGGGACCACACTCCATCCCAAAGTTGAACCCCCTTGTTAGGCATCCTTGAGGAGTGGGAGGGACCCCAGGAACTGTGGGAAGGAAGGAGGGGGACCGCACCCAGGCTACCTCTGAGCTTCCCCTGCCCACCCCCCAACGGTGGCAGCCACATATTATTGACATTCAAGTCTTTGGTGGCCTCCCTCCCGAGTCCCTGGAAGGAGCCATTCCAAGTCTTTCTTAAAAGTGGCTGTCCGCTGGAGAGGACAGACCGTAGTTCTGATGCAAAGAAGAATGATATTTGGGGCGCCTGGGTGGCTCAGTGGGTTGGGCCTCTGCCTTTGGCTCAGGTCACGGTCTCAGGGTCCTGGGATCGAGCCCCGCATCAGGCTCTCTGCTCAGTGGGAAGCCTGCTTCCTCCTCCTTCTCTCTCTGCCTGTCTCTCTGCCTACTTGTGATCTCTGTCTGTCAAATGAATAAATAGAATCTTTAAAAAAAAAAAAAAAGAAGAAGAATGATATTTTCTCTGTACCCTCGCCATTCAGTAGCCCATGACCACAACCCCATCATTTGAAAACTCCTGGAAATCAAGCATCTCTTGGTCAGCTTGAACCCTCGTTTGTCTTAAGAACCCCTCCAAGAATCACAAAGAGTGTTCTGTTTCCTCCGTGTTTTGGAGAACTCGAGATCTGGGAAGCAGGCGCCCCAAGAAAGCCCGCCCCTCAAGGCAGCCCCAGACCTGGTCCAGCCTCACACATTTGCACCCCGCCTTCCCGTTATGAGAAAGGAGACCACAGACCCCAGATGGAGCCATATGCGTGAGGCCCCGTAGCAGCAAAGCAAGACGTAATGCCTCCCCTGTCTCCAGGCACAACCTTCCTCAGAAGGACGACCTTCCGCCGGCCGGCCCGGAGTTTCCCGGCCAGCCCTCGGAAATGACCCACAGACCCTCCTCCGTTCCCCTCAAGACGTGGGCCTTTCCTAAGTGCATTCCCTGCTAATGATTTCCTCTTTTCTGTTCCCTCTTGGCCTTACAAGCTTTTCCATTCCTTCCGTTCCGCGGGGCTCCCTTCCATTTGCCGGATGGGTGCTGCAGATCCGTGAACCACCGCATGAAGCCAATTTGACCTTCAGATTTATGAGGATGAATTTGATTTTTTTTTTTAGCACCATGGAGATGTGAGGTTTCAGGCTTCCAATGGAAAATATCTGGTCTCAGCTCCAAAGTGCGTGGGGAGGTGCAGAGCTCCACTGGGTTCCCCCAACTCTACAGTGACCAGGTAAGGCCTTTCTGGAAGGCTTAGGTAAGGGACCCTTAGCAGACAGCTGCTGGGGACCCCCACATCCTGGGGCTTGGCTGCTCTCTCCTGCCCCGGACAAATGTATCCAGAAGCAGAACCAAGAGCACAAAGGAAAGGTCAGCCTCTTCCCTTCCCCTCCAGTGCAGGTCTCGAGGGGCGCTGGGGTGCCAGAAAGCACAGGTGGATACCACCATCTCTCAGCAGCCCCCCCAGTGGCCCCCCTACTCTGGTGAGATTAGCTGCTTCAGCCCTGGGAGCTCCAAGGAAGAACGGATGCCCAGGAGGGTGACAAGAGACAGACACCCTGGAAAGGCAAGGCTCCCGCCTCAGCTTGAAGGAGAAGGTTCTGTAGGGAGGAGAAAAAGTTCCTCCACGTCTTAGGGTCCCTGGCAACACTAGGGTTTGCAAATCAACCCGACAAAGACAGATTATAGGAGATAAACACATTAATTTAATATGAGTTTTATGAGATGTGGGAGCCTTCCTAAGGAAATGAAGACCTGAAGAGATGGTTAAATCTGAGGGTTTTCATGCTGGTTTGATGAAGAGTGGACAGATATGACAGGGCAAAGGGGTGCACGCGCAGGGTAGTGAACCGGGGGAGACCTGGCAAGGCCCGTTGCTTGGATCCTTCCCAGTGTCCCTCAAATAAGGGGATCAGGATGCTCCTTTCCTCCAAGTGTAGGAGGAGGTCCCCTCTCCCAGGAAGTTTCTGTGACCTGCTTTAGCAGAAGATGAAAGAGCCACCTGTCCTCGCCGTGTCCTCAAACTCCTTCAGCTTTACAGTTTTAATATACCAAAGTGCCCCGTTTTAAGGGAGCGTGTTCTGACCCTGTGGGATGTGTCTGGGCCAGAAAAAGAAGCTCAGAAGCCAAGTTTAACTTGAGGAACAGTCATGTTCTCTTGACCCAACTTCCCAAAAACCTCCCCAGAGCCCATCCCGGTGGAGTCTAGAGGTCGCTGAGAGCAGCCACACCTGCCAGCTGAGGCTTGGAGGGTTTCTGGGAGAATGAATGGAGAATTTCTGAATGAAGCAACCGCGGCGGGAGACATCACGAACGGAGGAGGGAAATGAACGGACTTGAGGTTTTTGAAGGGTCACTGTGGCTGCTGGGTTGAGAATGGCCTGGAAGGGGTGAGGGAAGAGGTAAGGAAAGCAGCTGAGAGCCAGCTCCCGCCATCCATCCAGGAGACACGTGTCTCCTGCACGTACGTGGCCCCTCCAGCCTTCCAGTCCTGCCTTGTGCAGTCTGCGCCCTGCTCTCCCGCCCAACCCTCCCTGCTCGTGGCAAGACTCCACGGAGTGAGCGTTCTCGGAGCTTCCCAGGACTAACAACGTGTGTGCCTGGATCTTCTTGGGGGATATTTTTAAGCGTGTGGTGCTTTAGTCCCACAAAGCCAAGCTCCCAATAAGACTGGGAAGAAGAACCAGACCAGAAGCTGGGAGACCCATCCTGGCCTTTATGGAGGTAATTGGGTCCTGAGCTAGTCTGACCGGTGTCCTTATAAGAGGAGTTAGGATCCAAACACATGCCAAGGGAAGCTGGGAGGACACGGAGAAGACAACCACCCACAAGCCCAGGAGACGGGCCTCAGAGGAAAGCTACCCTGCAGCCACCTTGATCTTGGACTCCCAGCCTCTAGACTGTGAGACCACAAATTTCTGTTGTTTAGGTCGCATGGTCTGTGGTCCTTTGCTACAGTCCTTTGAACTCACAACCCTGAGATCAAGCCTCACACGCTCTACAGACTGAGCCAGCCAGATACCTGGATCCCCTTTTTCAAATGAGCCAGAAGAATGTCATCCAGGCTACATCAAAACTGGGGCGGGGGGCGGGGGGTGGGGGGCTTGGGATAATATATATGTATATATTTTAAAAATTGGATCTCTCCCCTTACCCAGAATTTCGTTATGCTAGTGTTTTTAAAGATTTTATTTATTTATTTGACAGACAGAGATCACAAGTAGGCAGAGAGGCAGGCAGAGAGAGAGGGGAAAGCAGGCTTCCCGCAGAGCAGAGAGCCTGATGCAGGGCTCGATCCCAGGACCCTGAGATCATGACCTGAGCTGAAGGCAGAGGCTTAAACCACTGAGCCACCCAGGCACCCCTCCTTATGTTAATTTTTAACATATAGAAAAGTCAGTGTGTCCAATGAACCCTCATCCATATCCCTGCTGCACTCGTCCGTATCCCTGCTGTCCTCGTCCGTATCCCTGCCACCTAGATTCCACTTAGATTGTGGACCTGCCGCTCCATCCGTGTTGGATTCTCTCTCCTTTTAACGCAGCTCTCTGTTCACCAACATTCCTGAATCCCACGTTGCTGCGGACTTATCATGAGCCTCCTGAGCAGATGCGGGGTTGGGAGTCGGGACCCAGCCCGTTGTGTGGAGCCTGGGTGCCGGCTGGGTCTGTCCACGCACAGGTGTGACATTCATCAAAAGCAAACAAGGGGGCGCCTGGGTGGCTCAGTGGGTTGAGCCGCTGCCTTCGGCTTGGGTCATGATCTCAGGGTCCTGGGATCGAGTCCCGCATCGGGCTCTCTGCTCGGCAGGGAGCCTGCTTCCCTCTCTCTCTTTGTCTGCCTATCTGCCTACTTGTGATCTCTCTCTCTGTCAAATAAATAAATAAATCTTTGAAAAAAAAATAAAAATAAAAATAAAACATTAAAAAAAAAAAAAAAAGCAAACAAGGGCAGAACCCACAGCGGCTAAAACCTTCCCAGGGACTGGAAGGCCCAGAAGGCCCCACTCAGGAATGCCAAGGCCAAGTACACAACTCGCTGGGAGACGCTACAGGGGACCACCCCTGAGGGCTCGTGGAAGCTTTAAAAAGCGAAGAGGAGATGGGAATTGAAAAGCAGATTTGCTTGTCAATTTTGACAACCTAAACCCCATTCCTCCTATATACACCCCCCTCCACACACCCCTCCGCACACCCTGACACTAGGCCTTCACACGCACCCTGACCCACACAAACACACAGGAAGGGCTCCTGTCTTGGATATTCTTGGAGGACACAGTTTCACTCCGATCTTTCAGCTGGGCTCAAATTTCCTCTCTCCATTCAGGAAAAATCACACTTTCAAAACTGCCTTTGCTGCACAGGTTGGAAGCCCCAGGAACTGGCTGATTCCTAGGCCTGGCACGGTTTCACCGTGGTTTTATTTATGAACACCCTCCCTCTCTTGCAAATGAGAAATTGCGAAATCCTTTTTAAACTGAGGGCTCTTCTACCGACTGAGCCGGTTTTTCCAAAAAGCAGCAACCAGTGACCCACTGACGGGTTTCTTTTGATATTTAGAGGTCAAAGATTAATAAAATAGACTTAACTCCCATTGCCAAGCTTCCAAGGCATTTTAAACGTGCCCATCTCGGTGAGATCTGGCACCATCATTACCACTTTATAGATGTGGAAACCAGCATTTAACCAAATGATGATCAGGCCTGCTGAAAAACTCCCCAGTGAATCAATTATAAAACACACACAGGCTGGGAACCAAGAAGTGAATAGTCAACTAGTTGTGATATAGAAACATGACTTTCTTCTTTGCTCTGTGAGGAGTGATTTATTCGATTCTAGGGACCAGTTCCTTCTCCCCCTGGAACAGAATGCAAATCTTCGACTCTCCTTGCCTCCGAGAGGGGAGCCTGGCTCTGGTGTGCCTCTAGAACCAGACCTAGTTCTAAGACTCAGAGCCTCTCATGAGGGGATCCCGACCTAGGGTCCATCCCAAGGCCTAAATAGAATCTGGGGGTCCTTGAATCTGGATGGGGAAAAAAATTTCCACTAACTTTTTTTTTTTAAAGATTTTATTTATTTATTTGACATAGACAGTGAGAGAAGGAACACAAGCGGGGGGAGTGGCAGGCAGAGGGAGAAGCAAACTCCCTACTGAGCAGGGAGCCCGATGTGAGACTCGATCCCAGGACCCTGGGATCATGACCTGAGCCGAAGGCAGAAGCCTAACCAACTGAGCCACCCAGGCACCTTATGACATGCTTCTTAAAACGTTATTTAGAGAAGGGGTCCATAGGCTTCCTCAACCACCATGTGTAACACACAAAAGGTGCAGAAACCCGGTGAGACAGACATTAGAAAGATGGGCTCAGAGAAGTTAAAACACTTGCCCGAGGTTGCCCAGCTAGGATTCAAGCCCTGCTCAGTCAGCCTCCAGAGCCCCCCTGTATGGTATGACTTCCCTTTCTCTGAGATGACTTAGACTCTGATGTTAATGGGCATCCGGTGCCTTTCCGGAGAGGCCGTGCAGGGAACGAAGACATCTTATAACCCAGCAGTGACACCTAAATGTCTTTGAGTTTCTCTGCGAAAACTTCTTTATTCCCCCTTGTTTGGGAAATAGGCTAGTTAGATTTCAAGAAGCAAATTAAGAGTCAAGAGCCCAGATTCTAGAAATATTCAAATTCACTAGAGATCGGAGAAATGCAAATTACAACCACATTAGGAGAGAGCATTTCACACTCATCAAAATGGCAAAAATTAAGAAGGTGGAGATGAGAGGGTAGAGTGGTGGCAACACGGCAGACAGGCAGGAGAGATCGAGATGCTGAGAATCCAGAAGCCACAGCGGGTCAGGGGTGGAGCTCACAACACACACACACACACACACACACACACACACACACGCACACACACACACACACACACACCCCTGCCTTCCAGAACCGGTCTTCTCTGGCAAACGGAGATGACATTACCTACTTTGCAGGATTGTTGTGAGGGTTCCAATCGCTGCTGACTCCAGGTACTGGGAAGGACACCCGAGTCCAGTAAGGGTTTGATGAACACAGCACCGCCCCCTGGAAGCTCCCAGCGGGCAAGGACTTTTCTCTGCTCATTGGTTGGGTCCCCAGTGCCCAGGATAATCAACCTCTCTGTAAGTCAAGTGCTCGATCAATATATGTTGAATAAATGATGCGTTTGCGAATGGTATGTGGAGAGGAAAGCTCTCAGCACTGCCTGATGGAATGTTCAAATAGTGGGAAAAAAAAAAAAAAAAAGGAAAAATCTCAGAAATGGTGACCACACAGAAGGAAGGAAAGTTAAGCGTGTTTCCGCTGCCTGAGCAGCTCTCTCACTAAGATGTGGCTCAGAGAGGTCCTTCCTCTGGTTCGTGACAGGTACACCGGGGGCAAGCCGGACATTTGCAGGGGAATGAGCGGTTAAAACGAGGGAGTCACAGAATAGAACATCACAGTAGTTAGACGCGGTCACCTGTGGTTGCCTGGGTGGCTCAGTTGGTTGAGTGTCGGAGGATTGATTTTTGGTTCGGGTCACGAGCCTGGGGTGGCGAGATCGAGCCCCGCCTCAGGGTCCGCACTCCTGCGGAGTCTGCTTGAGATTCTCTCTCTCCCTCTCCCTCTGCGCCTCCTCCCGCCACCACCCCGCCCCCGCCCCGCAAACACACTCTCTCTCAAATAAATAAATAATCTTTTTAAAAAAATTCTGTAAGGGGCGCCTGGGTGGCTCAGTGGGTTGGGACTCTGCCTTTGGCTCAGGTCATGGTCTCGAGGTCCTGGCATCAAGCCCCGTACGGGGTTCTTTTCTCAGCGGGGAGCCTGCTCCCCCCCCACTGCCTGCCTCTCTGCCTACTTGTGATCTCTGTCGAACAAATAAATAAAATCTTTTAAAAAATAAAATAAAATAAAAAATTATTTAAAAAAAGGAAGCGGTCACCCAGAGCACAGCTCGGCACAACTTTTTGTAAAAGGCCAGACAGTGGGGTGCCTGAGGGTGACACCATCAGTAAATGTCTGCCTTCAGCTCAGGTCATGATTTCAGAGTTCTGGGCTGGAGCCCCAGGTCAGGCTCCCTGCTCCACGGGGAGTCTGCTTCTCCCTCTGCCTCTGCCTCTCCCCCTGGCTTGAGCTCGCTCTCTCTCTCTCAGAGAAATAAATACAGTCTTTTAAAAAAGAAAGAAAGAAAGAAAAGATAAAAGGCCAGCTAGTATGGGATACCTCGGTGGCTCCGTCAGTTAAGCATCCGACTCTTGATTTCAGGTCAGGTCATGATCTCAGGGTTGTGGGATCGAGTCCCACATCAGGCTCTAAGCTCAGCACGAGTCTACTTCAGATTCTCTCTCCCTTTTCCTCTGCTCGTCACCCCTCCACTCACTCACACTCTGTCTACAATAAATTAAAACATATAATCTTAAAAAAAAAAAAAAGAAAGTAAATATTTTAGGCTCTTGGGACCATAGGGTCTCTGTGGCAGCCTTAGATGGTATGCGAATGAGTGGGCGGGGCCGTTTCAATGAAACTATGGACATTGAAATTTGAATTTCATTTAATTTTCATGTGTCACAAAATATTATTCTCCTTTTGATCTTTTTTCTCCCCAACCATTTGAAAATCTTTGATTCCACAGAAACCATACAACTTGTCTGTACAGAAACTATGGTAGCCCAGATCTGGCCCTAGTTTGTTGAGCCCTGTTCTAGATGTGCATTCATAACGTGACAAATTCTAAAAACGTGACAAACAAAGCTGGTGATCTCAGGCAGGATGACAACTCAGAGTTGACCACATATCCTAGTTTTCCAGGGACAGACAGATAGTTTGCACTAAGCTGTCCCAGGTCTCTTTCACTCTCAAAAGTCCCAGATGGGGGGAACGCCTGGGTGGCTCAGTTGGTTGAGCCGCTGCCTTCGGCTGGGGTCATGATCCCAGGGTCCTGGGATCGAGTCCCGCACCGGGCTCCTTGCTCCGCGGGGAGCCTGCTTCTCTCTCTGCCTCTGCCTGCCACTCTGCCTGCTTGTGTGTGCACTCTCTCTCTATATATATCTCTCTCACAAATAAATAAATAAAATCTTTTAAAAAAAAGTCCCAGATGGGGTGATGAATATACGCACCCCTCCACCCCATTAGACCGTCACTTTTTTTTAATATAAATTAAAAACGTATGTTCACTACTGTACTCCAACATCTAGAGCAGGGCTTAGCAATCACTTTCCTGTAAAGGACCAGATAGTAAATATTTGAGATCTCATGCCATAAAGCCGATGCTGCATGAGGACAATATATAAATGGGTGAATGTGACTGTGTACCCCTAAACCTGATGGACACTGAAATTCGAATTTCACATATCATGAAATATTCTTCTTTTGATTTTGTTTCAACTAAGTATGTAAAAACCAACTTTAGCTTGTGTGTCATACAAAATCAGGCAATGGGCTGTTGTTTGTTGACCCTTGGTCGGGGATACCACCTGGCACATGGCAAGCATGGCATAAATGTCTGGTTTTGCTGAGTACATTCACTGAACAACCGTGCCTGCTTTGCAAAGCCGGGACAAACTTAAGGACAGATAGCAAATACCTGAGTGAGGGTCCTGGGGGAAGATGGGAGTGGATAGGGATTAGGAACAAGTGGGGGAAATAGTGAAATAAGAGAGACTTGGCTCAAATGGAAGAGGATGGTGGGTCACGAAGTGCGGGGGGATGGTAAACTCACCACCACTTCCAAGGCCCAGAAAGGAAAAGACAAAAGACAAAGACAGAGTCAAAGAAAGGAAGGCCCTGAAGCTGGAGAGGCTTGATTTGAAATCCCGGTGCTGCCCTCACTATCTGGGGATCTTGAGCAAGTTAACCTCTCAAAGGTTCTTTGTACAATGCAACCAAATACAGTACCTACTACTTCATAGAGCCA
The DNA here is from genome assembly GCF_963455335.1 of Martes martes. Taxonomy (NCBI): domain Eukaryota; kingdom Metazoa; phylum Chordata; class Mammalia; order Carnivora; family Mustelidae; genus Martes; species Martes martes. The sequence goes on along the minus strand of NC_137891.1, from coordinate 183,601,596 downwards.
TTGTGAGAATTACACGAACCCATCCATGTAAAGTGCTTGGAACAGTGTCTGGCCCTTAGTAAATGGTCAATAAATCTGACGGTGTTGTGATTGTTTTCTATAAAGAATAGAAAAAGACATGTCTGGGGCGGGGGTGGGCAAAATGGGTGCAGGGGAGTGGGAGACACAGGCTTCCAGTGATGGAATGAATAAGTCATGGGGGTGAAAGACACAGCACAGGGAACATAGTCAATGGTATTTACTAGTGCTACGTGGTGACAGGTGGTCGTCACACTCGTGGTGAGCACAGGAAAATGTAGAGCTGTTGAATCACTATGTTGTATACCTGAAACTCATGTAACATTTTGTGTCAGCTCTACGCAAATAAAAGCAGTTTTTCCCCAGGGTTCCAAATAAGGCAGGATGATTGATTGAGTGGTTGATTAGATCAACTGATTGATTAGACGTGATTAAGAGGACAGGTTCTGGAGTCAAGAACATCAGCTCTGCCATGTACAGGCTGTGTGACCTTGGCCAGGTTACATGGCCTCTCTGTGCTTCAGTTTCCTTGGTTGGGAAGTGCTAATAATAGTCGTACTTGCCTGATAGGTTTGAGGTAAGAATTATTCAAAACAGAGCCCTGCATATAACTACTCAAATAAATTAGTATGTTATCACTCTGGACCCACAATTTCTGCCCCAGGAAAAGTAACAAAACGAGTCAGAACAAAAAAAAACCTTGCGAAATACTCCGAAAAGTCCCAGGAGGTGGGCTGTGGATTCTGAGCAAAAATTCTGTTCAGAAAACCTCTAACATGAAAGACAAAACACAACAAACAAACAGAAAATAATTATCCTGAGGGAACAGACATAATGTTGTGTGCAAAAAAAAAATCAAGGAAACTATCATTAATGTCCTCAGAGAGTTAAATAAAATATTACTTCTGTGCAAAAAGAACCATGGCTATAATTAGGAGAAATCAACAAATAAGAAAGATCTCTGGGAAAATAAAAATATAGATTTTTTAAAAAGCCAATAGAAAGAGTGAAGGTAAAGTTGGAGAAGTTCCGCAGAAAGTAGAATGAAAAGGAAAATTTGCACAACAGAAGAAAGTTGTTGTTTTTTTTAAATGGTGGTTCATTGTAGCAACAGCTAGCTGATAAAAAGACAACCAAGAAAACAGTAGAGAAGTGATTGTTAAAGTAATACTACAGCATGGGGCACCTGGGTGGCTCAGTGGGTTAAGGCCTCTGCCTTCGGCTCAGGTCATGATCCCAGGGTCCTGGGATTGAGCCCTGCATGGGGTGGGGGGGGCTCTCTGCTCAGCAGGGAGCCTGCTTCCTCCTCTCTCTCTACCTGCTTCTCTGCCTACTTGTGATCTCTGTCTGTCAAATGAATAAATAAATAAAATCTTAAAATAAAAAGTGCATAAATTAAAGTAATACTACAACAAACTTTTCCAGAACTGAAGAACAAGAACATCTAGAATGAAAAGATTATCATATGCCTGGGACAATGAGCAACAACAAAAAAGATCTCCGGGAAAACAAAGTCATCATCTTCAATTTCAGGCTACAAGTGATAAGGAGAAGATCTTGACTGTTTCAGGAAGAACATGCAGATTATATGAGTGACCAAGAATGCAATTAGATTTCTCAAAAGCAGCAAGAGAAGCTAGAGGGTAGTGGGAAAATGTCTTCAAAGTGTTGAGAAAAAATGATTTTCAACCTAAAATTCTATATGCAACCAGACTGTCAGTCAAGTGTGATCATTGAATAAAGCCATTTTCAAACATGAAGGACATCGACTGTTGACTATAAGGAAATTTGACTATAAGGAAAACTTTGAGAGGTTCATACAGCTTTTTGAGGATGTAGACTTGGATGTTCAAGGAGAACAAAACAAGTGGAAAAAACAAGGCAATTATTAACTCCAGGAAAAAGAAAAAGTTGCACAAGAAAGAATACTTCTTGGGTAAGTATTGAATAAAATTTATTTAGTTATAATAATGAAAACATTGAGGAGTGCCTGGGTGGCTCAGTGGGTTAAAGCCTCTGCCTTCGGCTCAGGTCACGATCGCAGGGTCCTGGGATTGAGCCCCGCATTCAGCTCTCTGCTCAGCAGGGAGCCTGCTTCCTCCTCTCTCTGCCTGCCTCTCTGCCTACTTGTGATCTCTGTCTGTCAAATAAATAAATAAAATCTTTAAAAAAAATAATGAAAACATTGAGTGTGTACTTAACTAAACATTGTGATATATTAAGATGATGGAGGACATGATACAGGAATGTTTGAGATGAAAACCTTCACTCATCATAATAAGTAATCAACAGATAATCTCTAAAATGAATGAATCAAAATTTCACAGAACAGATTTATTATTTAAATATATGTAAGTATATATATGAGGAGAATAAGGGACTGCAGTTTTTTGTTATTGGTATTTTTGCACTAATTGGTTGTTTAAAAAAATAATTTAGGGGCTCCTGGGTGGCTCAGTGGGGCCTTCAGCTCAGGTCATGATCTCAGGGTCCTGGGATCAAGCCCCGCATGGGGCTCTCTGCTCAGCAGGGAGCCTGCTACCTCCTCGTCCTCTGCCTGCCTCTCTGTCGACTTGTGATCTCTCTCTCTCTGTCAAATAAATAAATAAAATATTTTTTAAAAATAATAATAATTTTAAAAAAAGAAGACCTAGACCAAACCGGGAAGCGTATCGTAACTTTGGCAGGTTCTGAGGCACTTAAATTAAAAGAAAGTAAATCGTGATGAGATAAAAATACCTTGCCTTGGTATTACGTGTTTTTACTTTTCAAAAATGCTGTAATAACCACAGTAGTAATGAGTACAACTAACGCCCAAATTCTAGTTTCTAAATGCCTTTCCTGACTAAAAGGAATTAGAGCTCTTTAGAGGAGTGGCAGATTCCAGGGCTGGTGCAGGGAAGGTATAAGGTGAACTTTTTGTGCCAGAAAGCAAGCACATGCTCAGAGACTAATAGGGACACATTAAAATGACCCAAAGCTAGTTTCAAGGGCTCCCCTGGCCACCATTAGGACAATTTGATCATTAAAAACACTAATGACTGTAACCTATTGTAAATCATTGAATAAATAAAATCCAAGAGTTCATAATGACTATCAAAAAAAGAGAGGGAGGTGGTGTCTGGCTAACTCAGTCAGTGAAGCATCCAACTCTCTCTCTCTCTTTTTTTTTAAGATTTTATTTATTTATTTGAGAAAGAGAGAGAGAGCGAGAGGGAACATGAGAGGGGAGAAGGTGAGAGGGAGAAGCAGACTCCCCGCAGAGCTGGGAGCCCGATGCGGGGCTCGATCCCAGCATTCCGGGATCATGACCTGAGCCGAAGGCAGTGGCTTAACCAACTGAGCCATCCAACTCTTGACCTCAGGATTGTAAGTTCAAGCCCCATGTTGGGTGTAGAGATTACTTAAATAAAATCTTTGGGGCACCTGGGTGGCTCAGTCAGTTAAGCATCTGACTCTTGATCTCAGCTCAGATCTGGATATCAGGGTCATGAGTTCAAGCCCCGTGTTAGGCTCCATACTGGGTTTGGAGCCTACTTCATAATTTTTTTTTTAATTTTAAAAAAAAAGGAGAGAGAGAAAATAAAATTCTTGTGTTAACACTGGAGGTAATTATCACGTCAACCTATTCTGAAAATTGATAAAAAGTAAGTATTTAGAAGGAATTGTAGTTCATCCCCAGCTGATGAAGGGAAGTTCTTCTTTACAAAGGAATGTAGAGGGAATGATAGCATTTTAAAATTTGCCATTTTGCAACCCCAACGAAGTAACTGAACCAGGCAAATATCATCAGTGGATGCCAAATCCATTAAGTGAAAGGTTGTAGGCCAATGGGATATTGGCTTGTGCCCAAGTATCACCCAGAGATTACTTGCAAATTGCAGAGAGGGAAAATATGCTTTTTCTGGAGAGATCTGGTGGTTACAGTCTTTTTTTTTTTTAATTTAAGATTTTATTTATTTATTTGACAGACAGAGATCTCAAGTAGGCAGAGAGGTAGGCAGAGAGAGGAAGGGAAGCAGGCTCCTTGCTGAGCAGAGAGCCTGACTCTGGGCTCCATCCCAGGACCCCGAGATCATGACCCCAGCCGAAGGCAGAGGCTTTAACCCACTGAGCTACCCAGGCGCCCCTGGTGGTCACAGTCTTAACCAAAAATCTAACTTAGCATCCCTGAGAGTGAGACAACCAGGCATTATGTGTTCCTGATGGGATGCAATGAAACAGACATGCCTTTACTCACAAAGCATTCTCACCATTGTGTCTAACCTAAATGTGATCATGTCTTTAAACCTAACTTCCTGTACACAGGAAAAATAGGAGAGAGAGGAATGAGCTAAGTAATGCCAGGAGGAACCAACCAAATGAATCTAAAATGTACAACATTTTAGATATTTAAAAAATATCTTTATTTTAAAGTCAGATGTCTTTAAAAAATCAGTATCCTGGAGGGGGAGATTCTTCTAGATTTAAAATGACTAAGGGAGGGGCGCCTGGGTGGCTCAGTGGGTTAAAGCCTCTGCCTTTGGCTCAGGTCATGATCCCGGGGTCCTGGGATCGAGCCCCGCATCGGGCTCTCTGCTCAGCAGGGAGCCTGCTTCCCTTCCTCTCTCTCTGCCTGCTTCTCCGCCTACTTGTGATCTCTGCCTGTCAAATAAATAAACAAAATCTTAAAAAAAATTTTTTTAGAAAAATCTAAGTCAGAGCTAGACCAGTTGGAGAGGCAGCTTCTCATGTCGGTGAAACCAAAAAACACAGGGACTAAGAGAAAGTAAATCTTGAAGTTACTCTTATTTAAATACTTTTATTATCTTGGTATTTCTTGTAGTGTTCAAGAATGCATTTAGAGTTCCATTCTGTACACTTTCTGGAGCTGGCAGAGCTGGGAATCTGAGGGGGGAAGGGAGGTGAGGTGGCGTGGACTAGTAAGTGGGGTGAGAACTGGGGCCCATTCCCAGGCACTCTGGTTCCCTGCCCAGTGTCCTTTCCTTCCAGTTGAGACTCCTCATCCTTATACGGGAAGCCACCACCCCAAAGAGCTATTAGGGAGCCCCTTAGTCCCTCAGCATCTTCCCAGCACGGGCACCCACGTGCTTTAGGTCTCCCGGGATCATCTTCTAATTAACTCTCTGTCCCTGGATTCTAGACCACTCCATGCCCACGGTGGCTGGCCTTCGTTTTTCTTTTTTCCTTTTTCTTTTTTTTTTAAGATTTTTAAATTATTTATTTGACAGAGAGAAAGAGAGAGAGAGAGAGAGATCACAAGTAGGCAGAGAGGCAGGTGTCGGTGCGGGGTGGGGGGGTGGGGAAGCAGGCTCCCCGCTGAGCAGAGAGCCTGACGAGGGGCTCGATCCCAGAACCTTGGGATCATGACCTGAGCCGAAGGCAGAGGCTTTAACCCACTGAGCCACCCAGGCGCCCCTGGCCTTCATTTTTCTTGTGTGTCTTTTACACTGTAGTTTTGGCACAATGCTGGACGAGGCGTGAGAGCTCCGTCTATCTTTTCTGACCTATTGTCTTCAGAAAGCACTTAATAAATGCTCAGAAGAGGAGTGCCTGGGTGACTCAGTGGGTTAAGCCTCTGCCTTTGGCTCAGGTCAGGATCTCAGGGTCCTGGGATCAAGCCCCGCATTGGGCTCTCTGCTCTGCAGGGGGCCAGCTCCCCCCGCCCCCGCCTGCCTCTCTGCCTACTTGTGATCTCTTTCTCTGTGTCAAATAAATAAATAAATCTTTTTAAATAAATAAATAAATGCTCAGAAGAGAAGAGACGGGTAAGAACAGATACGTTCAGCTTTCTAACAATCCTCAAGCTTAACGTATAAGGGCTATGAACAAAGAAACAAACAAACCAGGAGAACTTACAAAACACATTTTAAGCAAGCAGAACGTTTACCAATCATGACTGCAGGGCTGAAACCCAGAGATGAGCTCCAGCTAGAGCAGGAGGACTCCACTGTTCAGCCTCCCTCTGACCTTATCATTGATTCTCTTCCCGAAGGAGTGTTTGTTCTCTTCAAGACTGTGTTTGCTGGCCTGAAACTTCTGGGGGAAGGGACAGCTTTTGTGGTTTTGTCCCTGTTTGATTTTTCTCCAGTTTCTGCACACCCTGCCCCTCCCACCTATGGCCGGGCTCCAAGGCCCACAGAGCAGCCCACACCGAATGCCTCAGTTTCAATCCTGGCACAGAGAACACGTGGCCCAGGAACACAGCTTCGGGGACAGAGAGACCTGGGAGAGGAATTTATAGCTGGGTGACGCATTTGGGGATCTGTTTGACCTCAGGCAAGTCTCACCGCCTCTGAACCTCAGCATCTTCTGCGGAGTGGAGAGAAAATAAAACGAACTTCTCCCCGCCCAAAATGGCTGGGTGGGTTAGTTCAGACGACCCAGGCCTCCATGCTTTATCTAGTGCTTCAAAATGTTAGTGACCATCGGGGCCCACGTGCCCAAACTCTGCTGTCCTCTGTGTGCTGGGACGCCCCCGAGGCAGGTAAAGGATCCGCAATCGGTCTTCTCCACGCTCTCCTCCCTTACGTCTGCAAATTGACTCAGCCTTTATCTGGTTGGCAGAAACAGCACCCATGCGGACTTGCCCCTGCCGGTCTTAGCGTTTATTCCCTAGGAGGCTGTCCGGGAGGCCGTGGAGCCCCCCCATTCCGGAGTCGGACTGCCTGGGTTCAAATCCCAGTCCCACCATTGACTGGCCCTGTGAGGTTGGGCAGGGCCTGTCCTATTACAGGAAAAGCGCAGTGTTATCATTAGAGGCCTGGAGCTGGAGGATGTTACCGTTAGAGTTAGGGTTCAAATCCCAGGTCCGCCATTTACTGCCTGGGTGACCTCATGCAAGATACTTAATTAACCTCTGTGTGCCTCAGTTTTCTCCTCACCTGTACATGCGAATTTTATCAATAGTACCTTCCGTACACGAGACTATTGAGGTAGATGGTAGGCGCTATCATTTGTTTATTTGAAATAAAGTCATTCTTTCCAGGTGTGGAGCTTGCCTAGGGGAGTGGGGAGAGGATGCACCCAGCTGGCTTTTTTTTTTTTTTTTTAAAGATTTTATTTATTTATTTGACAGACACAAGTAGGCAGAGAGGCAGGCAGAGAGAGAGGAGGAAGCAGGCTCCCCGCTGAGCAGAGAGCCTGATGCGGGGCTCGATCCCAGGACCCTGGGATCATGACCTGAGCCGAAGGCAGAGGCTTTAACCACTGAGCCACCCAGCTGGCTTTTTAAACAGAGGTTGCTTGACTTCCCGGCTCTCTCTGGCCTCTCGAAAGTCTGGAAGACCCGGGACCCGGCTCCCCGCCCCCGCCTGGCCACGCCCCCGCCTGGCCACGCCCCTCCCCGCCCCATCTCACCTGGCCCCGCCCTGTCCCTCCTAGCCCTGCCCCTGAGCTAGTCTCGCGCACTTTCAGAGTGCGCGAGCTCGGGCCGGGACCGGGGGCCGACGGTTGGTCCGGCGAAGCCATCTGTTACGCTACGTAGGGGGAGCCAACAGTCTAGGCTTCTTTGTTTTTTCAATTTTTGCGTATTCTGGCCCAGATTTTTGGTCATATTATAGCGTTTAAGTCATCCCCGTTTGCTCCGTCTCTCAGCAGGGAGCGCTGCCTCTCTGGGGAGAAGGTCATTGTGCCTCAGTGCGGCGTCCTTCCCCTCTTGACGCGGAGCCGGTGGGAGTGGACGACGGCCGGCGGGGGGAGGAGGCGGCCCTAGCGCCATTTTGTGGGAGCGAAGCGGTAGCTGGGCTGCTCCTGGATCCCTCGCTGCTTCGGTTTCCCTGTCGGGCTTCCTAGCAGCGGCCTAGCGGGTGAGTCGCGAACGCTTCTCACTGAGGACGCCCTGCGCGTCTCGGCTCCCGGGCTGTGCGGCCCGAGGCGGACGCAGTGGGTTCCGCCCTCGCCCCGGGAAGGGAGCCGTGGGGCCGGGCCTGCCTCGTCCTGCCTGAGCGGCCTCGCGCGGGCGCGTCGTTAGGGCTCGGCGCGGGGTGGCAGCCGGCGCCGGAGCAGGGACAATTGGCCCGCGGTGCCGTGCAGCCCGAGGCGGAGCTTTGGCCTGGCCTCGGGCCCGAGCCGTGCCCTGGGCCTCCAGCACCGGGCACGCCGGGGGACCTCGGCAGCCTAGGCCCTGGGTCCCCGCGTCTGTACCTCGGCCCGCGCTTAAAAACTCCTCCCTCGGCCCCCACGCACTGGCTTCTGGGAGGTGGCGGCCCGCGTCGCTAAGGACCTGTCGTCGCTGTCCTTGCTCAAGTTTGGGGAGCTCCCCCCGGAAGTCCCCCAGTGAGGAACAGGGAGGAACTTTTTTCCTGCTCTCTCCTCCTGCTCACTGCTTGCGTTCCTCCTCGACACGGTTTCTGCATCGCGTTCTTAGGGACATGTGCTCTGATCCCCACACACGTCTCAGCGTAGGTTCTCCTCGGCCCCCAGGACGATGGACTTCTTTCTAGTGGCGTATGGCACAGCTGTAATAAATGAATAGCTTGTTTGCTGTCATCTCTGCGTCCCTTCCTCCCCGCCCCTTGTCACCAGCGTGCTCCGTGGGACTGACGGGTTCCCGTTGCAGCATCTGATGCATAGCGGGCACGGGGCACGTGTCTATCGCAGGAATGAACTCACAAGGCACTGCCCTTGTCTTGGCCTCGTTTCAGTGATCACCAACACGTATAAGAACCCAAACCCTTAAGTTCTTCTAGAAGTCCCAGAACGTTGGCGCGGTAGTGTGTGTGTGAGAGATTTTTAAGGAAACAGTTACTTCCACGTGAGTGTCTGTCATTAACATTTCTTTTCCCTTTAAGAAAGATAAGAAAAGATGTCCGAGTATATTCGGGTAACTGAAGATGAGAATGACGAGCCCATTGAAATACCATCAGAAGACGACGGGACAGTGCTGCTGTCCACAGTTACAGCCCAGTTTCCCGGCGCCTGTGGGCTGCGTTACAGGAATCCAGTGTCACAGTGTATGAGAGGTGTCCGGCTGGTGGAAGGAATTCTCCATGCCCCGGATGCTGGCTGGGGGAACCTGGTGTATGTTGTCAACTATCCCAAAGGTTTGTTGCCATTTGCTTTTGCAATTCTAAACTCTGGTGTGTGTGTGTCTCCTCTGAGTTGGAGCAGTGCCTCATGTCACGGTGAAACCTCTCCTGTAACCCCAGTATTTATTTAAACTTTACTAATAGACTGGTTTGGAACGTCTCTAGTCTAAATTAGTGAAAATTGGAGATAATGTTTTTCTAAAGAGAAAGCCATGTGTTTAATTATCTGGACAAGTATGCCAAGTTAATGCTGAATTTAAAGAAAACTAAGAATGTTTTGTGAAGATCAGTCTTTTATAAATAGATTCTTTCAAAGTGCCCTGATACTTAGTTCTGGTTTTTGTCTTTGCAAGCTTATATCGTTGGTTCAGTTAATCTGATTTTTCCCTTCTTAAATGATAATCAGTTGCAGGAAACCAAATCTTGAATTAGCGCACTTCTGATTTGGGGTTTTGGTCTTATTCTCACTGCCACTTATCACTGGTGTTCTAAATCTGAAAAAAAGCATTAAGTTTGTGGAGGAAACAGGTTCCTTTTAGTAGTAAGAATTTGCTTTAGTTACTCTTGCTGTGTTACTTTTATTATAACTCGATGTTGCAAAAAGTATCCTATTTGGTTAGTTTCCAAGACTTTGCCTTCCACTTTGAGAACATTTTTAACAGTATCAAGTTAGTTTTTCTTTAGTATGCTGTTACCCAAATCTGAAATGTTGTTTAGATGGAGATATGTCTGTGTGGGTTCATCAGTTGTAACAAATGTACCTGTCTTGGATGGGGCAGGAATATCATGATAATGGGGGAAGTTGTGCACCTGTGGAGGTAAAAGGGGAGGTGTGGGGGATCTCTGCCTTCCTTTCCATTTTTCTGTGGACCTAATACTGCCCTAAAAAATAAAGTCTAGGGTTGCCTGGGTAGCTCAGTCTGTTGGGCGTCTGCCTTCAGCTCAAGTTGTGATCTCGGGGTCCTGGGATGGAGCCCAGCATCAGGCTCTCTGGTCAGTGGGGAGTCTGCTTCTCCCTCTCACTCTCCCACTGTGCGCGTGTGCGCTTGCTCACTCTCAAAAAAAAAAAAAAAATGGAAATGAAAAATCTGTAAAATTAAAGATAGTCTATTTCTTAAAATTCATTCAGTTCTTCCACTTCCCTTCTGAATACTGTTTTTTAAAAATAACCCAAGACTTTCTTTTTTATTACAAAATCAACATGAGTTCATGGTTAAACGTTTAGAAAAGAAAGAAAAAGAAAATTGAAGTCACCCTTAAATATACAGCTGGAGGGGCGCCTGGGTGGCTCAGTGGGTTAAAGCCTCTGCCTTCGGCTCAGGTCATGATCCCAGGGTCCTGGGATCGAGCCCCGCATCGGGCTCTCCGCTCCGCGGGGAGCCTGCTTCCTCCTCTCTCTCTCTGCCTGCCTCTCTGCCTACTTGTAATCTCTCTCTCTCTCTCTGTCAAATAAAATAAAATAAAATCTTAAAAAAAAAAATATACAGCTGGAGATAAAAGTTGGATCGTTTTTTGGTATATAACTTCTTAAAGTTACAGGCATTAAAGTAATTAAGCAACTCTATTTAATAGGCACAAAGTGTAGCATGCTTTTTTAGCCGTTTTTCCCCCCTCCTTACTATGTTTTTAGAGTCAGAGTGAAGTAGAATTATTTTTGTTTTGCTGTGCCTTTTGAGTGGGGAGAACAAACCATCATCTTAAGATCTCACGAAACCAAAGGGGGGAGTTCCTGCCTTCGCACCAGCAAAACCCCTCAGCCACTTCACCAATCCCTCTGTCTTTGAGAGCTGACCTCACTCTGCGAAAAGTTTTCAATATCTTACTCTTAGAATCTTTTTGCTTATTGTTGTTAGGTGTAGGAGCTAATGTGTTTTAAGACATGTTGAGTGAGGAGTTCTGAAAGGTTTCTGCTCATTTTGTTTAGATAACAAAAGAAAAATGGATGAGACAGATGCTTCATCAGCAGTGAAAGTGAAAAGAGCTGTCCAGAAAACGTCTGATTTAATAGTGTTGGGTCTTCCATGGAAAACGACTGAACAGGATCTAAAAGAATATTTTAGTACCTTTGGAGAAGTTCTCATGGTTCAGGTAAACTTTGATTTCATAAAACGATTTTTCTCTTCCCATGAATGAACATCCAGAATTCCTGTAGTTTGGTTACACTGCCTGCCCTTTGTGCCTAGCAGATGGTATTTTTGTTTATTACATGCATACAGAAGGGATGCCGAAAAGAAATATGGGTTGGGGTGCCTGGCAGGCTCAGTGGGTAGAGTACACAACTCTTGGTCTCAGGGTTGTGAGTTCAAGCCCCATGTTGGGCCTAGAGCCTACTTAAACAAAAACCAAACTTGGGTTATACTATTTCCCATTATGCATATAGCCTATATTTTTGCCTTTGATGTTATAAAATCCTGCTGCATAAAGGCTCAAGGGCCTGTTTTTCTTTAAGATTTTATTTTTTTGAGACAGAGCACGTGCAAGAGTAGGGGTAGGGGCAAGGGGAGAGGGAGAAGCAGACTCCCCACTGAGCAGGGAGCCCAGTGCGGGGCTTGATCCCACAACCCTGAGATTATAACCTGGGCCGAAGACAGATGCTTAACTGACTGAGCCACCCAGCTGCCCATAGCCTATTTCTTTGTAACTTACATTGCTGAGAGATCAAAAAGCACTTATTTTTAAAGGCAGGGGGATTGGCTGGTTCAATTGGGGGAGGATGTGACTCTTGATCTCAGGGTTTTGAGATGGAACCCCACATTGGGTAGAGAGATTACTAAAATAAGTTCTAAAAAGAAAAATACTTTTTTTCTGCTTTTCCCACTTAGGATTTGTAAATATTAGATCTAATATATCTTTGTATACTAAAACATTTTGTTAAAATTCTGTTTTGTGACATGATTAACTATTAATATGGTCTAGATTCAATGTTTACCCTCTTGCTTTTTTACTTCAAGAATAACTTGGTATAAGTTTTACTTTGTTTTATTTTTTATTTTTTTTTAAAAGATTTAGTCATTTGATAGAGAGGGAACACAAGCAGGGGGAGTGGGAGAGGGAGAAACAGGCCTCCCGCTGAGTAGGGAGCCCAACCTGGGGCTCAAGTCCATCATAACCTGAGCTGAAGGCAGACACGTAACTACTTGGTTTAAATTTTAATTGAGCAACTCCCGTCAAAGTGAATCCATTCAGATTACCAAGGAACTGATTGGGGCGGATGTGTCTAGTAAATTTCATTGGTTTTTGGTTTTTTTTTTTCTCCCTAGGTCAAGAAGGATATTAAAACTGGTCATTCAAAGGGGTTTGGCTTTGTTCGTTTTACGGAATATGAAACCCAGGTTAAAGTAATGTCACAGCGGCATATGATAGATGGACGGTGGTGTGACTGTAAACTTCCTAATTCTAAGGTACTTTGCTCTTTTTTCCTGTGCTTTGGGACTTTTTGCTGACAAACTCCCTTAGAAGACATTGTAAAATAACACATAAAATGCACTTGGAAAAGGTGGTGGCTGGTGGATTCCTGAAACCTTTTGCCTTGTTAAAGCCTTAGTACCTGCATGTGTGCTGAATATTTTGTTTGTTTGAAATCTTTAGTTTGTTATTCCTCTAAACTAAAAGGTTTTTTTTTTTTAAATTCTTGTTATTTTTAGTGAGTGAACAGTTTCTTAACGTAGATACGCATCAAAATGCAAGGACGGTCAGAATACATTAATCTTACCACGAAGGCCTGACTGGTTTCAGGCAAGCAGGACTGACTAGGAGAGTTTGCGTCTTTGCCAGGGCATTTCTGTCATTGGCTTTCCTTAATCCAAATAGATAGTCGTGAACTTTAAACTTTAAAATGTGGGGGCCACTGGCAGGCTCAGTCGGTAGAGTGTGTGACTCTTGATCTTGGAGTTGTGAATTCAAGCCCCATGCTGGGTGCAGAGAGAGCTTAAAAATTAGGTTTTTTTAAAAAATAAAATGTTTTTCTCACCGAAGTTTTTAAAAGATGTGCTGGTGCAGAAAACTAAGAATGTACCTACTTCATAATGACTTAAGAGAAAAGGCAGGTAACTTTCGTTAGATCCTCTTTTCTTGGCTCGTAGAATATTTCTCATAGTTTTCTTTTCTTTCGACTTGCCCAGCAAAGCCCAGACGAGCCTCTGAGAAGCAGGAAGGTGTTCGTCGGGCGCTGCACGGAGGACATGACTGCCGACGAGCTGCGCCAGTTCTTCTGCCAGTACGGGGAAGTGGTGGACGTCTTCATTCCCAAACCGTTCAGGGCCTTTGCCTTTGTTACGTTTGCAGACGATCAGGTATTTTCTCTTTAATAATTTTGTCCCAGCTCTGTTAGGTAATTGTCTTGAACTCCCCCCACCCCGCTAGTTGCCGTCCTTAGCTGAGCTGTGGGATAGATGGGTCTAGATGGTCATGATAAACCCTTGCGATGCTTTTTCAGTGTGAGGCAGTTAACTCGGAGCGCTCTGTGTCTTGAGAATAAGCTGACAGATCCCTGCTGCCTGCCTAGAGCTAAAGGCGGTTTTATGGGTTTGAATGAAATGAGCGGTCGTTGCTTATTTGTCCTCCAGCTTAGACAGTGGCTTGAAATCTAAGTGTTATTGCTACCTTGATGCGTGAGTCAGTGGTTTAATCTCCCTTATTTACGCCCCTTATTTCTTACAGGTTGCCCAGTCTCTTTGTGGAGAGGACTTGATCATTAAAGGAATCAGCGTACACATATCCAATGCTGAACCTAAGCACAATAGCAATAGACAGTTAGAAAGAAGTGGAAGATTCGGTGGTAATCCAGGTGGCTTTGGGAATCAGGGTGGGTTTGGTAACAGTAGAGGGGGTGGGGCTGGCCTGGGGAACAATCAAGGAAGTAATATGGGCGGAGGGATGAACTTTGGTGCTTTCAGCATTAATCCAGCGATGATGGCTGCGGCCCAGGCAGCGCTGCAGAGCAGCTGGGGCATGATGGGCATGCTGGCCAGTCAGCAGAACCAGTCGGGCCCGTCAGGTAACAACCAAAGCCAAGGCAACATGCAGAGGGAGCCAAATCAGGCCTTTGGTTCTGGAAATAACTCCTACAGCGGTTCTAATTCAGGTGCAGCCATTGGTTGGGGATCCGCATCGAATGCAGGGTCAGGCAGCGGTTTTAATGGAGGGTTTGGCTCAAGCATGGATTCTAAGTCTTCCGGCTGGGGGATGTAGAGAGTGGGCGTGGTAGAGACTGGTGGGAATTCAAATTTTTCTAAACACATGGTAAGTATATTGTAAGATACATATGTACTAAGAATTTTCAAAATTGGTTTGTTCAGTGTGGAGTATATTCAGCAGTATTTTTGACATTTTTCTTTAGAAAAAGAGGAAAAGCTAAAGGAATTTTATAAGTTTTGTTACATAAAGGGTTGAAATATTGAGTGTTTGAAAGTGAACTGCTGTTTGCCTGATGGGTAAAAACCAACACACTACAATTGATATCAAAAGGTTTCTCCTGTAATCTTTTATCCCTGGACTTGTCAAGTGAATTCTTTGCATGTTCAAATGGAAACCATTGGTTAGAACTACATTCTTTTCTCCTTGTTTTAATTTGAACCCCACCATATGGATTTTTCCCTTAGGAAAATCTCCTTCTTGGAGATGATGGTGTCACAGTGTTTGGTTCTTTTTGTTTTTGTTCTTGTTTTTTTAACACTTGTCTCCCTTCACATGCAAAAGTACAATATGAAGCCTTCATTTAATCTCTGCAGTTCATCTCATTTCAAATGTTTATGGAAGAAGCACTTCATTGAAAGTTGTGCTGTAAATGTTCTGCCATAGGAATACTTCTGTCTGCACGCTTTCTCATTCAAGAACTCGTCAGCACGCTGCACAGGCTGCGTCTTTGACGGTGGGTGTCCCATTTTTATCCGCTACTCTTTATTTCATGGAGTCGTATCAACGCTATGAACGCAAGGCTGTGATATGGAACCAGAAGGCTGTTTGAACTTTTGAAACCTTGTGTGGGATTGATGGTGGTGCCGAGGCATGAAAGGCTAGTATGAGCGAGAAAAGGAGAGAGCGCGTGCAGAGACTTGGTGGTGCATAATGGATATTTTTTAACTTGGCGAGATGTGTCTCTCAATCCTGTGGCTTTGGTGAGAGAGTGTGCAGAGAGCAATGATAGCAAATAATGTACGAATGTTTTTTGCATTCAAAGGACATCCACATCTGTTGGAAGACTAAGTGAGTTTTGTTCCTAGATAACCCACGTTAGCTGAATGTGTTAAGTGAAACGATTACTTGTACTTCCCCCACCCCTTTGTCAACTGCTGTGAATGCTGTATGGTGTGTGTTCTCTTCTGTTACTGATCTGTAAGTGTGGTCACGTGAACTGAAGCTGGTGGGGTGAGAACATGGACGAGCTTGTGGTGTGCTTTGCAGGAGTACTTGGAAGCAGAGTTCACCAGTGAGCTCGGGGTGTCGCAAAGAAGGGTGGAAGTTCTCATGTCTGTTAGCTACCCATAAGAATGCTGTTTGATGCAGTTTTGTGTCCTGTGCTTGGATGCTTTTTATAAGAGTTGTCAATGTTGGAAATTCTTAAATAAAACTGATTTAAATAATATGTGTCTTTGTTTTGCAGCCCTGAATGCAAAGAATTCATAGCAGTTAATTCCCCTTTTTTGACCCTTTTGAGATGGAACTTTCATAAAGTTTCTTGGCAATAGTTTATTTTGCTTCAAATAAACTTATTTGAAAAGTTGTCTCAAGTCAAATGGATTCATCACCTGTCATGCATTGACACCTGATACCCAGACTTAATTGCTATTTGTTCTTGCATTGTCCAAAGTGAAAGTTTTTTTTTTTTTTTTCTTTTTAAATCTAGTTTTTAATAAGTCTGGGTGACCGCACCTAAAATGGTAAGCAGTACCCTCCAGCTTTTTACTAGTGCCTCTGTGCATTTGGGTGATGTTCTATTTACATGGCCTGTATAAATCTCCATTGGGACTCATGCCTTCTAAAAATATTCTTATTTGGGGGAGTGGGAAGAACTCTTAATTATTTTCAAATGCTTTGTAGCAAAGCATAGCAGTCGAAAAGAAGGGCATATCAGCACCTTCCTAGTTTGGGATTTGAAAAGTGGAATTAATTGCAGTAGGGATAAAGTAGAAGAAACCACAAATTATCTTGTGCCTGAAATCCATTACAGAGCCTGATAGCTTTAAGAACTAGCAGGGTGGGTTGTCTGTCTGGAAGTGTTAAGTGAAATGGGCTTTGTCCCCCGCAAGTGGGGGACTAGAGTAACGTTGAATAAAATCGTTTACAAACTCAGATTAGACTCTCACGATGCATTGTGAAGTATGTAAAAGCAATAATTACTGATTCTCTGTTGTACTTTTTATGTAACTGCTGTGAGAGTTGAGCTTGTTTTCTGATGGAAGAATGTGAACGGTTTTGTGTTGGTAGTTTTACCTGATGCCCTTATCTGGTTAGATTATGATAAATAGGTTTGTCATTTTGCAAGTTACGTGTTTGAAACTTTTTAGAAATGAAGTCGTCCTTTAGACTTGTGATCGCCTCGTTGTTTCGTTATTCAGTTTCCTCTGTAAAAGGATCTTGCGTTGTTTGAATTTTTTTTTCTGCATCTAAATTGCATGATTTCCAAACCCTGTACCATCTGAATTTTGCATTTTAGCACTTGCACTATTACTCAGCAGCAGTAACATGGTAACACTTAAAATGGTATTCGGGGACCTCCAAAGACTAAACTGACAAGCCTCCAAGGAGCCCAGGGGTAAGTTCACTTGTCAATGGCATGGTTTTAATCCCTTATTTACACTTGTTGTAAATCTAGTTACCAGTCTTAGAAGGCTTTCAATGGGGAGCAGCCTTCTGTTAACATGTTTGTGGTACCAGTAGCTGTGGGTATTTAATTTTACCCTAGAAAAAAAGAGAAAAAAAGAAAATGAAGTCTAGAAGTAAACTATTCGGCAAAGATTTGTTTTTAAAAGTCTATTTGGTCATCTCAATGCATTCATTCTCAAAACTTTTTGAACCAGTTGAATAAAAAATTTGTTGTCACCACAGTTTAGTGTCTGGAGTCTTACTGGAAAAATACAGTTTCTTTTTTATATGTGACAAAGGCGATGGAAAGTTACCGTTCAAAAGTGAGTCTCAAGAAGTTCCCCCTTTAATGAGCACAAGAGAAATTGGGCCAAAAGTCAACAGTGAATTTTTACATGAGTGGTAGTTATTTGGCTAGAATGAAACCCTTTGTTAAATGTTAACCTATTAGAACTTCTTAAGGAGGAACAGCCAGTGAAAACGACGTTAGATCTTTAAGGTTAAATCGGCTTAAATTATATCCTTTGGAAAAAGAGGATGTACATGATAATTAGAATAATTTGTTGTTGAGTACTAGGTGAGTAGCTCTTAATTGTGTATGAGTTCTATACTTAGCTATTGTATGGTATGTGATCTGTTGTTTGTTAAGCATGCCCAAGTATTTCCATGTTCGTTGTAAGAAGGAAAAAACCAACTATAGATTTATCTGTTAAACCACCACTTAATTCTAACGTATTTCTTCTTAAGGAAATGCCACATTTGATTCAGCTGTTTTCTATATGTGACTATTATTTAGGTTATTTCCAAGTGCCAGGAACATCCTCACAGCTAAATTAAATTCTTAACATTGGAATTACTAGGTCAAAGACTACATGCATGCTGTCGGGGCTTTTCAAGTATTTCCAAATTGTCCTTTAGAGAATGTATATTGTCTTCAACAATGTGAAATAGTGCTATTCCATGTTCCTTTTTGTCTGCCAATTTGATAAGTGAAAAATTCTCACCAGTTTGCGCTATTGGTTTTTAAACATGGGAGTCAGTCAGCACCTAAGCCAAAGTATCCATATGTCCAGTTTATTTACAAAAAAAAAAAAAAAATCATGATTCAAGGCTATCTGTGAACCAGCTTTGCTATAATATATGAAGCTCTGTTAGAAATCAGTAAGAACAAGCCCCCAAACGGTGGAAAATTAGAGAACATGAACAGGCAATCTGTAGAAATGTAGATAAACAGTACAAAAGATACTGGACTTGTAAGTAATTAAATGCAGATTTAAACCAGTGAGTTTCTGTTGGATTGGCAAAGGTGATCCCACCTAATCATCTGTGTCCCCTTGAATCAAAGAGTAAGGGGTGAAAAACTGGCAAGTGAGAAGTGCCGGGAAGGGCGGGCTGATCCGTGGTGTGGCAGTGGTTTGGGGTTAGAGCGACAACTGCCAAGTTTGTGGCTCTCAGGCCACGTGGCTACTAAGAGCTTTTGCAGGGATTTTTAAAACTGAGGAATCATTGAAGACCTACAAATCAAAAATTACTAATTATGTTCTTGATCCAGGGAATGTAGTTAATAACTTTGGTGTAGATTCCATATTGATTTGCTTCCCCACAATTAACGGAACCCCAGGACACTATTCCTCCCACAAACCATCTCTGTGTCTCATTATCCAGAAACACTAGCGCCCCCCCACTGTCCCCTCTGCAGCTGTCCTTGCCCCCGCCTTCTAAGCCAGCGCAGAGCATGTTCTCTGTCACCCTCCCCCCCGGGAAGGCCAGCTTCTCGTACGCAGCGGTGCATTTCTGATGGTCGACAATTGGTATGTCAACAAACATTAGATTTCTGGCAAGAAAACCCCTCTGGGTTAACCCCCATCCTGATGCAGTTCCAATGTCATCCGTCCTCATGAAGGATTCGGCCTCCTTTCCTGGCAAGCAGATAGGCAGGATGTTGCTGTTGATTCCAACTCTGTTCTTCAGTTTAATCAGTGCTATGTCGTTATCAAAACCGGCGCCGTGAGTATAACCTTCATGTATAAAAATGGCCTCAGCCCAGGCTTGTGTGTAATGAGCCGACAGTCTCTTCACGGTACCCAGTCTGATGTCCAAGGAGGAGGCGGCTTCCCTCTGCGCGTACACGGCGTGCGCCGCCGTTAGGATCCAGCTGTCCTGCAGGAGCGCGCCCGCTGCCGTGGTCTGGCCTAGTAACAGCCCTTGCCAGGGGAAGTCCCCGAGCTGTGCCTTCTGCCCTCCGTATATACGACCTCCTGTGGTACGAGTTGATACTCCACACACTGGGGAAAGAAGCGGACACACACATGGCCTTGACAGAGACCCAGTGTGGGTTTGCGCCCAGTTGCTACCACTAGGGAGTGTGTGATCCCACCCAAAGCCGGGTCGGGTTGGTTGGGCTTTCACCCAAGCCAGCAGGTGCTTTTAAAACACAGTTTGGAGACTCAATAAAACCTCTTGGCATGAGCTCCTCAGAGGATGAGGTGAGAGGAGGTTAACTTAGAGAAACTGATGTGTCTGGCTGAAATAATTTGGTCTACACAATTTGGAAGATTACTTAATAGGGCAAACAAATTGAGCTGATGTAGTGGGTGATGTGATCAGAAAGTGAAAGGAAATGACCTTTTCGTTGCTTTCTGTTTTCCTACTTGGACGATGGGGTCTTTACCATGTAGTGCTGGGAAAGCAGGAACTAAGGTCACTAGCCCAGGATTTGCAAAATTCTTTTCACCTTTGAACATTAAGTGTTTAAAAAAATCATAAAGTTGCAGTTGTAGCTAGGAACCTTCAGGAACAAAAATTACTATTTTTGGTCTAGTTGATTCTTCCAAACTAAATTTTTTTTTTCTCTATGGCTAACTGAATATGCTCATTAACGTAGCGACTGTGTTCCCTGGTGTGGCAGAGTCCTGGCTTTAAAACCTACGAATGTTGTGTCAGCTAAGATGTAGGGGTTGGTTCTTTTTTTTTTTTAAACCAATTTAAGCCAAATAACAAAGGGGTAATGAATATATTACTACCTTTCTGATTTTTTAAATCACTGTACTCAACCATATCCTCAGAGCCAATTCTGGTAAAAGAAAAAAAAATTTAAAGTCCTATTGAAAGGCAAATTGCATTAATGTTTAAAAACTAGATGTCATTGAAAACAATTGCTTAGGGAAATAATGAAGTTATTAGCTTTGGGTTTTAATAGCAGTTTTACAGGGAAGAAAAGTAACTCCGCAGCAGAACTCGAGTTTATAAATGTATAAATGCTTCAAGATAATTTTTTGAATCATTTAATTTTTTACGCTTGCCTAGTTGTAAGGTCAGAAATAACCAAGTGACTGATGCAGTCAGCACCCAGCAACCTCCCCGTCCGTCCAGAAGGGGGATAATGAGAACGTATTATTTGGAAATAACCACTTGGTTTAAGAGCCAAGTGCTGAAGCTGCATTTCAGCCGACCACAGCTAAAGCTCTGCTGATGTCTCCCACCCAGTTCTACTTTCCATCAATTACGAATCTCTTGTATAAATGTATCCATTACCAGGCTCACAGACGGGGAGTGATTTTTCTCCTCTGGAGCTCGTCCAGAATCCATCAGCCTCACACACGTATTTACCTGCAAATCATTGGAAAAGCAAAAATGTTTAACTGCATGTATAAGGTGGTTGTCATTTGCTTGAATACCCCCTTGAAAAATGTTGATTCTTGAGCATCAGTGGGAAAGAGAGGTGTCTAACCATTTTACATGATTTCATAAATAGGAGGTCTCTGCATTAACCATGTTTGCTTGCAAAGTGGAAACCTTTTAGATGTGTAACTTGAATATGTATCAAGATCTCAAGTGCTTAATGATAAGGTTTTGACTTGTTAAATTAAACCATTTGGAATATATTGTGTGTTTGTAGTAGTCATTTACTAGATAAGATCTGTTTTCAGATTCCTGCAAATTGACATTAAAGTCACTTCAGCTGTAATATTTCACTTAGCGGGCGGGGAGAAGTGCCTTTTAATCTTTTGTGTAGCCTTAGCCAAAAATGTCGGCTCAAGTTTATTTTCAGATCGTGAGGGAGGGCTCCTTTTCCAGATAGCACGCACCCCCAACTTTGCAGTCTGCTTACCGTCGTTAGGGGTCATTGTGTAGAAGACCTCGTTACAGCGGTACTGAATCACGGCTCTGTACGTGGTCACTTCGGGGCCTGTGATGTACTCCACTCGGCCCATGGGCAGGTCATCAGGAGGGCCACAGTCAACAACTAGGAAACACAGGAGGAGGAGGAGTCCGGTTGTACGGACGGTGAGAAGACGAGGCCGACAGGTGGTTGTGCCGGGGTGCTGTGGCTCCAAGCCAGATCCGTGTCTCTCCCCGCCCCGCGTACCCCTCTCCGCCGCCGCCGCCGTGGACATCCTCCGTCTCGCAAAAGGGAGGGAATCGCTTTAGTGTGATTTAAAAGCCTCGCCCTCCTGCCTGTTCCCGACTAAACGGCTAGAGTGAGGTGAGGCCCCTGGGTAGGAGCCCTGCGGTTCCCTTCACAAAGGAAGGGAATTTGAAACCACTGGACTCCTCAGCGCCCTGACTTTTTTTTTTTTTTTTTTTAAGATTTTATTTATTTGAGAGCACAAGCAGCAGGGAGTGGGAGAAGCAGGGAGCCGGATATAGGAATCAGTCCTGGGACCCCGGGGTCATGACTGGAGCTGAAGGCAGACAGTTAACGAGCTGAGCCACACAGGTGCCCAGCACCTGACTTTGAACCTCAGGGTCTGTCGCAGAGCAGCTGCCGGCCCAGCCTACACAGGCCTGCCCTGGGCTGGGTCCGGGAAAGTGGTCCTCGGTTTGCAGGTCGGTTGGCCTTAAAGGTCAAAGAACCATACAAAGAAGGACGTGGCTTCTTGAGCTCCTTTTCATCCACGTGTAGGAGACCCGGAAGTCATAATACCTGGACTTTGCGTCAGAATGCACACCTGTGAGGACAACGCGTGAAACACCTGCCCAGTTTGGAGCCCAAGTGACTGAGTCTAGAAGTCCTGCTCCCCACAGTAGAGCTAAAACAACCAATGGACTTCTCTGGGTATTTTAAAAGGTTGCATTTAAGTAGTTTTCAGTGACGTCATAGCTGTGTGCGTGGTTCCGTGGCAAGAGTTTGTCCACCTCTCTGTAGAGGAGGTGCCCACACGTACCTCACCCCAAGTGAGGTTCAGATCCAGACCTCTCACTCCCAGCTCTACTGCTTTCGAACTGAGGATTGACAGTCTCATGGGGAATGTAAATTTAGGAAATGATATTTAAATTCCCCCAGGAATCCTGTAGAAACCTATGCACAAAGTATGCACAAGTACATTTACAGGGGCGTTCACCGCAGCGGTGTGTGTGACAGTGAAAATCGGAGACGGCGGTGGGCGCGCCGTGCTGTCCTTAACAAAGACGAGCGAGCGGTTCTGCTAGTACTCGGACTGATGTGGAGAGAGATCCCGACCATACGGAGGCAAAAAGCACAGTGCCGTCAGACTTAGCATCCCATTTTGGTTAAAAAGTATGGAACGGTCTGTTAAGCGTCTGCCTTCGGCTCAGGTCATGATCCCAGGGTCCTGGGATGGAGCCCCACGGGGCGGGGGTGCTGCTCCTCCCTCCTCCCTGTGGCCCTCCCCCTGCTTGTGCTCTCTCTTTGTGTCTGTCCAATGAATAAATTTTTAAAAAATCTTAAAAATACATTTTAGAAAAATACATAACGGTGAAATAGGTTAGTGTTTACAGCACAGGAATGAAGGAAAGGGCCCCGAACCCTCAGTGGTAGTTTGGGGATTTGGGCAAGAGAGGGAGGGTCTCACTATGCTTTTGTAAATTTACTTTTCCTAATTAGCGTGTCTTTTATAATCGAAAAAAATATATTTAAAATAAGATGTGATGCTTGCAAAATGGCAATGTACCCCCTCACCGCAGTCTGGTGTGGAGTGTTCACACACGGCGACGCCCATCCCTCCAGATGGTGTTTACGCACGTGTGAGACAGGTGCGTGATGGGAGGGATATGAGGACAGTGGGATTATGGGTATCAAAATGTCTCGCTCTCTCTTTCCCATCCTCAATGAATATTTTTACACTTGGAAAAATATTTTTAAAAGATGACGCTCTTCCAAAGGAAATAATTTTGCTGGTAGCTCGGTTCCATTTTGAAACCTGTTAAATGCACGGAGAGGCTGGGGAAGAGAAGCAAATTTGGAGTTCAGGCCCTGCTAAGGAGAACCGCTTCGGAAAACACCAGAAGCCGCACTCCAGGCAAAGCCGCAGAAGCGGTCCCAGGACCCGTGGTCACGTGGCCTTACTGCTGCACGTGGGCATCGGCTGGTCCCAAGATCCATCTCTCTGACAGACCGCAGCAAAGGATTTCAGAGGCAAGGCACCCTAAAGAAGAATGCAGTAAATATTACTTCCCTGGGTTACATCAGGACACCACTCCCCACGGCTGTGCTCCTACAGCGGCTCCTCTGGGTGGGGGTGGGTGCCCGGAGCGGGGTGCCACACCCACGTGACAGGACGCATCCCAACAGCTCTGTGGGATTTGTCCCCTATGGGATAGCTCTCCTCTTTTAGGATGACTTTGGCGCCGCAGGAATCCCGTGTGGGCCTCTGCCGCAGCTTAGGAATATGTCTTGCTTTCCCTTTAAGGCCAAGAACACGTCCGATCTCACAGGTTCCTGCCGATTTGCCACCAGTTCTTTATGTAAAGTGCCAAAGGGTGGTGGTCGGAATCTGGGTAAGACCAACCTGCTCCAACACGGAGCGTGTGGGCCCGGATTTTTCTAGCCTGGGGCCGTTAACCAGAGGCCGGTTATTAAAAATACTTTGACGGGTTCACACGTGTGCTCTCAGTTTTTATCGCTAGTGTTGTTTGCGGAGAAACATTTTTCTAAAGTTTATGAAAGATCACTTCGGCAGAAAGACGCCTTTATGCTTCCAAGGACAGCAGGGTGATTTTTTTCTGCCCCCAGATCAGAAACAGGCTTGCAGTCCCGGGAGCTGGGGAAAGAGCCTGCCCGGGGAATTCTGCAAGGTGGGGAAGGTGCCTTTTTTTTTTTTTTTTCTTTTGATTTGTCCCTCCACAGGACTGGATTGAATAGCCAGCTATCACTTCAATGTTATTACTTTTTACCACTGGGATTCAGTGACAATTTTGAAGACCATAAAGAGGACGTGTTAATCTCTTACCTGTGCCCCTGAAGCGGCACACGAAGCATTTTTAAAAAATTACCCTCCCTCTCCCTTAACAGAGGTCACTATTTATAACTTTGCAGAATATACTCTTTCCCGGGGCCGTTTCATTTTGTTGTGGGCCCAGGAGTGGTGGCCAGGAAAGGTCGTCACGTGGCCGGGGGGAGGGGCCTGATCTAAGGCCCGGCGGCCTCCCGGAGCAGGTGGCGCGAGGACGGCAAACGCGCCCTCCGCTTCGTCAGCCGCTTTTCGAGAGCTGCTGTGATGTGTGAACAGGGAAAAAGCCCATTCTCATCACCAGCTTTCAGTCAAGAGCCTTGTTAGAGCTCTTTTAAGCTTTTTATTTTTTTGATTTCTTTTCAGTGTTCCTTTTTAAAGCTTTTTGCTTAAAGGCACGATTCTTAAGGGAAAACATCCTCCGTAGCCATCATCTCTTCTCCACCGAGTTTGCTTTGCTTTGTTCAGTCACAGGCAAAAAAGAAACCAGCGCGCTGACTCCAGCTCTTCTCCCACTTTCGCACACAAATTTTTTGCCGATAGCGCGACGTCTGCGCATCGCACCGACCGCGGTCCTGCCGCACCGCGGTGCTGTGCGACTTACTTGCAGAAGCTCGTAGCCGGTCTCGCAGAAGACGGCGACGCGGTCCTTCAGGACGTACTCGGCTTGCACCGGCGCGAGGTGGCCATGAGGTGGCGCCACGGGACCAGGGCAGGGCTGAGCTGTTGGGGGCGGGGCGGAGAGGGAGGCCGGGCTGAGCGAGGCGTTTTTTTGTTTTTTTTTTTAAATATTTATTTATTTATTTGGCAGACAGAGATCACAAGTAGGGAGAGAGGTAGGCAGAGAGAGAGAAGAGGAAGCAGGCTCCCCGCTGAGCGGAGAACCCAATGCGGGGCTCGATCCCAGGACCCTGGGATCATGACCTGAGCTGAAGGCAGAGGCTTAACCCACTGAGCCACCCAGGTGCCCCTGAGCGAGGCGTTTTGATGCGGTCTCCAGGAGGCCGCTCCGGAGGCAGCCCCTTGGAGGTCCTGATTTACACGCGGGGTCCTTAACCCAGGAGAGGAGCGCGCCGCAAGTCGGGTAGAGTTGCTCAGAGCTTTAAAACCAAAGGCAAGATTACCCTGGGTCGGGGCACCTGGGTGGCTTAGTGGGTTGAGCCTCTGCCTTCAGCTCGGGTCATGATCTCGGGGTCCTGGGATCGAGCCCCATATCGGGCTCTCTGCTCAGCGGGGAGCCTGCTTCCCCCTCTCTCTCTGCCTGCTGCTCTGCCTACTTGTGATCTCTCTCTCTCTGTCCAATAAATTAATAAAAATTGAAAAAAAAAAAAAAAAAAAAAGATTACCCTGGGTCGCTTATTGCACGAATCAGGGTTTGTAGCGGGGCCTGGGTCTCAGCTGCCAGAAAGGCAGGCACGCCAGGGGCCGGAGCTGCCCCAAACCAAGCTTCTGGGTCCGCTGGAGGAGGACAGCTGGACCGCGTTCCCAGCGGTTATTGTCAACTCCCTGTGCCTGTTTCCTCCTGGGTAAGATGCGGAGGTGAGAATAGTCACCCTCCAGGGTTGTCTGAAGACCGGATGTAAAGCACTTGGCTGGTGCTTGGCTGAGCGCTGGGCAGGAGTGGGCACAGGTGACCACGACAGCCCTGGTGGCACGGCCATAGGCCTCCAGGGAGACTGCCCTCCACTCCGGCCCCCAAACCCTGGCCTGACGCCACCCCAAGCCTTCAGCCCACCCCCCACTACTACCACTCAGCCTCCGCCAGTCTTCCGCTGAGTCCCCTTCTCCCTCCAGCTGCTGGGCTCTGTGTCCCAGGGCAGCTCTCAGTCCCCTGCAGGCCCAAAGTCCCCACCTCCAGGGAAAGCCCTGGCCGCCGGCTGGCACCCTCCCTCCCTCGCACAAGCCTCAACATTCTGTCCTGGCCCTACCCCCACCAGCCTGGAAGACCTGAGTCCCCCTTTAAGTCGCTCTAAAACCAGCCCTTCAGTTGCACAAGTTTTATTATTTTGACCTACAGGAAAATGAAAGACTTTCAAAAATGAACAGGAGACAAATTGTTCTCATAGCGCTGGGCTCCCTCCTCCCAACCAGTCTTGCCCCTTCCCACCTTTCTAAGAGAGGTGGCCCAAGGGTTAATCTTTTCTAATCCAATTTCTTAATTTAAAAAACTACCCCAATCTCTATAATCCAATTACCACTTCCGCTATGCCACGCCCTGCACCCGATGCTTTCCCTACATTAGCCCACGAATGGACACCTTTTGAAGGAGACATTGTCCTTAATTGGAGTAATTGGGACATTAAGGTTCAGCAAAGTTATGTGAGAGGTTCAGTGTCACATAGCCGGGAAACAGGTTTGTGCCTGGGCATAAGCCTGGGCAGTCCAACACTCAAACCTGAGCTCTGAGCTTCCTAGATAGATGGTTGAGAAGGATGGATGGATGGATGGATGGGTGGATGGATAGAAGAAAGGATGAATAGAAGGAAGGAAAGATGGATGGAAGGAAGGGTTTTAAAAGGAAGGAAGGATGGATAGAAAGAAGGAAGGATGGAGGGATGGAAAGAAGAAGGAAGCCAAGACAGGAGAAGTAGGGAGATATGCTCTTTCCCCTAGGAGAAGGTGATCTTGCCTAGAACAATCTTTCCTTTTGCTTATTATCCTTCTTGCCCCACCTTCCTTCCATGAGAACCCTCCATTTTGTACAACTCCCTTCAGAGCTCCCCTCCACCTGTAGATGGGATGCTGCCCAATTAATGAATCATTTCATAAAGCCGATTAGATCTTCAAATTTACTCAGTGGAATTTTGTTTCTGATGGATGGATACGAAGGGTGGGAGAATATGGCACTCCAGAATATGCTTCTTTGGCATGAGGATTATTTTGAGCTGATTATTTTCAGAAATAGCAGACAAAGGGGGTGCCTGGGTGGCTCAGTGGGTTAAAGCCTCTGCCTTCGGCTCAGGTCATGATCCCAGGGTCCTGGGATGGAGCCCCGCATCGGGCTCTCTGCTCAGCGGGGAGCCTGCTTCCCCCTCTCTCTCTGCCTGCCTCTCTGCCTACTTGTGATCTCTGTCTGTCAAATAAGTAAATAAAATCTTAAAAAAAAAAAAAAAAAGAAATAGCAGACAAAGGAGAAGCTCTGAAAACAGAGTAGAAGTGTTCCTTTTGTAAGGGAACTTCATATTCACAAAAGAAATGTCTATTAAGAGTGTCTCCCTCTCTGTTCCAGGAGAAGGACAACTAAATCGCTAGAAACTCATCCCTGGAGAAGGCATGTCTTTTATCTATATAACAAACCTTATTTTGTTTACCGTACTTTTCTCAGCACCTCCCCATACTGGCTTCCCCCAGGCCCTCCTCTCTTTCGTATTTAACTGAAGATGGTACTGATGTCTTGAGTTCTAAGTTCCCATTCTCCCGTGGGTAATCTCCCATGCATGCATGAGACATACACCTTAACAAACGTGCTTGTTTTTCTCCTGTCAATCTGTCTCTTGGTCCTAGCCAAGAATTGAGGAGGGCTGAGTGAAAATTGTTTTTTCCTCTCCTACAGATGGAAGGAGGGCCGGTTGAGTGGATGGGTGGATGGAAGCAGGGAGGGAGGGAAGGAGGGTTGGAGAGAGGGAGAGGGATGGGTGGGGTGGCATTTCCCCTTGGGGACCACTGTCTCACAGACCACCCCCACTCAAACCTGGTTTGTCTTCTGAAGGAGTTCAGGACACACTACCCCAAAATATGGCCCCTGGGCATGTTGAATATTTTAAGCTGAAGGAGTCTGAGAAAACAGAAGCAAGGGATCCCTTGGGCCTGCACCCCCTCCCTCACCCTTCTTCCCCACCACAGTCAGAAGACCCTCGCGTACTGCCGCGTGACAGGTGCCCTCCCTCTACCTGGAGGGAAGGAGCGTCCTTATCTCCAAAGACAAAAGGAGCCAAGAAGAAGCCAAAGAAAGAGGCCTTGCTAAGTTTCCCCCATTTACAACGCTTGCTTTAACCTGTCATTTTCCCCCCTGACTGTCTCCTCTTCTGCAAAACCCCCACACAGAAATACGCGAGCCTAACTGTTCCTCTGGGTCCTTCCAGCCTTGTGAAGTCTCCCATGCCATGTAGACCTCACATTACTCAAGTGTGGATGTTTTTCTCCTGTTGATCTGTCCTTGTCAGCTTACTTTTCAGCCCAGGCCAGGAACCCTAGAGGGCTGAGAAAACTTTCTCCTCCCCTCCACTTCCCGGCCCTCGCCAGGAAGAGTCCCATCCTATGTAACTCCTTGGCACTCCGGGAAGAGCTTCTTGTCAGGATCCAAGACCCACTCGCCCTCACCTGTGCTGGTGTAGTGGATCTTCC
The DNA here is from genome assembly GCF_963455335.1 of Martes martes. NCBI lineage: Eukaryota > Metazoa > Chordata > Mammalia > Carnivora > Mustelidae > Martes > Martes martes. The sequence goes on along the minus strand of NC_137891.1, from coordinate 183,573,209 downwards.
AGCCTGTGTGGTCCCCCGACTCATCAGTGACAAAGATGATGGTCGCGGCATTGCTTTTAGTTTCAATCCTAGCGGGCAACGTTGTCCCACAAAATGGGCCATATTCCTCCTTGTCTGTTTGAATCTGAAAGCAGAAGGCGCCCTGTCACCTCCGGACCTGCCAGCGCCAGAGGAGGTCTAGATCCCAGGAACCGGACCTTGAGGGAGTCGTAGGGGCACTGGGTGTCCGGGTGCGTCTCCACATCAAAGGACCCCACAAAGTCCAGGATGATGCTGAACCCTTCCTCCAGGTGGATGCCGTAGGTGCAACTTGAGAGTTTGGGGTACGGCTGTGGGTATTCAGGGCTGCTGAGCACCCCCGACCGGTCGGCGAAGACCTGACCTGAACACAGGGCTAAGAGAGGGTGGGTCACGGTGAGTGGGGGCCCAGCAGCCCGGTTCCGCCCCCCTGGCTGCCCTCACTGCCCTCTGGCCCAGTCGGACGGAACACCCCACCTCAGGGCTGAAGGAACAGTCTAGAGTTTCTTGGGCTTCCTGGCTTTGGCCAAAACAGGTGGCGCTTGGACTTACAGCCTCCAGGCCCCACCCACACCCCCAGGGGCTCCTGGACCTGGGGAGTCCTGGGCCAGAGTCAGGACTCTGGGGGCGACGAAGCGAGCAAGGTTAGATTCTGCCGAGGGGGAAGGAGACAAGGGGTCCCTCAGTCAGCCCGGACCCCGACAACTCCCACATTCATCCACCACGGGGCTCCCCACCACGCCAGCTGGGAGCAGTCCCACCTTCCCTGGGTCCCCACAGGGAACAGAGGGGCCTCCCTTGGTCCACTTTCCCTCCTACCCTGGGTCTGGGCACTGGCCTGGGGCTTAGTTGAGGGAAATTCAAGTTCACACTTATCAAAAGGATGTCTGGTGCCCTCTTTCCCCACCATGTCAGCCCTCTTTCCCCACTGGGCGAGCTTCCGCGTTAGCCACAGGGGGCATCGGCCCATCCCCTCCCCAGGCTGCAGAGGGCATTTGAGCTGGGAGGTTTCCAGAAGGGAGGGGGTCCCAGCACAGCCTGCCTTCCTCCGTGCGCCTGCTCCCCACGGGGCAGAGGGAACAGCCCCCGGATGTGGGGGGCCAGCGTGCCCATCAACGGCTATCTCCCTGGGCCTCTCTACTCTGGGTCAGCCTCCTCCAGCCCAGCACATCTGGGACATGAGTGGTCCCCTGAACAGGAGCTGGCCCAAGGATGCTCCCAGCTCAGCCCCTGAGGACCCGGTGGGGGAGTGAGAGAGCTCGGTCTCCCTGTGTGAACCCGGCCAAGCCCTCGTCCCTCTCTGGGCCTCAGTACCCCGTCTTCAGAATGGATGGGGGATGGTGGGCAAGCCTTTTTGGCAAATGGGCCAGTGGCCCCATGGAGGGGGTTCCCACCGGCTAGGGTTCATCCGGGCTGTGATGAGGGGAGGGAGGGAGGGAGGGGAGGAGGCCAGGGGGCACACCGCTGCCCTCCCCCCACCGTGCCACCCAAGAGACACGAAGCAGTAGGTGGAGGTGGAGGCAGATTTATTGTTAGGTCCACGGAGGGGCGGATGGGGTGGACCGGGGGTGGCAGGCAGCGGCCGTCTCGGCCTGACCCAGACCGGAGCCAGAGGTGAGGCTAGGGGCTCTGCTCTGGAAGAGAGAACAGAGAGACAGGGAGAGCCACTGGGGGAGAGATGCCGAGCAGGGGGAGGCAGGGGCAGCACTGAGCCTTGGGGCTGCCCACTCCCCAGGGCACCCTTGGGTTTCCCATCTGGGTACTTGGCACCCGCCAGGAGCTCGGAGGATGTGGGAAGTAGAGGCCAAAGGGGTCGGCCTGCTGGGGATCCGGCCACTCTGGGCACGCCCTGCCGCCTGCCGGAGAGCTTCGTGCAGGGAAGCCTGTGTGAGCCGGGCCTATGTTCCCCGTTCCTCCAACCTGGGAGCCCAAAGAGGGCAAGTTGCCTGTAGCAGGCGCCCAGAGCCCAGACAGGGAGGTACATAGCGGGGGCCCAGCACATGTGATGCAAGTGATGGGCTGAAGACCTGAGAGAGGGAGCCCAGGATGGACCGGGGGAGGGGAGGGTGTATGGAATGTGAACGGGTGGACAGACGGCAGGAGGGGCGGAGCCCAGTAGGCCCAGGGCAGTCCCTCCAGCCCCTGGGCAGAGCACTTAGGGCTTTTAGGAGCTGGCTGTATTCTGGGCCAAGGGGGTGCTGGGCTGGGCATGGTGTCTGCCCCATACCTTCCCCAGCCCCGCTCACCTGAGCAGGTGCGCTTATTCTCGTGGAGGACGTAGCCGCGGCGGCACGAGCAGTAGAAGCCACCCAGGTGGTTGTGGCAGTGGTGGTCGCAGGGAGCAGCCTGTCCCGGGGGCACCTGGCACTCGTCAATGTCTGGGGGAGGGGCGGGTCAGGCAGGTGGTCAGAGGGCGGGAGACGAGGCGGTTTGGGGGCCTGGGAACCGACAACCTCGCGGCTGACCCAAGAGGAGCCCCATGTTTGGAGGTGGCTGGGGCCTGGCCGAGTATTGGACAGGCCTAGGGTCATGATAACCTCCTCAGAACACCTGGAGATAGATGTCACTACCCCCTTTTTCGAACGAGTGACGGGTTAAGTGTCCTGCTCAAAGTTACCTGGCCGGTGCAGCCAGCTGTCGAACCCAACAAGCAGGGCAGTGACCCTTGTTCCAGCAAACCCTGCTGCTGACTCCTGAGGAGCACAGAGAGGTGCGGCCACCTGCCCAAGGTCACACAGCTGGCCCCTGCAGGAGCCCCTATCTGACATCAAGTGTTCCACTCGAAGCCCGTGTACGCGGAGCACCACGCATGGGGAGCACCACGCATGGGGAGCCCTAGGCTGCAGGTTCTCAGTGGGGCTCAGGCGGGTGGGGCTGCCCTTCCCCTCCAGAGGTGGACTCACTGGGCTCTAGCCTCATGGGAGTCTGGAGGGGCGCCCTAGGAGTATATCCCGGGCTCAGCCCGTCCCCCGCTCAGCACCTCCGCACACCATCGGGCTCATCTGGAGGGTGGGGGTCATGGCCATTACTGATATTTGCCCCGGGGCTGGTGGTGGACGGAGGTGTGGATTCCTCGCCTGCTAGTTCGGCAGGAACCCAGCTTCAGGGAGGTGAGGGGACAGAAGGGAGAGTTGGCCTGACCTAATACTGAGTCACTCCCGCGGGCAGATGGGCCATGTCGTGTCTCCCCACCCCTGCCTCCTCTCGCCTCACCCTCTGCTGCATAGAAGGCCTCAAAGCCCGTGAACGGCTTCTCGTTGGAGTAGTCGGAGCGGAAGGTCACGTCTAGGCTCGAGGCCGGCGAGTAGAAGGTGTCATTGCCAGGGGCGCGCTCCGTGTCCGTGCTCTCCTGCCCGCACAGCGTGGCCAGCACCTGGGTCCCTGAGCTCAGCTGTAGGGTTGGAGTCACAGGAAGGGAGGGCGAGACGCGAGGCCCGTCTCCCCTCCCTCCGAGGCCAGCCCCTGCTCCCAGAGGACCCCGTCCCCCTGCCCTCGAGAAGGTCCCGGTCTCCCCCCTGCTGGCGGCACCTTGACGTAGTCGTACTCGCAGAGGTAGGAGAGCTCCAGGTTGAAGTGGGTGAAGTAGAGACGCAGACGGTAGCCGGGGGGCGCGGTCAGGGTCCAGCGCCGCTCCTGGTTGTTGGCGTACTCCCCGGGGAAGCCAGGGGACACCAGGCGCCCAAACACGGGCTCAGGCCACTGTGGGCCCGGGGGTGCGGCGGCCGAGCCCCACAGCAAGCCCAGAAAGACCAGCAGCCTGAGGGCGGCAGCAGAGGGGCGGTGAGGGCCCTGCTCTGACCCCTCGCCCCTGCTGGGGAGACCATGGGGGGGCTCCCGCTCACCTCATTGTGAACCCGTCCCCCTGGCCAGGCCCGGTCTGGAGCCGCACCGTGTCTCACCTTTGATCTGTTTGTCCAGTGCCTGGGCCTGCCTCCTGCCTCCCTGACCCCGGGATTCTGGGAGTTGACCCCGGGACTCTGGCTTGCCCTGAGTTTCAGACGGGGAGGAGAGGCCACTCTGGGAGCCAGGAGCTGGACCTGGATGACAGATAGCCCTGGAATAAATCCCGGCTCCGTCCCTCACCCTGAATGTCCATGTTCCCCCCTTGGTGTGCGACTTCCGAGGCCAGCGGGGGCCTCCATGACAATGGTCAAGACAACGATGGCTTCTGGGGAGAGACGGGGATGCGTCTACTTTGGCTGCCTCCCTCCTCCACGACTTTTTTCCTACACAAGATGGGGAACAGGAATTTTAAAAACACATGCACGCACGAGGAGGGGGGATATGGGAGAGGACGCACCTCACTAGTTTGAAAGCTGGAAAAACAGATGGACAGGTGAGACCTGCTCTCAAGAAAGCAGCTCTAAGTTGGCAATGGGATCGGGAACGGGCTTAGGAATGGACGGCACCACGGGTTCTTCTGGAAGCATTAAGAGGTCGACCAATCCTGTTTCTCAACCCCCGACCCCAGCAGAAACAAGAGGGAATAAAAGGAGGGTCCCAGGCCCCCTGAGCAGGGAGGGACATCCAGAAAACAGGGCGTTTGAGCAGACAGACTGAATGTCGACAGCCCTAGCCTTCTTCCTGATCCAGCTTCTAGAACCAGGCAGCGTCCCGGGCAGGCTTCTCTCTTGTTCCTGGACAGTGTGGCCGGTCCAGGAGGAAAGACGCCAGGACACTGACTTGGAAGGTTCTCCCAGCAAATGGCTCAGCCGCGTCACCTTTGGTGAAAACCCAGTCATGTGCTCAGAGACTCCAAATACCTTTTTAGTCCCTACTCTTACATATAAGCAGAACACTCAAGGAAAACCTCAGACACAAGAACAAAAAGAACAGGAAACTATTTAAGAAGAACATTCAGGATGCCTGGGTGGCGCAGTCGGTTAAGCCTCTGCCTTCGTTCGGCTCACGTCGTGATCTCAGGGTCCTGGGATCGAGCCCCGCATCGGGCTCCCTGCTCAGCGGGGAGTGTGCTTCTCCCTCTGCCTGCCTCTCTCTCCCCCTCTCTCTCATTCTCTGACAAATAAATAAATAAATAAAACTTAAAAAAAAAGAAAAAGAGCATTCAGAAAAAAAAATAATTTGGGGAAATAAAAAGTATGACAGAAATGAAAAGCTCCATCGAATATTTGGAAGATAAGACAGAAGAAATCTTCCAGAAAATAGAGCAGGAAAGAGATGAAAAATAGTAACGATGAGAACATTAACAGATTTGTGCCGTATGTCACAGGCTGAATAAGAGAAATTCCAGACGGAAATAAAGGAAAGAGAGGAGAGGAAATTATAAAGAAAAAAAATGCAAAGAAACGTCCCCAAACAGAAGAACATGAGTTTGTTGACTAAAAGTGTCCCCAGCGCCCAGAACAATAGATGAAAACAGAACTTTATGTGTGATATCTCAAAAGGCTGGGGAGAAAAATGATTTTCTACACACTGAGAGAGAAAGAGAGAGGAAACAGAACAAATTGCATACAAAATATCAGGAAAAGAATTACTCTAGAGCTCCCAAAACAACACCGGAAGCTAGCAGCCAGCTTCCGAGATGGCCTTCAAAGACCCCTGCTTTGGGGGCACCTGGGTGGCTCAGTGGGTTAAGCCTCTGCCTTCGGCTCAGGTCATGGTCTCAGGGTCTGGGATCAAGCCCCGCATCAGGCTCTCTCCTCAACGGGGAGCCTGCTTCCTCCCCACCCCCCTCTCTGCCTGCCTCTCTGCCTACTTGTGATCTCTGTCAAATAAATAAATAAATAATCTTAAAAAAAAAAAAAAAAGATTCCTGCTTTGGTGTCCTCGCCCCTCCCAAACGGAGCAAGGCTTGTGGGTGGATCATGGCTGAAGCAGTGTGTTACTCTGGCTCTGTTCAGGATCTGTTGCTCTGGGAAGCCAGCTGCCACGCTGTGAGGACACTCAGTGTCCCTGTGGAGAGGTCCACATGGGGAAGAATGGAGGCCTCCTAGCCACCACCGCTGTGATTTGCTGGTCACGTGGGGAACTGTCTTGGAACCTGACCCTCTAGCTCCAGTTAAGGTCAGGTGACTGTGGCCATGGCTGGAAGCTTTACTCCAACTTTACGAATGACTCCAGGCTGGACCAGCTCGCTAAGTCACTCCCCAAATCCTGACCCCCAGAAAAGACATCACTCTGCTATGTTTGGGCTAATCTTCAACACAGCGGTAGACCATCGACACAAATGGAAAAGGGCAAATCTCAAAATGCTAAAGGGAGATGATTTCCAACATAGAATTCTAGACCCCATCCGTGCTCTATACCCATCAATCAAGCACGAAGGTGGAACAAAGACGTTTCTTGGCTGTCAGAGTCTTAAAACTTTGCGTCTCTTGTCCCCTTCCTCAGAAAGCTGCTATAGAAAAACAGACAAGGGAGTAAACCAAGAAACAGGAAGGTTTGGAGTCCAAGAAACAGGACTTCTGATAGGGAGTTCCGATGGGTGTAGTCAGAAGGCTCAGGACACAACGCTTGTAGAGTTTAGAGATTGAAAAAAACTTTTTCCGTAGTTTTTGTTTCTTAAATGAGAGTCTTAGTTACTTTCTGGTATAAATTATAAAGGACAAATGCATATTACGTATATTAGTATTTCCTGTTAGTGAAAATTCCATTCAATGTGATCGTGAACTAACTATAAATCATAATGGAGCAGATACTACGACCTCATGGCCAAAAAAGTTGATCAGCATTCTGTCCAGATCCTCCTGACATGTGTTGAGTCCAAAGATCTTTAAAAAAAAAAAAAAGATCTTTTACCAAATTTTCAAGATTTGGTTAAAAACTTCTTGGCTAAACTGGTGATGAATTTATTAACGATTAAGCAAATGCGAAACGCCTCCAGGGGCAAGCAGCAGCAGCAGCGCGGGGGGATGCAGTCAGTCTCCCGTCCCAGCCGAGAGCTGAGTTTCGTGAGCTGTGATGGCGCCAGCATGGGACATGGTGCTGACCGAGGTGATCGTTTGGTTGTTGAGGGTCTGATGGGGTCAGGGAAGGAAAGAACTAAATCCGTAGCTTCCTTAGTGGGAAGTCATCAGATGATGACTGAAACCAATGAGCTGGAAGGCAGTAAGACAGGAGGGTACAGACGTGCAGGTAAGTACCGGAACCACCTGCTGGGAGCGGTACATGTGGCTCGCCCTGCTGGAAGCCGAGTGGCCGGGGAGGGCCGCCATTTTCCTTCCAATGATCCTCTTGCAAATACTGGAGTCCTTAAACCTGGGCAGGCTTAGTTTTGATAAATAACTAAACTCCAAAACTAGATGGCGGCGGTGGGGAGGGGGCCTGGCTGCCCGGTCAGCACAACATGTGACTCTTGATCTTGGGGTTGTGAGTTCGAGCCCCATGTCGAGCATGAAGTTTACTTAAAATAACGACAAAACCCAAAAAGTTCTAGACAGGATCAATTTTATCCTCGATGCCACAGGCGGGGCCTGTTCGTGGCCCTCTCAGGGTTTCTGGGACCTCAGGGCTCGGGCCTCGTCTGCACTGAATGACCCGCTTCTGCTTTGGGCCATCAGTCCCTGTCTCCCGTCCCATCTGTCTAGATGTGAGGTCCCGCGCTAGTCCTTCACGTGCACCCCTTCAAGGAGGCTTTACCAAAAGTTGGGGAAGTGGAAGGACTTCCATGGCAGACAACTTCAATGTGCAGGTCGGGCATTCTTGATTCCCCAAGGACCCCAACTCTTTCTACGATTTGGGGCCCCCTCCCCTTCCTCTGACCCGACGGGCAGTCCTGATTCCCACTAGTCCCGCAAGCACTGCATGACCCACGCTTCTTAGCCGAGCCTGTCACAAGTGAGGAACGTTGCCCTCAATGACTTTGCCAACAGGGCAAGCGAGCCGGGGGCTGAGCAGTTCACGCCACTGAGCCAACAGGGGATGGAGTTGACATTCAGACCCAGATCCAGAGCCCCGCCAGCAGCCTTCCAGGGTCACCCTGAGGATGGACCTTCTTGGAGTTTGGTAAGATTAGCTAGGGGAGGAGAGTGAACATCTGGGGATGTCCCCGTCAGGGTGCGCTGGGATGCAGAGGAGGCACACAGGGCAGGTTGAGTGGAGTGGCTCTCCGAAGGCCAGCTGTCTGGTGTCCCCCGTATGCTTACTAGGTGTGTGGCCTCGGGCAGGTCATCTACCTTTCCCGTGCAGTTAAAGCACCTTCCTCATGGGCAGCTGCAGGGTTGAAGGAAGGAGACCTGGGTTGGGTCAGACCTTCATAGTTAGCCACTGCCATCTTCCTTTAATAGACACTCGGGGCCTTGTGGCTCACGTCATGTCCCCACCTGGCCTCGCTGGGAGTGGAGAGACCTGGGCAAACAATGTCCACCACGAGGCCTGGTTTTAAGATTGTTCTAGGGTTGGGGGGTGGTGGAATGGCGAAGTGAGCTTGTGATCACATGTCTGAAGGGGATGGGGGGGGGGCGTGGAGCCCAGAGAGGGCAAGTGTCCTCCCTGAAGCCTTTCTAGAAGTTGTCTATGCAGCTGGAGGCTTGTTCCCCACCCCTGTGACTGCGGTTCCAGCCCCGCCAGAAGCTGCCAGGTCCAAGGTAGCTGCCCATGGCAGGTGCAGGTCGGGGGTGTTCTGGTCCCCACCTCCCTGCCGGGGCCACTCCCTTGTCCCCTTCCTGCCAGGTCTTCCAGGTCAACCCATCCTCTGGCCTCGCTTCTGCCCCGGGTAGAGAAAGGGGTTGGTGAGGTCAGCTTTTCCAAAGAGCAGGGCCCTTTTCCTGCAGATCCTGACAGGAGTGGGCTGGAGGCACCCCTCCCCCAATCTGCACCCCGTTATGGTGGCTACTCTCCTCCCGGGAGAGCCTCAGTCCTGGCTGGTGGGAAGGGCGAGGTGCCCGGGGAAGAGGAGGGAGATTCAGGACCTTGGAGAGGGGACAGCCCTGCACCCACAGAGTCCTGAGAAGGCCACCCACACCTGCTTTCTCAACCTCTTGACATTTGGGTGGGGGGGAACTTCTGGGAATTCACTAGAGCCCGCTCCTGGGTTGGCAGGTGGGATTCGAACCTAAGTCTGAATCCTGAGCCCAGTCAGGGCACCTGATATGCTTAAACGGGCCCAACAACTGGACCCCAACCACGTACCGGCCTGCTGCCTCGGGAGTGGCCCAGACAACCCTGTGACTGACCCTTGTTCTTGAGACAGCAAAGTCCCAGAGTGGCCCCACCACGATCTTCTCAACCCCACCGCCCTGGCCCCGGGGGTCTGTCACCTCTGCCCTCTGTGGGGCCTGGTGAAGGACTGACCATGGCAGTGTCTCTGGACAGACTTGGGTCCGGTCTGGTAACTGTGGTGCCCCCTGGTACCAGAGGCCAGGGGGCCAGTCCCAGGTGACACAGGAGGGCCAGGCCTTCCTGTTCACCGACACGTGGCACACGCCCGGAGGCCGAGCCCCATACACGGGAGCGCCCCGCAACAGCTGCCGGAGCACCTGCCTGGGCCCATTCAAGGTCTGGGGACACATGGTTCGGAATTTGTTATAAATACACGTGTTTGGTGAGTGAGGGCGACAGAAGGTGGAGAAGGTGCTGTACACAGCTGGTAGAGGCTTGGAGGCCGGACGCCACGCCAACAGAGAGACAGACAGTCCGCCCGGCGGGGCAGCCCGGGCAGCATTCCGGGGCCTGTAACACTTGCTTGGCGGGCACACCGGCGGGGCGGGGGGGTCTCGTCCAGGGCTTGCTGCGCCCAGGCGCCCCGGGGGCTCCCCGGCCTGAGGTCCTGGGCGGCGGCGGCAGCGCCTGGGCTCAGCTCACATCGTTCAGGGCCTGGTGGGACAGAAGGCCCGCTCAGGAGGACGCTGGGTCCCGCCGGGGCTCGGGCGCGCCCTCGGGAGGCCCCCCGTCCCCCGCCCTTCCCTGGCCAGCGGGCGGCTCACCTTGCGCGCGAACTCGGGCAGGACGAAGGCGGCCTGGTGCACGTCCGAGTTGTAGTACTTCAGCTGCATCTGTTCCACCTGCTTCTGCGTCAGCTGCTGCACGGGCTTCCGGAAGTCGGTGCTCTGGGGCCGGGGGCGCGGACATCAGGGAAGTGCTCTCGGGGCTCGCCCGCAACACCCACCCCCCCACCCCGCCCCGGGAGGGCACGCAGCTCACGGGATTTTTGCTGCACAGCATGAAGCCTATCTGGCCGCTGGGATAGGTGGGGATGGTGCAGTAGGCGTAGGCCACCACGGGGAACAGCGACTTGCAGAACTGCCGCATCTGCTTGATGAGGTCCAGGTGCAGCCACTGACACTCGCCTGCGCGGGCAGCAGGGGGGGCATCAGCCGCAGCGGGCAGGCCTGCTCCCCGGCCCACAGCGGAGGGCCGCCCCTCCCGCCCTTGCCCGGCCCGAGGCCCCCAGCACCCCCCTCCGCTGGCCCGCTCACCCTGGCAGCAGAGGACGCCATTGTCCTTGAGGGCCGTCTTCATGAGCTGGTAATAGGACTCCTTGAAGAGACTCTCTGCAGGGCCTACAGAGGCGGGGACAAGGGACAATGAGCGCCCTCTGGCTGAGACCTCCCCACCCGGCTCTGGGGGCTGGTGAGCACCGCGGCTGCCCCACTACAGACCCACACAGCCGCCAAGGGGGCAGGGCCAGGATTTGAACCCCGGTCTGTGGCCTCAGAAACCAACCACGAAGAGGGTGCTTTGGAGGAGTGCAGGGACCCGCTGCCTCAGTACCTGAGGGGGCTCCACGTTTCCATCCCATTCCTAGGTGTTTGGGGGGGCGGGTCTCATGGCCACTGTGTCAGGGGACTCTACACCCTGGGGCTTGGGTTGAGACTAGATCCCATCCCCCACCCCGATGCTGGCCTATTAAGAGCAGAGAGGAGACTGAAGAGGAAGCTGGGGCCTCTGTGGGCCAAGGCCAGCGCCCTGCTCTCCTCTAGGCTTCCAATCCACTTGTAACTTTGGGCAGCAGTGTGCTCTCCCTTCTCTGGGGAGCCAGGTCTGGGGTGGGGGAGGGAGTGACCAAGAAGGGACCGGTGCAGCTCGAGCTCTGGACCCCCTTTGTCTTTCACTCTGCAAGTCAGCTGTGGGCACAAAGGGAGGGCTGCTCTCTGGACCGTGGCTGCCAGGCCCGTCCCTTGCTTACCCATAGGGTCTGAGGAGTCAGTGATGATGACATCGAAGGCATCCTGGTTCTGTTTCATGAACTCGAAACCGTCGCCCACGTGTAGGGTCAGCTTGGAGCTGGAGTAGCCCACAGCCATGCCCGGCAGGAACTTCTTAGAGACCTGTATGACATCCTGGGGACGGAGGAGGGACCCGGCTGGGACGTGGGGGCTGGGGGCCCGCCAATAGTCCCTTAGATAGTCTGGTCACTTGGGCAAGCCATTCATTTTGCGGAGACCCGGTATCCTGCTGCCTCCCCCGCCATCATGGGGGGCTGGCTCCTGCCTCCTATCCCTGTTCTCTGTCCCTGGACCAGACTGTCCCATCTGAGTGACTTTTTTGCTGGGACAGAGGAAGGGGAGTTCAGCCTCTGCCAGGAGGGCCTTCCCCTGCCCCCGCATGGCGAGCTGCTTCTCATCCAGGCCTCGGCTGAAACCCATCTCCTCCAGGCAAGTGCCGACCAGCCTTCACTACTAATCTCTTGAGCCGGTCTTTTCCTCCCCACCGTGCCTCTGAGATCTCCTCCTCACTAGAATATCATTTCAAGGGGCAGGGACTGGAGCTGTCCGTTCACCACTCTATCCCAGCACCTCGAGCGTTGGCTGCCACTTAACAGGTGCTTATTAAAAACGTGCTGAACGAAAAGGGTGGACACACAAGTAGCTGCAATACCCCTGGGTCTTGCCTGGGACTTGACTTAAAACCAGTGTAGTCTTAAAACGAAGAACGAAAAACTAAGTCTTAGTCTAAGAACCAGCATCTCAGCACACCTACTACCTGCCAGGCCCTTTGCTACCTGGCTTTCCTACCGAATCCTTCCAACACGTTTTTGAGAGAAACAAAGAAACTGAGCACTGCTGAGCGACGCGCCAAAGGGTACACAGCCAATTCAGGGCGGAACTGGGATTCGAACCCAGAGCCTAGCACTCACCTCGTCAATCTCACACTGGACCACAGACTCCACGGAGGAATGCTTCAACACCTCCCGCAGGACACCTCCATCCCCACCCCCGATGATCAGCACCTAGGAGTGGCAGGATTATTCAGAAACACAGCCCCAAGCCTGAGCACCAGCCCCACCAAACAGGCTCCGGCAGGACTCGGGGGGCCTGGGCGCGCACAGGGCAGAGGCACTCGCACAACACAACCCGAACAGATGGTTTCTCAACTCCTCTGATGCACAGACAGACCTCGTTACTTCATTTGCTACTCTCAGAGACGCTTTCCTGCCCCAGGAACCTGGCACGAGGTGTCCCCTTTTCCTGGAAACTCCTCCCAGGGCTGCTCCTTCTGAGGAAGCAGGCCTCAGCCAGAACCCTTTGCTCCCAGAGGCTGTGGCAGCCCCCACCCTCCTGAAGTGGGCCACTGGGCCCCAATTCCTTCCCCAGTCCTTGCTAGCACTTTCTGACAACCATTTAGGAAGCCCCTGGGCTGAGCTGGACACAGCTGAGGCCTTCTGCCCTGTTCCGCGGGACACTGAGGGGTGGGGCTTCCCGGTTCCAAGCTGGGGGCCGCATCTTGATGGGGGCCGGGGTACCTTGCGAGGGTTGGGGTGGCTGCAAAGGGGCAGGTTGGCTATCATCTCCTGGTAGGAGAACTCGTCCCGCTCCGTGCACTGGATGACGCCGTCCAACACCAGCACGTTGCCGTAGCTCTTACTGAAGGCGGGAGTGACAGTCAGGGACCTGGGTCCCCTGAGGTGGGGGCAATGGGCCCCCACTCCCCCCCGGTGAGAAGACTCTCCCCCAACTTGCCAAGGGGTCCCAGGAGTGAGTGCTGGGGGGTGACACGTGGCGAGGACCGGCAGGCAGGCCCGCTGGGTGGGGGGTGGGGGTGGACTCAGGGTCCCGGCTCTGACGTGTCCCGGACTGACACGTGGAGCTCGGCGCGTGGGGCCGGCGCAGACTCCGGCTCCCGCCCCGCCGGAGAGGACCGCCCGAAACGCCGGCCCCCTGCCCGGAAAGACGGGATGCAGGGTGGGGAGGGGGTCCCGGGAGGGGTCGGGCCTAGTTCCTCAGAACTTCTGACAGTTTTGCAGGGGGAGGGGCGGGGACAGAGACGGCCCGGGGGGCGCCCGGAGGTAAAGGGCGCCGACAGGGGTCCGGCAGGAAGAGGGGCGCCCGGGGCTGAGACCCGGGCAGGAAGAGACCCGGCTGGCTCCGGGGCGGCGGGCAGCGCGCGGTCTGGGCCGAGGGCCGCCGCAGGCACTCGGGGGCCGGGGCCGGCGGTGGTACCTGCGGAAGACAAGGATATCCTGGTACCGCGAGCGCTGATGGTGTAGCAGCTGCTCCACCTGCAGCGACAGGGCCTGGCCGGGCCACAGGCTGCACGTCTCGCGGAACCAGCCCTCGTGGATGTCAGCGGGGCCGAAGGCGGCGGGGCCGTCGGGGCCGGGTTCCATGGCGGGCGGGCGGGCGGGCGGCGCGGGGCGCGGGCCCGGGACTGCAGGCCGCGCGGAGCCGCAGCACAACGGGACCAGCTCCGCCCGCCGCCCGTGCGGCAACCTAACGCGGCCGGCGGGGCGGGGCCCACTCGTAGGGGGCGGGACCCAGCCCCGCCAATGGAGGCGCGAGCGCGGGCGCGCGGCGACCCCCCGAGGCCCCGCCCCCGCCGGCAGTCGGAGCGCGCTCATTGGCCGCCGGTGCAGAGCGCGGTGCCCAGTGGCTGGGGCGGACCGTCCGTCGGCGGCAGCAGGGTAGTGCGGCTCGCTCCGAGGGGCCACGTGGGGGCCGGGGCCGGGCGGCCGGGCCCGGGTTCCGGCTCGGGGCGGGCGGGACCGGCGGAGGGGGTCCGGGTGCGTCCCGGGGTACGGCGCCGGCCGGGAGGCCCGACAACCCCTGGGGCCCTGCCCCGTTTCTGGGGTCCGGGAGGCGCCGAGGGCCGCAGAGGTGCCCGGCGCGGACTTTTCCGAGCGCTGGGACGAGAGGGCCGCCGACTTAAGGCTTCGGGCTGCAGACCCCGGCGCGGGCGGCTGCACTGTCGGCGCAGAGTTACGTTGTTGCGCCGGGGCGGTGGGGTAGGATGTTTCTCTCGCCGCGTCCCTAAACGTGGCTCCTTGCTGGGCTTGAACGGAGCCTGTGGCTCGGCCGGGGCGCACTGAGGGTTTTTATGTACTTGAGAAGGACCAACACAGCTCCCTGACTTTAGGGAGATCTAGCCATTTTCTCTGGATTCTCCGACCCGTGAGCCCTGCGGCTGCTGGAGAAGGAGTTCTTTTCTAAACGAGTTTCTAAATTTACCAGCCGTGTCCCGGAAGAGGCCAACACATGCATATTCAGCAACAAATAAGACTGGCACACTTTTTTTTTTTTTTTTTTTTTACACAAATGGCTTTGCTCTTTGAAGGGTGGGCGGGAACGTGCTGTTTTTAGAAAAATGTCAAGGAACTTCTCTGAATCAAATTAAGCATGCTAATTACCAAATATTAAATGCTAATTGCTCTATATGCATAGTTCTTCGCATGCCAGGGAAGGGAGAGGAGACTGGGAGAAGCTACTGGGGACATGACAGGGATGTTTTTGACTGTCGTTCTGCAGCCTCCACTCGGAGGTGGGAAGCATGTTCTCTGTAAAATCAGGTGAATAACCTGATCATGTAGCCCAAGCCTCAAGGCTTACAGCAACAACGTGTCTCGGTTGATCTGAAGCTCCTTTTCCAGGGCAGGTTAGCCCAGACAATAGAAGAGTTGCTAGGAGATGTCTCATAGGGAGCTGTTTCCGGACCGAGGTCATTTGGGTAAGATACAGTCAACCCCTCTGTCCAGTTACTGCAGGCTTGCCTGGGTTCCAGTCCAGTACTTCCTCCATCAGGACATTTACACCTCTGAGCTGTGATTGCCTGTTCACTTGTATGTCCCCTGAGCCAGACTGTGAGCTCGATGAGACTAGGGATGGTGTCCCTAGCCGGCGGCACTGGAGAACAGGCTGAGTTGGCGCTGGAGGCCCTGGGCGCCGGTCCAGGCACTTCGTAGTCAGCTGTCTTGGCCTTTTTCCAGGGACTGCACAGCCGAGACCAGCCCGGGGCCCTGGCATTCCAGGGGCACTGCAAGGCGGGGGTGGGGGCAGCGGAAGATCAGGTCCACCCATCCCATTCCTCCGGCAGCCTGAACAAAGCTGCTCCAGCACGTATATCCTCAGAGAAGGACCATCAGTGACACCTTTTCCCCTCCTGTAGAGGAGGTGAAACCACAGTTTTGGCCTCAACAGCAGCAGTGACTGGGATCTCTGGGATGGTGTGGAGCAGCCGTAGCTCAAAGCTTCCCGGCCCGGAGAAAACAAAGGCCCTGAGTAAAGTGCAGGCAGGAAAGTCCCTAGATGTCCAGGGCCATGATCCCATGTATGTCACTCAGCTTCGGATCACAAGGAACAAAGGCGGTGGTTGTGTCAGAAGTAGCTGGCTGGCGCGACATAGCCCAGTCACATTCACAACGGATATGGGACATCAGGATGGAGAAACCCAAGGTACGGAATGAAACGTTTCCCCGAATTCAGACCCACGTGCATTTAAGGTTCAGTCACAAAGCATTACTGTCTTGTGGGTCAACTGTCCCAGCCTGTTAACGTGCAGGTGATTCATCCACCGGGAGAGGGGAGAGGTGGGCGCAAGGCTGCTGTGCAGGCAGAGGCGGCAGTGGGACCGCTGCAGGGGGTGTCTGTCACGGGAGAGACTCTGCAGTTAACACCCGAGTCCTGTTTCGGGCGCTGTGTTCAGCCAGGCAGGCTGTGAGTGGGAATGAATTTGGCCACGGCATGGGATCGCTTGGTTGAAAATGTTTTTGGCAAGCTAAGGTGCCACCTGCAGCAGTGTGGCCCTGGAGCGAAGAGCCCCCCTCCTCAATTCTCTCTCTACCCCCAACCCTACTGACCCTGCCACACCCTCTCCCGGGGCACAGAAGCGGTCCTCCCTGGCTCAGAATCCCCGAGCCTTTCGGACAGACACAAGGCCCTTGGGACACTCACGCATCCTCCCAGGGCCCTGGGGATCCAAGCGCTCTCCCCACAGCGTCAGACTCCAGTGGACGCAAGTATAGCTGTTCTCCAGACATCCCCAAGGCTCTTGTCTCCATCCCGTGGCTCCGTAGTTCTGGACTTGTGGTTTTGGGGACTAGTAAAATTTCAAAAACACGTTCGGGGGCTGACATCAGGTGGCCAACTCTTTCTTTGACAAGGAAGGACATTTGAAAGAGATCTCAGCTAGTACTGTCTGTGGTCTCCCCATCTTTTTATAAAACAAACAGAAAACACTGACACACATTTCCAAGTAAAGGACAAGGAATCACCTTACCTCTCTAAGAAATTTAACATACATCTTTGTTCTTAGGTCAGCTCCGCTCAGTGGTGAGCCCTCTGCGGGCCACTCAGCAAAGGCCTGGGGTGCACAGCCCTGCTCACCCAGTGGTTCTCAGACTTGAGCCACCAGGGGAATCTTCTGGAGAGCTCGCTGCACCCGGCTTCCCGGGCCGCTCCCTCCTGGTCGGCAGGTGCGGGTGGAGCCCGGGGTTCTGCTCCCAGCAGGTCTCTGGCAGAAGCCCACACTTAGCACTAATTACAAGGTTCTCTGGACTTTCTCCCTTACTCTTCAAGGTCGAACCCAAATGTACCTTTCGGGAAGCCTCCTCAGGCCATGCTCAGTAGAAAATCATTTCTCGCTCTTAGAAATGCCCATCTAGTCCACTTTTTTTTTTTTTTAAACAGCAGAGACTCTGCCATGTCTGGACAGATGGCTTATTGTGTCTCCGTGTCTGTTCCCTCCCAGCTCTGTACCAGAACCCTGCACGTTTAGGGGCCTGTGGACACTGAAATGACTTTCCCAGTAGCCTCTGCTGTGGCACCTGACTATGGCTGATGAGAAGTGGACACGGGCCATATCCTTTTAAAGGGAGACTGCGTGTGCCCCTCTTCCCTTCCTTCCAGCTGAACGGAATGCGGACGTGATGGACGGAGCTAGGCCAGTTACCGACCCCATGAGGTGGAAGCCCTGGGTTCCGGTGGAGGCTGGTAGCACCACAAGTAAGGGCCAGAGTGAGAACTGCCAGTCGCTGCACTAGCTCGGGACTAACTAGGACTGGAGAGAGAGAGAGAGAGAGAAAAAAAACTTCTATTTTGCTAAGTCACCAACAGTCTGACTTTTCTGACAGTTGCAACCATTCTAGCCCCAGCTAGTCCAAACTTCAGTCCACTGGGGCCTGGGCTGTTCTCTGCTGTTCTGCGTAACTGGCTGTTCTCTGGCAGCAGAGCGATGTCTGGGTTCACAGCCCCTCGGGGAACTGCACACAGCCAGCCCTCTTGATAATCTGCGAGAAGAATGTCTAAGAAAACAGGCTCCTTGTTTGAATATTTGTGAAAACAGGGGCACCTGGGTGGTTCAGTGGGTTAAGCCATGCCTAGGGTCATGATCTCAGGGTCCTGGGATCGAGCCCCACATCGGGCTCTCTGCTCAGCAGGGAGCCTGCTTCCCCCCCCACCCCCGCCCCCGGCTGCCTCTCTGCCTACTTGTGATCTTTCTCTGTCATATAAATAAATAAAATCTTAAAAATAAATAAATATTTGTGAAAACAAAAATAATGGTATTTTGTGCTTTCTGCATTTAATAGCCCATTCCAGGATTAAAATCAAATAGAATTCTGAAGAAATTCCATGGTACATTATTAATACAAAACTGGAAATCTAATGTTCAAAAATGGCGGTGAGCTAGAAGGAAGTTTAGAAGAAGAAATGACAAAAAACTTTAAAAGTGTGAAAAACTGTAGAAACATAAATCCAAGTTTGGAAATGAGTCAATACGTGATACAAAGCCTTGATACCAAGGCGTGGAAGTTTCTCTCTGTGGCGGGATTACCGATCATGTAGTTTTTCTTGTTTCCTCATTCCACCAATGAACGTGCTTTTACTTTTCCAACTGGGGAAAACGACATTAAAATGCTTTTCCAATCGGGGAAAACGTTAAAAAGAAACAAAGAGGAGTGAGACGGGAACGGGAGAGAACCCCGGCCCTCCGGAGGCCACGGCTGCTCTAAAGCTCCAGTAGCAAATCTTCCTGAGGGGGTCCGCACCATGCGGCCTCACTGGCATGACCTGAGGGCATGTGGAGGAGGTCAAATGGCCCCAGGACCCCTGGAAAGGGAGAGTCAGTGCCCCGTGCCTCGGGGAGGCCGCCCTTTTCTGAGTCTCCTGTGACTGAGTCTCCTGTGACTCACACCCTCTCGGGGTGATTCTGGGTTCCCCCAGAAATCTCAATGTCCTCAAGGGCGCACTTACCCCCAGATGGCTGAAGCCGGGGCTCCAAGCGAGGTGGGGTCTGTCCTCTCCCTGCCAGCCCTGAGCTGGCAGCAAAGGAAAAGTCTGGAACCCGCTTTCTTCCAATAAGAATTCTTTTTAATGGTTTAAAAAGGGGTCCGTACAAAAAGCAGCAGCACCACCTGGTGCTTCCAGTCCTCTGGGGAGTTCCAAGGGTCTCCTCCGCCTCTATCTCTTTGGCCAGCTGTGCCTGAAACCCCTGCAGAGACAGACGGCGTGAAAACAGAAGGGCCACTTCTCCCAGTCTGCCCGGAGGTTTGCTCTCAGCTGCTTCGCAAAACGCTGCAGACCTCAGTGATGGGCAGCTGGGGAGGCATGGTTCCTTCGGGGCCCCTGGAGAACTGAGCGTGGCAGCAGCGTGTCCCCCACACTCTGGCAGACAACAGGGGGCTGGGGAAGCGCTCTGCGGCCCCAGGGTGGCTGTGCTCGCCAAGACCGAAAGGCAGCTTGCCTCCTCACCAGGCCACACCCTAGGGGTGAGTCCTCTGGCTTCGGGCTCTGGCCTGAGCATGAAGCTTTCATGTTTTTAACGAAAATATTCTTAAATGACAAGCCACATTTCCTCACTGATTTTTTTCTCCCTCGTTCCTCGGAAATGGGGAGATCTGGGAGAACTCCGAATCCGTCTGCTCGGAGGGGACCCCGGAAAGCTGTCCGGTAGTAGGCGGTGAGGGACGGAATCCGAGTCCTCGGACGCAGGGACAGTTGCTGGGGGGGATGACCCTTGGCAAGGCCCTCCCCTCCTCCTATCTCAGCAGCCCGATCGACAGAGAGGGATCTGGTCGAGAGAGGCTCTCTGAGGCTGATCCAGCTGGGCCCTCTGAGCCCATATGCTGGCCTCCCCCACGTACCTGTCTGACTTTCCGGCTGCAAAGGACATGCTTTTGTTTCCCACCGACTGCTTAAGTTTTCTGGGTGCAACGCATTTCTGAAAAGATAAACAGCCATTTCAGTCGAGGGACAACCTGACCACAGGACACAGGCAGGAAACCCCACAGGAGCCCAGCCGGCCCGTCCAAGACTCCAGTACCACTGGTGTGCCTGGTTTTCTGAGAACTGGGCCTTTCTGGGTGCTTCTGAAGGCAAGGCTGTCCGCAGGGGCTACCAACAGAAGAGGAGGGCTCCACACAGGTCTCAGCCTCCGGATGCCAAACTTGCAGCCACGCTTGGCTCTGGCTGGCAGCAACACCCACGGGGGCAGAGGCAGGCCTGTGCGGGCCCCTGAGGGAGTGTCTATGGCCTACAGCTCATCCCCATGGCAGCCAACAGCAAACACCCCTTCAAACCACATGCCAGCCCTCACAGCCTCTTTACTAGTTCCCTTTTTATTGCTGGAATAACTGATGGGTATTGTCTGTACTCGAGGAGAGATGAGGTGAGGGAAAGGATATGCCGAGGGAGACGATTCCCAGCCGGGCCGTCTTCCCAGCAAAGGCAGAGGGAGAAAAAGCACCATGAGCCGGCGAGAATTCTCAAGATCTTTCTTTCTCTTTAATGGTATCTTGCATTTTGCATTTGAATTTGGAATCAAGGCCTAGTTGACATGCACAATCCTGTTAGTTTCACATGTCAAGTGTATTTCTTACCTTGCCGGGCTGGGTCTGCTTATTTGGATCGAACTGGGAAGGTTTCACTTTGCTGTTTCCTGGAAGGTGAGAGCAGAGAGATGCCAGTGAGCATGTATGTGAGTCGATGTACCCACAGGGCTGCCTGCAGGGCCGGCGCACAATGTTCAGGAAGGGTGGGCTGTCGGCTCGCCGCCCCCCGGAGGAGGAGGGACTCAGGCTGACATCAACTCATGTGTCGTGTCCCCAGCGGGGAAGGGCAGCCCGAACACCAGGCTCATCTCTCACAGATCTATTCCCAGCTCAGGGGCAGGTGGCTAGAGCACTAGCTCCTCCTACACCAAGGCCATCCAGTCTGGTCTCTGTGTGCCCGTCAGGAAGTGCCACCGGCAGTCCCTTGGGCCCTGGGGTGACGACTGTGCCCTGCCTTTTCTCTCTTCAAAGGGACATGTTGCCAAGGAGGCCGCTCTGCCGTCAGGAGTGCCATCCACAGCCCCTCCAAGGCAGATGAACTCTCACCGGCTGAGACCAGAGCCCCCCCCCCCCCCGCCCCGGGCTTCAGGTTTCTTCCCAAACTCCTTGCCGTGTTGGTATGTCTGTCTGAGAAAATGTGTGTCTGGGCCTGAGCTACTGTGAGGAAAGACGGAGCCGCTGTTAGAGGGGACGCCCCCTTGCACAAGGACCAGTGTGGCCCCGGCGAGGCAGCTGCGCCCGAGGTGGGGGTGGGGGTGGATGGGTGGCACCTGCCGGCCCGGCACTGCCGTCTCCCCGCACGGCTCTCAGAGGGCTTGGGTGACAGTTGTGTCTTTCTCGGGCTTCGTCTGTGCCGAGCTCACACTTTCTTTCCTCCATAGCTTCCTCCCTCCTAACAGGGCCAGACGTTCCTGAAAGGGCATCAGTCCCAGCCTCACCAGCAAAAGCCTTGAAATCCGACTTGCTGTAGTCATAAGGGGTGAAATCTTTTTCTGGCGGATCCGGGTCTTTTGGCTTCTTGGAAGTTTTGAGGCGTTTCTTCTCTTGTTTCTGTTCTGTGGTCCTCGGGTCACTTGTGGTTCGCTCTCTCTTCTTGGCGGCATTTTCCAGCTGTAGGGTGAACACGCCGTGGGAAGGACGCACGGGAGGGGATGCGACAGCCCGGCTGGCGGCCCCCAGGCCTGCCGCATCTGTGGGCTCGGGGACGCGGAGAGGAGTGCTGGCGGCTGGGAGCCTGGGCGGGGCTAGCGCCAGGTGGGACAAGTTCCTCGGTGGAGAATGACATCAGGTCATTCACGAAAAGGCAAAAGAGGCTTGGATGTTAGGGGGCCTCAGGGCCTCGTCTAGAGGAGTCGGGGCGGGGGACGGTCTGCCCGCGAATTCATCACAAAGAATCATCTAAGAGGAATTACAATATAAACTTTTTCGAGGGGAAAGGAGGCAGACACTGATTGACAAGCCAAGGTGGACAGGACAGACGTGGAAGCATTTAATCTGAGGCACAGGACGAGCCCTCCTGCCATGACCAGGGGCGTCTCTTTTCTCAAATGGGAAAGCTGAAGGGCCGGCACGTACGGCAGCCTGCTGTCGGACAGACACGGCCTGCTCCGCGGTCGCCTTGTACTCCTCCTTGGCCTGGTCCCGCGCGGCTGCAAGAGAGCACGGCCCGTGGAGCTGCGGCCCCAGCAGCCAAGCCTCCCTCCTCACCCGGCTGCCGCGGCCACTGCCACGGTCCCCGTCTCCCGCGCTGCCCGCGCAGCCTGCCCCCAGCCCCTGCAGCTCAGGCGCGGAGGTTCTGCCCACACGCAGGCTGACCGCCCACCTGCCCCTCCCCTGACATCCCGAGCCTGACCCCCGGCAGCCCGCGGGCCGCCGCTCTCAGGGGCCGCAACCCGAACACGTCAAAGACCAGAACAAAGCCACTTCCCCAGCCGGCTCCTCGTGCGCTCTCCCTCTGTCGCTAGCCGCCCTCCCTTGTTGTTCAGGACCAGCCCTTCTGGCCCCCCTGGCTCCCCTCCTCCTCTCTCGTGCCACACACCACTCGTCATCAAGTGCCGTCGGGGTCACTACGGGGTGCACTGGCTTCGGGCCACTTCTCGCCCGCTCTGCTCCCATGCTGGCCGAGCCGGTAGCCCCTCCCCTGGCCTCCCACCCTTGTTGTCTTTACTGGGCCCTCCACGGTCTCGGAGAGAGCTTTTCTGGTCGCCGCAGGCCACGGCTCCGCTCAGACCCTCCACAGCTCCCTGGGCCACTCGGAGTACGAGCCACGACCTTACAACCGTCCTGCTCTCCCCTCCGTCAGGCACACTGGCCTCCTGGCCACTCCCTGAGCATGCCCAGACAGCAACCGCCCCCGGGGCCTGGGACTCGCTGGGCCACCAGTAGGGACCACGCTTCCCCTAGAAGCAGCCCGTTTTTGCTCCGTGTCACGTTTCTCCGACTGCCTTCTCAACACGCGGTGGGGACGCAGCACCCCGTCCCCGCGGGAGGGCTCGCTGCCGTCGGAAAGGACGGGCGTTTATGGGTGCACTGCCCGCGACCCTCCCCCGGAAAGGCAGGCTCCGCGGGGCGGGGGCTGGGCTTTGTTCAGAGCCGTCCTGGCATTCTGTTGAACAAACAGAAGCATGTGCGAGGCCTGCTCTTCGGCAGACACCCCGACGGGCCGAGACACAAGGAGCCAAGGGCTACCTGTCTGCTCCGCCGCCTTCTCCTTGGCCGGCTCTTTAGGTCCTCTGGGCGCCTGCGCGCGGCTTGCCAGCTTCCAGCGGTTGCTGATCTACAACGAAAACAAACCAAATGAAAACACTCCAGAACTCAGCCACCTACGAATGCTTCATTTTTTTAACGCGGGGATGCCGGGCATACTAACTTGGTGACGACACATATTTCTGAGTCGTAAATTCCAAATCTCATGACACACAAAACAGAAATCTCGTGCTGGCTTTGTGTATAAAATACCCATCGAGAAAGACAAAGCACAACTGGGTTCCAGGCCTGGAACCGGACGCCTTCCTGTCCGTCCTCTCATTCAAGCCCTCCCGTAATCCTGGGACAAAGGCATCCTCCTCACCGCCGCTTGGAGAAGGGGAACAGGCTCAGAGAAGCTAAATGATCTGTCTGGGGGGACATGGTTAACAAATGGTGGACTTCAAGGCAGGACTCCTGGAGTCTGGCGTGCTGCTGTCTGATACCTCGTCTGCCTGTGGCGTGAGAACACGTCTCGCTGGTATCAGGCAGAAGCACGTAAGGGACACGTGGTTGAAGGGCCACAACCCGTGAGAAGAGAAGGCAAAACGATCCATCTGACTCCCCATTTCAGAAGACAGCAGGCTGACCACTAGCGACAGGGTGCAAGCCCATCACGGTTCTGGCCTGACCCTCGCTGCCTAAAGGAAGAGCGGGATGGGGAGGGGCAGAGGGAGCCAGGCCCCCCCGTCCGATCAGAGCAGGTCCTTCCTGCAGGAAGGAAGAAGGCTTTTAACAACTAACAGGCTGACCCCCACGAACATCTCACGGGGCTCCAGGGAAAGTGCTTCCTTATTCTTATCCGTAATGCTGTTAAAAACAAACCAAACAATAGAAGACAGAGTGTTTTACAATTTAAGCTGTCACCTGTGAGAGCCTTAAAGTAATATAGTCACACGTGAAAAATGCGTCAGGCTGAACACCTAACACCCGGGTCCTTTGCTACGTACAAACTAAACTTCAATTAAAAACCAAACACAAAGGGGTGCCTGGGTGGCTCAGTGGGTTAAAGCCTCTGCCTTCGGCTCAGGTCATGATCCCAGGGTCCTGGGATCGAGCCCCACATCTGGCTCTCTGCTCTGCGGGGAGCCTGCTTCCTCCTCTCTCTCTCTCTCTCTCTCTGCCTGCCTCTCTGCCTACTTGTGCTCTCCATCTGTCAAATAAATAAAAACCAAACGCAAAAACCAAAGACCTGCTTCTTAAAAGGTTCCCAAAGGCTTCTGAAAATCAGAAGGAAATCCTGGCCTCTCTCTCCAGAAATGCTTATTTGTGTTTATATATAAAGCGTTTTTTGTGCTCATTTTCAGGAGCCTCAAGATGGGCTTAAGACAGAAACCGAGTTCAGATAATTCAGAAGTCCCCTTTTCTGAGAAAGTCACTCGTGGGTGACCAATACACTTACTTCGTAGATTTTTGATGATGGATCGAACTTTGCTGCCTGAGAAATGTGGGCGCGGTGTTCGAGTGAAGGCAGGAACTGGAGGAATGGAAGGAAACAGTCGTTCAAACGCGCTCAGGCCCTGCACGGGGGTTTTCCGGTGGGGTTCATCGTGGGAGGCCTAATTCGGAGCGTTCGCCTGGCTACCGCTCACTGGCACGCGAGCGAGGCGTCCTTGCTGGGTTCATCTGAGAACACCCCGACTCCACCTCCACCCGGACACCAGGGACAGCTGACACACACTGGACTCAGGGGCTCCCTCTCCCCAAAGACCGTCAGCAGCTTTACCAGGCAAGAGGCCCCTAGAAGCTACAGAAAGCTCTGCCTCTTCTGTCTGCCCTGAACACTCGTGACGCCTACTTACCATCTTAAACGGATTTTCGAAGGACGCCATTATGTTCTGGGCTTTCTTCTGGGCAACTGTTAATGGGCTCTTTCTAGTTTCTTCGGCACTAGGTTCCTGCAGGGACAGAAAGTGAGCAACTTATCCCGTCATCCTGCGGCATTACGATGCAAGTAACGGAATGATCGTAACAGCAGTAAGAAGGGGCGCCGGGGTGGCTCAGTCGGTTAGGTGTCTGCCTTCAGCTCTGGTCATGATCCCGGGATCCTTGGATCGAGTCTCGCTTCCAGCTCTTTGCTCGGCGGGGAGCCTGCTTCTCCCTGTGCCTGCTGCTCCCCCTGCTCCTGTTCTCTCTCTCCCTGACACATAAATAAATAAAATATTTACACAAAAAACAAAAACCAGTAGAATACCAGCTAATTCTTTAGGTCTCTCACATGTACGAGGCACTGTCACACCCTGTGACAGCACACAAGAGGGCTTTTAAACACACATTTATTGAACCAGTTAACTGAACTGTGTCCCTACAACTTACGAGGTAGGTAGTATTATTCTCACCATCTTACAGATGAGGAAACTGAGGCACAGAACGCTTAAGTCTTCTAGAGCCTGACAGCGAACAGGGGCAGAATGAGGACTCCCACCCAGGTCTGTCGGGCTCTAGAAGTTGAGGTTATAAGCAGACATTCACAAATTAAGAATTATAAACCGTTGTGGGGGCATCAGTGCAATTACGCGACTGGATGTTGTACAAGCGGGTTCAGAACGTGTGCTATCCTCACTATCCTTCTGCTTCCTCCGTGGTGACGGTCCCGCCACACAGAGCACGGGGACACCACTGCCTCTGTCAGCCAGAGTGCGCGCTTCTGGGCTCACGTGGCCCGAAGTTCACGCTCCTTTTTTTAGCTGCCAATTCACCTCGCTCGCTTAAGGCTCCCGGACTTCTCTGCTCACGAATTACTGAAGCAAGACCCAATCTAAATGTCTGTGATGACGTGAAAAAGAAAGTCAGCTCTGAGGTAGTACATTTTGCGGGCGGCAAGGTGCCTTCTCGGCGCTGGGCCTGTGCTCTGGTGTGAAGGACCGGCTGTGGCCCGTGATCCTGGAAGCTACAGACCCGCCCAGCTGTTTCCCCCGTGAACACCTGCTACGCTGGAGACTCAACTTTATCCAAACAGATCGTATGCCTGCTTCTCTTTCTTCGCAGAAATTATGATTTTTCCTTTTGCACATCTGTTGT
Organism: Martes martes; assembly: GCF_963455335.1. Lineage (NCBI taxonomy): Eukaryota > Metazoa > Chordata > Mammalia > Carnivora > Mustelidae > Martes > Martes martes. The sequence goes on along the minus strand of NC_137891.1, from coordinate 183,547,486 downwards.
GTGCACCATTCAGAGTTTTCTCTGTGTGCTTTCCTTTCACGTTGGTCACTGCAGCGCCCACCCATCTGGACCAACAACCGCACCCGGGTCCTGCTTTCCCAAAGAGCCTGTAGTTGAAGCCCCGGCAGGAACGAGACACCTGCTGAGCAGGACAGACCGGGATAAGCTCTGTCACGACTGGGTGCTCGTAGTCTAGGACTACGTGGTCTGGGACTGGACAGAGTCACTGCCTAGCACCGCTCAGTCCCTCTTTGGGGAAGTAAGTTCCCACCCACGTACTAGTGCCCTCCTATCTTGCTCGTCACTCTCCTCATCAGCCACCGCGTAGAGAAATGCTTTTCTAAGCTGCCTCTTTCCCAGCCCGAGCCCGTGCCAGTGGTGCTGGCGGGTGCTGCAGAGGGACGCGCGGTCCCTGCAGTCGAGCAGAGCGCTCAGCCTGCGCCTCCCCTGCGGCTGCAGGGGAAGGTCCTGCTTTGGAAGCTCCGCGGCCCACGCCATCCTCCCTGCTAGGCATGAGCAAGCGTCCAGATGTCAACCCTTCCTTGGGTGTCTCTCCACACGGAGCTCCACCCACCTCCAGCGGACTGCCTCGCGGATCTGTCTCCACGCCTGTCCCCACGGCTGCTGGGTGCTACCTGTGGTATTAGGTTCAAAGGTCGATGCAGCACTCCCGGCAGAAACTCCTGACGGGTCCTCGCCGCCCCCCCCCCACCCCCGCCCGTGTTTCCTAGCACTCACGTTAAACAGCGTGATGACGGCAGTAGCGATAAGGCATCTGGTATCTGGCAGGGTCTCTTCTGTTTGGTCGGGGAAGAGGCTTGCCTGTTTCTGCGCTGGCGCAGGCCCTAAAGGGATGAAGTCAGTAAGGTCAAAGCCTCATGGAGAGTGTGCAAGGCAGTTTCCAGAACATTCCAGAGACCTCTACATTACCGTCGCTGGGGATGACAGGGTAGCCGTCTGAAGAGGCGTGGGAGCAGTCGTGGGGTCCAAAGAGAACATTCTCCAATCTCTGCAGCAGAAAGCAAGCAACAGCCCTCATGAAGGACTTGCGAGCATGCACAAGCCTTCTGCCGCGGTGCTGCGGGCTCCCGACCGGTGCCCTCCCCCAGAAGAGAGACGACAGACACAGCACTCTACCTCGGGACCAGGCAGCGGGCCACTCTTCCGCGCGCCAGTTGCAACTTCAGACTGAGGAGGAAAAATAAAGAGCACCTGAGGAACAGCGCCCCAACTCGGCGACCGCATGTGCCTCCCCCAGCGCGGACTGCGTCCCTTCACCGGATGGGTTTTACGAGAGCCCAGCAACGTTCTTTCATCCTTCAGCCCATACAGTGCCTGGCACTATTATCACTTTGTCCTCAGTAATACTTGCTGAATGAAAGAATGAAACCCTTGATCGTGACCAGGCACAATGCAGATTTCCAAGAGCCTGAAAGGGCTTCTACTCTAGGAACCAGGGTTTCTCTCTTTACGTGGCCCACTGTAGAGCTAACGCAAGATTCTTTTTAAAGAAATTTTAATGTGAAGACTGAAATGTGTTTATCCTCAGTTTCTTCCTTATCATCCTAAATGAATTGATTTTAAGTCTTCCGGGATCCATAATCTTTCCAAAAAATCACAAATACAATTTACCAATATTACTACTGAGGCAACACAATGAAAAACTGTCCCTCAAATTAAAATTGAATTGGGTGGCTCAGCAGTTAAACATCCGACTCTTGATTCCAGCTCAGGTCATGGTCTTGGGGTCATGAGATCGAGCCCCGTGCTGGACTCCATGCTCAGCGCAGAGTCTGCTTGAGATTCTCTCCCCTCTTCCTCTGCCCTCCCCTGACGGTGCACACGCATGCGTGCTCACTCTTGAATATAAATAAATGAAATCTTAAAAACACAAACAAAAACGAGGAGCTTTAGCTTTTGATAATCATAAAGCAGACACGTCGGGACACCTACGTGGCTCAGTTGGTTAAGCGTCTGCCTTTGGCTCAGGTCATGAACTCAAGAGTCCCGGGATCAAGTCCTGGTTTGGGCTCCCTGCTCCCCTGCTGAGCAGGAAGCCTGCTTCTCCCTTCCTCTCCTTTTGCCCCTCCCCCAGCTCTCTTTCTCTCAAATGAATAAATAAAATTTTAAAAAAAAGCGGGGGGGGGGCGCCTGGGTGGCTCAGTGGGTTGAGCCTCTGCCTTTGGCTCAGGTCATGATCTCGGGGTCCTGGGATCGAACCCCGCATCGGGCTCTCTGCTCAGCAGGGAGCCTGCTTCCCTTCCTCTCTCTCCACCTGCCTCTCTGCCTACTTGTGATCTCTGTCAAATAAAAAAAAAAAAAAGAAAGAAAAGAAAAGACCTGTCTAGGGGCTTTCCCAAGCCCCATTATTTTCTTTAATGGGCTTTACAGAATGGAGACCAGACCACGTACGGGGGAGACCGAGGGGCCGGCAGACACAACAGGTCCGCTGGGCTGGAACCTTCAGCAGCAAAGCTTCCTACCTTGAGCAAGGGCATCTCCCGGGCCTGCTGGATTAAAAGATGGATCTCATTGAGCTGCTGCCGCACAAGAGGCGGCACAGGGTTGCAGCAGGCTATGATGCCCTGAGGCTCCCTGAAGACAAGAAAGCACACACTCAACGCGTCATGTAGGACACAGCTTCCCCGCAGGCTTCCAGATGAGAACAGAGAGCTACGGCTACGGTGACGACCTGGGAAACACGTGCCCAGTGCGGGGGCGGGGGGGGGGGTCGGTTCTGGGCCTGCAGCAACCCCGTGTGTTCTCTGTGGCCCTAAGCTTGCTGCTGGCGCCTCCGGCAGCTCGCCTCGGGCTAACTGGGAGAGCCGGGAGGAGCCCCACAGCTCTGCAGAGCGGCAGCACTGCACCAGGCTCAACGGAAGACGGTGAACCTGGGTTCTTTGCTTATTCTCCAGTTAACATCAGAGAGCGTTCAGAACCGTCAGGTGTCTCGGTTTGGAACCGAGGACAGCTGCGAGACTCTGAGACGCTTTCCTCCCTTCCCAGCGGATGCTGGAGGCTCAGCACTGGATCTCGTCTGAGGCAAGACCGCTGAAACGGCTGCAGCTCAGCAGGTCTAGTTCCTACAGGGCAGCCCGAGGGCACAGATTCTGGACTTGTGAACGTCCTTAGAGCACAATCTCTTGAGTCAACAGCCTTGAGGTATTAGCGATCAGAGAAGCTGGTCTCTATCAGAGAAGAGGGATAAAATGTCTCTACTGAGAAAGTCAGGACATCGTTATCGGTTCTCGGGACTCACTTGGGCAGTTCTTCAGCGATCTTTAGCATCATGTGGTTTGGCAGGACGTATCTGGAACAAAACACACAGCGCGATGGCCTTAGAGTCAGCCAGCCAGCCCCGTTAAAGGCTACAGCCTGGGGGAAAACGTAACCAACTTCCACGGTGAAGAGAAAAAAGCCATTATTTCCTCGTTACCCGAGCTGCTCGCTCTAGAAAGCGGCTATTAAAAGATCGTCTGATCCCCTTACCCATAACTTTCATCCTCCCTACGAGCCGTTTTATCCCTCCAGGCAAACAGCAGCTGAAAGGCCGTCAGCTGCTGGGTGTTGAGATGCTTCTTCTGCTTCCTGTACAGTTCAAGATAGGACTCGTCCGTGAAGATGGGCTTGACAAATTTCTGCAAAATATTACAGAATAGTCAAGATCCGTGGGAATCCGAATGGTGCCCTGGGCTCTTCAGAACGTGTGGCTCTTTTCAGAAACGTGAGGGACAAAGCGAAGCACCGGGGCCCGGGAGGAGACAGGCCGTACCTTAAGGCAGATGTCCCTGCTGCGTTGCCACACAACCTGCAGCTGCACGGGCTGCTCGTTGCCTCGCTCCCACAGCTCCAGCCGCATTTTATCATAGATGTAAAGCAGGTAATGGGTGTCGTCCCGGGCGTAGTGGAGCATTTCCTCGGGCAGAGGTCTGGGATTGCAAGGAAGGAAATGATTTTGCGGCTCGCCCCTAGAAGCGGCCATGTCACCTGTCCGCGCTGCGCGTGCGAGGACTCCGGATGCCTCTGATGATCACAGCCAGTACTATAGTTACAACCCTAGGCCCCCAGTCTTAATGGGACAAGTCTTTGTCTTCACAGCTGGGGAGAAAGGGCAGCAGGGTCACAATGCAGTTGAAAAGAGGGGCCCTGCCATCCTGAGTTTGAATCTTAGCTCCGCACACCTGTCCTTGGACCAGTCACATGAGCTCACTTTCCTCCCTGGGGAGGTGAAAGACCTTACAGGCTGCTGCGGGGACCACCGTGCACAGCACCCCAGGAGCGCTCTGCTCAGTGCTCGGCACATAACAATGGCTAAGTGACAAGGAGTGGCTTTCAGAGTTTGTCAGTTTTCATCTTCTGTCTGGGCTTTACCAGATTCTCTTTAGAAATTCGGAAATGCAGAACTGGAGGGAGGCCGAGTGGCTTCTTCAGACAACAGCTGCCCCCTCAGGGAGGAGGCCTGACAGCAGTCGAGCAGAGCCCAGACTCCAGAAAGTGCGGCAGGACCCCACACGCTCTCACACCACAATTCCCATGTGTTATAAGGTGCAATCACTTTCGTCCCTCAGAATTCCCTTGAAGGTCTGGGAGATCACCACACACACACACACACACACACACACACACACACACCCCTTCCTACCAGGAAGTTTCAAACGAGACACTGGCAAGGACACAAATACTGACATGGCACGCCTCTTCCAACCACTATCTCTGTGAAGCGTGAGAGCCCAACACGCGCTCCACCTGGTTGCCCTGAAACTTCCAGTCGGGCTTCTGCTGCTGCCTACAGCTGCAGGACAGACCGGCGCCAGCCAAGCCAAGATGCCACCACGGTCACCACCCGCAGGTGGGTCTGTGTGGCCGAGAGGCTCAGGAGCAGCCGCCCGCACGTGCTCGCCAGGCACACACCGTATTCTCCAGTCGGCCAGCTGGTACTGCTTGTTCGACTCCACACCGCAGTAGAGTTTCAGGAGATGGTCCAGGGAGTGCCGGCCCAGGTTCAGGAGGCGTGCCGCCTGATGGGTATCAAACATGTTCACTACGTACAAGCCGAAGTCTTTCTGGAGCCATTCGATGTCCGAGTCAGCACCGTGGAAGACCTGGAAACACAAGCGGCCGTGAGCCACCACGCGTTCAAGGCCACTCGTGCTCTGAAGCGAGCCTAGACTCTGGGTTAGTACAACACTGGAAACAGAAGCCAGAAGGAAGGTTAAGACGGGTTCAATTTTAAAAGCTTCTTTTACTTTGGACCAACAGCCTTACACACTCTTAACTGCACACTCTTAAAGTCTGAAATGGCTCCCAGCCAGTGATTCTGAGAAAGCAGCTCTACCAGCTTCAAGGGTGGTCATTAAGTGCAAAGGATCCCGATGGCGCGGGCTCGCTGCAGCCGTCAGGAACATGACGGAACGTCCCTCGGGGTGGTAACGAGCCACAGTTTAAGCTGCTCTAATTGGGGCTTAGAAACAAAAGCGGTTTAGTGCGTGGGGCCGGGATGTAGATTACAACGATTTCTCCCAACTTCCCCAGGTCTCTGTTCAAGTAATGAAACAGTAAACGAAGAGCACTTAAATCCTAGGCTCACAGGCAAGAGCTACAGGAGGGGCTGACCTTGACAATGGCGGGGTCTGTGAGGCTCTCGTTGAGAATGTACATGTCACTGCGAAGCTCCAGCGTGTCCACGATGAAGTCTTCTGTTCGGGTGGAGATCTGCATCAGGCAGGTCAGCCCCAGAAAGCTCCTGTACGAGTGGTGCTAACGCCCAGAAAGGGGAGAAGGAAAACGGATCACACCAGGCTTTCCTTGACTGATTCTGGGAGGGCAGCTATAAAGGAAGCTCTATGACTGATCGGTTTTTGCCAAACAACAGCAGCAACAACAACAAACCGAACCCAGATCTGTTAGTCTTTTTATTTTTTTATTTTGTTTAATTTTTCTTCAAGATTTTTAATTTTTTATTTGACACAGAAAGAGAGAGAGAGAGAGGGATCACAAGTAGGCAGAGAGACAGGCAGAGAGAGAGGGGGAAGGAAGCAGGCTCCCTGCCAAGCAGAGAGCCCGATGCAGGACTTGATCCCAGGACCCTCAGATCATGACCTGAGCCGAAGGCAGAGGCTTTAACCCACTGAGTCACCCAGGCGCCCCCAGATCTGTTAGTCTTAATTTTATACTTCTCAGGTAGGGAGTAACTCCTAGAAAATGCAGAATTTCACTCCACATCATTCACAACTTACCTCTAAGTCTACTGCGAATTCTTGACAAGTCAAGAGCTTTTCATTGAGTTCCACCAGCTCATCCAGGGAGGACACAAAATGGCAGAGCGTCTCTGCCACAGGCCTGTATAACTGGGGCACAGAAATAGAGGCAGAAAAAGAGAGGAGTATTCAGAATCACCCTTCACTTAGAGCATAAAACGAATCAGGAGCTCAACAGATGACCTGACGTTGCAACCTTTTACTGTAAAGTCACTTAAGAAAAGCACGAATCGCGTTGATTTGATTTTTCCTGGGCTCCTTAGAGAGCATCTGTAAACGAGGTCTAGGTGCTAACCTGAGGCTGTGGCTTTTGCAGGACTGAATCCGGTGGAGTGAAGTGATCCAGCTCATACTGATAAGGATGTGCAAACCTGAAAAAGTGAAACGAAAAGAAAAATCCTTTTGCTGAATTCCGTGGTTCAAGGAAAAACAACTGCTTTCATCCAATGTGTGAAAACAAATGAGCAGAGGCCATTGTGAAAATATTTTATCCCCATTAAAAAGTACCATGATTTTAACAATTCAAGGGCATCAAAAAAAAAAAAAAATCAGGTCAAACTGGTTCACCCTTACAACGTGATCATTAGAGATCTACCCCTCTGTAAGGATGTGAGCTCTTATTTCCAAACACTGCACGGCTACCACCATGGAGGATATAAAAACGTAAAATAGGGGCGCCTGGGTGGTTCAGTGGGTTAAGCCTCTGCCTTCGGCTCAGGTCATGATCCTGGGGTCCTGGGATCGAGCCCTGCATCGGGCTCTCTGCTCAGCAGGGAGCCCACTTCCCTCTCTCTCTCTCTGCCTGCTGCTCTGCCCTTGTGATCTCTCTCTGCCAAATAAATAAATAAAAATCTTAAAAAAAAAAAGTACAATGTGCAGTTCCTTGTGGTCTGGCAAACAGGCCTGTGAGGTCAGAGAGGACGGGGCCCATATCGCAGTTGGTCAGATGCCAAATGCTCTATGTTTTTTATTCCTCTATCATCTACTTGCATAAAAATCCCAAGTCTGTGAGTTCGTTGAGGGCAGGACCGCCTCTCATCACCTGTTTCTTTAGCACTTGGCCTGTGGCCTCGCAGTGCAGAGCCAGGCCCGAAGGAATGCTGCCCAGCCAGACTGTGGCTACATGTGAGAAAAAGACCAACGCTAGCCGAGTTCTTACCGCTCGCTTCCTTCATGCAAGGTCTATTTGTATTTGTCTATTTTAAGCAGTTTTTTTTTTTTTTTTTTTACAGATGCTTATGCTGCCAGTGAAAAACTCCTTTTCTTTGCTGAATTGATTACGGGTCCCTACCTCACTGTTTGGAGTCCCCACCTGCTAAGAAAGGCAGAATGGCAGGAAAGAAGGACCGTTTTAAGGAAACCTGGGGTTTCAGGTTCTGGCTGTGTGGGAAGGCAACATGGCACCCCTTGTTTTGTCTTTACATCTGGACGGGGGGGGGGGGGCAGGGCAGAGCGACCGCTCCCTCTCAGGGCTGCCGTGAGGGTTACCCAGGACGCCGCCCGGGCAGGTCCTCTGTGAGCACAAACAGGAGGTTTTACCGATCCGCTGTTAGGATAAGGATAGCCATCACCCATTCCTCACGTTCTTTGTTTACACTGATTATTTTACAAACGTGAAACTGAGGGAGAATGCAGAAAGTTCAACAAATACGTACATGTCCTGTTCCACCTGCTGGGTTCTCTGCTGATGGATGAAATCCGCCAGCGCAGGGGGGACGTCCAGGTCCTCCGGCCGGTCCTGCGGGCGCTCCCTCCTTTCTTTAGAGAGTGCTGGAGACCCAAGCAGAGACAACCCCACCATCACAAAGAGGTGAACACACTCACAGCTTGCCTAGTTACGGAGCGGGTCGGTGGCTCCTTTTGAAGAAAAGAAGGTGGGAGGGAGCCATCTTCCCCTTTCTGGAGGCAGAGTCCGCATGCCTTACCCTGAGGGAGGGGTTTCTGAGCATTGGGCTTGATGAAGATCTTGGGAAGAAACGGAGTGTTGGAATTGTCGATCTTCTCTCGGAATTTAAGCTGAGGCCGGACGATGTTTTTTGCATGAAGCAACCGGAAAGTTTCAGATTTTGTTTTTTTGCTATACTCTCCTGCCTGTGATAACAAGTACAAAGACTTTTATAATACAGCCACTTGATGAATTAGAGAAGTAAATTCCAAAAAAAGAAAAAAAGAAAGAAAAGAAAAAAAAGAAAAGTAAATTCCCATTTGTGCCTTCCGAGGGCATTCACTGAAGAACGTGCGTGTGTGTGAGAGGTTATAGGGTACAAAGGAAACAAGAGGTAATCAGGTTGTGAGAACAAGTGGCCAGTTCTGCATCCAATAAATCAGAAGAGAAATGCAGAACAGGATGGGCAAAGGCCCTATTATAAAGCGGACGCTTGAAGCTCTAGTTGATTGGCAAAGCCGCCCTCACCTTACGGTTCCAGCTGGACACTATTGTTTTGGGAACCTGCAATCCTGCCGGGAGGACAGGCTGCTGATTCTTATTCACACCTGATGCTTCATCCAGTAAAATACCCTAAGGGCAGAGGATGTCATAGGTTAGCATCTTCCTCTAAGGATTAACAGGTTAATTACCTAAAATTCTTAAGAAACAGATACAGAGAATTACGTGTGAGAACATATATATACGAGGGAACCATCCCAAGTAATTAAAGCATTATTTGCTCAAAGACAGGGCAGTAACTGGCCACTCCCCACCCTCGATCAAATCCCTTTACCACTCTCGGTTGGGCTGAAAATTTAAAAAATGACTCAACAGTGGGATGTGGCCCACAGAAAGAATATAAAAGACCCTAGATTGCACCTATTAAACACAGAAGGATGCTACTCGGATCATCCTTTAGATGGTTTAGAAGGCGGTTCTAATCTACTCTTCAATCTACCAGAAGGGGGTTCTAATCTACTCTTCAATCGAAGCAGAGGTGCGGTATCAGTCTGGGAATCCAGGTGACAAAGAGTAGCGTGGTAGGACTTGAAATCATAAAATATGAGAAACTGCTGAAAGACCTGTGGGCATTTAGATTATGGAAGAGATGACTTCAAGGACAGGAGACCGAGATTGAAACATCTGCAGGACTGTCACATGGTTAAGGGTTAGTTTTGTTTTGGATTATCTCTATGTTTTTCTGTAAGTAATGTTCTGCTGTAGAATTAGGTCTAAGTAGACAGTCAGCTAGATTATACGATACACATCTCCTTCCAATCATGCGAGTCAGGCTGTTTAGCAGATTGTAGATAACAGTTTAAAAAAAGGGGGGGGGGCTAAATTTTGGTTAGGCTCTGCACTCAGAGGCCTCTTCTTTTGCAATACAAATAGGGATTTGCAAATCTGAAATGCAGATTTGTAACAGGCCTCCACTGAGTGGTGATAGGTTGAAGTCATATATTTGAAGACAACTGTGTTATCTTTGGGAAAAAGAAGCCAATTGTCAGAAAGGGAAAGTTGTTGGAAGAAGAAATGCTAAGCTTTTCACTTCCTCAGATGCTGGAGTTTCTTTTTACATTTTAATAATACAAAAAGTTATTCATTTGTTAACTATCTTTTTTTTTTTTAAAGATTTTATTTTTAAGTAATCTCTATGCCTGAGGTGGGGCTCAAACTCACAACCCCAAGCATAAATGTCACCTGCTCTTCCAACAGAGCTGGCTGAAAGCCCCCACTTGTTAAGTATCTTAAGAGTAATGTGATGGGGCACGTGGGTAGCTCAGTTGGTTAAGAACCTGCCTTCGGCTCAGGTCATGATCCCAGGGTTCTGGGATCGAGCCCTGCGTTGGGCTCCCTGCTCAGCGGGGAGTCTGCTGTTCCCCCCGCTGTGCTCTCTTGCTCTGTCAAATTAAAAAAAAAAAAGGTAAAAAAAAAGAGTAAGGTGAAACACTCACCACTCTTTCCAGAATGACATCATTGGTATCAACTAGTAAATCAAACTTGTCCTCCAACTCGGTCACTTTATTTCGGTCCTTAATGTTGCTTCGACACCCATGGTACTGCATTACCCTACTCATACTAGGAAGGACAGGAAAACCAAGGTTACTTTGTAAACCTGTATTCATTTGTTCCCAATCTGGGAGAAAGCTTGAAAGGTTTGGCTTAGACTGTTCTCTCTCTCTATTTTTTTTTCTTTTTTTTAAGATTTTATTTGTTTTAGAGACACAGAGAAAGAGAGAGAGAGTGTGTGCGCCCAATAATCAGGGTGAGGGTTAGAGGAGGAGGGAGAGAGAGAGAATCTGAGGCAGATTCCTTGCTGGTCGTGGAGCATGACACAGGGCTTGGGCTCATGACCGAGAGATCATGACCTGAGCTGAAACCAAGAATCAGAGGCTTAACTGATTGAGACGCCCCTCCCCAATATTTTTTGATCAAACTAGTGTAAGGCCCTATTTAGCCAGAGCAGCTCCATCCTGACCCTGCCCCCTGCCCCCCTTCAAGGAACTTACTTAAAAACAAGTCCTGGAAACCAGTTCCAGGTAACAAAGCCCAAATACAAGGGTGGGTCAGGCCAGGTGGAGGTATCCAATCGGTGGGGGCGCATACTGTCTCCTAGTTACCAAGGAGTATGGGCCCCGCCCTTTGGGTGCCTTTTGGGCACCCATTCTGACCAAGGTGATAGGCTAGTTCAAATATCTACTATAGGGTAAATTGTAATTCAATTGGTCACTTATGTGTGACCTAGCAGGACTGTGCAGCTTTCTCTGTGTTACAATCTCATTGGTCACCTGTGCGTAGCCAGGCCCAACCACATGGCCTTTGCCCTTAAAAACTAGTCTGTAGGGGCGCCTGGGTGGCTCAGTGGGTTAAAGCCTCTGCCTTCGGCTCAGGTCATGATCCCAGGGTCCTGGGATCAAGCCCCACATCCGGCTCTCTGCTCCGTGGAGAGCCTGCTTCCTCCTCTCTGTCCCTGCTTGCCTCTCTTGCCTACTTGTAATCTGTCAAATAAATGAATGAAATCTTAAAAAAAAAAAAAAAAAAAAAGCTAGTCTGTAAAGAAGAGAGAGGTCGCCTCTTTGCAAGAGATGGCCCTGGCCGGTCAGTTTGATTCTCGATGCTTGGTGTGAAATAAAGCTTTGCTTGACCTTTGCTTTGCATCAGTCTCGCTCCTTTGACCATGGACCCAACACTAGTAAAACTTTCACCCTTATAGCAGAAACACTGCTATTTGGGCAATTTCCTAAATCTCATTAAGACTCCCTCTCCTCATCTGTTAGTTGAAGGGTTGGAAGAAATGACCTCAAAGCTTTCTTTAAATTCTAAAAAATATATCATACTATGTAAATAATATACTTTGCCTTCATAGCTTTATCACGAAATCTAAAACAGATGCTCTAACTCTGTCATGCAACAGTTAAACAAAATCACTGTTTGTGTACTATGTTCATACACTTATTAAAAAGGTAATACCCACGGCGCTGCAAACTGTGTGATAGAATCTTGGATCTAGGCTTTTAAGTCCCACTTTAATTCAGAAAGATTTACTGTCTACGTATAGGTGCAAAAGTCAATATATTTTTTAAAAGTTAAACTCAAAATTTACCAAATAACATTTCCTTGATCAAAATCCATTGTCTCTTTTAGAAATTTTTTAAAAAGTAATTTACACTCAAAATGGGGCTCAAACTCACAACCCCAAGATCAAGAGTCACATGTTCTACCTATTGACCCAGCCAGACACCCCCATTGTCTCATTTTTATATTTTATAGCTCTTCCTTTTTTTTTTTTTTAAGATTTACTTATTTATTTGAAAGAGACAGAGACAGAGAGAGAGAAAGAGAAGTAGTACGTGGAGCCTGACTACGGGTTCAGTCTCACAACTCTGAGATCATGACCTGAACTGAATCAAGAGTCAGATGCTTAATCAACTGAGCCACCCAGGAGCCCCTAGAGCTCTTTACAGCACAGAAAAACAGTTAAGAAAAAATGAATTTTAGGAAAAACTACCTATTTCTCTATATTTATTTCTCCCAACATGAGAAAATCATATATAGTACTTACCACTGAAGCAATCTGTCTCCCTGTGTTTCACAAAATGCCTGAAAGCCAGGAAAACTTCGGTAGAAATCATACTCATCGCCAAACTGTGGTAGGCCCCCAGATGCCTTGGTGACTGCCACCACCGACCCGAGAGCAAACTGTCAAAACCCAGAAAAAACAAGCATGTTTCAAACATGGATCCCCATTCATTCAGCAACTTACTTTTCTCAAGATCTACTATATCGGGGTGCCTGGGTGGCTCGTGGCTCCGTGAGTTAAAGCCTCTGCCTTTGGCTCGGGTCATGGTCCCGGGGTCCTGGGATGGAGCCCCGCATTTGGCTCTCTGCTGAGCACAGAGCCTGCTTTCCCCTCTCCCTCAGCCTGCCTCTCTGCCTACTTGTGATCTCTGTCTGTAAAATAAATAAATAAAATCTTAAAAAAAAAAAATCTGCTATATATAATACATTGTGCTGGATGGTGAATTTCATATATTCAACAAACATTCATTTAATGCTGATTTTACCCCAGGCTCTGAGGATACGACAGTGAACACAGAACCAAGTTTTGGAGCCTACCTTCTTGTGTGAGTGGGGAGAGAGAGAACAAACGCATATATGACAAATATTCAAAACGGCCTGGGTTTGAATCTTGGCTCTGCTACCTATTAACTGTGATCCTGGGTAAAGTTATTTACCTGGATCTTAGTTTCCTTCTCCAAAAAACAGGCATAATAAAAGTGACCACCCCATGAGTTGTTGTGAGGATTAAATGAGCCAATAAAATCACACTGGGTGGTGCCTGGTGAGCACATTAGTGCTATTATTATTACTGTTCAAATTCGGGTTCATGAGCTTCTACAAGAATTCACTTCTGTGTTTTCATGTGGGCAACATCTAAAACAGAAGAACACTCTAGATCCTTTGCTGACCAAATTATAATGGCCACTGCCCACAACTGGACTTGCGTCTGTTTCCGTTAGTGACAAGTAGTTCTCTATTTTAACTGTTGTGTGGTAATGAGAAAAAGTCTCAAGTGGCTGTCATAAAGAAATGATGGTTGGTCATGTGAAGGCCAAATGACATCACTGAGAGCTGTGTAATGAGTGTTTTCCAGGGGGAGACCAGAGAGAAAGGAGGTGGGAACTTGTGTCATGCGGGGGACACATGGTAGCTGGTGAGCAGGACCGTGACCAAATCAGGACCATGGCTAGTGGTCCAGGAACTACCAGAGCCAGAGCCAAACAAATGAATAATGACATCGAGTAATGATGATCCACCTAACGAGTGGAGTTTGGGGGAAATTTACAACTTATGTTAGTTTTCTGGTTTTGTAAGAGCTATGCATCAGGTGTTTAAACCAAGTTTTGCTTGTTCATATAAAGAACATTACACAAATAATCCCCTCAGTGTTCCTTTGAGGAGGCACTGACAAACGTTCTAAGGCCCTAGAGGAGGCCAGCTAGGTGGCAGCGGTAACAGGTGACATTAAACCCAGGGTCTGGGATTATGTAGGACTGCACCACAGACGAAGAAAAGGGGATCATCTTGGCCGCGGGAGCAGAGGACGCCGACTGGTGTGGCCTACAGCAGCCAAGGCCCTTCGGAGAGGTGATTAGGTGGCTCAGGCCTGGGCTGGGAAGAGGTCGCGAGGGCTGGGGGCATCAGGGTGACAAGGAAGCCTTTCCCACGACGCGGACACGGCTCTCCACGCTCCGCGCAGTTGCATGGACTCAAATATACGAACGAAGGCCCTGGGAAGCGGGGCCTCCCTCAGTGTCCGCGTGCGATCTCCGCCGCGGAGGGGAAGTGAGAGCCGGTGCCCGGCATGGGGAGCGGCCCCTCGACCCCCGCCCCGGGCTCCGCAGCGGCGCGCGCGCGACCCGCTGGGCGGCCGCGGAGAAGGCCCGGGCCCGCTTCCGGCCGAACGCGGGCGGCTCCCTCTGCCCCCGGAGGCCCTGCGAACTCACCTTCACGAAGCTGTCCGCGTCCGGGAAGCCCGGCAGCACCATCTCCCCGTCGGCATTGGCGGCGCTCGTGGCAGTCGGGTCCTTCGGCTCTCGGGGGCTGGGAGGCGCCATTTTTCCCGGCCTGCACGGCTCTTCTCGCGAGAGTGCCTCAGGCCGACGCGACGTGTGCCCACTGCGCATGTGCAAAGTTGGTCGTTCGGGGGACGAGCTGGCGGGGGCGGGGGCGGGGAGTTGGTTATCCTCCCCGAGCCCCTCGACCCCGGGAAGTTTACATTTTCTCTTTAACCTCACATCTTATCATCTGGATAACCTTGTAATTTACAGTGGGACCCGGGGGGGCCCAGTTAATCTCATATTTAAGGCCAGCCTCTCCCAAGCTCTTCTGGTGCCCTCCTCACGCTCTTGATCTGGGCTCCTGCAATTAATTGATCCCCTCTCTCGGACATGGTGTGTCTTCTCCCTCGCCACTGGTTCACTCCTACCGGCCTACACGTATGCTGGCATCGCGGCCAACTCCAGAGACGCGAAACATCATGCACCTTCCAGCCCCTTTCAGGCAAACTACTGGAGAAAGCTCTAGTGCCCTGCAAGCTCACAAGCTCTCTCGAACCCCTCCAACCAGACGTTCCTGCGCGTCTACACCACTGGAAACACTCTTGCTGAGGCACCTATTGGGAACTCACACATTTGTAAAATGAATTCGGAAAGAGCTGTTCTGAGGGAGGCAGTTTTGGCAGCTCAGGCGAAGGTTGGGGAGTCTAGTGCGGTGTGGCCTTTCTCCTAAGATCAGGAGTGGCCCACCCTTAATTCATTTGGCTTAGTAAGTGTGCAATAAATGGTAGCTGTTTCCGTTATTTAGAGTATCCTATTAACAGGAATAGGAATATCCTATTAACAGGTAACTTGTTTCCACTCTCCCCACCATCCCCACTTCCCCGGGGCACTGGCAGAAGGAAGACCTAGCCTAGTTCATTTTAACAACAAATATGTCTGAGCCTTATTCTATATGGGTCGATCTGAAACCACATATCAGGCTATGCGGTGTGCTTTACGTGAATTATCTCATCCTCGAAACAACCTTTCGGGCTAGATCATAACTATAATCCCTGCTTTCAGAGGAGGAAGCAAGCACAGATTAAGTAATTTGTTCAAAGTCACCCAGGTAGTATGAGGTGGAGTTGAGATTTGAAACTAGGTAATTTGACACCACAGCCTTAATTCTTTCAGACTACTCTACATGCCTCCAAGAATTTTAAGGCCTAACCTATAGACCTATACCATATTATAATTGTCTTTCTCTGATTGACTTAAACATAATACCCTCTTAGCATAATACCCTCTAGTTCCATCCACCTCATTGTAAATGGCAAGATTTCATTTTTGATGGTGGAGTAATATTCCATTGTATATATACACCACATCTTCTTTACCCATTCATCTTTTGAAGGCCATCTGGGCTCTTTCCATAGTTCGGCTATTGCAGACATTGCTGCTGTAAACATTGGGGTGCACGTGCCCCTTTGGATCACTACATTTGTATCTTTGGGGTAAATAGTAGTGCGATTGCTGGGTCATAGGGTAGCTCTATTTTTAACTTTTTGAGGAACCTCCATACTGTTTTCCAGAGCGGTTGTACAATTTTGCATCCCCATTAGCAGAGTAAGAGGGTTCCCTTTTCTCCACATCCTTACCAACATCTGCATGGAATTTAAGAAACAAAACAGAGGAGCAAATAAAACAAGAGAAATAAAACAAGAGGAACCATGAGACTCTTAACCATAGGAAACAAACTGAGGGTTGTTGGAGCAGTGGGGGGTGGGAGAGGGGGTAACTGGGTGATGGGCATTAAGGAGGGCACGAGATGTAATGAGCACTGTTCGTGTTATATACAACTGATGAAACACTGGACTCTACCTCTGAAACTAACAATAGACTATATGTTAATTGAATTTAAATAAAATTTAAAAAAGGAATTGTACCAATGCGTACAAAGATCCCAAAAGTCATTCTTTGCCACATCCCTCCCTTCTCACAGGGTTACATGAAACCATCCTAGATTGATAGGTTAATGAGACTGTCTTTAAAGGTTCCATTAGCTCGTCTACCTTTGGTAATTCACCTCAACAAAGTTGGCAGGTTTTGTCTAGATGTAACTTGAAATCCATTGGATTGACTAAAGATCTTAATACCAAGGACTCCTAAGGAGTGTGCCTTCCTCATTGATGGCCACCATTTTTCGGAGCCCATTCATTCCCATACCCTTTATCTTTAGTGAATGGTAACATCACTGGTTGTTGATAGTATTTCATGTAGAACCAAGAAAGTTATGGTGATCATATTTTCCAGAGTGGAAGAGTTGATGCATGGTAGAATTGTAGAAAGGTATGAGACTAACTATGAGGGTTAAAATTTAACGGTATTACTATTGACATTTAAACTCATCTTTGGTTTTAATAGAGGAGTCCTCCAAAAAATGTCTATGGGGCAGCACTGTGGTCCGGGTCTCTGGCAGATTTGGGGGGTACAATGTCATGCGAGATAGGGTTCCTGGCCTTCTGATGTGCGTGCTCTTCCTAATACAAACTTTTTAATAGCTTTTATGATTCAGTATCTCTCACTGGGTAGCTGTGGCCCACAGAAATTTAGAAATAGAAAATTTACCTGAAGTGAATATGCTGTTCCTTGAAAGCACTCCATAGGCGTGCTCTCTGTGGAGGGATCTCTGCTTGGCACTTGCCAGCTCCATCTGGCGCCCTCTCCTCCCCATTACTGTCGGCCTCTTTCATAGGTCTTGCAGCGCCTCGTTTTCTCTTTACCTGTTTGACACCGGTTATCTGTTTTAAAAATACTACTCGGCTTCTACTTCTCAGTTTTAGAACTTTACACGGTTCTCCGTTGTCCACGCATCAGGCTCAAACTCCTTGCTGTTGAGCCGAGGCAGGTCACACTCTGGCCCCGCACTCTTCCATCGGGCCCTCTTGTAGTAACTGTCTTTCCCTTTGCTCTCCACTGACCACTCGGCCAACTACACTGAACTCGGAGGTCCGATTGTGTGAAACTTCATTTTACATATCAGAAATGGCCTAAGACTTGCAATCGAATAGAGTTCAAGCTCATACCTGTCATTCCTGCAGGATATTGTGCTTTCAGACTGACTTCCTGCTGAACGTCTTCATGTGCCTCATCTGATAAAGTCCCGCTCATCCTTTAACACCCATGGCAAATGTCCCCTTTCCCCGAGGATTTCTTGGCTCGGCCAGTGGAATTCCCGTCTCCCGCTGAGGCTCACACCCTGAGTGTAGCTCTTCTCCCCACTTGGTTTGGGGGAGTTACCAGTCCACTCCCACATGATGCCGACCCTGCCTTGTCCGGCCTGTGAACACGGGGAAGGGGACGACGTCAGGTAGCTCCTGTGTCCTGCGTGGTCCCTCGTACCACCTGCTTAGTGAATGCTGGCTGCTGAAGGACACCCGCTTCCTTTATAAATTCGTACTCATGAATAAAAAGACACCCATACATGTTTTTAAAATTCTGATGTCATTTATTGGCACAAAAATTATTCAGATACAACATGGTGTCTAGAATGGCTACACTGGATACTTTGTGCATTTAGTTTAATATTTCTTTTGCTCAGAACTCCCGCAGGTCCCAGACCTTCCCTCTCTGTGGTCGGCACCTGCAGGACAGCATTTGTTTCCAAGCTCTTGCTCTAAACACAGAGTGCTCGGACTTCACTGAAAACATCCCAGGACCACGCCGGGGAAGGCTGCTGTGGCCCGCCCTGCTGCACCGTGGTCTCTGTGTACCTGCTCCGCGAAGGCCACCCAGCCATCAGAAGAAGCTGCCCTCCCAGCATTCGGGTCTTGGATTGCAGTGTGTAAGTCACAGCATCACGGGTGAGGCAGCAGACAGACGCTTTCCACCCATTTTGGCCCATCTTACAAATGATGCTGTCTGCGGACCAGTGAGGTAATGGGATGGGTGGAAGTGACCGAGTCAGCTTCTTCCGATTCCTAACACGTGTCCTCCACGGCCTGAGGCTGCTTGACTGTGCAGAGTTGGCTGTATTCTTGTTGAGAGGAACGACTACGCCATTCTTCTATCAGCAACGCTTATGATGAGTTCTCTTGTGAGTTAAGTCAAAACCCGTATTTCTAAGTTATGGATCTTCTGTTCCCCCAAATCAATGGCTTGATTTGTGTAGTATTACCGTGTTGACTGTCCTGGGAACCAAATCAAGCCTTATGTTTCTGACAATGTGTTCTTCAACAGCAGCTAGACAGTTGGTTCAAACCAACGTTTAATATACAGTAGTATGTTTCAGTTACATTTCAAAGTATTTGACGAAGTCAAGCTCTCTGACCGTGGTTTCAGTTTAGTGGAAGCATATACCCAAGTACAAAAGCCTCAAGAGAAACGCTGTGGGCATGTCTGGGCCTCGTGTTACCAGAAAGGACACCTAAGATGACAGAGAGAAAAGGAATATTTTAATAATTTGGCCTTTTTCAAAGCTTTACACGGACGCACTGAAAATGGAGGTCTGACAACCTCCAGGGGCATTCCTTGAGATCTCCCACAACTAATTGTGTCAGACACACTCATCATTTCCAGTCAAGGGTTGATGCCTGCTGAGGCCCCAGAAGGACACTTCCCCATCACCCTCCTTCTCAAGTTTCTACCTTCAAGCGTGCCTCAGGCAATTAATCAGAGCAGACCCCGGAGTGGTCCTTGAGGTGACAATCCCAGATCATAAATCTGTCTTTGCCTCTCCTCGCTCTGTCGGTGCTCTGGCTTCTTTTCCTTGGTCCTTCCCTCTATCTTGGAATTGACAGGCAAAGTCCAAAAAGAACTGCACTCCTCCCCTCAAAAAAGAGGGACTCACGTACCTTTCTAGACCATTCTTAAAGTAATTTTAATTTAATTTGGTGTTTGCCTTCTAAATACGAACCCAAGTTTCTCAAGTTCCTGCCTTTTTAGAACGGTGAGTGCACACAGCGAATACAAACTTTTCAAGAGATCTGACACTATGATCCCCTTTTCTGGATAACCTCCCAGGTCCTTCCTGCCACGCCGGGACTGGGGCATGGGACGGGGCCCTACGTGTGTATCCACGCCTCGCGCACAGGCACTCACCAGCCGATGTAGCACTGACAGAGGTTTTCGTGGGATGTTGCTTGTTTGATGAGCAGCTCCACCTGTGTTGGGACATCCAGGGTTTCGTCATGAGAAAAGTCTCGACCTAGGATGGGAGAAACACACACAGTCCTTCTGCACCTGGTTTTCTACTCCGTCCTTGCCCCCGGTTCGGCTGGCCTGACTGTGCAGCACTGCTCAGTTTTAACCTGTCCCCAAGGACGAAGGCTGCCATGTGACGTGCATCCACACGAGTCTCTTCCTAACAGTGACGTGGTTCAAAGAGGGGAAAGGCCGGCAGTCGGCCGAGCCCCGGAGTGGTGAAGATCCGGCTGCTGGTTTGTCGAGATTCCTTCATCTACTGCCATTATCAGGCAAGCAGGTGAGAAACCGGGCTCGGTTTCAGTCCTAGAACCTCCATTGTTGGGCCCTTCCTCCCACAGGAAGCCTGCTTCTGCCACGAACCCATCAGCTCAGCCCGGAACGCGCACTCGTGGCCAGCTGATGAAGCCTCTTTGGCACAAGGGCCATTTCCCCTCCTCCCCTGGCCCCACGTGTCCGAGCCGCCCTGCTGGCTTCTCGCTGTCAGCACATGCCTTCGTCTCCTACTTTCCAAGCTCGTCATTCACTGAGCTCATGATGGTCAGGCACTGGATGCTCGAGGCGCTGGATCTGCTCCACAGGAGCTCCCTCTTTGGTGCTGCTGCGACCTGGGAGCTGTCCCTCCTCCCCTGAAGGCTAAGTTCACCTGCGCTCTGATCCCAGCGCCTCCCGCTTCCTAGGGTGCTTTGTACGTCACCTACCCACCCCCTGCCCCGCCCCGTGCCTGTCTTCAAACGTTTGTAAACTCCTCGCCCAGGAAAGAATAAAAGGCTCTCACCCGCTACCCCTGCTGCAGCCAGCCCCCACCGCCTTCCCCACGCAGCCGAGCTCCTCACTCCACATTCTCTTCAACCCCTCAGGTCTGGCTGCCAGGCTCTCAGGAGGCTGCCGGTGACTCGGAGCCGTCCTCGGTGCCTGCCATCCCTCGCGCCTCCTCATCGATCCTTTGGATTTTACCTTCAGAAGACCTGGAGGCCACCTCCCTAGTCTAGTCAACTGTCCAGCCACAAATGTGGCAGCAGCTCCCTCCCTCCACACAGCCTCCCTGGCCAGTGCAGGGAGGATTCCCCAGTGCAAACCCACTGGGCCCCTCCTGCCTCCCTGTCCCCCACTTAGAGACCTCAGGGCCTTCCCACTGCCCTTAGGACGGAGGATGAAAGTAGAAGGCCCTGTGCGATCCCACCCGGCCCACTCAGCGCGTGGGCACTCTGCTTCCGTGCTTCTCCCATCTCACTCTCTGGGGCAGGCAGACTCATCTGCATTCAGACCATCTTTCTTGCCAGAATTGCTCCCACCACAGGGCCCTTGCATGTGCTGTTTCCTTTACCTGGAACGCTCTGCCTCTAATTACGTCCTCCTTCAGATTTTAGCTCAAGGGTTGTTTCCCAGGGAAGCTTTCCTGGAACTCCGGCACCTAAATTCCCTTGTGACTGGCATCACAGCCCAAGCCCTTTCTTGCACCTAATACTGCCCCTATCGATGCCGACCCCGCGAGGGGAGGCATTCTGTCGGCTCTTACCAGCAGTTTCTTCAGCATCTAGCGCTTACAGGTGTTTGACAAATAAATACAATTTGACTTCAATACTTCTGTGCCAGGCCCAAATGCTGAGGACTGGCATCCCATGTTTCATCTGAGCCTCACCACATTTTGAGAAAGGCATTCTTCCAGATGAACAGATAGAGAGGCCCAGGCGGCACACAGGGAGAGTGGGGGTCTTCGGCCCCCTTGACTGCCACTTCCCGTCATACCATCTGGTCGACAGGACACGTCTCGTTTTCAAAAGTATGCAGTTCCCTCCTTCCACGCTCTCCACTCCGGAACAGCCTCGGGAGTGCAGAAGGCAGAGGATCACAGTGGTCAGGTTTGCTCCAGTATCAAGCCATGAAGATGAGAAAAACTTGCCTGAATTTGGCTGACTTTGGAACCCAGTGAACTTTACTCAGCCCCGTCTGGCGTAAGGAGATTAACATCACTTGAAATGAGTTTAACGGTCATTAGAGAATCAGAGAGGGTCTCCAGCCGACAGACTCAGAGACTCTCCAGTTAGCTGCAGAGTCAAAGTTTAGGTGCAGCTGGAAAGGGGCTGACCTCCCACTCTAGGGGAGAAAAATCTCTCAAGATGTTATGTTTCTTTTAAGTAAACACCCCCCCCCACACACACACACACTCACCAGTGAGCTTGTCTCGAACCCTGTTTATAATCTGAATAGCTTTCTTATTTAGGGCCTCTGGTTTCACCAAACCGTCTCCAACTGGAATACACAAAGGGAGAAAGAACAGTAAGACGGGACGGTCACAACAGATTCAACGGATGCCCCCTCTGTGCACAAATATTCGCTTCTGTAAGTGTTGAGTAGCTCTTCCTCTGCGCCTATGTCTTCAGAAGAAAACGAGAAATTCACAGACCCTTGTCTGCTCAAAGGTGGGTTTGCTGCTTTATCTGACAGACCCCTCTCGGTGCAACGCGGCTGCTGTGTTCTTGATGAGCTAGTCATGGCTGCGATTCCTCAGAGATCGGACTTACTGAAAGAATGGATAGATTCTGGCACTGTGGTCCCCGTTTTCTTATGGGCAGGCTCCCCAAGTTCCACACCGTCCAAAATTTCTAGGAGGAAAAAAAATCGATTGGCAGAAAATTCCAGCACCAAGAAGCCACTGTCGCAAGCATTAGCTCTACTCGCTCACACGCCACATTCCCTGGACACGCACCCTGCTACCTCTGAGGGGAAAGGACAGGAAGGATGGTCACTGTGTGTTTAAAAGGTTTTACATCTCCAAAGCGTGACTTTTTAAACAAACAGCATTTATAAAACGTTCTGACACAGAGCACAGGAGTGCGACGGAATCCCTGGCAGAACTTGCTGGAACAACGACTCATGATAACAGAGAGAGCACCAGCTTCCAGAGGGCCACACTCATGACTGAAGTGCTCTTCTCCAGAGGAATTTATACATCTTTTCTGGGCAGAGAAAGACCGCAGGCTTACAGTCACCCTCCACTGACTGTGGCCTTCAGAAGAGAAGAGTCTAAAAGCAGAAGTATGAAGTTATCTACACATTGTCCTTGTACACCCCAGGCCTTCAAAATGAAGCCAGGGCTGGTAATACTTTTATGAATGATCACTTGGAACTTAATGTTTAAGGCACAGAAAACCACCATCTGGGGCCACCAGAACCAGCTGTCCCAGTTCCTCTCGGCGCGCCCCAGACAGCAGACGAGAGTCCACTCCATAGCGTACTAGTGAGGTGGACCCTGGGAATGCAACCCATTAAGTCTCACATACTTCAGGTGAGACCGGTCACCCGCAGAGGGCCGCCGAGACCATGAGGAATTCAGGCATCGTTCACAAATCCTGTCATGGTGTCCAGGCTAGAGTCCACACCTGTTTGCAGACTGTACCTCAACCCAGGACCTCTCTAAACAACCGCTGTTCAGAGCGGTACGTCCTTTCTCTCAGCCTCACGGGCTTTCCTCCAAATGCACCTGCGGGATCACGCAGTGGACTTGACTGTTCTCGTATTAGTTCCTAGGCCATACAGTTTGGTTGATTCTATAATGTCATTCTGATGCTTCTCCATGGTAATCTCTGGAGGTCACATTCTTTTAACATTATTTGTTACAATGTTTATCCTTAAACATTACTTGGCTTAGCTAAGCAACTAGCTGCAAATGTTCCAAAAATGTCTGCAGAGAATATTTACTTTTTTATTTTCAAGGTGCAAACTATGTAGGGTGTTGTTAGATGTTATGACGGAAAAAGGAGAGGGCCAGGGAGGGGGGCGAGGGGAGTGTGTGAAATAAAGTTAAACAGCTTTACTCTAAGACCTTTGAGAGGTTCCATACACAAACTGTGTTCTGGCTCTTGGAGGGGCATTATCTTCCTGGTACCCTGTTCTGTGGACCCACTCTTGGACAGTGTTTCCTGTGGCTTCCCCGCCCCTCTGCCAGCTACTGCTTCCGTCCTACATTTTTTTTTTTAAAGATTTTATTTATTTATTTGGCAGAGAGATGGAGAGCACAAGTAGGCAGAGCAGCAGGCAGAGGGAGAGGGAGAAGCAGGCTCTCCACTGAGCAGGGAGCCCGATGTGGGGCTTGATCCCAGGACGTTGGGATCATGACCTGAGCCGAAGGCAGATGTTTAACTGACTGAGCCACTCAGGCACCCCGTCCTCCTATTTCTGAGCTAGTAACAATGCTCTAGGACCATGGTGATGCAGTTAATAATTATCCCAGTCCAGACACCACTATAGGGCATACTAAATACTGGTTAGTATTCATATATGCTTTTCATTGTGGTTTTTTTAATTTTTGTTTTAAAGATTGTATTTATTTCTTTGTCAGAGAGAGAGCACAAGCAGGGGGAGCAGCAGGCAGAGGGAGCAGCAGGCAGAGGGAGAAGCAGGCTCTCCACTAAGCAAGGAGCCCAATGCGGGACTCGATCCCACGACCCCGGGATCGTGACCTGAGCTGAAGGTAGACGTTTAACTGACTGAGCCACCCAGGCGTCCCTAATTGTGTTTTTATAGATTAAGCTCAGATAGTTTGATCAAAATTTCTGAGCCTTAGGTACCCACTCTGTCCTAAGAAGCATGAAACTGAAAAAAAAAGTTATGCTCAGTAAATACTTCTAGACCAACTTTCTGAAGTTAACTGAACGCCGGTCAGATGCTACTTTAGCAGGGAGGGGATCACTGCAGGACTGTGCCCCTGGTCAGAGCCTCTAGAAAACCCGCTGCCTGGCATGTCGCCACCTGCGCCATGCTTCCTCAGGGCAATCACAAAGCTCACCCTGTTCAAGACACATTCTGGACAAAAGCGGACAGAGGCTGCAGTCTCCCACGGGAGGGACTCACCTACTGACTGGCCAGCAGAGTAGGAATCCGTCCTCGTTCGGGACCGCTTGTTGCCTTTGGTATTTGCTAGGGAAAGAAACAAAGAGAGGATAAAAAGGGTTTCAAACTTTGACTTGAAAGAAACTTGGTTGACATGATATTTTCTCACCACCATCAAAATACAATTTTACGCAAAGCTAAAGCCCCCAGGGGAGGGCCCGGGATGGATCACTCCGGACTCAACGGGTGTCAGCATGGGTGTGCAATCCTGTGGGACTGCAGGATTCTGTGTCGCTGTGTCAGAATTTAGATGCTGTGGACCAGATAACAGAAGGTGAGAGCGGGACCGATGGGCAGCGGGTGAGACCCCTGGGTCCGTCACCTCTTCTGAGGAGGAGCAGCAAAGGGGAGACGGAGATGCTGCCGCCCCAGATCACAGATCACAAGCACCTGTGTCTCCTGTCAAGAGTCCAGCTTGCTACTCTGCATGAAGTCCAAACAAACAAAAATCACCAGGGCTTATCCTGAAAGTATCATAATTAATATTTAAATTAGTGGTTGGCGTTTTTGTTCTAGTTAATAAGAAAACATACTTGAAATTCATTTCCACCACTGGACCAGCTCTGCGAAAACACAATGCAACAGCCCAGTAGCCCAGCTCAGGCTCCAGGCCTGCAGGGGGCGAGGCTGGTGACATGTAACATGTCACCTACTCCCAGATCCGAGGGGATGGGCTGCCGCTCCGTGGCACTTGCTGACACTCACTGTCCATCAGCCTCCAGTTGAGCAAGGGGTCGTAGACAAAGGCCTCCAGCACGGCCATGACACTGTCCTTGTGTTCCCGAAGCACTTCCATCACCGTGTGACACGTGATCCTGTAGTTGCCATCCAGACCGGTGACCTGCAGCACCAGAGCCACTCGTCACGGAAGTCAATGGCCCCGGCCCTGCCCCGATGGCCTCAGGACCCGAAGCTAGTTGAGAGGGTCTGTCACCCGCACTGAGGAAGCAGACACAGGCCACTACTGGTGTATCATGCTGGGAACGTGTTCAGAGCAAGGGATCAATCAGGTCAGGCCTGTGACTCATACGACACAAGGTCTGACGTGAAGCATGGTGAGACTCTCAAAGGTTGATCATTTCTAACACGATGGAAAATACCAGAAAACAACCACAGAACCAACGCAGGCGTTCTGGGGAACTGATAAGCCCGAACAAGCCAGCCCGTGTGCAGCGCTGGGCCTGACTGTGTTGGCCCCATTCCAAAGCAGCTTGTTCCCAAGACCCGCTCACCTCCATAGCGTTGGTCAGCATTCTTGTTAGTCTAAACGGAATCTTCTCTGGGAATTTCTCCCTGGTCATAGCAACCTATGGGGACATAAAAGAGAAAAACCAGGTCCAGTGGCTAGATTGTTTTTTTTTTTTTCCTTTTGTTTTGTATTTTATTTAATTAATTTCTTTTCCAGGCTAGATCATGTTCTTTAGATAAAGCCAGGCAAAGGCAGGTAGCTTTTCTTTGCATTGATTTCAATGAGGACACAGAAATGAAGTAGTTTTAGTTTAGTGAGGGGACTTGTCACAGGGATTTAAAAGATAACTGAAGAGACACACATACACAGACACACACACAGACACACGGATAGAGGGAACAAAGGAAAAGGACCAGCGTGCATCACAACAGGCCTCTGACCAGCAGGCCAATTCAGGGATGAAGATTCCGCCACTCAGAGGCGTGTGCACAGTGGCCCTCGCCTCAAAAAGGATTAGAGTCCAACTACGGCAAGTACCAACGAGCACGGACTTCACGTCTTAGTTTGACTTTCTGCGTCTTTGGTAGGAGATGCAGGGATCAGGGTGATGCATTTTGCGCTTAAATTTGCCTGAACGGTCAGAGGGTGAGAGGGGGTCATCTGGCAAGGTAAGCCTGACCAGGTGTTCTGGAACATGCAGTCACCTCAAAGCAGTCCCCGAAGTCGATGTGCAGGATCTTCCCGCTCAGCCGGTCCAGCATCAGGTTGGACGGGTGTCTGAGAAACAGGGGAGCACGGAGGGGTCACTAGAGCGGCACTGACGAATAAATCAACAAGGATGGGATAGTCCAGGCCCCGCCCACAGGCCAAAGCCAGCCCCCACCTGCCTCTGGAAACACGGTGTTTCTGGACATGGCCCTGTCGATTTGCCACGTACTATCTCAGGCCGCTTTTGTGTCACAGGCAGACACGAGTAGCTGTGAGGTATCATACGGCCAGCAAAGCCCAAGTTATTTCTTTTTGGGGAGGGAGCCAAAGCTTATTTACCTTTTCGTTTATTTTTTTAATTAACATATAATATACTGTTTCTTCCAGGGGTACAGGTCTGTGAATCATCAGTCTTACACAATTCACAGCACTCATCACCCCTCTTCCAGCAACCCTCACTTTGTTTCCTGAGATTAGGAGTCTCTTATGGTTTGTTTCCCTCTCTGGTTTCATTCCGTTTCATTTTTTCCTCTCTCCCCCATGATCCTCTACCTTGATTCTCAAATTCCACATAACATGAGATCACATGATAATTGTCTTTCTCTGTTTGGCTAAATTATTTCTTATCTGGCCCTTTACAGAGAAAGTTTACTGATCCCTGTTCTAGGTCCGCAACGGAGAGGGATCAGCGTGTAACACAGTTGTGTTCCTGAGATCTGTGGTTACAAGATGGATCCTGTGTGGCAGTGCTGGCGTCTCAGAGTGACGAGGCTCTGTCTTCACCCCTCAGCACCCATCCCCATCTAGGAAGGGTCATCTGGCTTTTGTCACTAGGAATTCTCCTGGCTCTTTTTTAAAAACAAGAATTTGTTATTTCTGTGGGAGAAAATTATTTTTATTCTCAAATATTTGCATGAGACGTGATCCCAGGAGAGAGCAGACACCAAGGAACTAGTTTTTCAAAGACTTCTAGAGAGTCAATTTCTGAATATTCCTTAACTCCTTTTTCAGTCAGTGCATGTGGATACAATTTATTATTCAGAAATATCAGAGGGACCTACTGTGGTTGGTTTCAATTACAGAAATATTATTTATCCCAGCACAGTGGTGACTGATAAATGTTTACGGAATCAGTAAAATCTATCAAAAAAATTTTTTTAAAAAATAAGTTCTATACCCAATGCGGGGCTTGAACTCACAAACCCGAGAGATCAAGAATCACACGCTCTAGTGACCGAACCAACCAGGTGCCCCTGTGTATGGTTTTTAACATATTAAGCCAGCCTGTAAAGAAGGTGGTACCCTAGAACTGAGGTTTTCCTCTCTTTAGTTTGCTGGGCTGTTCTGTTACATGGATAATAAAAAGGGACTAAGGTTGATACTGCAAAGAAGAGCCAGAGGTACAAAATACAATTATTTACCAAATGGTCATAAATCTGACTGGAAAACAAAAGGAAACTACTTAAGAAAGGTACCATGTAGAAAAAGACTACAAAACCAAAATCAACTTACTCACCTATCTCCCAGGCCCAAAATATACCCGACCATGGACATGACCGCTAACGAGCGGGTGTAGTTGGTTCTTCGGTCAAACCACACCTGGAACACAGGAGCGCACATGAACCTCGGCTCTAGAAGCTAACTAGCTTCAACAGAATTACACCTCTATCAGTTGTTTCCTTATGTCCCATCAGTAACCAGGTAAAAACATAAAATGGAATAAAGATCTCAATCATAATTGTAACGGCGGTAAACTATGCTTGTAATAAACTTAGACATGTACAGAACACAGATGAGTAAAAAAAAAAAGTTAACTTTGCTTAGGAACGTGAAGACCCAAATAAATGAACATGTCCATTTAAGACGGTAAAAATGTAATAACTCCCTAAATTATTTGATACATTTAATGTAATTCCGCTGAAAATTCAGTAGCTCTTTTTTGGGGGGACTGTGACAAAATGACCCCAAAATTTATCTGGAAGAAGAAAAAATTAAAATAGCCAATGAGGAGCGACTTTTCATTAACAGTTGTATTAACAGGGGCGCCTGGGTGGCTCAGTGGGTTAAAGCCTCTGCCTTCGGCTCAGGTCATGATCTCAGGGTCCTGGGATCGAGCCCCGCATCGGGCTCTCTGCTCCCTCTCTCTCTCTGCCTGCCTCTCTGCCTACTTGTGATCTCTGTCAAATAAATAAATAAAATCTTAAAAAAACAAAACAAAACAGTTGTATTAACAGTATGGTACTTGAAGAGAAATAAGCTTTAGAGAGATCAATGAAATAAAACAGAAGCCCCAGAAAGAAATCCAATGGCAGAGAATAGTTTTTTGTATAATAAAAATGGACTTTCTTAAACAGTAGGAAAAGGAAGGAGTATTTGGTAAATACTGTGGTGTTGGCTAATCATCTCAAAAAAGTAAAATCTGTATCTTTAATCTTAAATTCCGAATTGGATTGAGGATTTAAATGGAAAAACAAGTTTTAGAATCAGTACAAGTAAATGAATGTAGAAAGATACACAATCTTGAGGCAGAGAGGACCTTTCCAAATATAAAGCTGAAGGTAGAAACTTCAGTATATGTGCTGCCGAAGCGAGCACTGAAGGTAGAAACTTCAAAGAAAAGGATAAAAAATCCGGTAACTTCCAACTTTTAAAAGTGTCTACACATCGAAAACAAAACAAAAATCCCAAACCAAGGAACATACCAGAACAAAAATTAAAAAACCAAATAAGCAGGAAATTTCTAACATGCAAAATACGGTTAATATCCTTCCTATAAACACAGCTCAAATGCTATCGCAAGAAACGGGAGAAACACTAAATGACTAAATCCGTATCCGCTGAACGGCACGGCTCGCCCACGTAATCTCAGTAACAAAAGACGGTGCACAGTCCACAGCTGCTCGTCCCGAAGACAAGTCCACCGGGTGCACGTGAACAGACCGGAAAGCAGTGCCGGTGCGAGGAGCCCAGCGGGTCGTACCTCGGAGCTGGGGCTTTTGAGCCACAGCAGCTTGGCCAGGTCGTCGCCGGCGGTGTTGTTGACGGCGTGCTCGAACACCTCCACCTTCTGCATCAGCGTCAGGTGATCGTAGTCTGGAGCCATCTGCATCGGGACACAAGCGCTTGGTGAGCAGCCCTGGACCGGCAGCTTCAACCCAGGGGGACATCAGGCTCTGGACCCAGGCAGAGCTGGGTTCTGATCTCACCACCCCAGCCCAAAGGAGATAAGAACAGTGCCAAAGAGGGGGCGGAGGGTGTGGCCAACAGAACCGGATGACCGTGGGAACTGCCAGGGCCAAAGGGTGAGCTGTCAGGTCCCACCTGAGCACAAGCCTGCTGGTGCAAAGGAGAGCGTGGGAGGCATCGAGGTTTTGGGTGACAGATCTCTTATTACTTGCGTCTCTACTGCCGTCATCTTCCTGGGTGGCCCGTGCCCCATCCCCATCAGTTGATGCCCTGATCAACAATACCGTCCAGTCTCACCTAGAAGGCTGGACACCTAATTTCTGGGCTCTACGGTCCTGTTCCTTAGAGATAATCTGTTAGGACTCGCTTTGTCTCCCAACCAGACTTTCTGGTGACACAGACTTTCCACACATACACAGAAGGACGAGAATGGCAGCTCTGTCGAAAGTTCCCGACTGGCAAGTTACATCAAGGCCGTGAAGGCCTCACCACGTACCCGCAACATGATGCGATGCTCGATGTTGAGAAGGATCTTCTTCTTCTCTCTGTAGTCCCGGATGAGGGCGTGCAGCGTGTCACAGTGCGGGACCCAGCCGATGAGGCCCGAGTTGGTGGATAAGGGGATGACGGCGTATCTCTGGATGCTGGCGCCCCCGGAAGGCAGGGTTGGTTATTGGATGTAAGCAGAGTGCACCTCCGACCCCCACACAACACAGGGGAGCGGGCTCAGCACCCTCCCACCCTACCCCGAGGGCTGCAGGGAGGAGGTGCTCACGAAGACCTCGCACCGTGGCTGGGAAGACGCCACCAGCCTCCGCACTGCCGCGGGGAGCAGCCCAGAGATCTTGTCTCAGGCCAAAACAACTTCCAACTTAATATCCGTGTTCTCAACAAAAAGGGGAGGAAGAGAGCGCGGCGGCCGGGGAAGCTAAACACACCGGCCGTGCAGCGTCTCTAGTCTCACGGCCACGGGCTGCTCCATTCCGGACCCTCTGGTGGTTGTTACAGGCGTTTCCCTTCAAAGTACGCAAACGTAGGGACAACTCTTTGCTGTGTTTAACGCCTTGGCTACTGATGACTTCCTGCCAGGTACCTAGGTCTAGAACTGCTTTCGTGGAGGGACACGACCACACGGGAGGGATGTAAGGAAAGCCCAGGTGACCAGTCACATCGCTGTCGTGCCACGACCTCCCCCCAACCCGCCACCAGGTCCTGACTACCTGAGGTTCTTGCGAAGAGACGTCGGGTCGTTGGCCAGAAGGGTGTTGACCAGGCCGAAGAGCTGCATCACTCGCTCGTCCTGCCGCAGGTCTTCATGGCCCTTCAGGAGGAAAACAAACTCATGCCCGTTGCTGCCTGTGGGAATGGTGGGAGCAGTTAGCACGGACCAGCCCTGTACCCCCAAGCTCCTACGTGTACCCTGCCCAGCCCCACTTGCACACGAACATAGAGTACCCTAGGACTCATGAAAAGAATGGCCCCGCTTTTGATCGTCCCCCAATGAAATGCTGGTCAAATTAAACATAAATAAAATTAAAAACAGCTGTCTTTGGAGATCAGGACCGATTCCGCAGGGGTGGTCATTCTGCATGCTCCCCTCACAGCCCACTCTCCGCCCTGCTGTCTCGATGGGGCCTGTGAAGCCTGGCCCCTGGAGACTGCATCACCTCAGCTCCCAGCTGGGCTTGATCAAGGGGGGCGCTGGCAGGAGGGAAATCAGAAGGTGGGAAGAGGGAGAGGCCAAAGGGTTTGCTCCTGACAACGGGCCAGTCTCCCGTTCTAGAAGTTTCCAGTGTTCCTCCCCCTGGGCTACAGCTCCAGTGGTGGATGGCCTCTCTTTCTAGGTTATGTGTTCTCGATGGGTTCCTGGCCCTTTCGGGTCTGGAGGGTGGGGGTGAGTCATAGCTTCTCACTGTTGCCTCTCGACTCTGCTCACAGAAGGAAACAGGTCCTTCATTCACGTCTCTCATGCAATACTGTGGAGAGCCTGACTGGCCCATGTTTGAGTATCAGGAGACGCCAGCCCACGGAGAGATGATCTCCTGGGAACCACGACAAACTGGGCTGGTGACTAACTACTGCATTAAAAAGCATGAGCTGTATTGAAAGTGAGAACCCTCGGAGGGCCGCCCGAGCGTCCGGGCCTCCCGTAGCCACCCTGCGTAGGCCGCGGAGCTCACCGTGAGAACTCACTTCCACGTCAGTTTGTTCCTTTCACACAGCCATTTCCCACCGAGGGAGACCATGATGGTGAAGGAGAACATTCGAGGGCTCAGGAGCCCTTTCTTCGGCCCTGCTCGTCATCTACCACACCTGCCCCCGGATGCCCCTTTGTTGGCCCTGTCAGTCCCCTGCAGCCGCCTGCCTCCCCACTTGCCCACGCCGCACACCTCTGCGGTTCCCTCCGCCTGCTCTGCAGGGTGCTCAGGCCTCCCGTGAGCACCGCAACGGGGTGAACAAACGAGGAGTCCTGGGGAGGATGTGATGGGGAACCTGCTTGTGCTCTGTTTCTCTCTCCATAAACCCGGGAGAGAGGCCGCATGGGAAGATGAGTGTTGTGAACGGGGAGCGGAGACCTCAGAAAAGGGGAGGGGTTCGGCCAGGGTGGCGGGAGCACAGGCGTCCTTACCCATGAGCGTCAGCTTCCGGGGCCTCTGCTTGGAGGTGATGACCTGCAGGGACGGCGCTATGGACTGAATGCGAATGATCGGCTGGTTGGGGTCGTACGTTCCAGGCACGGCCAGTTCAAGGTCCCGGCACATCAGAAGTTTGGGGGACACATACTGCAGCTCTAGGGAGGTGAGCTGTGAACAAGTACCACAGGGGTCAGCTCGCTGCCGCCGGGGAGGGGCTTACATGCAATTTAGGTATTTTTTAATAGATTGCTAACAGCAATGACTTGTCCTAGAATTTGCAGATAAAAGTAAAACCAGAGGCTTTAGAATTAGTGTCAGAACATTCACAAAAAGGAAAACCTAAGGGATGATGATGGTTAACGCCGCTAGAGCCCGAAGACCCTACCTGGGGCAGCTGCTTAGAGATCCGTCTGAACACGTGATAATAGAGGTCCCAGGCTTGGGTGAGGTCCTTGACGTTCCCGGATTTCATGTATTTCCTGCACCACTCTTGGGCCTCCATTAGGTCTCGACCATATGCCTGGGTGGGGAAGCAGGGCACGCCTGTGAGCCATCAAGCGTGGACTACGCCCCATGCTGAAGCCCCAAGCAGACAGCACAACTGCTCGGCCGCACGCTACGGCTGGACGGCTGTGGCCCTTCACAAGGTTCAGCCAGGGCAGTGGGGAGGCCCCGTCCTGGACCCAGTCCTGGGATGGCTTATGGGCAAAGGAAGGAGAGGCAAGATGAGCTCAGCAAGGATCTCATGGTTTCCTGGTTAAAGTCTGGGAGGGTTCTCATAAGTTCATGACGATTAAATTGCTGGTGTTTCTATATCTCATGACCTCCATCAGAATGTGTTTTATTCAAGTCAGGAGGAAGGCCAGAGGGAAAGGGGTCTGGTAAAGGCTCTGGGTCATGTCATGCCGTGCTTTCTCATCCCATACCTGATTAAAAGATGTTTCCTTCAGAGTCTGGGGGCCCCGCTCCATCATGGCGTGCAGGGGCTCCAGCACCTCGAACATGCCCTTCACGTTCCTCTCCCCGAAGTACAAACGGGAGGCCTCTTCCAGGCCTTCGTGCCACATCTCGTGCCAGAGGATGGCCACGCGGATGAGCTCCTCGCTCACCTGGACCAAAGGGGGAAAGCGAGAGGCACCGAGGATGAGCTGACGGACTGAAAGGCCTGTGTGGGAGAGACAGCAGGTCCTCCTGCCGGCAGCACCGGCGGGGGCCCGACTCACCATCATGGCCTGCTGGACCAGGGTGTTACTGTGCTCGCACATGTTCTTCAGGATCTTGTTGGCTGCGTTGTGGCGGGCCGTCGTGGTGGACTTAGAGGCCACGGTCAGGGGGTAGATGAGGGCCTGAGGCAGACATGGAAGGAACACTCGCAAACTCGGACTTTCAGGAAGAGAAGAGAGACGGAGAGGACGCTGCTGACACTGATTTGAGTCCATCACTCAGATGCGGGGAGGGCTCTTTCTCCTCAGGAAGGCCCCTGGGCCTGGGCCCGCCGGCTGGACAGAGGGGATGCCTGGTTCCCGGTTTCCTGCCTTAAGTCCCTAGAGCAGCTTTAGGAAAGGGTGGGATTCAGATCGAAAGGTCCCCGGTTCAAGGAGGAACTGCCCGGGGGCCCACATACCTGGGGGTGGTACCGGCCAATGTCTGTGAGAAGCTGGTGAATGAGGCGGCCCACCAAGGGCCTGGGCGTATCGATTCTCGCGATGAGCTGCGGTATGACCTGGATTCAGAAAGACACGGCGCGCAGCGCGTGAGGCGCAGAAACAACTACTTGTTATTCTGGGCAGTGACCAGCTCTCGAAACCTGTTGTGGCAGATGCTGTGGAACTCTAAAAGAGTTCAGTTCAGTTCCCTTCAGTTCTCTGGAAGAAACTAAGAAAATATGGAGTCTCGACCTTGGGACCCATCCCGCCCTCCTTGACCGCTGTTCACTGATCACCGCATGATCCCAGGAGGAGACAGAGCAGGAGGGAGACCTGAGCCCGCCTCACCTGTAACCAAGTGTCGATCTGGATCGCTTTCACCCCTTCCACTAAGGCTTCATTCACATCTGGCCAGTGCCCGTAGTCAAACCACAAGGTGAGGACTCTGGAGAAGACAAGTAAGAAAATCAGAGAAAATCGAGTTTCCCAGTTTTTGTTTGTTTTTTTAATCTTTAAGACTCTTGAGAAAAGAATAATTGGCAAAGGGGTGCCTGGGTGGCTCAGTCAGTTGTGTCTGACTCTTGATTTTGGCTCAGGTCATGATCTCAGGGTCCTGGGATTGGGCCCCACATCGGGCTCTGCCCTCAGCAGGGGTCTGCTTGAGGATTCCCTCTCTCTCCCCTCGCCTCTCCCCCCATTCACACTTTGTCCCTCTAAAATAAATAACTCTTAAAAATAAAGAATAATTGGCAGGGCCTCAAATCAGTGGTTCTACAGTGTCTGGTCTCGGGGACCACCTGGGAAGGGTGGTTGGGGATGGTTGTTAATACTTGGGTCAACACCAGGAGGGGCATCCCAAGTGAATGCTTATTTTATTCCAGATAATGTAGAGGGTTCAGCATCGTCTAAGCTCAGAAATCTAACGGATGAGCCCAGGGACAACCTATGGAGAATCTTCGCACATACAGAAAGTCACCCGGAGACCAGCGGCAACAGGGTAAATGCAGGACTCAGCTGCCCCTGTCACCCACAGTCTCTGGGCTGGCCGGTCTGGGCCATTTGTCTTGGCCACTCTAAGTGGCATCTCAAAGCTGAGGCGAGGCACCTGGGTGGCTCAGTCAGTTAAGCATCTGGCTTTGGCTCAGGTCATCATCTCAGGATCTTGACATCAACCCCATGTTGGGCTCCCTGCTCAGTGGGGAGCTGCTTCTCCCTCTGCCTCTCCCCCATTCCTTCTCTCTCTCTCACTCACTATCTCTCAAATAAAACTTAAAAAAAAAAAAAAAAAAAAAGCCGAGGGGCTTCCAGCACTAGTGCCACAAACAGTTCCGCTTCTCCCTCCCTGCCGGAGTGCGCGCGCAGCCTTCTCAGGCCACGCCTCCTCCCCGGCCCGGGCAGGTGGAGGCTGGTCAGCCTTCCTCTTGGACACGCTCATCAGGGTGGGGAAGGAAGGAGGACCTCACGAGTAATTCCGTGTCCTGCTGTGCACACGGCCTGTCGGGGCCCTGCCCGCTCTGATACCTCAGTGTGTCCTGGAGGTTGTTGCCTCGTGACAAGGAGATGGAACGGAAGAAGCCTTGGACAGCAGGGACGGTGTACATCAGGAGGGTTTTGGACAAATCCTGTTGGAACACACGCATGTTAATGGACACTCTTGGCTTAGTTTCTTTTCCATAAAATGGGCCTCCCAGCATACGAACAGTACCTGCCTCAAAGAGGTTATGAGGTTAAATTAGTGACTGCACGAGACGCCTCTCGATTAGTACTGGCTCACAGCAAGCACTCAGGAAATGCCGAATGTGTCATAGTCGCTATCACCTTGGACTAATGGTGGGTTCTTAAACAGGGGTGGCAGGGAGAGCGGGCGGAGGAGGAACACGCTGCTCTCTGGGCCTGCCAGCTGCCCCCATGCACTCTGAAAGGACAGCCGGAGGGGAGGCGGCGGGACGGGGCGGTGGGCGGAGAGGAAAAAGCAGAGGATGGATGCCGCCTCCTGTCCTCAAGCGGACCCACAGATGCGCACGGCCACCCGCATGGCCACCCGCACGGCCACCCACACGGCCAGGTGCAGGCTTTAAGGGGATGAGCTCATTCTCGTGGGAAGGATGACCAGAAACTCAGTCTTCGGCTTGGGGGCTAAAGCCGCGCTTCCAACACAAACACGGGCTCGCGAGCACGGTCTCGAACACTGCCGGCTGGCAAATAAGCCACACCACCCGGCTTCCTCTTCCTTCAGAGCGAAACCCAGGACCCCCTGCGTGCCACCACCGCCCCACTCCTCAGAGCGCCTGGTGCCGGGCTCAGCCCTCACTGGGGGAGGGAGGGACAGTACCTCGGTGACCTTCTTCTGCAGAGGAGACGGGGTGGGGCTGTTCTCGGTGCTCTCAGCCTCGCTCTCACTGTTGCTGCCCTCGGTGCTGGTGGCGGTGGCGGTGGCCGTGGCCGCGGTGGTGGCCGCGGTGGTGGTGCTGGTGATGTTGGCCCCGCTGGCGTGCCGCAGCTTCTTCTTCTCGTCACGGGCTTGGTTCTGGTGCTTGTAGTGCAGCACGGCTTCAAAGTTCATCACCGCCCACGCGTGCCAGGCCTGCGTGGGGCGAGAGCCGAGGAGGAGGGGGCCTGAGCTCCAATGCCTTAGAGGAGCTCGAGGCCAAAGCTGAGGCAGGGCGCTGGGCCTGCCCTTTCTTCTCAGTGGCCAGCAGAGCAAAACTTCACCGAAAACACTCAGGAATGGGGCCTTTTACCAGATTCAGCCTGATTCCTTCATTACTGTGGCAGGACTGTGGTGAGGGCCGCAGGGGGCGGGGGGGAGGGGAGGAGTATTCAAAGAGGAGCAAGCCGGGTCCTTGTCTCAGGGCCCTTCTGGTCTGGTGGGCACCCAGCAACCCGAGGACAGGCAAATGTGAGGGCGCAATGAGAGACGGACAACGGGCAGGCTTCGTGGAGGCAGGCTTCTGGGGTAGGGGCTGAAGAGCAGCCTTCGATGGGCAAAGTGGGGACAAGAGGACAACAGCAGGGACTTCCCAGCCTGAGGAGCTTAGGGACAAAGATGGAGTGTGGCCAGCATGGGGCAGTTCATAAGAAACAAAGAAACAGATCCGACTGGAGCACAGGCCGTGATGGACAGCAGTAGGGGGAAGGTTAGCAAAGGGCAGGGTCAGACTGCGGACGGGCTAACGTATCAGGCCAAGGAGGTCCCATTTCATTCTAGGTTTTAAAGATTCCTTTGGCAGCCGTATGTGAAACATAATTTACGAGAGCACACGTGTAGGGGCGTGATGGTGAAAGACTTAACCGGGTCCTAGGTCAGTGGGAAAGGGAGCACATCGAGAGGAACACGCCACGGGGGAAATGTCACTCATCTGTCCAGCTCTCCCATCCGGCTCGTGTGTGGCCTGTCAGAGAACCAATGCCCACTGACTATTTGCTGGGAGAAGTCTTTGGTGCTTATTTTGGTAAAGCAGGAACCACCCACGCTCTGTGGTTTAGAGCTGCGGTGACCTGTGGTGCAGCACCGCCTCGTGCAGACAGCACGAGGCACACCCTGATCTGGGGCCTCGCGAGTTTGCAGTGATGACAGGAAACTAAATCCTGCAAGGGATATACTTTCTGGATAATCGGGAAATTCCTTTGCATCCCTTGCTAAAATCTTTCTTTAACATAAATGAGTCCATTTTTCTACCTAAGCAGAGTAGGTCGATCATAACTGACCTTTATTTGATGAGTCACAATTCTGCACTGACCCAGCCTGTGTCCTCACACCTTCACTTATTCAGTAGCTTTGTTTTACCCACTATGTGCCAGGCATGGAGCCAGGGGACATGGTGAGCAAGACAGAAACAGTCTCTGCACACACACAGGACTGCACCATTACAGTAAGACAGCATAAACCCAAAAGGACCCATACAAAGGAAAACCTGAAATTCCTGGAACCAATTTTTTTCCCCTTGTGATTTATTTTCTAGAATGTGAGGGAAGAAAAGTAACCTGGTTAGGAGACATTTCCAGTTGGTAAGGTTCCAGCTAATCCAGGGTTTATCCGATTTATTTTTCCAGCCTAGAACTGGGGCTGTCCTAGATAGAGTAATTATTGCTGCTGCCACGAAATGGGCATTTTTCAGATCAGAATGAAGCATGCTTCAATCAGGGTACGATTTTTACTGTACATGCTTCTGTGTCTTCAGATATATGTTTTGATCTCAGAGGGGTTAATGCGCAAAGTATTAGCAAGTTAAGGAAATGCTGGAAAGAAGTCAATGGCGTCTGGTGTACCAAGCAGCTATTACTGGGAGGTAGGTCCCTCAGGGAAGACCTAAAAAACTAAGGCTACGTGCTCTTCCCCAAACCCCTCCTCTCCCACTCAACCACATCTTTGATACATTTCCTAATTCTGTTTATCTTCCTGAAAAGTTCCCTACGCCATAACAGGATGTTACCCAGAGCTTTCCAATAAAAACAGAGAAAGCGAAGTTCTTAGACGAGGAGCAGGCAGGGATGGAAATCAGGAAGAAGCCGGGTAGGAACAGATGACCCATGGGAAGATAAAGTTCCAGAGATTAACCATGCGTCCAGATGCTCGTGGGCAAACAATCAGCTCAGCGTCTAGAAGACAACAGCATTCCCCTGTGCCACACACGGGATAACGGCGTGATAGAGTGTTTCTCCAATAAGACTCTATCTATCTTCCTGTACAGTGAAGCCCGTACGGGGGCTCTGACAGACTGGCTCCTGGCATGCAAACAGGTGAATCCCCAGCCCAGGACCGGCACCGGCAAGGCTGGGAGGGGCGGGGGTCCCCCCGGGGAGGCGGGGCTACCTTGTACCAGCTGCGGTCGTGCTCCGTGGCCGCGCTGTAGTACTGCAGCACCTTGGGGATGGTGCTTTCGTTGATGCCCTGCAGGTTCAGCTGCCACTCCCCGAGCTTCAGGAAACACCTGGGGACAGAGAAACGACCCCCATGCCTCTACCCCCACATGCTAGCTCCCCCCGCCCCCCAGCAAGGAGAACGGCCCATTTCGTCGGCCGAGCACATCTACACTTGCTGCCGGGAAGCAACGGGATGGAAGCACAGGGTTCTCAACCACACAGGAGGGAAGAAACGGGCTTGAGGGATGCATTTTGAACGTATCAGCTCTTCTCCTTGACCTGTATTTCAATGCCAGCGTCGACCAGTACCTGCTACAGGGTAGGTCTATACGGACCTGCCTGCCCCGATTTTAGTTTTTGGTGGGGGTGCTGGCTGCTGAGTAGCTCTTCCTCTTGCTTGCTACCGGCTTCCCCTCATTTCTCCCTTCTCCTCAGTTTATAATAAATGACAGACTACGTATCGACATATTATATTGTATCACGCACCATGTTATATGTTATAACTATATGTATCATTTATAACAGATCGTATTTACCATGATAACAATAACAACCCACATTTACTGATCGCTACTCTCTTCCAGGTACTGCTCTAAATGGTCAACGTGTTTATTCTACTAACCCTCATACCACCTTCTACCACCCCAACCAACAGGAGCCCTCAGCATCTCCTTTTTATATGATGAGGAAACTGAGGCACAGAGTGGTTAAGTGACCCATCCAGAGTCATACATCAAAGCAGCAGCAGAGCTGGTATTGGCCGACAAGGGGTCTCTCAGGCCAGACACCAGGAAGGCAGCAGCACCTGGATGCCCTGGAGCTCAGTCCTGGGCAGAGAGGAGCAGAGAGTGACTCAGCACGATCTGATGGCTGCCTGGGGTTCCTACTGCAAAAGGCGAAAGCGGAGTTGGGAGCTCGCTGCCCAGGGAGCCTTGAGTGTTCCCGCCACGCTGCAGAGGCTGCTGGGGCAGGGGGGGATGGGACCGCAACCGGCTCCGGCCATCGGGGACCCCTCACCGGGCCATGAGCTTGTGCAGCTCCTGCTTGTGCTGCTGGTCCTCGGTGGCGATGGCGTGCTGGGCCTGCTGCTGCATGGTCTGCACGAAGTGCTGCATGTGCTGGAAGGCGTCGATCTGCACAAGACAAGAACACAGGAGCCACTCAGCATTCAGCCTGGCTTCACGAAAGAGAACCCCCCGATCATCTGATGAGCCTGTGAGCCGGCCCCCACTCCCAGGAGAGCACCCTGGAGCACAGGGCAAGGGTGCCCTATAACAGGCGGCCCAGGGCATGGCACTAGGAGATGGTTGGGCTTTTCAAGAAGACTCATACTTTTCCAACTCAAGCCTCAGCTCTCCTTGGCTAACTGCACTGTTATTTCGATAAACTCCTTGCCTGATTCCCCCGAATAACAATCTATAGGAAGAAATGTGAAACAACTGCTTACTTCCCAGCAACACACAGGGGGCAAAACCAGGCTCCTTGGGGGACTGT
The DNA here is from genome assembly GCF_963455335.1 of Martes martes. Taxonomy (NCBI): domain Eukaryota; kingdom Metazoa; phylum Chordata; class Mammalia; order Carnivora; family Mustelidae; genus Martes; species Martes martes. The sequence goes on along the minus strand of NC_137891.1, from coordinate 183,507,444 downwards.
TTTCAGGCCCGTAAAACTTTCGTACTTGTTTAGAACTCTAAGTACCTTGGACACTCCAGCAGAGCCCAAACTATAGTTTTAAAAGTCCGACAGAACCCTCAGTACCCAAATAAGAGCACAGACATGGGGTGAAGGCCCTCATCCATCCATCCGAGCGAAGCAGGGGGAGGACACTGGCTGAGCAGACAGATGTCTAGGTGAACGGGGTGGCTTAGGAGCGAAACATTCACAGCATCCTCAAGCCTTTCGATCTATCTACACTACGGGACCTGACACAAAGTGAGCAGAAGCATGTGGGTTGGGAACAGGGAACTGAAAGAGGGAAGGGCAGAGACGCAGAGTCAGAGATCTGGGACTAAGGTACCAGTCATCTCTAGAAGCCCCCACATCCACTCACGTCAGCATCCTGATAAATGGGGTCCCCACTATTTTTAAAGGGCTTCACAGGTAGAGATAGAGCATACATGAAAAGCTCCAGTGGAAAAAATGGTGAAATGTGAATCCACCACGACAGTGGGGCGGGGTGGGGATGGTATGCGAGAGAGTGAAAAAGAGGCGATGTGTTCTTTGCTGCAGAAGAAAATGGGGGGAATAATCAACATTTCAAATAAATAAGGTCGGAATAGTCTCCTTCCATTTTTAAAAAAAAATTGAAACATGTCAGTCGTGATGGTCTTCAAGGAAAATACAACTCATGGCTTGGAGGCCAGGACCAACCTCAGACACGTTTCAACATAAGAAATTAATTGGCGTGAACAGACATGGCTCACCCCAGAGCCAGAATGATGTGACTAACAATTTGTCAGGCAGCTAATCCGCACACGGGGACAGGGCAGACAGGCAGATGTTCTGACAGTTAACAAGACACCTGTCCCCCCACCAGACAGCTGCCTTCACGGGGTTCCATTACTCACCCTGGCTTTGAAAAATGAACTACATTAGCAGCCCGTACCTGAGAAGTGATAAATGTTTCTGTAGTTTTTTTCCTCTGTGAGAACTGCACTGACCAGACTTACAACCGATTAAGAAGGAAAGGAAGAATGGAGAGGCAGCCCTGGAAAGATCCAGCCCGAGAAGGGGGACTGATAAGCCGGTGTGCCGAGCGTGCCCGTCAAGCACGTGAGGACTGAAGCAGGAGCTGGGACGCCAAGGCTGGTCGGAGCCCACACGCTCCGCGTCGCTGGCAGTCCAGACACACAGCTTACTTTCCTTTCAGGAGACTCAACCAAGCGCTGAACAAAAAATAAACTGCCCAAACCAGGGAGGGCTGCACAGTAGTTTGGATTTGAAGCTCAGTATTAAGTAACCCTATCCAGCACTGGAGAATCGATATTTTTCTACTGCATGGCATGGAGACCACTTATTTTGAAGGAATTCAAAGTGTTCTACTAAAATATGCTCTTTTCTCCACCTCTGGGAAGCGAGGAGGGAAAAATGGATTCTTTCTGTCTTACAGATGAAGGACTGGGCGATCAGAGGAAGGGGTTTCTCTTGGGCACAGAGTTTCAGCTGCGCGTCGTACTCCCGCTTGGCGAGCATGTCCTCAGTTTGGTGAGGTTTCATGGAAAGACTGGCCTGTCTCTAGATTGTGGGAAGTGGCTTGTCTAGGAAAACATGGGACATACCCCTTCTGCCTGACGTCTTCCTGCAGAGCAGGCTCTGCTTTTCTCAAACTCTCTTACCCGCCTTACGCAAGGCAGGATACAAGGCTTCCTTATGCAAGGCTTACTGAATTGTTTGTAGTGGAGGAAAGTAAAGTTCAGAGAGGAAAAGGGGCTTGCTCAGTAGTGCAATTATTATGTAGCTGGTTCTCTGTGAGTGACTCCTGAGCTCCCGTGAAGATGCGACAACCTTAGGTCTGGGCTTGAAGTCCAAGCACCTGATTTCAAAAAGGTTTCTGAATTTCTAATGCCCGTCATTTCATGGCCTCCCATCAGAGTCTGGGCTCCTAAGAAGAGGCCGTAATGTGTAGAGAGGTTGGGCTGTGGTCATTTATTGAAAGGAGCCACTCCCTGGTTGTGACATTAGCCAAGAGGCTCCTGCTGCCTGCCTTCGGCAGAACGTTCAAACACTTGGACTCTGTACCCGGGAAGGAAACCAGACCACACTCAGATCCAGCACCTTCTGTTTTTCTCATTTGCCTGGAGGAAGGTTGGACTTTGAATCAGAAGTGCTCTGACCCGGGAAATTTGCAGAGACTAACAACCAGACCAAACCAAACTCCCAAAAACAACAAAAAGAAAACAAGGCCCCAAACGATGCACGTGGACAACGGAGTTTGACCATTCCTACTAAAGTGAACCCCTGATGAAAACCCAGCACTGGGGTGCAGGGTTCCCGATCCCACTGTGGGACGCTTTTGCAGGCCCAGAGTCAGGCACCCAAAAAGAGGTCAATCTCTAGACACCGTCCTGGATTTCCTTAAGCGTGCCGTCCACAGCCTCGCCTGCACAGGTGGCTCTGCGCTCCTTTCTCCCGGCAGGCCTTGCCGTGGGCCACAGTGGGGAGAGGAGGGCTGGGACACTCCCTCTGTCTGGTCAGGGGCACGAGGAGCCAGAGCAGGTGCTGATTTTGCCTCCAGGGCCAGCGTTTTGTTAATCAACACCATCATCCAGGGAGATCATTTCAAAAAATAAAACCAACCCCCCCCCCCCCCCCGCCGGCTCCCTGGGAGCAACAGCTATTTCCCTGTCCAGGGAAGGACCTGTCTGTAAACAAAGGAAGAGGAATTCTACGCCGGCTCCAAGGAGACGCTCCCTACTGGATGCAGCATGACACTCTGGGTGTTGCTGCTTCTGGATCCCAGCTGATGACTGGGAAGGAGACGAGAAGCTGGAAAAACCAAAGTGGTCTTGTGAAATTTCCAGTCTCTGTTTTCACAAATATGCTGCCTTTTGGGTACTGAACAGCCCACCTTTTCTTGGGAGGCGGGGGGGGGGGGTGTGGTGCAGAAATCGTGCCCATTCGACGTTCCCGCCTACTCCGTCTGCTAAGAAATACAACCGGGACCTCACGAGGCAGTCCCATCAATGGCATCCGGGAGGCCCTCGGATACGATTCACTCTGGAAATCGGGCCAAACAGCTTCCTAACAGGAGCAAACCCCAACATGGCGCTTTGGGTGCTGCTCCCTTCTGGGCCCCGAGGCGGCGAGAGGCCGGTTAGTGGGCGCTCGGGAGGAGCGCTCCGCGGCTGCTCGGGTTTTGGATACAGACCTTGCGCGCGCTCTTCCACATGTTTTTCATGTAGGCGTAGGTCACCTGAGGGTGAACTGTTGGCAGAGGATGGTCCAGTTGCCGAGATGGATCGACTCCCAGGAGCAACACTAAGGTTTTATGGGCAAGGGCCTTAAAAACAAGACAGGTCGGGTTATAGACAGGACGGGACCAGGAGCGCCGTTCCCTCCCCGGCCTCCCACCCCACCCCGTGCGGGGTCACTCACCAGCCTGCCGCTCTTCCCACACAGGCTGGCATACTTGAGCCAGGTCCGCATGTCCTCATGAGGGCTGACCACAAGTGACCGCACCATCAGGATCTTCTGCCAGTCCTCCACGATGCGCTGGCAGCCCTGGAACGTTTGGGAGGGAGAGTCAGGCATGTCCTCTGCTATAGCTTTAACCCCCAACAAGCAACAGAAAGACTTGCCTCGAACCGACAAAGAAATGCATTTTTACAACCTCAGCTTTCTCGAGTGACGGGTGCTGTGAAGAAAAACACTTCTTAGGAACCTCTCAAATCCAAGGGTCAGGAGAGTAACAGGTCTGGTGCTCGAGTCCTGGCCCTGCCACCTTCCATATGTGGGACGCTGCACGCGTTACTTAACCGCTAAAATGAGGTAAAGATAGTACCAACTTCATAGGGCTATGATGAGGGCGACATGAATTAAACCTTTTAAAATTTCTTTTCTGGAGTATAAATAATGCATTTTTTTAAAAGCCAATCTTCTTTTTTTCATACAGCTTTTCTTTATTTATTTGAGGGAGTGAGAGAGTGAGCACGAGTGGGGTGAGAGGCAGAGGGAGAAGCAGACTCCTGGTTGAGCAGGGAGCCTGATGTGGGGTTCGACCCTGACACACCAGGATCAGGACCTGCACCAAAGGCAGATGCTTAACTGAGTCATCCAGGTGCCCCAATAATGCATTTTTAACTTTGATTTTTTTGCTTCAGCTTCTCTGGGGCTCAGTCAATCATGGACTTTTGATCTCAGAGTTGTAAGTTTGAGCCCCATGTTGGCTGTAGAGATTACAAACCACCCAGAGCAGGAATTGTCCCCTCGTGGGCAAATCTGTCCCTTTGAGAGACAAATGGAACCAAAGGAGCCGTCCTCCACGGAGGTGAGTCTGACTGTCTAGCAACAATGGTTTCAGGCTTTTAAATATGACAGGATCCAGTGGGATCCTAAATTAAGAACCTAAGGCAAGTCAGGCTGACACCTCAAACTGCCCCATGGGAGGCTCTGGCAGGGGATTTCAGCTTCAGTGACTTGACCACAAAATGGCCATTCTCTAATAGAGGTGGCTCATTGAGCGCTTGGACAGCAAGCCACCCACGAGAGCCAAGTTCTTACCACAAACTTAATGCTTTATTTTCAGGTCTTGGACCATATCTTTCCATCCCATTAAGTGTAACAACGGCGATTAGGAAAATTATGAAAACAGGAAAAAGTACATTGAGTGACTGTTTTGGGATCTTCTCACCATCTGCTAGTTTCTTCCAGATGCTGAAATAATCTGGCTCCTTGTAAGCCAAAAAGCATCTTGTTGTCTCAAGGTGGGAAAGTCGCAAAGGCCTGAGATGCCAACGGTGTCTTGGAGATGGTAAAGTCAAACACGGGTTTCTCCTTCCCAAGACGCGTTTATTCCACTCCCCTCTGGGCCTCTATTTGGATAAAGCCTCCCTTGTTAGAACGGCAGAAGACTCATCAGATCTCTGATTTGGAAACTCTTCAACCCATTACGGGCACTTAAAAAAAAGCCCGGGGGTGGGGTGTGTGTGTGTGTGTGTACAAGTCAGGTGGGAAATGCTTGCTTTGTGGAATTCTTTTCTGGGGTCCAACTGACAATTTTCCATCAAAACATTCACTGGGCATTTCATAATTGCTAATAAAACATACGAAAGAACCGCATGTGCTCACTTCAGAGCACAAACGACTACATTCACACACGCCCCTTTGCCCACTGATCTTTCCTTGCCAGTGGAATGTGCCCTGAGCTTCCCAGACAGGAATGCAGCCTGCAGTGAAAAGGTCTTGTCACAGCCTACTGAGGGGCCTGGAACCACAGACCCTGACTGGCCCGGAGACAGAATTTGGAAATAGGTGTGGATGGGCCAAGAGGAACAGTGTAAAACCAAGGACACTGATTATGATGCACAGGCGACAAGCGGCTTCCGGAGCAGCGAAGGCTTTCTCTCCTTTGCAAATGAACTTGCCCTCCTAGCGACTCAAGGAATGGGAGAACTGTCCTTTCCAAGAACACTTAAGACTGCTGACTCCCAGACCTGGAACTGACCGCGCCTCATGCTCAAATGATCAGAATGTACAAGGAAAACACTAATGGAGGGCTTGGAGAAGTTTCTCCATGAGGGAAACTTCGGTAGAAGAGAGACTGTGCACGTCTGTGACCGGAGGGACTGTAAATGGCAGGGGTTAGTCGGCTGAAACATCAGGCAACCCCGTTTGAGAAGCTGATGCAGGCGGCCAACAAGTGCATTTGGAACAGTGGTTCTGTGTTGGCCACATACTGGAAGCATCTGGGGCAGCTGAAGAGATAGATCCTGGGTCCATCCCCAGAAATTCTGTTTTATTTGGTCTGGGAAGTGGCCTGTGGATCCAGATTTTAAAAATCCAGGCAGGTCATCCTATCAGGCAGCTGAAGCCGAGAACCACTGATTCTGAGGTTACGGTTCTCAACAGGCTGTCTGAAAGCGTCATTTACTGCAGACATTTTCTTGCGTTACTAGAGAAGGATAAGAGGAGGCCGCAGAACCGCTCACCCGCTCACAGCTAAGGGCTGAGGCCCACAGCCTCTGAGTTCTTTGTGGCGAATGCCACCCCAGCCTCTGCGGGGAGGCAGGGAGCGTGTGCTGAGGGAGAGTCGGGGAGGGAGAGCGGGCAGGCTACCCCCAGCTTTCTAGCAGCCTCACCTGCAGTCTCTCCCACCAGATCTGGCGGATGATCTCCCGTCGCTCGGGGACAAGTTTGTACTGGATGACCTCCTCCAGCTCGGAGAGCATGTGGCAAGAGACCATGGCCTGATGGAAGCAAATCACATTCCAACTTAATACCGCATGAACAATCCAAAAGCCAGGATTCATTTCAGTCGTTCCTTCTGGTGACAGGGTAACTGCTCAGAGTACACAGGCACGTTCCCAGCAGCCGGGGAGTACTCACTCGGCCACGCTGAAAAAAGAACTGGGATGAGCCTCTACAACAACCCCGTGCAGAGTGATCAACACTCACCCCATATGCCCGACTGTAGCTCTCTCCCGCCATCGCGGTTAACTCAGCGTCCAGCAGGTCTCTAGCTCTGTCGATGCACTAGAAGTGAAAGAGAAAACCACAGAACCGAGCTGCGGGCTTGGGGCTTGGGTCAGGGCCGGGGCTGGTTTTTTTTTCAGGCTTGCCGGCTAGCTGGAGGTCATTCATTTTACTTAAATTCTAGGAAGTGAGAGGAAGGTTCCCCAAAGAAGGGAAGAAACCTTTTACCAGGTCTGTAAGGCTAAACAAGAACGTTATCCGATTTCTCTGAAGACACAGAATGTCTAGGAGCCTCAAGCTTACCACCCCGAATCCCGGGTAACCAGGGAGGGAACATGCGGGCTTAGAGACGGAAGCGCTGCGTTCTTGGTCTCCAGGGGACGCCTGCGGACCTGCCCTCTTTCATCTTTTCCTTGCTGTGCACATTTGTGAACCTAAACTGGGCACACTCTCTAGCCCCACGTGCTCGTCCCTGGCTTCTAAGTGTTTTGTCCTCATGAGGGAGCGCCTCCACTCCTGGCACAGGAACCCCCAAACCTGCCATGCCATGGGGGCTTCTGTGCCTGTGACATGGATGGCCCGGGCCTCAGTTCTGCTCATGTAAATCCCAGCTCGGAGGATACCTGTGGGACAGTGGCTTAGGTCTTCTGTTTCATCCACTAAACACCCCTGCACACGGAGCTTTTCTTTCTCTTGAATGTTTGAGACTGGGAACCGTGTCTCCCTCCCTTAGGTGCTCAGGTCACTTACCCCAGCACCCCATCTCAGACAGTTCAGTGCTTGTCAGGATGTGATTACGTCACTCTTTTATTCTGGAGGCCAGCACGGGAGTCTCAAATCTGGTACTAGCTCTCCCAGAAGCTCATCCCTGTGTGACACTCCTGCAGAGCTAGAAGAGGCCGTGACTGACCCCTGCTGCAGGGGGGAGACTGCTGCTGTTTCCACCCTCCTGGGGTGAGACACATGGTTTCTCTTTACTATGAAGAATGCTAGGAAAGTGATCAAAGCATGCAATGTTGACCCGAGAAGCTCATTCCAGAACAACGTAAATGGTAACTTCCCGAACTCTCCGGTCCCCTCTCAGAGCAGAGAGTGGCCCTGACGGCTGTGCTGGCAGACTTCTGAGTACTCTGCTCTAGAGCCTAGGTTCCCGTGAGCTCACGGAGTGGAACAGTAGAGCGGACGCACATCAGCTCCTCTCTGCGGGCACTGCGTGCCTAGGAACTGACAGCGCACATGTAATTCTTTTTTCTTTGCCAGATGGTCTGAACACACCTAAGTTTTTACCTGTTGTGCCAAGGAGAAGAGGTCCTGATGCAGTGCCAGCACGGCTCTGTAAAACGCCCCATCGTGGGTGTCCCGAGGGATCATGCAGGTGTACTCCTCCATGCTGTCCCACTGACCTGCGCGCACGCGCGCGCACACACACACACACACAGAGAAACGCGTCAGGGGGATCAGCTTGCTGGGCTAAGGCAGCATCTCAAACAGGCCTTGTCATTGTTACTTGCTTTTAGCTTGGGGTTCAAAAAAGACAAACTCGTGCCTGATGTAGCAAAACCCTACAGAGACTCTCTACACTCTACAGGGTTGCGCGAGCCAATTTAACAAACAAAGCCATGTCTGTCTTCCAAACACAGGACTCCAATGCTGCTCCAGGGAGTTCTGTGAACGATGGGAGAAACCGAGTGACAGAAAGCCTCCGAGTCAAGAGGCTTTAATGTAGCACCTCATTAACCCAGAGAACTCTCAGGTTTCCTGAGGTGAGATGAAATGGCTTTCTCCCCTTCTAGCAAAGCAACTCACAGTTCAACGGTAGGCTGGAAATTACATTTTCCCTAAACAACTGAAAGTGGTCGTTACCCAGACAGGGGGCAGGATTAGACAAACAGTCTGCCCGTCTCACTCCGGCAGTACCTGTGCCTCAGGGGGGAGGAGGGATTTTAAGAGGCTCTGTCATAACAGAAAGATGTGCTTGGTCCTGCACGGTAGTCTCTGTGTCAGGGCAGACCGGGGAAATGGCTGCATCCGGGAAGAGATATTCACTTCCCCTGATGGGGCAAGCGTGTATCACATGCCAACATTTCCAAGGCCATCTGCAGAAAAGACAGCAGCCTCATTAGCCGCAAACTGCAGGGCCGCTGATTTTACAAGGCATTTTCCTGCCTTTCACTCCAGACCATCGGCTCATTCATTCTCGATGCCTCTGGGCAAAAGCAAACGGCAAACGATGACTGCTCAGGAAGCAATTTGTTTTTGAAAAATGTCCTGGATCCAGCCCAGAGCTCAGGAACGGGAAGGATATAAGCTCTGTGACTCAGGAGGGATGGAATGGAGGTAGAAGGTTACGTAACCTTCTTCTGGACTCCACAGGTGAAGCTCTCACTTGGGACAGCCTGTGGATTCTTTCCCCTCCTACTGAGAACATCTCCGGGATGGACGGTAATCCTCTCACAGCTGGGGCCCGGGGTCAGAAACCTGCACGTGTCTGTGGGGACTAAAAGGAAATCTCTGCCTTAAAATACTCAGGGAGTCAGAGTAAGGTGGGGGAGTGTTGGGTAGGAAGGAGGAGAATGGAAAATCCAACACTGTTAAAATATTTATAACTGTTGGAGAAGGTGAGGGCATATGGGGATTTGCTATCCTATTCTCTTCACTTTTATGTTTTTGGAAAGTTCTAGAATAACAGTTAAGAAATAGAAGGGGACAGAAAGTTGTCCTCTCTCTTTATTCCTGCTAGGGATATGATGGGGGGCGCTCCCGCAGCCATATGGGATCATGACATAGACTCAAAAACGGAGGAGGCCTCACGCAAAGCAGAAAACATGGAGAGAGGCTAATGACAGTGGAACCAGGATACTAGGTTGGAAATTTCTAGTTCTAGATTTTATTTAAATAAAGAGAGAAAAATGAGCCAGTAATTTGTTTAACAAATACCAAACAAACCTCACTAAATAATCTCGATTTTGATGCTTGCTCACTGGTTTCCTTGGATTCCCCAGGATGGGTCATTTTTACCTGCATCTAGTAAGTCAGTCACGGTCATCACGTAGAAGGGACAGGTGGATACAGATTTCTGGATGCTTTTTGTGGACCTGACGTCTCTACCTGGAGCCACAGTGCCTTCTTTCTCGAATGCGAGTCCCCAGCCTCCCTCTCCCTCCCCTGACCGGGGTGCCCTCGGGGGAGGCCTCACCCAAACCCCAGGCAGCTGCGGCAGCCATGCGGGCCATCTTGGCTTGGGTCTCATCATTAACCAGGGTCCACTTTTCACAGCACTGCTGGTGGAGCTGCCCCCTGAAGGAGAAGAATCATACAGTTGGGTAAAGAGAAGCCACCGCCATAACCTGCTCGTCTTCCTCTCCAGCCCCTTGGCTTATGCTGGCGCTACACAGGGACTGGATGACAGGGGCCCGCCTGGAACTGGGAACCTTTAAATAAAAAAACACTTTTGACTGGGTCCTAAGATACAGGAGAAGTGGTTGGTGATTTGTTGTTTCTATGGGACTTTACCAAAGACACAGACTGTGCCTAATTCTACGTGATCTGAAATGTCCTGAACATCTGGCCCCTTTCATAAATATTAAATAGCTTCTGTCCTATGCCAAGGAACTGCAGGCTCTTTCCCCCGAGCAGGCCCACAGAGAAAGCAATCTGAAGACACACATCTGGACACATTCATTTTGGGTTCAACGCTGGAGGGAGAACGGGCTCTTAAAAGTGTGATATGAGGGGCGCCTGGGTGGCTCAGTGGGTTAAAGCCTCTGCCTTCGGCTCGGGTCAGGATCCCAGAGTCCTGGGATCGAGCCCCGCGTCGGGCTCTCTGCTCATCGGGGAGCCTGCTTCCCTTCCTCTCTCCGCCTGCCTCTCTGTCTACTTGTAAACTCTGTCAAATAAATAAAATCTTTAAAAAAACAGAAAAGTGTGATACGAATGGCTGCAGTCTGAGATGAGACTCAAATGAAATCGGCCAGCACAGAAGGAAGAAGGCTCAGCCATGGTCACACCCAGAAGAAGTCCAGATGCTCATACTCGGATTTTGCAAAACTACGGTGAGTGTGGGTCAGGACTAGGAAATACTGAGATGTGAATGGTGCTCCACAGACGTCAACACACAGAGAGCGTGGACGGCCTCGCAGGAAAGGTGGCCTGCTGGCTGCTGGCGCGGCTGCCTTCCCTTGCTCCCCTTCTGAGTGCAAGGAAATGAGACCTTGCCAGTGGGAGAGCGGGAGCCTGTTTTCCTGTGAGCTTGGAGACTCAGCTAGGAGGGTCTAATCTTTCGTGCTTTCCGAAAGAGATGCTGCAGGACTTTTTTTTATTTTTAAAGGATGTTTTAACTTGGTCTTGGCAGTGGAGTCAAGAGAAAAGGTACAAGTTCCAAGTGGCCCAGCTCAGAAGCCGTGGGGCACGTGAGCTGCACCGCACGGGACAAAGACGCCGAAGTCGGCCGGTGCTGAGGGCTCTAGGCGGAGCTCACCGAGAAGCAGCCTGGAGACCGTATCTAGGAAGACTGCTCAGGGCTGTGATCCAGCACCGCGGCGAAGGCAGTCACTAACTTCACCGTCTCTCTGGTGCACGCTCAAGAGAGCCGGGGACACAACATTCTAGTTCAATACACAGCTCAGATCAAAAAGAGGAAGTGGGCAGCCTTTACGGCCTGTGCACTACTACTGCAGCTCAGTGATGGGAGCGGGCTGGAAGCCATCCACACCCAGAAACCTTCCACCACTGGCCCCGTGAGGGCTCACCCAGGCGCAGCAGTTCTCACACTGCCCATGCGTCGCAGTCCCCTAGAGGGTCCTTCCAATGGACCGCTGGGGGTCGCCCCAAGTTTCGGACTCAAGAGGTCTACAGTGGGGTTAAGAACGTACGTGTCTAACAAGTTTCTAGGTGATGCTGCTACCGTGGCATGGGGGCCACAGTTTGAGAACCACTGGCTCAGCAACAGGTTTTTGCTGGGGTCCCTCCTGTTCGCCGCATGGTCCTTCTAGCCCTAGATTTCAAATGTGGTTAGTTGGTGGCCACAGGCAACCCAGCATCCCCTAGTCTTCTGTCAGGACCACCCAGTTCTAGGCCACGGGTCTGGGGATTTAGCTTTGCTTTTCATCTAGCGGCAGGGAGAGAGTTCAGTGTGAAACACCATTAACTGTGACCTCAAAAGACAAAACAGAGAGCAGCAGGGGCGCGGCCCCCTGGAAAGGAGACACAGGCACCGCCTTCAGGCCACGGCTGTGGTGAGAGCTGCCAGGACACACAAAGGCGGGTTCCTGTGCCATTAGCACTCGTTACGCAGAAGAGGAGCACAGAATATACTAAATCCTAACTCTCAGAGGCAGGGAGAAAACAAAATCAAATCAATAAAAAGTATGAGACTATTTGTGGGGCAGACACCAGGCTCTGTTTTCTGACACCTCTCACAGCACACCAGGGAATGCCAGGCAGAAGGCCCGCCCTCCAAGACTTTGACTTTCCCACCTAGTACAGCGGCAAAAACTCAGAGAGCGTTCTTTCGCGTGGAACACCTCCGTGGTTGGCTGCCTGTGCTTCTGCCCCTGAGCAATCTGTTCTCCCGGACCCACAGGCCATGTTACAGAGCAGTGTAGGGAGGGGACTTACATTTGTTGTGACAGCAGGTGTGGCTGTGTGTGCCATGGGGCTGGCCTGGGGGGGGCCTAGCTCTTGTAGTTAGCTTCCTGGGGAATGGGGTACGTTCTCAGCTCACTGGTAAGCCCTGATCACTGCGGGTGCCGTCTCTGCTGAGCACTGGCCTCAGTCACGTTCACGATATATGCCCGAAGTGAAAGCCATTCACAGATTGCACATTCAAGAGAGCTGACCGAACAAACCAGGTTAGGACCCTGCAGACGATCAGGAAAAGAATTCTGCTTCTTTTATCTCTTTTTATAATCTCCTTCAGTCTGCTGCATTGGTAAATCCCCTGGTCAGCATCAGCAGCTGCTTACACTTTACAGGTAATTATGAAACTGGAAGGAATCCAGGAGAGCAGAGGTAGAAGGGCCGCGTCCTGCCACGGCAGGAGACCCGGATCACTTGCTCTTGGGACCTGTCGGGCACATGGTGTGACTTCAGAGTCAACTCCCCTGAGTGTCAAGGGGATTAGACAGAGATACATCGAAAAGTCTCTTCAACACACCCAAGCTATCCCTACTTAACCCATGGAAGGAAGTGCTTGTTTCTAACTCCTAAAGTGAGGGAGGGGCTGGGAGAGGTCTCAAGGAGGAAGCAACGGTACAGATGGGCTCTGAAAGGTGGGGACCATGTCAAAAGGTAGAAAAAGGAGCAGAGGAGGAGGTGGGCACTTCAGGAAAGTGAATGAACAAATGCAGACAAAAGTTCTGTGGGGTTTGGACAAGAGCGAAGTTGGACCAGAGTTTGGATTGTGAGGTCAAGTTCACCGAGATACGTATGGGCTGGAGTCACAACACAGAAAGACTTGGATGCCAGACTATGACATCAACCCGTAAACCCAAGGGCAGCAAGGAGACACTAAAACATTTTAGGAATTGATCAGAGTTAAATTTTAGGGATGGTTGTGCCTTTTGCTCTTCCATCTTTCTCTTAATAACATGGTTGCGTGATAACCAATTTGAAAGTGGAAAATTGTTTTTGAAATAATGTGGTTAATTCTCAACATACTCTTCTGCTTTAGATGGTAATGTCCAGTTTCGAGGATGATGGGAATGCTCTGTATCTGCACTGTCCACGGCGGTAGCCGCTAGCCACATGTGGCTACTGAGTACTAAATGTGGCCAGTGTGACTTGAATTATTAATTTTATTTAATTTTAAATAGCTACCCTTGGCTAGCGGCTGCAGTGCAGTTTTAGGTACCTGCTGGACGTCAAAAAGCAAAACCCAAATTCAGAAACCTTAGTTATACAAACTAATGAGGCAGATTGGATAGGCTTCCTCATGGAGGTGAAGGAGTGTGGAATGCTAATTACAGAAATAAGTAATAGCTCTTGAATCCCCCTCATCATGGGTAAGCCAGACAAGCCAATTTCAAGTAATTTTAGGCTATTATCTGTATATATGTGATCCAATGCCTAAGGCTAAAATCGTTGACATTAAATTTTCATGCAGTACAATTACATCTTCTATCTTAGGAATACAGTAACAACTTTATATTAAGAAATAAAAATAGCAATCGTTTACCAAGGAATATCTAAAATTAGGTACAGAAAGAATGTGGAGTGGGAGAGCATTCTTTTTAGAAGACTTCCTTTGATTTTTTTCCATAATATTCTTTAAACTGTCCAAGGTATCAAATTTCAAAACAAATCTAAAGTTGCCTATTCAAATAGCCTGAGGTTGACTAATCCAATGGAGGATTCCATGGCCCTTCAGAAAATGAGGCAGCACCTGTAGGCCGTGATGTAAAGGGTGGCTTACACATGTTTAGTGAGAAAACAAGGTGCAAACGGTGAATGGAGTTTACCATCATAACGCATACGGGTGCGCAGATGCGGACCGTCACCGGAAGTCCACATGGGGACCCGGTCGTCTCAGTGGCTGGGGGCGGTAGGGGACAAGGAGAAGACTTGATTTGCACAGTTCTGATACTGTTTTGTACTACTGAATTTTGTGCCACGTGTACATTACCTTTTCTAAAAAATAATGCTTTAAAAATAAAAAGTGAATATAAAACAGCAGATTTAAAAAAAAAAAAATCCTTCAGGGACGGAGGTCCCGAATGCAGATACAAATGCAAGGGCACAGGCCTATGCAATTCTGCCTCCCCCATCTCCCTCCAATCCACTCTCCGACTTTGCTTCCAGAAGGGTTTTATATGTCACGCAAACCTGCCAGCCATGGACCAGTCAAGTCCTCAGATGGCCTGTCAGTACCCCAACTCCTCACTTGGCCTATAAGCCCCACACCGTCTGGGCCCTGGCTCCCTCTCCTGCCTCACCTTCTACCTTCCCACATCACACCTGACCCGCCAAGCCATACTGACCCTTCCGAACCCTGAACACACTGTGCTCGCTCCTTTTCACTGTACCCGTTCAAGTTAGGGATCACTTCCTCCTGGAAGCCTTCCAAAACCTTCCAAGCCTGAATGAGGGCCCCTTCCTATTTCCCACAGTCCCCTGCGCTTCCTGTTTACGACTGTATTCACTCTGCAACATAGCAGCTCAGCTGTCTGGCCACTGAGCTCTGGGAAGGCAGGGGTGGTGTCTGCCTTGTTCCCTGCAGTGTCCTTAGGGCCTGGTATGGAAATGGGCCATGAATAAGTGCTCAGTAACTACTGGCTGGCTGGATAAACAAGGGGACCTTCGGTCTCATGTCTCAGAGGAAGTCTGGATAATCTACTCATGGGGAGGCGGTGTGGCATTTTAACTATTTAAGACTATAAAGTATTTCACCCCCATACTATGGTACTTTGTTTCAACTATTTTAAAAAACTGCACTAGATGCCAGCAAACAGAATAGGGGCAATTTTTCCTTCAAGGTCCCCCCAAAACTCCCCAGACCAAGATGGCGGCAGGTGTTCTCAGCTAAGCATTACTGCTGCTTCTACCTGGGGCACCCCATCCCCATCTCCTTCAGCTGTCCCCCAGCCTTAGCCCTTCCTCCAGGGAGGATGGCAAAGCCATCCTGCTCCCTCGATGGCCTTTCAAAGTCGTCTGCTCAGACCACCGTCACTGTACTCTCCAGCTTTGATAACTATCTGCAACGGGCTTGTCTCATGAACCTCATGACGGAGGAAGGCCTTTTTTTTTCTGTCTTTAATCTCTGGAGCTTCGCAGAGCACTGCGCATGCAGTCAGCATTCCATAAAGACGAAGCATCTGAAGAGGGCAGCGATTTGTTCTTGTTTCCCAAAACCATTAGCAAAAGCTAATAGAGAAAAGAGAAAACTGAGGCTAGAGAGTAAGAATCTGACGTCCTCACAGTCGCTGGCCAAGAGGCAGACAGAAAGAGCAGGTGCAGACCCTAGGGCCTCACCTGAGCCTGTCTTGTCCTAGAGCATTACAAAGTCGAAGTTTGGAAAAAAAAAAAAAAAAAAAAAAAGAAAACCCCAAACACCCAAGTGGTAGACGATTATTGGGAAAACACCAGATAAAATAAAAATGAGTGTCTTAGGTGAGAACTGTTCCTGGGGGAAGCCCTGCAAATCCTGAAGGCCCAGTGAGGCCGTGCTCACCACTCTCCCAGGGCCTCGAGGCAGCGCATGCGGCCCAGCATCAGCTCGGGGTCGTCCTTGTTGGTGTCCATCTTCTTATCGTAGGCCACGAGCGCGTCCTCCCACTCGTGCAGTTTCTCGTACCAGGTAGCCTGGATCTCCTGCCAAGTGGAAAAGAAAGAGGACTGTTGTGGGCATGGAGAACAAGGAGGTGTGTTTTGCAATCCACGAACCGCCTTTCCTAAGGTGCTCAATGCTTCACCTATCCCCGTATGTCCCGGCTTTGGTTGAAAAGAATGTCGGACTATCTGGAGGTATGTTTGGGGGTGGTGTGAATGCCGGGGACTTGGCACGTGGACAGAACAATCCTGGGGTGATAATCTGAGCGCAGATGGCAGGCCATGTCCCCACAGCTCCAGCACGTGGGGACGCAATGACAGGAGAAATCGTCTGGGACAGCAGGAAGCCCCAACCAGCACTCCTGCAAAGATGCCAAGGCCTTGATCTGCTGGAGTGTGGACGGTGGGCCACAGGACCGGGATGGCAGATGCTTTCCTGAAGGGGCCTGAAAGACCAGGCATATCTGCCTAGTTGCTGGAGGAAAATAACCCGCTTTTTAAAAGCTCCTGATTCTCTGGTTTTTAAACTTTCAGGAAATAATGGTTTAAAGCACAATACAACACTACCACTTAAAATTCTTTGGAAAACCTTTCCTCCTTCCATCCAACGTTCGCTCCTGCTCAGCACTTGGCAGCTTTACCAGCGTCAGGGGCCAAAGGCTGGTTTCCATTCCCCGGGCAGATGGTGTGCCACGCTGAAATGCAGTGCCGGCCACGTGAGGAAGACGGGCTGCAGACTCCGGCTCTCTAAGTGGTCTGGGGACCGACTCTCTGCCTGCTGCCCACTGACCCCCCACCTCCGTCTGTCTTCTGGGCTTCTCCATCACCAGCTTAGTAAGAGGCTATTTCTCTACCAGGCCAGCGCAGTGGCTCTCCAGGGGTTTCTCTAACAGCAAGATGGTTCCGCAGTGGAATCTGTATGATACAATGCAGGGCCCACGAGTTTCCCCCATTACCCTCCGCTACTTTCTAAAGGGAACTGATATTTGAGTAGGTACTTGTGCTGACAGCTACTGAGCTGAGCTCTCCGAAAGGACCTTTTCTTCCTGAACCTCTGCAAGGAGGTCACTTCTATGTTTGGCTGTGAACTCGTGCCAAAGTCCCCTCGTCTGTTTTTGGCACAGCCCATCCCCACTGCAGCCCAGCGGCCCTCTCCCCAGTGTCAGTGAACGGTAGGGCTCACCACCACCCCACCCCCACCAACAGGGGCATGTCTGGCTCTCTGTAAGGTCGAACTACCTAAACTTCCTCTTCCAAGCCTGTTGAGAAGAACATGAAAGAGAAAATTTAGCGGAGTCGCTGTCTTTTAGAAGAGTCACCGTGAAGACAGTGTCCCATGAAAAACGCTTATATTGAAAAGGAACACCAGTCTTCCCATTTGGGATTTCTACCCTGGGCGGGCAAGAGAAAGGGGCTCACGACCGGCGGATGGCACAGGCTCGGCACGAACGAGCGGAAAGCAGAGGGAGCGGCGTATGGAGCAGGTCAGGCAGGGGGCAGATTTTGAATTGCCATAGATTGCAGAAACTATAAGGTTTAAGCAATGAATCACACAAGATTCTAATGAGATTGCTGTTACATAAATTGTGCTGAGAAAGCACAGGCTCTGCCAAGAAAAGGCAAACCGTTGTCAAGCTTAATTTGCTTCAGCTACCTAAACATAACAGAAAATCCACCCTGGGTTTAGCAATAATCCTGGAGCAGAGGGTCCCCTTTAGAATCTAGAGACGGAGGAACTTCCACTAAAGGTTGGTCCTCTGAGCCGCTGGGTAGAAGCTATCCGCTGGCAGACCACCCGAAAGCCAGATGGTCGTGAATCCTTGCTTCTCTGGGCACTGACTGTGGCCCAAGCTCTAGGGACATCGAAGGAGGGGGCATCTTTGTCTGGGAGGCTATGTTAAGTGCCCCCTTAGCCGATCTTCCCTCTACGAATGAGGGTGGTGGCAAAGGTGGGTGAGATGTCGTCCCTTCTGCTCTGTCTTCGGGAGAGCCGCCGTCTTGGTCTAGTGACAGATCTGTCCCCAAGACGGCAACATACTCCCTGAAAAGTTTCAGTCCAATTTCCTAGCCCCTGTGTGAGGCAAAAACCTGTGAAGCAGCCCCGAATTTCTTCACTCTACCACACCGGGCTCTGGATTCTGGCAAACCGGAGTAAGCGGCCTACACGACTAACGAAGGTTCCTCATCAAATACACGGACCCAGAACTTCTTGATCTTCTGGGAAGTCAATGCTGAGTTGATTAAGTCAATGCTTCATACGTGGTTAGGAAGGTACCGAAGCATCCTCCCAGGACCACAGAGGGGAACGGAAACATTTGAACGCTGGTGAGGCCGAGATGGCAGGAGAGAAGCCATGTGAGCAATCATGAAACGGACCAATTCCAACAGCACGGGTAAGTGACAGTAGGCTGTTTTATGGAGAACTGGCTACAGTTTCTTCCGAGGCAGGTACGGAGCATTAACTGTGGGCTGGCGGCGAGGCTCGCTGCCACAGACGACACGAAATAACTCAGGCCGGGGTTACACAGATGAGGCCAGACTGCCCGGGTTCAAGTCCTGGCTCGGCCACCGATTCACTGGCGGCTCAGGCAAGCCTGTGACTCTGCTGGGACCACAGGCCCCCTGCCCGTGGAATGGGCTAACCGCCAGACCTCTAGTCGCCGCAGGGCCAGCGTGAGGACCAAAGGAGACGGAGTAGAGAGTGCGCAGCCAGGGGCCGGGCGCGCACTAGGAGTCTGATATATACCAGCTACTCCCTATTCGTCAGATTCTGTCCTAGTGATCTGTATTCGGTTTGAATACAGTCCACAGAGCCACGGTCTCCTTCGATACAGGAAAGTCAGCAACGGATATCACCGATTGGGAGAAAAAAAACAAAACAAAACAGAAAAGGGAAGGAACTTTCTCAGGGTTGTGGCCGAGTGCCTCCCTCACCACGGCTCTACTTCTTGCTTTCCTAAAAGGAACGAGGCACTTACCAGCTCTCCGAAGTGTTTCATGGCGTACTCTAGCACCCCGGCGGCTGCCTCTGGCTGCTGTAGCTTATTGTTAATGCTGGGAAAACAAAAGGAGAACTGGTTACTCTCAACGTGTAGGGGGGTGGGAGGCGCGGGGGTCATGGCGGGCGGGTGGCGCACCAGCACGCCGGGGACAGCGCCTTGCAAGTGCACAGGCGACACTGACTGTGTGTGAGCTCCCAGCAAGCCCAGCCTGAATGACTTCACCAGCAGGACGCTGGCATCTTGATCCCACACTCTTGGTTTTGAGCGGGCAGCATCTGGCAGACAGGAAGGCTCACTGGCTCCCAGGCCCCTTCTCTGACCAGCATAGACTGGTGTCCTCTTGGATACTGTCAGGCTGGCAGCATGTGTCTGGTTTCTAAAAACTAGAATTCCTGGGTCCCAAACGGGACACAACCAGATGACGTCCCTCTGAACTTGTACCTCTCACTTCCTCTCATCAGCTGCCTTCAGGAATGAGACACAGAAATGGCGCTGAGGCTGGGTCACCCCTGTTAGTGACAGAGAACCTCAGGGACCGTGGCCGTGCAACCATCTCGACTGCTCCCCTGCGAGAGCCCATTTCCGTCAAAGTCGGACTCTTCCTTAGACCGTCTTCGAGGAGCACCCCCGGCCTCTGCAGTGGGCAGCAAAGGGACCCCACCCAGAGTCACGTGGGACGATGTTTTTCACCAACAACACACTACTCTGCTGTAATCGGTGGGCAGCGCGTGGCCCCTCGGACCGACAGGGGGAATGTCACCTATCGGGACAACTAGGCAGCAGCAGCAGCGATGGGCTGAGCGTAAAGCTGGTTAACCAGAGAGGCTGCAGAGAGGTCCCGGAAGCTGCACGAGCAGGGCTCAGACCCTTGTTCCAACAGGAACGTATATACTACGGCAAATGGCAACGAAGCCAACGCTTATGTTCAGGAAGGAAATGAGGGATAAACGGGCATGAGAAAGTCACGGGCCAACAGTGATGTTCCCAGGTGGGGAGCAAACTCTGACAGTCCAGCTTGGGAGTCTAGACTGTTCTATTGAGCAAGGGATCTGGTTTACTGCCCTAAGTACAAACTGTCTACTTGACGAGAATTAATTTTTAAGTGGTTTTGGGAAATTCCAGGATTTGGGTTTAATGTGGTAATATGGCAAGAGATTGCTGGGATAAATATTATTTTTTAAAATTCAAGTTCCACCACATTTATTCCAATAAAACCACAAAGGAACTGCCCATAATCTGTCAAACCAGAGAAGTTCACATTTGTGAAAGTAATAATCTAATGCCTCATGTTTACAAAGCACATTTCAAATAATCTTTCTGACCTATCATTCCGTTGACCTCACGCATGCCCGAGAGAGTGGGCAGGAAAGGTATTACCAGTCTCATTTCACTCCTGGGGAGACTCAGGCCCGAAAGGGCAGCAATTTTCCCCAAGCCCCACCATGCATGGGGACAGTCCCCAGATGATCTGAAGCTGTCTCGTGACTCTCCTTCGGTAAGGTGAGTACGGTTTGGAGCAGCTTTGGCTGCAGAGCCGGAAAGCCTGGGCTAACACTTCCGGAGGCCCGGCTCTGCAACCATAAACAACATGCCACACGTAAATACATATAATTATACAGTCCACACATTCTTTTTGGTTCTAGTGTGGATTACTGGGATGGCCACGGCAGAAATATTAACTGCTCTGTGAGGGGGACAACGTGTTCCTTGCCAAAAGCACAAGATGTTAACTCTAAGAATCAGACATAAAAATCCAGGAGTTCCAATAAATGTCTTCCAATCTTGTGTTCTGGAGCAAGCGCTATTTTCAAGAACAAATTACAAACACTGCCGAAGCTTGCCTCACCCCAGACAAAGCAACACAAAACCGGAGACAAGCAAAAGGCTCTCCCCGCTCCACTCTCCCACTCATCATGCATAAAGGAGACCGCTTTACAACAAACAGACCCAAATCAACAAGTACTGATTAGGAACCTCAGAGGAAAAATACATTTTACCTTAATATTGCTATAGCTTTGATATCCCTCCTCTAAGGATAGACCAATCGAAGTTTGCAAGTTAAAAACAAGACACACACACAAAAACAACCCAAACTCATCATATGGCTCCCACTCCTTTAAGGGAAAGTTCGAGTAAGTCACCTGCATGAGGCTTCCCACCTAAATGTGGAGGCTGCAGACGGAGCCCAGTGGGAAGGAAAGAGAGGGGCTGGGTTCCTTGGGGGGAACTTTAGCAACTGCCGGGAAACCTGGAGGTGTGCCATGAGACTCCTGATAAGCTCTGCCCAAAAGTATGGACAACCACAGCAGCATTAAAACTTTGTCTAAATGCACTGAGATATAGCCATGAAAAAGGAGTGGGGTCAGCCTGAGAGAGGGTCCCTTTCACATATGAAATCCCTGGTCTCTGAATCAAGGACCTGAAGGAAAGGAGAAGGTACACACCTATGGGCGGCTTTCCGAGCAGGGATTTTAAGCTCCCCAGCTGCTGTCTCCATTTGTTCTTTCTTCCTCCCTGTTCCCACTTTATTTTCCTATAGGATTTTCTCCCCAAGCTACGTTTCTCTCTTCTTGCCTTCCATGGAGCCTCCCAGGTGCGCTACAAGGCTGCTGGAGGGCACGGCGGCTCGTGCGAAGTTCCAGAGGTAAGCTGACCAAACTCCTGGTTGCTGGGGACCTCAACTTTTTCTCCTTGCTCCATGACTTCTGGCCTTCCACTGAGGGAGGCAACGTATAATAGTAACAACAGAAAGATACCTGAGTTTACTGAGCACTGACTGCATGCGCCAGGGACTGGGGTTACCGCTTAGATGTGTGATCTCAACTCAGCGAGCCACACGCGAATATTAATATTCCCATCTTATGTATGAACCAACCATGGCCCGGGTCACAGGCTACTGTACCATTTAAAAGGATCTTAGGTAATAACTAAGGGTGTGCTGTAGGCTCTCAGTGGGAGGGCCGGAGCCTTCTACCCTCGAATCAGCAGGCCCGCGTGGACGGCCGCGCGGTGCAGGAAAGCGAGCACCAGACGGTGCCTATCAGTGAGCTGATTCTCTCTGTATAATTCGCCGTGCGGGAGGAAGCAGCCGTGCCAGGCTTTCATTTTAACTTCCTCAAGGGATGCCGTGGCTGGCGCATGCTATACCCCTGAGCCCCCGACTCCTATTCCTCCTTTCCTCTCAGAAGCTGTTGAGAGGCCTTGAAAGCTCCCAACCAAAAGGCCAGCCGGGTGGCCCCAGACTTTTCCAAGGCAGCCTGTTTGAGGCTGCCAGGCTCACAGACAGAGCCCGGGCTGCAAAGCGTGGGGTAAATAAGCATCTGTCGGAAACTCAGTAGCCAAGTGCCCAGTCTCCTGCCTGCTTGGGAGACACGCGGCTGTCCTCTGAAATATTCCCCTTTTAGACTCAGATGCGGTTTTATGAGACTGAAGGGAGAGACTGTATGTCTGGCTCGTGGGAAGACATCACCTTTGCTCAAGCCCCCTTAACAAGGAGCTCTTGTTTTATGGGGCCCCTGGGAGCTTTCTACAGTCCATTCTCTAAACGCTCCCTTGCGTGCCCCTCCGACTCCCCCAATTACTGCTGCAGGCTTAAGTAGGGCGAGCCGGGCCAAGCAGCAGACCCCACTGACATCAGTCCAGGTAAAAAGATCTCACAACCGACAAGTTGACGGAGCTGGAGGTTAGGCGGCAACGTGCCCTCGAGAACAGCCTGGAATGACAGGGCGACAGATTTCCCGTCTCCCCCCGACGAGCGCTGAGGCCCCAGAGGAAAAGCGAGCTCTGTGAGCTGGTGGCTGCAGAAGCCCACGGCCGTCCCCACGCGCCGTGGGGGTCTCTCCGCATCCCGCTCCACCTTCCAGAGGGAGCAGCCAAGGGAGAACTTAATGATCACAAAATCTACAGAGCCACCAGAAATAGCCAGTCCGTGTAGTAAATGCCAGCGCCCACCGCCGAGCCTGGCATAAGAGACCGTGAAGAGACAGACAAACACTGGGCAAGGACAGCAAGCGGGGAAGAGGCCATCAGAGCCTTCTCACTCATTGCCCACCTCCCCTTCCCCACCCCAAGATTTAATTTTATTTATTTATTTATTTATTTATTTATTTATTTATTTATTTGACAGATGGAGACCACAAGTATGCAGAGAGGCAGGCAGAGACAGAGAGGAGGAAGCAGGCTCCCTGCTGAGCAGAGAGCCCGATGTGGGGCTCGATCCCAGGACCCTGAGATCATGACCTGAGCCGAAGGCAGAGACTTTAACCTACTGAGCCACCCAGGCACCCCCCAAGATTTAATTTTTATTAAGGGAAGCTGAGTTAAGAACTAGAAACTGGGGAAATTCCTGCCAATGGAGGGAAACGTTTTCTAGAGTTGAGCTGAATTAACGATAAGGACAAGTGTCTTCCCTGGCACACACGACACCACGCATCTCTTCTCCCCACTGTCCGAAAATTCCTCCGCAGAAGCAGGGAAAGCGCGAGGGCGGCAAAGCGACTCAGACGTGCGGGAGCTTCTCTCGTGGCTTCCGCGGGTGCCCCAGCAAGAGGGACGGCTGAGGAGCGAGGGCTGGGAGGGGGGCCTGCTCCCTTCTCCGTGACTCTCCCCTTCGAGCTTTTCCTCAGGTTGTCATGGGCAGGGTGAGACTGACTGGAAGGGTCAGGGGCCACCTGCTCGAGGTCTTAGTGCTGGCCCCCAGCGCAGTAGTCCGAGGGTTTCTGACTTGGCATCCGAATGCCCAGAGGAATTCTATTGTTTCCTGAAGGGGTTTCGAAGTCATTGTTCCACAGGCTTCTGGACTGATGTCAAATCCAAAGTAATTTGGCCTGATAACTAATTCCTTCTTGTGTGGCTCATCCGATTATCGACCTCCCCTCTTAGCCTCGGTGACCTTTAGGCTATTAAGAGCAAAGCCCAAGCCTGTCGGAAAGTCAGTCAAATAGGGAGCAGCTGCGGTCACATCTGCGGGACCACTTAGGCTTTCCTAGTGCTCCCATCAGGAATTTATGAGAACGTTATGCACTCGCTTCCCAAATGGCTCTGGGCCTCCTTTCTCCTGCCTATTTCTAGTGCAGACCACAGTCTGTGTTTTATTTGGTTCCTTGTCAAATAAGAATTCTCTGAATTCCCTTAGCGCCAGGCTGGTGACACACACGCACGGCAGCTGACGGGGGGACCCTGGCAGCTCTGACCGGGGAGCTCCTGACCAGCAAGAAGAGGCCAAGCTGAACACTGTTTTGGGGCCTCCCCACTCCATCGAGCAGTCTATCCCACTTCTCTTAGAGAAGGGGACCACTTCAGACCATTCCCTGTCCCCTCTCTGAGCCCCGAGACTTAGCTCTGTGCCCCAAGCATGATTAAAAACAGAACGGCTTGATTCCTGCACAGAGCCAGGAGGAGCTGAAGCTGGATGGCTTTATCAGGCAGTGATCCTGGGACTCTGGGGAAATCAAGGATGTGACAGCCTCTCCCTGAAGAGGGTAAGTGAAAAGCAAAAGGACAGTGGTGAAGACAGAAGGCAACGTGAGAGCATCGGAAGGGTGACACAGACAGAGGCGCCGAGGGACGATTTAAACGCAGGCAGGGGGAAGGTGAAAGCAGGCTGGTTGGCCTCAGTCACCCACTGAAAGCCAGAGTCAGGGGATGACAACAGCACCACTGGCTATTGGAGTCAAAGCTCCCTTTTCTGCTTCAGGGACTCAGGAAAAGTCACTTTACTCCTTTACTACCTATTAACAAAGGGAAGGCCAGCCCTGTCAGGAGGTTTCAAAGCTGGGACATTCGGTGTCCCTGGTGCTCTAGGGCACCTAAGGCATCAAGATAAAAAAAGGGGTGATGCAGAAGAGGGGTCCTGCCTTGGACATCAAGTGGGTTCCTGACGTCTCAGTGCGGAGTGTCTTAAGGATAAAGGGTTTTGCCTGGTCTTCACCCTTTCCCTCGGTCACAGCTAAAATGGTACATCTGTCACAATACCTAGAGGACATGCTAAAACCATATGTGAGAAAGCAGGAATTCTCAAGAATAAAAAAGACAGAATGCCAACAGCTGTGTGGGGACAGGGATCAGGGACAGGGAAGACCAAAAAAAGTCCTATCTTTCCAAGACTGGAGAGGGGACGTATGTCTTTTTGTTCAATGTCCCTGCAACTTAACCACCTTTTGAAACATACTATTTTCACCTGTGCATATTCTACATCAATAAATGGTGAGCAGAGCATTCATTTAATTTTGTATTTTGCTTTTTCGCATAACAGAGACGTTTCCCACTCGATCCAGTCTTGGTAATTACTTTTAACGGTTCCATGATTTCATCCTGCCTATGGCTCCCAGGCCTGTGATCGGTCTCTCGGGTACAGCTTCTCGGCTGGGGACGGGCAGCACTCGCACTCCGTCAGCGGCCCCTGGCCCTGCTCAGGAGCGCACACCGGGCGCTCTCCCACGTACAGTAAGTGACCTGCCTGGGAGAAGTCTGCCTGCGAGGCCGGCTCTGGGAAGCAGAGCGCCCATCCCCTGAGGACGGACCCAGAGCTCAGCGAGAAGCCAGGCAAGCTGTCCCATTTGACCCCTCCCCTCCAGGCACCCTCGTGGCCTGGACGTGGGGCCCGGAGGCCCGAGCACAACCCGGTGTAAGGCCCTGTAAGGCTGTGCGGCCCCGGAGTATCGAGGCGCACGATTTGTGCCGGCCGGGTTTCCAACCCTGGGGCCCGTCGGAGGCGAGCTGTAAAAATGACGAATGGCTGTCACATTTCCAAGGCTCCCGCTGATTTAGGGAGCCATTGGCAGACACATCACTCCCAGCATGTCAGCCAGTTAATTACTTCCAACTTTATCTTTCTTGTCAACACTTCTTGACAAATTGGCCATTATCTTTTTATTCTACAACAATGAGCACTGCTCCTTTTCTGGTGATGCCTGGAGGTTTTTCTCCTTCTTTCCGCTTCTTGGTATCCGGAGTGCAATGAGGAGCTCCGGGAGAGGAGCAGAGAGAGCAGCTGTCCGGAGGGGAACAGAAGCGGGCTGGGCTGCTCGGGTGAACCCAAGGCTCATTTTCAACTACGTTGACTCCCAAGCAGAGTCGGTATTTGACTACCATCCTGGTCTCCTGGCTTCCCGGTGTCCATGAGCTGATTCAGTCTCTTAGGGGGATGAAGCCAGGACACAAAAGGGACATGAGCTGGCATCTAGGGATCTGGCAGCACTCAACCCTCCCCTGGCAACTGGGCAAGCAGAGGTGAGATGGCTTTCTGCTCCATTAAGGAGAGAGGCCCATTCTGGAATCAGGGAAAAGAGAAAAATAAGCTGCTTCTGGGTTGGGACAGGCTGACAGAAGATGACCATGACACGCTATCACTGAGCTGCCAAGATTCATAGTCTCTGAGATGACCAAAAAGTTCTGGAGAGACCAGTGGTGTCACCACCAGCACAGGTGGCCATCACTGGACAGGCTATGTCAGAGGCAGGCAGGGGCAGAACTCAGCACCTACTGTATTCCATCAGTCGTGAGATGCACACTTTAACATCTCTGAATTGTGATATGTGATGTCTTTCAAGGTTTCGGAGCACTGGGATAAAGTTTAATTGCCACCAGTAACGCCCCCCTCGCCCCGGCCCAGGGGTACATAACACTCAGAGGCAGCTTCTCTAACTCACGGTCAGAGAGGTCCCATTAAATCCCAAGACATCCCAGAAGGTGAGCTAGATAGAGTGGACGGGCAGACCTTTACTACTGAACTACCGCAAGCTTCCCCCTTTGGCCTCGGCCTGCAATGAGAGACCCTCCGTCCTTTTGGTCAGCTTTAGGAGAAACCCCAGGACTCCTCCCTTGGTCCTGCTCCTTGCTGATGGCCAGCCTTCCTGCCCATCTCGTCTCTATAAAGACAAGCTGTTGTACAATGAAGCTGTAGGAGGTCTTCAGAATGGCCAGAAAGAAATGTATGCTCTACTGGTGACTGGTGAGAGATCTGACCTCTTGGGTCTGGCCTGATGTTAAGAGGGCATTACAGAAAAAGACAGGCTCAGAAGATCCCGCCTGTGCTTGTGCTCTGGCCACACAGGGGCTCGCCTGGTCTGTGCACCTTCTGTTGTGTGGGGCTGCCCCCGAGGGGGGCAGATTCCTAGGAAGCACATGGCACTTCTAAAGTCTGCATGAGCCCAGAGGCTTGGAATGTGTTTTTGTCGAGAAGTGAGGAGCTTTGAGCAAATCCTCACCCCTCTGGCCAGAGTGCTTTTGCTTCCAGCAGAGGTAGAGGAAAAGAACAAGACCGTGCGCCTTCTCTGGGAGCCAGGAAACAACAGGAAAAGCAAGACTCATACTTCCAAGCCACATCGCGGTGACACCTTGGAAATGAATATGTGTTGAATTAGGACATGGAGTGGGTTTTATCCGCCCTTCTAGCCCCTTGCCCAGACTGCAAAGCCCAGGCACACTTGCTGTTAACTGGTTGCTCTGGCCCAACTGGCTCAACTTCTCGAACATTCTCAAAGAATTACAGTCCCGTTTTTCCCGTTAGTGCAGCCTACGTGAGGGTGGCAGAGGTCTGGCCTGAAGGGAAGCTCTGCATTCCCAGGGCAGCTGGGTACGAATGTGTGGTCTTAACCTGCACCTCAGACAGGGCCTTGTCTCCAGCTAAGAGTGAGTTTCTGTTACTGCAACGTAATGGGCATTTCACCCCTTTCGGGGACAGCACGATGTGTCGGGTCCCTGGATAAATTACAGGAAGTACAGCCGCCCGGAGATGCAGCTGTTTTTATGGGGACACATTACTTTGTTTTGCCTTCAACATGAGCTGCTGCACGTGGCCCACCCTGCTGCCCCACTGCGGCCCCCGCCGCGCCCCCCAGCCGCCCCAGGCCACGATGATGGTTCACTAAAAGGCCAATGCAGGTTGAAATAACCAGACACGCCAGTTACACATGCCTCCGCAACAAGGCACAGCAGGACAAAACCTGCCCCAAGTGCTGTGGTCCTCCTGCTGGTCATCTTCAAACGTAAAGAAAGGGGGGTGAGACACAAATCAATGGTTTCCAGGGAGACAAAGTGAGTATTCAGTAAGGACACTGCCTCCGGGTATTGATTAAGATACAAGGTGGGACGGAATGATGTCAATGCTTCCAGGTCCCACCTCCTTTGGTTCTGTGACTAAGACCTACAGAAGAAAAATGGACTCAGCAGGACAGAATGTGGTGGCCAGCGCTGAAGCCCTCACCATGACAAAGTACTGCCAGTGGCCATGGAGAGAGACTCTAAGTCTCGGTGACAGGTGTTTATGTAGGCGAAGATAACCTTCTTTTTGGAATTCATTCTTTCACTTGACAAGTTCCAGGGAAGGACCTCCTTGGGCTCAGGCCTTGTGCTAAGAGCTGCCTGCTAGAGCTACCATGGTAAACACGACAGATACGGTCTTCGCTTTCGCAGGCCTTACAGGTCAGTTAAGCAGATCCGCAAACAAAAAAACAACCCCCCCCCCCAAAAAAAACCAAAACCAAAACCAAAAACAAAAAACAAACCCCAAGGTAAGCGCTGTGAAGGTAAGTACCATGAAGAAAACACAGCGCTTAGATGGAGACTAATGTTGGGGGCCTGGTTTAGATTCAGGAGGGCAGGGAGGGCTTTTCTGGTGAGATGATGACTGTATACCTAAATAATAATACCTTTAAAAAAAAAGATTATTTTAGAAAGAGAGAGAAGGAGAGGGAAGGGCAGAGGGAGAGGGTATCTCAGATTCTGCGCTCAGCACGGAGCCGGATATGCGGCTCGATCTCACAACCCTGAGATCACAACCTGAACTGAAACCAAGAGCCAGATATGTAATCACCTCTGCCACCCAGGCCCCCCTAAATAATAATACTTTCTAATCGCTGGACATTGACTATGCGTCTGCCACTACTGTTTCATGTGTCCTATTTTTGAGTCAGCTTCCTAGCTGACGTATAACGCAATTATATACACAAGTATACACAGGGTACAGTCTGAGAAATCATCACCAAGTGAAGGTACCCTGGTAAGTGCCATCCAGACCCAGAAACACAACACAACACACAGCCAGCAGCCCAGAAGCACGGAGCCTTCTCCCGACCATGGCACCCTTCCGCTTCTCCGAAGGTGACAAATGTCTGACTTCTGACACACAGCTTTGGAACATCACCTAAACACTCAACATGAGGTTGCGAGATACATCTATGCTGTTGCATGCTAGGGGAGTTTGCCCTTCGACCGCCGAAGACAACTTCACTCTATGAATATACCACACCTTACCCATCTGGCCGCAGATGGGCATTTAGCTGCTTGTTGGCTCTTGGTCAGTACGAGCGCGGGGTTCCTACAAACTTTCTTGTACGTGTCTTTAGTGCAAGTGTGTTTGCATTTCTGCTGGGACTATACCTAGAGTAGAAGCGCTGGGTTACAGGGTGGGTTCAGCTTTTCGAGGACAGTGACAACTTGCTCTCCAAAGGGGTTTTCCCAATTCACATTTCTGTGAAAGTATATGAAAATACCGCAGGAAGTATACGAAAATCCCCACTGCTCCACATCTTTGTCAGCACTTGGTACTATCAGTGGTTTCCACTGTAGCCACTTTAGTTGGGTGTTTAGTGGTGGCAGATGGTTGCAATTTGAATTGAGCTTGGGCAGCCTTTCATGCATTCACTGGCCTTGTGGAGACCCTCTTCTGGGCAGTAAGTGCCATTGGCATCTCTTGCCAATCTTGAACTTGGCTACCTTTTAAAAAATCGTTGGGTCACAGCTCTACATATCCTCTGCAGACAGTGTACATAGAGATACGTACTGGAGATCTCTTCCTGCCTTTTTACTCTCTTCATAGTGTCTTCTAATGAACAAGGATGACTCCTTTTATTGCATTAGATAATGTTTTCTTGGATGGTTAGTGTACTTTGTATCTTGCTTAAGAAATCTTTGCTTATCCCCAGATGCTAAAGATAAGATCTTTCGTTAGATCTTTAGTTTAAAAAAAAAACCTAGAAGCTTTAGTTTTTACCTTTCACATGTAGAACTCAAACCTCCTCTGAACTTGAAGTTTTGTGTGTGGGTGTGAGGTAGGTAAGTCTACCTAGCTGACCTGGAAGAATGTACTGAAATGACTGTCTTTTCTTCCCTGTTCTGTGGTGCCCCCTTGTCATAAATCAAGTGTCTGCTTATGTGTGGGTGTTTCTGAACATTTGATTCTGCTCCGCTTATCTACGTGTGAGTCTATCCTCGTGCCAACACCACACTGCCTGAATTACTTATGGTAGCTTTGTGATAAATCTTGATTTCTAGTAGTTTAACTCCTCCAAATTTAGTTTTCTTTTCCTTTTTAAAAAAGATTTTATTTATTTATTTGAGAGAGAGAGAGAGAAAGAGAGAAAGCACAAGCAGAGAGAGCACAAGCAGAGGGAGAAGCAGGCTCCCCACTGAGCAGGGAGCTGTATGTGGGACTTGATCCCAGGACCCTGGATCATGACCTGAGCCAAAGGCAGACATTTAACCAGCTAAGCCACCCAGGTGTCCCCAAATTTAGTTTTCTTATTGAAAAAAAAAGCCTTAATTATTTTAATCCATTATTTTATTTAACCAAAAATCCTGTGAGATGAAGTAGTTATGATTTTCATCTCCACTGAACAGATCTGTAAACCCAGAGAAATAATTTGCCCAGGGTCACAGAACTATCAAGTGATGGCAAGGGATTAGAACCCAGATTCGCCTGATTCTAGGCCCAACTATTTCAAGTCCTTCATATGCTGCCATCTTAGTCCTCAAGCCAGATGATCCCTTCAGGGCGTTTAATATGAATGAATTACAATTTCAAGAAATTCTAATGTTTTAAGTCACCCATTTCCAGTTAAAAATCTTGTTTGCCAACCACAAAAAGTCACTTTCCCGGTGAGACTCAGGAAAACAGAGCAACAAGAGGTAAAAGCTGCTTAGATTCCTTCCAGAGCTCCTTCTGTCTCTAGAGTAAGCAATCACGCCCCTCACGCGGACTCCTCAGGTCCCTTGGGCCTGGCTCCCTCCTCCTCTCTGGCTTTAACTGCTCCGCTCCCCCCCCACCCCCGCCGACTCTTAAGCCCACACTCGATTGATTACTTGTGTCTTCCTACTAAGTCAAGGTCTTTCACAAAGCCTCACCTTGCTCATGATGCCCCTCTCCCACCCTTGGCTACCTCCTCCTTTTTCTCTGAAACCTGGGCTCACTCCCCCAGGAGGCCTTTCCAAATTCATCTGGGTTAGGCACTCCTCCTTCTCTGTCCCCCCCGTCCTCGCGTGTCACACTGTCCTAGAGCTCAGCTGTCTGTTTCTCCAACTAAACCGTGCGGCAGTTGAGCCTGTTCCAGCACTGTCACCATGCTGTGCGACTCCCATGCTGGCTCACAGACCAGTGTCTGCTACAGAGTCCAAGGGGCAGCAGAGACAGACTCTTTTGCTGGGTGCTACAATGGATAACAGACTCCAGGAGGAGGCCGGAGAGAATGATTTCTAACCTGTCTGGAATGCATGCACTCTTCGAGAAGCTGAGGGAGGAGACGGATGCACCTTCTGGGATGGATGTGGGCTTTTAGCTGAGACAGAAGTAAGACCGAATGACACAGGGTCAGGTACGAAATGGCTGCATATAGTAAAGAAAGCTGTGGCCCACTGAAAGACTTTAGGAGAAGGAAAACGTCCCCATTTAGTACACAATGAAACGAACAACGAGGCAGGTTCTTCTGACAGGAATTCATTCAATAAACTAGGAGTCTGGTTCCGAGGGTCATTCTTTCTCCCCCTCACCAATTTTGCCAGTGATGGCTTAAGAGCAGGCAGGGACACGAACCCATTAGAACAGGAGGAGTCTCTCCAACCAGAACATTTTCAAGAAAATGAGACCCGACACTCCCATTTGGGTAGCAGGGACCACCTCGAGGCCCTTCCCTGCTCTGAAACCCTCAGGCTGCTCGAACGCCTCCGGTCCTTGGTGCCAGCCCAAGGCGGCACAGCCCAGACTGTGAAGTCTTTGAGAACTTCCAGGCTGAGTGAAAGCTCACTGGCTTTTCCCATTTAGAATATAAGCTTGTTTTCATAAACATCATTTCCAGGAACACCGAGCTAACCCTCTTTCACCACCAGCAAAATAGAGGAAGGGAAAAACTGCAAGATGTCCAACCCTGGCTTCCAGATTTTCTCAGTTAAGTCCCATTTTTACGGTCCCTTTATTCACTGAAAGGCACAGAAGGGAGTAAAAAAGGCTTTTGGAGAAGCAAAGCCGGTCTAGTCTGCCACATCCTTCCTGGTTTTCTCTACTGGCTTAGCTGTACTCAAAACAAGGGTTTACTTTTTCCTTCTTTCAGAAATTCTGAATCTAGGACATCACAGGTTTGTGGATGTTTGGAGGGCTGATAATCTGGCATGGGGAACACTCTCAATTTGCTAATTTTTTAAAAATTTGGGCGGGGTTTACTGACATTTGGGCAGCTTAGGTGATGTAAGAAAATCTTCAAATAAGGAAAGCCTCTGTGTCTAACTTACACCTCATGTTAGAAATTGGTCTTCAGAAAATACATGTCAGAGAGCAGGCATTCATGCTAACAGCGAGATGCTTCTGATCCAAACTTATGAACCCCTAGAACGGATTGCTCCACAAATGACTGATTCACTTTCTGCCCAAATATGAAAATTTATTCGTAACAGTTTCCTGTTTGGGCCGGGTAAGCGGCCACTGGGAAGGACAAACAAAAAGCTGGCTGGGAATCCATAAGGCCCCACTGTTCCCTGGTACTCTGTCCTGTGTGTTGCTGTGGAGTGCTGAGATGGCAGGGTCACACGTGACGCTCCACGTGCCTGTGTGGGTCCTGGGGCATGAGCTCAGCGTGGGCTGTTGGCTAGGAGATCGGCTCGAAGATCCTCACGGGGTGCAGCGGGCCGTCAGATGCTGACAGCTGGGGCCGGGTTCGTGTTAGTGAACGCTATGGGGCACACTGTAGTGCCCAGCTGGGCTGGGTATTTGCGCCAACAGAGCGGGGACCGGCCGCCGATGCTCAACAGGGGATGACAAGTTGCTAGAGGGTGCCAGCCAAATCCTCACCCCTCAGTGGGCAAGGAGACTAGGGAGGGGAGAGAACAAGCCCTGATCTACCCGAGCCACTCCCGCTCTTTCATTTAGAGAGGAACAAACTGTTTGGTAACTCTAGCTTCCTGGGGAGCCAGAAGTCCCAACTGGAAAAGGACTCTGGGGGAATCGTGGCAGGGAAGGGAGGGTTGGTTGGTTGGTTGTCAGGTGTCAGGCTCGTGTGTGAAGGCCCCACACCGGATGGCAACAGTACGAGGACTGCCTCAGTGGCTCTGTTAACACAGAAATAGCAAGAGTGTGTTGCAAAGACAGAGTTCGCTACGGTCTAAGGATGGAGAGACCTCTGTAGACATTCTCAGTGAAAAGCTCATGTTAAGTGTTTAAGGTTTGCTGAAATCCCAGGTTCTTCCCATTTGTTTTCAAAGGAGTAGCGCCCTTCAAACGCAGTACATGAGACATGACAGTAACCCCACTTTCAGGGATATAGATCACACAGAGAGAACGGCTTCAGATCTGCAGACTGTATTACACAGGACGAGGGAAACGACACTATAGATAAGGATCTATTACGTGAGGGGGATTCCTCTCCCTATGATTTAATGTACGTTCCAAGTTTTGAAACAGGCCAAGGATGGGCCTGTTCTCTGTTGTGCCCACAGACGGATGCAAGCGTGCAGGACCATCCCAGAGCCATGTCTGCCACTCCTGAGTTTCTGTCCCTGCTGTCCTCTCCGGCATCTCCTTGTCAAATGCCAAGCGTGAGAAGCTAATGCTGGCCCACTTGTTGACAGAGAAAGTACGTGCAAAGAAAGACGGCTGAGCAAATCCTGTGGATACGAACTACGAAGTCTTTTTCTGCTTCCTGAGATGATTATCCTATTTCTAGAGCTCTTCTAAGTTAGAGATTTTCAAATGTGACACAATGTTAGATTTGGGTGGAATAAGGGTTTTGTAAAACACTGAATGATGATCAGAGAAAGGAATAACCAGCCTTGTTAAAAGCTCGCTCAGCAGGATGCCAAAGTATACCAGCTGCTTGTATAAACGGCGTGGATGACATTTACAGGCCTCCCTGGGCGAGCGGGAGCTTTAGTCCCAACTTCTCTGCCTACCTTAGACTCACCCCACGGTTATGTAACCTTCAGAATGGAATTTGGAAATTCTTCTGACCCTACCCGGCTCGCTGATAGAGCTGAGCCAGTGGCTGGCAGGGGCATAATCTAATAGCCGAAAATTGGAAACACACAAATTCATAGTCCTCTTGTCTCAGCCCAGAGACTATGCAGGCAAGGAAAGAAAGACGCGGCCCTGTCTCCCTCCTCCCCTCTGGCCTAAGTTTACGCTGACTTCACCCAACAGGCACCTGACCCTCCCAGATGAGCTGGGAGGGGCTAAAGCCCCACGCAGGCCACAGTGGGGGCGGAGGTGCAGGCAGCAGATAATATTTAAGATGCTGAGTCTGTAGGGCGTTCAGGGAAAGGAAGGAAAGGTATAGGGAGCCCAATTAACCTGCACTTTCAAACTCAAGCTTTGAGAAAGGCTCCGAAAGAGCCCAGGAAGAGAAAGCAAGAACGCAGGGAGCCCACCCAGAGAGAAAGTGCCGACTTGTCATTTGCTCCGGCTTTTGCGGACGTTGGCTGGGCATCTCCAGATCCCCAGAAGGAAGAGCCTTCCTCACCCAGGCCCAGGAAAGATGCTGAAAAAGACTCTCTCGGCGGTGACCTGGCTCTGCATTTTCATCACGGCCTTTGTCAGCCACCCAGCGTGGCCGCAGAAGCCCCCGAAACGCAAGACCCCTGCGCAGCTCAAAGTGGCCGCCTGCTGTGAGGAGGCAAAGGAGCTCAGGGCCCAGATGGCCAACCTAAGCAGCCTGCTGAGTGAACTGAGCCAGAAGCAGGAGAGGGACTGGGTCAGCGTGGTCATGCAGGTGATGGAGCTGGAGAGCAGCACCAAGCGCATGGAGTCGCGGCTCACGGACGCGGAGAGCAAGTACTCGGAAATGAACAACCAGATCGACATTATGCAGCTGCAGGCAGCCCAGACTCTCACCCAGACCTCGGCAGGTAAGGAGAACACGTTCTCACGCTGCTCATCACCTTTCTTGAATGGCTGAGCGTCTCTGTCTGTAGCATGGTTTCTACAATCCTGGCCATCAGATCGATGACTGGGGGTTCTTTGGGGTATATTTTCCTGGGTATGTGCCACCGGCTCTAATGTTCTGTACATTTCTATAAGTTTACCCAGTGTCTGCACCATCTCTTTATTCACAACATGTTTCAGCCTATGAACGGTATGAATTAACATCCCAGAGAGCAGAGAGACAACGTGGTTTGCCCACAGTCACATCACAGGTCTTAGAAACAGGGTTCAAGTCTCCCTGATGGGTCTACTTCCTGAGCCAGAGCTGACAGTCCCAAGGAAGCAGGAATGAACACCAAAACTGTAACATGTGTTGCTCTAGAAGCTAAGTTTTGCCAAACACAGTTCTGTCATGTCCCCAAGATTTAGTGGTACGGGCATTAACGGATTCTGTGTCTTCTTTGCAAACCTGACTCTTGCCACTGGCTCAGAATGAGGTACAGATACTGCCTAGAGCCAGATAAAGAATTTCTTTGTGTTCCAGAAAGGACAGGCTCCTCGAGGTTCCTTGCTTCTGAGATTTCTACTTCTTCCCATGATCTCAAATAAATTTTCCCATTATAGGAAATAAGAAAATGCAATGCTGAGATCTGGATTTTCAGTGGCCCCCAAAATAAGATAAATATAACGTTTTCTAAAATATTTTTCAGTTTCTAGTTAGACTGGCTCAGACTAGCCGAGGTCAATTA
This sequence comes from Martes martes, assembly GCF_963455335.1. Classification (NCBI taxonomy): domain Eukaryota; kingdom Metazoa; phylum Chordata; class Mammalia; order Carnivora; family Mustelidae; genus Martes; species Martes martes. The sequence goes on along the minus strand of NC_137891.1, from coordinate 183,471,832 downwards.
CTATTCAGAGAGAAGAGACCTGGGTTCCTGGAATCATCGGGAAATTATTACTTACAAGGAGATATCCTACAGCTATGTCACTTACTGCTGATTCAAGAACTTTTGGTCACATCATAAACCAGTCAAGAGACAACAGACTAAATGTCATTGGTTGCTCTCAGTTCAAATGGAAAAAAAAAAAAAAAGGGTCAACATGAAATTAAGCTTCGACATCCCAATGTTAATTAAAAAACCACCATGTGTAAATCGCTTTCTAACTAAGCATGTACTTCCTGCCCCTCAGTGTGGGACTAGAATAGAAAGGTATCCTCAGGACATTTTCCAGACAGGCGGGTCCTGATCTGGCCTGTGAGATGAAACCAGACCCGAGGGAGAGCAGGCCAGCCGGGAACCTGCCCAGGCCACCCCCAGCTCTTCTAGTCGGGATCTACTCCCCTCCCAGGAGGGAGTTTCTTGAGGGTCAAACAAAGGCAGCTCTCCCGCTGTGCCTCTTCCACTTCTGGCCCAGGACACCGTTCCTCATTTGTCTTCTCTATTACCAGGTGCTGGGTCACCTTCGTACTGCGTTAGCAGGTAGGCCAGCAAGAAAGCAGTAAGTTGATGCTTTCATTATTACAGAAAATGAAGGGATTGGTGGCAAAGACACGTGCCTTCCCACCCCCTGCCGCAACACACCCTGCTTGGGACGGTTCTTGGCGGAAGTGCTACCATCGGTGGGCTCTTCTTGAAGGCCCAGTGCAGGGGTCCACCAAGGAAAGAACCCCAGACACAGAGGGTGCGAAACCTCTCCTGGATAGCAAAAGTTCCCACTCTTTGAATCCTATCAGGAAAGGCGGTTTCTTCGATGGTGCTCTTGGAGATTTGCAACACGGAGACAAGCAGGCATAAAGCAGTAGCCCCTGGGAGGCCAAGGAAGCATTTCAATCAACCCGAGTGAAAACCAGCCTGCCCAATGCTCTCATTTGCTTGTTTTAATAATGCTGCCAGGGGAAGGCCTCCAAGCGTTCCTCAGGGTGTTTGCATTTCCATTTGAGAATCGAGCAGTGTTAGATGAAGGGGGGAAATAAGATGTAAAATCCATCTCCCTTCATTAGGGTCCTAGTTAGGCAATCTAGATAAAAATAGCCAATTCTCATAGGTAAGAACAGCCATTACTTCTGAAAAGCCATCACTATCACACAAAACAACCCTAGGAGATACTCATGACTTATGTGGTGAGAGAGGCTGGCTGTCCCAGAAGCTGAATTTATTAAACAGGAGCATCTGTTCTGTAGCCCTCACACATTGGAATGTTTCCAGAATTCATGGCCTAGAACTTCCGCAGGATAGTCGATTTCAGAGTTAACCTAAAAGCACCTGTTTGATTGTTCCACTGATGCTGTTCCGGTGAAGGGCTTCCCCACTCCTCAGCCCCCCAACCACTGAAGCCAAAATACACCCCCCTTTTGGTCTCCCAATGCCCACACCTCTCCAAAATCCAGACACGGCCTTGTAATGAACACTCATGTGAATGTTGTGGTAGAAATGAAGTCTCAGTTTTGAAACTTTCAATTGAGATGCAGCCTGAATGCCCACCTGCCGTGGGGCCTCTGGCTTTGGACGCTCAGCCCTGTGGTTTGCTCCTGTTATAGATGCCATCTATGACTGCTCGTCCCTCTACCAGAAGAACTACCGCATCTCTGGAGTGTACAAGCTGCCTCCTGATGACTTTCTGGGCAGCCCTGAGCTGGAGGTGAGGTCAGCAGAGCCCACTGCCCAGGTGTTGCCATCTGTCCTCCACCCCCTAGAAGGGCCGGGGGCAACGGGACTCATCACCATCAAAGCAAAGGGAAACTCAAGACAGAGAATCAAACATACCAAATAGCAGAGAGCTAGCCACATGCTCAATTTGTGCTGGGGTGGGGGGCACCCCCAGGCATCTGTTTTGCCCCTTCAAGTCATTATAAACCAAACACCCAATCTTCTAACACAGATTAGATAATTCTATAACCTCCACCCAACCAGCTGACCTTTCTCGCCACCACCTAGAGCAGTTATTCTTTGGGGAAGGAGAAAAGAGAGAACATGGCGAGCATACGTGGATTTTCTTCTCCTCCAACAACATGTGCACTTGCCCCCATCCTCAATTTTGACAACTGTTCCCCAGCAATTGTTCCCCACCACCCCACTCCTGCTGGTCAACACGGCTGGACGGTGGCCGTAGTGAGCCAGCGTGATTATGGATGTGCACACATGCACAGGCTCTGTGGAAACGGGAGGAAGGGTGTGCGGCCTGCCGCCCTCACACCCCTCCGCCAGCCTCCATGGGTCCCCGACCAGAGCATCCTCTCTGCCACAGGTGTACTGCGACATGGAGACATCCGGCGGCGGCTGGACCACCATTCAGAGACGGAAGAGCGGCCTCGTCTCCTTCTACCGGGACTGGCGGCAATACAAGCAGGGCTTTGGCAACATCCGTGGGGACTTCTGGCTGGGGAACGACCACATCCACCGGCTGTCCCGACGGCCGACCCGGCTACGCGTGGAGATGGAGGTGAGCACAAGGCCTCGGACCGGAGCAGGCTGCCACACACAACCGTGCACCGCTCTGGGGATGCCCCCTTCCCACTTTGGCTCGTTACAGGCTTCTGTATTTATTATGATGGTTTTCCTGCAGATTGCAGTACAGTTGAGGGAAAAGAGGTTTTTCCTGTTTGTTTGTTTGTTTGTTTTCCACAAAAGCAAGGCTGTAGATATTTAAGAAGAGGCTGGACTCGGGTCAGAGCAGAGGAATCCACAGTCAGGGGGTCTGAGTCGCGGGTCCCTACTCTGGCCTGGGGCAAGAGCTCCTCCTCGTGCAAACCCTGAGGGCCGTGAGAGGCCTCGGAGCACTGCTCTCTTCTCGGGCCCCTCTACCACACCTCCAAGGGGGATGCGGCCAAACACACACCCACACCTTCTAGGCCGGGACGGGAAGGGCCACAGAGAGGCTAATCAAGGCCAGCTGGGGACTCAGGGAGATGCGTGGTCCAGGACCCTTGCTCTCCGACTCCCACCTTAGTGGGGTCAACTCAAGGCAAACGTGGGAAAGTCTTGCTAGGCCCGCAGCAGGAACCGGGTGCACGGCTGTGAGTGGAGAGAGGACAGTGTGGCAGGAGGGGACAAAACCAGAGCCCGCTGCAGCTCCCGTAAGGCTCTGCGTGCCCCCTCCCCCCCACAGGACTGGGAGGGCAGCATGCGCTACGCTGAGTACAGCCGCTTCGCCCTGGGCAATGAACTCAACAGCTACCGCCTCTTCCTGGGAAACTACAGCGGCAACGTGGGGAACGACGCCCTCGTCTACCATAACAACACAGCCTTCAGCACCAAGGACAAGGACAACGACAACTGCTTAGACAAGTGCGCGCAGCTCCGCAAAGGTGAGATGGGGGGCCTGGGGGGGCACTCCCACGTGACAAGAACAGATTTAGAGCCCCAGCGCTGGCATTCTGGCTTTTGGGGACACTGGCTCGAACTGCTTAGCCACTGTCCCAAAAGCAGCTTCCCAACTCTTGCTGTCTGGTCTGGGAGCGATTTCCAAGGGCAGGGCGCGCTCGGCATCGCAGCCCCGGTCTGTTTCTCCTGCCAGGTGGCTACTGGTACAACTGCTGCACAGACTCCAACCTCAACGGAGTGTACTACCGCCTCGGGGAGCACAAAAAGCACCTGGACGGCATCACCTGGTACGGCTGGCACGGGTCTAGCTACTCCCTCAGACGGGTGGAGATGAAGATCCGCCCGGAAGACTTCCAGCCCTAAGTGGAGGCCTGCTGTGGGGCAGGCCTGGGAAAATGGGGACACACGGAGGCTGGGTGAGGGCAGGGAAAGGCAGGAAGCGGGGAGAGAAAGGTAGGGATGGAAACTGGCCTACAATCACCAATGAGAGGGTCAGGCTCTGAGGAGCACAATAAAATTTAAGTACAAGGGGGTTACCGAATGGGATGAATTATTTTAACACAATGGGTTATCACACATACTTCTCAGGGGGCTGGCCCGAGGGGGCTTTCTCTGCCTGGGATCCCTGACAGATTCACTAAAAGCTTTTCCTTCCCACTTGATTCTTCTGTGAAAGAAAAGCAATGATGACATCACTTTACCTATTCAGTTGAAGGCCTAGGTTATGTGAGGGTAGAAAGCATATCTCTCGCCTAAAAAGAACCCTGTGATTTCGAACCTCAAGGAGAGGTCTTGGGGATTAGAGAAAGGCGTGAAAGAGAATGGTGGAGAGTTCTGACTTTTCAAATCTGATGAAATTACCTTCGGTCCACACATTTTTTTAAAGACAAACACTTTTCTGCGGGTGGTGGGCTGAGCCAGGCTGGACTTGTTCAGATCTCTGGGGATCTCTGGGGCCCCCGGCCTGGTGGGGGGGCCTCTGGCCCCTCCCTACTCTGCCTCTATTGGGGCAGTGTTGAAAGGCAGAAGCGGGTCTAGTGGTGGCTGGGGAGTTCCAGCAAGAGGTGGGGAGAAGTCCCTCGTGGACGCTTGCACAAACTGCCTTAAAATGTTCAGTCAATGCAGATATATCTATTTTTTATTTTTTACTTTGTAAGAAAAGGGCTCAGCCTTCTCTTCTAACTTGTCTATAAAAAGTGGCTGCAAAATGAAGGTAGATGACACTATGGTTAATAATTCATGCTGTATATAAGTATTTTGCTTTGTAAAAATAAAATACTGTAGCATATTGTCAACATCTGAAGTTCCTTTTTTCTTCTACAATAAATTCTTTTGAAACCTGTTGGTTTTTAAATTATTGCCATTATCATTTAGAGCAATGTAAAAGCTTTGCAGAAAAACAGAGGGTGAGCAGTGAGAAAGAGACTTGGATTTGGTTGTAATCTTCAGGGAAACCAAGAGAGGAGACAGACGCCAAAGACTGAAAAGGTGGTGGGGGGCAAAAAGGGCAGCAGCCCCTGGGAGAGGCCAGATCTAGCCTACCGCCTGAGCCCAAAGGAGCCCAGTGCCACCACTCGGCTTCAAAGCACTCTGCAAACCCACACTCTTTTTCTCTAGTTGAGCAAACTAACACATAAAGATGGAGCATATCTTTAGCCATAATAGATGCCAAATAATTTTGACTGTTATGTCATTTTTTCCTCCACAAAAAGGCCCATTCCCCTTGACCCACTCAGTGTGAGGCGAGCCATTATTCTTACTCAATGTTTCCTATTGTACCTACAGTCCCTGGATTGCTGGGAACCTATTTAACCTTAAAAACAAGAACTCGGGATTTTCAAAGGACTAGAGTAAGCAGAAAAGAAGTGCACTGAAGCAGGGCGTCCCACAGGACAGGCATTCACACAGAAACTTCCTGAAGCAGGAGGGGAGTCTTAGATGCCCGGCAGCCAACACAATACTGCCTAGAAAGGGAGGATGGAAAGATCAGGGGGTTACGAGAAAAGGAAAAAAAAAAGCACAAATGCCTCTGGCAGAAGTAGCTAAATTCTCTTTCTCTCTCCCTCTCTCATCTCCTTTAACCCCACAACTAAAAAACACCTGAAACTCCAGGCACCAAAGGCTACAATAAACGAGTAGGATTGCCTCAAACTAGAAATTTCTGCCCAGCAAACAGTATCCGGAAAAGGTGACCTACAGAATGGGAGAAAAGATTTGCTATCTATGACCCCTCGTAAGGAGCTAACATTCAAAATATATAAAGGATTCATACAACTCAATAGCAAAAAAGTAAATAGTCCTATTAAAAAATGGGCAAAGGACCTGAATAGACACTTTCCCAAAAAAGACATTCTTGGAATGACCACTAGATACACGAAAACGTCATCAGCATCACTCATCTTCGGGGGCACGCAATCAAAACCACCCAATGAGACGATCTTCTCACACCTTGTACAATGGCTGTTATCAAAAAGGCAAGAGACAGCAAGCGTTGGTGAGGATGTGGAGAACAGAGAACCCTGTCGTTGTTGGTGGGAATGCAGATGGGTACGGCCACTATGGAAAAGTCTGGTGGTTCTTCAAGAAATTAGAAGTAAAACCCCCATATGATCCAGCAACTCCACTTCTGGGTATATATCCAAAGGAAAAGGTTTCAGTATCTCGAAGAGCTATCTGCACTCCCATGTTCACTGCATCATTATTCACGATTGCCAAGGCATGGGAACAACCCACGTGTCCACTGACAGATGAATGGATAAGGAAAATGTGACACATACAAAAAGGAACATTATTTAGTCATTAAAAAAAAGAAGGAAATGCTGCCGTTTTTGATGCCATGGACAAATCTGAGGGCATTACACTAAGTAAAATAAGATAGAAGAAGAAAAATATTGTATGGTATCACTTACATGTGAAATCATTAAACAAACAAACAAACAAACAAACTACCATCTGATTTCATAGAAACAGAACAGAACCATGGTTGCCAGGGGATGCGGAGAGATGGGGAAATGCGGAGACAGGGGTTGAAGGGCACAGACGCCCAGCTGTAAGACGAGTAGGTTCTGAGGATCTAATATACAGCACAGTGACCAGGCAGAAGACAGTGTCGTGTATTTGAAAGCTGCTGAGAGTAGGTCTTAAGCATCCTCACTGCACACACACACAAGGGTTAACAATGTGAGGTGATGGACGTGTTAATGATCTCGAGCTTGACAGTCATTCCATAATGTCTATCGAGGCAGCAAGTTGTACATTCTAAATATATACAATTATATGTGTTAATTATTCCTCAGTAAAGGTGGGGGGCATCTAAACTTTACGTATCAAAACCTATAGCTGCGGAAATTTACTCATATTTTTACCTACACACAACTGAGTAAACAGAGGACGAACTTTCCATGACGAGGTTAATGTTGGGGGAAGAAATGTTGGCATAAAACAAACAACCACCCCGCAAAAAACTGAGGCTTGAAGTCGGCATCTGTGGCTCCCTTCACCCTTCTGGGAAAACCCGTAGAGAGCGCGGCTGAGGGGCAGGGGAGAGTAGTTGTTAGAGAACAGGACGTGCCAGCCAGGCAACCTACAGCGCGCGCATTCTGAATGGAAGCACGGCTTCTCTAGTACCCTTCTGGAGCAGCTGAGGTCGGCACTGAGGGTTCAGAGACGAGGTTGGTACATTCTCTGACCTTAAGGAGGGCAGAACCACCAAGAACCAAAGGAGAGCTCCGTGTCACCCCTGGAAGTAAAGAATGTTTCATTCTCTACGATGTAAGAGAGAAGAAGGTACGAGAGCGGAATGTCTACCTCGCAAGCACTGGCCCCCGTTCTTCATTTTTATTCTGCTGATCTCAATCAGAACTTTTTTAAAAAATGGGATTACTGGGGCCCCTGGGTGGCTCAGTGGCTTAAGGCCTCTGCCTTCGGGTCAGGTCATGATCTCGGGGTCCTAGGATCGAGCCCTGCATCGGGCTCTCTGCTCCGTGGGGAGCCTGCTTCCCCCTCTCTCTGCCTGCCTCTCTGCCTACTTGTGATCTCTCTCTCTGTCAAATAAATAAATAATGGCCAATCCGCCATGTGACAGTATTTGGAAGCGGGGCCTGTAGGAGGTGACTGGGTCACGAGGGGGGAGTGGCTCACGGATGGAACTGTGCCCCCCCCCCCCACCGCCGACAGAGAGCTGTGCTCTGCTTTCCATCACGTGAGGACACAGTGAGAGGGTGGCAGTGTGGCAACCTGGAAGAGGGTGCTCACCAGCACCCAACCGTGCTGGTCCCTGACCGTGGACCTTCCAGCCCCCAGCACCGCGAGAAACAAACACTGAAGCCCCCCGGTCTGCGGCATTTTGTTAGAGCGGCCCCAGCGGACCGACGCAGGGACCTGGTGCTGAGAGGCGGGATGCTGCTGCACCGGACGCGCCTAACGACGTGGAGTGGCTCTGGCACAGGGTGACGGGAAGAGGCAGGGAGAGCTCAGAAAGACAAGGAGGGCTAGAGAGAGAGCTTCTGTCTCCCGAGAGAGCACCCACGTAACCGTGGACAGAAGGGCAGTAGGAGCACGGGTACGTATTGGTAAAGGCCACTCCGATGAGTTCTCAGACAGAAAGGAGGAATGGTGAGCGGATAACAGAGACATGGAACCTCCTGTTATGAAGTGGCAGACGATCTGATCGTGCTCGTGTCCCAGTGCTCTGAGGAAGGCAGAGCTTGCGAGCAGTGACACTGGGTGTTCGCTGAGGAGACTGCTCAGCAAAGTGCAGAGGGGCGGCTTGGTTCCTCCAGATTGCTTAGAGTAAAACGAGAGAGGAGAGAAACGACATGAACGTAGATTAAGCAAAAAGGAGCCAGAACATAAAGAGCTGGGAAATTTTCAGCCAACCTGTACTGTAAGAAATGAGCACGTGTGTTTGGAAGAGAACACGGAGGGTATGGTCACACGAGGCTCTGCTAAGGTGGTCAGTGCGGTGTGAACCATGGACCTCATCAGCTACTCCGGCAGGGAAACCATGAACCAAAACAGAAGGGGACAGAGGCAGGAAGGAAGGCAGGCAGGCTATCAACTTCTTGGATTTTACAGGACAGAACTACGGAGCTATTTGGCTGTGAACATGTACTGTTCTTCAAGACGAGAAAAGAATGATCTTGAAGTGGTCCAGAGATCATCAGGGCTGTCTGTATTTTCAAAAAAGAGGACCACTGCCTCGCTTTTAACAGGCCCGGTGGACTCTGCCCCAGTGGGCCCAGAAGGCAGACTGTCCCCCAGAGGGCTTGGAGGGCAGAGGATCCACCCGAAATGGATTACTCCCAGGCCCGGAGATCTCATGAAGTTTGCCTGGCTTGGTTTTGGACTTGCTTGGGATCTGTCACCCTTTCCTTCTTCCCCATTTCTTCCAGAATGGGGATGTCTCTACTGTTACCACGCCAGCGGTGTATTCTGGAAGACACTGTTTTCACAGGTTTGCAGCTGGAGACAAATTCTGCCTCAGGAGGAACTGTAGCTAGGGCCTCATCCCTATCCCCTATTTAGATGATATTTACATGACACTTATTTACATGAGCCGATCCCCGATGGGTTAAGACTTCAGGGACATGCATTTTGGGGGGCCAGGGAGGAATCAGTGGACCGGATGTTTATACCCTCAGAATTCCTATGTTGAAGCCTAATCCCCACATGATGGTATTTGGAAGTGGGGGGGTCTTTGGGAGGTGATTAGGCCACGAGGATAGAGCCCTCACGAATGGGATCAGAGCCCTCATTAAAGAGAGCCCAAAGAGCTTGTTCTCTGCTTTCCTGAATACACAGATAGAGGTCATCCATCGGGCAACCTGGAAGAGGGTGCTCACCACAACTCAACCATGCCGGCACCCTGACCTTGGACTTCCCAGCTTCCCAGAACTGTGAGAAGTGTTTGTTGTATAAGTCCCCACAGGTCATGGTAATTCGTTAACAGTGGCCTGAATGGTCTAAGTAAGCAGGCCACCTGCCCTTATCCCAATGCTACAGGCCAACCAAGTAAAAGCCAGGTGTGCGTGTATGCATGTGTATATTTACAGAGAATCCAATACCCATTTAGTCTTCTGTTCTCTTAAGAAGCGATTACACTTACTGACATATATAAGTTCTGAGGAGATGCCAGTAGTTTATACTGTCTCAGTGTTAGTCTGGTTTGGGGATTACATGTGGGGTTTAATTTGTCCTGGAGCAGACAGGCAAAAACATCAATAGGTAGGGAGTCAGACAATTGATCCAGCAGCAAGAGAACAGAACTGTCAGCATAGCACAGCTTTTTAAGACAAAAACCAAAAGTAGGAAATAGCTTTGCAAAGGTGTTTTTGTGAACCTGATTATTTCAAAGAGAATTTGAGGCAGTTGACTCAAATGTATGTACTAGAATAAACTTTAAAAAAGTGGACAGTGAAGGGAAAGCAGGAGTAGGGAAGATAAAATGGAGCTGAAAGGGGGAGGGCAGCAGACAAAAGAGGTCAGAGGTCTGTAGTCTGTTAGAGGTGGGCCAGGACTGAGCTGTGAGCTTCCTGGTGGCCACTGTGAGGATGGGAGCTTAATTTATCACCGAAGAGCAATGCCTCCGACATGGAACCCAAGTGAAAACTCGGGGACATATGACCACCCGCCCCATGGCTACCCCCCGGGGAGGAGTTTCCACGAGGCCCACGCAGAGGACCGGGGTAGTGCTGAGCACACATTCTCTAAAAGCAGCCTTGTCTAAGGCTGTTTCTTAAAACCATCTGCAGTGACAATGATGGCAGGGCATTGCCATGGCGGTTATTAGGAAAAGCAGTTTCACAAAATCAAGTGGGAAAAGCTGCAAATAGAGAAAGATGGGAAGATGGGAAGACAAGTGAAGCGGGCAGGACTGCAAGCCGAGCTCCACCAGGCTGGGACAAAACCACACGGCTCAGAACCCCGGCGTGGCCTGGGAGCACAGGCTTCCACTGGTTTGTGCTTAAAGTCAAGATCAATCTGCAGGGAATTCTGGGTATATATTTTCAGTTATATTGGCTTACACGGTTAACGGCCTTGAACACTTTTCCAGGGCTCTGACTGTATCTTCCTATTGCAAACCGATATACACATTAATTCTCCTCTGATTGTCTCAAATATGGTAAAAGCCCTGGGGTGGGATGAGGGGGCTTTCAGAGAGGTGTCACACTGAAAAAGCCCAGCAAGGAAATTAACATGCAAAACTAGTTATTGGACACTGACGTTATTATATTCCTCTGCCAGATTTTCCATCAATTATCAAGGAAGATGGTGTCACCTACGCCAGGGATGGGAGGAAGAAATGCAGGTTTTCCTATCTGCTGTACCTAATTAGGAATGAAAGCCTCCTCCACAGGACAGCATGTCTGATAACTGTTTATATGTGGCATTTTAGAAATCAACAGCCTCTCCAAGCTCACTTTATTTGGACAAAACCCTGATTCTATTTCCATCTTTTTGGTCACTTTTTAAAGTGTTTAAAGGAACACTTTTAGCATTTACTTAAGAGCAGGGCTGGCACAGAAGCTGGCTACTTGATGAGTCTCTCAAACGGAAGAAGCACCACACACAGCAGACTGTTTCAGCCTCAAAGGGGTACTTATTAGCTGGGTGATTTTCCCCTCAAATATCTGTAGTGAAATAATCGAGCATGTTAGCATTTACACGAAGATAATTAGATCCCAGAGTTAATATTCTCTGATAATCATTAGGGGAAGCAAACAGTTCTCTGGGAGCTGGAGCTAACATTTGAGGCTGCTTCTAATTTCATAACAGCAGAAAACTGATTAAACAACCTATTTTTTCCATACCCAGAAGACGCAAAACCATCTCCGGAGAGGAGAGGCTGTCGCCGAAGCCAGGGAAAAGATCACTGAATCTCAGAGGTTGCTCTCCTGTTAAGACTCGCAGAACACCAGGGGAGGACGACTCAGGCTATAAAACCCCAGAGGCCCCTGAGGCACCGCAACCAATATTTCCTGCTCCAAGCCGAGAGTGCGATCGGACCCGTTAACCTCTATTGCTCGCTCCTAGGCTGCTGCCGCCTCAGAACAGCTTCGGGACTGATGTCACCGGGACAAGCCAGCACAGGTTGGAAAACAACAGAACCCGTGTGCTGAAGGTCAACAGAAATGCCAGTCACGGCTCCAAGAGTGGGGAGAGCCACCTGCAACCGAATCTCATTTAAACGTGCTGGCCCGGACCCGACGGCAGACTTCGCAGAGCAGGAGCCTCCACGTGACTCCCATGATTTGGTGGCAGGCCGTGGGGGAAGAGAAGTCATTTCAGAGGAAGGCAGCAATTAGAAAGGGGTTAGAGCCCACCTGATGAGAGACTCGAGGATGGCGGGGGTGGGCCCTTTCTGGAACTCCAGTTCTTTGTAGTGCAGTGCTTTGGCGTAGGCTCGGCACTTGGCAGCTCTCTCCCCGAGCAGGACAATGCCATTGTCGTCTCTCAAGGGCAGGGGGCCCTAGGGAAGAGCAGAACCCAAAGCATAAGCAAACTGAAGCCGGGCGCGAACGGGAGCAGCTACCGGGAGGGCTTCTCCCCTCCCACCTGCTTCCCGTCAGGCTCCACTGGACAAAGGGGCAAAGCCTCACCTTGTCACTGTGTTCCATGAATTCAGCCAAGTTTAAGAGGGTCTGCGTGACTTCAGCGATGTCCTGTGAGGTGAGGGCCAACTCGATGCTTCTGATGAGTTCATCCTGCTGGTCTTCATTCAGTTCAGACCAGCAGGACACAAATGCAGCATTAAAAAGATCCCTGAAGGCAGAGGGGAGTGGAAAAAAGATGTTGGAGATGTCTCTCGTGCCTCTGCCTGGCGCCACAAAGTCACTTACCAATCTTACTCCAGCCATCACTGACTTTGCACGTACAGGCCAATGCTGTCCAACAGGACTTGCTGGAAATGGTCTATCTTTCCTGCCCAATACAGTAGCTATTAGCCACTGAGTACTTGAACTGTGCTGAGTGTGACCGAGGAATGGAATTTTAAGTTTTATTTCATTGTGGTTACCTCGATGCAACCACGCGTAGCTAGCGACTACTGATTTTACGGCTCAAGCACAGACACTGGGCTACACGGGCGTGGGGGGAGCAAGCAGGGCAGAGCTCAACAGCCTGTCTCCACAGCCATATCTCTTGGCAGCTTTCCCATCTTTTTTCTTCACGGGAGGGGAGGAACAGAAAGGGGACTTATAACACAGAAGCTGGCATTAACAGCTTCAGAACAGAATAATCTTCAAAGGATTCTTGGGATGCTTCTCAGGTGAGACTGGAAGAAGCAAAGGCAGCAGCCGTGACTGCTTTTCAAAATACAACCAGAACCCTTGGTTGAATGGCCTTAAACAAGACACCACGACTTAAGAAACTAGAAGCGTTAGAAGATACTGCATCCCAATCCCTAAATTCTCGAAAGGCCCTCCAAGCCAATACAACTGCTGGAGACCGACCAAGACCTGGAACCAGAGGTGCCATTTCTAAGATTACTACAACTATTTTATGGACTGGCATGTTTGCCTGATATCTGAACTTTAATCTCATCCCCCTTTTTTTGGATGAATGCCGGGGGAAGCAAGTTGGAAACTGTAAGATACGCTTATAACGTATGGGCTGAGCATTTGATGCCTCTACACGCATTTTCTATTACACAATATAAAGGTTAAGTCAGACCAATGTATACAATTTTGGAATCTGCTGGAAAAAACAAAATTTGAAATCTAAAGGATACCACGAAGCCCAAAAGAAGTCCTGTGTAAATTAAAAAATACACTTTCTGACCTACATCCAAGGCCACACTGGATCCCAAACGAGCACAATTGGCACTATGGGGATAAACACGTGGGTGTATGTCTATCCCAAGCCTCCTTGGGATGACACTGCGCTCAGAAGTGACTTGGAACAGAAGAGAGGTACATGACATCAGCTAAGCATACAAAATCTTCACAGTGTGGAGTTAGGGGAGCTCCTAGGAACTATTTTTGTGCATGAAAAAATACCACTTTATGCCCCATTATAAATAATAATCATCCATTGTCAACAAACTTGGAAAACAGGAAAAGGAATACAGAGAAAATAACTTCTCCTTAGACCTTCCAACTTAATCACTGCTCTATTACTTTCTAGTCTTTTTCCATGTACATGTGTTTTTAAATAGTTGAAGTCACACATTTCCTTAGTTTTGTATCCCATTTTGTTTGTTTACGTTTTACTGTAAACCTTCTATATGCAAAGATTATAAACCAAATCTTTAATGGCGTAAGATTTATTATTTAAAACAGTATTATTTTATGGCTAATTCTGTTTCCCAAAGATGGCTACAACAGCATCTGCTGGTGCACATGCTCTTCTACGATCTTCCTGTCAGGAGATGGCATCCGTATCTCCTTCCCTCGAATCTGAGTGGGCTTCTGTGACTGCCTTGAACACAGAGTGCGGCAGAAGTCAAACTGTGTGACTTCCAAGGCCAGGTCCTATAAACTCCATATACTTCTGCCTCGTTCCCTTGGGCACGTTCACTCTCGAAAACCTGCCAGTATTCTGTGAGGAAGCCCAAGCACCCCACAGAAGGACCCACGGGGAGAGGAACCAAGGCCCCTCGCCACGGCAGTTCCCATGTGAAAGGCCCAACCCGCCAGACGCGAGAACGAGCCATATGCTGGAAGTGGGTCCTCTGGCCCCTGGACAAACACCCCCACTGACACTGATGCAGAGACAAGCTGTCCCCACAGGTCACGTCCAAACTGCAGATCGATGAGCAAAACAAATGACCACTGTTGTTTAAGACCAGTAAGTTTGGGGGTGTTTGTAAATACAGCAGTAAATATAGTTCATTATTACTGGAAAGCAGTTATACTAAACCATTATGTAGTTCTTTCCAGAGCTATAAATGACTTTATAATTAAAATTTTGGACCCAAATCTACTAAGGAAAGGTCTGCTGGCAAGGTTAAGACGGATGATTTTCCTAGAATATAAGTTTGTTCGATCTGCCCTTTTTTTTTCCTCCACAAATTGGCAAAATTAAAAATACCAGGCCTTTCCACAATCATCGCCGATAAGAATTCTTACATACAGTCTTTTCTGTGCCTATCCTCTTGATCCCATCCCGACGCAGTGGACGTACCTGGCCATCGGGTTGTAGGCCTGAGCCAGGGCCCAGCACGAGCGCAGGGAAGGCGACGAGGAGTCCTTCAGGAGCTCCAGACTCAGCCGCCTCAGCCACTCCAGCCAGTCATCTTTGGAGACCCTCCTGGCAGCTCCCCAGGCCTGTGATCCCCCAGGCAACAATGGAAAACCATCAGCTTCCAGGGCCAACTGTAGAGAGCCCTCATCTATTTAAAGATGATTCTGTCTTTGATTTAATAAAACCATACCTCTTGTGACAAAAGTTCCCCAGAGCACAAATACAAGAGAGTAATATTTAATCAGAAGCCACAAAACAAAAACAGCAACTTCTGGCATAGAGCACAATACCGACAAATACTGTTTTACAAGTCATTCCGGCTGGACTCTATCAGCAAAGCAGAAAGCTCTACAGAACCACAATGGATGGGCCCGTCACACGCAGGGCGCATTCAACAAAGCCTAATGGCCCCCTGCAGCGTGCGATGGGCCCCGGGTGCTCTGCATTAGGACACTGGCTCATTCGACAACAAAGGGTCACACGGGGAGAGGCAAAATTGTCAGGTTCACAACAGCGTGAATCACATTACACTCAGACACGAGCCAGAGCCCAGCGCACACGGCACCGGGGTGGAATGAGACAAAAGGAGTTGAACAGATTTAATTTTTACTTTCTGATTTATCCCCTCCAACATTCCTCAAAACTGAGCATTCCAGGCATCAAGAGTTCCGGCCAGGGGAAGCTGAGGGAGGTGGATGGGAAGACCCTGGCTCTGGAGACGGGCAGCAGTGTCATGGCCCCAGCTGCACTCTGGAGTTCAGAGGCCTGAGTTCAAAAGGCTGTTATCTAACTCACTGCTGTCTGACCTTGGGCAAGTTACTTCTCTTCTCTTGGGTCTGTTTCCTCACTTGTAAGATGAGGACAACAGTTCACCTCCTAGGGTGTTTCCAGGATTAATTAATATGTGTCACGGATTTATACCCGTGCTTGGCACAAAGTTAGTGTTCCTGTGAGTGTCTATTCTTGTGAAGTCAGGAACACCAGCTGGCATCCTGGCTCCGCCACCCGGCAGCTGGAGCACTCTGGAAAAATTGCTTGTATGTTGCATCGGAGCCTCAGTCTTCCGCATCAAGGGATAAAATGTCTAAAGAGCCCAGCCGGAACAGATGAGCAAAAATGGTTGCCCTTATTATCAAAACGACATCTCTTTGAGCTGGCCCAGCCCGAACTTTTAAAATATATTCTTCGAAGATTTTTCCAGCAGAATTGACACATGTCCTCCCTAAGCTAGGCAAACTGAGTAAGTCAGAGCAGAGGTTCTCCAGGGAAGTGGTCCAGGGAGTGGAAGAGACGCCCGTGAGCTACAACCTGCCCATCAACGACTCAACCCATCACCTCCCTGGGAAACTGGAGACAGGCTGTGGCTTCTGATGAGTTACAAATGAGCGATACCATATTAAACTACAGTTTTATGTCAGAAACTGAGACAGAGACGTTAAGGGACAAACTGAAAAATTATGTGCACGATTCTGACGATACAACGAGCACCCCGAGCCAGGAGGAAGGGCAACACTAGTTACTTGACTTTTAAACTTTGTTCTGTTGAACAAAATGGGAATAGCAAGTCCTGTTCTCTGGAGAGGCCCCTGGCTTCCTTCCTACACGAAGGGTCTCCGGACAGCTGCTCTGCAGCGCACGGCGCTTCAAAAATTGAACATACACAAGGGGGGACCACGAATGTCTTTTCCCTCTAGTGACGTGAGGCCGAGCCTGGGTGATTAAGGGACTGGGCTCTGAAGTCATGCTCCCTTGGTCAAAGCCCAGCTCCCCCATTTACTGGGTGACTTTGGGCAAATCACTCAACCTTTCACGGCCTCAACATCCACATCTCTGCAAGATGTCGGCGGGAACGATAGCCTAACTCGTAGGGTGAAGGGTAAATGAGTCAATACACGTAACGAGCTCATACCAGCGCCCGACATGTGGGAAGCCCTGCACAGATGTTGGCAGTGGTCAGTGCTGTCCCTGTCACAGTTTGAGAAATGGTCACAAAGAAGTCTCTGGAAACTTTAGCTTCGCGGATAACTGCATGATCTATCAAACAGGCTAAGGCCCCCATATGGGCCCCTCCCTGTTCTTCTTTCATTTAAAACCTAATCCACTCTCGCTTCTCTGGGTTCTGTGGTAACTGTGTCAATGCCGGCCAGTTGCCTTCCGCCACTAGCCACGGCTGACTGTCCTCTCTGGCGAGGCCGGTGACACTGACAGACCGTCCGCCAGCCTATTCATTTAGCAGGTAAGTCCACATAGCTTCTCCTTAGATGGGAAGGCTGCCGAAAATCCTGGCAGGCACTCTGGAGGCGGTGCATTGTTACTGGGAAAGCAGGTCACACTGGTCGCTGCACCGACCCCGGGCTGCCCACGCACGAGTGTGTGGGGGCACAAACGGGGCTAAGGGTCAGCGCGGGAGAGTCTGCTTAGGGTTCCTGGACTGGATCTGCTCTCCCAGGTGAGACACACTAGAAACTCTTTTTTCTGTTTGGCAAAGGTCATGCTTCTTTTTGCAAGTCCTGGGTAGAAAGCCAACCTTCCTGGAAGCAGCCTCGACTACAGGGGAGTTTCCTAAAACAGTCAGGACACGGCTCTAAGAGGGTGGACAGCTGCCTGGCTGGAAGGACATTCTGAACCCAGGCAGGCGGAAAACATCTGGGTGGAAATGTGCATCTGGCTTCTCTGCCTGGCCCCGCCCTGAGGTGTGAGGTGTCAGCAGGATCGCCTCAACGATCGCCCGGGGATGCCAGGTGCCTGGGGGCCCCCTCCTTTTCCTGTAGCCTTGGACTAGGAGTGACATGCTCCATGGCGGGAAAGCAGCATCGCCCCTGCCCCAGGGGTCTTTCACCACTTCCCTCGTACATCACCCAACCCTTCTCGGCAGTGGCCACCTTACAGCTTCGTGTCTGGGTGAAGGCTGGCTCTGGCTCGGCAGTCAGTGATAAGCCCCAGCGTTCCCCAGCTGTGTGTGTGAACACACACACACACACACACACACACACACACACACACACAGAGGTGTGTGTTCAAATCTTTACAGGCTTGGCCAAAAGAAGAGAACAAGTTAGCAGGGACCCAGTCCTGTCCAGTTCTCTACCTCAGTCCACTGCCATCGTTCAAGGGCAGCTGCTGTGGGCCAACTGCTAAGAAAGGAAGAATGTCACCACGTGGGACTCCAGACAGGGCGCTGCTCACAGTCACCAGAAGCACTGATGCTGATGCGAAACGTGGGAAATAATATATTTAACTCCGTGACATAACTACAACGACCCTGCTCAGATCTACCAGCGAGGCTTTGAAACAGCCTGTTTTTAAATGGATGGCTGGTGGCATACGTGGTGAGAAGCCAGCTACATCCCAGGCTTTCGTCAGCAAAAAGAACTCAGTATTTATCTGCAAAGATCTAAAACCTCGCTCTTCAAAGTACGGTACTTGGCCCGGTAGCACTGGCATGACCTAGGACTTTGGTAAAAATGCAGAATGTAGGCCTGACCTCGCACTGCCCCATTCACAACATGCATTTTCCTCAGCGCCCCGCAGTCAGTAAGTCCTGGGAGTTTCAGGAGTCTGAGAAGCACTGCTTTACAGAGCTGGCCAGTCTCAGGGCTAAAGAAGGGACTCACTGGTTTTGTTCCATTCACGTAAAAAATGAGAATGGTATTTGCAACAAAGGATTCTATATCAAAGCTCCAAGGAAGCTTAGAACTTTGTTCTACATTTATCCTTAATTTTAAAAAACATACAATTTGGACACCTGGGAAAAGACAAAATGACCTAAGTTCATGGCATCTAGAGTTTTGGAAAAATGTTGGGTTGGTCTTTGCTTGTTTTAAACTGGTGGTAGCAAGAGCGAAGAGTTCGGAGCACGAGAGAAGAGCAGTGCTCTCCTTTCCAAGCGCCCCTCCCCACCCCCCGCGAAATCATGGACCTGCCTTTTGGAGGTTGATGGTGCTGACGTGCAGTTTCTTCATGGGTCCTGTTTCGACCGGCCCACTAGCCAATGCATCCCCTTGGCCACTCCTCAGCATTCGATGCTGGTAAATCAAAGGGTCCTCTTCTTCGTCAGCTAGGGTGTATCCCTGCAACCAGAGATCCACAGAAAAATCCTGCAACACTGCTAGGTTCTCCCAGGTAAGAAAACACCCTTAAGCCTTGGGAGGATCGCACCTTCTGGAAGAGTCAGGACGTCAGCAGGAAGGAAAAAGTTACATGTACGGACCAAATGAGCCACAGGTGGGCTACACTGCCCACTGTAGACCCATCTTTGCCGGTCACTCTTGGTCAGGGACAGCACGGACTTGGCAGGATGAGCACGCAACTGGCGAAGCTAGTGCTATGGGCCATGATCCCAGGGACCAAGGGCTATGAGCCGGAGGGTGAACAGCCCGCTGCCTGGTTTTGTATGGCCCGGAAGGCAAGGAGGGCAGGGATCAAAGGAAGGGGACTATTTTGTAGCATGTGCAAGCTATTCGAGAAGCATGCCATGGGGTCCCTCAGCAGAAGCGCAGAGGCAGGCGGCCAGGCTCCCGCTCTTCTGCGCGAGGGCGGCCGGGCCTGTCATTGCTGCGGAGCCCACACCGCCTACAGAGCTGGGAAGAGCCTGCTGTGTCTACAGAAGATGCCTGCCCATCACTAGTTTAGAGCTAAAAAGCCAGATGTGCTACCAGACCCATGCGGAGAGACAGCGGGGGACTCTGGGACAGAAACCGAGCGCAGTTCACCTTCACGATTCTGCAGATGAGGACGTCGTAGCGCTGATGGTTGATTCGGTGTCGCACCAGAACTTTGTTCACCATTGGAATGAAAATCTGGTACTGTCAGAGGAGAGGGAAGAGATCAGAAAGGTCACTCTGCAGAGCGGGAGGTAACGGAATATCACCCCCATGAGCTATAGCTAGTTCTGCTGGGTTTGGGGTGGCTCTCTGTTACTCAGAAGAATCACCTGTCTGTCTGTCTCTCTCCCTCTCACACACACACCCCTGGCTCCAAACCTAGTCCCCACCCCCATCCATCTGGGTTACTGCGACGGCCTCTGAGTGCTCTCTCGGCTCCCACCCTTGGCCTGGTCCGTTCTTCCACACAGCACTGTGAGTCACCAGGTCAGACCACAGTCTTCCTGTGGTCCAGATCCTCCAAAGACTTTCAGTCTTGCCCAGAGTAAAGCCCCAAGTACTTATAACAGCTCACAGGAGTGATGTGCAAATTTTTGTGGGCATCAGAACCACCTAGAAGGTTTATGAAACCAGAGCTTGCTGGGCTCCGCAGCCAGGTTCTGGTGCGGGTCTGGGCGCAGGCCCGAGAATCTACATTTCTAACAGGTTCCCGGCTATGTAGATACTGTCCAGGGACATCTGAGAACCACTAGCCTACAGCACCTGGTCTCTACGCCCCATCCCAGCCCTGCCTTATCTCTACGAAGGGAACTCCCCCCGCCCAGCTCCCTCCTCTGAAGCCACACACTGTTCCTTGGGTGCCGCCTCCGCACCCCTTTGTAGTTGCTTCTCCTTCTGCCGGCATCCGACTCTCTGGGCTCAGACCTGCACTCGGGTCTCTGGTCAGGTGTCCGCTTATCAGAGGCCTTCACCGTCCACCTTAAACAAACAGCAGCTCTCCCCGCTCCCTCTAAGCTCTTCTGAGACGGACTGTGTTTACTAGCTTTGCCTCGGTGGAATGGAAGCTCCATGAGAACCGGGCCACCATTCTGTTTACTGTGTTATCCCGGAACAGCATTTAGTCCACACAGATGGCTCGAGAAGTATTTGGTACATAAATGAAGGGGGAAAGAAAGGAAGTAATTCCTAGTTCTTTGAAGGCAGTTGAGAGCTACAGACTGGCAAACAGAGACGTTCACAGACAAAAGTCATCTTCCCCAAGCCAGGCAGGAGAGCATGTCTGTTTAGGACTCTTGTCTCACCTTCTTCCCCAGTTGGAAGACCAGCGAAGACAACGTGTCCATGGCCGTGGGACGCAGTTCTGGGCTCTGGTCCAGCGTTCGAACAATCGGATGGATGATCCGGGAGGCGTAGTCAGTGAAGTCCAGGGACTCCGTCAGGCGGTCCACTGTCTCTAATGCTGCCCTACGATAACCACGGACACAGGGGAATTGTTAACACATGGTCCCGAAGTCCCAGATGTGGCTCAGGGTTATCTTAACAATCAGCACCACATGGGAAGGCACGGCCTCGGAGGCAGCTTGGGTGACCTGGCTCCAACACAGGTCCCCGTGGGGTAGGGATAGTTAAGATTTCCAGAAGCCTGGTGCGTTTCTGGACTGAAATAAAGAGAGCTAAGGTAACAACAACAACAAAATGGAAGGATGGCCTGGGAACTTAAGAAAAGGACATTTTTAACCAGACGTGAAAAGCTCGGTGGCTGCTTCGTCCCCAGGCGCAGGTGCTTACTTCCGAGATGGCAGCGGAACCTCCGGGGCGTCAAAGAGCTTCACGATAGGAGGAAGCAACAAGTGCAGATAGTCGTCCAGGTTGGCGCCGAACAGCTGGATGGCAGCCAACAGCTGCAAAAGGGAGCAAAGTCTGGTGACGGGCAAATATAGGCAGGTACCACGTACACGGAGCGCACGGAGGGCGGCAAGCGGGAGCGGATGGAGTACCCGTGTGCACACGTGTGCACGGAGCACGTGCGCAACTCCAGATTCTGCGGGGACTCTGAAAAGCCTTCAGTAAGTGGCCTTGAGCTACATTCTTTTGGGAGCACTCCCCCCTCCCCACTATTTTATTTTGCTTGTGTATTATTTTGCTTTCTCTGAGCTTATTTCAATGGACAAGGAATCAGTTGCTAGATAATAGTGAGAACAGGTCGGGGATAAAACATTTACCAAGAATAATCCAATGAAGGAGAGAAAACACAAGGCCAGTCAAGAGAGGGCTGTAAACATCGTGTCAACTGCACACATCTGGTATTAGCATTCGTTAGATTCAATCTTGGGGCTCGAGCACCATCCTGTCACTCAGAACAGGGGCCTGCCTCTTAGCCGATCACCCCGGACTCTGATGGATGCTGGGAATCCCTCCAGAGGACACCCTGAAGGGACTCACCTTGATGGAGACGATGCGGCCTGGGCTGTTGTCGTGCATGAAGACGCGTAGCATGTGTGGGATCAGCTGGGGCAGGTAGAGCTTAAATTCACCCCCAAGAGCTACCACAATTTGCTCAATAAGAAGGATGATCGTGCTCTGGATTGAGGTATTCATGACCCAGAATTCCTATAGGGAGGGAAGACAGAGAGAGAAGTAAAGCCACACGCTCTTCTGCTGAACTAGGAATCAAGGAACTGAGATGGCCCAAAAGAAGCAAAACTGTTGTGAGCACAGTCTGCCCCAAGAGAGACTCTTTCCCCAGCCCTCTTTGTATCCTCCATCACAGGCACAGTGAGTGGATTAAAGGGCACTTCTCAGAATGCACCAGGAATGCACCAGGCTCCTTCGCTCCTGGGCTTTTCTTGTGCTGCGCTCCGCCTAGAACCCCACCTCTTGCTCAGCTAAGTGCCAGCTGTGTTTCTAGACCCGCCTCAAGCCTCACTTCCATGAAGGCTTTCCTGTTCTCCTTCCATTACACGCTCTACGTCCCTCTATCCCCTTCTTTGCTAGCACCTACAGTAACTTCATTTTCTTTGGCACCTTCTTTCTACTAGACTGTAAACCCGTTAAGGGCAAGGAGCCCCTTTGAGCCATCTCTGTCTCTCCAGAACCTAGCACAGCACCTGGCGTAGTCCAGCCACCTGAACACGTTCACAGAGTGAATGAATAAGTAGGTTTATTCCACTCAGGGGCTCTCAGCCCGCCCACGGTGGATTCTCCACTTTGGGTACCAGCCGCTCTCTACCAAAGGGTGATCTCAGTGTGAACAGTTTCTTGCCCGTTCTGGACTTAGACTTTGCTAGTCTAAATATTGCTAGATATAGGTAGCACCTGACATTTGCTCCAAATCATTTTCAGGCCTGGATAAAGCCACAAAAGGAGCACTTTTTCTCCACCTGTATTTTCCTGTCATCTTCCATGCCATATCCACCTGTCATCTTCCATGTAAGTTTCTAAAGTAAAAACTTGGCCAATCGGCCCCAGAATCTGCCTCAGTACCCCCAAATAGGTCTGAGTTTTTGACCCCAGGAAAAGCTGGCATTTCAAGTCAAGTCAAAAAGAAAGCTGTCTACTGCCTTGTTTGAAATCTCCAGAGGAGACTTGATGATGCCAGATTAGCCCTACTAACGACGGCAACACATACATATTCATACTTTGGGGCCCTCAACTAATTCAGAATAAAGTCAATAAAAAGAAAAAGAGAACTCCTCAGAAGAAAGGCTTTACTGAAGCTCAAGTATTTTTATTTAAAAAAAGTCTTAAAAATCATAATAGCTTAGAAAGTAAAAACCATACTAAAAGATGCTTGTAGAACTTTCTCTCTCTCTCTTCGCCAAGAGAAAAAGCTATTTTCTCTAGATAAAAACCTCTGCCAGAGAAACACCTCCGATTTTTTACCCTCCATGGTTTGTCTGATGTGTTACTTGACCCACACTCTGCCTTCTTTAGAGAAAGCACACCTACCTCCCCACCATGATTACTGCTGGCTCCGTACAAGGGCTTCTCTCTCTCCAAGGAGCCAGGCAGCCCGCCTGGGGATCACCGTGAACAGAGGCTGTTCTCATCCCAGGCTCAGGGGGGCTCATTAAAATGTCCAGGGGCAGCAGTCAAAGGCAGAGCCCCTGGGGCACCTTACCCATCTTGGAGGAAATGAAAGCTGCATTTTGCAGGTGTGAAGCTCCCTGCCTCAAACTTCTGTGTTTTTCCTAAGTCTTTTTTGGGGACTAAGTCTCCGATTCGTTCTGCTTCCAACCTCGAGCACACTGCTGCCTGCCAGGCCCCTCCCCCGGAGGTCCACTGGCTCGCTGGCACTCTGCTCAGCTTTGTGGTCCAGAGGCCCCTGTGGCAGGAGTCGGGGAGCGAGCGGTTTTCATTATTTGTGCAGACGGGAATTTTTCAGTTCTGAGACCCGGTTTCAGGGAAGTTCCAGTTTTGAAGTTGGTCGCTTTGATTTTAGTCCTGCTGCTTCCTCCAAACTAAGTACAAAGGGCTGGCAGAGGAGAGAAGGGATCAGGGAAGAATTGTCTCCCAGTTCTTTGAGGGCACGGCCGTCTCTGCAAAGCGAGCTTCCCAACAGAGACCTTGAAATGACACAGCACAGCAGGAGGCAGGCCTTCCCCTCCAACGGAAATAAAACGATATTGCCACCGATGGGGAGCCCTCCGCACCTGCTTGGCGCACGTTACACAATCTGGGACAGGAGCTGCTGCAGTCAGAAGGTGGCATTTATGCTCTTAAAGGCGGTGGGGTAAAGCCTCGCCTCCTTCCTCAGTGCCTGACAGGAGTTCAGCATGTGTAACAGCGCTACTGAAACCCAGTCCCCAAACCTCTCTTAAGGCCGTGGTTTTATGGGCCGTAAGAAGGAGGGCTTTCGTGGGAGCAGTAAAGCAGTAACGTGAAATTGCTCTGTTGTGTGTGAGGCAAAGAACTCGAGTCTGTTTCTGGCAGAACAACCACTTCAGGATTCTTCCTCCAACCTCATACCTCGCGCTCAGGGGTCAGGCCTGCAGCAGGTCCCCTTCCCCGTCACCACCTTCCGGGGGACCCTGCCCCGCATTTCATACTCCTGTTGTAACAGCTCTACAAAGACCCGCGACCAAAATGTCCGCACTCTCCAAGCCTGCCTCTGAATGTCCCTTGACCCACTGATGAACCGGCCAAAGCACTAACTTCTACTCACTCTCATGAGGGTGACTATTTCATCCATATAAGGTCGGATGTGGCTCTTCACGAAGGACACCAGCATCCCCAGCTGCTGGAACAGGAACTGGAATGGAGAAGAGGTCAGCGAGTTGACATCAGGAAGGACAGCGAACTCCCAGGGTCACCCTAAGTCCAAGGCAACAAACGAACACGCCTGTGCAATCAGGTCCCACACTGGCCATCTATTGAGAGTAAGTCTAAAAAAACCTTCGGTGGTGACCGTAGTGGGGGCTAAAAACGACCCTCAGTGGCTTTACACCCCAGCCAGGCGAGCCAGTTACTAGTGCACGACAAGGGCCTCAGGGTCACGGTGCCTGTCCTGAGCCATGAGGCTACCTCTTGGCTCTTTGACCTTCATTTAACCTCTCCACGCCCAGCCTCTTCAGGGGAAAGATGCAGAGGACAGTCCTTGCCGCCTGGGCTGGCTGTAAGTTAAATGGGGTTAACACCTGGAAAGCACTAGCACCAGATGTGAATACCGGGGGTGCTCCGCGATCACCAGCTATCGCTGAAGGATCTGCGGACTTACTGAAGACTCCAAAACGACATGAAATTCTTAATCAATGATCATTATTAATCATTATAAATTATTAATCATTATAAATGTGTCTTTTGTCTCTTCAGTTCTAATTCCACTACCACTTACTTTCTAAAATAAATACAGCTATTAGAGGTATTGTGGTTCATTTATAGTAATTAACTCAATCAGATCGTACTTCATTATGTAACTGTTTCTCTCTGAGAAACTGTGCATCAAGACAGTAAGCAAACTGGGGGAGGGATGGGGTAAGAAGAGTCTGTTCAGGTTGATACGGGGCAGCTGTAAGAAAGGATGCCATCCATTAAAACAAGCTGGGAATAAAAAGGCTCGGGTAAAGGCGATCCAGCTACTTTCCCGGCTAAACATGTCTTTAGGGTATAGTTTTTATTTTGTTACGATCTTCAGATAGTGCTAAATGTCCATATGCAACAGCAAATCATATTCTAAATCCCCCGCCCTGAAAGATTTTTCTAGCTCTCTATGCCTCCGCCCTCCCATTAATAAGGACAATTTAGCAATGAATATACATATTTTCACTCTCATCTGTGTTCTGAAACTTGGGCAAATTAGGATTAAATAAAAACTGTTGGTTCAAACAACGAGTAATGGACTTATGGACTCACTACCTGCAGAGGTGAGACTCCCAGGGCTTCCAGGCTTGGGCTCCAAGGGAGCGTGGATGCCTTCTCTAATGACAAGGACGCCAATGGATTCTAAGGTGGTTAGAACCTGCCCACCACGTGGCACAGGTCTGACTCAACTCAGGACAGCCTTCCCTACCCACTGCTCGGGAGACCCCCCCATCGAATCGTTGCTGACCATCTCTGTGAAATGATCTCTGTAACAGGATCCAGAGATCAAGGGACGTGAGACTCTAAGTATAATGGTTTTTTAGCTATATTTTTGTTATGTGAAACCTGAAAGAAGGTAGAAAATCAGAGCTGGAGGAAAAGCAGGACTTTGGGGATGGCAGGGAGGTCCGGAAAACCACAAGACCCAAAGGACAGAGCTCCTGAGCCCTGCTGTCATTTCACATTAGGTGTAGTGGGGGAGCCTGGCAGTGATCAGCCACCTTCACCTGCCAAGGGACGGAGGCCGACAACATGTGCGTCCCTCACAGTAAGGAGCCCAGCAGCCCCCCCACCCCATTTCTTCTCCCTTAGATTCCTCCACAAGTCTTCTTCTCTTTCTTTCCTGGAACACTAGCATATTAAAAGAACATAGTTTTAGTCTTGAAAATATGGTGGGTTAGGCGCCCCTGCTGTGAAAAGCCTAAAGATAACGCATTAGCAATAATAAACACCGTTACTGTGTCATCAGAACTGAAACCTTTGGCAGAGAGCCAGACCTTCAGAGGGCTACCCTATTAGGAGAAATGGTGCCTCCCCGCAATGAATCTGTCCACTGGCAGAAGGACACAAAGACATTTGTCAGTCTTGATGTGGAGTCCAGGTAGGAAAAAAATCTCTCCCAAGAGCTTGTACTCTCAGGTCAATATCCCACGACTTTAGGGGTCATGGTGACTATCTGCGTGCGCTGAGAAACTCTAAGCCAGGAGGAACTTCATTAACTTGAAGTTCACATGGCAGAAGGGAAAGCAAATCCTCTCTACACAGATGCAATTTGAGAGCAGGTTTTCTGGTACTGCTCCAGGGAGCACCCGGCTGGATAGGATACAATATCCAAAATTATAAGACAGGTAAAGATAAGCCCCTGGCAGTGTGACTCAGCAGAAACAATAAACAGCAGGATCAGAACCATCACAGATTTCCCACATATTGGAATTATTGGATAAAAAATATAAAATTGTTTTAAAGTGCTTAAAGAAATAAATATGAGAATTTAAAAAATGAGTAAAGAATAGGGTAACACCAAAAAAATACTCAGCATATTTGAAAGAACCTTAAAAAATGTAGTTGGGGGGGCGCCCGGGGAACTCAGTCGGTTAAGCATCTGCCTTTGGGCTCAGGTCATGATCCCAGGGTCCTGAATTGCGCCCCCCATAGGGCTCCCTG